>NW_028270184.1:16297666-17497666 GCF_037043375.1 Chiloscyllium plagiosum | reverse complement strand
CTGTGCGACTCGGAGAGGGATCATGGAACCTTTACATGTGACTTTGCATGTGCAGATACGCAGGAGGACAATTGGAAATGTAAGAAAATGAGCGACGCCCTCCCGTGGTAGTGTGGCCGAGCGGTCGAAGGCGCTGGGTTTTAAGCTCCAGTCTCGAACGAGGCGTGGGTTCAAATCCCACCACTGCCACTTCTGTCGGTACGTTCCGTCGCTGCTGTTCCGCGTCATTTATGTTCAAAACAAAAAAAAAAGAATTGTGTTTGCTTCCTGGAGAATTAACTGTGGTGTGGGAGACTGCAGAATTTCTCACAGGGGTATGTGGTGTCATAATCGTGTTCGCCTCCCGCACGGAAAATCCCAAGCAGCTCTCCTGCCGCTTTATCATCCAGGCAAGTTGAGCTGTTACTGGAACCGAATAGAGGCTGTTATTCCATTGCTGTTGCGAGACAAAGTCCTGCGGTGACTCGATTCGTCTTTATTTGGTATCTGGCGAATCGGAAAATAATTCCAATAATTTTTTTTAATGTCATATGTTCTTAAATTTCTCCCATTTCTTTCATTTCAGTCCTGGAGACATTGGAAGGGAAAGGTAATCTAATCGAGACTGTGATTGGTGAAATTCACTTTTTATGGCCCATTCTTATTATGTTCTTTCTTTCTCTCTGTTCAGCACTTTCTTCGAAGTGGTTGTGCACGAATGCTCCAGTATGTTTGAAACAGTCGTTTGGAATTGTTGTGAGATTAGTTTATGGCTCCTGCCCTCACAGTCAGCATTCAGCTTTGCTGTGTCTGAAAATGCATTTGGTTTGCCAGTTTAGTTTGCGATCCGTGTTAAATGGGTTCTGTTTTGCGATTCGCTCAATACCTTACGAATTAACAGGGTTTCTGAGGTAACTTCCAGCTGCAAAAATCCTCAACTGAGGATCTGGGAATATTTCACGGGCTATGTTGAGTCGGTGCAAAAGTAAGGAAGTCGTTCGTTTCTGCAGTGTTTCACAATATTACCTTTCCCGTGTGCAGTCCGACAGACTAAATAACCGTGCCACAGAAAGCGACGGCAAACTCCGTTTAAAGTATTCCTTTAAAGCCGGTGTAAACAGTACAACGTTATTAGGGTACACAGCGTGAAAACAGAGTCTTCGGTGTATCTCCTCCATGCTGACCACATACCCCAACTTAAACAAGTCCCATTTCCCAGCATTTGACCCCTATCCCGCTTAACCCTTCCTATACAGAAACTCATCCGGCTGCCTTTGCAATCTTCTGAGTGTAATAGCCTCCTCCACTTCCTTTTGTAGTTCATTCCATACACGCATAATGTGCCTCAGGTCCTTTTACAATTTTATCCCTCTCACTTTAAAACTATGCTCTCGAGTTTTCAACTCGCCCCAGTTTGGGCAAAAATAATACTCAGTTTACAACCCTTCCATAAGATCATGTCGCAGCCGTTACACTGCATGTAAAGTCGTCCCAGCCTATTCCTCCTCGCCCGACGTTCCAAACATTGGCGACATCCTCGTCTATATTTTGTCATCTACTTCACGTGTCTTTTTTTTTTACTTTTGCAAGATGTGAATTACGCTGGACAACAACGAGCTATTGGAAACGGAAAGGTGAAGCGTAGAACGGCTGTAAATTTCAGTGCGGGACACCAGTCAGCCGCAGCCGCACCGGCCGCGACTTGGTCATGTAGTGTCGTGGTCTTCACGTTCGCCTTCCGTGCGAAACGTCCCCAGTTGGAAACTGGGCAGAAAATCTTGTCGCAGCCGTTACACTGCATGTAAAGTTGTCCCAGCCTATTCCTCCTCGCCCTACGCTCCAAACGTTGACAACATCCTTGTGTATATTTTGTCATTTTCACGTGTCTTCATTGATTGAACGAGTGCAATTTGATACATGAAAGAATGAATGCAGTTGGTTTTACTAATAAATGAGTTAAGATTTTTTCTTTGAATCTATGAATAACGTTTGATTCATTGAATAAATGGTTGAAGTTTGATACGATGATTGAATGAATGCACATTATTTCATTGAATGTAAGCGGTATGCTCGGGACACTGAATTAACATGTGCAGTCTGTTTCATTCAATGAATGCATGCAGTTTGTTTCTTGGAATGAATACGTTCAATGTGGTTCATCAAATGAATAGGAAAAGTTCTACTCGTTGGATTAGCACGTGTAGTGTGTTACATTGAATGAATGTGTGCACTTTGATTAATTGAAGAAATGAATACAGTTGGAATCACTAAAAATCTGCATTAACTTTATCTGATTCCATGAATGTATAACGTTTGATTCATTGAATCAATTATTGAATGTTGGTTCAATGATTGAATGAATATGATCATTGTTTCATTGAATTAAAGTGTTAAGCTTGGGACTCTGAATAAATGAGAGAAACACAACTCATTGAAATAACACGTGCAGTCTGTTTCATTCAATGAATGCATGCAGTTTGTTTCTTTGAATGAATGCGTTCAATGTGGTTCATTAAATGAACAGGAAAAGCTCTATTCGTTGGATTAGCACGTGTAGTGTGTTACATTGAATGAATGTGTGCAGTTTGATTCTTTGAAGGACTTAACACAGTTGGAATCACGAAAAAACTGCGTTAACCTTATATGATTGCATGAATGTATAACGTTTGATTCATTGAATCAATGATTGAAGGTTGATTCAATGATTGAATGAATATGCTCATTGTTTCATTGAATTAAAGTGTTAAGCTCGGGACTCTGAATAAATGAGAGAAGCACTACTCATTGAAATGACACATGCAATCTGTTTCAATTAAATTAAATCATGCAGTTTGTGTCGTGGAATAAAAGCGTTCAATGTGGTTCTTTAAATGAATAGCCAAAGCTCTATTCAGTGGATTAGTACGTGCAGTGTGTTACATTGAAAGAATGTGTGCAGTTTGATTCATTGAATGAATTGCAAAAGTTCTACTCATTGGATGAGCACGTGCAGTGTATTTCATTGAATGAATGAGTGCAGTTTATTTCACTAAATAAATGAGCTAAGTTTGTTTCATTGAAACAATGATTGATCTTTGACGTCAATGATTAAACGAATGCCGTTTGTTTCATTTAATGCCAGCGTTATGCCCGGGACATGGAAAAACGAGAGAAGCTCCTATCATTTAATTAACATGTGCAGTCTGTTTCAATAAATGAATGCGTGCAGTTCGTTTCGTTGAATCAATTCGTTGAACTCATGGCACTGAACGAATGAGAGAAACGCCACTCCTTGAATGAACAAATCCAGTTTTGTTTCATTGAATGAATGTGTGAAGTTTGTTTCAATGAATCAAGACGTGCAAATGATGGCATTGAATGAATGAGAGAAGCGTGAATGAGAGAATTAAAGCGTGCAGTCTGTTTTGTTGAATGATTGTGTGCAGTTTGTTACTTTGAATTAATGCGTGAAGTTTGTTTCAGTGCATGAATGGCAAAAGCTCTTCTCATTGGAATATCAAATGCAGTTTGTTTCATTGAATGATTGCATGCAGTGGAATTTAATGAGTAAATAGATGAGTTAAATTTGTTTCTTCGAATCAATGAGTAACGTTTGGACCATTGAATCAATTATTGAAGTCTGATTCAATGATTGAATGAATGCAGTTTGTTTTATTGAATGAAAGTGTTAAGCTCGAGACATTGAATAAATGAGAGAAGCTCCGATCATTGAATTAACATGTGCGGTCTGTTTCATTGAATGCACTTTGTTTCATTGAATCAATGCGTGAAACTGATACCACAGACTGAATGAGGGAAGCTCTACTCTTTTAATAATAAGTGCAGATTGGTTCATTGAATGTATGAGTTAAGCTTGAAACATTGAATGAATGAGAGAAGCTATACTCATCGAATTAACACATTTAGTGTGTTTCATTGAATGAATGAGTGCAGTTTGATTCATTGAACGAATGAGTGCAGCCGGTTTCACTAATTAAATGAGTTAAGTTATTTTCATTGAATCTATGAATAGCGTTTGATTCAATGAATCAATGATTGAAGTTTGCTTCAATGATTGAACGAATGCGTGTTGTCTCATTGAATGTAAGCGGTATGCTCGAGACATTGAATTGACATGTGCAGTCTGTTTCATCCAATGAATGCATGCAGTTTGTTTGTTTTTTTAATGAATGCGTTCAATGTGGTTCATTAAATGAATAGGAAAAGCTCTACTCGTTGGATTAGCACGTGTAGTGGGTTAGACTCATTGAGTCAATGATTGAATGTTGATTCCATGATTGAATGAATATGCTCATTGTTTCATTGAATTAAAATGTTAAGCTCAGGACTCTGAATAAACAAAAGAAACACTACTCTGAAATAACACGTGCAGTCTGTTTCACTGAATGAATGCAGGTAGTTTGTTTCTTTGAATGAATGAGTTCAATGTGGTGCATTGAATGGATAGCAAAAGCTCTAATCATTGGATTAGCACTTGTAGTGAATTACATTGATAGAATGTGTGCTGTTTGATTCATTGAATGAATGAATGCAGTTTGCTCACTAATTAAATGAATTAAGTTTGTTTCATTGAATGAATGTATAACATTTGATTCATTGAATGAATACGTGCAGTGTATTTAATGGAATGAATGAGTGTAGTTTGATTGATTGAATGAATGAACGCAGTTTGTTTCACTAAATAAATGAGTTAAGTTTGTTTCGTTGAATCAATGTTTGAAGTTTGATTTCAGTGATTAAATGAATGCAGTTAGTTTCATTTAATGAAAGAGTTATGCTCGGGACATTGAATTAACATGTGCAGTCTATTTCAAACAATGAATGCATGCAGTTTGTTTCTTGAATGAGTGCGTTCAATGTGGTTCATTAAATGAATAGCTAAAGCTCTACTCATTGGACTAGCACGTGTAGTGTGTAAGATTGTATGAATGTGTGCAGTTCGATAGAAGGACTGAGTACAGTTGGATTTACTAAACAGATGCATTAAGTTTATATCATTGAATGAATGTATAACTTTTGATTCATTGAATAAATGATTGAAGAATGATTGAATAAATATGCTCATTGTTTCAATGAATGGAAGTGTTAAGCTCGGGACTCTGAATAAATGAGAGAAGCACTACTCATTGAAATAACACGTGCAGTCTGTATCACGGAATAAATGCGTGTAGTTTGTATCATTGATCGAATGTCAAAAGCTCTACTCATTGGATTAGGACGTCCAGAATATTTCATTGAAAGTACGAATGCCAAAGCTGTACTCATTGGATTAGCGCATGCAGTGTGTTACATTGAATGATTGTGTGCAATTTGATTAATTGAATGAATGAGTGCTATTGGATTCATAACCATTTTCTAACAGTTTATTGAATTGAATCCCTTTGATTCACTAATTCAAAGACTGAAGTCTGATTCAATGATTGAATGAATGCAGTTTGTTTCATTGAATGAAAGCGTTAAGCTCGTGACATTGAATAAATGAGAGAAGCTCCGATCATTGAATTACCATGTGCGGTCTGTCTCATTGAATGCACTTGGTTCCTTGAATCAATGCGTGAAACTGAAGCCACTGACTGAATGAAGGAAGTTCTACCTACTTAATTATTAATTGCAGTTTGGTCCATTGAATGAATGCGTTAAACTTGAAACATTGAATGAATGAGAGGAACTATACTCATGGAATTAACACGTGCAGTGTGTTTCATTGAATGAATGAGTGCAATTTGATTCATTGAAGAAATGAATGCAGTTGGTTTCACTAAATAAATGAGTTAAGTTTTTTTCATTGAAACTATGAATAACGTTTGATTCATTGAATAAATGATTGAAGTTTGATTCAATGATTGAATGAATGCACGTTGTTTCATTGAATGCAAGCGTTATGCTCGGGACATTGAAATACCATGTGCAGTCTGTTTCATTCAATGAATACATGCAGTTTGTTTCTTTGAATGAATGTGTTCAATGAGGTTCACATTGAATGAATGTGTGCAGTTTCATTCTTTGAAGGAATGAACACAGTTGGAATCACGAAAAAACTGCGTTAACTTTATATGATTGCATGAATGTACAACGTTTGATTCATTGAATCAATGATTGAAGGTTGATTCAATGATTGAATGAATATACGCATTGTTTCATTGAATTAAAGTGTTAAGCTCGGGACTCTGAATAAATGAGAGAAGCACGACACATTGAAATGACACATGCAATCTGTTTCATTCAATCAATGCATGCAGTTTGTTCGTTGAATGAATGCGTTCAATATGGTTCATTGAATGAAGAGCCAAAGCTCTACTCATTGGATTAGCACGTGCAGTGTGTTACATTGAAATAATATGTGCAGTTTGATTCATTGAATGGATTGCAAAAGTTCTACTCATTGGATGAGCACGTGCAGTGTATTTCATTGAATGAATGCGTGCAGTTTGTTTCACTAAATAAATGAGCGAAGTTTGTTTCATTGAATCAATGATTGAACTTTGATGTCAATGATTAAACGAATGCAGTTTGTTTCATTTAATGCCAGCGTTACGCTCGCGACGTTGAAAAACGAGAGAAGCTCCTATCATTGAATTAACATGTGCAGTCTGTTTCAATAAATGAATGCGTGCAGTTCGTTTCATTGAATCAATTCGTTAAACTCATGGCACTGAACGAATAAGAGAAACGCTACTCATTGAATTAACAAATCTAGTTTTGTTTCATCGAATGAATATGTGCAGTTTGTTTCAATGAATCAATGCGTGGAAGTGATGGCATTGAATGAATGAGAGAAGCATGAATGAGAGAATTAAAGCGTGCAGTCTGTTTTGTTGAATGAATATGTGCAGTTTGTTACTTTGAATGAATGCGTGAAGTTTGTTTCAGTGCATGAATGGCAAAAGCTCAACTCATTGGAATAGCAAATGCAGTTTGTTTCATTGAATGATTGCATGCACTTGAATTTAATGAGTAAATAGATGAGTTAAATTTGTTTCATCGAATCAATCAGTAACGTTTGGACCTTTGAATCAATGATTGAATGAATGCAGTTTGTTTCATTGAATGAAAACATTAAGCTCGAGACATTGAATAAATGAGAGAAGCTCCTATCATTGAATTGACATGTGTGGTCTGTCTCATTGAATGCACTTTGTTTCATTGAATCAATGCCTGAAACTGATGCCATAGACTGAATGAAGGAAGCTCTGCTCATTTAATAATAAGTGCAGATTGGCTCATTGAATGAATGAATTAAGCTTGAAACATTGCATGAAGGAGAGAGCTATACTCATGGAATTAACACGTGCAGTCTGTTTCACTGAATGAATGAGTGCAGTTTGATTCATTGAACGAACGAATGCAGTTGGTTTCACTAAATAAATGAGTTAAGATTTTTTCATTGAATCGATGAATAACGTTTAATTCATTGAATCAATGATTGAAGTTTGGTTCAATGATTGAATGAATGCACGTTGTTTCATTGAATGTAAACGTTATGCTCGGGACATTGAATTGACTTGTGCACTCTGTTTTATTCAATGAATGCATGCAGTTTGTTTCTTTGAATTAATGCGTTCAATGTGGTTCATTAAATTAAAAGAAAAAGCTCTTCTCGTTGGATTAGCACGTGTAGTGTGTTACATTGAATGAATGTGTGCAGTTTGATTCATTAAAGAAATAAATACAGTTGGAATCACTAAAAAAACTGCGTTAACTTTATATGATTGCATTTATATATATAACGTTTGATTCATTGAATCAATGGTTGAAGGTTGATTCAATGATTGAATGAATATGCTCATTATTTCTTTGAATTAAAGTGTAAAGCTCGGGACTCTGAATAAATGAGAGAAGCACTACTCATTGAAATGACACGTGAAATCTGTTTCATTCAATCAGTGCAAGCAGTTTGTATCGTTGAATGAATGCGTTCAATGTGGTTCATTAAATGAACAGCCAGGGGCATCCAAGATGGCGGCGACCCTGCAAGTCTGAGTCTATTGTGCTCCTCCCAAGATTTGGGCAAAGTGGGCCACCCACCCCCACCACACTCACCAAGTCATTTAAAATACCTGTTTAATTTAATTAGTTGCTTAGTATTAAATTTAAACAATCTAATCTTTAGTAAAAATGACTAAAGGGAGGGGAGCCCGCAGCTCTCAGCAAGCAGGAACCCCTCCCCCACCCTGTCCAACTGCAGCAGAGGCGTCCGCAGCCGCCTCGGGGGACTTACCTACAATGGCAAACCTTGTGGAAATCATCTCCAAACTGGATGCGAAGATCGACGCTTTCATTGACGAATCCCGAAGTCGATGGGACTCACTCTCGGCGGCGCTGCAAAAGCACGACCGAGACATTAAGGAAATCGAGCGCCGAATCGGAGGGGCGGAGCTAAAGTCCGCGACCTTCGAAACCACAGCGCAATCGGCCGTGGATCGGTTCCGGACTCTCGAACAGAGAGTCCGTACCTTCGAGAATCATATTGATGACCTCGATAATCGAGGTCGCCGAAAAAAATATTCGTTTGCTGGGCCTTCCCGAACGGGAAGAGGAAGGCGACCTTACAGCGTTTCTCGAGCAGTGGCTTCCACAGTTATTAAATCTGGAGGCTGGATCAGGCCAGGTAAGGTTGGAATGGGCCGACCGAGTTGCAATATGTGGGTGCCTGGCTCAAACCAGCGCCCTCGCCCGGTCCAGTTTCGGCTGCAGAGCTATAGGGAGAGGCCTCAAGAAGCCTCAAGAGGGAGAGGCCTCCTAGGACCCTCAAGAAATCTTGGAAAAGATTCCCAAGCCATGATCTATAAAGGATCCAAGATCATGTTATTCCAGAACTTTTCCCCAGCTCTGGTCCAAAAGAGGAAGGCATTCGATGAGACGAAGAAGTGTTTAAGGGACGTAAATCTTCAGTACTCCTTACGCTACCCAGGGAAGCTACGCTTTAACCATGAAGGATCCGTGTATAACTTCGGATCGCCAGAAAAGGCTAAGGAATTTTTGGACTCTCTT
This sequence comes from Chiloscyllium plagiosum, assembly GCF_037043375.1. Lineage (NCBI taxonomy): Eukaryota > Metazoa > Chordata > Chondrichthyes > Orectolobiformes > Hemiscylliidae > Chiloscyllium > Chiloscyllium plagiosum. Next base: position 17,488,696 of record NW_028270184.1, on the reverse strand, counting down.
AGATAAATTGAAGAGACAATGGATGTTGGTTTGCTTTCCCACACTCCGGTTTATATCCACCCCCCACCCCCCCCCCCCCCACCCCCCTCCCCCCGCCCTTTTCTTTTTTCTTACCTTACTGTTTAATATTATCTTGGGGGGTGGGGAGAGGGATTTATTTATTTGTTCTCTATTTAACGATTTTCTCCCCCACCCCCCCACCTTGGGGTTGTTTTTTTTTATTATTCTATGTATGTATGTGTGTATGCATATGTGTGTATATATATATATATATATATATATATATGTATGTATGTGTATATGTGTGTGTGTGTGTATATATATATAAATAAAAAAGCCGGGGTTTAGGGGTTTAGTTAATGTTGGTGGGGGGAGGTGGTTACCTTATTCTATTTTACCTCTGTCTCTAGGAGCGGGGTAATTTCCCCTTGCTATTTTGTATTATTATTTGTTGAGGTTGTAATTTTATAGTTATATATGTTTATACATGGTATTAACATTACCAAATATATCCAGGTGTGGCTTGGGGGTGTGGGGGTAGGGTGCTCACTGTTAACTCTAGCTTTGTATTATATCTGAATTCTCCTCATCCTATTGAGGAGCGCCTGGGTCAAGGGTGGGGCATTGGTTGGGAGAGGATACAATGGACCTTTGGAAGGGAAGGGATACCCCCTGGGAACAAGGGGAAAATCTCCGTTTAAATACGTTTTATTATTTTTTTTATTTCGAAATAGTTTTTATTATATTGTTGTGAGTGTATTAGAGAGCCCTTATTTTTTGTGAATTTTATATGCTCTATGCTCGGGATGTTTTGGATAGGGTTTCCCCTCCCGAGGGGTCTCGGATTTGCCCGGATGATTATGGTTGATCAGTCGGTTAAGTGGTGCACTTGGAATGTCAAGGGTTGTAATTCGCCTGTCAAAAGGAAGAAAATATTATCAAATCTTAAGAAAGGAAGAGTTGATATAGCTCTCCTACCGGAGATACATCTGTTGGATAAAGAACACTTGAAATTACGACAGGGTGGATTTGATCAGGCCTTTTTTTCTTCTTTTAGCACAAAAAGTTGGGGAGTTGTTATTCTTGTTCGGAAGAATTTCCCTTTCAAAATCCTAAATCAGATAAAAGACGAATCTGGACGACATATTCTGATTAAAGCCTTTATAAATGGAGAGGAATATGGGATTTTAAATTTGTACTGCCCACCGGCACACCCCTGTAAATTTATAACGGAACCCTTCTCAAATTTGATGGCTCTTGGTACCCGTCATACAATTACAGGGGGAGACTTTAATTGTATTATGGATCCGGAAATAGATAGGATTCCCAAGAACACTGCAGGAGTATCTCCCAGATCTAGACAATTGGTGGATCTGAGCAAAGAATTAGGATTAGCAGATGTATGGAGATGTCTTCATCCACTTTTCTTTTTACTCTAATCCACATAAATGCCATACCAGAATTGATATGATTTTTGCCCTCTCGATTTTTTAAACTTCCATATCATCCTGTAAAATAGGTAGCATAGCAATTTCCGGCCACGCTGCTGTACATATGGAAACCAAGGCGAGGAACAATGGGACATCCCCTTGGCATTAGCATATGGACCCCTTCTTAATGAAAACAGTAAATTTGTAAAGTAATTCTCTCAAGAATTTAAAACTTCTTTAGAAATTAATTTAGGTACGGCTAGCAACCCATCAATGATGTGGGAGACCATCAAAGCTTATGCACGAGGTTTGATCATCTCCGACTCAGCGACCCAGAAAACATTAAAGGGAGAACAACAGCGTCTGCTCGAAGCACGCTCAAAAGCAGCTGAAACTGCATATGCTGATAGACCTTCTGTTATTAAATTGCAAAGGATTACGGCCCTTAGGACAGCTCTAAACACTACACATACCCAAATGGCTAAGAGGGAAATATTATTTGCAAAACAATGTTTATATGAATTTGGCGACAAACCGGGTGGATACTTAGCATTTCTTGCAAAGCAAAAAAGGCCCCTCAAACTATCAAGTCTATCAAGGAAAGTACGGGTATTTTGACTCGTGATCATAAAAAGATTATTGCAATCTTTAGAAAATTTTATTCTGATTTATATAAATCGCAGGATTATGAAGACAGGATTCGGAGGATGCAATCATTTTTAAAACATTTGACCGTTCTGGGCCTAACTCCGGAACAGGTATCCATCTTAAACGCTCCCCTAACAGTCTAAGAAATACTTGACGCAATCAGGCAGCTTCAGAGCGGTAAGACACCTGAGCCAGATGGTTTTCAAGCTGAATTCTATAAAGAACTTACAGAAATATTGGCTGGTCCACTGGTGGACATGTATAACTATGCATATAATCAGGGCTGTCTCCCGCCTTCACTGAAAGAGGCAACTATCTCTCCTATCCTTAAAAAAGGAAAGGATCCAGAGATTGTACGTCATACAGACCAATATCCTTGCTAAATGTAGATTTTAAAATCCTTTCTAAAACGTTAGCATTGAGACTAGAAAGGGTACTGCCATATATCATAAAGGAGGATCAGACGGGGTTTATTAAGGGCCGTGGATCATCCAATAATATTAGAAGGGTTTTGAATATGATTCAAGCCTGCCATCAGGGAAAGATACCAGGAGTAGGAGTTTCATTAGACGCGGAAAAGGCATTTGATAGGGTTGGATGGTCATATTTGTTTTACACATTGGAAAGGTTTGGCATTGGAAAGGTGTTTACCAAATGGGTCTCAACATTGTATAGTGATCCCAAAGCAGTTGTGGTTGCCAATGGATTAGGTTCGGATAGCTTCAGTGTGGGTAGGGACTGCCGTCAGGGATGTCCTCTCTTGCCATTGTTATTTACGCTAATAATTGAACCCACTAGCAGAAGCTATACGGGCTGATCCTAATATAACGGCCCTGATGATTGATACAGGTAAACGTAAAATTACCCTGTATGCAGATGATGTTCTTCTATTCCTCAGTAATCCTCTGATGTCCGTACCTCGCTTAATCCAAGTTATTAATACATTTAGCGCATTCTCAGGCTATAAAATTAATTTCTCAAAATCGGAGGCTATGCCAATGTGTGGCCTTTCTATGATACCCCACTTAGTGGATGGATCCCATTTTCCCTTTCGTTGGTCCCTGGAGGGTTTCTTATATTTAGGCATTTTTGTTACCCCAGTATTTGGTCAGTTATACAAGGCTAACTTTGTGCATTTACTGGAAAGGATAAGGCAGGACCTCCAGTGGTGGGGAGACCTTCCACTTTCCTGGCTGGGTAGAATAGCACTAATTAAAATGAATGTCCTGCCCCGTCTGCTATACCCTATGAGAATGCTTCCGGTGATGCTTCCGAGGCTGGCACTACGTATATTATATGTCTGGCTGGGTTCCTTTATCTGGAATCATAGATGGCCCCTCATTAAGTTGTAGAAGCTACAGCTTCCACAGGCAAGGGGAGGATTGGACTTCCCAGATTTTAGGAAATACCAGTTAAGTTCCTTATTAAGTTACATAGCTGATTGGGTCTTGTTTGATCCACAATCAATCTGGCTGGACATCGAAGCTTCTCAAGTAAAATGCCCACTTATTAACCTTTTATTTTCAGACAAGAGGAAAATCATTACGGATCACTGTAAAAACCCTATAATAATAAATACAATTAAAGCTTAGAATGTAATGCGGCAAAATGAGGGCAACTCACATAGAACATCCCCCTATGCGCCGATAGTGGGAGCATGGAGATTCCAACCGGGGTTTACAGATGCCACTTTTAAACTCTGGAGATCCAGGGGTATCTCATGTCGAGGGGGCCTATTGGAAGATGGGGTCCTGATGTCTTTTGAACAGCTGCGTCAGAAAGTCGGATTACCTAATGGAGACCTCTGTCGATACTTCCAAATTCGAGACTATATACAGAAGAAGACTACGTTATTAGATAGTCTTTATAAATCAGATAGAGAATGTAGAGTACTACGACCAATGGGGGTATCCTCCATCAGCACTATTTATCATTTACTACATGATGAAGTATCGGGATATATGGACAATCTGCTTAAAACATGGGATCAGGAATTGGGACTAGATATCTCTATAGGAACGTGGAATTACATTTGGGAAACGCCAGAAGAATCACTATCTGTAACAGAACTCAGGCTATCAAGCTGAAGATACTTCATAGGGCCCATATAGCACCAGATCGATTGGCAAAATTTAAGGCGGGAGCATCCCCAATGTGTCCCAAATGTAAAATAGAGGTGGACACTCTTGTAAATGGTCTATGGACCTGTCATAAGATCCGTAGATACTGGACTAAAGTGGCAAGTGCCCTGACAGAAATTTTAGGAACGGAAATTAAAGTGGACCCCGTATCTCTCCTTTTGGGCTTTTCGAACTTATCCTCCTGGACATGCATGGGATGAGACTATTTTCGATTCTCTCTTTCTTTGCAAGGAAAAATATTTTGGTAAACTGGGTGGCTGAGGGCTCCCCTGGACTTTCAAATTGGCACAGATTAATTATGAAATGTATTCCCCTTGACTTCCTTACAAATATGGTGCACCGAAAGACGGAATTATTTTATAAAATATGGCAGCCCTTCTTGAATTATATGAATACAGATATTTCGGCTATCCTAACCAGGGCTTTTATTTAATTGAGATTACGAACATGGCAGATCCGGGGCCCCTTGGGAGAGGAATCCCACACGAATACGGTTTTTGTTCCATTTGACGTTAACACATTCCGAGCATGTATCTCACTATCCCATTTCTATGTTATCCGCTGTTTTTTTTTCTCAATTTCTCTTATTTGTATAATGTAAGAGACTTAAATATACACTCTGGTTAGTTGTAGGTTAGATTAGTAGTTAGTTGAGTTTTGTTTGTTTTTCACGGTATTTTACTTTTGTTAAATTTCGGTTAATATATATTTAAGATTTAATTGTATAACAATGTTTGTACTTGAGAGTTTTGCTTATTTTTGTAAACTTGTAAAAATGTTAAATTTCGAACAAAAATATCTAAAAAAAAGAATAGCCAAAGATCTATTCAGTGGATTAGCACGTGCAGTGTTACATTGAAAGAATGAGTGCAGTTTGATTCATTGAATGAATTGCAAAAGTTCTTCTCATTGGATGAGCACGTGCAGTGTATTTCATTGAATGAATGAGTTCAGTTTGTTTCACTAAATAAATGAGCTAAGTTTGTATCATTGAATCAATGATTGAACTATGACATCAATGATTAAACGAATGCAGTTTGTTTCATTTAATGACAGCGTTATGCTCCGGACATTGAAAAACGAGAGAAGCTCCTATCATTGTATTAACATGTGCAGTCTGTTTCAATAAATGAATGCGTGCAGTTTGTTTCGTTGAATCAATTCGTTAAACTCATGGCACTGAACGAATGAGAGAAACGCTACTCATTGAATTAACAAATCCAGTTTTGTTTCATTGAATGAATGTGTGCAGTTTGTTTCAATGAATCAATGCGTGGAAATGATGGCATTGAATGAATGAGAGAAGCGTGAATGAGAGAATTAAAGCGTGCAGTCTGTTTTGTTGAATGAATGCGTGAAGTTTGTTACTTTGAATGAATGCGTGAAGTTGTTTCAGTGCATGAATGGCAAAAGCTCTTCTCATTGGAATAGCAAATGCAGTTTGTTTCATTGAATGATTGCATGCAGTGGAATTTAATGCACGTTGTTTCATTGAATGTAAGTGTTATGCTCGGGACATTGAATTAACATGTGCAGTCTGTTTCATTCAATGAATGCATGCAGTTTGTGTCGTTGAATGAATGCATTCAATGCGATTCATTAAATGAATAGGAAAACCTCTACTCGTTGGATTAGCACGTGTAGTGTGTTACATTGAATGAATGTGTGCAGTTTGATTCATTGAGGGAATAAGTGCAGTTGGAATCACTAAAAAATCTGCGTTAAGTTTATATGGTAGCACGAATGTATAGCTTTTGATTCATTGAATCAATGATTGAAGGTTGATTCAATGATTGATTGAATATGCTCATTGTTTCATTGAATGGAAGTGTTAAGCTCGGGACTCTGAATAAATGAGGGAAGCACTACTCATTGAAATGACACATGCAATCTGTTTCATTCAATCAATGCATGCAGTTTGTGTCATTGAATGAATGCGTTCAATGTGGTTCATTAAATGAAGAGCCAAAGCTATGCTCATTGGATTAGCAAGTGCAGTGTGTTACATTGAATGAATGTGTGCAGTTTGATTCATTGAATGAATTGCAAAAGTTCTACTCATTGGATGAGCACGTGCAGTGTATTTCATTGAATGAATGAGTGCAGTTTGTTTCACTAAAAAAAATGAGCTAAGTTTGTTTCATTGAATCAATGATTGAACTTTGACGTCAATGATTAAACGAATGCAGTTTGATTCATTGAATGAAAGATCTATGCTCGGGACATTGAATTAACATGTGCAGTCTGTTTCTTTCAATGAATCCATGCAGTTTGTTTCTCTGAATGAGTGCGTTCAATGTGGTTCATTAAATGAATAGCAAAAGCTATACTGATTGGATTAGCACGTGTAGTGTGTAAGATTGTACGAATGTGTGCAGTTCGATTGAAGGACTGAGTACAGTTCGATTCACTAAACAAATGCATTAAGTTTATATCATTGAATGAATGTATCACGTTTGATTCATTGAATAAATGATTGAAGAATGATTGAATGAATATGCTCATTGTTTCAATGAATGGAAGTGTTAAGCTCGGGACTCTGAATAAATGAGAGAAGCACTACTCATTGAAATAACACGTGCAGTCGGTATCACGGAATGAATGCCTGTAGTATGTATCATTGATTGAATGTCAAAAGCTCTACTCAATGGATTAGGACGTCCAGAGTATTTCATTGAAAGAACGAAAGCCAAAGCTCTACTCATTGGATTAGCGCGTGCAGTGTGTCACATTAATGAATGTGTGCAGTTTGATTCATTGAATGAATGAGTGCTATTGGATTCATAGCCATTTTCTAACAGTTTATTTAATTGAATCACTGAATACCGTTTGATTCACTAATTCAATGATTGAAGTCGAATTCAATGATTGAATGAATGCAGTTTGTTTCATTGAATGAAAGGCGTTAAGCTCGAAACATTGAATAAATGAGAGAAGCTCCTATCATTGAATTACCATGTGTCTCATTGAATGCACTTTGTTTCATTGATTCAATGCGTGAAGCTGAATCCACTGACTAATGAGGTAAGCTCTACTTATTTAATTAATAATTGCAATTTGTTTCATTAAATGAATAGCCAAAGCTCTACTCATTGGTTTAGCACGTGCAGTGTGTTACATTGTAAGAATGTGTGCAGTTTGATTCATGGAATGAATGAATGCAGTTTGCTCACTGAATAAGCTTGAAACATTGAATGATTGAGAGCAACTATACTCATGGAATTAACACGTGAAGTGTGTTTCATTGAATGAATGAGTGCAATTAGATTCATTGAAAGAATGAATGCAGTTGGTTTCACTAAATAAATGAGTATCTTTCATTGAATCGATGAATAACGTTTGATTCATTGAATAAATAATTGAAGTTTGATTCAATGATTGAATGAATGCACGTTGTTTCATTGAATGTAAGCGTTATGCTCGGGGCATTGAATTAACATGTGCAGTCTGTTTCATTCAATGAATGCATGCAGTTTGTGTCGTTGAATGAATGCTTTCAATGTGATTCATTAAATGAATAGGAAAACCTCTACTCGTTGGATTAGCACGTGTAGTGTGTTACATTGAATGAATGTGTGCAGTTTGATTCATTGAAGAAATGAATACAGTTGGAATCACTAACAAATCTGCGTTAAGTTTGTATAATTGCTTGAATGTATAACGTTTGACTCATTGAATCAATGATTGAAGGTTGATTCAATGATTGATTGAATATGCTCATTGTTTCATTGAATTAAAGTGTTAAGCTCGGGACTCTGAATAAATGAGGGAAGCACTACTCATTGAAATTACACATGCAATCTGTTTCATTCAATCAATGCATGCAGTTTGTGTCATTGAATGAATGCGTTCAATGTGGTTCATTAAATGAAGAGCCAAAGCTATGCTCATTGGATTAGCAAGTGCAGTGTGTTACATTGAATGAATGTGTGCAGTTTGATTCATTGAATGAATTGCAAAAGTTCTACTCATTGGATGAGCACGTGCAGTGTATTTCATTGAATGAATGAGTGCAGTTTGTTTCACTAAAAAAAATGAGCTAAGTTTGTTTCATTGAATCAATGATTGAACTTTGACGTCAATGATTAAACGAATGCAGTTTGATTCGTTTAATGAAAGATCTATGCTCGGGACATTGAATTAACATGTGCAGTCTGTTTCTTTCAATGAATCCATGCAGTTTGTTTCTCTGAATGAGTGCGTTCAATGTGGTTCATTAAATGAATAGCAAAAGCTATACTGATTGGATTAGCACGTGTAGTGTGTAAGATTGTACGAATGTGTGCAGTTCGATTGAAGGACTGAGTACAGTTCGATTCACTAAACAAATGCATTAAGTTTATATCATTGAATGAATGTATAACGTTTGATTCATTGAATAAATGATTGAAGAATGATTGAATGAATATGCTCATTGTTCCAATGAATGGAAGTGTTAAGCTCGGGACTCTGAATAAATGAGAGAAGCACTACTCATTGAAATAACACGTGCAGTCGGTATCACGGAATGAATGCGTGTAGTATGTATCATTGATTGAATGTCAAAAGCTCTACTCAATGGATTAGGACGTCCAGAGTATTTCATTGAAAGAACGAAAGCCAAAGCTCTACTCTACTCTACTCCTCTCCCACGAGGATGTTGAACAGTTCATCCACTTTACTAACACCTTCCACCCCGACCTCAAATTTACCTGGACCGTCTCAGACTCCTCCCTCCCCTTCCCAGACCTCTCTATTTCTACCTCGGGCGACCGACTCAATACAGACATTTACTACAAACCAACCAACTCCCACAGCTACCTAGATTACATCTCCTCCCATCCTGCCCCCTGTAAAAACGCCATCCCATATTCCCAATTCCTTCGCTTCCGCCGCATCTGCTCCCAGGAGGACCAATTCCACTACTGAACAGCCCAAATGGCCTCCTTCTTCAAAGACTGCCACTTCCTCTCCGACGTCATTAACAATGCTCTCCACCGCATATCCTCCACTTCCTGCACCTCCGCCCTTGAACCCCGCCCCTCCAATCGCCACCAGGATAGGAACCAATGGTCCTCACCTTTCACCCCACCAACCTCCGAGTACATCGTATCACCCGCCGCCACTTCTGCCACCTCCAAACAGACCCCACCACCAGGGATATATTTCCCTCCCCACCCCTATCAGCGTTCTGGTGAGACTACGTCTCCCTCATCAGGTCCACACCCCCCACCAACCCAAACTCCACTCCCGGCACCTTCCCCTGCAACCACAAGAACTGCAAAACCGAAGCCCACACCTCCCTCTGACCACCCTCCAAGGCCCCAATGGATCCTCCCATATTCGTTGCAAATTCACCTGCACCTCCAAACACATCATTTACTGTATCCGCTGCACCAGATGTGGTCTCCTCTACATTGGGAGACAGGCCGCCTGCTTGCAGAACATTTCAGGGAACACCTCTGGGACACCCGCACCAACCAACCCAACCGCCCCGTGGCTGAACACTTTAACTCCCCATCCCACTCCACCAAGGACATGCAGGTCCTTGGTCTCGTCCATCGCCAGTCCCTGGCCACACGATGCCTGGAGGAAGAGCGCCCTATCTTCCACCGAGGAACCCTCCAACCACACGGGATGAATGTAGATTTCTCCAGCTTCCTCATTTCCCCACCCCTACCTTATCTCAGTCCCAATCCCTGGATTCAGCACCGCCCACTTGACCTGCAATCTTCTTCCCGACCTCTCCGCCCCTCCCCCTCTCCGGCCTATCACCCTCACCCTCACCTTCTTCCACCTATCGTATTCCCAGCGCCCGTCCCCCAAATTTCCCCCACCACCTTTTATCTCTGTCCACTTGGCACACCAGCCCCATTCCTGAAGAAGGGCTTATGCCCGAAGCATCGATTCTCCTGCTTCTCGGATGCTGCCTGGCCTGTTGCGCTACTGGGAATCTGACAGGACAGCACCCAGCAGACATTCCTCACTAAACACAATTGACACATGGCAAACTCTCACATCCTCTGCCTTCCTGGACTTCTGTATCTCCATTTCCGGCAGTCGAATCTACACGGACATGTACTTCAAACCCATTGACTCCTGCAGCTATCTGGACTACACCACCTCCCACCACATACCTATAGCCTTTAAAAACCTATCCCTTACTCCCAATTCGTCCAGCTCCGGCCTCTCTACTCCCAGGGGGACGAAGTCTAGTCCAGAACATTCTAGATGTTCTCCTAATTAAAGGACCACAATTTCCCTCCCGCGTGATCAGCAATGTGCTCCTGCGTATCTCCTCTACTTCCCACCCTATACCACTGAACCCCACCCCTTCAGCCTCAATAAGTATAGAACCGCTCTGGTCCTCAGATTCCATGCCACTGATCTCTGGATACAATGCATCATCCACTGCCATTTCTGTAACCTACAGCTAAACCCCACACCAGAGATATATTTCCATCTTAAACTGTTCTACCTATCCATTTACTTCCCAACTATCTGCTCCACTCTCCCCTCTGATGTATCAGCATTACCCCCACCTCTGTCTATCTATTACAATCCCAGCTATCTTCCCCAAGCACCTTCCCACCTTCCTATTTATCTCCAAGCCTCCGTCAACCCCACATTCCTGATGAAGAGCTTATACCTCTAACATCGATTCCCCTACTCCTCGGATGCTGCCTGTCCTGTTGTGTTTTTTTCAGCTCCACACATTTAGACTCTGAACTCCAGTATCTGCAGTCCTCACTTTCTCCTAACTGCAAAGCCTCGCAAAGGATGCCACCTTGAAAAAAATTTCCTCCTCTTTCCACAAGGACCTCAGTTAGTCTCTATCTCACTGCACCCACAGGTCGTCTCCTCTGCCCTGAAGCTCTTCAGTCACGTCCTGAAACAGACGCGCTACTAAAGCTGAATTTCCTCCCTCAGTGCCTGCCTATGGAGCTGATTGATCCCACATGGGCTCCAGACCACAGTCAGACAATATGAACCTGACAAGGAGAACCACTACCTACAACAAATCCAATCCCTCCAGAAACGACTGTCCCTCTGAATCCTACACTCCGTCCTTGCAGCCATGCTCCACCCCAGCTCAGGCACACACTCTCCCTGACCTGCACAGAACCTTTGCTGATCTTCATCCTGACAAGAATCCATACATTCAGCAAAGGAACGTAATTAGACCAAACTCTCACATACTTACTTCAAAACTCGCCACTCCATGCTTATTCCAGAGTCTTCTCCGGTCCCTGGAACCACTCAGACACCATCAGACACGGGGCAGTGACAGCCACAACCACCGGGACAAATGATGATGTCACTTTCACCCCCACCGCTACACAGACCGCAGCCAACACCAACTACTCAATCGCCACAAAACCGCCAGAAACAGCAAATCCACAATCATTGTCAGAACAACCACCTCCGTGATCATCACCAGGACAACCGTCTGCACGATCACCACCAGAGTCACCATCTCCATGATCTCCACCAGAACCCCCATCACCACGATCACTTCCAGGTCCAGTGCCTCTGTGTTCATCAGCAGAACTGCAATCATTGCCTCCACAATCACCACCAAAATGACCATCTCCGTGATCACCAGCAGAATCACTGCCACCTCCACATTCATCAGCAGGACTACAGTCTCCACAATCACTGCCAGAACCATTGCATTCGTGATCAATGCCAGAACGACATCCTCAGCGATCACCAGCAGAGCCACTGCTTCCACAATCCAGGACCACTGCCTCTGCGATCACTCCTGACACACCGCCTCTGCTTTTACTGCCAGGAGCACTGCCTCTGTGATCTACACCAGAAACATCACTCAGCAGTAACGGCTAGAACAACTGCCTCCATGATAACTGCCAGAATGACCACCTCCACGATTACTGCCAGGAGTACTGCCTCAGAAATCGCTGCCAGAATCCTTGCCTCTGCGTTCACCACCAGGACCACTACCCGCGCCATCGCCATCAAAACCACTGCCTCAACAATCCCTGCGAGAATCAGTGCTGCCAAAACCAGCATGAAGGCTACCTTTCACATTGCTTCCACCCCTGAGGTTTCCACCTCAGCAGCCAAGTCTGCCCCACCTACTGCTCTCATCGGAACACCGCTGACAAACATGCAGCTCTCCATAAAGACACCACGAACGTCTCACGCAACATAATTTCTTCCCCTGACCACCACGGCCTGCGTCACTTCCTTTAGTGACGTCACCAATGTTCCCGCCACCATACCCACTCCAGAGACAGTTTTCGTTCCCATTCCCAACTCCAGCTCTGCACGAGATCCAAACCTCCAGCTCTGTTGTATTTTTCACATTCCCCTCCCCGACCTCCTCCTTACTGAGGATGAACGATCAGTCATCAGTAAATGTCTCACCTTCACCCTACTACAATCTCAGGATAATGAATTCCACAGACGCCTTTACATCTGCTTTCAACTCCATGCTGACGTTTTCCATCAGGGCTCCCACACACCCTTCAAGGACACGTTCTCTTTTATACAACGTTCCTCATCTATTTGTACACTCCATGCCGGTCTGTTACTCACCCTCGATTTCTTCATCTCCAACTGCCACGGTGACATTGACCACTTCAACCTGTCCAGGCCTCTCACGCATGCCAACCTCTTACCCTCACAATGTGCAGCCTTCACCCTCTCTACTGCAACTCAAACCTCACCGTTAAACCGTCAGACAGGGGATGTGCAGTGGTAGTTTGGCACAATGAACTCGACAACGTAGAAGCCAGACGCCAACCTACAGACACCTCGTCCTACTGCCCCTGCGACAGCGACCTCGCCTCCCATCACCATACCATCATCTCCCAGATGATCCATAAACTCATTACTTCAAAGGATCTCCCACCAATAGCCTCAAACCGCAGTCTGGGAACCTCTTGCCGCCTGGTTATACTGCTTATCCAAACTTTACAAATTTGACTGCCCGAGACGAGATATCATCTCAGCCTGCCCCACTGAACTTATCGCCTCACATCTTGACGCCGTCCTGCCCCCTTGTTCCAGGATCTCACTGCATACATTCGGGATACCACCCACACCCTCCACCTGCTTCATGACTTTCGATTGTCCAGTCCCCAATGTCCTATCTTCACCATGGACATCCAGTCCCTATGCACATCTATTCGCCATGGCGAAGGCCTAAAAACACTTCTGTTTCTATTTCTCCCGCTGACCTAGCCAGTACTCCTCCATCAACATATTCGTTTGGTTGGCTGAACTGGTCCTCACTACCAACAATTTCTCCTTCTAATCCTTCCACTTCCTTCAGGCCAAAGGTTAACCATGGGCACCCGCATGGCCCCTAGGTATGCCTGCCTCTTTGTCAAATACGTGGAACAATCTAACTTCCACAACTACAGGGGAATGATGTCTCACTTTTTCCAACGTTATATTAATGATTGTATCAGCGCCACCTCGTGCTCCTACGCGTAAGTTGAGCGTTCATCAACTTCACGACTGCCTTCCACACTGATGTCAAGTACACCTGGACAATTTCCGTCACATCCCTCCCTTTCCTAGATCTCTCCGTTTCCATTTCCAGCGACCAATTCCACACGGACATCTACTTCAAACCCCCTGACTCCCACAGCTACCTGGACTACACTTTCCCCTCCCCCACTCCTTTAAAAACTCTATCCTGCATTCCCAATTCCTCTGCCTCAGCCGCATCTGGTCCCAGGAGGAGCAATTCGACTCCAGAAGATCCCAGGTGACCTCCTATTTCATGGACGTCAATTTCCCCTGCCAGTGGTCAACAATGCCATTCAGTACATCTCTTCCACTTCCCGCACCTGCAAACATGAGTGCCACCCCTCCAACCACAACAATGGTAGAACTCCACTGGTCGTCATCTTCCAACACACTAATATCCAGAAACAACGCATCATCCTCCACCGTTTCCGCCATCTACACTGAGACCCCACCACCAAAGATATATTTCCCTCCCCACCCAATATCTGCATTGCGCAGATACCATTCACTGTTCAGCTCCCTCATTAGGTCTACGCCTTCCAACAAGACACCCTGTACCCCCAACCCCGTCCCTTGCCTCTGCAAGAAGTTTTAAACCTGTGCCCGCGCAGTCCCCATCACCTCCATCCAAGTACCCAAATTATCTTTTCACATGTGGCAGAGATTTTTATGTACAACCGAACAACTTCTCTAATGTCTCCATTATTGTAGATGCGGTCTCCTCTACATTGGGGAGAGAGGACGCCAACTCGCGAAACGTTTCAGGGAACATCTCTGGCACACTTGTACCAAAACGTTCCAACACTCTTTGGCCGACCCCTTCAACTCCCCAGCCCAAGGTCAGGCAAGTCCTGGACCTCTCTCCATCACCAAGGCCTGGCCACCCAACACCTGAAGGATGAACATCTCATCTTCCACCTTGTCTGGTTGAACACCTCCAACCACACAACATCAATATCGATTTCACCAGTTTCCTCATTTCTCTTCACCACTACCTCTTCCCAGACACAACCCTCCAACTCAGCACTACCCTCTTGAATTGTCCCATCTGTCCAACTTGCTTCTCAACTATCTGTCCCATCCCAACGCTCCAACCTATCACCATCACTCCGCACTTCCATCTACCTATTGGCTTCCCAGCTACCTTACCCCCAGCCCCACCATATCCTGTTAATCTGTCAGCAACCATTCCGACCCCCTCCCACACGTTCCAGGTTAAAGATTAATGCCCGAAACGTCGGTTCTCTTGCTCCTCAGATGCTACACTTTGAGGCTATGATCTCGATCATTTGCAGTCCTCACTTTCTCCCTGTGCACTATTTCTATTTTGTGTGAGAACCATCAGCCTGATCACACTCCCATGTTACTATCTCTGAAATTCACTCTACCTCTGACCACGTCCAGCCCCTGCAATAGCCCTTTTTGCTTAATCTCCAACTCATGCAACATTTGTTTTCTGCATATGCACTCCAGCTTATCTAGCTCCATGTGGTAAGTCTTAAAGCACATTAAGGTAGATAAATCCTTGCGAGCTAATGAAGGGTATCTAGGGTGGCAATTGTGGTGTTGCTGATAGAGATATTTGTATCATCGATAATCACGGGTTACCTAACTAAAGATTGGAAAGTGGCTACTTCATGTGCCATTATTTAAGAAAGGCTGCAAATATCTGGGAGCTACAGACTGATGAACCTAATAGCCTTGGTGGGTAAGTCATTATTGGATTCTGAGAGATCGGACCTAAAGGAATTTGGGGAGGCAAACTGGCGATAGTTAGTATGGCTTTGTGCTTGGGAAATCGTATCTCACAAATTTGATTGAGTTTTTTGAAGGGGTGACCAAGTGAGCAGATAAGGTTAGTGCAGTAAACATTCGTTACATGGGCTTCAGCAACTCCTTTGACACCATACTGCATGATAGATTGTTAACTAAGATTAAATTTCGCAGGATCCAGGGAAAACTAGCCAACTGGATACAAAATTGGCTGGATAATGGTAGACAGGGTGGTGGTGGTAGATGGTTGTTTTTCAGGTATGACCAGCGGTGTGTCATGGGATTTGTGCTGGGTCCACTGTTATTCGTCATTTACGTAAATGATATGGATGAAATTTCGGGGGTATGGTTAGTATGTTTGTCGATGACATCACGATTCGTGGTATAGTGGAGGGAGAGGAATGTTTTCTGGGAATACAGCAAGATCTAGATCAACTGGGCTAGTGGGCTGAGAAATGGCAGATGAAGTTTGATTCGGATAAATGCACAAAGTGGCATTTTTTTGGAAAGCAAACCAGGGTAGAACTTACACAGTCAATGGTAGGGCCCTGGGCAATGTTTTAGAACCAAGCGATCTCACGGTACAGGTCCTTGTAAATGGAGACACAGGTAGACAATGCAGTGAAGGAGGCTTTTGGCATGCCTGCCTGCATCCATGAGAGTACTGGGTATCCGAATGGAATGTCTTCTTGCAGCAGTCCAACATGTTGGTGAGGCCATACTTGGTGTTTTCTCTGCAGTTTTTGTCGCCATTATATAGAAGGGATATTACTCCAAGCATCTAAGAGTAAAGACCTTGTTGCATCTGATCTGCTCCAGTCATTACTTCCCATTCTATCTTTGTCATCTCCACCAGCCTTGAAAACTTGTCCTATCTCAGTAACCTCCTCCCCGCCGACAGTTTTCCTGAAATTTGTAACCACCCTCCCTATCACCGTAAATTTTCAGTCATTACAAAATCAATATCAGTGTAACCTCCTCCATTAGATACAACCCTCCTATGTTAGATCCATATCAACCTTCCTAGAACTGTAAATTATTTCAGACCCTAGAAACCTTCCTGTCTGTGCAATTTCCTTCATTATGTGCAGTCTTCTGTGTGAATTTGCCGGTGTCTAGTCCTCACATTCTCCCTAATACTCCTCCCAGGCAACTCTTTCTGTACTTGTAAACCAGTCCTATCTCCACAACGTTCTCACTAATAGTGTAAATTGCGTCATTCCTTCCTTATCTCCCTGTCTGTAAACTTCTTAATCGCTGAAGAAGCAGGAAAAAAATACAATGTCTATCCCAAGCTGTAACCACCTCAATCCCTTACAACACTGCTTAGCTCTGTTACTTTTCCTTATCTCTGTAAATTGTCCAGTCCTTCCCATACTTGCTGCCTCCTCACAAACGTACAATCTTCCCTATCGCTGTAACCACCTCCACCCTAATATTATTCCTGTCCCTGTATCTTATGCCAACCCCTTCCAAAATACATATTTCTAAATCTTCGTCCAGTACCAGAAATACTCACTGCAATTGTCTACACTGAGTAATATTCTGTTTGGCAAGTTGTAATTATTAAGTGCAATTGATTTCAGTTATTCACAATGTATATCGATGTTTTAGATGAATGGAACAAAATTAATATTAATGACACAAAACGAGATGAGACCGTAGGTTCAGTGGAGGTTTCAGTGCATTTCAGGGGAATTGATATTCTCGGTGAGGTTTTTATTTTATTCATTGATGCGCTGTGGATATTGTTGGATAGGCCATCCTCCAGAGGAGGTGATGGCCTAGGCGTATTGTTGCTAGAAGATTAATCCAGAAACTAATGTTGACAGGTCTCTGTTTTCCATTCTGCTATGGCAGATGACAGAATTTGAATTCTGTAAAAACAATAAAATATTGAATTAACAATCTACTGATAAACACAAAATCAATGTCAATCATCAGAAACCCGCATGTGGCTCACGAAGACGGAAGGAAGGAATTCTGCCATCCTCACCTGGTCAGGCCTACATGTGGCTCCAGCTCATAGCAATGTAGTTGAATCTCACCTGCCCTCTGAAATGGTTCAGGAAACTATTCAGTTTTTATCAATCTCCATGATGTCTCACTTGGTCTGCAGCTTTTCAAGGAGGCAGCGCAACACCACATTCTCAAGGAGAAATAGGAAAGAGAGGTAAATGCTGGTCCAGTCAGTGACACCAACGTCCCACAATTGAATAAATAAACAAACTGATTTTGCATCCCTAATTACTTGGAGAGTGTGGTGCTGAGCTGCTTTCCTGACCTACATCAATCCTTTCGATACCGGGACAGCCACAGTACTGGCATAATGGAGCATGACTTGGAGGGAAGCTTGGAAATGCTGGTGATGCCATACATCTGCTGCCCTTTTCCTTTCAGGGTGTAGTATCTGCGGGTGTGTAAAGTGCTGCTGAAAGACCCTTGTTGAATTGCTACACCTTGTAGATGGTGCACACTTGCTGCCACTGTGTACCAGTTGTGAAGTGAGTGAAAGTTGAATTTGATGACTGATGTGCCACGAATGGGGTTGCTTTTTTTTGGATGACATCAAGCTTGATGAGTTGTTTTTTGGAACTGCTTTCATTCAAGTAAGTGGTGATTATCTCGTCACAATCCTGACCTCTGTGGTGTAGATGGTGGCCATCCTTGCTGTACAGTGTTGTTTTATTTAATCTCCAGTGGACAGCGAGGTCAGTTCTATCTTCGTGAAGGGTTTTTTGATCTTTTGAATGATGAATGATTATTAGTTAATGTGAAGCTGTGTTTTTCTTTGTTCCTCTGGATTGTGAGTGGCCAGTTCTGTGTCTGTCTTTTACGGTGAGATTTTTTTATGGTACCGTGGACTGCAGTCAATTGTTTCCGTGCAAGGAACTGTTTTCCTTCAACTCTGTGGACTGCACAGTTGTGTGAGGAACTGTTTTGTCACTGATATTCACAAATATTCAAAGTTCCACAAAATAAAACAAACTATTGTCCACATAAAATTGATTATTTGTAGTTCCCTGTTTAGACCAGGTCTCTATTTTTGTTCTGTGGATTCTGAATTTTCAATTCGACGTGGTGGCTGATTATTATGCTGTGGGCTGCAGATTGTCTGACCTTGTGTGGGGAGCTGTTTCTAACGTGTGTGCTGCAGATGGTCAGTCCCTGTGTGAGGGCTGGCTATTATCTTGTGGGCTGCAGGCGGTCAGTCCCTGTTCAGGGAGCTGTTTCTAACCTGTGGGCTGCAGAAAGTCAATCCCTGGGTGGGGAGGTGTTTTCAACCTGAGACATGCAGATGGTCAGTCCATATAGGGAGCTGTTTCCAACCTGTGGCCAGCAGATGGTTAGTCCCTGTGCGGAGAGCTGTTTCTGTCCTATGGGCTGCAGTTTGTCAGTCCCTGTGTGGGGAACTGTTTCTAACCTATGGGCTGCAGCTGGTGAATCCCTGTGTGCAGGGCTCTTTCCAACCTGTGGGCTGCAGGTGGTCAGTCCCTGTGTGGGGAGATGTTTCCAACCTGCGGGCTGTGGATGATCAGTCCCGTTGTGGAGAGCTGTTTCTAACCTGTGGGCTGACGATAGTCAGTTCCTGTGTGGGGAATTTCTGTCTCCGCTGTGGTCACTGTTCAGTTCTGGATGTGCAATCTTGATTTCAATACTGTGCACTCTGGTTAGTCGGGGGGTTGTTTCTTCATCTGTAGTCAGAGAGCTGTCCTTTACGAGTGGGAACTGAGTTTTGTTCTGTGTCTTCCAAATGATGGCTTCCCCATAAGAGGCTGGTTTGTATTCTGTGGACAGTGTACGGTTACTTAACAGTGATCGGTGTATTAGCCTGTGGATTGTTAATAGGGGAGAAAGTGAGGACTGCAGATGCTGGAGATCAGAGCTGAAAATGTGTTGCTGGAAAAGCGCAGCAGGTCAGACAGCATCCAAGGACCAGAAGAATCGACGTTTCGGGCATGAGCCCTTCTTCAGGAATGGCCTGAAGAAGGGCTCATGCCCGAAACGTCGATTCTCCTGCTCCTTAGATGCTGCCTGACCAGTGTGTATTGTTAATAGTCAGTTCCATGTTTGAAACTGCTCTTGTGTGTGTGCGTCTGCAGGACTTTAGGTGTTGGCCTGTAAACTGTGAATGGTCAGTTTAGTATCACGAACTTTGTTAATGTTGCAGTCTATGAATCGCCAGTTTTGTGGAAGGAGCTGAGTTTAATGCTACACTTTATGAATGGTCAGTTTTGTGCGGAGTGCTGTGTTTAACATTAAGGTCAATTTGTCAGTTTTGTTTAGGGAGCTGTGCTTCATGTTATGGTCTATGAATGTTAGTTTTGTGCTGGGTGCTATGTTTAACAGTACAGTCTATGAATGGTCAGTTTTATGTGGGGAGCTGTGTGCAATACTATGGTCTAAAAATGGTCTGTTTTCTCCTGAGAAATGTGTTTAATATTACAGTCAATGATTTGTCAGTTTTGTGAGGGGAACTGCGTTTAAAATTGCAGTCTGTGAATAGTCAGTTTTGTGCAGGGAACTGTGTATCATATTGTGGTCTATAAATAGCCAGATTTGTGCAGGAAACTGTGTGTCATATTGTCGTCTATAAATGGTCAGTTTTGTGCAGGGAGGTGTTTTTAATATCACGCCATATGAATGGTCAGTTTTGTGAGGGTATCTATGGTTAATATTGCGGTATATGAACGGTCAGTTTTGTGTTGGGTTTGTGTTTAAAATTGTTGTCTGAAATGGTCAGTTTTGTGCAGGAAGCCGTGATTAACATAACGTTTTATAAATGGTCAGGTTTTTTACGGGGACCTGTGTATAATATTGCAATCTATGAAAAGTCAGTTTTATTTGGGAGAGCTGTGTTTAATATTACGGTCTCTGAATGGCCAGTTTTGTGCGGGGAAGTATTTAATCTTTTGACCACATTTTTGAATCTGTTGATTCAGATTTTGGAATGTTAGTTGGATCAGTTTAGCTGGTTATCATCAGGGAATGGTTAATACTATGTGTGAATAATGCTGTGGACTGTGAAGAGCTAGTTTTGCGTTTGGAGCTGCTTAGACCTACAGATTGTGAATGGTTTCTTCTGTGTGGAGAGCTTGTGGACTGTGGTCATTTCTGTCTGAGGAGCTGAGCTTTACCTTGCGGGCACTGAATGGTCAGTTATCTGTGTACAGAGCTGATTTAAGCCTGTGGATTCCACACAGAAATTTCTCTGTGGTGAGCTGAATTTTATCCTTGGATTGTGTGTGTGTTTGTCTTTGTCAATGTTCAGCGCTGTATAAACGTCTTTTCCTCAAGCACCAGATCCATCTTTAAATTGTATCTTCCTCTAGTCCCTACAGCATTCCTTATGTTTGAAACTGCCTATACCTCTACCCATCCTTCTGTTCCTACAACTCCGCCCAATATCAAACATCCTTTATCCCCCACTGCCCAGTTGAAGTCCACTACACCCTTGAAACCAATTTGACACTTTCTATCTCTATAACCTGTTTTGGGTCCCACAACATGTATTTGTACTCCTCTCTATTTCTGTAACCCTCCATATCTTTCGGACCGACTCCAGCACATATTGCCCTCTTTAACTCTGTGAATCCTCCTGCCATAATAATTCGTACTGGCTTTATAAAGTCGTTCAGGCCATCACACTTCGTATGTGTGCCAACACGACCAGCACATTCAAGTGTCCCTTATTATCTCATTAAAGCCCAACAATGTTTCCACTTCTTACAACACTCCTCTCCTTTTAACACTGACTTCAACATTTTGGTAGCCCTTGATCAGTCACTGTGTTCAGAATTGTTAGTTTGCTTTTATTGAATGGCTTTGAAGCCACTAATATGATCTAATATGACCCTTGAAGAATTGAGATAACCACTAATTGTGTTTTCTTGCTGAAGTTTTGCCTGTGTCAATGGAATGTCCTTTTGTGGAATATTTTCTTCCTGTTACTTTAGAGCTGTACATTTCAATCTGTTTACCCTGTTATCCTTGGGCCGTTCTCCCCTCATACCCATGCCACTTGCTTTGTTTCAATTTCAGATTGATGGTTGTGCCTGAAGTGATTACTCTATAGCATCATCATCCATTTGAATTCCATCTTATCACCCAGGCCCCACCCCATTACTGGCCAAGCATGGAGTGGCTCTTACCATAGACAAAGAAATCATCAAAGAATGCTGGGGCGAGCACTTCAGAGACCTCTTCAAACAGTGTTGAGTCGTCAATGCGAGAGTCCTTGACCGTATCCTACAGCCCATGACACAACCCGGGCTCAGCAATACCCTAACCCCACCAGAAGTAGAGAAAAGCGTCCAACAGCTCAAGAACAACAAGGCTGCTGATGCAGGCGATATTACTCCTAAGGCATTGACATGCAGAGACACGGATATCCTGCTGCAATGATACGTCCTTTGCCTGCCTTACCTGAAAGGTGCAGAACATCCCAGGAGAGCTCTGCGATGTCACAGTCGTGATTATTTTCAAAAAGAATGAGAACATGTGTAATGGTGGTAAAAACAGGGGAATCTCCCTGTTGTTGACCATTGGAAAAGTCAGTGTCAAGTTCGTCCTCAACTGTCTCCTCCCTTTTCTGAGGAACTCCTCCCGGAATCGTAATATGGCTTCCACCCACGAAGTGACATAATGGTCGCGATTTTCATGGTATGACAGCTGCAGGAGAAATACAGAAAATCTTCTCCTGTACATAGCCAACGTCGACAATACAACATATTGTCTTTGACACCATCACCCGGGAATCCCTGCTTTAGCTATACCATGAAGTTTGTCACTATACTTCGCCTGCTCCACGATACCATGGAAGTGTTGGTAAATAGAAATGGCTCCCCCAACCACCCATTCCCCGTTTGGACGGCTGTAATGTCAGGGCTGTCTAAGTGTCCCAATTCTGTTCCCAATCTACCTCTCTGCATTGCTTCACCTCACCACTGACAATCTCCCCGCTGAAGTGAGGATAACTTCTAGAAACAGCAGGAAACTATTCAAACTCTGCCGCCCTCGGGCCTAAACCAAAGTGCCCCTAAACAGTGTCATCGACCTGCAGTCAGTGGATGATGCAATCTCAGAGGATGCACTCCAGACCATTGTCAGCATCTTTACAAGGACTTATGGGAGCATGGGTCTCACACTAAACAAGATGAAGGCCCTCCACCAACCTGGGCCGGCATACAGAGCGAACCCCCGATCATAAGGTACGGGAGAAGCCTTGGACCTTCAAATACCTCGAAGCAGATATTGGTTAAGGGATCCAGCACTGTCACAAGTGTACTAGCATAGCCTTTGGAGTGTGGAGGAAAGCGTGTTTGATGTCAACAACAACATCAGATCTGACACCAAGCCCTGTGATGGTTCCCACGCTCTTGTGTGGCTCTAAGATGGGACTGTCTACAGCATGCATCTCAAGGTGCTGAAGCAGTCCCACCAACGCTGTGTGTGCAATATTCTGTCAATCAACTGGGAACACCCACGCCAACGTCTTTGACCAGGCCAACCTCCCCAGCATCGAGGTACTGACCCACCTGGATCATCTGCGATGGGTTGGATACGTTGTCCCCATGACCAACATGAGAATCACTAAGCAGGTGCTCTACTCCCTGCTCTGAAACAGCAGGTGAGCCCCAGGTGGACAGAGGAAGTACTTCAAAGCATTACTGGTGACGTGCAGCGTACCCACCAACGCCTGGGGTTGACTGGACCATGACCATCCAAAGTGAATGAGGAGCACTTGGAAAGCGTCGAGCACCTCGAGACTTCCCGTTGGGAAAAAGGGGAAGCCAGGGAAAACAGCACAAGGCTGCCACACCAATGCCACACCCACCTCTTTCCCATGGCCACCTTTTGCCCCAACTGTAACAGAGTCCGTGGAAGCCACATTAGTCTGTGGCTTCCACGGACAGACAAACCCTGACAGTGGGACAGTCATCCTAGTTTTTGACCAATTGCCAATGAGATATTGAATTACCTCACAATTATCACAGTGCCTTGGTTATAAATTCCAACAATTCCCTGTTAATGCAGTGTCTAACAATGTCATGCTGTAAGGGGGCCTTAAAACTGCCCTTCCACTTCTGTTTTCGGCCGTCATTACCCAGAATTTGAATTCATACTCGTTCATAAATATATTCTTAGTGATCGCATTTCTTTCCCTAGCTATATCAGTTCCCCATCCTGTTACCCAATCTGCCTGACTTTCCTTTGTGCAGCCGTGAATAAAAATGCAACACATTTTGTTCACCCTGTGACCACATTTCCCTGATGGCGATTAGATAGAAATCACAAGTCACACAATGCATATATCTTTATTGCAGGTACATTGGGCATTCAAATGAAAAGCAACCTGTAATTTTTCCTTTAAGTTGCTTGTCAGAAACCTATTTACCGATGTACTATATTAGTTAAACGCAATCTCTTCCTGTTTCTTTCTGCTTGTCTTCAGCCATATTTCTGTTGTATTCCGATATTCCAAACTTTTTCTTTGGACTTGGGAATTGCCTTTCCCTCCTCATCAAGCCCTGCCCCTCCTCATCAAGTTCAGTTTAAAGCACTCTGCATAATCCTGGTCATATGATTGACCAGGGCACTGGCCCCAGCACTGTACCAGTGGAGCCGATCCCAATATAATAGCTGAATTCCCGCTGAGTAGTAGTGCCCACTGAATCATAGCCACTACATCTGACACTGATGTTTGATTCCGAAATCTTCCTGTACCCGGGTTGTATCACTCAGTATGTTTTCACTCTATGGGTCGAATTGCTGTCTGTCTGTGCCTCTTGCTTTTGGGGCTGACCTGAGGTCCTGAGCCAACTGAATTATCCACTCCAGAGAGACGCAGCAGCACATGTCAGGGATGGAAACTGGCTTGTCCAGATTTCTGTTGGATTCAGTACAATTCTACATGAGTAAACCTCACTGCATCGGTCTAATTTCTGAGTCTGCCTACATGTCTGTCTCCTGTAGGTAATCAGGATGTTCCTGCATAATCAGATTTCCCAACTCCTGTCTCGTCCATCACCTTATTGATTTTGGTTGATCAGCCAGAGAAATGGAGAGTGAGATCTGGAGCCTTCAATAAACCCTGTACCTGGTAAAGATCATGCACATGCACAGTAAACAGCACAGGATGGAGTTAGTGCACATCTATATTCAGACCCAAAATACATGACATATATATAGTGCTAGACAAGAAACAGCAAAATGCTAGGCTGCGTAACCACCATCTTGTTAGGCTCCTGCTTTCACCCCTGCTGTACTGGTCTTCACTGAGACAGCACAGGTGATCCCAGGCATCAAACCTGACCCATGCTGTATTACAGGATCGCTATAATACCCTCCAGTACATATCACTTTGCAACCTTCTCTAGTTCAAAGAATGCTCCCTATGTCTGTCAGCTTCTCCAATCCCTTAACATAATACCTAAATTTCTCGAGCAAATACTATCTTTCTTTAACTCTGTAAGCCTCAACAGTCCTGTCTATCTTTGCAAGTTCTTCCTACCAATATAAACCTCCATGTCTGTGTATTGTTCTCTAAGCCCTATATCCATCTCTACCAGGGTAATCTTCTCCAGCCCCTACAACCCTTCTCATCTGTGAAAAGTTCTTCAGTCCCTTGAGTTGTCCTGATCTGTATAATCCTTCCAGATCTGAAAAACCTTCCTATCTTTGCAGCAATGTCAAGCTCCTACGAATCTCACTATCTGTGTCACCTACCAAGGAACTCCCTACCTTAATAACTTTCTCGAGCTATTAAAATCCTCATTGTCTGTGGATACCATCCAGTGCTAGCCTCTCTGTCATGTAATTTTGTCCCTACAATCCTAATGAACACTATAAACTCCAACTGTCTCTCAAACACACTCAATCTCTGCCAACTCTGCTGGTCGCTACTATCCTCTCTTTGTATGTAACCTTCTTCAATCAAGACAAATCTTTATACGTTTAACATCTTCCCCATGTGGCTATCTATTTCCATGACCTTCATCAGCTCCCGTTATTCCCCCTGTGACTGCCACGCTGTTGCATCCCTACATGCCTTCATTTCTCTGCAAAGTGTTCTCATTCTTAAAATCGTCCTTATACCTGTCACTAGTTCCAGCCTCCATAGCTCTCCCAGTCTCTGTAAACCCTCTTCCAGTTACTACAGCCCTCTGTATCACTAACTCTACCAGTCATTACAATATTAGAGTATTGGGTGAAAGCAGGAACAGTGTACGGAGTTAGATGATCAGTTGTGATCATATTGAATAGTGGGGCAGACTCGTGTGGCCAAATGACTGACATCTGCTCCTCTTTCCTGTGTTTCTCTGTAAACTCATAGAGTTCATAACCTCTTTCCACCTCTTATTTCTAATCCTCATCCTTCAAATCCTAGATCACTACACATTCGTCAACCCTGCTTCAATAATCTCTAACCCTCCTAACTTCATTTTGTTGTGAAACGTTGCGAAACGCTGTAACATAATATCTTAAATTGTCTAAATCCCTCCCTATCTTTGTATGCTCCTCCCATTTCTCCAACTGTCGCTTTCTTTGGAACATCGTCCTGCACCTTGAAACCTTCTGATGGCTGAAACCTCTTCAGACACTGCACTTTTTCTATTTTTGTTACTTTCCCCTCCTCTTAGAAACCTCCTTATCTGTATGATCTCCTGCAGTCTCTGAAGCCCTCCCTCACTCTAACTACCAACTGTTTCCACAACTCTCCGTACATGAACAAAGAGACTTTGGAGTGCAGGTTTATAGCACCTTGAAAGTCCAGTCACAGGTAGATAGAAGAGTGAAAAAAGCTTTGGTATGCTTTCCTTTATTGGACAGAGCATTAAGTATAGGTGCTGGGAGATCATGTTGCGGCTGTACAGGACATTGGTTAGGCCACTGTTGGAATACTGCATATAATTCTGGTCTCCTTTCTATTGGAAACTTGAAAGAGTTCAGAAAAGATTTGCAACGATGTTGCCAGGGTTGGAGGATTTGAGCTCGACGGAGAAATAGGCTACAGCTGTTTTCCGTGGAGCATCGGAGGCTGAGGGGGTGATGTTATAGAGGGTTATAAAATCATGAGGGGCATGGATAATATAAATAGACAAAGTCTCTTCCCTGGTGTGGGGGAGTCCAGAAATAGAGGGCATAGGTTTAGGGTGAGAGGGGAAAGATATAAAAGAAACCTAAGGGACAATCTTTTTCATGCAGATGGTGGTACGTGTATGAAATGAAGTGCCGGGGAAGTGGTGGAGGCTAGTGTAATTGCAACATTTAAAAGACACCTAGACGGGATAGGAATAGGAAGGATTTGGAGGGATATGGTCCGGATGCTGGCTGGCGGGACTAGATTGATTTGGGATATAGGGTCAGCATGGACAAATTGGACTGAAGGGCCTGTTTCCATGTTGTATCTCTATGACTCTTTGAGTGCATATTTCCCTTCCTACGGCTGTAAACAACACCGGCTGCAGCAATTCGTACTGGCTTTGTAACATTGGTCAGGTCCTTGCCACTTTGTGTAACAGTCTCACCACATCCAACATCTTCAACCTTTCCTGTTCCTCACTAGAGGAGCATTAGACCCCGACAGCTCTCCTTCTGCTAGGGCACTCCTTGCAATACACTTAAACTCACCGTCCATATTTTGGTCACCCTCTGTCTGCATCTAAAATACTAGATTTGTTAAGAATGGTTAGTTTTTTTTATTTGTAGTCTTCTCAGCTTCTCTTATTCGAATTTGATCATTTACGACCTGAGCAATGCACAGGTAGGAATTTTCACCTTTTGTTCTCCCTGTAACCACGTCTCTCTGGTGACTAAATCGCATTTATCTATGTGTCACAAGTCCATCTATCTTATTGCAGATACTTTGTCCATTCAAAAAAGAATATTTTAATTTACATTTTAGCGCAATTTCCTATCACAAGCCCATTTGCTGAGGTGCAGTATTACTTAAATTCTGTCCCTTCCTGTTCCTTTCTGTTTGACTTTGACCAGTTCGCCATGCTGTTCCGATGCTACACCTTTTCTCTTTGAATTTGGAAATCTCATTTCACCTGAGCCCTGTCCCTGCATACTCTCTGTCAGTTTAAAGCCTTGTCCATAAATTTACTGACATTGTTTCTCAGGACACTGATACCCGTATAGTTCCAATTATTTTTTATTCACTTGTGGGATATGGTTGCCTCTGCCTAGACAGCTTTTATTGTCAACCCCTCCCTCAGGAATCTTCTTCATTTTGTGCAATGCTTCCGAGCTGTGCATCCGTCTCCAGTCCCTATTGCTGTTCCTGTCTCTGTAAGCTCGACCAGATTCCATAGCCTCGTAGCTGTGTAAAATCCACAAGCTAAGGCTTCCTCTATCTGTTAATGGCTTCAGTCATTATAACCCTCCATATCTCTGTTAGTTCCTCCAGTCTGTGTGATCGTCTTTATGTCTGTAAATAGCAATGTTCCCGAAAACGCTGCCTGTCTGTGTAAGCCATTCCTGTCCTGACAAATATCCTTATCCGTGTAAACTGTTCCAGCCCTGCAAGTTTCCCTGAATTCCTGCTATCCCCACTGTTCTCCACATTTCTGTAACCAGTTGTGGCTGTCTAATGCACCCCATTTAAAAGAGAAACACATTTAATCACTGCAACTTTTCTAATCTGGATATTATAATCTAGATCAGGCAATTATTGTTGCCTCTGCAATCGCCTCCACTCCTTAAAACTGTTTCAATCTGTGTAACCACTTCAGACTCCATACCCATCAATTCCTGAAACTTCTTGTCACATCCATATTGATGTAAAATCCTCCCTTGCACAAAACCACCTCACCACAGTAAACTCCTCCTGTCCCTACAATACTCCAAACTCTGAAACGTTTTCAATTTTCTGTAATCATTTTTATTTATGTATTCTCCTTGATCACTATAGACCTTCAAAGCTCTTTTTTTTCACTGCAACCTTCTCACTTTCTGGTTAAATTGCAGGTGTGATATCTCTCCCTATTCCTGTAACCGACACTAGGCTCCACAGTCACCCTGGGGGTGGTTTCCAAGATAGGAAGGGTTGCAGAACCTGGGGCATATTACAGAGGTACAGAGTATTTCAGAAACGGGAGGATGGTGCAAATGTAGGAAAAGACATGGATCCTGCAGGATGTTAGAAATAGGAGAAACTGAACATTGCAAGATAGAAAGGATTGTGGAACGAGATGGAAGTTACAAGTTGAACCATGGATTTTCCTGATCAGATCATGAGATTCAATGACAAAATGCTTTGTATCTACAAATATATACTTCTGGGATCTTGCTGCTCTGATTCTGAAGCTCGTTACTAGAATGGCTGAGCACGGCCTCAGATTCCCAGTTGAGTTCATATCTGAATCTATTTGCCCAGTCTGTCTGTGTGCGTGATACTGATCTGGTAGAAAGTACTCTCCGTGCATTGGTGACCCCCAGATCCATATGAATGACCAGTACTCATCTCATCAAAGTCTTTGTTTGGAATATTTTGACACAACTTGCAAAAAGCAAGAATTGGTTTCCATTGGAAGTAAATAAAACTGTAGCATTGACCCTGAGTTAAGCAAACCCGTTTCTTGCATTCTATTGTTCTCTGCATGGTGTCATTAATTGTATTGTCTCATCAGAGTATCTGGGTGCAGTTTTTTTTTTGCTTGGTCCAGTTAGTCATCGATTGAATTGAATAGGTCATACCTTAAGATCCCTGCTTGACGAGAATAGTTCTGGACAGATCCTATTCAATGGATCTCATTGACTGGTTCAGAGGTTAGTCCACTTGGACCTGAGGACCAGGAGCTAGGCACCCTCATGTGCATCGTATGTGGGCTTGCGGACTGAGTAAATGACACATATGGATTGCAGGATCTTCCTGTTCTGTGTGACCTTATGCCTAGGAGTATATCCCTGACAGTGTTCAGTTCTCCAGTACGCCCTCACTGTCAACGCCTACAGCTGTTGAACATCTCCGTCTACTCCCCCACCCCCCCCCCCCCCACCCCGCAACCACCTCCAGCCCTAACAACCCGGCCTTAGTCTGTTAAATCCTGCAGTTCCAAATGACCTCACTCCTTGTTCTCCCATCAAATTGCCAAGAGCTGTGTAAAAGCTAATATGAAGTAGGAATGGATCATTCAGAACAATGAATCTTCTCTTCTCTGTCTTATATTGGAAACTTCATTTTCTAAACTGATCTTCTGTAATCACTACAATTCTCGTTTTCTATCTCCAGATCTTCCAATCCTCCTGATCGATAGCTGGTTATTGATTCCTTGCAGCATTTTGTTTTGCTTGTACAAAACTCCAACCCTGCAATGCATTCTGTCCCTGTAACCTGCTCGAGTATGACGGCCTCCTGTCATTGCAATACCTTCAAGCATTTGCAATTATCTTGTCTCTTTAATCTCCTCCGTTTAACTGATGGGATTGTCGCAAACCTGCCTTCATAGCCCTCACTAACTCGCTGAATTCCTACATCCCGACTATCCTCAACTACCACCCCAAAATATGGAATCCCCAGTCCCTACAATCCTCCCTATCTCTGTACCTCCTACAGCTCAACTACCGCCCTGTGTGTAATCTTTAGACCACACAACCCTCCCAATGCCTATGAACCCCTGCAACTCCTACTACCGCCCGTATCTGTGAACTCTCCAGTCCTTATAATCCTCCCTACCTTCAAAAACTACTACAGCGCCAACTCTACCCTGTCTGTGTAATCTACAGTCCGTACAATCCTCTCTGCCTCTGTAACTCCTTCGGTACTGATAACCCTGTACACCACGTGACAAGTTTAATCCCTACAACCCAGCTGATCTCCATCCATCTTCACTGATCTCTAACCTCGCCAATTCTGTACTATCTTCCAGTCTGAACAGCATTCTCTTTCTCTCTAAGGTATTCTTGTGCCGACAATCCTCCCCATCTGTGTAATATCTGCCTTTCATCAGAACGCTTTCTATTTCTATGCCTATTGAACCTCCAACCCTCGCTTTCTGGGTCGTCGCCTCGACACCCTCACGCCAATGCTTTATGTGCAAACTCCTTTAGGCCTGTACATTCTCACTTCCTAACATTCTCCTGCCCGTACTGTCCACCCATTATCCTGTAATATTCTGCAAATGCAACACTAATCACATAACTCTGATTCCCTTACTGATTAAAAGTCTGACCATCTCCGCAATAAACATTAGGCCGCACCAGCCCTCTGTGGTGAAGGATTTTCAGATTCTCTACCCCCTTAGCGAAGAAAGTCCTCCTTATCCGTAACATTTACCCTGTAAACCTCTTATCCGCCACCACCAAAACCAGCACATGCTTCCTGAGGTACGGGGTCAAAAACAACTCTCAATATTCCTAATGCAGTCTGACCAGAACCCTATTGAGCCTCTGCAGTACATTTCTGCTCTTGCGCCCTAGCACTCTTGAAATGAATGCCTGAAGAAGTGTTTACCAGAAGAGAATCCTGAACTAGATCTCTTCAGTCCCTTTGTGTTTCGGATCTTACCCCATTTTGAAAATATTCAGCACTGCTAAGCTTCTTACTGAAGTCCATAACCTCACATTTTCCAGCATTTTATTCCATCCACTACTTCTTTGCTCACTCTCCGATCCTGTCCTTCTGCAGTCTTCCCTCTTCCTAATCACAACCTGTCCCTCCATCTCTATTTGCGGATGGTAATATCGTAGCAACAATGCCTTCAGTTTCTTCATCCAAACTGTTAATTGTCCCAAAGCTGACCCCTGTGGAATTCCACGCGTCACAAGCTTCCTGAAAAAGACTGCTTTATACCCATTGTCTGTCTTCTCCACCAAACAATCCTCTATCAATCCTATTATGAAAGTGAAATTTCATTACACAAACCCTGTTGGATTCAGTTTGTTTTGTCTGGCTGTAGACAGCAGAATACTTAAAGGGGAGAAATGGTTTATAGTAATTTTCAGAAACATTTCAGCAAGGTCCCACTGAAGATTTTGATAAACAAGATTGGAATATGTCAGATTGGAGGGAATGTACTTGCATAGATTGAAAATTCTTCAACAGACAGAAAACTGAGTGGGAATAATTGAATTTGTGCTCGAACCACAACTATTCACAAAATAGATCGATGCCTCTGATGGATGGACAAATCCAGTGCCATCGAGCTGCTGTACATGAATGGTGAGCATATGTGTGCAATGTCAGAGGACGTGCTCTCCAGACTATTTTCAGCACCTTTACAGGGCCATACGAGAGCATGGTTGTCAGCCTGAACATCCACAGGATAAAGGCCCTCCAGCAACCTGGCATGGCATTGCAAAGTGAACACCTAATCACCAAGGTCCACAGCGTGGCATTCAACCTTCCAATCCCTAGGGAATGTCCTGTCGACAAAAGCAGATATTGATGAAGAGATGCAGCACTGCCTCCATTGTGATTGCACAGCCTTGGGCCGTCTGAGGGAAAAGGTGTTTGAGGCCAACAACATCAGATCAGACGCCAAACGCATGACATACGGCGCTGTGATGGTTCCCACTCTCCTATATGGCTCTGAAACATGGACTGTCTACAGCAGTGCTGGAGCAGTCCCACCAACGCTGTCTGTGCAAGATTCTGCGAATCCACTGGGAAGACAGGCGGACCAAAACTAGCATCCTCGACCAGGCTAACATCCCCAGCATAGACACACTGAATCTGTTGATCAGCTGTGATAAGCTAGGCACGTCGTCTGCATGACAGACACAAGACTCCCTGAGCAGGTGCTCTACTCCCAGCTCCAAAACAGCAAGCGAGCCCCAGGTCGACAGAGGAAGTGCTTCAGAGATGCCCTGAAGGCCTCACTGGTGACGTGAAGCATTCGCACAGACACCTGGAATCTCTGGGCCAAGACCGTCCAAAGTTGAGTAGCAGCATTGCGAAGGAGTCGAGCACAACGAGGCTTGTGCTGAGAAAAAGCAAAATCCAGGCGTAAACAGCACAAGGAGCAGGCTGCCTCAACAATGCCTTAACCAGCCCTTGCCCACGGGCACATTTTGTTCCAAGTGTAACAGAGTCTGTGGAAGCCACATCGGTCTGTGCAGCCACCTACAGATTCAGGTTAAGAGTTCAGAGAGAGTCATCCTCACCTGTCACCCACCATCAATGAGATGATGAGATAGGAAGATTAGAACTCCTCACAATGATCCCAGTGCCGTTGTTACAAAGTCCAATAATTCCCTTTTTAATGCGGTGTCTGATAATATACTGATGCTGGTGTGCCTTAAAACTACCCTTCCACTTCTGTTTTCTGACACTTGTTACGCAGAATTTGCATTCGCACTCACTCACCATCTGAGGCCCAATACTTTCGTGGTAATCGCATTGTTATCTCCAACTACGAGAGTTCCCACCCAGCTTTCCACTCTGCCTGACTTTCCACCATGTTATGTAGCCATGAATATTGATGCCCCATCCTGTGACCACATCTCCCTGTTTGCGCTTAGATTGACATTATTCACTTTTCTGTCACAAGTGTACATATATAATTGCAGATTCTTTGTGCATTCAAATAAAGAAACTGCCAATTTCTTTTTTAACCGCAATTTCCTGTCACAAGTTTATTTACTGATGTGTCATTTTAGTTAAACTCAGTCCTTTCTTGTTACTTCCTGCTTGTCAGCAGCTACATCTCCATGCTTTTTCAACATTTCAAACTTTTTATTTGTATTTGGACGTTGCCTTTCACCTGACCCCTGTCTCTCCTCATCTATGTCACGTCAAAGCACTCTGCATAATCCTGACTCGGACACTGGACCCAACACAGTACCAGAGGAGCCCATTCCACTATAGCAGCTGGCTCCTCCCTGAGTACTGGTAGCAGTGTGCAATGAATCGTACCCACTTCTCCTGACGCCATTGCTTGACTCTGAAATCTTTCTGCATTTTGCTGATATCACTCAAGATTTCTCCATGTGGTAACCCTTATTGTGAAGATAACATTGCTGTCTCTGTCAGCGCCTCGCACTCTTGCAGCTGGTCTGAGGTCCTGATCCAACATAATTTTCCAGTCGAGATAAACATAGCAGCACAGGCCACGGATAGAGACTGGGATTTTCCTGACCTTTCTAAGGCTCAGTGCCATTATATATGTATAATCCTCACTGTGTCAGTTTAACTTCTTTGTCTCCTGCAGGTACTCAAATATGGGAATCAGTGCTATAGATCTGAGGGGGGGGGGATGTAGTTGTAGATGGTGTAGTGATAGGATGTAGTGAATCTATCGCGAAGGTTTCTCACATGATAAAACAAAGGGATCGGTTAAAGTGTGCCTGATTTAACACTAGGAGTGTCAGAAATGAGAGTGACGAACTTAGAGCATGGATCAGTACTTGGGGCTATGATGTCGTGACCATAATGGATACGTGGGTGTCACAGGGACAGGAATGATTGTTAGATGTTCCTGGGTTTGGAACGTTTAGAAAAAAACAGAGAGGGTGGAAAAACAGGAGGGGGTATAGCATTGCATATCAGAGAGTGCATCACAGCTACAGAAACGAAGGTTGTTGAGGAAGGTTTGTCTTCTGAGTCAGTATGGGTGGAAGTTAGGAAAAACAAGGGAGCAGCCACCTCATTGGGGGTTTTCTACAGACCCCTTAATAGCAGCAGAGAGATTGTAGAACTGGTAGGCCAGTAGTATTTGAAAAAAATGTAGATGTAGCAGGGTTGTTGTTAAGGGTGACTTCAACATTCCCAATATCGATTGGAACCTCCTTCGTGCAGATGGTTTGGATGGAGCCGTTTTTGTCAAATGTGTCCAGGAGGGTTTTCTTACACAGTATGGAGACAGGCCGACGAGGGGAGAGGTCATTTTGGATTTGGTGCTCGGCAATGAGCCAGGACAGGTGTCAGATCTCGCGGTGGGAGAACACTTCAGTGACAGTGACCACAACTGCCTTACATTTACCATAGTCTTTGGGAGGGAAAGGAGCAGTTTCCAAGGGAAAATATTTAATTGGGGAAAAGGAAATTATGACGCTATCAGACAGGAGTTGGGAAGTACAGACAGGGAGCAATTGTTTCACAGAAAGGGCACAGCAGACATGTGGAGACTGTTTAAGGAGCAGTTGTGGCACGAATTTGTTCTTCTGGGACAGGTAAGAAGGGCTAAGATTAAGGAACCTTGGATAACGAGAACAGAGGTTCTCGTCAAAAGGAAGAAGGCAGCTTGTGTAAGCTGGAGGAAACCAGGATCTAGCAAAGCTTTAGAGGATTACAGCATTGCTAGCAAGGAGCTCAGAAATGGACTGAAGAGAGCCAGGAGGGGGCACAAGAAAGGCTTGGCAAGAAGAATCAGGGAAAACACAAAGGCATTTTACTCATACGTGAGGAATAAGAGAATGATCAGGGAGAAGGTAGGGCCGATCAGGGATAGCGCAGGGAATTTGTGCATGGAGTCTGAGCAGACAGGGGAAGCCCTAAGTGAGTTTTTTGCTTCGGTTTTCACTCAGGAAAGGGACCTTTTTGTGAATGAGAACTTTGAGGAGCTGGGATCTGGCTTGAACAGATCAAAATTGATGAAGTGGATGTACTGGAAACTTTGGCAAACAATAAGATTGATAAGTCCCCAGGTCTAGACCAGATTCATCGTAGGTTGCTCCGGGAAGCGAGCAAGGAGGTTACTAAGCCACTGGCGAAGATCTTTGCTTCCTCTCTCTCCACGGGAGTCGTACCAGAGGATTGTAGGGAGGCGAATGTTGCTCCCCTTTTCAAGAAAGGTAATAGGGAAATCCCTGGCAATTACAGACCAGTCAATCTTACGTCTGTGGTCAACAAGGTTTTGGAAAGAATTCTGAGGAATAGTATTTATAACTATTTGGAAAAGCATAGCATAACTAAATGCAGTCAACATGGCTTTGTGAGGGGCAGGTCATGTCTCACAAACCTCATTAGTTATTTGAGGGCGTGACGAGACAGGTCAACGAGGGTTGAGCAGTGGATATGGTGTATGTGGATTTCAGCAAGGCATTTGATAAGGTTCCCCATAGCAAACTCATTCATAAAGTCAGGATGTATGGAATACAGGGAGATTTGCCTGTCTGGATTCATAATTGGTTGGCTGACAGAAGGCAGAGAGTGGTTGTAGATGGAAAGTATTCTGCACAGAGGTCATTCTTGAGTGGTGTCCCGCATGGCTGTGTTCTTGGGCCTATGCTGTTTGTAGTTTTTATAAATGACTTGGATGAGGAGGTTGAGGGGTGGGTCAGTAAATTTGCAAGTGACATAAAGGTTGGAGGTGCTGTTGATAGTATCTAGGGCACAACAGCACAACATAGACAGGATGCAGAACTGGGCTGAGAAATGGCAGACGGAGTTCAAAGTGGATGCTGTAATTTTCTATGTTCTATGTTTCTAACTCCGAAGAATTCATAACTCCTGTCTCGTCCATTACCTGGTTGAAGATGGTTCGTCAGGTAGTGAGATGGAGAGTGAGATCTGAAGCCTTCAATAAAGCAAGGTAAGTTCAATCACAGCCAACAGCAGAGGTAAAAGTCAGTGGAACTTAATTCAGACCCAGAGGACATGACGTAGGTACAATGCCTTGACAAGGAACACGAGAAAAATCCTAAGCTTCATTATCACTTTCTTGTTTGTAACTTTCTTTTATCCATAGAACACTGCCTACCTCTGTAAATTTCTCCAATCCCGAACATCGTCTATATCATTGTAACATTCGCCAGTAGATACTTCCCCTGTCTATGAACTCCTACAACCCTGCCTATCTCTGCAAGCTCCTCCTACCAGTATAACCCTCCACTTCTGCATATTTCCCTTTAATCCCTTTGCCCGTCCCTATATGGGCAATCTTCTCCAGCCCCTGCAGCCCTACTTATTTGGGGAAAAAAAAACTTGTCAGTTCCCTTAGCGATCCTTTTCAGTGTAGTCCCTTCCAGACTTGAAACAACTCCCCATCTTTGTAACTATGTCCAGCTCCTGCTACCTTCATGATCTACATCACCTTCCTCATCAAATCCAAAAAAAGGAAGCTATCTACTTTTATTATCCTCTTCCAGCAATTACACTACTCCATCATGCAGAGCTACCTTGCTTCTCTCGTAAATTAGCTTTGACAGTTCGAAAGATGACAATAAACTCCTTCTGTCTCTAAAGTGCATTCAATCACGGCAGACTCTGCTGGTCCATACTCTGCTCCCTATATGTAATTTCTTCATTCACTGCAAATCTTTACTCCATGCTCTCCTCCAGGCAAAACCATGCAGTTAGTTTTCATAACCGACATGAATTCCTATAATAGTCCCTGTGACTATAACCACGCCCATCCCTACATACGTCCGCTTCCCTGTAAAGTCCTCCCAATCCTAAATCTCTCCCTCAACATGTCACCTCTTCTAGCCTCCACAGCCCTCCATATCTCTGTAAAGCCCGCTCCAATTATTGTAACCCTCCGTGTTGCAACATGCCACGTCACCACAATATCAGAGTTAGGGGTGAAATGAAGAACAGTGCTCTGAGTTAGATGATCAGTCATGACCATATTGAATGATGGAGCAGGCTCATGTGGTCAAATAGCCGACAACTGCCCCTTTTTCCCATGTTTATCTTTAATCCCAAGGCCATCCTTCAGTCACAACAAAGCTCCTTATCTCCATTCCCTGCTCTAATCTCACAACCCTCCCTATCTCTATAACCTGCTTCTGTCCCCACAACCCTCCCTATCTGTGTAACCTGTTGAAGCTGCAACAGTTCTCCCTATTACTCCAACCTGCTCCTTCAAACGCTAGAATACTCCATATATGTTATATTGCACCAATTTCTCCAATCCTCCCGATCTTTGTAACTTCCTTCAGTTACTAAACACTTTCTGTCTCTGTAACATAACATCCTACAGTGTCTAATGCCCTCCATGTCTTTGTATGCTTCTGCGATCGTGACAATCATTCGTGTTTTTGTAATATCGTCCAGCACCTTTAAATCTCCTGATTACTGAACCTTCTTCAGGCACTGCTCTTTCTCTACTTCTGTTACATTCCCCTGCTCTTAGATACCTCACTACCTGTATGATCCCAGCTGTCGGTGCAGCCCTCCCTATCTTAAACAGCTACCAATCTCCACATCCCTCACAACATCTATAACCTCTTACAATTCCTTCAGCACCCTTTTACTGCAAATTCCTCCAGCCCCAATATACCTTACCATTTACCAAGCTTCCTCCTGTCCCTACTATGCATGTCAGTTTCTGAAGATGACTCCCTCTCTCTGATCTCCGAATCTCTACCAGTCTCTCTATAATCCATAAACTTCTCCTGCTCCACAAACATCCGCACCTCTCCTAGCTCTTCCAGATCCATCAAGTTTCAAATTCTTCCATACACTAACACCTGTAACACTTGTTCCATGTATTTTACAACGGTGCCGAAAAAAATTCCTCTGTCTGTAAAATGCTCCAATTCCTCCACATAAACTCCTGCATGCCCTAAAGCCCTCCCTGTTTGTGTGACGTCTTCCAGTGCTAACTACTTTCCCAAAGTTTGGAGCTCCTGCAACCTTCCCTAGTTGAGTGATCCCCTCAAGTACCTGCAGAATTCCTGACACGCAGCACCCGCTCCAATTCTTGTGACTCTCCAGTTCATACAAGCCTCACTTTCAATAATAACTCATCCAGTCTCTCCATCCATCTACTTATATCCATATCCTTCTCTAGCTCTTTCTCTCCAGTCTATGTAAAGTTAATTCTCTCCTTCAACCCTCTCTACTCCCTATGTATGTTACTGTCTCTGGCCTGGAAAAGCTGCCAGAATCCACAGCCTTCCTGTCTATGTAACTTCCAGAAAATACAAGCATTCGTATGCTTGTAAACGTCTTCAGTCACTAAATTCCGGCATATCTCTTTTAGTTCCTCCAGTTTTCTCTGTAAAATGCTGCTCTCTGCATGCCCCTCTCTGCCCGCTTGCCTCTTCTGACACCCATCCCTAACTGTAAAATCTAATCCGGCCTGTGGTACCTCTGTAATTTCCTTCAATCCCTGAAGCATTTTCTCCCACTGACATTCTCGACTGATGGAAACTATGCTTTATTCTGTAACATCCTCGAGCCCCTAACGCCTCCCTATCCCTGTGACCTCTATCCAACTCTTGAAACCTCCATAATCACTGATATACTCTCGGGATTTGAAACAAGGCAGATGGAATGACAGCATTAACAGAAGTGAACAGGTATGACTGATTTATCATTACGGAGATGTGGATGGAGAACGATCATGGCTGGGAAGCGAATATTAAAGAGCTTTCAGGATTTGAGAATGACATGGAAAAAGGCAAACAAGGTCCAATTGTGTTGTGACGAAAGGATGCGGGCAGTGCATTCGGGTGACAGCCACGTGCATTGGAAAATCAAAATCGTTTTGTATTTTGCTCCTTCCAGTCTGTAAGAATCTGCATTTCAATTTACTTTTTGGCAGGGGGTGTGTTGGTGGGATGTTACTGTATTGGAAATGTTCATTAGTCACAGTTACTGTGTTAGGTCGGTTATGTCTTCCAATAGTTAAGGTATTCTAAATCCATTTTTTTTCTTCTATTCGTGTTTCAACTGTTGATTAGATTAGATTACATTACATTACAGTGTGGAAACAG
This sequence comes from Chiloscyllium plagiosum, assembly GCF_037043375.1. Lineage (NCBI taxonomy): Eukaryota > Metazoa > Chordata > Chondrichthyes > Orectolobiformes > Hemiscylliidae > Chiloscyllium > Chiloscyllium plagiosum. The sequence goes on along the minus strand of NW_028270184.1, from coordinate 17,449,608 downwards.
GCCCTTTAGCCCAACAAGTCCACACCGACCCGCCGAAGCGCAACCCACCCATACCCCTACATTTACCCCTTACCTAACACTACGGGCAATTTAGCATGGCCAATTCACCTGACCTGCACATCTTTAGACTGTGGGAGGAAACCGGAGCACCCGGAGGAAACCCACGCAGACACGGGGAGAACGTGCCAACTCCACACAGTCAGTTGCCTGAGGCGGGTAATTGAACCAGGGTCTCCGGCGCTGTGTGGCAGCAGTGCTAACCACTGTGCGACCGTGCCGCCCACCTGTTGTGTTTGAATAAATTTTGTTTTGCTTAAAGCCGAGTTGTTTGACCAGCTGCATCACCCCAAGAATATCCACTTCACATCTGTCTGTAAAATAAGGAAAAGTAAGAGTCTTGTCTACTTTCTTAATATATTTGGAGGGGGTCTGTCTTCGTCCATAACATTATCCTTCTGAATTCTATAATTCTGGAAATTCTGTTGCTGCAAAATGGCAATCTTATAACCATGCCTCACATCCAAATTATTTGTACAAATGATGAAAAGCAGTGGACTCAACGCTGATTCTTGTGGCACCCTGCTGATCACAGGCCTCTAGACTGTAAAGCCACACTCTAACATCACCCTCTGTCTTCTACCTCCAGAACACTCCATGACTGGCATTTCTCAGAATGTTCTCCACCAGATATTCCTCGGAGCATTATCTAACGGGTATTCCCCACAATATTCTATACCTGATATTCTCCAGAACATTCTTTAACCAACATTCCCTGGAACACTCTATAACCAGCATTCCCCAGAAGATTCTATAACTGACATTTCCTGGAACATTTCGTACCCAACATTCCCCAGAACATCATATACCTGACAGTCCTTGGAACATTCCATACTCGACATTCTCCAGAACATTCTATACCCAACATTCCCAAAACATTCTACATCCGACCTTCCTCGGAACATTACACATCTGACATTCTCAAAAACAGTCTATAACTGAGGTTCCCTGGAATGTTCTATACCAGACATTTCCCGAAACATTCTGTACCTAACAGTCTCTGGAACGTTCTGTAGCCGAATTCCTCAAAATATTCTACAATTGATATTATATGTGAACTGAACAAACAATAAGATTCCGAGGGAGGAGATCCCGTTCCAGGAAGAAGGAGACACTGTTTCGAAGTCCCCTCAGGCAGTTAACAAGGTTAATATGTTTTCACTGCGTTTACATTTTTTTAAGACAGAGGATCGGCCACAATTGAGATTAAAAGACAGAAATTTCCAACCTCCATTTGTCTTCAAAGAATGGGAGAGAATCCTTCAGGACGGCAATGTTTTCTCCCTCTCTGCATTAGGAACTGTAATGAAGTGACCCGTGTCTGCTCTCGAGTGATCGAGTGTGTGGGAATGTTCTAGAAACCATCTGTTCTCATGGATGTGTCTGTGTGTTTGGGGAGGGAGGGGTTGTTGTTGTTACGTCATAGTTTGCAAGTAATTCAGAAATTACCATTTGTTTCTTCTCCTCCAGTTATTCCAATAAATCTCTGAGTACAGTGACGTATTTGAAAATCTCACACTATCCTCAGTCAAACTGGCAACTTTGCCTCCAGGCTGATGTATAATGCGTTTGTTTTCCTTCTTCGCAGTTAATGTAGTGATGATCTACATCCTGCGTTCTAAAGACTGTGGATTGTCTCCATGTGTCAGACTTTACCTGGGGGCCATTGCAGTAAGGGATCTGCTGGTCATTATCCTCGACCAGATATTGAGACACATTGCCATTGTTTTTGATGAACAGTTTTATTTTCTGAGGTCCGTCCCTGTGTGTGATTCCCATGCCGTCGTGCTTTATGCAGCCACTGATTGTTCTGTCTGATTCACTGTCATTTTCACCTTTGAATGGTTTGTGGCGATTTGTTGCCAGAAGCTGAAAAGCAAATGTTGCAGTGAGAAAACAGCTGCTGTGGTTCTGGGAACAGTGACTGTGCTGAGCTGTTTAAATAACATTCTCTGATATTTTATGCTGTCAGCGGTGGAACGCCCCCTGGGTTTGTGAGGTAATGGACAATGTTTATCTCTCCCCACATCTGGATCACAATCGAGTTCTTCCATTACATTCTAACCCCGGCTCTGCCAATTTCCGGATTCTGCTACTCAATGTTTTCACCGTCAGACACATTTTATGGAGTCTGCAGGACATGAGCATGATCGTAGGGGACTGCATTCAGTGAGCATTACAGTGGGGGACTATGCGGGGTAGTAAGGCTGGCAGTCGAGGAGTGTGTGGGAAGTGATTGTGACATCAGGGGAGTAAGGGTGAAGCTGCGGGTTGAGGGTGATAGTGAGAGAGTGTGGGGAACTCTGATAGAGAGAGGCAGATGGAGGATATCAGTTTCAGATAGCGAGACTTACAGTGACGGACTGGGAGAGACTGTGGGCAAGTGACTGTGAGGGGGTCAGGGTGACAGTAGGAAAATACTAAGATGGAGTGAGAGACTGAGACGGAATGCTTGGGACTGAGAGGGACTGACTGTAATAGTGTGGCACTGAATGGAAGGAAGCTAGTGGGAGTCATCAGTTGGGAGAGAAAGCGTAACAGAGTGAGCAAGATGGAAGGGAGGATGTGAGGGAGACCAAGAGCAAGGAGCAAAGGAGCTAGACTCGGAGGGAGGGAGAGGATGTGAGTGAAACTGAGAAGGGACTGAGAAGCAGGGACGGAATGAACAAGACTGAGAGGGAGGTGGGAAGTGAGTGAGACCGAGAGGTAGTGATGGAGTCAGGGAGTGCACAAGGCCAGGAGGGAGGGAGTGAGAGTGAGAGGGAGGGCGGGAGGGAGTGGGACTGGGTGGGAGGGAGAGATAGATTGCACAAGACCAGAAGGAAGGGAGGGAGGGGTGAGCGAGACTGGGAGGTAAGGAGTGAGTGGGACCGAGAAGAAGTGATGGTGGGAGGAAGTGAGCGAGACCAGGATGAGGGAGGAATGGAGTGAGTGAGACCAAGGCGTGAGGGAGATTTGGAGGGAGGGAGCGAGCAAGAATGGGATGGAGGGAGCGAGCGAATCTGTGATGGAGGGTGTGGGGGAGGTGCTAGTGAGATAAGAAGAGAGGGAGCAATTGAGACCATGAAGGAAGATGTGGAGGGGTTGGAGGGAGCGAGCGAGACTGTGGAGAAAGAGAGTGCAACCAGGACAGAGAGATTGAGACAGTGAGTGAGTCCGAGAGGGAGGGAAGATGCGAAGACCAGGAGGGATAAAGGGTGCAATCAAGACTGGGAGAGGGAGAGCGAGTGAGCCTGTGAGGGAAGTGGTGGGGTGTGCCAGTGAGAAAGGGATGGAGGGAGGAAGTGAGTGAGACTGGGAGGGAGGGAGTGAGTGAGACTGAGAGGGAGTGCGTGAGCAAAACTGGGAGCGAGACCAGGAGGGAGGAAGGAAGGGATTGAGTGAGACTCAGAGAGAGGAAGGGAGGGAGGCAGCGAGACAGGGATGGAGGGTGAGAGGCAGCAACCCAGACCAAGGAGAATGATGGGAGTGAGTGAGACCGGAAGAGATAGAGTGAGACTGGGACAGAGGAAGGTGGAAAGTGTGACCAAGATTGAAGAGGAAGCAAGGGACTCCAGGACAAAGGAAGGGAGGGTGCAAGACCAAAAAGAAAGGAAGGAGTGAGTGAGTGTCACGACATAGCGTGAACACTTCTGTTAATTAAACCTAACACCCAGAGAAGCTCACCTTGCATCATAATCTGTTAAAATGTGAGCAGAGGTCTCCTAAATTCTATTATTTAGAGATAATAATATCAAAATTATTATTTAACTCTAAAAGTGAACAATAAACAACAACTACTGACAACTCTAACCATTCGTTTTGTCTTAACTGCTTATTATCTGTCTCTATCCGGGTGCTCCGGTTTCCTCCCACAGTCCAAAGATGTGCAGGTCAGGTGAATTGGCCACGCTAAATTGCCCGTAGTGCTAGGTAAGGGGTAAATGTAGGGGTATGGGTGGGTTACGCTTCGGCGGGTCGGTGTGGACTTGTTGGGCCGAAGGGCCTGTTTCCACACTATAAAGTAATCTAATCTAATCTAAACTCTATAGAAATATACTGTTGCAATAAGACTCTTATTAAAATTACATTAGCTTAATTTAAAACCATACAGCAGCTTCAATGTCTGTTTTTCTTTCCAGCTGAGATCTCCCTGGGTCATCTTCTTTCTTTTTACTGTGAAGATGCTTCATATGAAAAGGTATCTTTGATGGAGAGTGTTTTAAGGTCTTGGAATTCTCTCTGAATGGCAATTACATTGTCAGATTTTCAAAATGCCTGCACTTTTTTCATATCCCCAACATTGGATTGTCTTATTGGTTCGAGGCTGGCAAAACAATAAATTCAAAATCGATTTGGGTTTTAGTATCCTGAGAATAATTTAAACTGATTTGACAACAATTCAAGTTTAACCAAACAGCAAGCAAAACTCAGGTATCCATATTTTCAATTTTCCAGTACACTGGAAACTGCTCTTGTCAGCTCTCAGTGTAGAATGGAATTCACTGTCCCTTACAGTGACAGTACACGCCTTCAACTTCATAACACCTCGCCCCTTTAGAAAAAAATAAACAATCGTAACTAAAAGGTAGCTTCGTTCATTTTTTAATTCTTAATCCCATTGCAATGAAATACATAGATTATTAATCTAAATTCATATTAATTTCTGCTTAAAACATTGGAATGTGCTCAATCGTATCTGTACTTTTTCTGTTAAATCCGCGATAACATATCTGCTATCACATTTTTATGATCCACAACATGCACGATTTGTGAATTAAAAGTCTGTAACATAAGATTCCAATAAAATAGTCTCTTATTTTTGTCTTTAAGTCGTTCCAAGAACGTAAGAGGATTGTGGGCAATGTACATAACTATCTCCAACTCATTGCTCATCATATAAACATTAAGATGTTGTAAGAACAGTACCAAACTCAATAATTATTTTTCGATGGTAGAGTATTTTCTCTGGTGGTTGTCGAGTTTCCTTGAAAAGTAACGAATTGGTCATTCAATTCCATCATCATTTTCCTGTAGCAGTACAGCTCCGACTTTATATCGCTAGCATCAATTGAAATTTCCAGTTCCCTCTCTCTATTATAGTAAGGTTTCAACATGTTCACGTGACATTCGTAATACTTTTTTGTCCTATCCAGCACCTTCACGAGAGAGTTTACTTGATATACATTTTTCTTAATTTGATAGGGATCAGTAAACCTGGCTTTGAAGGGATCCCCTGTCACTGATAACAATACGAATATGTCATCCCACGGGATAACGTCCTAATGTTAAGAGTTTTTATCTGCCACCTGCTCCATTCTATGTTGTGCCCTTTTCAGGTGCTTTTTAGCTAACTCACCTACCCGACTTAATCTCTCCTTCACCTCCAATATGTAATCCAAGTGTGTGATCTCCAATTTCGATCATCTCAATTTCTATGTAATTAATTTCAAAGGCCCTCTCATTTCATGTCTGAATATTAACTCAAACGGAGTAAACCGAGTAGTTTTTTTTTGGTGCATCTCTAATGGCAAACAATACGAATGAGATATCTTTATCCCAATCATTTGGGTAATTCCGACAGTACGCGCTTAACGTGGTATTTATGATCGGATGCCATCTTTCTAAAGATCCCTGGGATTCAGGATAGTACGCATTTGACTTACAGTGCCATGTGCCTAAGCTATTTATGACTTCTTTAAATAGCCGAGCTGTAAAATTAGAACTTGGTCCGACTGAATCTCTCCAGGTAGCCTAAACCACGTGAAGAAAGCTATTAACTCCTCCACCACCCTTTCGACCTTAATACACCATAATGAAATTGCCTCCGGAGATCTGGTCGGCACACCCATTATGGATAGCAATTATTAGTTCCAACTTCTAATTTCAGGGAGGAGATCTACACAATCATTTATAACATGCATGAATGCAGGAATTGGCAACAAAAAAGTTCTGGTTTTATTATTCCATCTGTGGCTTCCCTACCATTTGTATACCATCCATGACAAAATTTACCCACATCTTTGTGCAGTTCAGGTTAATAGAAATGTTTTTGTCCCTCAGCCTGAGTCTTCCTTACACCTATGTGACCTCCTATTACTAATTCATGTGCTACCCGTAGCGTCCTGACTGAATACAACTGGCAACACAGTCTTCCATCCATTTCTCCTCTGCACTAACCCGCTTTGGTTTCCATTTTCATTTTAGGATTCTAAGTTTAAGATAATAATGCTTAGGCATACTTTCTGATTTATTTTCTGAGAATGCATCAACATATGTATCTCCTATTGTCTCGTCATTCTGTTGTAAGTCCATTAACCTTTCAGGACTAAATAGCTTTGCCTAATCACCTTCCTGTGCAGGTTTTCCTTGCACAATTACCTCAAACAGGGAGTCCGCTAAATGAAGTCCTTCCCCTTTCTCTTTAGTTTTTGCTTCGTGCTGCAACTTATGATAGTGGGATCTTCTTACTACACAGTCTGGAAATATTCCAGGGCATTTCTCTTTTAAGTCCCCTGTTTCCTGATCTCCCTTTGGCTTCTTCACAACAACGGGGCCACTCCCCTCTTGGATCCTGCGAAATCGTTCCCAAAAACAAACTATTCTTGGAACAGACACGCTGTCAATCACTTCCACTGTTACTTTCCCAGTCTTGAGGTGGCACTCCAACTTGATCTTACACAGGGGAACACTACTCTTTTAGTCAATCTTGCCCACGAGTTAGAACAAGTGCAAATACGTTTATCTCGTACTATTAGAGACTTTACAGATCCCATATCACTCAAAATTATAACTTCTTTCCCTTCTCCCTTTGTTCTTTCTGAGTAAACTTTACTCATAGAAGTGAAGTCTGTACAGAGATCCGGCACTAACTCCTTACGGCACGGTGGCACAGTGGTTAGCACTGCTGCTTCACAGCGCCAGAGACCCGGGCTCAATTCCCGACTCAGGCGACTGACTGTGTGGAGTTTGCACATTCTCCCCGTGTCTGCGTGGGTTTCCTCCGGGTGCTCCGGTTTCCTCCCACAGTCCAAAGATGTGCAGGTCAGGTGAATTGGCCGTGCTAAATTGCCTGGAGTGTTAGGTAAAGGGGTAAATGTATGGGAATGGGTGGGTTACGCTTTGGCGGGTCGGTGTGGACTTGTTGGGCCGAAGGGCCTGTTTCCACACTGTAAGTAATCTCATCTTACCTAGCCCTGCCTAGGCTGTGCATTCAATTGTCAAGATGTAGAGGTATACTGTATCTTTAAGAGAGTTGTAAAGCTGGCAAGGACTGACAAAGCACAGAGAGTAACAAGGTAACAATGTAACACTTGGTCGAAACAGGTAACAGCAGATGGGATGCCATGAAACAAAAACAAATCCAAATTTGGGCAATCAGTTTAAATTATGCCCGAAGACACCAGAGTCCAATCAAATTTGAATTTAGTATTTTGATAATATTAAAACCAGTGAAACGATCTGATGTTTGGGGGTATAACACCTGACATTTTGAACAGTTAGGTAGGGAACTGCCAAACACCAAAGAATGTAGACTGCTAGCTGAAGAACTGTCTGAAAGGTACCTGTCTGTGGGAAGTGCAGATCAGAAGATCGAGGCGAATCTAGATAGAATCGACAGAGGAAAATCTACATAGGAGAATCAGTAAAGCTGCCTGGTTTTGAAACATGATTTTTTTTTTCTGTAGATCCTAGTCGGAGTTTTTTTTGTAGTGTGGGAGGTAAAAGATAGGTTTTAAGACAAAGGAGTTGTAAATACATTTTGGTTTTAATATTCTCTGTGGTACTTAAAGAATAAAGTTATTAATTTTTACTTTTGTGACCTTTGGGACAGTTCTTTGCCTCTTGACTTTTAACAGATTACAGCACCGGGAGAATGTTTCCTGTGTTGCTTGTTTAAACTAGCAGATTGGTGTGTAGTAACAACTCTCCTGCAGCTCCTCGACTTCTCTTGGTGGGTCTCCTCTACTACTTGCTCTAATGCCACTGGCTTAGCCTCTTTTACCACATGTTTTCCCACCATGCCTTCTGCTCTGCTGCATCTACAATTCCAACTGTAAGTCAGCTTCGAGTCTCGCTGCCAATTTACATTCCCCTATTCTGTTTTGATCGCTCACATGTTCTCTGGCGTTGCGACCGCCAGGTAATGGTAGTCCATAAGCTGCAGTTGAGATTTTTTAATGTCCTATTCTGCACATTGGCTTCACAGGTTCACTGTTGCGCCTGGAAGAGAGTAGAAAGTAGGAGTAGGATTAGAAGGGTCAGAGGATGTTACGTTATTGAGAGCGCTGTGGGGGATGAAACAAGTGATCTGGAGAACTAGGGAGAGCCGCACAGCTGAATGAGTTTTCTGGAAGACACAAGGAGACACTGAAGAAGACAAAAGAAATGAAGAGATGATGGCTTGTTCGTGCTGGAGCTTTGTAGAGTCTAAATGGCTTTTTGTGAGCTGCTAACAGAGGTATGAACACTTGAACAAAATGCAAAGTGATAACCAGTGAGTATTGTAGGTCCTGGAGTTTATTGGATGTTTCATCTTTAAAAGACTTGCAGTGACTATAGGGAGTAAAGGTTTTGAGAACACTGTGGAGGCTGCTGGTGTTCAAGGGCCCTCAGGACTTGAAGAGGTACTGACAATGGGAGCACTGGTCAGCAATTAATTAGATGGTCAAAATAGGACATTGTAGGCACTGGAAGCTGTAACACAGATAAGGAAGGTGAAAAGTGGCAATTTAACGCATGCAGTCACTGCAATTCATAGAGATTTAAGCACGGCAACATATGCTACAATTGGGTAAAATGGTGGAGAATTACTGATACTGAGTGATTTCAAAGGAATTTTAAACATGTCTAAGTAGGTTTGGGAGATCAATAACGCAGAAGGGAATGAAGGACATGGGATATTGTGAGGAACTATTGAAACTGTAGATAAAGGAAGATGTCACATGTACAGTGAGAGTGGCATTTTCTGCATGCAGTTATGGACATGAGAAGTGTTGCACCGACTGCTGGACACTACACAGATAACAACGTTTTGAAGGCTGGTAAGTTGGCCCAAGAAGGCAACTCATCACCACCTTCTCAGGGACAACTCAAAATCAACACTAAATGCTGGCCACATCCCATGAACAAATAAAAAAGATTTCCAAGCAAAACTGAGGTCACTCAGAAAGGCTCTTTCAAGAGCACTTCACGAACTTGTAACAACTATAATCTGGAAAGACAGGAGCTACAGGTGCACGGGAACACGGGAACAATAAGTCACCTCCAAGCCATGCTCCATTCTCCCAGCACTGTGACTGCCCCTGCACCCAAAGGATTGCTGTGATCAGGAAGGCAGCTCTCCACGAATTTCTCCAGGCAATTAGAGGTGGGAACTAACTGATGGCCTGACCACTGTTGGCCACATCCCATAAATATTTTTTTTTGAAAGAGAAACTCACATGTTCATGTCCTCTTTGCTTCCTTCTTGCATTACACAGTCTTATCCAGTTTTGAGTCATCAACTGGCATGGAAATAATAGATTTTGTCCATGTATCAAACTTAGAGAACCAATTGGTGATTAGTTATTGGTAAAGTAACAAATCCATTTATTACCATTTAGTTTTCAGTCTGTTGAAGAATTCTCAATCCATGCCAATACATTAGCTCCAATCGTAGGGTGGTAAAATGGGGATAGATGAAGGCTGGTAGAGGGCATGACCTGATTGGTCAATGGGAGAAATGACTCCGATTGATGGCAGGGAGAAGTGGAAGGGATGGGGAGGGACTGGGAAAGGAGTTGATGGATGGGAGGGAGGTTATTTGAGATTGGAGAACTCAATGTAGGCTGCCCAGACGGAAGATGAGGCATTGTTCCTTCAATTTGCACTTTGGCTCATTTTGGAAGTGGAGGAGGCTAAGGATGGTCATGTCAGATAGGAAGTGGTTAGGGGAATTGAAAGGCGTGATGATTAAGAGATCTGGTCGGCCATCGCAGGCTCATCTGTGATGCTCAGTGAACTGTTGTCGAAGTTTGCATTCAGTCTCCCCGATGTAGAGAAAACCACATCGGGAGTACCTGATCCAGTAAGCTAGGTTGGAAGAGAGGCAGTCTCTGTCTCAACTGGAAGGACGGTTTGGGGCCCTGCATGGAGGTGAGGGGGACAGTGTATCACCAGATTTTGTATTCTTTCCGGTTGCAAGGAACGGTAGCTGGGGATTGTTGGCAGTTGTTGGGGAGAGTGGCGTAAACCAAGGACTGTTGAAGGGAACGATCCTTGTGGAAGGCAGAGAGGGGTTGGGAGGGGAAGATGTTCTTGGTGGCAGGGCATAGTTTGAGTGGGCGGAAGTGTTTAAGCATGATGTGTTGGATGCAGAGACTGGTGGGTGGTGGGTGAGCACAGGGGTAAATCTGTTTTTAATGGGTTGGGAGGGAATGTTGGGGGATAGGCTGATTGGCAGAAATCAGAGTGGGTATAAAGGCAGCTCGTGACAATAGATTTTCCCAGGGCTTAGTTTTGAGAACACAACTGTACACATTATATGTTAACAATCTGGATGAAGGAACTGAGGGCTTTGTTGCTAAGTTGTGTCACCTGCAAAGAAAGGTTGAGGAACACATTGTGTTGATTAACAGGTAAGGCTGTAGAAAGACAGGCTGTAGATTGGACAAATAAATGACGGATGGAATGCAATGTGGAAAATTATGAGGTTATGCACTTTGGTCAGAAGAATAGAGGTACAAACTATTTTCTAAATGGGGGAAAAGATCTGAAGCACATAGGGACTTTGGAATCCTAATTCAGGATTCTCTTCAGGTTAACATGCATATTCAACTTGACTCAAGGTAAAAGAAATGTTTGCATTTGTTTCAAGAGGGTTCTCATACAAGAGGGAAAATGCACTGCTGAGCATTTGAAATATTGTGAGCTGATTTGGGCCCTGCATCTGAGGAAAGAAGGAGCTTGGAGGGGATACGGGAGTCATTTACAAGAAAGATCCCAGGATGAAGTGCTTGTTATACAAAGATCAGTTGAGGACTCTGAGTCTGTATTCGAAGTTAAGAAGGATGAGACTTACTCGTATTCAAACTTTAAGAACACTGAGGGGTCTGGGTAGAGTGGAAGTACAGAAGATGTTTCTGCTGGTTGGAGAGACAAGAACCCAAGGTAACCGCATTACAGTGATGGGATGACCCTTTAAATCTGAGATGTGGAGCAATTTCTTCAGCCAGTGGATGGTGAATCTGTGGGACACATTACCGTAGAAGTCTGCAAAGCCCAAGTCATTGAGTGAATTGAAGACCGAAATAGATAGATTCTTGATGAGTAAACGGATCAAGGGTTCAGGGGAGAAGGCAACAGAATGGATTTGAGAAACCTGTAAGGTATAATCGAATGGGGGAGCAGACTCAATAGACCAAATGACCTAATTCTACTTCTCTAACTTATGGAGTACAATTATTCTAATGATTTCTAAGTGCGCAGTTATCATTTCTGGTATGTTGTTTGTCATACAATGAAGTACTTTCCTGATTGTTGCCGTTACAGCTCGATCTCACATTGACTGCAGAAAGCTGTAACACAGAGTAACTTGGGAGTCCTTGTATATAAATCTCAGAAAGTTTGCATGCAGCAGGTCATAGAGAAGGCAAATTGAATGCTGATATTTATTTTAGAGGAAATAGGGATATCTTGAAAAAACTGTAGAAGGCACTACTCTGCTCACATCGAGTGTATTGTGAACAAGGTTAGTTCCCTATCTAGAGAGAATAAATGTAATAAATGCAGTCCAGAAAAGATCCACTCGGTTGATCCTCTGTATGGAGGGATTTTCATAAGAAAAGGTGGAGAAGATTGAACTTGAACCCTTCGAATTTAGAATAATGAGATGAATTTATTGATGTATCAAAGATTCTTTGGGGTTTATGCAGCGTAGCTGCTAAGAAGTTGATTCCCCTTGCGTGAGCACCTGAAATCGGACGGCATAAAATCATAGTAAGGGCTAACTCATTCAGGATATAAGGAGGAATTTCTTCACTCAGATGGTAGAGAACACATTTTTTTTTAAACAACATAGGCTTTTGCAGTTGGATTATTAAGCAGAGATGGTCAGATTTTCAATCAGGAAGTCATGGCTTTGTGGGAAAGGCAGGAAAGACAAGCTGAGGAATATCAGATCAGTCGTGATCATATTCAATGGGCCAAAAAGCCTTCTTCCGCCCCATGTCATGCTCTTAACAATCGTCAAACTCAACAATTGTTTCCACAATATTATGATTCACTGTCCATAAACTCAATTCCTAGGCATGATCATTCTGTAGCCACACATCCTAGGCATGATCATTCTGTAGCCATATTCACTTCAGTTTGTATTGTCATTCCATCTGCCTTGTTGCAAATGCAAGGAGAGTTTCGGTGAGAGTGGGGTTAAAGGGATGGGTAGAAGTTACAGAGGTAGGTATTCAGGGACTGGAAGATGCTACAGAGTTACAGATCATTTCATTTGTTGGAGACTGTTCGTGGTTGAAAAGTGCTTTGGGGTGGTGAGTGATATGCTGACAGACATTCAGGGAAAATTGAGAATACTGCACATTGAAGGATAGTTGTTGCATCTGGAGATTATTGCAAGTGTAGGGACAGAAAGTATGAGATGGAGAACCGTCGAGAGAGAAAGATGATACAGGTCAGAAGAAAGTTCCAGGTACAGCGATATCTGTAGGATCTGTAAAATGCATCCAAGAAATCGAGGATTGCTGGATTGGCTAAAAACAAGAGGCATGGGAGGGTACTCATGCTAGAGTTTATATAGCTGGGGAGAAATTCAGGCACAAGGGAAGCTTATAGAGAAAGGGGGGGTTGTAGAGATTGGAGGATGTTAGAGTTGGGGAGATTTAAGATCACTGAAGGTGGTCAGTGATCAGGTAGCTTGTTGGCACTAAACATGTCATTCTGGGCTATCAGTAATGAAGGGGTTACAGAGATAGGGAGGGTTGCAGGGACTGGAGTTTAAATAGGTAGGGATGCTAGTGGGAAAACGAGCTTACTTATGTAGCTTACTCGTTAGAAGGAGCTGGATCAGTTCACAGAGCAGAGAGAATTGTAGGGATTGGAGGAGCTAGAGACACTGAAAGTCGTAGGGCTGCAGGAGTTCAGAGATTTCTTGTTTTATTTTTCTTGTCCCCAGTTTCTTTGCTTATTTTTGTTTAGTTTTCACCCAAACTTGGAGATCGCATGAACTTAGGAAGATGGCTTTGATGGGTTCCAGTGTTTTCAAAGGCAGCGTGACTACAGAGGTGGTTGGCCAATGGATTCTGGTGACAACATGGCCTGAGCTGATGTATCCCAGAGCAGGATTCTGGCTGTGGCATGGCATGTGCCAGTGTAGTCTAGAGTGGAATTTTGGGGGCAGCATGGCCTGGGCTGGTGTAGCCTGGAGAGGGATTCTGGCAGTAGCATAACGTATCCGGGTGTAGTTCAGAGGATTCTGGCAGTAGAATGGCACATGCCAGTGTAGTCCAGAGTGGGACTGTGGTGGTGGTATGGTGTGTGCTGGTGTGGCCCAAAGTGGGATTCTGGCAGCAGCATGGCCTGTGCTGGTGTAGCCCAGAGCAGGATTCTGGCAGCAGCAAGGCCTGGGCTGATTCAGCCCAGTGCAGGATTCTGACAATGGCATGGCGTGTGCAGGTGTAGCCCAGAGTGGGATTCTGGCAGCAGCAGGGCCTGGGCTGGTGCAACCCAGAGCCGGATTCTGATTGTGACAAGGCCTGGGCTTGGAACAGCAGAACAGATTCCTGGCGATAGCAATGGCATGAGCTGGTGTAGGTCAAAGCAGGACTGCATCCATGGAGACGGAAATGTTGGATGCCCATGAAGTTATTTTTGTTTACTTTTTATTATTTAATAAGTTAATTTAACCTGTACGTCAATGGTACACACATTACTCTGTATTTTATATTGAATACACATGACATTAAATGATTCAATTCAAGAAATGGTTCAATTCAATTCAATTCAATTCAGTTAGCTTAGCCTGTGAAGGCAGGTTTGCCATATCCCCATCAGTAACACAAAAATGTGGAGTGCTTTTCTAGAGGAGGGTACAGAAATTGAGCGTGTTGCAGATTCTGGAAGATATTACAAAGATAGTGAGGAGATTTGAGGGACAGAACGTATTGAGGGGTTGGAGACTGGTACAGGCATTGAAACTGCTGCAAAAGATCAATAACCTTACATGGATCAGGAGGATTGGAAATGCTGGAGACAGAGAACGAGAATTGTAGAGACTGAAGAATAAGTTTGAAAAGGAGGTCTCCCATATAAGATGGAGAAGGGGAGATTAATTGTTCTGAATGACACACTCCTACTTCTCATTTGTTTCCACATAACCTATAGTAATTTGACGAGATGACAAGGAGCGATATCATTTGAGTCAGCAGGAGATAACAGACAAAGGCCAAGTTGTATGTCTGGAGATGGTTAGAGAGAGGGGAGACGTTCAGCAGCTGTTAATGTTTATCATGAGGGTGCACTGTAGGGACTGGAGAACATAACATGCTCACTGAATGACGGATAGATATTAATTGACACTGGGTCACACAAAACAGGAAGATCCCAAGCACCATACCCGTCATTTTTTTTCAATAAGCTGCTCTCATTCAGTTTGATGCCCAGCCCCACATACAAGGAGCATGAGGTTTCCCAGCTCTTGATGCTCAGGTCCCATTGTTTTAATCTCTGAACCAGTGAGATACCATTGGATACTTATTGACACTTTTGCAGACTACCCAGAATTACTGTCACCAAGCAGAGATCTTGAGATATGACCTATTAAATTCACATGGTGACTAACGCTACCAAGCAAACAAAATCTGCACCCAGACGTCCAATTGTATAATTCTATTAACGACAGTCTGTAGAAAATAACATGATCCGTGAAACTGCACTGTATGCGTCAGGGTCAACGGTAAAGCTTTCATTCACTCCCATTAGAAAGCAGTTCTTGCTCTCACAAAACAACCAGTTAAAAATTAATGTTCAAAAAATTCCAAATGAAGTCTTTGTTGAGATGAGCTCTGGTCAGTCAGGTTGATCGGGAGGTGACCAGAAGTATGGAGAAAAGCACCAGGTCAGTTTCAGGCACACAGACAGAATGGGCAAATAGATTCACATCTGAACTCACATCTTAAAGCCTGGCAATCTAAAGCTGTGCTCAGGTTCTTAATGAGCTCTAAAGATCAGCTCAGCAAAATGCCAGAATTGTGCATTTGCAGATACAAACCATTTTGCTTTGGAATGCCATGGTCCACTCAGTAAAATCCACAATTCAAATTGTTATGTCTTTTAGGTTCCACAACTACTTCTACCTTGGTACCATGCTACAGGTTCAATACTTCTTCCTTTCTCTCACATCCTGCAAGTATCCACGTCTTTTCCGATTTTTGCATCATACTCCATTTTCTGAAACCATTCCTACTTTCTTAACATGATCCATGTTCTACAAACTTTCCTACCGCTCAAACATTCCCCAGAGGGCACTTGGGGAAGTTACAGAGATAGGAGGGAAATCAGCACTGGAATAAATTTGAAAGATTGTCGTGATGAGAAGAGGTTTCAGCAATTTTGAGGATTTACGGTGATGAAGGTTAGAGCGCTAGAGCAATAGTCATAGAGTCATAAGGCTATTCAGCACGAAAGCAGATCTTCTGTCCAGCAAGTCCATGCCAAACAGATATTCTAAATCAATCTAGTCCGATTTACCAGCATTTGGCCCATATCCCTTCAAATCTTCTTTATTCATGTACCCGTCCAGGTCATTTTAAATGTTCTAATTGCACCAGGCTCCGTCACTTCCTCTGGCAGTTAGTTCCACACATGGATCACACTCTGCATGAATATGTTGACCTTAAGTCACTTGTAAATTTTTCCATTCTCACCTTACACCTATTACCTCTAGGTTTAGGCACTCCACACTGGGGAAAAGACCTAAGCTACTCACCTGTCCATGCCTCTCATGATTTTATTAACCTCTATAAGGACACTCCTCAGTATCCGATGCTCCAGGGAAAATAGACCCAGCCTATTCAGCATCTTCCTGTAGCTGAAAAACTCCAGTTCTGACAACATACTTGTAACTCTTTCTTGACCCCGTTCAAGTTTTGCAATATTTTTCCGATAGTGGGGAGATCAGACTGAATGCAATATTCCAAAGGTGGCCTAATCGATGTCCCACTCAGCTGCACTATAACCTCTCAACTCTTACACTCAATGCATTGAACAATAAAGGAAAGCATACCAAACGCCTTCATCATTATCCTATCTACCTGCGACTCCACTTTCAAGGAACTATGAACCAGCACTCCCGAGTCTCTTTCTTCAACAACACTTACCAGGAGAATACCATTAAATATATAAGTCCTGCTCTGATTTGCTTTTTCCAAAAGGCAGCACCTCACATGTAACTAAATTAAAGTCAAATTGCCACCCCTCGGTCAACTGGCCTAACTGATCAAGATCCCATTTCACTCGTTGTAAAATTTGGTGTCACTTACAAACTTACTAACTAAATCTCCTATGTTCATATCCAAATCATCTATATAAATGATGACAAATAGTGAACCCAGCACAAATTATTGTGGCACACCACTGGTCACAGGCCTCCAGACTGAAGAGCAACTGTCCACCACCACCCTCCGTCTTCTACCTTTGCACGAGCTCTCTGTCAAGATGGCTAGTTCTCCCTGTATTCCATGTCATTTAATCTTGCTAATCAGTCTACCGTAAGATACCTTGTTGAATGCCTTAATAAAATCCATACATATCACGTTCACAGCTCTGCCTTCATCAATCCTCTTCAATACTTCTTCAAAAAAGGCAATAAAGTTCGTGAGACACGATTGCCCATGCACAAAACCATGTTAACTATCCCTAATCAGCCCTTGCGTTTCAAAATACATGTAAATCCTGTCCCTCAGGATCCCCTCCAACAACATTCTCAACACTAATGTTGGGCTCATCAGTCTACAATTCCCTGGCTTTTCCTTACAGCCTTTCCTAAATAGTGACATTGTGTTAGCCAACTTTCAGTCTTCTGGCACCTCACCCATGGCTATCGATGATACAAGTATCTCAACAAGAGGCCGAGAAATCTCTTCCTTAGTTTCCCACAACGTCATCGAGTACACCTGATCAGATCCAGGGGACTTATCCACTTTTATGGTGTCCAACACCTTCCCCTCTGCAATATTTTTCAAGATGTTGCTATTTATTTCCTCAGTTCTCCGTCTTCCATATCCTTCTTCACAGTAATTGCTGATGCAAAATACTCTTTTAGTATCTCCCCCATCTCCTGCGGTTCCACACGTACTCGGCCTTGTTGATCTTTAAGGGGCTCTACTCTCTCCCTAGTTACTGTTTTTGCTCCAGCGACAAAGTAAACTTGATAAAGTGACAGCATTGTCACAACTCCCTCTGAAGAAAAAAGAATCATCAGCATACAAAGATGGCTTCGTTTTAAACTCCTCAGTCTTCTTCTGTAAGCACATTACAATACATTTACATTACATTGACTGTAGCCATGCAAACATTACTATAACGTCCTATTTCAGTCCACTTACTCATGCCACTGGAAGCCTCCGTTTTGTTTTTACAGCCAAGTCTCAACAATGTGTCAGTAATTACATTTTCTTGTCCAGCCACATGTATGATTTCCAAACTGAATAACTGCAATAATAATATGTGACTATAATTCATCAGGTCTTTGATGTATACCACACAATTGGATAATCCAGAAATGATTTTATTGGTTAATCTTTGAAATGTGGCTAGCACATTTCTCATATCAAATGATATGAATTTAAATTGATACAGTCTATTCAGTGTTCTGAAAGCCGAAATCATCTTCACTCTTTCAATAAGGGTACCTGCTAATATCCTCTGACTAAGACCAATTTAAAAATATACGTTGCTTGTCCTACCTTCTCAATATAGTCTTCCAAACATGGAATTGGATATGAATCAGAATTTCGAATTGCATTGTTTCTGACACAAACTTTGGAACCATCTGGTTTTGGCACCATTATGAACGGTTAGCTTCAGTCACTGCAAATCACTTTGATTATGTTGTCTTGGAACAAGCGTTCAACATTTTTTTGAACCTGCGCCAACTTTACAGCATTAAATCAAAAAGGGTGTTGCTTAATTGGAACAGTATTTCCTACACCTACATCGTACATAAATAGATTAGTACTTCCCAGCTTATTCTCACATAAATCCCCATCAGATAGCATTAACTATTTCAGATATTTCGATTTTTTTTCTCTCTGGAAGGTAATTTAACAATAATTTATCCTAATATTTCATAACTTCCTCATTGTCCAATTTAATTTGAAGAATGTCCAATTCAGAATCTTTGAACTTGGTTCTTCACTCTGTGTTGGAACCCGTAACACATTCCCCTTTTGCTTTTACAAGTGGTAGTTGTAGGGGATTCCACAATTAAGGGGATTGAAAGCATCCTTTGTGAGCAAGATTGAAAGTCCTGCATTCTATGTTGCCTGCCTGGTGGCAGGGTGCAGGGCATCTCTGATCAGCTTGAGAGAGTATTGGAGTGGGAGGACGAGAATCCATTTGTTGTGGTCCACGTTGGTACAAACAACATAGGCAAGAATAGGAAAGAGGACCTGTTTGGGGATTATCAAGCACGATGAACAAAATGAAGGAACAAGCCTTCTAGAGCTATAATCACTGGAATACTATCCAAGCGACGTAAAAATTGGCTTAGTGGTAAGAAAATTATGGAAGTAAACACGTGGCTAAAGGAGTGGTGGGGCAAAGAGGGGTTCCATTTCATTGGGCATTGGCATCAGAAATGGTACAGAAAGGACCTGTACCAATGGGACGATCTCTACCTGAGTCAATCTGGAACCAGTGTTCTAGCGAAGAAGATAAATAAGGTAGTTATTAGAACTTTAAACTGATGAATCGGTGAAAAAGAAGGGGACAATGACAGGAAGCATGGTGGCAAATAAAAAGAAAAGCAGCAGGTCAGCGTGTCTACATGAGGGTTTAACTCCATGGCAGACGATGAAAGAAGTAAAAAGGAAAGATAACTCAGCAGATATTATTAATGGATGTATTAGAATTCATAAACAGGGTACAAACGTTAGCATAACAGTACTTTACCTGAAAGCTCATAGCATTCGTAACAAGGTAGATCTTTAATGGCACAAATCATCGCAAATGACTATGAATTAGTCGGCATTATGGAGGCATGGTTTCAGGATGGTCACGACTTGGAGTTAAATGTCCAGGGGTATCAGACTATTGGCAAGGACAAACAGGAAGGTGAAGTGGTGTCGCGCTGATATTTAAGGATGACATCAAAGCGGTGTTGAGAGATGACATAAGTTTTATGGAGAATAAGTTTAAATCCATTTGGGTGGAAATTTGAAATTCTAAAAAGAAAAAGTGATAGGCGTAGTGAAACAGCCTCCAAATAATAATGTCACACTGGAGCGAGCAATAAACAAAGAAATGATCAATGTCTGTAAAAATGAGACGGCCATTATCATGGGGGATTTTAAATTACAGGTTGATTTGGTTGAACCAGCTCGGTCAAGGTAGCCTTAAGGAAGAGTTCATTGAATGCATTTGCGATATTTACTTTGAATAGTATGTAATGGAACCGATGAAGGAGCAAGCTATCCTACATTGAGTTCTGTGTAATGTGACAGGAGTAATTATTGAAGTCATAGTTAGGATCCTCTTGGATGGAGCAATCACAGTAAGGTTGAATTTAGAATGCAGATGAAAAGTGTAAAGATAAAATCCAATACCAAGTCCCTCTGCTTAAACAAAGGAAACTACAATAGGATGAGGGAGGAGTTAGCTCAAGTACATTGGAAGCAAACATTTTAAGGTGGGACAGTTGCTGAACAGTAGAGGACTTCCAAAGCAATGCTTCAAAGTGCTCAGCAAAACTATACAACAGTGAACGGGAACGACTGTAGGAAAAGGGGTAATCTGCCATGGATGTCTAAGGAAATGAGGGAGGTTATCAAATTGAAATAGAAAGTATACAAAGTGGCCATGATCAGCAGGAAACTAAATATTTTGGAAAGCTTTGAAGGTCAGTAGAAAGCAACAAAAAGGCTATTAAGAAAAGTAAGATACATTATGAGAATAAACTATTTCAGAATATAAATACAGATACCAAATGTTCCTATGAATATATAAAACTAGAAAGAGTTGGTAAAGTAAACATTGGTACTTTAGAGAATGAGAAGGGGATTTAGTAATGGGATATGAGAAAATGGCCGAGACATTGAACAGATATTTTGTATCAGTCTTCCCAGTGGAGGACCTTAGGGACTTGTCAGTAATTGACAAAAAGATGAAAGAAATAGGATTGGGCGAGCTAATGGAGCTATGAGTAGACAGGTCTCCTGGTCCTGTTGCTTTACATGCCAGGATATGAAAAGAAATGGCAGGAGAAATGGCAAATGCACTGGCGGTAATATTCCAAAATTCATTGGACTCTGGGGTAGTTCCAGCATTTGTGAAAACAGTAAATGTGATACCACTGTTTAAAAATCAGGTAGACAAAAGATAAGGACGTTTCGGACAGTTAGTTTACTTCTGTAGTCGGGAAAGTGATTAAGTCTATTAGCAAGGAGAAAATAGCAAGGCATATGGAAAGATATTCTCCCAGTGGGCAGACGCAGCATGGGTTCACAAAGGGCAGGTCATGCTTAACTAATCTACTGGAATTCTATGAAGACATTATGAGCACAGTGGACAACGGGTGCCCAGTAAATGTGATGTATCTTGATTTACAAAACACATTTGACAGGGTGTCACACAAAAGTTTGCTGCATAAGATAAAGATGCAAGATGATACAGGCAACGTAATAACATGGATAGAGAATTGGTTAACTAACAGGAAGCAAAGAGTGGAGATAATTGAGTGTTTTTCTGGTTGGTAATCAGTGACCCGTGGTGTGCCTCAAGGATCAGTGTTGGGACTGTAATTGTTCACAATTTACATAGATGATTTGGAGTTGGGACCATGTGTAGTGTGTCAAAGTTTGCAGATGACAGTCAGATGAATGGTAGAGCGAAGTGTGCAGAGGTCTGTGAAACTTTGCAAACGGACATAGATAGTTTAAGTGAGTGCCAAAGGTCTAGACGATGGAGTACAAAGTTAGAAACCGTGAAGTCAGCTGTTTTGGTCGGAATAACAGTTAAAAAGGATTATTACGATCATGATAAAAAGAAATGAGGCATGCTGCTGTGCAAAAAGGTAAAAACAATGACTGCAGATGCTGGAAACCAGAGTTTAAATTAGAGTGGTGCTGGAAAAGCACAGCAGTTCAGGCAGCATCCGAGGAGCAGTAAAATCGGCGTTCCTGGCAAAAGCCTTTCATCAGGAATACAGGCAGAGTGCCTGAAGGGTGGAGAGATAAATGAGAGGAGGGTGGGGGTAGGGAGAAAGTAGCATAGAGTACAGTAGGTGAGTGGGGGAGGGGATGAAGGTGATAGGTCAGGGAGGAGGGTGGAGTGGATAGGTGGAAAAGAAGATAGACAGGTAGGACAAGTCATGGGGGCAGTGCTGAGCTGGAAGTTTGGAACTGGGGTGAGGTGGGGGAAGGGGAAATGAGGAAACTGTTGATGTCCACATTGATGCCCTGGGGTTGAAGTGTTCCCAGGCGAAGATGAGGCGTTCTTCCTCCAGGCATCGGGTGGTGAGGGAGCGGTGGTGAAGGAGGCCCAGGACCTCCATGTCCTTGGCAGAGTGGGAGGGGGAATTGAAATGTTATGCCACAGGGCGGTGTGGTTGATTGGTGCGGGTGTCCCAGAGATGTTCGCTAAAGGGCTCTGCTAGGAGGCGTCCAGTCTCCCCAATGTAGAGGAGACCGCATCGGGAGCAACGGATACAATAAATGATATTCATGGATGTGCAGGTAAAACTTTGATGGATGTGGAAGCCTCCTTTAGGGCCTTGGATGGAGGTGAGGGAGGAGGTGTGGGCGCAGATTTTGCAATTCCTGCGGTGGCAGGGGAAGGTGCCAGGATAGGAGGGTGGGTTGTAGGGGGGCGTGGACCTGACCAGGTAGTCACGGAGGGAACGGTCTTTGCGGAAGGCAGAAAGGGGTTGAGAGGGAAATATATCCCTGGTGGTGAGGTCTGTTTGGAGGTGGCGGAAATGTCGGCGGATGATTTGGTTTATGTGAAGGTTGGTAGGGTGGAAGGTGAGCACCAGGGGCGTTCTGTCCATGTTACGGTTGGAGGGTTGTTGTCTGAGGTTGTGTTGCGGGATGTGGACGAGATGCATTGGAGGGCATCTTTAACAACGTGGGAAGGGAAATTGTGGTCTCTGTGCAGACAGACCTGGGTGACCTTCTACATGAATAGCAGCCAGTAATTAAGAAGGCAAATGGAGTTTTGATCCTTCATTGTTAAAGCAATAGAGTTGAAAAGCAGAGACGTGACGTTGCAGCTGTATAGGGTGCTGGTGAGGCCATGCCTGGAGTACTGCATGCATTTTTGGTCTCCTTTCTTGAGCAAGGCACCAGAGGAGGTACAGAGGAAGTTGAGGGGGTTGGCTTATGAGGAGAGACGGAGTAGAGTGGGATGATAGCCATTCTAATTTAGAAGAATGGAGGGTTGGGGGATCATCTAGAAATATATTAAATTATGAAAGGCATAGGATGTGTCCACTGGCGGGTGAAACTAGGAGAAGAGGACATAGCCTCAAAATTAGAGGGAGCAGATTTAGCACTGAATTGAGAAGGAACCTTTTCACCCAGAGGGTTGAGAATCTATAGAATTCCCTGTCCAGCAAATGAGTTAAAGCATCCTCAGTAAATGTTTTCAATGCTAAGATAGCTAAGGTTTTGAATAATAAAGGAATGTTGTTTTAAATAGTAACTATTATGGTGAGAGGACGGATAAGTGGATCTGAGTCCACAAAAAGATCAACAATGATCTTGTTGGGTGGTGAAGCAGGCTTGAAGATCCAGTTGCCTACTCCTGCTCCTGGTCCTTATGCAAGTTCTTTCCTTCTCTATCAAAATCCCATTTGAGCATATTCACATGTCAAAATCTGTGAGATTTCTTTCTGTCTGGAGTCCTTACCTAATAGTTCACCTCATTCAATCTCCTTTTGAATTGATAATGTCCACTAAACCTTGCTTTTTAAAGGTTCACCTGTCACTGGAAGGAACACAAACACTTTATTAGATCATAACACCATAATGTAGGAACAAAATCTCGGCCATTTAGCCTATCAAGTCTGCTCCACTATTCAATCATGGCTGATAAGTTTTTCGACTCCATTCTCCCACATATCATATTTTTCTACATCTGTCTTCCCAGTGTTTTTCTAACCAACTAATATTGTGACTTCATGTGTCCTACTTTATTGCAGTGAATATACCTTAGCCTTTTAACTTCTCTTTCCACTGAATGGGTTTTCTTTTTATCCTATGATAAGCTATCTTTATTATGTTCACCGAGATCTACTTTTCCCTTGCCATGTGATGGTTTCTCTTTTCCCAAATTTCTATTCCTCCTGGATTGAAATTGATGTTGGAAGCCAAACTTTGATTTACAAACCAACTCATTTCAGCCATTTCAGTAGCTAATCTTGCCGTTTTAACTCTCTGTTCTTCCACATGAATTGTCACTCCTCCAAAATAATAATCGCTCTAACAGCATCAGATGTTTGATCTACTTTTAATGCCCTTATCCTCCTATCAAAATTACTTTGTGTGATCCTTTGAAACTTAACGTATGTTTGACCAGGGTCCCTCCTTAGATTCCTGAAACATTGGCTGCAGGCTTGTGGCATACGCTCATATGCACTTAAGATGGCTTTCTTCACCGCCTCGTTCTCCCCAAATACCTCCCCTGATACTGATGCATATTCCTCACCAGCCCTACCTACCAGCTTAGTTTGGATCAACAAAACCAACATGACCACTTGTATCTGTATTTGTTTAGCTGCTTTATGAAATGAGATGAAAAGGATTCTACATGCTTCTCATCAAGTTTCGACAATGTTTGGACATACTTAAACAGATCCCTACTCGGCTTTTGGCTACAATGGGTATGTTCATTCTCACTATCTTCCTCAGTAAGCGTACTTTCTACCTTCACTTCCAAATTTTTAAACCGACTTTCTTGTCAAAGTGCCAATTTCTGAAATTCAATCTTTCTCTTTTTCCCTTTCTTCTGTTTTTTTCCATTTCTCCTGCAAGGGCTTTCCTCTCCATTTCTTTTATGTTCTGCCAAAGTGATCTGTCTCTTTCTTTTTGCTCTGTTGGGGAAATTCTGTCTTTTTCTCTCTGCTTTTAACAGTAATTTATATTTTTTCAGTTCTGTTTCATATGCAAGCTGTCTCCTCTGCAACTGAATTCTAGCCATTTCTAAAGATTCCGATTGCATTTCCAGCAATTTTAAATGCTGACCTATTGCTGTAATTATCTCTCCTTTACTCACAGATGAAGACAACCTCAACTCTAACTTGTCTGCCAACTTGTGCAGCTTTGCCTTGCCCACCTTTTCTAAAACCTCTAAAGCCACTTCTTCCACCCCGAGAAATCTCTTGGTGACTGAAAGAACCATTACTATACCAAGCACCGCTTAAACCAACCGAATTCAACGTTCAGAACAAAAGATACTAACACCTACCACTCGCCACCTTTTGAGTCCAACAACCCCAAACCCAAATTGGAATTATACAATCAATCTCAACAAGAGCATGCAGTATGTTATGGATCAGGCCAGACCACCTCAAATTATTTTAAGAAGGTAGCCTAGACAGATATAAAATGGATATTCCAGATGTGATGCAGTTGGTCAAACTACTTGGATTTAAGCAAAATAGAATTTTTAAACATTAACATAAAAAATGGGATTTAGAATAACATAACTATTGGAAACCTTAACCAACCTGATACAGCAACTTACCAAAGGAACTGCTCTTATCCAGTAACATCCCAAAAACACACCTCTTTGCAAAGAGTTCAGTTGAAACACAAATTCGTACAGGTAGGAGGGAATAACTACCAAAAAGACTTCAGAGAGAAAGTCAGCCAGGAATCATTTGCTGAAGCTTGCAACCTTCCTAGACTCCAGCATCTTGTGACTGCCATAGCTAAACCAAACAAGGAAAATCCGTACAACTCACCTCTTTGACAGCAAATGTAAATTCAAAACCCAAGTTCTTACAAGGGACATGTTAAAGAGAGGGGAGATCAGTCAGAGATCGTTTGCTGAAGCATGGAACCTCTTTCCACTGCATTTGTTTCTCTAGGTTCCTAGCTAAAACTAACGAAACCAGAAAAATCCCTGAACTGGGCGAACAGACCATTCCCCTTTCATTGTACAAGTGTTTTAAATAAAACCTAAAAGCCTTTTTACTGATGGTTAGCAAACACTACTCAAGACAACAATTACCAAAGACCCCAAATTAAAGACAAATCGGAACCCTTGCCTTTTACAATCCCTCTTGGAAAAAAAGCAAGGACAACATGACCTTGGTGAAGAAGCAGCATCGTCACATATTCACACTACACAAATACCAAGCAATGACAATTTCCAATAGGAGACCATCTAATCACTGCTCTTGACATTCAATGGTATTACCATCAGGGAATCCCCACTATTAATATCTTTGGAATTACCATTGAGCATAAACTCAATAGGACTCACCATATAAACACAGGGGCTACAAGAGTACGACAGAGGCTATGAAAATTGCAGTGAGTAGTGCATCTCCTGACTCACAAACTTGCCTGTATGGGTGCAGCTCCATCAACAAATCAAGAAGCTTGACACCATCCACGACAATGCAGCCATTTGACTGGCACCACATTCACAAGCATCCACTCACAAACACTCAAAAGCAACATTTCTAGCATCTACAAGATGCACTGCGGGAATTCGTCGAGCATCCTAACCCAGTACTTTCCAAACCTATGATCATTTCCATGAAGAAGGAAAAGGCAGCAAATACATGATAACGGAGCCACCTGAAAGTTCCTCTCCATGCCAGTCACCATCCTGACATGGAAATATATTGTCGTCCCTTCACTGCTATTGGGGCAAATTCCTGAAACCCGCTCCCTCAGAACATAGTGGGCTTACAGTACATGGACTGCAGTAGTTCAAGTGGGCAGCTAACCACCACCATCTCAAGGGCAACTAGGGATGAAAATAAATTCGAGCCAACCAGCGACACCCACACCCTATGCATGAAATATAAAAAGGGTAGTTTATTAACATTAATAAAAACAGACTCCAATGAAATTGATTCACTCCTGAATATGATTCATAGTGAAATCCAATCACTGAAGTTACATGTGAACTCGTCGATGCCTTAGTAAGCAGGCCGACCAAGCGAATCACTTTCCACATGGAGCAGGGGAATGATTTCTCTTGGTGCAAACTCATTGATGTTCATTGAGTTGAGATGAAAGCCTGAACCCAGTTTTGCACCAAGACTACCTATTTCCACCACGGTGACATCATCTCCACCTTAGTCTCTGCTCGTCTGCTGCTCAAACTCTCATTCATTCCTTTGTTACCTCGAGACGTAATTATTCTATACACTGCTGGCCAGTCTCGCATATGCAAATCTGCTATAATCTCAAGAATACCTAAAACTCTGATGCCCACCTTCGCACTTATGAAGACTTGTTCATTCATTACCCCGAGCTCCCTGATCTATGAAGGTTCTGATTTATAAGTAACAACATTTGAAAAATCTCACCCTACATTTAATTCCTGGCATGATTATTCCTACCTCCCCATACTACATAACCTTCAAGGCCTCGACAGCTCATTTAGTTTCAGACTCCAACAATGTGTTTCTTCCTTGCTTCAGCATTAGCGGCTGTTCCTACAGTTGTCAAGGCAACACAGTCTGGACTTTTCAACCTGAACCTCTCAAATCTGCTTTCCTCCTTTAAGGTTTGCTTGAACATCTGCTTATTTGGCAATGCCTCTGATCACTTAATCTAATATCTCCATCTATGACCTCATTTCAAAATTTCCTCAACAATATTTCTGTGAAATTAGAAACATTAAAAAAACACTTTTTATTGATTTGGCCATGTATTGTCATCTCTTCACTATTGCTGTGTGAATGATCTGTTAACTTGTTATCTAACTGCATTGTGGGAGCAAGGTCACCAACAAATAATGCAAGAAGTACAAGACGGTCAAACATAATGTTCTACACTGGTAACAGGCTTTGCCAAAAATTGGTGGTATCTGTGGAGGGAATAACGGAGTTAATTCGTCAGGGTCAAAGAAAAGAAAAAAGAACAAAGAAAATTTATAGCCCAGGAACAGACCCTTCGGCCCTTCAAGCCTGAGCAGATCCAAATGTACTGTCTAAATCTGTCGGTGAATTCCTAAGCATTTGTATCCCTCTGCTCCCCTCCTACTCAGGCAACTGTCCAGATGCATCTTAAATGAATCTACCGTGCCTGCCTCAACCACCTCTGCTGGCAACGCGTTCCAAACGCCCACCACCCTCTGTGTGAAGTACTTGCCGCGTGTATCCCCCTTAAACTTTCCACCTGTCATCTTGAAAGCATGACCTCTCGTTATTGAATCCTTCACCCGGGGGAAAAAGCTTGTCTCTATCCACCCTGTCTATACCCTTCATGATTTGTAAACCTCAATCGGGTCCCCCTTCAATCTCCTTTTTTCTAGTGAAAATAAATCTAACCTACTCAACCTCTCTTCATAGCTAGCACCTTACATACCACGCAACATCCTCGTAAACCTTCTCTGCACCCTCTCCAAAGCGTCCACACCATTTTGGTAATGTGGCAACCAGAACTGTACACAGTGTTCTAAATGCAGCCGAACCAATGTTTTGTACAATTTTAACATGACTTGCCAGCTCTTGTACTCAATACACCGTCCAATGAAGGCAAGCATACTATATGCCTTCTTGACCACTCTATCCACCTGTGCAGCAACCTACAGGGTACAATTGACCTGCACTCCCAGATGCGATGGTCGCATTGAATGGTGGTCCAGGCTAAAAGAGCTGAATGGCCTACTCCTGCACCGATTTTCTGTGAAACCGCCACCATTTTTATTGGGCATGATGTGGAGATGTCCGTGTTGGACTGGAGTGGACAAAGTTAGATGTCACACAGAACCAGGTTATAGTCCAAAAGGTTGATTTGAAATCACAACTTCCCGAGGGCTACTCCTTGGTCAGGTGAAGGAGCAGCGCTGCCAAAGCTTGTGATTTCTAATAAATCTGTTGGACTACAACCTGATTTTTACTTAGGATAATGATCTGCAGGACACATGCCACATAGTCATCTTTGTAGTTGGAAATTTGATGCTGGATGCATGCACAGCCTTCCTGACAGTGAGAAGACGGGGATGTAAAAGAGCAAACTGAAGCCAAGAGAAATGTTCACTTTTTTCTGGATTGCTTTCCCAGATTGAGAGAGACAGTGCGTATTTCGTGGGAGAGACGTTTGATGCTAGCAGAATACTAAAGCAAAGAACTGATTTCAGGCAGCTTAGTTGCTGCTGTTACACTTTTGTTATTTAGTGGAGGAGAAATGCCTGTAACTTGGTTACAGCTCCTTGCTACATATTAAAGCCTCACTGTAGGAAGCCCTGCTTGAAAGATTATGATCTATTGAAGCATTTCATTTGTTCACTGTTCATCCAATTGAGATCGGAACACTGAAACTACTCTGATTCACCTCTATGCTCCATGATCAACTATTTGTCAAAATCTGACGTCCTCAGTCTCTAATAATGGGTATATTTAGTTCCGTTTAATATTTAACTATTACTTTTCCACACCTTGTGTAAATGGGCTTTCCTCTGCTGCCCGTCTCCCGACCATGTGCAGCAGTCGTACCAGATTCATGTGCAAACATTATCCTTCACAGTCACATTTTTTTTCAGTGTGAGATCCATTTCTCTTTATTTTTGACCAACAAACTCTGCAGTATTTTCATTCCCTATAATTCATTTT
Source organism: Chiloscyllium plagiosum (assembly GCF_037043375.1). Taxonomy (NCBI): domain Eukaryota; kingdom Metazoa; phylum Chordata; class Chondrichthyes; order Orectolobiformes; family Hemiscylliidae; genus Chiloscyllium; species Chiloscyllium plagiosum. Next base: position 17,420,564 of record NW_028270184.1, on the reverse strand, counting down.
GCAGACCCTTCATTTTGAAGGGAAGTCCACATTTGAGATGTGGGAGGCTTTCAAAGATAGGTTAACGGTAGTGCTGAATAGGCATGACCCTTTGAAGGCAAAGGATAGGAAGGGCAAGATTCGTGAACCGTGGATGACAGGAGAAATTGTACAATTAGCCAAGAGGAAAAGGAAAGCATACATAAGGTCTAGGCAGTTAAGAACAGAACGGACTCTGAAGGAATATGGGAAGAGTAGGAAAAGTCTTAAACAAGGAATTAAGTGGGCGAAAAGGCGTCATGAAATAGCTTTAGCAAGCAGAATTAAGGAAAATCCCAAAGCATTTTATTCTTATATAAGAAGCCAGCGGGTAACTAGAGAAAGGATTGGTCCACTAAAAGATAATGAAGGAAGGCTGTGTGCCGAACCTAAGAGAATGAGTGAGATTCCGAATGATTACTTTGCATCAGTGTTCACTGAGGAGAGGAACATGATGAATCTTGAGATTAGACGTAGAAGTTTGATTAGTGGGGATCACGTTAGCATAAGTAGGGAAGATGTGTTGGGTATGCTAGAAGTTATTAAGGTGGACAAATCCCCAGGACCGGATGGGATCTGTCTCAGGTTGCTGAGGGAGGCGAGAGAGGAAATAGCTGGGCCCTGACAGATATCTTTGTGGCATTCTTAAATACAGGTGAGGTACTGGAAGACTGGAGGGTTGCTCATGTTGTTCCCCTGTACAAGAAGGGTAGTAGGGATATTCCGGGTAACTACAGAGCAGTGAGCCTGATGTAGGTGGTGACGAAGTTGCTGGAAAGGGTACTGAGAGATAGGATCTACTTATATTTAGAAAAGAATGAGTTTATCAGTGATAGACAACATGGTTTTGTGCGGGGGAATCGTGCCTTTCCAACTTAATAGAGTTCTTCGAGGAAGTGACCAAGTTGTTAGATGAAGGAAGGGCTGTTGATGTCATATACATGGACTTTAGTGAGGTGTTTGATAAGGTTCCCATGGTAGACTAATGGAGAAAGTGAAGTCACATAGTGTTCAGGGTGTTCTAGCTAGGTGGATAAAGAACTGGTTAAGCAACAGGAGACAGAGACTAGTAGATTAGATTACTTACAGTGTGGAAACAGGTCCTTCAGCCCAACAAGTCCACACCGACCCGCAACCCACCCAGACACGTTCCTACAACTAACACTACGGGCAATTTAGCATGGCCAATTCACCTAACCTGCACACCTTTGGACTGTGGGAGGAAACCGGAGCACCCGGAGGAAACCCACGCAGACACGGGGAAAACATGCAAACTCCACACAGTCAGTCGCCTGAGGCGGGAATTGAACCCGGGTCTCAGGCGCTGTGAGGCAGCAGTGCTAAGATGTTACGACAATGGATGAATGGACACCAAACAACAATCGTGCAACAGGGATGTTTCCTCTGAGTCGGGGAACACATTATCGACCAGTGAGCCTTACTTCAGTTGTTGGTAAATTGTTGGAAAAGGTCATAAGAGACAGGATTTATAATCATCTAGAAAAGAATAATTTGATTAGGGATAGTCAGCACGGTTTTGTGAAGGGTAGATAGTGCCTCACAAACCTTATTGAGTTCTTTGAGAAGGTGACCAAACAGGTAGATGAGAGTAAACTGGTTGATGTGGTGCATGTGGATTTCAGCAAGGCGTTCGATAAGGTTCCCCACAGTAGGCTATTGTACAAAATGCGAAAGAATGGGATTGTGGGAGATATAGAAGTTTGGATCAGTAATTGGCTTGCTGAAAGAAGACAGAGGGTAGTGGTTGATGGGAAATGTTCATCCCAGAGTCCAGTTACCAGTGGTGTACCGCAAGGGTCGGTGTTGGGTCCACTGGTGTTCATCATTTTTATAAATGACCTGGATGAGGGTGTAGAAGGGTGAGTTAGTAAATTTGCAGATGACACTAAGGTCAGTGGAATTGTGGATAGTGTCGAAGGATGTTATAGGTTATAGAGAGACATAGATAAGCTGCAGAGCTGGGCTGAGAGGTGGCAAATGGAATTTAATGTGGACAAGTGTGAGGTGTTTTACTTTAGTCAGAGTAACCGGAATGCAAAGTACTGGGCTAATGGTAAGATTCTTGGTAGTGTAGATGAGCAGAGATCTCGGTGTCCAGATACACAGATCCTTGAAAGTTGCCACCCAGGTTGACAGTGTTGTTAAGAAGGCATACAGTGTTTTAGCTTTTATTAATAGAGGGATCGAGTTCCGGAACCATGAGGTTATGCTACAGCTGTACAAAACTCTGATGCGGCCGCACTTGGAGTACTGTGTACAGTTCTGGTCACCACATTGTAAGAAGGATGTGGAAGCTTTGGAAAGGGTGCAGAGGAGATTTACTAGGATGCTGCCTGGTATGGAGGGAAGGTCTTACGAGGAAAGGCTGAGGGACTTGAGGCTGTTTTCATTAGAGAGAAGAAGGTTGAGAAGTGACTTAATAGAGACATTAAAGATAATCAGAGGGTTCAACAGGGTGGACAGGGAAAGTCTTTTTCCAAGTATGGTAACGGCGAGCACGAGGGGGCATAGCTTTAAATTGAGGAGGGATAGATATAGGACAGATGTCAGAGGTAATTTCTTTACTCAGAGAGTAGTAAGGGTATGGAATGCTTTGCCTGCAATGGTAGCAGATTCGCCAACTTTAAGTACACTTAAGTCGTCATTGGACAAGCATATGGACGTACATGGAATAGTGTAGGTTAGATGGGCTTCAGATTGGTATGACAGGTCAGCACCACATCGAGGGCCGAAGTGCCTGTATTGCACTGTAATGTTCTATGTTCTATCGGTCAGGGATACTCGGCCTCAGACCTTTGGGAGACCTTCCTCCAAGGCGGACATTGGGACATGCAACAATGCAAACTGGTCGAGCAGAGGCTGAAAGCCAAGTTCAGTATCCATGAGGATGGTGTCAACCAGATATTGGGTTCATGTCACATTACAAGTGACCCCACTACACTGTACACTTCACAAACACTCATACACACTCTCTTACACACGCAGACACACCCACACACTCAGTCAGATGCATACTCTCTCACAAGCATATACTCTGTTCATTCCTGATGAAGGGCTTTTGCAAAAAACGTGGATTTCCCTGCTCCTCAAATGCTGCCTGACCTGCTGTGCTTTTCCAGCACCACTCTAATCGAGACTCTGATTTCCAGCATCTGCAGTCTTCACTTTTGCCTATACTCTGTCACACTCATGCACACATTCTATCAAGCAAGAGCGCACACACAATCTCTCTCTCTCTCTCTCTCTCTCTCACACACACACACACACACACCCATCCATTGGGTGGATTTCAATTTGCAAATTTTTATTTGCAGTTACATTCTATGGTGTACCAAAAGCATACAATCGGTGGGAGGTCAGTCCACGTGACATTTGATCAATTCCTACTTTGGAAATAGAACCAATCTGACTCAAGGTTAGGATAGAGACAGACTCTCACCTCACACCTTTAATGAATTGTCTGAGCAAGACGTCACTTTTTTTTTAAAAAATGCCTTCGTTTATCTCAGGAATGTAATTTTAAAGGGTTTACATATTAATGAATTGAAACCTGCAACCTCTTTCTAAGTGATTAAATACTTTATGGCAAACTAGGTTTGTTCAACACATTGCATTGTATGACATTTTGAACTTTTACCATAAATTCTGTGTCTTATGATCTTGCCTCACTAGTTATTTGATGAGGGAGCAGTGCTCTGAAAGGTAGTTTATCCAGCTAAGGGGTGGCATGGTGGCTCAGTGGGTAGCACTGCTGCCTCATACCACCAGGGTGCCACGTTCGATTCCAGCCTTGGGCGACTGTCTCTGTGGAGTTTGCACATTCTCCTCGGTCTGCATGGGTTTCCTCTGGGTGCTCCAGTTTCCTCCCACAGTTTAAAGATGTGCAGGCCAGGTGAATTGGCCATGCTAAATTGCCCATAGTGTTAGGTGCATTAGTCAGAGGGGGATGGGTTACTCTTTGGAGTCAGTTTGGGCTGAAAGGCCTGTTTCTACACTGTAGGTAATCTAATCATAAACCCGTTGGACTGTAACCTGGTGCTGTGTGTTTTTTTAACTTTGCCAATCCCAGTCCAAAAGCAGACCTCTACATCATAAAGAGTATGATTGTCTTATGGAGTTTGAAGCATGCCACTGCAATCCATGGCCACAGAAGTATAGAAGATTTCTGCTGCCTTAAACAGGATGACTGTGACAGATCTTGTATCTGGGGGCTTCCAAAATGTCTCTGATCATGAGCAAACTAGTCTGACATAGAGTCGGGGCAATAATGGGATTCTGCTACAGGAGAGGGGGCAGAGAATTCCACACAACACTCTCCCCTCTCTCACTGTTTCAACCACCAAACTAAGGGAGTACCTGTCACACCAGCTCTATCTCCTATCACAGCCATCTTGTCCCACAATAGCTCTGCCTGGCCCTGCACAAGTAGAAGTGAAACACCTTTACCAGAACTTTCTGGGGCTCTGAAACTCTGAAGGGCAAAAGCATCTGAAAAGTGAGAGCAGCAATTTGAGAAGACTGTTTTCACCTTTGTTGAAACCTACAGGAAGCACGGATAAGAAGTAACAGGAAGCATTTGGACTACAAATTGTAATTAATTAAGTGTGTATGCACATATTGTGAGAGGCAGGGTGGGGAGGGGTTGGTGTGGAGGTGGTGAGTTGTTGAAATGATCAGTTTTCTCTTGAAATGGACATCTGAAATGTCTGGTTAGAACCACTTCTAACCCTCATCCATTCACTCGTCCTGAAGGCCAGCTCACCCTTTCACTGATTTCATGTTGCAATTTTATGAAATCCGCAGCACGGTAGGTTTCAACAGTGAATTTTATTATTATAGGCTGATATCGATTGCCTTTAGAATCTTGCATTTGCAATACAGTAGATAAACAAGATGTAGAAAATAGAAGTTTGAAAAGAAGCCACGTTAGAATTCTTGAGATTTTAAATTGCATTTAAAATAGTTTTGGAGAAAGTGAGGACTGCAGATACTAGAGATCAGGAATATGAAATAGTTTTGTATAGTTTAAAGCTAAATAAAGTTCTTGAATCTATTTTGTCAGTGAATTCACAAATGTTGATGAAATAAATAACAACAAATGTAGCAGCACTGACGTAAGAGAAAAACAGAAGAATGATAAATGAGGAGAACATCACATGTTTAATTGAGGTGAGAGTTGTTCATATGAACTGTAATTGGGCACAGGAGGAAGTTAATCAGATTAGAACAAGGATAAACGAGATCCTCAAGAAATGTCTGTTCAATGGAGAACAACCAGAGTCAGAACATGAAGACTCAAGAAAAAAAAGAGTTTGAAGACAGGCTGAAAATGCTACAATAAGTCATTTTTTGTGCTCTACTGTCCAATTATTGATATAAGCTGTATAACCCGTGTTCATGTGTAAATTGTTGTCTGCATGTATCACTATAGTTTGCCTGAAAGCAGATAATTTTCAATTAACTTCATTTCAACAAAGCTGATAGTTGCTTCACAAACCAGTTCCGCTGCCAAGTCTGCTCCTGCCTGAAGAACATACAACATAGAATAATACAGCGCAGTACAGGCCCTTTGGCCCATGATATTGTGCCAACCTGTGAAATCAACCTGAATCCCATTTCACCTACACTTTTCCATTATCATCCATATATTTATCCAATGACCATTAAAATGTCATTAAAGTTAGCATGTCTACTACTGTTGCAAGCAGGACATTCCATGCCCATATTAAGAAATATGTAGACCACAGAATAGGACGATGCATATTTTCAATCCAGGCTCGGAGCGATTGGTGGATGAATTTTCTTTTTCATAAAATCCCTCCCATACAGAAACAGGGTATCTGGCCCAACATGTCCACACTGACACTGGAGAGCATCCCACACAGACTCACCCCCTCTTCCCTATTCCTGCATTTCCCATGGCTAGCCCAACTAACCTACACATCCATGTGACACTGTGGGCAATTTAGCACAGCCAATCCACCTAACCTGCACATCTTCAGACTGTGAGAGGAAACCAGAGCACCTGGAGACACGGGGAGAATATGCAAACTCCACACAGACAGTTGCCAGAGACTGAAATTGAACTCAGATCCCTGGCATGGTGTGCCAGCAGTGCTACTCGCTGACCCACTGTGCCCCATGACTGAAGGAACGTTCAGGGAGAGTTTGTATTGGTGCTGAGACGTATTCATTCTGAAGAGTTTGACCTGAACCAGTGACCATTAATTTACTACTTTCCTGCAATGCCTTTGCCCATTTTTTCAATTCAAACTGTGGGGGTTTTGTTGAGTGTTCCGATCATAAGACCATAACATATAGGAACAGAATTAGGCCATCAGCCCATCAAATCTTCTTCACCATTCAATCATGGCTGATATGTCTCTCAACTCCATTCTCTCTTTTTCCCTGTAACCCATGATCCCTTTACTAATCAAGAACCTATCTATCCTTGTCTTAAATACGTCCAATGTGTTGGCGTCCACAGCCTTCTGCAGCAGTTCGACTAACCCTTGCACCACATTGCATGCTTTTCTCCTTTTATTTTATTCTGTCCCTGACCTTCCTAATCAATCTGCTCAGAAATGTTATTATATGCCCCTGCAGCATGGGGAAATTGAATCGAGGTCTGTCGTTCCAGGAGTAGGGATACTACCCCCCACAATTTCCCTTATGAGGTACGGCTGTCTCGTTCTTCCCTTAATATTGTCCTTGAGCACAGCTGCTGAGTGGCACCTCCACCAAACGCTGCAAATCTAAAGAGAAGGCGCAGCGGGACTGTCCTTCGACCACTCAGAGTGAATGAGGGCCGGGTTGAAGGATTGATTGTGAATGAAATCTATAGGACCGGTCAGAAACATGAGAAGTGAATTTTTTTAATAAGATTTGATCATTCTCATTTGATATAGAGCATTAAATCTCTTATTAAATTGATAGGAGATATTAAGAAATAAGTGAGATTCAAATCCAGATTACTTACCTATTTCCTAACTAATTTAAAGAAGTCAAATAAGAAACTGAGTTTTAAATCCCCAGAATGATGGTTAATGTCGGTCTTCCATCCCAACATTCCTGGCAGGTGTGACCATTTCTTATACAGTTACCAGGCTCGACGCAAGCGCGGTTTGGATTGTATCTGGGGCATGCACAATATCATTTTGAGGCGGGCTGTGCGATTCTTTGTCCAGCGGCTGCTGTCGGGGGCAGGAAGGGGGAAGAGTGGAGCTGGTGTATGGCAGTCTGTGCGAATGGGAAGAGCGTCCATACTTCGTGAATCCCTCTTGGAGGTGCAAACCCCGAGTAAGACTGTCTTGGCTCCGCGTTAAAAGATCCGGGTCTTTGTCCAGTGGAGAGGTGCAGGTTCAGGTCACCGTCTTGTTTGAGGAACTGAAAACAACAAATGCTGAAGCTAACCGTGGGTCAGACAGTCTCCATGGGGTGAGCTGAAAATGTGTTGCTGGAAAAGCGCAGCAGGTCAGGCAGCATCCAGGGAACAGGAGAATCGACGTTTCGGGCATAAGCCCTTCTTCAGGAATGAGGAAAGTTTGTCCAGCAGGCTAAGATAAAATATATCCTTGGTGGTAGGGAGGAGGGACTTGGGGGAGGGGCGTCGGAAATGTGATAGGTGGAAAGAGGTCAAGGTGAGGGTGATAGGTCAGACTGGGGTGGGGGGGGAAGGTCAGGAAGAAGATTGCAGGTTAGGAAGGTGGTGCTGAATTCGATGGATTTGACTGAGACAAGGTGGGGGGAGGGGAAATGAGGAAACTGGTGAAATCCGAGTTCATCCCTTGTGGTTGGAGGGTTCCTAGGCGGAAGATGAGGCGCTCTTCCTCCAACCGTTGTGTTGTTGTGGTCTGGCGATGGAGGAGTCTAAAGATCTGCATATCCTTGGTGGAGTGGGAGGGGGAGTTAAAGTGTTGAGCCACAGGGTGGTTGGGTTGGTTGGTCCGGGTGTCCCAGAGGTGTTCTCTGAAGCGCTCCGCAAGTAGGCGGCCTGTCTCCCCAATATAGAGGAGGCCACATCGGGTGCAGAGGATGCAATAGATGATGTGTGTGGAGGTGCAGGTGAATCTGTGGCGGATATGGAAGTTTCCTTTGGGGCCTTGGAGGGAGGTGAGGGGGGAGGTGTGGGCGCAAGTCTTGCACCTCCTGCGGTTGCAGGGGAAGGTGCCGGGAGTGGAGTTTGGGTTGGTGGGGGGTGTGGATCTGACGGGAGTCACGGAGGGAGTGGTCTTTACGGAATGCTGATAGGGGAGGGGAGGGAAATATATCCTTGGTGGTGGAGTCCGTTTGGAGGTGGCGGAAATGACGGCGGATGATGCGCTGTACATGGAGATTGGTGGGGTGGTAGGTAAGGACCAGTGGGGTTCTGTCCTGGTGGCGGTTGGAGGGGCGGGGCTCAAGGGCGGAGGAGCGGGAAGTGGAAGAGATGCGGTGGAGGGCATCGTCGACCACGTCGGGGGGGAAATTGCGGTCCTTGAAGAAGGAGGCCATCTGGGTTGTACGTTTTTGGAACTGGTCCTCCTGGGAGCAGATGCGGCGGAGACGAAGGAATTGGGAGAATGGGATGGCGTTTTTACAGGGGGCAGGATGGGAGGAGGTGTAGTCCAGGTAGCTGTGGGAGTCGGTCGGTTTGTAGTAGATGTCCGTGTTGATTCGGTCGCCTGAGATAGAAATAGGAAGGTCGAGGAAGGGGAGGGAGGAATCTGAGACTGTCCAGGTGAATTTGAGGTCGGGGTGGAAGGTGTTGGTGAAGTGGATGAACTGTTCAACCTCCTCGTGGGAGCACGAGGCGGCGCCGATTCAGTTATCGATGTAGCGGAGAAAAAGGTGGGGGGTGGGGCCAGTGTAGTTGCGGAAGTTCCACATATCCTACGAAGAGGCAGGCATAGCTGGGCCCATGCGGGTGCCCATGGCTACTCCTTTTGTTTGGAGGAAGTGGGAGGATTGGAAAGAGAAGTTTTTCAGGGTGAGGACCAGTTCAGTCAGTCGAAGGAGGATGTCAGTGGAAGGGTACTGGTCGGTACGGCGGGAAAGGACGAAGCTGAGGGCTTTGAGTCCTTCGTGATGGGGGATGGAGGTGTACAGGGACTGGATGTCCATGGTAAAGATAAGGCGTTGGGGACCGGGGAAGCAAAAATCATGGAGGAGATGGAGGGCATGGGTGGTGTCCTGAACGTAGGTGAGGAGTTCTTGGACTAAGGGGGACAGGACCTTGTCAAGGTATGCGGAGATGAGTTCGGTGGGGCAGGAGCAGGCGGAGACAATGGGTCGGCCGGGTCATTTCCCCTCCCCCACCTTGTCTCAGTCAAATTCATCGAATTCAGCACTGCCTTCCTAACCTGCAATCTTCTTCCTGACCTCTCCGCCCCCCCCCAGTCTGACCTATCACCCTCACTTGACCTCTTTCCACCTATCACATTTCCGATGCCCCTCCCCCAAGTCCCTCCTCCCTACCTTTTATCTTAGCCTGCTGGACAAACTTTCCTCATTCCTGAAGAAGGGCTTATGCCCGAAACATCGATTCTCCTGTTCCCTGGATGCTGCCTGACCTGCTGCGCTTTTCCAGCAACACATTTTCAGCTCTGATCTCCAGCATCTGCAGACCTCACTTTCTCCATGGGGTGAGGGCAAGGTAAGGTTTTCAGTCTAGATGATTCTTCATCAAGACGGAAGTGAAGTGTTTATGCTTTAGTTTCGGGGTGGGCGTGTAGTTGAAGGGTGCTGGTGGACAAAAGATGTTGATCGTTCAGGTTAAGTGAGCAGAATGTGAGAATGGTAGAACAATGGTGTGTCTAACTGCCAGACAGATAAGGACAAACAGTCCCAATGGAGTGAGGGGGATGGGAGAGAAGACATGAGAACAGAATGTAACAAGTAAAGCTAAAAGAAAGAAGAAATGGGAGTTGGTTGCCAATTTGAAGGTGTTGAACTGTACATTAAGTCCAGAAGCGCATTGTATTGCTCTGTTCCTGGCCACTCAGCTCATTTCCTCCTGCCTTGACTCCATCCTCTATCCACTTGTCCAGACCCTGCGCACCTACATCTGTGAGTTCTCTGATGCCTCCCACCATATTGACAATTTCCTGTTCCCTGGCCCTGACTGCCACCATGGATGTCCAATCCCTCTACCTGTATACCTCCATTCACCACCAGGATGGTCTGAAAGCTCTCGGTTTCTTCCTCAACCAGAGACTGAACAATCCCCTTCTGCCACCACTCTCCTTTGCCTGGCTGAACTCGTTTTTTTGCTGAACAATTTCTCCTTTAATTCGTCTCACTTCTGTCAAGGCAAAGGAGTAGCTATGCGCACTCACATGGGTCCGAGTTATGCATGCCTCTTTCTGGGGTATGTCGAATGATCCTTGTACCAGTCTTGCACCGGCCCCCTCCCAGAACTGATTCTTTGATCCATTGATGACTACTTTAGTGCCACATCATGCTCATGCTAAGGACTTTTGAAAAATTCATTAGTTTTGCCTCCAATTTCTACTCCTCTATAACTTTCATGTCATCCATTTCTGACAATTCCCTTCCTTTCCTTGACCTCTCTGTATCCATTTTGGGGAACAAACTGTCCACTACCAAGCACTACAAAGCCAGTGATTCCCAGAACTACCTTCACTGAAGCTCATCACACCCCATGTCCTGTCAGGATTCTATCCCATTCTCCCAGTTCCATCACCTACATTGCATCTGTTCAGATGATGCCACCTTCCAAAATAGTGCTGCTGACATGGCTTCTGCCACCTACAAATGGACCCCACCACCAGAGATAAATTTCCCTCTCCACCTCTATCCGCTTTCCATAAAGATCATTCCATCAGCAACTACCTTGTCAGGTCCACCACCCCGAACAACCCACCCTTCCCTCCACTGCAGGAATTGCAAAACCTGTGCCCATACCTCCCCCCTCCCCTCCATCTAAGGCCCCAAAGGACCCTTCCACATGCATTAAACTTTCACCTGCACTTCCACAAACGCCATTTGCTCCCGATGCAATTTCCCCTACATTGGAGAGACAGGACACCAACTCACAGAGCGCTTCAGAGAACATCTCTGGGACACCTGCACCAACCAACCCTACCACCTGTGGTGAAAGGGTTAAAATTATGTCCCAATACATGTGTGAATCTAACCGGAATGGAGGTGTTGCTTAGTCCCGTGTGAATCTTATTACACACCTCCCCGTGTGAATCTTCTTATCTGTATGTAACCAGAATGGAATGTGTTTTTTAGCCTTGCTCTGCTGTTCACATGAATGTTTATATCTGGAAAAGAGTATATCAGCTGGAAAAGTCTCCAGTTCGGTGAGTCTGCTCCGGGGTTACGTTTAACCGCCGAGCGTGGGTTGTTGGCAACCGCTCTACGAGAACTGACGGCTCCCAGTTCCGGTAACATGTAGAGTGAGTATAAGCCAGACCCGTTGTAAGTATGAGACCTGGTTGTGGCGACGCTGCGGGGAATAAAATGCTCATATTCTAGCAGACTCGCCTCTTGGTCGTTTGTTCTGTGTCAGACTACTCTCCTACGAACCTGACCTTGAGAATTTTTTAAAACATTTTGGCGCTGCGAGCAGGGTCAATCGCAATTGAGGAGAGATTTTGATACAGAACAATGTTTTGGAAAAAGACTAAGAAACCAGAAGAACAAACTGTGGAGGTCCCGACCGTCCTGGGATGGCATGGACCGTGGCATGACGTGGCAGTTTGTTTGAGAAATGGTGGGGGGCGACCGGAGGAACCCCAGGGTCGCTGCTGTCCACCCTTGAGAGGATCCCAGTCCTGCCGAAGAACCCCTTGCCTGGGGTACAGCGGAGGATGTGGGCATGTCCAAAAAGCTGAAGCGGAGTTAACAGAATTGAATGGGATTGAACTGAACTGAACTGAGTGGAACTGAACTGAATTGAACTGAAGTGAATCAAATTGAACGGAACAAAATGGAACTGAGCTAAATTGAATTGAAATGGACGGAACTGAATTGAACACAATTGAATTGAACTGAACAGACCTGAACTGAGCTGAATTGAACTACACTGAATTGACTGAACTGAAATTAACTGAAACGAATTGAACTGAATTAAGCATAATGTAACACATGTATTGGGCCAAGCAGTGGAATGTGGTGTAAAATTATGTCCCAATACATGTGTGAATCATAATGTAACACATGTATTGGGCCAAGCAGTGGAATGTGGTGAAAGGGTTAAAATTATGTCCCAATACATGTGTGAATCTAACCGGAATGGAGGTGTTGCTTAGTCCCGTGTGAATCTTATTACACACCTCCCTGTGTGAATCTTCTTATCTGTATGTAACCAGAATGGAATGTGTTTTTTTAGCCTTGCTCTGCTGTTCACATGAATGTTTATATCTGGAAAAGAGTATATCAGCTGGAAAAGTCTCCAGTTCGGTGAATCTGCTCCGGGGTTACGTTTAACCGCCGAGCGTGGGTTGTTGGCAACCGCTCTACGAGAACTGACGGCTCCCAGTTCCGGTAACATGTAGAGTGAGTATAAGCCAGACCCGGGAGTCTGCTCCGGGGTTACGTTTAACCGCCGAGCGTGGGTTGTTGGCAACCGCTCTACGAGAACTGACGGCTCCCAGTTCCGGTAACATGTAGAGTGAGTATAAGCCAGACCCGTTGTAAGTATGAGACCTGGTTGTGGCGACGCTGCGGGGAATAAAATGCTCATATTCTAGCAGACTCGCCTCTTGGTCGTTTGTTCTGTGTCAGACTACTCTCCTACGAACCTGACCTTGAGAATTTTTTAAAACACCACCCCATGGCCGAACACTTCAATACCCCCTTCCCACTCTGCCAAGGATATGCAGGTCCTGGGACTCCTCCATCACCACTCCCTTACCACCCAATGTTTGGAGGAAGAGTGCCTCATCTTCCGCCTCAGGACCCTCCAACCGCATGGCATCAAGTGGATTTCACCTGTTTCCTCATTCCCCCCCCGCCCCCGTTCCAACTTTCTAGTTCAGCACTGCCCTTGTGACCTGTCCTGCCTGTCCATCTCCTTCCCACCTATCCGCTCCACCCTCCTCTCCGACCTATCACCATTGCCCCCACTTCCATCCACCAATCACACTCTCCGCTACCTTCACCCCCCCCAACCCCACCCCTCCCATTTATCTCTCCTCCCCCAAGTCTCCCAGCCTCATTCCTGATGGGGCTTTTGCCTGAAACATCGACTTCCCTGCTACTCGGATGTTGCCTAACCCGCTGTGCTTTTCCAGCACCACACTATAGACTCTAATCTCCAGCATCTACAGTCCTCACTTTCGCCATGGCTTGCTTCTTGCATAACTGTGGTTTCCCACCCACTGTAGTTGACAGAGCCCTCAACTGTATCCAACCTATCACCTGTGCTTCCATCCTCGCTCCTTCTCATCACTTGAAGATTGGGTTCCCTTTCCTTACTTTCATCCACTAGTCTCCACATTCAAAGGATCATTCTCTGCCACTTCAGACAACTCCAGCAGAATGTCACCACCAAACACATCTTCCCCTCACTCCCCAATCTGCACTTGATAGGGATTGTTCCCTCCAGGACACATTAGTGTATTTCACGACCAGTAACACCACCTGCCATCCCCCTGGCAGCTTCCTATGTATCTGCAGAAACTGCAACATCTGCCCCTTCACCATCTCCCTGCTCACCATCTGAGAGCCTGATTAGTCTTTCCACATGAAGCAGCATTTCACCTGTATCTCCTCCAATCTTGTGTATTGTATTCACTGCACCCAATATGGCCTAATCAACATTGGAAAAACCAAACACAGACTCGGTGATCGCTTTGCAGAACACCTTCTATCTATGTGCAAGCATGACTGTGACCTTCCCATTGCCAGTTATTTTAACACAGCACCTTTATCTCATGCCTACGTGTCTATCCTTGACATGCTGCAGTGTTCCTATGACTCAGCACGAGCTGGAAGAACAATATCTGGTCTTCAGACTTGACACTTTATGGACTCCTGGATGAAATACTGAGTCCAACACATTCAAATTGTCAACCAACTCCCATTTCTTCCTTTTCTTTTATAAGTTCATGAGATATAGGAGCAGAATTAGGCCATTCCACTCATTGAGCTTTTCCGCCACTCAATCATGGTTGATATCTCCTCACCCTCATTTTCTTGCCTTCTCCCCATAAATCTTCAACCCGTTGCAGATTAAAAATCTGTCTCACGGCTCCTTAAATTTACTCACTGTCCCAGCATCCACTGCACTTTGGGGTAGCGAGTTCCACAGATTCACAACCTTTTGGGAGAAGTAATTTCTCCTCAACTTTATTGTAAATTTGTTACCCCTTATCCTAAGGTTATGACTTCTCGTCCTAGAATTCCCCACAAGAGGAAGCATCCACTCCACGTCTGTTTTATCCACACCGTTTATCATCATGAACTCCTCAATTTGATCCCTCCTCATTCTTCTAAATTCCAGAGAGTATAGAATTAAACTGTTCAATCTCGCTTCATATGACAAACCCCTCATCTCTGGGTTCAATCTAATGAACTTCCAATGCCACTGTATCTTTCCTCAAATAAAGGGACCAAAGCTCGCACAATTCTCCGGGTGTTGTTTAGTTGCAACAAAACTTCCTGACCTTTATATAGTGTTCCTTTAGCTATGTTAGTCAACATTTAATTCACTTTCTTTATTATCTGCTGTGTCTGCATGCTAGTTTTCTGTGACTCACGAACGCGAACACCCAGATTCCACTGTATTGCAACACCTCAAAGTCTTTCCCCATTTAGATAATGGCTTTGCCTTCTAGTTTTTCCGACTAAAATGCATGACCTCACGTATATCCCCGTCAAACTCCATCTGCCACATTTTGCCCCACTCTCTTAACCTATCCATATCCATTTGTAAGGTTCTTATCTCCTCATTCCAATTTACCATCCCACCTATTTTTGTGTTATCCGCAAATTTGGCTATAGAGCCTTCTGTCCCTGTATCCAAGTCATTAATATAGATTGTAAAATGCTGGGGCCCTGTGGCACTCTACTAGTTACTAGTTGCCATGCAGAAAAATAATATCCTGACACTCTGTCTTCTGTCCATCAGCAGTTCACCCATCCAAACTAATAAATTACCCCAATCCCATATGATCCAACCTTGCGAATTAAACTTTTGTGCCACACCTTATCAAATCCCTTCCAGAACTCCAGAGATATTGCAGCACATCTACAGGATCTCCATTATCTACTTTGCTTGTTACATCTTCAAAGCACTGTAGCAAATTAGTCAAACATGATTTGCCCTTCATAAAATCATGCTGTCTTTGATAGATAGTATTTTGACTTGCCAAATTACTTCCTTGATAATTGATTCCAACACTTTCCCAACAACAGATGTTAAACTAACTGGTCTATAATTTCCCACATATTGCCTCCCTCCCTTTTTGAATAAGGGTGTTACTTTGGCACATCTCCAAACCATTGGAACTTTTCCCCTCTCCAGGGAATTTTTGAATATTGTAACCAGTGGGTCCACTATGTAGGATGTAGGCCATCAGGCCTGGGGTGTTATCTGCCCTCAATCGTGGTAGTTTGCTCTATACCTTTTCCCTATCAATGTTGCTTGTTCTAAGTTGTACCCTTCCTATTGCCTCTGACTTGCCCGTTCCAGTAGGAGTGGTACTATTATCCTCCACCATGAAAACTAAGGCAAAGTATTGATTTCGCATCTCTGCCATTTTAGTGTTCGCAACTGCTAACGCTCTAGTTTCATCTTCCAAGGGACCAACATTCACCTTTGTGACTCTCTTCCCTTTTATATACCTATGGAAGCTTTTGCTGTCCTTTTTGATATTTTGTGCAAGTTTAGTTTTGTAATTTACCGTAGCCCTATAAATTAATTTTTTAGTCTCCCTTTGTTTATATTTGAAAGTTTCAGCCTGCATCTGGCCTTTGCAATATTGTATACCTTAGTTTTTGACTTTATGTTGTCCTTGACCACCTTATTTAGCCATAGATGGTTTTTGACACCCCCACCCCACCCCTTACCATCTTCCCTCCTCACTTGGATATATTTTAGTTGTGTGGAATTGAGTAGCTTCTTAAACATCTGCCACTGCACATCCGCTGTCTTACCATTTAGCTTTCCTGCCCAATCTAATCAGGCTAAATCTGTCTTCATTCCTATGTAATTTTCTTTGTTTAATTCCAGAATACTTGTGTGGGATTCCAACTTCTCACCCCAAAACTAATTTTGAATCCTATCAAACAATGATCACTACTCCCTAGAAGATCCTTAACTGTGATGTCATCAATTAATCTCTCCTAATTCCACAATATCAAGTCCAGAGTAGCCTGCTTCCTGGGTGGTTCCACAACATACTTCTCCAACAAACAATATCTAATATTTTAAATGAACTCTGCCTCCAGGCTATTCACGTCAATTTGATTCTTGCAATCTATGGGAATGTTATAATCATAATTATTGCCGTACCTTTCTTGCAAGCCTTGAGTATTTCTTAGTTTATACAGTACCCTACTGAAGAACTACTGGTTCAGGACCTACAGATTACTCGTACCAGGTATTGATTCCCTTTGTTATTTCTTATTGGTACCCAGAATGACTCTTGATCTCCTGTGCTTACGTCATTTCTCAATACAACGTTGATCCCTTCCTTTAGCAGCCAAAGCCACACACCTACTTTTCATTTCAGATGATCTTCCCGAAATGCTGAGTACCCTTGGATTTTCAATTCTATGCCCTGGTCTCTTTGTGACCATGTCTTAGTAATCGCGATCAAATCATACCCTTTTGTTTCTATTTGCGCCATTAATGCATTAATTTTGTTTCAAGTGCTTTGTACATTTAAACACAAAACTTATAAATTTGATCTACTGGTAAATTTTCCTACTCTTTGGTGCATAGAGATATTCACCTGCTCTGTCCCTCACCTTTATTGTCTGGTAACCATCCACCACATTGCTAACCAGCACTCTTACCTCCTCCTTTAATTTGAGTTTTCTAATTTCCCATACAACCTATATGGACCATGACAACTGGATCTTTACCCTCCCACTCCAAGTTCATCTGCAGCCCAGGTGAGATATCCTGAACCCAAGCACCACATAGGCAACACAACATTCAGGATCCCAGTCTTGGTCACAAAGAACGTTGTGTAGGCCCCTAACAAAACTGTCCTAATTACAACCACATTTCTCTTCTCTCCCCCCATTTAAATGGCTCCCTGCACCATGGTGCTGCAGTCAGTCAGCTATCCTTCCTGCAATCCTCCTTCCTTTCCATACAGGAAGCAAGACACTCAAACCTGATGGACAGGGACAAGGGCTGAGTCTCCTGCAACTCTACCTCCTGGATATCTCTACCTGCCTCACTGACAGTCACATCATTCTGTCCCAGACTATTGACCAAATTCAAGTTAGTTGGTCTAAGGGGTGTGACCATTGCCTGAAACACAGCATCCAGATAACTCTTCCCCCTCCTTGATGTGTCGCAATATCCAAAACTCAGAATCCAGCTCATCAACTCTGAGCTAGAGTTCCAACATTTACTACAGATGTGGTCAGTCAGAACCACAATGGGGTCGACCAGCTTCAACATCATGCAGGAATAAGACCTCCATCCTTATTTTATTTAATTAGTTTTTAATTTTAATTTTATTTTTAACTATATTTATATCTCTGCTTATTATCTTAATATGAATGCAAGTTATCGCCAATAATTTAGCCCAGACTCACTTTTAGCCCAGATTTGAATTTAGCAGATTCCCTGATTAGCCAATCAAATCACATCTTTCCTGTGATGTCACTTTTCAGCTCCCCCTCAGTTGAAACACTCAGAATCAGAAACTCTTACCTTCCCAGGCTGCTCTTCCACAAATCCCTGAGGTACATTTTTATATCCTTTATCTTTCCAGATTGCTCTCTGGCTCACTTCCACTCAGCTCCACCTCTTTTGGCTTGTTATATTCTGTTATCATGTCCTGTCTCCCCTCCTTACCTCTTCCTACCCGCCGCCACCCCCACCCCCACCCCCACCAATCCTGGTGGGACTGTCAGTCCTTTGAAATCTGGGAGGTAGATACACCATTGTTCTGCAATCCTCACATTCCGATCCCTTAATCTGAACTATCAACATCTTTTGTCCACCAGCACCCTACACCCACATAACCCCGCAAGCTATGGCATAAATGTGTCCCCGCCACACTTCACTTCAGCTCTGATGAAGAGTCATCCAGACTCAAACGTTAGCTTGTTCTCCCTCCATTGATGATGTCTGACTCACTGTTATCTCCAAAACTTGCTCTGCAGCAATTTGCTCCAACATTTCGTTGAGGGAGCAGGTGTGCACAGACTTCGGGATGCCATCCGCATTGGCTAGCAGAGCACGTGCTTGACCTTCCTATGGGAGGATGCGATCTTTATAGGGCTAAGGTGTAGCAGAGGGCATGTGCAGCCCTCCTGTGGGAGGATGCCACCTTGATAAAGTCACGGTGTAGTAGAGCCCATGCGCGGCCTTCCTCTGGGCAGATGTCATCTTGATAAGGTCACGGTGTAGCAGAGGGCATGCGCGGCCCTCCTGTGGGACAATGTTTTCATGCCACTGAGGATGGCTCAGTAAGAGTTGGTGTGAGTGAGGAGACAGGTAGCGCAAGGGTCAGTCATCTCACTTACTAAAAGGTTCAATGTGGAGAAGTGTTAGGATCATTAAGTGTACAGATAATAATGGAGTGGATGAGAGTTTCAGAAGCAGATGAGCTGCGACTGGGATGGATTCAGTTGATGTTCCTAAGATGGAAGTCTTTGAGTCAAAACGTGGGGTGCTGGAAAAGCCAAGGAGCAGGAGAATCTTCGTTTCAAGCATAAACTGTTTATCAGGAGTGTTTTGATCTCACTAAGGATGGCTCCTTCCTGAGGAAGAGCTAATGCTCGAAACATAGACTCTCCTGCTCCTCAGATACTGCCTGACTGGCTCTGTTTTTCCAGCACCACACTCTTTGACTCTGATCTCTAGCATCTTCAGTCTTCACTTTCTCCTGGTTTTACTGATGATGTGGGCATATGTTGGAATCTCAGTTTGGGGTGAAATATGGCAGCAAGCTTCTGAACAGTCTATTTGAGGATTATGCAGTTGCCAGAGAAAGAGATTCAGTCAGTGGCTGGGGAATGGACTTTGTAACAGGGATGGAAGGCATTGACTTTCATCCTCCTAATGTTCAGTCAAAAGAAGTCTCTGTTCCTCCAGCAGTGGATGTCAAACATGTCAGGATCGTGTGTCTTGGAAGGTAACTTGGTGGTGAAGATTTTCACATAAATCTGCTCCCCTGATCCTTTGAGCTGGTGGAGATTGAGGATTTGGACCATCCGAACACATTTCAGGGCAAATTGTAGATGTATAAAATCCTTTGCTTCCTGACTCTCCTACATCCTCCCTATGTCTCTCTCACTCTGCTCCATGCCGGTCTTTTTTTTAGATTAGATTACAGTGTGGAAACAGGCCCTTCGGCCCAACAAGTCCACACTGACCTGCCGAAGCATAACCCACCCAGACCCATTCCCCTACATTTACCCCTTCACCTAATTGTGTGGGCCCACACCAGGTAGCAGGTTTCTTCTCTGATCGATATTAATTTTGAGCTTCTATGACATTTGAGAAGCTTTTGTGGTAACTGTTCCCAAGTGCCTGTCCAGCAAATTGCCCCAGATTCACTCAGTATGCTTTTACAACCTGCCTTTATGTTTTTGTGCCTTCTCTCTTACTCCTGCCTTCTGTTTCAAATTAATCCACAGAGTATGAGAAGTGGGGGATTTGAAGGCTGCAAACTGAAAGCAAACATCACACCATGATCTAATGGAGTCACCCAGTTTATCACAACCAGAATATCACCACATTTTAAACATAAAAGAAGAAAGCACCATTCACAATGGGGAGAACAAATACTTGTGTTCTGCATGCAAAAAAGGCTTCAGCCAATCAATTGGCCTCAAGAACCATAAATGCAGTCACGTTGTGGAGAAACCATGGAAATGTGGGGATTGTGAAAAGGGATTCAGCCATCATTCTGCACTGAAAATTCATCAACGTATTCACATAGGGGAGAGGCCATTCATCTGCTCCCTGTGTGAAAGAGGATTCACTCAATTGCTGACCTTGCTGACACACCAGCGAGTTCACACTAAGGAGAGACCTTTTAAATGTCCAGACTGTGGGAAGTGCTTTAAAAGTTCCAGTGAGCTGATGTCCCATCAGCGTATTCACACTGAGGAGAGACGGTTCACATGCTCCGACTGGGAGGGCTGGCTTCAAGTGGTCATCCCAACTCACTGTTCACCAACACGTTCACACTGGGGAGAGGCCATTCACCGGCTCTGAATGTGGAAGTGGATTCACTCAGTCCTATCACCTCAAGGCACACCAGCAGGTTCACAGTGAGGAGAGACCTTTTAAATGCCCAAACTGCAGGAAGTGTTTTAAAAGTTCTCACTATCTGCAATCCCATCAACGTGGTTCACACTGAGGAGAGACCCTTTAAATGTTCAGAGTGTGGAAAGTGCTTTAAAGGTTCCAGGGAGCTGATCATCCATCACCGTGTTCACACTGAGGAGAGACCGTTCAGGTGCTCTCACTGTGGAAACGGCTTCAAGAGATCATCTCAACTCACTCTACACCAGCGTCTTCACACTGGGGAGAGGTCATTCATCTGCTCTGAATGTGGACAAATATTCTTTCGGTTTTCCACCCTTTTGACACACCAACGAGTTCACTCTGGGGAGAGGCCATTCACCTGCACTCAGTGTGGGAAGGGATTTTGTGAATCAGCCCACCTCAAGGCACACCAGCGAATTCACACTCAGGTGAGACCTTTCAAATGTCCCGACTGCGTGAAGTGTTATAAAAGCTCTGGAGAACTGAAGTTACATGAACATGTTCACACTGACAACAGACCATTTAGGTGCTCACAGTGTGGGATTGGGTTCAAGCGGTCATCTCGTCTCACTGCACACCAGCGCACTCATACCGGAGAGAGACCATTCACCTGCTCTGTATGTGGGAAGGGTTTCACTCAGAAAATCCACCTCCTGACTCACCAGCGAGTTCACATTTGGGAGAGACCTTTCAAATGCACAGTGTGTGGAAAATGTTATACAAGATCCTGAGATCTGATACGCCATCAATGTGTTCACTCTGATGAGAGGCATTTTAAATGTCCACAATGAGGCAAGTATTTTAAAAGTTCTGGGGGATTGAACTGTGTTCACACCAATGAGAGACCACTCAAGTGCACTCTCTGCGGGACTGGGTTCAGATGATTGTCTCAAATCAGTGTACACCAGCAAATTCACATTGGAGAGAGGTCATTCTTCACTAAATTTGGAAAGGATTCACTGAGAAATCCTTCCTAATAGTACATCTGCTTAGACAGCAGCAAGTCCACAAGTGACTGCATGAGCTGTAATTTCCTGTTAATCACATCACACTGTTATGGACCAGGCCAGACCACCTCAAAATATTTTAAGAATGTACTTGAGACCCTAACTTTTTCTTATTTTAAAGGCAGATGTGAAGTGGATGTTCCAGGTCTGATGCAACTGGTCAAACTACTTGGGCTTTAAGCAAAACACAATTTATTTAAACGCTACAGTTGAAACATGAACAAAAGAAATCAGAATTTAGAATAATTTTAACTGTTGGAAAACTTAGCCAACTCAATACAGTAACTACTTCTAAATAACTGTTCCAATACTGTAACGTCCCATAAACCCATTCCTTGGCAAAAAGCAAAATTCAAACACAGATTCTTACAGGCAGGAGGGAACTTCAACAGAAAATCAGTGGAATCCTTTACTGAAGCTTGCAACTCCCGTGGAATCGCACATCTTATGACTGCTACAGTGAAAATACAGTGAAAAAACCTGAATTGGGAGAACTGGAAAGACCCTTCCCGTTATTATACTAGATTCTTCAACACCTCTGCCTTTACCACCTTTCTTGATAAAACCAATGACAAAATAACTCTTTTTTTTTTAAAGTGACAACATAATAACATGTCCTAAAAATGTTAAAACATCCAGCCCAACTTTGGGTGATAATACAGTGTGTATGCATTAAAATCACAGTCTGATGAATCTACTTCATATCCCAAATACTTCCTTTGAATTAATTCACAAAATGATATGTAAATATTATAAGAGCCATACAATAATAACGGGTGACTTCAATTCCCACATAAACTGGATGAACCTAAACAGCATGGATGCTGTGGAGGATGAAATTCAGTTTGCACTGAATACTTCTGAAGTAGAACATTGAAGGACCAAGTTGGAATCAGCTTGTTTTAGATTTAGCATTCTGTAAAGATAAAGGCTAATTACTAACTTTGCTGCAAAGAAGCCTTTGTTAAATAGTGACCATAATAATGTGGTTTGGAGATGCCGATGTTGGACTGGGGTGTACAAAGTTAACAATCACGCAACACCAGGTTATAGTCCAACAGGTTTAATTGGAAGCATACTAGCTTTCGGAGCATCGCTCCTTCATCAGGTGGTAGTGGAGGGCTCAATCCTAACACACAGAATTTATAGCAAAAATTTACAGTGTGATGTAACTGAAATTATACATTGAAAAATTGATGATGCTCCGAAAGCTAGTGTGCTTCCAATTAAACCTGTTGGACTATAACCTGATGTTGTGTGATTTTTAACATCATAATGTGGAACTTTGAATCAAGTTTTAAAGTGATAGAATAGCAATGTGTGTGACTGAAGACCCTAATGAGGGCAGACATTCAGGAAGGCACCTCACCACCACTACCAGCCAAGCAGTTAGTGTTGAGCCAGCAACAACCATATCCCATTAACAGATGAAAAAAAGACAAGAGTGATACTTCACTGAGATTGAGTATTTTACTGGGGAAATTGTTTAAATGTGTTAAGGTCTTTCAAAATTGTCACCTTTGTATAGAGCCTTATTTTATGCAATAAATGTGTTATATTATTAAAATGAATGTTGGTAGCCTCATGTGAATATGTTCAGTAATTAACCAAATGTGTAATTTAATTGCAAAAATGAAACATGAGTTTCAGATTAAGTCAGATTTCATTCAGAGATTTGACTTGTGCAGTATTTCCATCAACTGGGATCATAATATTTGATCTCATTGAAACTTACAATGTTCTGACAGAATGGATGTAGATTGATATCTCCCCAGGATGTTCAGATTAGAACCAGGGACTTTGTCTCAGATTAAGGGATAGACCATTTAAGGAAAAGGAACAAATTGTCAGTATTTTCAGAGACAGTGCCAGCATAATGGGCCAAATGGCTGCCACCTATGCTTTTAAGATTCTGTGTGTGGGTTTATGATGAATCAAGATTTAATTATTTATACAGTTGCTTTCATTTATAATCAGTTGCTTCTTCCTTCAATAATTTGGAAAATATTTCATCAATAATCACCTCTGATTTATGAAATATCAAAATTATTACAATTAATAATCATCCCTATTATATAAAGAATCAGGATCCTGTTAGATTTTAAAAATTGCCAGTTTTAAAATCTGAATAAACTGAATGTTATTGCATTAATAATTGAGGTTAAAATTCATGAATAATCTGTTATTAACACCCCACCTGCCTCCCCCTTCTCCCATTGATCAACAATTCTCTGTCACCCCAAAACCTGTAATTTTTGGGTGAGACAGATTCTGAGGCATTAAAATGGGTCATACTGGGAAATTTTGAGAAGCAGTGATTTGTTACGATTCCTTTCTAGACTTTAAATGCAATAGCTCATGTTCACAATGTTCTATCTCCCTGAGAGAAGTTAGTTTTATTCATCGTTATCAGGTGCCCTTGTGGATTATTGATTTCGTGTTTCATGCCATACCTGACCCATGTAAAAAGTTATACCAGGTGCAGATCAGACCAAAGAACATTGAATTCAGGGGCTGGGTATGATCAATCATCTGCATTGGGCAGTTCACATCATCCACATGCCTGATAGAGGGCTTCCAATACATACTCTTTAATCTGACTAAGCATCCTCAAGGAAAAATATTTCCAGGTTGGCAGAGAAATGCATTCAAGTTTGTCTCCACATTTTCTCAAACGAAAAATCCAATATTCCCATTCACTGGGGGGGGGGGTAATTGTTGACCCAAACCATCCACTTTGGTGAAGATGCATCTGCGAAGAAGTCAACAATTTTGAACATCTTTAGGCCAAGATGGAAAATGAATATTAACAATGGAAAAAGCATGTGACTGAGCATCACTCCCATTCCCTTCAGCAAATATCATCTGCCCCACATGTGGTAGTGCTTTTGTGGATCTAGCCTTGAACTACTGAATAACCTCAGGACCCACAACACTTAAGTGGAAGAAAGTCATTCTTGATCCTTACTGACTGCTCAAGAAGAGGAATATGGTTTGAGCAAAGATATTGTAAATCAATGATAGACATTCAGAACACATTATTCTGGATGGTGTGAATATACTTAGTTTAGAAGCATAAATTACTATATCCCATATGTTCCCTCCTTTATCTAAGTTTGGTATATTTTTTCCTCAGATTATCTCCTTGTTTTTATTTCAAATGTCCTTCCCTGAACATGCTTCTCGGGTTCACTGTCAGTCACCTATTCCAGGTTTCAATCTAATAAACAGCCTCTGAACCACTCCAATAAATTTATATGTTTCCTGAAAGATAATGATGAAAATTGCATACAGTATTTGAAATGTGGATTTACCAATTCTCTGCATAAATGAAGCAGAACATCCTTATTAAAAGCCAAAAGAACTGTGGATGCTTTAAATCAGAAACAAAAACAGAAATTGCTGAAAAAGCTCAACCGCTCTCAGTATATTTTGTGCAAAAAAGGCATGGTAAGGCTTCCACTTGCCTGCCACGTCAACACACCACCCTGTTCCCTGGCCAACATCTCTGTCTCCGTCTTGCTGCAGTGCTTTAACAAAGCTCAGCACAAGCTGGAAGAACAGTACCTTATTTTCAGCTTGGGGACCCTGCAGCCCTCCACACTCAATAATGAGTTCAATAACTTTTGGGCTTGAGCTCTCCCATGTCCTTACCCCAATCCCCAGACATCAGACCTTGTTATCACGTATTCTGCTATCAGACACAGCTTATTGTTAATGTGTACCAGTCCCCATTAATAGCTCTTCATCCTTCTAGCCAGGTCATTTTCCATTCATTTGTCTGTCCAACTGTTCTTCTGTCTGTTTGGGCTCCATTCCCATCTATCATTTACTCAATACCCTCTCTCCCCACCCTATCTTCTGGAAATAAACTGAGATTTTCCTAGCAACCATCAGTTCTGAGGACACAAAACACTTGACCTGAAACATTAATTCTGATTTCTCTGCACAGATGCTTCTAGACCTGCTGAGCTTTTTCCACAATTTCTGTTTTTATTTCAGAACATCCTTACATTTCTATTCAATTCCTGTCATAAAAAGGATAACAAACCATTATATTTCTTGATTATATGCTGTTCCTACATGCAAACTCTGTGACATGCTTTAAAGCCCTCTCCACCTCCAAATTCTGTAGTCATTCTCCATTTAAGTAATGCTTTGCTCTTATTTATCCTTCCAGTCAAGGTGAACATTTTAGTCCATCTGCAAGATATTTTGCATATTCACTGAATCTATCTACCAATATTGGTACGTAAACTCCTTATGTCTTCGTGGTGGGCGGCACGGTGGCACAGTGGTTAGCACTGCTGCCTCACAGCGCCAGAGACCCAGATTCAATTCCCGCCTCAGGCGACTGACTGTATGGAGTTTGCACGTTCTCCCCGTGTCTGCATGGGTTTCCTCCGGGTGCTCCGGTTTTCTCCCACAGTCCAAAGATGTGCAGGTCAGGTGAATTGGCCATGCTAAATTGCCCGTAGTGTTAGGTAAGGGGTAAATGTAGGGGGGTATGGGTGGGTTGCGCTTCGGCGGGGCGGTGTGGACTTGTTGGGCCGAAGGGCCTGTTTCCACACTGTATGTAATCTAATCTAATCCAATAACCTAGGTTTCTTAAATCCATCTTTAGTTACTATGCCTTCAATCCCCTCATTTAAGGGATTTATGTAAATTCTAAAATGTTGGGGTATGTATTATGCACAACATTTTACAAAACCACAGGTGGAATAAAGCTTTCTTTTCCAGAATGAGTGGTCCTACCCAGACCTCTCACCTTACGGGTGGAACCGAGGAGAACCAATGACTTAAAATGCTCATCTAATTTCCTTTTTTAGAGAAATAAACTTGCAGAGTTTTGGGAGGAAAGCAGGGGAATTAGAGAGACTCTGTTGCTACATAGAAAGTTGGCATTCATGAAACAGGCCCATTTACCGGACACATGTGAGATGATGCACTTTGGAAGGTCAACTACAGGTGGACATTGTTCAGTCAATGGCAGAACCTTTATATGTATTGATCAGCACAGGGATCTGAGTGTGCAAGTCCACAGATCACTAAAAGTGGCAATGCACGTACATAAGCTAGTAGAAATGGCCAATGGCATGCTTGCTTTCATTGGAAGGCATGATGTAGAGTTGCTGGTTGACAAAATTAAAAATCACCCAACACCAGGCTATAATCCAACAGGTTTATTTGGAAGTACAAGCTTTCAGAGCGCTGATCCTACATCAACTACCTGACAAAGGGGCAGCACTCAGAAAGCTTGTACTTCCAAATAAACCCGTTGGACTATAACTTGATGTTGTGTGATTTTTAACTTCACTGGAAGGGGCATTGAGTATAAAGATTGGCAAGTTATGCAGCAGCTTTATAGAACTTTAGTTAGGCCACCCTTTGAATATTGCATACACTACCATAAAGATGTGGATTCTTTGGAAAAGGGTTTACTAGGATATTGCCTGATATGGGGTATTTTAGCTATGAATGACGGTTGGGTGGACTGGGTTTGCTTTCACTACAACACAGGAGATTGAGGGGTGACCTGATAAAAGTTTATAAGATTGTGAATGGCATGGATAGAGTGGAAGGTATGAGGCTTTTTCCCAGGGTGGAGGGGTCAATTACCAGGGGACAGAGGTTCAATGTACAGGAATAGAGGGGATGTTTAAAAGATATACGTGAGGCAGGTTTTTTCACACAAAAGGTGGTGAATGCCTGGAATGTGTTGACAGAGGAAGCGGCGGAAGCGGCGGAAGCAGACACAACGGAGGCATTCAAGGAACACCTGGACGAATACATGAAAAGAAAGGCAGCAGTGAGCTTTGGATCCTGTAAGTGCAGACAGTTTCAGTATGGAAGGTTAAATAATGTAGTTGCAGGTTTAGGGGAAGCGGAAGGGCCTGTTCCCCTGTGTGCATTATTCTTTTACATTGCACGGTGAAAGGCCGATGATATTGAGGAGTTCGTGAACGGGGAGTGTCTTTATTCGACTTTGCTGTGAGATCTGCTTGGATTTGACTATCTGAAAATGCTTGCATTGAATGTGCTGCAGAAACATTGTGAGAACAATGCCCTCCCAGTCCCGCCTCATTCCTGATGAAGGGCTTTTGCCCGAAACGTCGATTTTCCTCCTCCTCGGATGATGCCATACCTGCTGTGCTTTTCCAGCACCACTCTAACCTTCAGGACCCACTTTCGCCTTTCAGTCCAGGACCAAGTTCTGGCTCCAGACCCGCCTACTCTTTCACTGATTAGTTGTAGGACTAATCCCGCCCCTCACTCTCTCCGATAGGTTAAAGCGCTAGACCGCCCCATAATCATTGATAGTGCTGGAAGAGCGTAGCAGTTCAGGCAGCATCCAAGGTGCAGCGAAATCGACGTTTCGGGCAAAAGCCCTTCATCAGGAATAAATCCTTGGATGCTGCCTGAACTGCTGTGCTCTTCCAGCAGAACTAATCCAGAGCCCCATAATCGTTGATTGGTTAGGGTGAGTCCCTCGCTCACTCTGAATGGATGGCCGGCAGCTCCTATCCCGCCTCTTGCTTCCTATTGGCTCTGCGCCGTCAATCAGGCGGGTGGCAGAGTGGAGCATGCGCACAGCTGATTGGGATATCGAACATGTCTGTGACGGTTGGAAGTTTATCACATTCCATGGGTGGTAGGTAAAGGTTAAAGTAGGCAAAGGTTAAAGTAGGCAGCTGTCGGAGAAACATTCTGGAAAGTATAATTCATAATTGTGGAGTTGAGGTCGCAATCCCCAAACCTGAGTGTTCTGGTGCAGCGGAGTCCTCGGGCCTCCTCCTGAAACAGGCCCCGTTTAACGGCCGTTCGTCTTTGTTTTTGGTGGGTGTCCGCCAATGTCGTGATGTGACAGTGAGTGGGCGTGACCATGCGTAGCCCACACTCTATCCACACCCCCCCCTCCCCCCCCCCCCAACCATTCTGAGCCAAAATCTGCATGTGCGGCTCTGTTGGTTTGTATGCTTACTGCAGGAAAAAGCCAATATGAAGGGAAGATGAAGGTGGGTGGGATAAAAAGCAGCAATCCCACAGAATCCAACTCCTGTAACTCCCTGTAAACTTAACAGGGCTCTCAGCACCTAAATGTCTGACTGAATTCTTCCTGCACGTGGAGCAGAGAAATTGTCTGACCTTGGTGTGACTGCACCATTGGGTGGTCAGCTCAGGTGGGTAACTGTATCCCTGTCATTGTCCTGATATTTCCACAGGATCTCCATAGTGTAGGGATCTCTGTCTCTGCTGGCTGGATGATCAGATAAATTCTAATCCAATGGAAAGAACATCCATATTGTTTCTGTAAACTAAAGATAAGATAGTGAAGAAGGCATTTGGTATGCTTTCCTTTATTGGTCAGAGTATTGGAGTTGGGAAGTCATATTGCAGCTTTACAGGTTGTTGATTAGGCCACTTTTGGAATATGCTTGTAATTCTGTTCTTCCTATCGGAAGGATGTTGTGAAACTTGAAATGGTTCAGAAAATATTTACAAGGATGTTGCCAGATTTGGAGGATTTGAGCTATTGGGAGAGGCTGAATAGGCTGGGGCTGTTTTCCCTGGAGTGCCGGAGTCTGAGGAGTGACCTCATAGAGGTTTATAGAATCATGAGGGGCATGGATAGGATAATTAGAGAAGGTCTTTTCCCTGGGGTGAGTGTAGAACTAGAGGACATAGGTTTAGGGTCAAAGGAGAAAGATATAAAAGGGACCTAAGGGGCAATCCTTTCATGCTGAGGGTTATACATGTATGAAATGAGCTGCCAGAAAAAGTAGTGGAAGCTGGTACAATTGGAGCATTTAAAAGGCATATGGATGGGTATATGAATAGGAAGGCTTTAGAGAGATGTAGGGGTCTAGACTAGAGTGGTACTGGAAAAGCACAGCAGGTCAGGGAGTATCCGAGGAGCAGGAAGATCGACGTTTCAGGCAAAAGCCCTTCATCAGGAATGAAGCAATCAAATGCTGGCAAATGGGACTAGATTAGGTTAGAATATCTGATCAGCATGGATAAGTTGAACCGAAGGGTCTGTTTCCATTTTATTTCAGTCTATGTTAAAGTACTTTCCACAGTCAGTTCACTCCCTCTCAGGCTGTCTAACTGGTTGCAACTCTTCCTACAGACTACTGGAAGACTTTATGTATTAGGAAGAGGAGTAGGCCTGTTTCACTATTCAGTATGATTGACATTCTTCAAGTCCGCTTTCCAGCATTTTTCCTGTAATCTTTGATTCCCCTACTGATCAAGAATCTGGCTATCTCAGCCTGAGATATTCACAAGGACTCTGCCCCTCAGCTCAATGGTAAGGAGCTCCAACTCTTACAATAGAACAGAAAATCCTCATCTCAGTTTCAAATTGGTGTCCCTTTATTCCGAGATGATGCCTTCTGGTCCTAGACTCTTCCATGAGGGGGAGCATCAGTTCAAAATTTATC
The DNA here is from genome assembly GCF_037043375.1 of Chiloscyllium plagiosum. Taxonomy (NCBI): domain Eukaryota; kingdom Metazoa; phylum Chordata; class Chondrichthyes; order Orectolobiformes; family Hemiscylliidae; genus Chiloscyllium; species Chiloscyllium plagiosum. The sequence continues at coordinate 17,390,655 of NW_028270184.1, read as the reverse complement.
CTGTCATACAGTCAGAGTCATAGAGATATATATCACAAAAACAGACCCTTCGGTCCAATTCCTCCATTCCAACCGGACATCCTAACCTAACCTAATCTAGTCCCATTTGGCCCGCATCCCTCTAAACCCTTCCTATTTACATACCTATCCAAATGCCTTTTAAATGTTCTAATTGTACCAGCTTCCACCACTTCCTCTGGCAGCTCATTCCATATTTGTACCACGTCTGCATGGAAAAAGTTGCCCTAGGTCCCTTTGAAATTTTTCCCCTCTCACCCTAAACCCATGTTTTCTAGTTCTGGGCTCCCCAATCCCAGGGAAAAGACCTTGTCTGTTTATCCATCCATGCCTCTCATGATTTTACAAGCCTTTGTAAGATCACTCCTCAGCCTCCAACACTCCAGGGAAAACAGCCCCAGCCTCAGTCAATGAAAACAAGCATGCAGGTACAGCAGGCACTGAAGAAAGTTAATGGCATGCTGGCCTTCATAACAAGAAGAATTGAGTATAGGAGCAAAGAGGTCCTTCGGCAGCTGTACAGGGCCCTGGTGACACTGCACCTGGAGTATTGTGTGCAGTTTTGGTCTCCAATTTTGAGGAAGCACATTGTGGCTATTGAGGGAGTGCAGCGTAGGTTCACAAGGTCAACTCCCGGAATGGTGGGACTATCATATGGTGAAAGATTGGAGTGACTGGGCTTGTATACACTTGAGTTGAGAAAGATAAGAGGGGATCTGATTGAGACGTATGAGATTATAGAGTCATAAAGATGTACAGCATGGAAACAGACCCTTCAGTCCAACCTGTCTATGCCGACCAGATATCCCAACCCAATCTAGTCCCACCTGCCAGCACTCGGCCCATATCCCTCCAAACCCTTCCTATTCCCATACCCATCCAAATGCCTCTTAAATGTTGCAATTGTACCAGCCACCACCACTTCCTCTGGCAGCTTATTCCATATACGTACCACTCTCTGTGTGAAACAGTTGCCCCGTAGGTCTCTTATATCTTTCCCCTCTCACCCCAAACCTACGGCCTCTAATTCTAGACCCCCGGACCCCAGGGAAAAGACTTTGCCTATTTACCCTATCCATGCCCCTCATAATTTTACAAACCTCTATAAGGTCATCCCTCCACCTTCGACGCTCCAGGCAAAACAGCCCCAGACTGTTCAGTCTCTCCCTATAGCTCAAATCCGCCAACCCTGGCAACATCCTTGTAAATCTTTTCTGAACCCTTTGAAGTTTCACAACAACTTTCCGATATTCCAACAATGGCCTAACCAATATCCTGTACAGCTGCAATATGACCTCCCACCTCCTGTACTCAATACTCTGACCAATAAAGTAAAGCATACCAAACACCGCCTTCACTATCCTATCTACCTGCGACTCTACTTTCAAGGAGCTATGAACCTGCACTCCAAGGTATCTCTGTTCAGCAACTCTCCCTAGGACCTTACCATTAAGTAGGAGAAAGTGAGGTCTTCAGATGCTGGAGATCAGAGCTGAAAATGTGTTGCTGGAAAAGCGCAGCAGGTCAGGCAGCATCCAGGGAACAGGAGAATCGACGTTTCGGGCATAAGCCCTTCTTCAGGAATGAAGAAGGGCTTATGCCCGAAACGTCGATTCTCCTGTTCCCTGGATGCTGCCTGACCTGCTGCGCTTTTCCAGCAACACATTTTCAGCCCTTACCATTAAGTGTATAAGTCTTGCTAAGATTTGCTTTCCCAAAATGCAGCGCCTCTCATTTATCTGAATTAAACTTCTCAGCCCACTGGCCTATCTGGTCAAGATTCTGTTGTAATCTGAGGTAACCCTCTTCTAATCTGAGGTAACCTCCACTTTTGGTGTCATCTGCAAACTTAATAACTGTACCTCTTATGCTCGCATCCAAATCATTTATGAAAATGACAAAAAGTAGAGGACCCAGCACTGATCCTTGTGGCACTCCACTGGTCACAGGCCTCCAGTCTGAAAAACAACCCTCCACCACCGCTCTCTGTCTTCTAACTTTGAGCCAATTCTGTATCCAAATGGCTAGTTCTCCCTGTGTTCCGTGAGATCTAACCTTGCTCATCAGTCTCCCATGGGGATCCTTGTTGAATGCCTTACTGAAGTCCACATAGATCACATCTACTGCTCTGCTCTCATCAATCCTCTTTGTTACTTCTTCAGAAAACTCAATCAAGTTTGTGAGACATGATTTCCCACGCACAAAGCCATGTTGACTATCCCTAATCAGTCCTTGCCTTTCCAAATACATGTACATCCTGTCCCTCAGGATTCCCTTCAACAACTTGCCCACCACCGACGTCTGGCTCACTGGTCTGTAGTTCCCTGGCTTGTCCTTACCACCCTTCTTAAACAGTGGCACCACGTTAGCCAACCTCCAGTCTTCCGGCACCTCACCTCTGACTATCGATGATACAAATATCTCAGCAAGAGGCCCAGCAATCACTTCTCTATCTTCGCACAGAGTTCTGGGGTACACCTGATCAGGTCCTGGGGATTTATCCACCATTATGCATTTCAAGACATCCAGCACTTCCTCCTCTGCAATATGGACATTTTGCAAGATGTCACCATCTATTTCCCTACAATCTATATTTTCCACATCCTTTTCCACAGTAAATACTGATGCAAAATACTCATTTAGTACTTCCCCCATTTTCTGCGGCTACACACAAAAGCTTCCTTCCTGATCTTTGAGGGGCCCTATTTTCTCCTTAGTTACGCTTTTGTCCTTAATGTATTTGTAAAAAGACTTTGGATTCTCCTTAATTCTATTTGCCAAAGCTATCTCATGTCCCCTTTTTGCGCTCCTGATTTCCCTCTTAAATATACTCCTACTTCCTTTATACTCTTAAGGATTCACTTGATCTATCCTGTCTATACCTGACATATGCTTCCTTCTTTTTCTTAACCAAACCCTCAATTTCTTTAGTCATCCAGCATTCGTTATGCCTACCAGCCTCCCCTCTCACCCTAACAGGAATATACTTTCTCTGGATTCTCATTATCTCATTTCTGAAGGCTTCCCATTTTTCAGCCATCACTTTACCTGTGAACATCTGCCCCCAATCAGCTTTCGAAAGTTCTTGCCTAATACCATCAAAACTGACCTTTCTCCAATTTAGAACTTCAACTTTTAGATCTGGTCTATCCTTAAGATTTGTAAAGGATTGGACATTGTGGAGGCAGGAAGAATGATTCCGCTGATGGGTGAATCCAGAATCAGAGGGCATAGTTTAAAAATAAGGGGTCGGCCATTTAGAACAGAGTTGAGGAGAAACTTCTTCACCCAGAGAGTGGTGGATATATGGAATGCTCTGCCCCAGAAGGCAGTGGAGGCCAAGTCTCTCGATACTTTTAAGAAAGAGATGGATGGAGCTCTGAAAGATAGTGAAATCAAGGGATAAGACTGGAACAGGATACTGATTGTGGGTGATCAGCCATGATCATAATAAATGGTGGTGCTAGCTCGAAGGGCTGAATGGCCTACTCCTGCACCTATTGTCTATTCAGCCTCTCCCTATAGCTCAAACCCTCCAACCCTGGCAACCTCCTTGTGAATCTTTTCTGAACTCTATCATGTTTCACAATTTCCTTCCAGTAGGAGGGAGACCAAAATTGCACACAATATTCTAAAAGTGGCCTACCCAATGTCCTGTACACCGCAACATAACCTGTAAACTCCTATATTCAATACTCTGTCCAATGAAAGAAAGCAGACCAAATGCCTTCTTCACTATCCTATTTACTTGTGACTCCACTTTCAAGGACCATGAACCTAAACTCTAAGGTCTCTTTGTTCAGCAAGACTCCCCAGGACATTAGATTAGATTAGATTTTAGATTAGATTTTTAGATTAGATTTAGATTTTTTACATTAGATTTTTTAGATTAGATTAGATTTTAGATTAGATTTTAGATTAGATTAGATTAGATTATTAGATTAGATTAGATTAGATTAGATTAGATTTTTTTTAGATTTTTTAGATTTTACCATTAAGTGTACCTTACCATTAAGTGTAAATGTCCTGCCCTGATTTGCCTTTCCAAATGGCGCACATCACATTTATCTAAATTAAACTCCATCTGCCACTCCTTAACCCATTGGCCCATCTGATCAAACTCCTGTTATATGCTGAGGTACCCTCCTTTGCTGTCCACTACATCTCCAATTTTAGTGTCATCTGCAAACTTACTGACCATACCTCCTACGTTCACATTCAAATTGTTTATATAAATGGCAAAAAGTAATGGATTCAGCACCAATCTTTGTGGCACACCACTGGTCACAGGCCTACAGTCTGAAACGCAACCCTCCACCACCACTCCCTGTCTTCTACCTTCAAGCCAGTTCTGTATCCAAATGGCTAGTTCTCCCTGTATTCCATGAGATCTAACCTTGCTAACCAGTCTACCATGAGGAACATTGTCGAACATCTTACTGAAGTCCATATAGATCACAGCAGGTCAGACAGCATCCGAGGAGCAGGAAAGTCAACATTTTGGGTATAAGCACTTCACCAGGGCTATAGGGGGTGGTGTGTGATGAATGGGAGGGGAGTGGGGCTGGGGAGAAGATAGCTGGGAAGGCAATAGGTAGATGAAGGTGGGGGGGTGATGGTGATAGAGTGGAGCAGATGGGTGGGAAGGAAGATGGACAGGTAGGACAGTTCAAGAGGATGATGCTGAGTTGGTGGGGGCTGGATCTGGGATAAGCTGGGGGAGAGGAGATGAAACTTGTGAAATTGACATTGATTCCATGTGGTTGGAGGGTCCCAAGGCAGAAGATGAAGCGTTCTTTCTCCAGGTTTTGGTGACGAGGATTTGGTGGTGAAGGCGCCTGCGACTTGTCTGTCCTTAGTAGAATGGGAGGGGGAGTTGAGGTGGTCAGCCACATGACGGTGGGGTTGTTTTGTGCATGTGTTCTGGAGATGTTCTGTGAATTCCACAAATTGGCTTCTTGTCTCCCTGATGTAGAGGAAACCAAATAAAAACCAACAGACAGAGTAGGTGAGGTGTTCAGATGTGCAGGAAAATGGGGCCTTGAATGGAGGTGACGAGTGGTAGGTGTAGGTGCAGGTTTTATACCTCTTGTAATGACAAGGAAGGTACCCACACTCCTGATGAAGGATTCTGCTCGAAACATCGACTCACCCACTCCTCTGATGCTGCCTGACCTGTTTTTTTCCAGTGCCACACATTTGACTTCAGGAATGAAGAAGGGCTTATGCCCGAAACGTTGATTCTCCTGTTCCCTGGATGCTGCCTGACCTGCTGCGCTTTTCCAGCAACACATTTTCAGCTCCAATCAATACTGCCCCACTAACTCAATCTGTGTCACTGGTTAAAGGTTTTTCCACTGTGCGTTGTCAAAAAACTTGCAGATTTTAAAAATATTTTCGTTTTGAATCTGAGAGCTGAACAATGGCCTTTTGACTGAGCAGCAGCTGGTGATCAAAAGAATGAATGAGTTGTTTGTTTTTGAGACCAGGCTTGGAAGTTAACTCAGGAACCAATGACCCTTTGTTTGCCTCGCTGCTCCCTGCCCCATCTCGCCCCCGCCACTCCCTGTCCCATCTCGCCCCGCTACTCTCCCTACCTTCAGACCATTGCCCCCCTAATGTCCTCACCTTTGCCGCAGCTTCGCCATCTACCCACCCCTCCTCGCTGTCTCCACCCCTTGCACCTCCCCACCTCACTGCACCCCTGCATCTGCCTCCTTGCTGTCCCCTACTGTACCTCCCCGCTCACCCCCTCCCGTGCCTCCCCCCTCGCTCGCCCACCCCCCTGCTCCTACCTAGCTCGCTCGCCTACCCCTTCCAGTGCCTCACCACCTCACTCGCTTGCCCACCCCGCTCCTCCTTTCCTCGCTCGTCTGCCCCCTCTCCTCACTCGTCTGCCCCCTCCCGCGCCTCACCTCTTCGTTCACCCACCCCCTCTCACCTGTTCGCCCCATCAGGTGCATCCCATGCCCACGCCCCGAATCATGTGCCTCCCATCCTCGCTCACGCCCTCTTCGCTCGCCTCCTCATCTGCCTCACCTCTCGCTTGCCTTTCCCTTGCGCACCCCCTCTCGCACCCACTGTTGGCGCAGGCCCTCTCCTGTGCCCGTCTTTATCACTCAGTCTCTTCCCACGACTGCTGTCCTCGTTCTCGCCCTCCTCACTCACCACTTCCTTGCTCGCCTCCCCCGCGCCTGCCCTTCTCTCTTGCCCCCCTTTTGTCGCACCCTCCCGCACCTGCCATTCTCACTCACCCTGTCCCGCATCTGGCCTCCTCACCTGCCTCCTACCACGCCTCCCCTCATTGCACGCCTCCTCACATGCCTTCCCTCCTCGCTCGCCCCCTCCAGCACCTTCCCTCCTCGCTCACCACCCTCCTGCTCCTCCCTCCCCAGTCGCCCCCTCCAGTGCCTCCAATCCTCCTCCACGCCCTCCCGCTAGCCCTTCATAGCTGACCCCCTCCTGCCCCTCCCCTCCTCGCATGCCCCTCCCTCTCCTCCTCTCCTAGCATGCCCCCTCCCGCGCCTGCCCTCCCTGCTCGCCCCAACCCATGCCTGTCCACCCTGCTCACCCCCTCCCCGCTCACTTCCTCACCTCATGCTTATCCATGTAAAATTATGCCAAAAATATTAGCTGAAACAGTCCCAGGGTCAACAACAGGCGTTTGGATCAGTAGCAAGTTGAGGGCATGTTTGAGGATAATCTGTGGAATGCTTTGCCGCAGAAAGTGTGGAGGTGAAGTCATTTAAGACAGCAGTAGGTTTCTGATTAGTAAGGGGACCGTGCGTTACGGAGAGCAAGTAGGCGAATGGAGTTGAGAAAATGGCTGAGAAATAATCAGCCATTATCAAATGGTAGAGCAGACTTGATGGGCAGGATGGTCTATTTGTATTCTTGTGTCTTTTGGTCTTATTTGGCCCATTCAGCCTGTTCTACTACTATATTCTGTAAGATCCCAGCTCAGCTGATCTGACTCTGACTTCAACCCCACATTCCTTATTATCCCCTGGAACCCTGTCTCCGCTACATTTTTCACCTCCAACTGAAACTACTCGTTTCTGAAACACCTTTTGCAGGGACTTATAAGATTTGAAGGCAGCAGGAATATCTTTTACTTACTTTTGATATGTTTTCAGCTGCAGGTTCCAGCAGGAGATTTCGAAACAGTGGAAGTGTTTGCGAGGTGAGTGTTTTTGAGCATTTGTCGACACTGTCAATCCTCCTGTGCCATGTTCTGGTTCCAAAACTGTGAGGCTGGTGTGACTCACTTACTGTGGATCTGAATCCATGTCCATCTATTGCTTTGTTTGGCCTTTGCTTTCCCTCATCACCTCTCTGCCATTGTCTGACTTCCTGTTTTGCTTCTCATTTATATAAATAGTTTAGATGAAAATATAGAAAGCATGATTAGTAAGTTTGCAGGTGACAGCAAGATTGATGGTACAGTGGACAGTGAAGAAGGTTATCTAAGATTACAAAGAGATTTTGTTCAATTGGGTCGATGGGCTGAAGAGTGAAGTTTAACTTGAATAAATGAGAGATATTGCATTTAGATAAAGCAAACAATAGCAAGATTTATACAATTTATAATAGGGCCTTGGGTAGTGTTGCGAAACAGGGAGAACGAGGGGTTCAGGTACATAATCTCTTGAAGCTTGCATCACATATAGATGATCCTAAAAATAAACACTGGAGATCACAGCAGGTCAGACAGCAGTCATGGAGTCACAGCAAGCTAGCTTCGAGATGACTGGTCATGAGAGCTGTCACATACAGATAGGGTGGTTAAGAAGGCATTTTATATGCTTGCCTTCATTGCTCAGATCTTTGAGTAAAGGATGTTGAGATTGTACAGGATGTTCTTCTGTAGTACTGTCTCCAGTGCTGGTCTCGCTGCTTTAAAGAAGATATAATTAAGCTGGAGAGGGTTCAGAAGAGATTTACCAGGGTATTGCCAGGAATGAAGCATTTGAATCATAAGGAGAGTCTAGAACCTTTTTCTCAACCAGGTTGAGAGGTGATCTTACAGAGATTTATAAAGGTGTACATGTAAGGTGAATGGCACATGTCTTTTCCCTCGGGGTGGGGGATTACAAGAAAAGGGAGCATATCTTTAAGGTGAGAGGAGAAAGATTTAAAAAAGATATAGGGACAATTTTTTTTCAGTCAAGAGTGATTTGTCTGTGATATGAACCTCCAGAAGAAGTGCCGGATGCGGGTACAGTTCCAACATTTAAAAGGCATTTAGAGGCGTACATGCATAAGAAATGCTTGGAAGGATATGGGCCAAGGCAGGTTGGACTCGCTTAATTTGGGATTATGGTCAACATGGAGTGATTGGCCCGAAGGATCTGTTTCTGTGCAGTTTACATCTTTGACTATGCCTCTAATAATGGGTTTATTTGAACTTTGTGAGGTATTTTGTTGTTACTTTTGCCAGTTGTGTCCAAATGAAGTTTGTATTTCTCTTGATCTCTGGTTATATGCTGCTGATTTTCCAGTTTTATCTCCCAATGTTCAGAAATTGTTTGACCTACACTGGAGATCATTTCTGCTTCTGAGCTAATATTGACCACCCAAAGCTTCTTCAAAACACTAATTACAAGCCAAACTAAATCAGTGTCACGATCCTACTTCACAATTGTTCATTACCTGACTTTAAGAATAACTGATCTTGGACACCAAGTTTAAAACTTTAAACAAGAAGTATCAATAACTTGAGCAAAACAAAGATAATCAGTCAGGTAATCTAATTAATATGTATGATTCTTTGAGCATGACCTCCATTCACACCAATAGACAGACACAGATAAGGGATAAATTGAACAGAAAATAAAGTAAATATAAGTTATCAATTCAATTAAACAGTTCCAAACAATAGATGCCAAGCCTTTGTGCAATCCTTGGATAATGTGTTGTTCACAAGCACGTTGAACATTTTATTTAATTTCAGAGTCAGCAGTGAATGCTAACAGTTTCAGCAAACGTCCATAAAGATGGCACAGTGGCTCAGTGGTTAGCACTGCTGCCTCACAGCACCAGGGACCCAGGTTCAATTCTACCCTGGGGTGACTGACTGCGTGGAGTTTGCACATTCTCCCTGGGTCAGTGCGGGTTTCTGCGAGGTGTTCTAGTTTCCTCCCACAATCCAAAGATATGCAGGCTAGGTGCAGGTCTACAGGGTTAGGGGATGGGGATAGCTGGGTGAGATCCTCTTCAGAGGGTCAGTATGGACTTGTTGGGCTGAATGGTCTGTTCCCACAATATAGGGATTCTATAATTTATTTTATTTCCTATATATTATGTTTCTTTTCTTAGGATATTCAGCTACATATTATGTAGCTGAATATCCTAAGAACTACATATTATGTGATAAAGACAGCAAAACAACAGTCATCAGAAATAGTAAGTTGAAGGGACAGTCTAGTTGGAATATGACAGGAAGAGAGGAATGCCTGTTGGATTAAATTGCACTTATTTCAATGCAAAAGGGCTGCCAAATAAGGCCAATGAACTCAGGGTGTGGATAGGTACATGGAACTGGGATATGTTATCCATTTACAGAAACATGGCTAAGGAAAGGACAGGACTGGCAGCTTAATATGCCAGATAACAGGTGCTTTAGGCGGGACAGCAGTGTTGGAAGGAGGGGAGGGGGAGTTGCATTTTTTATTAAGGCGAGTATCACAGCAGTAATCAGAGATGAAATAATTGAAGGATCATTCAATTGAGGCTTTGTGAGTGGAACTAAGAAATAAGAAGGGGTTGGTGACCTTATTGGGGTTGTACCATAGACTTCCCAAATAGTCAACGGAAATCAGAGGAACAAATATGCAGGGAGGTTGGGGAGACTTGTGGGAGCGCAGAGAGTTGTGAAGGCATGGAATGTGTTGCCAGCTGTTGTGGTGGAAGCAGTGTCATTGGGAACATTTAAACGACTGCTGGACTTGCACATGGATAGCAGTGAGTTGAGGGGTGCGTAGCTTAAGTTACTATATTTTACGTTAGGATTAAACCTCGGCACAACAGCGTGGGCCAAAGGGCGTGTTCTGTGCTGTACTTTTCTATGTTCTATGATTGTCGTAGTAGGGGATTTTAATTTTCCTGAGATAGACTGGAACCGCCATAGGGTTAGATGGGGTGGAATTTGTTAATTGCATTCCGGAAAATTTCCTGGAGCAGTATATAGAGGGTCCCAATCGAGCAGGGGCAAAACTTGACCTACTCTTGGGAAATAGGGCAGAACAAGTGACAGTGGGGGAACACTTTGCGATCAGTGACCACAGTTATTTTTAATTTTAAAATAGTTAGAGAATGGGACAAAACTGGTCTACAGGTTCAAGTTCTAAATTGGGGCAAAGTGAATTTTGATGGAATTGGACAGGAGCTTGCAGGGATTGACAGGCAAATGGGACCTCCGGCAAGTGGGAGGCCTTTAAAAGTGAAATAGCTAGAATTCAAGATCTATATTTTCCTATGAGGGTGAAGGACAAGGTTGGCAGGAATAGGGAACCCTGGATGACAAGCGATATTCAGGCTTTGACCAGAGAAAGGGAGGTAAGGCTCAGGTACGGGCAGCTGGAAACAACAGAATCCCTGGAGGTATATAGGAGATACAGGAGGTTGTTGAAGAAGGAAATCAGGAGGGTGAAAAGGAGCACAGATACCCTTGGCTCAGAAGATTAGGGTGAATCCAAAAAGATTTGTTAACTATATTAAAGGAAAAAGAATAACTAGAGAGAGAATAGGGCCCTTGAAGGACCAAAGTGGAGGTGGGCGAGATCCTCAATAAATATTTCTCCTCTGTGTTTACCATGGAGAAAGACAAGAAGACTTGTGAACTTGGGAAAATTAGTGGTGTTATCTTGGGTGAAAGTAAGGACAGCAGATGCTAGAGATTAGAGTCAAGATTAGAGTGGTGCTGGAAATGCACAGCAGGTCAGGAAACAGGAAAATCGATGTTTCGGGCAGGAGCCCTTCATCAGGTATGAGGCTGGAAGCCTCGGGGGTGGAGAGATAAATGAGAGGGGGTGGGGCTGGGGAGAAGGTAGCTGCGAGTGCAATAGGTGGATGCAGGAAGGGGTAAAGTTGACAGGTCAGAGAGGAGGGTGGAGCAGATAGGTGGGAAGGAAGATTGACAGGTGGGACAGGTCATGAGGATGGTGCTGAGCTGGAAGTTTGGAACTGGGATAAGGTGAGGGGAGGAGGAATGAGGAAACTGGTGAAGTCCACATTGATGCCCTGGGGTTGAAGGGTTCCAAGGCGGAAGATGAGGCGTTCTTCCCCCATGCGTTGGGTGGTGAGGGAGTGGCAGTGGAGGAGGCCCAGGACTTGCATGTCCTTGGCAGACAAGGAGGGGGAGTTGAACTGTTTGGCCACAGGGCAGTGGGTTGATTGGTGCGGGTATCACGGAGATGTTCCCTGAAGCACTCTGTGAGAAGGTGTCCAGTCTCCCCAATATAAAGGACACCGCAACTTCCACATTTGTGGAAGTGCAGGTGAAACTTTGATGGATGTGGATGGCTCCTTTGGGGCCTTGGATGGAGGTGAGGAGATGTGTGGGCGCAGGTTTTGCAATTCCTGTGGTGGCAGGGGAAGGTGCCAGGAGGGAAGGGTGGGTTGTTGGGGGCGTGGACCTGACCATGTAGTCACGGAGGGTAGCAGTGGGAGTCTGTGGGTTTGCAAAAAATGTCACTGTTGAGTCAGTCGTTTTTGGTGGAGATGGAAAGGTTGAGGAAGGGGAGGGAGGTGTCAGAGATGGTCCATGTGAATTTAAGGTCGGGGTGAAACGTGTTGGTGAAATTGATGAACTGCTCAACCTCCTCATGGGGGCACGAGGGGCGCCGATGCAGTCATCAGTGTAGCAGAGGAAAAGGTGTGATGTGGTGCCGGTGTAACAACAAAAGATGGACTGATCTACGTAGCCGACAAAGAGACAGGCATAGCTAGGGCCCATGCAGGTGCTCATGAAGGAAGTGGGAGGATTCAAAAGAGAAATTGTTGAGGGTATGGACCATTTCAGCCAAACGATTGATAGTGTCAATGGAAAAGTACTGGTGGGGACGTTGGGAGAGGAAGAAACAGACGGCTTGGAGGCCCTGGTCATGGCAGATGGAGGTATAGAGGGATTGGATGTCCATGGTGAAGATGAGGAGTTGGGGGCTGGGGAAACGGAAATCTTGGAGGAGATGGAGGGCGTGTGTGGTGTCCCAAACGTATGTGGAGGAGTTCCTGGATTAAGGGGGATAGGACAGTATTGAGGGAGGTGGAGATGAGTTCGTTGGTGCAGAAGCAGGCTGAGACAATAGGTCAGCCGGGGTAGTTAGGCTTGTGGATCTTGGGAAGGAGATAGAATCAGGCAGTGCGGGGTTCCACCCCGGGCGGTGATATCTTGGGGACAGTCCATATCATAGTAGAGGAAGTGTTGATGTATGAAGGTAGATAAATTTTCTGGTCTTGACCAGGCATATCCAAGAACACTGTAAAAACCTAGTGAAGAAATTGCAGAGGCCCGAGTTGATATTTTTCCATCATCTTTTGCCATTGGTGAGGTTCCAGAAGACTGGAGCATAGTGAATGTTGTGCCCTTATTCAAGGAAGGCTGCAAAGAAAAACCCAGGAAATATTGACCAGTAAGCCGAACATCTGTGGTAGGTAAGTTACTTGAGAAAATTCTGAGGGATAAGATATAAATATATTCGGAAAGACAGGGTTGATTAGGAGTAGTCAGCATGGCTTTGTGCATGGGATGTCATGCCTCTCAAATTTGTTAAGAGTTCTTTGAAGCGACCAAGAAGGTTGACGAGGATAGGGTGGTGGCTGTAGTCTGTATGGATTTCAGGAAGGTCTTTGATAAGGCTGCCCTGAAAGATTAAACCGCATGGAATCCAAGGAGAGCTGGCAAATTGGATACACAATTGGCTTGATGGTAGGAAGCAGAGGGTAACAGTGAAAGGATGCTTGTCAGACTGGAAGCCTGTGACTAGGTGCCTTAGGGGTTGGTGCTGGGCCAGGTTCTGTTCTGGGACAGAAAACACCTGCAGGACACCCGCACTAAACAACGCCAGCGCCCTGTGGCCGAACACTTTAACTCCCTTTCCCACTCCGCCAAGGACATGCAAGTACTGGGCCGCCTCCACCACCAAACACTCGTCACCCGACACCTGGAGGTGTCATTTCTGCCTTGGGAGCCTCCAACCACACGGGATCAATGTCGATTTCACCAGTTTCCTCATTTCTCCCCCCCCCCCAACCTCCACTTTATGCCAGATCCAACCTTCCAACTCGGCACCACCCTCTTGAACTCTCCTACCTATCCACTCCACCCTCCTCTCCGACCTAATACTATCATTTCCCCCCCCCCATTGACCTATCACATTCCCAGCTATCTTGCCCCTAGCCTCAGCCCGTCCAACCCCCTTGGGCCACCGCCTCATTCCTGATGAAAAGCATCGACTCTCCTGCTCCTTGGATACTGGCTGTGCTTTTCCAGCGCCACAGTCTTTGACTCTAATCTCCTGTATCTGCAGTCTTCACTTTCTCCTATCAGCTTGGGTGGCAAATTTGAGGGATTTATGTACATGGACCCCAAGATCCAACTCTTCCTCTGCACAGCCAAGAATCTTATCTTTAACCCTGTATTCAACATTCAAATTCGACCTTCCAAAAATAATCGCTTCACATTTGTCCAAGTTGAACTCGCATCTGCCACTTCTCAGCCCAGCTCCACATCCTGTTAATGCCATGTTGTAGGCTGCAACAGCCCTCGACACTGTCGACAACACCACCGACCTTTGTCATCGGGGCCAAACTTACTAACACACCCTTCCACTTCTTCATTCAAATTATTTATAAAAACTACAAAAAGCAGATCTCTGCAGGACACCACTAGTCACCGACCTCCATGCAGAATACTTCCCATCCATTACCAGTGGCTGTCTTCTTTCGGCCAGCCAATTCTGTATCCAGACAGCCAAATTTCCCTGTATTCCATACATTCTAACATTCTGAATGAGCCTACATGGAGAACCTTAGGGAGGCACGGTGGCTCAGTGGTTCGCACTACTGCCTCACAGCGCCAGAGTCCCAGGTTTGATTCCAGCCTCGGGCGACCGTCTGTGTGGAGTTTGCACATTCTCCCGTGTCTGTGTGGGTTTGCTCCGAGTTTTTTGGTTTCCTCCCACAGTCCAAAGATGTGCAGGTCAGGTGAATTGCCATATTAAATTGCCCATAGTGTTAGGTGCATTAGTCAGAGAGAAATGGGTCTGGGTAGGTTACTCTTCGGAGGGTCGGTGTGGACTAGTTGGGCCGAAGGGCCTGTTTCCACACTGTAGGGAATCTAATCTAATCTAAAAATAAGTCATACTGAAATCCATATACAGCACATCCACTCCTTAACCTTCATCAACTTGTCTCATCATATCCTTAAAGAACTCAATAAGGCTGGTGAGGTATGACTTGCCCCTCTCAAAGCCATGCTGATTATCTTTAATCAAACAACAATGTTTTTCCAAATAGCATAAATACCATCTCTCAGAATCCTTTCCAGTACCTTGCTTATCACAGACGTAAGACTTTCTGGTCTGTAACTCCCAGGGATTTCCCTATTCCCATTGTTGAACAGAGGAATAGCATTTGTCTCCCTCCAATCAGCCAGTACTACTCCCGTGGAGAGTGAGGATGCAAAGATCATCACCAGAAGCGCAGCAATCTCATTCCTTGTTTCCCATAGTAACCTTGGATATATCTGGTCCAGCCCTGAGCACTTATCGATCTTGATGCTTCACAAAGTTTCCACCTCATCCACTTCCATAGCATCAATCTGTTCAAGCCTATTAACCTGGTCCATGGTGTTCTCGCTATGAACAAGGTCTCTTTCTCTTGTAAATACTGAAGCAAAAAACTCATTTACAGCCTCTACCCCTTCAGACTCCAGGCACAAGTTCCTGCCATTATCCCTGATCGGCCCTACCCTCTCTCTGATCATTCACTTATTCCTCACATATGTGTAGAACGCCTTTAGGTTTCCCCTAATCTTTTCCACCAAGGCTTTTTCATGCCCCATCCGATCTCCTCTCAGTCTATTTTTGAGTTCATTCCTAGCTACCCTGTAATCCTCTAAAGCCATGCCAGATCCTTGCTTCCTCAACCTTAAGTAAGCTTCCTTCCTCCTTTTGACAAGAAGCTCCTCTACTCTTGTCATCCAAGGCTCCTTCACCTTGCCTTCCTTGCCTGTCACAGTGGGACAAAGTTATCCAACACTTGCAACAAGTGCTCCTTAAACAGCCTCCATATTTCTGTTGTGCATTTCCAGTAGAACAATTGTTCCCAATTTATATTCCACTGCTCCTGTCTAATAGCAATATAATTTCCCCTCCCCCAATTAAATACCTCCCCACACTGTCTGTTCCTATCCTTCTGCATGGGCTGTGGTAAAGGTGAGGCCGTTGTGGCCACTGACACCGAAATGCTCTCCCACCGAGCGATCTGACACCTGGTTTGGCTCGTTGCCTCGCACCAAATTCAATACGGACTCCCCCTATTTGGCCTATCTACATATTGAGGAGACAGTGAGTTCTGCAGATGCTTGAGATCATAGTTGAGAGAGTGTTGCTGGAAAAGCACAGCAGGTCAGGCAGCATACAAGGATTTTCCTGCTCCTTGGATGCACCTTGACCTGCTGTGCTTTTGCAGCAACACATTATCTACATGTTGAGTCAGGAATCCTTCCTGGACACACCTAACAATATCAGCTCCATCCAGACCATCTGCACTAATTCACTGATGGATCACTAATCTGCACTGATGGATTAGTACCGAGTGCTATGATGTTGTGGCCATAACAGAGACATGGGTTTCTCAGGGGCAGGAATGGTTGTTGGATGTTCCAGAGTTTAGAGCATTTAAAAAGAATAGGGAGGGGGGATAAAGAGGAGTGGGTGTAGCACTACTAATCAGAGAGGGTATCACAGCTACAGAAGCTTCCATTGTCGAGGAAGATCTGCCTACCGAGTCAGTATGGGTGGAAATTAGGAACAGCAAGGGAGCAGTCACCTCTTTAGGGGTTTACTACAGGCCCCCCAATAGCAGCAGGGAGATGGAAGAAAGCATAGATCAGTAGATTTTGGAAAAGTGTGGACATAGTAGGGTTGTTGTAATGGGTGACTTTAACTTTCCCAATATTGATTGGAACCTCCTTCGAGCAGAAGATTTGAATGGAGCTGTTTTTGTAAAGTGTGTTCAGGAGGGTTTCCTAACCCAGTACGTTGACAGGCCGACGAGAGGAGAGGCCATTCTAGATTTAGTGCTCTGAAACGAGCCGGGGCAGGTATCAGATCTTGTGGTGGGAGAGTATTTTGGTGATAGTGACCACAACTGCCTCACATTCTACATAGCTATGGAGAAGGAGAAGATTAGGCAAAATGGGAGGACATTTAATTGGGGAAGAGGAAACTATGATGCGATTAGACATGAGTTAGGAAGCATGGATTGGGAGCAATTGTTCCATGGTAAAGGCACTATAGATATGTGGAGACTGTTTAAGGAACAGTTGTTGCAAGTGATGAATAAATATGTACCTCTGAGACAGGCAAGAAGTGGTAAGATAAAGGAACCTTGGATGACGAGAGCGGTGGAGCTTCTCGTCAAAAGGAAAAAGGTAGCTTACGTAAGGTGGAGGAAGCTAAGGTCAAGCTCAGCTCTACAGGATTACAGGCAGGCAAGGAAGGAGCTTAAAAATGGTCTGAGGAGAGCTAGGAGGGGGCACGAGAAAGGCTTGGCAGTACGGATTAGGGAGAACACAAAGGCATTTTACACTTATGTGAGGAATAAGAGAATGGTCAAAGAAAGAGTAGGGCCGATCAGGGATAGCAAAGGGAATTTGTGTGTGGAGTCTGAGTAGGTAGGAGAAGTTTTTTGCTTCTGTCTTTATGAAAGAAACGAACTTTGTAGTGAATGAAACCTTTGAAGAGCAGGTGTGCATGCTGAAATGGATAGAGATACAGGAAGCTGATGTGTTGAAAATTTTGTCAAACGTTAAGATTGACAAGTCACCAGGCCTGGACTAGATTTAGATTAGATTAGATTACTTACAGTGTGGGAACAGGCCCTTCGGCCCAACAAGTCCACACCAACCCGCCGAAGCGTAACCCACCCAGACCCATTCCCCTATATTTACCCCTTCATCTAACACTACGGGCAATTTAGCATGGCCAATTCACCTAACCTGCACATTTTTGGACTGTGGGAGGAAACCGGAGCACTTGGAGGAAACCCACGCAGACACGGGGAGAATGTGCAAACTCCACACAGAGAGTCGCCTGAGGCGGGAATTGAACCCAGGTCTCTGGCCTTGTGAGGCAGCAGTGCTAACCACTGTGCCACCGTGCCGCCCACTGCTTGTCCTTGGCTGCTTTGGGAAACGAGAAATGCAATTGCTTCGGCACTTGCAAAGATCTTTGCATCCTCGCTCTCCACTGGAGTCGTACCTGAGGACTGACGAGAGGCAAATGTAATTCCTCTCTTCAAGAAAGGAAATAGGGAAATCCCCGGCAATTACAGACCAGTAAGTCTCACTTCTGTCGTCTGCAAGATGTTAGAAAGGATTCTGAGGGATAGGATTTATGACCATCTGGAAGAGCATGGCTTGATTAAATGCAGTCAACACGGCTTTGTGAGGGGCAGGTCATGCCTCACAAACCTTATCGAGTTCATTGAGGATGTGACTAGAAAGGTTGATGAGGGTCGAGCTGTGGATGTGGTGTATCTGGATTTCAGCAAGGCATTTGATAAGGTCCCCCCTGGTAGGCTCATTCAGAAGGTCAGGAGGAATGGGATTCAGGGGAACATAGCTGTCTGGATACAGAATTGGCTGGCCAACAGAAGATAGCGAGTGGTAGCAGAAGGAAAATATTCTGCTTGGAAGTCTGTGGTGAGTGGTGTTCCACAGGGCTCTGTCCTTGGGCCTCTATTGTTTGTAATTTTTATTAATGACTTGGATTAGGGGATTGAAGGATGGGTCAGCAAGTTTGCAGATGACAAAAGGTTGGAGGTGTTGTTGACAGTATAGAGGGCTGTTGTAGGCTGCAGCGGGACATTGACAGGATGCAGAGATGGGCTGAGAGGTGGCAGATGGAGTTCAACCTGGATAAATGCGAGATGATGCATTTTGGAAGGTCGAATTTGAAAGCTGAGTACAGGATTAAGGACAGGATTCTTGGCAGTGTGGAGGAACAGAGGGATCTTGGGGTGCAGGTACATAGATCCTTTAAAATGGCCACCCAAGTGGACAGGGTTGTTAAAGCATATGGTGTTTTGGCTTTCATTAACAGGGGTATTGAGTTTAAGAGTCGTGAGATCTTGTTGCAGCTCTATAAAACTTTGGTTCGACCGCACTTGGAATACTGCGTCCAGTTTTGGTCGCCCTATTATAAGAAAGATGTGGATGCTTTGGAGTGGGTTCGGAGGAGGTTTACCATGATGCTGCCTGGACTGGAGGGCTTATCTTATGAGGAGAGGTTGACTAAGCTCGGACTTTTTTCATTGGAGAAAAGGAGGAGAAGAGGGGACCTAATTGAGGTATACAAGATAATGAGAGGCAGAGATAGAGTCGATAGCAAGAGACTATTTCCCAGGGCAGAAATGACTAACACGAGGGGTCATAGTTTTAAGCTGGTTGGAGGAAAGTATAGAGGGGATTTCAGAGGCGGGTTGTTTACACAGAGAGTTGTGAGAGCATGGAATGCGTTGCCAGCAGCAGTTGTGGAGGCAGGGTCATTGGGGACATTTAAGAGACTCCTGGACATGCATATGGTCACAGAAATTTGAGGGTGCATACTTGAGGATCAGTGGTCGGCACAACATCGTGGACTGAAGGGCCTGTTCTGTGCTGTACTGTTCTATGTTCTAAGGAGATTCCAATCAATGTTGGGGAAGTTGAAGTCACCAAAGCAACAACACTGTTACATCTGCATCTTTCCAAGATCTGCTGTCCAATCTGTTTTTCCATCTTTCTGCTGCTATTGGGGGGTCTATAGAAAACACCCAATAAAGTGACTGCTCCTTCCCTGTTTTTGACTTTCACCCATACTGACTCAGTGGACAAACCCTCCTCAACAACTTCCTTTTCTGCAGCTATGATGCACTCTCTAATTAACAATGCTATTCCCCCTCCTCTTTTACCCTCCTTCCTGTTCTTTTTAAAAGATTGTAACCCTGGAACATCCAGCAACCATTCCTGCCCCGATGAAATCCATATCTCCATTATGGCCACAACATCATAGTTCCAAATATTGATCCATTCATCACTCTTATTCCTGACACACCTTGCATTGAAACAGACACTTTAACCCTTTGCCCTATCAACTGTGTATCCTTCCCAACAGACTCCCTGCATTCTTTTTCTGCCCATTCAACAACTCCCCTCTCGTCTGATATAGTAGCACTGACTCCTATGCCCCTTGGTTAAAAACAAGGACTGCAGATGCTGGAAACCAGATTCTAGATTAGAGTGGTGCTGGAAAAGCACAGCAGTTCAAGCAGCATCCAAGGAGCAGGAAAATTGACGTTTCGGGCAAAAGCCCGTCATCAGGAATAGAGGTTATGCCTGATTCCTGTGCCCCTGCCAATCTAGTTTAAACCCTTCCAAAGTGCACTAGCAAATCTCCCACCCATGACATTGATGCCCCTCCAGTGTAAGTGCAACTCATCCTTCATGTACGGGTCCCACCTATGTATCTGATCTACGTATCTGAAGCCCTCCCTTCTGCACCAGCCCTGTAGCCATGTGTTTAGCTGTACTGGCTCCTTATTCCTCGCCTCACTCGCACGTGGCACCAGTAGTAATCCTGAGATTACTATTCTGCTCGTCCTGATTTTTGGCTTCGAACCTAACTCTCTGAAATCGCTTTTTAGATGCTCATCCCTTGTCCTGGCTATGTCATTGGTGCCAATGTGCACCACGACTTCTGGCTACTCAGCCTCCCCCTTCAGGATCTTGTAGACTCAATCAGACATCCCAGACTCTGGCACCTGGGAGGCAACATACCTTCCAGAGGTCCAGTTTGCCACCATAGAATCTTCTGTCCATTCCTCTACTATTCAGTCTCCTATCACTAACGCTTTTCTATTCTCCCCTCTTCCATTCTGAGCCAGAGAGCCAGGCTCCATGCCAGAGACTTGGCCACTATAGCTTTCCCCGGTAGGTTGTTCCCCCCACAACAATACCCGAAATGATGTATTTATTATTCAGGGGAGTGAGCACAGGGGACCCCTGCACTGCCTGCCTGTTTCCTTTCTATCCCCTGATTGTAAGCCATCTACCTTTTTCCAATACCAGCAGTGAGACTACCTCCCTGTAACTCCTCTCTATTACCCCCTCCACCTCCTAAATGATTCGAAGTTCATCCAGCTCCAGTTAATCTATAAAATAAAAAGTTGTGGTCCTAACACTGGACTTTGTGGAACACCACTTATCAATGGCTGCCATCGTGAGAAGGACCCTTAATCCCCACTCTGTCTGCTTTCTGCTGGACAGCCAAGCTTCTATCCATGCTAACACCTTGCCTCTGACACCATGGGCCCTTAACTTACTCCGAAGTCTCCTGTGCGGTACCTTGTCAAAGGCCTTCTTGAAGTCCAGTTAGATAAAGAAAGAACAAAGAAAATTTACAGTCCAGGAACTAGCTCTTCGGCCCTCCAAGCCTGAGCCGATCCAAATGTACTATCTAAACCTGTCCATCAATTCCTAAGCATCTGTATCCCTCTACTCCCCACCTACTCATGCTTTATCCACACACATCTTAAATGAATCTACCGTGCCTGCCTCAACCACCTCTGCTGGCAACGCGTTCCAAACGCCCACCACCCTCTGTGTGAAGTACTTGCCGCATGTATCCCCCTTAAACTTTCCACCTCTCACCTTGAAAGCGTGACCTCTCGTTATTGAATCCTTCACCCTGGTAAAAAGCTTGTCTATATCCACCCTGTCTTTACCCTTCATGATTTTATAAAACCTCAATCAGGTCCCCCCGAATCTCCTTTTTTCTAATGAAAATAAACCTAGCCTACTCAACCTTTCTTCATAGCTAGCACCTTCCATACCAGGCAACATCCTCGTAAACCTTCGCTGCACCCTCTCCAAAGTGTCCACATCCTTTTGGTAATGTGGCGACCAGAACTGTACACAATATTCTAAATGCTGCCGAACTAATGTCTTGTACAATGTTAACATGACTTGCCAGCTCTTATACTCAATACCCTGTCCAATGAAGACAAGCATACTATATGCCTTCTTGACCATTCTATCCACCTGTGTAGCAACCTTCAGGGTACAAGGACCTGCACTCCCAGATCTCCCTGCCCATCAACTTTTCCCAAGGCTCTTCCGTTCATTGTATAATTTGCTCTGGAATTAGTCTTGCCTAAATGCATCACCTCACGTTTGTCTGGATTGAAATCCAACTGCCACTTTTCCGCCCAACTCTCCAGTCTATCTATATCCTCCTGTATTCTCTGACAGTGCCTTATGCTTTCTGCTACTCCACCAATCTTCGTGTTATCTGCAAAATTGCTGATCATCCCAACAATGCCCTCTTCCAGATCATTTATGTATATTACAAACAACAGTGGCCCCAACACTGACTCCTGTGGAGCACCACTGGTCACCTTTCTCCATTTCGAGAAACTCCCTTCAACTACTTCTCTCTGTCTCCTGTTGCTCAAGCAGTTCTTTATCCACCTAGCTAGAACACCCTGCACACCATGTGACTTCACTTTCTCCATTAGTCTACCATGGGGAACCTTATCAAACGCCTCACTAAAGTCCATGTATATGACATCAACAGCCCTTCCTTCATCTATCAACTTGGTCACTTCAAAAAACTCTATTAAGTTGGTAAAGCACAATCTCCCCCACACAAAACCATGTTGCCTATAACTGATAAGCCCATTCCTTTCTAAATATAAAAAGTACCTTCTCCAGCTAATTTCCCACCACTGACGTCAGGCTCATTGGTCTGTAATTACTCGGAATATCCCTACTAGCCTTCTTGTACAGGGGACAACATGAGCAACCCTCCAGTCCTCTGGCACCTCACCTGTGTTTAAGGATGCCACAAAGATATCTGTCAGTGCCCCAGCTATTTCCTCTTTCACCTCCCTCAGCAACCTGGGATAGATCCCATCCGGTCCTGGGGTTTTGTCCACCTTAATAACCTCTAGCCTACCCAACACATCTTCCCTACTTATGTCAACGTGATCTAGACTAATCAAACTTCTAACTCCAATCTCGACGTTCATCATGTTCCTCTGTTGCAAAGTAATCATTCAGAATCTCACCCATTCTCTCAGGTTTGACACACAGCCTTCCTTCATTATCTTTTAGTGGACCAATCCTTTCTCTAGTTACCCGCTTGCTTCTTATATAAGAATAAAATGCTTTGGGATTCTCCTTAATTCTGCTCGCTAAAGCCATTTCATGACCTCTTTTCGCCCGCTTGATTCCTCATTTAAGACTTGTCCTACTCTTCTGATATTCTTCCAGGGCCTGTTCTGTTCTTAGCTGCCTCGACCTTATGTATGCTTCCCTTTTCCTCTTGGCTAGTCGTACAATTTCTCTTGCCCTTCCTTTCCTTTGCCTTCAACGGGATATGCCTATCCTGCACTATCTTTAACCTATCTTCAAAGTTTGTGAGAAGATTTGTAGCTCGGGTGCTCGTTGCTGTGGTTCTGTTCGCCGAGCTGGAAGTTTTTGTTGCAAACGTTTCGTCCCCTGTCTAGGTGACATCCTCAGTGCTCATGAGCAAAACGAATGTAGTGTACAAAATCCCATGCAAGGACTGCACAAAACACTATATAGGACAAACAGGAAGACAGCTAACGATCCGCATCCACGAACATCAACTAGCCACGAAACGACACGACCAGCTATCCCTAGTAGCCACACACGCAGACGACAAGCAACATGAATTTGACTGGGACAACACTACCATTATAGGGCAAGCCAAACAAAGAACTGCCAGGGAATTCCTAGAAGCATGGCACTCATCCACAAACTCCATCAACAAACACATAGACCTGGACCCAATATACCGGCCACTACAGCGGACAGCTGAAACTGACAACCAGAAGCGGCAGGGACAGACCACTATAAATGCCGGAGGAAACACCACAGAACCGCTTCACAGGAGACTCCCAAGCACTGAGGATGTCACCTAGACAGGGGACTAAACGTTTGCAACAAAAACTTCCAGCTCGGCGAACAGAACCTTAACCTATCTTTGAAAGCCTCCCACATCTCAGATGTGGACTTCCCTTCAAATAGCTGTGTCCAATCCACATTTCCAAGCTCCTGCCTAATTTTGATATAATTGGCCTTGGCCAAGTTTAGTACTCTTCCCTTAGGACCACTCTCTTCTTTATCTACGAGTATTCTAAAACTTACAGAATTGTGGTTACTGTTCCCAAAGACATCTCCCACTGCAACTTCTACCACCTGTCCTGGCTCGTTCCCCAGTACCAAGTCCAATATGGCCCCTTCCCTCATCAGACTATTGACATATTGCTCTGGAAAACTCTCCTGGACGCTTCTTACGAATTCTACCCCATCCAGACTTCTGGCGTTAAGTGTATCCCAGTCAATGTTGGGAAAATTAAAATCTCCCATCACCACTACCCTATTGCCTCTTCACCTTTCCACATCTGTTTACCTATTCTTCAACCTCACACTCACTGTTGGGAGGCCTGTAATACAGCCCCAACAGTGTGACTGCACCCTTCTTACTTCTCAGCTCTACCCATAATGCCTCACTACCCAAGACCTCCATAGTGTGCTCCTTTAGCAAAGGTGTGATATCATCCTTGACCAGCAATTCATTGGCTGTCCTTGGTCTAACCTGCTTGTTACATCCTCAAAGAATTCTCGCAGATTTGTCAGCGATGGCCTTCCCTTGATGAAACCATGTTGACTTTGCCCTATATTACCATGCACTTCTAAGTATTCAGAAATCTCAACCTTTCCAATGGATCCCAGGACCTTACCCATGACTGAGGTTCGGCTAATCAGTCTGTAACATTCTATCTTTTGCCTTACTCCCTTTTTAAACAGGGGTGTCACGTTAGTGATTTTTTAGTTCGCTGAGACCCTCCCTGATTCTAGCAATTCCTGGAAGTTCACACTAATATTGCCACTATCTCTTTAGCAATCTCCCTTAGAACTCTGGGATGTAGTCCATCTGTTCCAGGTGATTTATCCACCTTCAGGCCATTCAGTTTTTCTCGCAGTTTCTCCTTGCTGATAACCACCACATTCAGCTCTGTCTCCTCACTCTCTTTAATTTTTGGGATATTACTCATGTCTTCCACCATGAAGGCTGACGCGAAGTAATTATTCAGTTCCTCAGCCATTTCCTTGTTTCCCACTACCCAATCTCCAGTGAAATTTTCCAGTACCCAATGTCCACCTTTGCCTTACTTTTGCCCTTTATATATCTAAAGAAACTCTTACAGTGTTCCTTGATATTACTGGCTAGCTTACCCTCATATTTAATCTTTTACCCCTTATTTCTTTCTTTGTTACCCTCTGTTGGTCTTTGTAAGTTTCCCAATCCTCTGGTTTCCAACTGCCTTTCGCCACATTATATGCTTTCTCTTTTGTTATTATGTTAACCCAGATTTCCCTCATCAGCCATGGTCACCTCATCCTCCCTGTATCATGCCTCTTTTTCCTCAGAATGAATCTCTGCTGTGTCTCCTGAATTACTCCTAGAAACTCCTGCCATTGCTATCTATCCTGCTAGGCTACTCTCCCAGTCGATTCTACCCAGCTCCTCCCTCATGCCTCTGTAGTTGCTTTTATTCAGCTGCAATACCAATACCTCTGATTCTACCTTATCCCTCTCAATTTGTAGATGTGGGCCAAGTGCTGGAAATGGGGATGGGGTGGATGGACATTTTAGCCGACATGGACTAGTTTGAGCCAAAGGGCCGGTCTCCATGTTGTAGGACTCTATGACTTTGTGACTATAAGCTTCTGAAATCGCTCTTTGACCTTCTCGAAATGCTGCAGTCCGTGTGGTAAAACTGCTCCCAGATTGCTGTTTGATGAGTTACAGAATTTTCATCCATTGATGATAAGGTAGTGCTGAGATCTGTCTCAGTTATGATCATTTTGTTTTTATATCCCACCCTCAACAGAATAGAAATGTGGAAAGGAGGAACAGGAGCAGGCCATTTCGCACTTTGAGCATATTCTGCTATTTATTATGGTCATGAATGATCATCCTACTCAGTACCCTGTTCCCACTGTCACCCCATACCCTTTGATTCTTTTAGCCTTAAGAACTGTATGTCATTCTTGGAAACATTCAGTGCTTTAGCCTTAACTGCTTTGTCTGATGGAGAACTTCACAGGCTGAGCGCTCTGGGGAAAGAAAGTTTTCTTCCTCTCAGTCCTAAAAACCTACCACATATCTTTAGATTGTGAGTCCCTGATTCTGGACTCGCTGCTCATTCAGAACATCCTTCCTCCATATATCCTGTTAGTCCTGTCAGAATTTTATCGGTTTCTATAAGATCCTCCCTCATTCTTCTAAATTCCAGTGAGTTCAGTCTTAACCAATTCAGTCTGTCTTCATACAAAGGACCTGCTCTTCCAGTCATCAGTCTGGTAAACCTTTGTTATACTCCCTCGATAGCCACAACATTGTTTCTCAGTAGGGTTTCCAAAACTACGCTCAACACTCCAGGTGCGGTCTCCTCAAATCCCTGTACAATTTCAGCAAGACATCCATGCTCCTGTACTCAAATCCTCTCACTATAAAGGCCAATATACCATTTACCCCCTTCACCACCTGCTGCACCTGCATGCCTATTTTCAGTGACTTGTGTGCAAGGACAGCAGGTCATTTCACCTCCTCCTTTCCCAACCTATCACCATTCAGATATTAATCTGTCTGTTTTTGTGATCAGACTGGTTCACCTCCCATTTATCTCCATTATCAATCATCTGCCTTAGTTTCATAATGTGTTCACTTTAAGTATTCTGGGATGTAGATTACCAGGTGCTGGGATTTGTTGGTTTTTAATCCCATTATTTTTCCCAACACTTTTTCCTTGCTAAGACTGATTTCCTTCTGTTGCTTCCTCTGATGTGATCCCTAACATTTTAGGGATGCTATTTGAGTCATCCTTTGTGATGCTAGAACCAAAATATGTTGTTAATTGTTCTGCCATCTCTTTATTCCACATTATAACTTCCCCTGTTTCTGACTGTAAGGGACCTACATTTGTATTCACTAATCTTGCTTTCTCTTCACACACAGTTTGTATGTTCCCCACAGGCTTACACTCTTATCCCCCTTTGTCATGGTTTGCTGAAATCTGAACTGCTCCCAGCCTTCTGCTCTGCTGCACTTTTCAGCCAATATGTTCACCTCTTCCTTGGATTTAATACTATCCCTTTTGGCCATGACAGGGCCACCTTCCTGTTTTATTTTGAGTCAGACAGGATTGAACACAGTTTCTCCATGTACTCTTTAAACATTTATCATCCTTTCTGTTCCCCAATTTATTGTGGCCTGCTCATGCTTCATACCATCGTAGTTTCCTCTATTTAGATTTTGGCCCCTAGCCTCCAAATCAACTCTGTTTTCACTCTTCCACAAGGGGCCCCCCACAACAAGGTTGTCAATTATTCTCTTCTCATCACACAATTAAAGTTTTCATGTTAAAGTTGCCATTGTTCCAGAAGACCACAAGACTACTCTGTCACGAGGGAGAGTGACGACTGGTGGTGCTTTAACCTGAGAGTCACCAACCTTTGGGTAAGGCACAAGGTTGACAACGTGTGACCTTCATAGTGACCTTAGCCAGTATATGTATTCAGCACGTACGCTTAGCGTCGCTCTACATCATAAATCAGCCACCCAGCCAACTGAGCTAACCCATTCCCAGTCATTACAGAATACACAGCCTAGGGTAGTCTGTGCTTCATTTGGTTCCTCAATGTACCAATCTAGAAAACCCATCTCATCCTCCAGCGATGTCTCGTAGACCATATGACACCGGTGCAGAATTTAGGCTATTCGGCCCATCGAGTCTGCTGCACTATTCAATCATACCTGATAAGTTTTTCAACCTCATTCTCCTATTTTCTCTCTGTTACCCTTGATCATCAAGTACCTATCTTTCCCTATTTTGAATATACTCAATGACCTGACCTCCACAGCCTTCTGTGGCAATGAATTACATGGATTCACCACTCTGGCTGAAGACGTTTCTCCTTATCTCCATTCTAAAGAGTCTTCCCTTTACTTGAAGGTTATGCCTTCGGGTCCTACCAATGGAAACATCTTTCCAACGTCCACTCAGTCCAGGCAGTTCAGTATTCTGTAAGTTTCAATGAAATGACCCCTCTTCCTTGTAAACTCCATCGAGTATAGACCCAGACTCTTCCAACATTCTTCAGATATCAAGTCTTTCGTTCCTGGGATCATTTGCGTGAACCTCCTATGGACCCGCTGCAGGCCCAGCACATCCTTTCTGCGGTATAGAGACCAAAATTACTGACAGTACTCTAAATGTGGTCTGACCAGAGCTTTATAAAGTCTCAGAAGTACATCCCTGCTTTTATATTCTAATCCTTTCGAAATAAAAGCCAACATTGTATTTGCCTTCCTAACTAATGACTCAGCTGCAAGTATACCTTAAGAAAATCCTTGACGAGAACTCCCGAGTGCCTTTGCAGTTCAGATTTCTGCATTTTTTTCCCTATTTAGAAAATAGTCCATGCCTCTATTCTTGCTACCAAAGTTGCACTTTCCCATGTTGTGTTCCATCTGCAACTTCTTTGCCCAGTCTCCAAACCTGTCTAAATCTTTCTGCAGCCTCTGTGCCTCCTTAATACTACCTGTCCTTCTACCTATTTTTGAATCATCTGCAAACTTAGCCAGAATGCCTTCAGTTCCTTCATTTAGATCATTAACATGTAAAATGAAAAGTTGCGGTCTCGATACTGATCCTTGTGGAGCCATCCTACTGGTGCCATCCTAAGAAGGACCCTTTTATCTGCACTCTCTGCTTTCTGCTGGACAACCAAGCTTCTATCCATGCTGGTACCTTGCCTCTAACACCATCCGCCCATATCTTACTCAGCAGCCTCCTGTGCAGCAGTCTCATTACCGCTGATACAGCTTCAGTAATACATCTCTGATCTTGTTTTCTAGGCCCCTTGAGATAAATGTTAAAATGGCATTTGTCTTCCTAACTGCCAGTTGAACCTGCATGTTAACCTTCAGAATCCTGAACTAGGATTAGATTAGATTAGATTAGATTCCCTGCTATTAGATTCCCTTTGGCCCAACAAGTCTAAACTGACCCTCTGGAGAGTAACCCACCCAGACCTATTTCCCTCTGACTAATGCACCTAACACTATGGGCAATTTAGCATGGCCAATTCACCTGACCTTTATGCCTCAGATTTCTGAAGCCCTTCCCTATTTAGAAAATAGTCAAAATCTCTTTAGTTTCCAACAAAGTGCATGACCACACACTTTCCCACATTGTATTCCATCTGGCACTTCTTTGCACTCTTGCCTTTTGCAGCTTCCCACTTCCTCAACAATCCTGTATCCATGTCACTGCCTTGCTTCTAACACCATGGATTCCTGTCTTATTTAGTAGCCTCCTGTGCAGTACCTTGTCAAAGGCCTTCTGGAAATCCAAATAGATCACGTCCACTGGCTCTCATTTGTCTTACTTGCTCTTTACCCTTGACAAAGCTGTGCTGACTTTGCTCTATTTTACCATGCAGTTTCAAGTGCTCTTTAATCTTATCCTTAATAATGGACTCTAAAGTCTTCCTAATGACTGCCATCAGGCTACCTGGCCTGT
Organism: Chiloscyllium plagiosum; assembly: GCF_037043375.1. Classification (NCBI taxonomy): domain Eukaryota; kingdom Metazoa; phylum Chordata; class Chondrichthyes; order Orectolobiformes; family Hemiscylliidae; genus Chiloscyllium; species Chiloscyllium plagiosum. The sequence goes on along the minus strand of NW_028270184.1, from coordinate 17,361,750 downwards.
GGTTTCCTAAGTCCTGCCTCCCTCCCTTACTCCAGTGATTCTGAAAGATCACTACCAATGCCTCCACTGTCTCCTTTAGAGCTCTGGTGTGTAGTCCATCTAGTCTGGGTGATCAATCCACCTTCAGACCTTTCTGCTTCCCTAGCACCTTCTTCTGAGTGATGGCACTCCATTCACCTCTGCTCCATGACTGTCTTGAAGGTCTAGTATATCTTCCACTGAGAAAACTGATCCAAAGCACCTGTTCGGTTCCTCCAGCATTTCTTTGCTCCCTGTTACGACTTCTTCAGCCTCATTGGACTGCTGGGCAAAGTCCACTCTTGCATCTCTCTTAGAATTTAGATATATTTTAAAAAACACTTACAATCTTGTATTATTAGCTAGCTTCCTCTCAGATTTCATCTTCTCCCTGCCTATTGCTTTTTTAGTTATATTTTTAAAGACCTGCCAATCTTTTGGCTTCCACTAATCTTCACTGCATTGTGTGCTTTTTGTTTTGCTTTTATGCTCTCCCTGACTTCCCTTGTTAGCCATAGTTGTCTCATCCTCCACTAAGGACATTTCTTTTTCCTTGTGTTGTCTCCTCAATTACCCTGAGAAACTTCTGCCACTGCTGTTCCACCATTTTCCTTAATAGGCTCCTCTTCCAGTCTTCCAGATTTCCTGATGAAGGGCTCATGCCCGAAAAGTCGATTCTCCTGCTCCTTGGATGCTGCCTGACTTGCTGTGCTTTTCCAGCGCCACACATGCGAATCCTCTTCCAGTCAACTCTGATCAGCTCCTTTCATGTACCTTTGTAGTTACCTATACTCCATTGCAATCCCATTACATCTGATTTAATCTTTTCCCTTTCAGACTACAGGGTGAACTCTATTATATTATGGTCACTGCCTGCAAGGGGTTCCTTCATCTTAAGCTCCCAAATCAAGTCTCCTCATGCCACATCACTAAACGCCTGTTCCTCAGTCACCTCTAATACAAACTTCTCCAGAACAACCATTTCATAGACATTCCATGAGTGAGTTTTCTTGAGATCTGCCAGCTTGATTTTCCTAGTTCACCTGCATTTGAAGTCCCCTATGATTATTGCAATAGTGCCTTTCTTACATTTTTTTAAACTCCTAATTTATTTTCTTCCCCACATCCTGACAACTGATAGGAGTCCTGTATTCAACTTCCATCAGGGTTGTTTATCCTTTCCATTTCCACAACACACAGATTTTATGCCTTCTGACTCTATCTCACTCCTTGCTGTCAACTTAGTTTTCTTTCTTACTAACAAGAAACCCTGACACCTGTGCCTATCTGCTTGACGTTTTGATAGGATGTCTATCCTTGGATATTATGTTCCCAGCTTTGATCCCCTTGCAGCCACATCTCTGCCCACGAGTCTGTAACTACAACTTTCAAATTGTGCTATGAGCTCATTTACCTTGCGTCATCTATTTCATGCATTTTAGATACAACACCCTCAAATCTGCATTGACTGCCCCTCTTCTCATTGTTGTCCCCATATCTGCTGTGTCTGAAATTAGATTCTTAATCTTTTCCATACTTTCTGTCCTGCAGTCTGTTCTGGAAACTTTAACCTGTGCTGAGTCCACCCCAATCGCACACTCCCTTAACTTTTTCTATGATTTTCACCACATCTGAACCCACCCAACATGATTTAAAGCCATATCCACAGACTCTAGTTATGTGATTCACCAGAACTCTGGCCCCAGTGTTATTCTGATGATGCAAAATCCATTGGAACAGCTCTTCCTTCCCCAGTACTGACACCAATGTCTCATTAACTTGAACCTTTTTTTCCACACCAATCTTTGCATACTTTTCTCTCTTTAATCTCATTGATTTTGTGCCAGTTTCTTGCGCAGGTTGTAATCCAGAGATTATTAGCTTTTTGGTTCTATAAGTTGGCCCCGAGCCACTCATATTCCCTCAGTTAAACCTCTTTCCTCTTTTTACCTTTTTCATTCATACCTATGTGGACCACAACAACTGGATCTTTCCCTTTCTACTCCATTTTCCTCTGCAGCCAAGATGTGAGAACCTGAACATGGGCATGCTGGCCAGATATCCGAACCTAATCTAGTCCCATTTGCCAGCACTTGGTCCATATCCTTCTAAACCCTTCCTGTTCATATACCTGTCCAGATGCCTTTTAAATTTTATCATTTTATCAGCCTCCAACAGTTCCTTTGGCAGCTCACTCCATACATGCACCATCAGTCGTGGGAAAATGTCGCTCCTTCGGTTCCTTTAAAATCTTTCCCCTCTCTATGCCCTCTAGTTCTGTACAGGGCCCTGGTGAGACCGCACCTGGAGTATTGTGTGCAGTTCTGGTCTCCAAATTTGAGGAAAGACATTCTGGCTATTGAGGGAGTGCAGCGTAGGTTCACAAGGTCAATTCCTGGAATGGCGGGACCACCTTACGCTGAAAGACTGGAGCGACTGGGCTTGTATACCTTTGAGTTTAGAAGACTGAGAGGAGATCTGATTGAGACATATAAGATTATTAAAGGATTGGACACTCCGGAGGCAGGAAACATGTTTCCGCTGATGGGTGAGTGCCGAACCAGAGGACACAGCTTAAAAATACGGGGTAGACCATTTAGGACAGAGATGAGGAGAAACTTCTTCACCCAGAGAGTGGTGGCTGTGTGGAATGCTCTGCCCCAGAAGGCAGTGGAGGCCCAGTTCTCTGGATTCATTTAAGAAAGAGTTGGATAGAGCTCTCAAGGAAGTGGAATCAAGGGTTATGGAGATAAGTCAGGAACAGGATACTGATTAAGGATGATCAGCCATGATCATATTGAATGGTGGTGCAGGCTCAAAGGGCAGAATGGCCTACTCCTGCACCTATTGTCTATTGTCCCCCACCCCACGGAAAAGACCTCGTCTATTTACACTCTCCATGCCCCTCATGATTTTACAAACCTCTATAAGGTCATCCCTCAGCCTCTGACTGTACAGGGAAAACAGCCCCTCTCTTTAGTTCAAACATTTCAACTCTGGCAACATGCTTGTAAATCTGAGCAGGAGTGGACACGGGACAGTTGAGTAAGTGAGGTAATATATTTGGGCGGTTACTTTACCTGAAGCACGACTTCGGTATCCTCCTGTAACCAAAAACAAAGGTTCTGAGTGCCAATTTTTTTTCTAGTTTTTTTAAAATATAGTCTGCTTGGGCATTCAGAACAGTGGGAATGGATGGTAGGGCAGTTGAATGCTCCTCCTGTCGGATGTGGGAGGTAAGGGTCACCATGAGTGTCCCTGCTGATTTCATCTGCGAGGAGTGCACCCAACTGCAGCTCCTTGGAAACCGTATTAGGGAACTGGAGCTCGAGCTGGATGAAGTTTGGATAATTGAGAGGAGTTACAGGGAGGTAGTCACACATCAGTACAGGTAGATGGGTTGCAGTTGAGGGTCGGAAAGGGAACAGGCAGACAGTGCAGGAATCCCCTGTGGTCATTCCCCTCAATAACAAGTATACCGTTTTGGATACTGTTGAGGGTGGGGAGAAACGACTTTGCAGGGGTAAGCCATGGGTACAGGTGTCTGGCACAGAATCTGTCCATTTTGCTCAGAAGGGAAGGAGGAGAGGAGCAGAGCATTGGTCATTGGGGACAGGCGGACGTAGTTGGGGGCGCAGATGGATTCTATGGGAGCAAGAGAGACTCTTGATTGATGTGTTGCCTCCCAGGTGCCAGGGTCCGTAATGTCTCAGATCATGTTTTGGGGATCCTTGAGGGAGAGGGGGAGCAGCCCCAAGTCATGGTACACATAGGTACTAAAGATATAGGTAGGAAAAAGGATCGGGGATTTAAGGAAGAAATTCAGGGAGATATGGTGGAAGCTTAGAGCTGTAATAAGCAGAGTTGTTATCTCTTGCTCGTTACCCGTGCCACGTGCTAGCGATGCGAGGAATAGGGAAAGAGAGGAGTTGAACAAGTGGCTATAGGGATGGTGCAGGAGGGAGGGAATCAGATACTTGAATAATTAGGGGTCATTCTGGGGGTAGGTGGGACCTCTACAAATGGGATGGTCTACACCTGAACCAGAGGAGTACCAATATCCTGGAGGGGAAATATGCTAATTCTCTTCAGGAGGGTTTAAACTGATTGAGCAGGGGGTTGGGAACATGAATTGTAGCTCCAGTCTACAGGAAGTTGAGTGTAGTGCGGTCATGAATATGGTTTCAAGGTTGCAAAAGTGTACCGGCAGGCAGGAACATGGTTTGAAGTGTGTCTACTTCAATGCCAGGAGCATCTGGAATAAGGTGGGTGAACTTGCAGCATGGATTGGTATCTGGGACTTCAATGTTGTGGCCATTTGGGAGACATGCTTAGAGCAGGAACAGGAATGGTTGTTGCAGATTCAGGGGTTTAAATGTTTCAGTAAGATCAGGGGAGGTGGTAAACGTGGGGGAGGTGTGGCACAGTTACTCAAGGACAATGTTACCGTAGCAGAAGGGACTTTTCAGGACTTATCCACTGAGGTAGTGTGGGCTGCGGTTAGAAACAGGAAAGGAGAGGTAATGCTATTGGGAGTTTTCTATGGGCCTCCGAAAAGTTCCAGAGATGTAGAGGAAAGGATTACAAAGATTATTCTGGATAGGAGCGAAAGTAACAGGGTAGTTATTATAGTGGACTTTAATTTTACAAATATTGACAGGAAATGCTATATTTCGAGTACTTTAGATGGGTCAGTTTTTGTCCAATGTGCGCAGGAGGGTTTCCTGACACAGTATGTAGACAGGCCAACAAGAGGCAAAGTCGCATTGGATTTGGTACTAGGTAATGGACCAGGCCAGGTGTTAGATTTGGAGGTAGGCGAGCGCTTTCGTGGTAGTGACCACAATTTGGTTACGTTTACTTGAGCGATAGAAAGGGATAGGTATATACCGCAGCACAAGAGTTAATGCTGGGGGAAAGGCAATTATGAGATGTTTAGGCAAGATTTAGGATACATAAGATGGGGAAATAAACTGCAGGGGATGGGCACAACTGAAATGTGGAGATTGTTCAAGGAATAGCTACTGCGTGTCCTTGATAAATATGTACCTGTCAGGCAGGGAAGAAGTGGTTGAGTGAGGGAGCCGTGATTTACTAAAGAAGTTTGTCTTTTGTCAAGAGGAAGAAGGAGGTTTCTGTAAAGGTGAGGTTGAAGGCTCAGTTAGGGCATGTGAGATTTACAGGTTAGCCAGGACAGACCTAAAGAGAGAGCTAAGAAGAGCTAGGAGGGGCATGGGATGTCTTTGGCATGTAGGATGATCAAGGAAAACCCTAAAGCTTTTTCGAGAGATGTAAAGAATAAAAGAATAACTCGAATAAGATTAGGGCCAGTCAAGGAAGTTGTGGGAAGTTGTGCTTAGAGTCAGAAGGGATAGGAGAGGCACTAAATGAATATTTTTCATCAGTATTCACACAGGAAAAAGACAATGTTGTTGAGGAGAATACTGAGATATAGGCTATTAGACGAGATGGGATTAAGGTTCATTAGGAGGAGGTGTTAGCAATTCTGGAAAGTGTGAAATTAGGTAAATCTTCTGGGCTGGATGGGATTTATCCTCTGATTCTCTGGGAAGCTAGGGAGGAGAGTGCAGAGACTTTGGCTTTATGTTGTCATTGTCTACTGGAATAGTGCCAGAAGACTAGAGTATAGCAAATGTCCCTTTGTTGAAGAAGGGGAGTAGAGACAACCCTGGTAATTGTAGATCAGTGAGCCTTACGTCTGTTGTGGATAAATTATTGGAAAGGATTATAAGAGATAGGATATATAATAATCTGGAAAGGAATAATTTGATTAGATATAGTCAGCACGGTTTTGTGAAGGGGAGGTCTTGCCTCACAAACCGTATTGAGTTCTTTGAGAGGGTGACCAAACAGGTGGATGCGGGTAAAGCAGTTGATCTGGTGTATGTGGATTTCAGTAAAGTGTTTGATTCATTCCGTGGGCGGCACGGTGGCACAGTGGTTAGCACTGCTGCCTCACAGCGCCAGAGACCCGGGTTCAACTCCCGCCTCAGGCGACTCTCTGTGTGGAGTTTGCACATTCTCCCCGTGTCTGCGTGGGTTTCCTCCGGGTGCTCCGGTTTCCTCCCACAATCCAAAAATGTGCAGGTTAGGTGAATGCTAAATTGCCCGTAGTGTTAGGTGAAGGGGTAAACGTAGGAGTATGGGTCTGGGTGGTATACGCTTCGGCGGGTCGGTGTGGACTTGTTGGGCAAAAAGGCCTGTTTCCACACTGTAAGTAATCTAATCTAATCTAATGGTAGGCCATTACACAAAATACAGAGGCATGGGAATGAGGGTGATTTAGTGGCTTGAATCAGAAATTGGTGAGCTGAAAGAAGACAGAGGGTGGTGGTTGATTGGAAATGTTCATCCTGGAGTTCAGTTACTAGTGGTGTACCACAAGGATTTGTTTTGGCGCCACTGCTGTTTGTCATTTTTATAAATGACCTTGTTGAGGGCGTAAAATGATTTGTTCGTAAGTTTGAGGATGACAGTAAGGTTGGTAGAGTTGTGGATAATGTCGAAGGATGTTGTAGGTTACAGAGGGGCATAGATAAGCTGCAGAGCTGGGCTGAGAGGTGGCAAACGGAGGTTAATGCGGAAAAGTGTAAGGTGAGTCACGTTGGAAGGAGTAACAGGAATACAGAGTACTGGGCTAATGGTAAGATTCTTGGTAGTGTGGATGAACAGAGAGAGATCTTGGTATCCATGTGCATAGATCCCTGAATGTTATCACCCAGGTTGATAGTGTTGTTAAGAAGGCATACGGTGTGTTAGGTTTTATTGGTAGAGGGATTGAGTTTTGGAGCCATGAGGTCATGGTGCAGCTGTACAAAACTCAAGTGCGGTTGCATTTGGAGTATTGCATACAGTTCTGGTCTCGCATTATAGGAAAGATGTGGATGCATTGGAAAGGGTTCAGAGGAGATTTACTAGGATGTTGCCTGGTACAGAGGGATGATCTTATGAGGAAAGGCTGAGGGACTTGAGAGAAGAAGGTTAATAGAGGCATACAGGATGATTGGAGGATTAGATAGGGTGGACAGTGAGAGCCCTTTTCCTCAGATGGTGATGGCTAGCACGAGGGGACATAGCTTTAAATTGAGGGGTGATAGATAATAGGACAGATGTCAGAGGTAATTTCTTTACTCAGAGTAGTAGGGGCGTGGAATGCCCTGTCTGTAACAGTAGTAGACTAGCCAACTTTAAGGGCATTTAAATGGTCATTGGATAAACATACGGATGAAAATGGAATAGTGCAGAATAGATGGGCTACAGATTGGTTTCACAGGTTTGCACCGCATCAAGGGTTAAAGGGCCTGTATTGCATTATAATTTTCTATGTTCACAACAAGACCCAGATTAAATGAGAGAAGATTTATATGCATCCAGTACTGAATACCAGGACATTGTGAATTGGAGGGCGCTTCAAGGTGATGACGGTCACAATTGCCTGGTCCTCCATGGAGTTGGAAGTGCCTGGTTTGGGAGATTTTGCTAAAGCTGTTGGTCAATAAAACCCGTCTCATTCATCCCCTCCTCCCTCCAGCATCGCTCCTCTGCTCCTCTTCCTCACCCCAACCCCTCCCAACACCACTATCACATGGAGCCCAAAGTCTGTATGACCAGATTGAGTGGTAGGTTCCCTCCCTGAAGGACAATAGTAAATCAGTTGAACTTTTATGACAATCCGTAGCTTTTAAGGTCACCTTTTTTGAGTGCCTAGGCTCACTCACTACCAGTTTAATTCAGCTCAGTTTCACAAGCTACTTGGTTATGGGAAAATATTCGAGTCTGTTATTAAAATTGGAATAACAAGGCATTAGGAAATACATCATAAAGTCAAGCAGAGTCAGCACGGTATTGTGAAGTGGAAATTGGAGCTGACAAGTTTGTTAAAATACTTTGAGTAGGTAATGAGCAAGATAGATAAGGGGAAACCAGTGGATGCAATATATTTCCAGAAGGCATTGTATGTGAGACTGTCATACGATAAGAACCCATGAATCCACACTGTTGGAAGTTGTTGGTAAGGGAAGTAGTGAGGATGACACAATGAGATGATAGTGATAGAGACAGCTTAAGTGAGTGGACAAAAACTCAGAAGGTGAAATATAATGTGGGAAAAAATTCAGTTTTATTCATTTTTGTGCATTTTCTCAGGAAGGTTATGGGAGGTGAATATTATTTAACTAGGGAAAAGGACTGCAGAAAGCTGCAGTACAGATAGAATTGTGGGTCCTCATACATGAATGACAAAAAGTTAGCATCCAAGTTCAGCAGGTAATCAGAAAGGCAAATGGTCTGTTGGCCTTTAAATAAAGGAAATAGGGATGGCTTGCTAAGACTATGCATGATATTAGTCAGATCACACCTGGAATCCTGTCAACAGTTTTAGTCCCCTTATTTTAGGAAAGGCAGTCCAGAGAATGTTCGCGAATGATCCTGTACATGGGAGAATTTTCTCAGTGGATGAAAGGAATCCTTATTGAAAGATATGATTCTGAGGGGCTTGACTGGATAGATTCAGAGAGATTGCTTCTCCTTGTTTGAGAGTCTAGGACCAGAGGACATAATCTCAGAATAAGGAGTCACTTATTTAACACCAAGATGTGGAGGAATTCTTTCTTTAGGAGGGCACTGAATCTGTATAATTCTTTACTGCAACAGAGGACTGTAGAGGTCGGGCTGTTCACTGTATCCAAGGCTGAGATAAACCGATTTTTAATCAGATGGTGAACCAAAGGTTAGGAGATAAGACCAGAACGTGGAGCTGAGAATTATCAGACCAACCCTGATCTCATTGGCAAGAGCAGATTTATGGGTTGAATTGCCTACTTTGCTCTTGTGTTTTATGATCTTATCTTTTTGTTTTTCTTTTCTCTCTCTCCCCTTTTTCATTTACAACCAGTTTCACAGGGTATTTGAAGAGGAGAATTTGTAGTGGGGAGACTTAAAATCAAACATCACCAGAGTCTGAGAGAGTTGCCAGTTGATTGCAGCCTTAATATTATTGGATCTTGAACATGGAAGGGAAAAGCACCATTCACAGTGGGGAGAAACTGTCCACGTGTTGTACGTGTGGACAGGACTTCAGCAGGTCATCTGCCTTGTCAGAACATAAATACAGTCACAATGGGGAAAGGCAATTCGTCTGTTCCCAGTGTGGGAAAGGATTCCCTCCATCATCCACCCTGCTGAAACACCAGCAAGTTCACACCGAGGAGAGATTGTTTAAATGTTCAGAATGTGGAAAGTGCTATAAAAGTTCTGGTGCACTGAAGTTGCATCAACGTGTTCACACTGGTGAGAGACCCTTCAGTTGTTCTCACTGCGGGTCTAGATTCAAGCAATCATCTGATCTCATCGAACACCAGCGGATCCACACTGGGGAGAGACCATTCAGCTGCTCAGCATGTGGAAAGACATTCGCTCGAAAATCTACCCTCCTGAAACACCAGCAAGTTCACACAGAGGAGAGACCTTTTAAATGCCCAGACTGTGGGACGTGCTATAAAAGATCTGGGGACCTGATGTTACATCAACGTGTTCACACTGATGAGAGACCATTTAGGTGCTCTCACTGTGGGACTGGGTTCAGGCGATCATTCCAACTCACTGTACACCAGCGATCTCACACTGGGGAGAGGCCATACACCTGCACTGAGTGTGGGAAGGGATTTGCTCAGAAATCCAACCTGCTGAAACACCAACAACTTCACACAGAGGAGAGACCTTTTGAATGCCCAGACTGTGAGAAATGCTTTAAACGATCTGGGGACCTGATGTCACATCAACGTGTTCATAGTGTCGAGAGACCGTTCAGATGCTCTCACTGTGGGAGTGGGTTCAAGTGGTCAACCCAACTCACTGCACATCAGCGATCTCACACTGGGGAGAGACCATACACCTGCACTGAGTGTGGGAAGGGATTCACTGTGAAGTCCAGCCTGCTGAAACACCAGCGTTCTCATGAGTGATGACAGTGGCTGGTTTTTACTGTGAATATATCCCTGTTTCATAGTGTCCTTCCCTTTCTGCCAAAGGGTCTGTATGACAATGAAATGTCACTTTGTGTTAAACATACTGTATCAAGTCTTTTTAATATCTCTAATGTATGTTAGTGCTCTTTCACATTATCTATTTCTGACTGCAGGAATTGGATTTTGCTGTTAATCTTATCCAGGACAGAACCATGTTTCCTGGGACCATCTTCTGTTGGTCTGTATAAATTCCAACTTAGTTATAGGTATTAATAAAGAGATGAACATACAGTTACATCAAGTTTGTGGTAAACGCACAGCCTGTTGAGGCTATCTAATGTGGGAGAAAGTGAGGACTGCAGATGCTGGAGATCAGAGCTGAAAATGTGTTGCTGGAAAAGCGCAGCAGGTCAGGCAGCATCCAAGGAGCAGGAGGGTCAACGTTTCAGACATGAGCCCTTCGTCAGGCTATCTAATGTCTTCACTTTTGTAGTGTTTGCCCATTGTACCTCCTTCATCTTATATGGAGCTCATGGAGCTCCTTTGTCAATCAGTTTGAGACAATCCAATCACCTGCCTCTTCCATGTCTCTCCTTTCTCTGAAACTGTCTCTAAAGTTCCACCTTGTCTGAGCCCTGGACATGCATTTTTCTCCGGTTCCTCTCCTACCTCCAGAGCTCCTTGCATCCATGAGACCCATATTGTAGTCCCAAGACACACTTTCCACTCAATCACTGAATATCCAACCTGCCATTTATTTTTACGAGTGGCTCTTGTAAAGCTATTTTCTTTTTAGGGTGGTTTTAATAGATCTTAATGTCTAATCCCCATGGGGAAAGGGGACAGACAACTCAACTTTGAGCTGCTCTATTTTGTTCCCACATTCATGCCCTCTGAGACGGTGTATTTGGCCAGCAGACCAGGCAGCAGCAGATAGAAGGCAGCTGAATCTCCCAGGAGGACAGGGTATGCCAGCCAGTGTAGTGGACCAGGTGGGTGGCCTCGGTGGCCAGGTGCTTGAAGATGTCACCCTCAAACGGATTGATTATACTCATGGCCTTGTCGGGATGCCTGTTGGCTGATGTTGTTAACAGTTCTTGCTTTCATGTGCTGCAGTTCCTCTCACCTGAAATCCTTCTTTTGAAATCAGACCTTGGCCTCATCTCCAAACTCCCTTTCCTCCAAAAAAGATCTGGAACTTGGTGTCCCCAAGGATCTATCCTTGGCTCTTCCTGTTTTTAGTGACATCATCCAAAGACACTATGTTAGTTTCACACATCCACTGACATCACCCCAGCCTCACTTCTCTATTCCTCTACTGTTGCTAATTTATCAGACTCTGTCTTCCATATTCTTGGATAAAAATGTAAAAACATTGAAAATTACCACTTAATTTTCTTCCCTAACTCTTGTGTCTATCCTGTTGCAGGAGACCTGAGGGTGAATCACACTGTTCATAATCTGAGTCTTGTATTCCACTACACTGAGCTCCTGACCATATTTACACATCATCCCAAACACTGAATTGTTCAAGCTCCAGGAGAGTGCTCTGCCCTTGATTCCCATCGGCTTCAACAGCTCCTTCATGTCTTAGCCAGTCAATGCTACCTTGATGTGAAGGGTAGTTGGTCTCACTGCATGTCTCCTATTTAGCATTTTGTCCATTTTACGCTAATGCTGTAATGAGATTAAGAGCTGAGTTGCCCTGGTGGAACGCACAGCATCAGTGAGGTGGTTATTGCTGAGTGAATAGTGCCCGATAACACTGTTATTGTTCCTTCCATCACTTTGCTGATGGAGATGTCTGACAAGTGGGAGGCTGTCAAGAATGTGATGATGAGCATTCAGAGGCATTATGTTCCTGTTAGAGTGAAGGGTAAGGCTGATAAGATTATGAAACAATGGATAAAGATATTGAGGTTCAAGTCAGGAATATAAAGAATCTTATTTTAGATATAGACAACGTGGTTCAATTGAATCTTTTAATCATTATATAGAGTATGCCAGCCAGTGTAGTGCATCAGGAAGGCAAAGAGAGGATATGAGGTAGCATTAGCAGATAAGGTTAAGGATAATCCAAAAACATTCTACAAATATATTGAGTAAAATGGTGACAGAGTAAAATGGTAGGGCCCCTTAAAGATTAAGGAGGTCGACTTTGTGTTGAACCCCAGGAGATGGGAGAGATACTAAATGAATATTTGATGTCAGTTTTTATTGTGCAAAAAGAAATGGAGAATGTAGATAGATACATTTTGATGCTTTTTAACATAGTTCACATTACAGAATAAAAGGTTGAGATCTTAGAGAGTATAAAGGTAGATAAATATCTGGGACCTGATCAAATATATCCCAGAATGTGGGATGTAAGGGAAGAAACTGCAAAAACACTTACAGAAAAATTTGGGGTGGTCCAATAGTTTGCGATTTCACATAAACCTGTTGGACTATAACCAGGTGTCATATAACTTCTGAATCTATAAAAAAACACAAAGAACAATACAGTACAGGAACAGCCCCAAGGCCCTCCAAGCCTGCACCAACACATTTTACCCTTCCATACAAAAACAGTCTTCACTTACAGAATTCATATCCCTCTATTCCCTTCCTATTTATGTATTTGTCCAGGTACTTCTTGAATGCTGCTATAACTATGGGTGAGGTGCCTGGAGGATGGCTAATGTTATACCTTTGTTCAAGAAAGGTTGTAACAAGAAACTGGGGAGTATAGATTTGAGTCTGATTTCAGTTGTGAATAAATTATTAGAGGTGATTTTAAAAGATAGAATTTATGGACATTTAGGCAAAAATTGCTAAGAGATTGTCAGCATGGTTTTATGCGAGGAAAATTGTCTCGAACTTTTTTGAGGAAGTTACCAAAAAGATTGAGGGCAGAGCAATGGCATAGTGGTTAGTCAGGACAGATTGTCTGTGAAGAGTTTGCACCTTCTCCCTGTGCCTGCATGGGTTTCCTCCCACAGTCCATAGATGTGCAGGTAAGCTGGATTGGCTATGTTAAATTGGCCGGAGTTTCCAGAGAGTGCGCGATCTGGTGGATTAGCCATAGAAATGCAGAGTTGAAGGGTAGGTGTGACGTCCTTTGGAGGGTCAGTGTGGACTCGATGGGCGAAATGGCCTGTTTCCACGCTGTAGGAATTCTGCGATTCTGCATAAGGTATAGTTAGTAAGTTTGCGGATGACATCAAAATCTGTGGCATAGTAGACAGCGAAGAGGGTTTTCTAAGATTAGACCGGGATCTTTAGCAAATGGGTCAATGCGTTAAAAAATGGCAGATGGAATCCAATCTGATAAATGTGAGGTATTGCATTTTGGTAAAACAAACAAGGATAGGACTTATACAATTAATGGTTGGGTCTTAGTTAGTGTAGAACAGAGGGACCGAGTGGTTCAGGTCCATAATTTTTGCAATTTGTGTCACATATACACAGGGTGGTTAAAAGGGTGTTGAGCACACTTGCCTTCATTGCTTTGAGTACAGGAGTTGGGAAGTGATGTTGAGATTGTACAGCATAAAGAATTTATAAGTAAAACGGTTATAAAACATATCCAAATATATTGAACAAACCTAGATTGTTATTAAGTCTTTAATCTGTAAGAATGGAGATGCAGGTTTCAATTGATAATATGTAAATCCCAGATTTTATTTCAAGTCGCTGCCCCAAGATCAGTATAAAATGACAGAGTCATGGAGATGTACAGCATAGAAACAGACCCTTCGGTCCAACCCAGGCCGACCAGATATCCCAACCCAATCTAGTCCCACCTGCCAGCACCCAGTCCATATCCCTCCAAACCCTTCCTATACATATACCCATTCAAATGCCTCTTGCATGTTGCAATTGTACCAGCCTCCACCACTTCCTCTGTTAGCTCATTCTATACACGTACCACCCTCTGTGTGAAAAGGTTGCCCCTTAGGCTTCTTTTATATCTTTCCCCTCTCACCCTAAACCTATGCCCTCGAATTCTGGGCTCTCCGACCCCAGGGAAAAGACTTTGTGTATTTATCTTATCCATGCTCCTCATAATTTTGTAAACCTCTATTAGGACACCCCTCAGCCTCTGACGCTCCAGAGAAAACAGTCCCAGCTTGTTCAGCCTTTCTTTATAGCTCAAATCCTCCAACCCTGGCAACATTCTTGTAAGTCTTTTCTGAACCCTTTCAAGTTTCACAACGTCTTTCCGATAGGAAGGAGACCAGAATTGCACGCGATATTCCAACAGTGACCTAAACAATGTCCTGTACAGCCGCAACATAACCTCCCCACTCCTGTACTCAATATTCTGACCAATAAAAGAAAGCATACCAAACGCCTTCACTATCCTATCTACCTGCGACTCCACTTTCAAAGAGCTATGAACCTGCACTCCAAGGTCTCTTTGTTCAGCAACACTCCCTAGGACCTTACCATTAAGTGTATAAGTCCTGCTAAGATTTGCTTTCCCAAAATGCAGCACCTCGCATTTATCTGAATTAGACTCCATCTGCCACTTCTCAACCTATTGGCCCATCCGGTCAAGATCATGTTTGTAATCTAAGGTAGCCCTCTTCACTGTCCACTCCACCTCCAATTTTGGTGTCATCTGCAAACTTACTAACTGCACCTCTTATTCTTACATCCAAATCATTTATGAAAATGACAAAAAGTAGAGGACCCAGCACTGATCCTTGTGGCACTCCACTGGTAACAGGCCTCCAGTCTGAAAAACAACACTCCACCACCACCTTTGTCTTCTACCTTTGAGCCAGTTCTGTATCCAAATGGCTGGTTCTCCCTGTATCCCATGAGCTGTAACCTTGCTAATCAGTCTCCCATGGGGAACCTTGAATGCCTTACTGAAGTCCATATAGAATATAGCATGCAATCCTGTTCTCCTTCCTATCGGAAGGATGTTGTGAAACTTGAAAGGGTTCAGAAAAGATTTACAAGGATGCTGCCAGGGTTGAAGGATTTGAGCTATAGGGAGAGGCTGAACAGGCTGGGGCTGTTTTCCCTGGAGCGTCAGAGGCTGAGGGGTGACCTTATAGAGGTTCACAAAATTATGAGGGGTATGGATAAGGTAAATAGGCAAACAGTGATTACACAGATCTAATGTACAAAATCTGTTTATTAAACAGATCAATATACCATGGGACATTGTGTATCTCTGTAAGGATGTGTTTACCTGGGGTTGGGGAGTCCAGAACTAGAGGGCATAGGTTTAGGGGGAGAGGGGAAAGATATAAAAGAAACCTGAGGGGCAACTTTTTCACACAGAGAGTGGTACGTGTATGGAATGTGCTGCCAGAGGAAGTGGTGGAGGCTGGTACAATTGCAACATTTAAGAGGCATTTGGATAGGTATATGAATAGGAAGGGTTTGGAGGGATATGGGCCGAGTGCTGGCAGGTAAGACTGTATTGGGTTGGGATATCTGGTCGGGCATGGATGGGTTGGATCAAAGGGTCTGTTTCCTTCCTGTACATCTCTATGACTCTATCTACCGCTCTGCCCTCAGCAATCCTCTTTGTTACTTCTTCAAAAAAACTCAATCAAGTTTGTGAGACATGATTTCCCACGCACAAAGCCATGTTGCCCATCCCTAATCAGTCTTTGCCTTTGCAAATACGTGTACATCCTGACCCTTAGGATTCCCTCCAACAACTTGCCCACCACTGACGACAGGCTCACTGGTCTCTCAGGTCAGACAATGCACTTTAGGTTTGAGATCTTGTTTCAAGTCTGTTTGTGTCTTATCCTGGTGTCAGACTGGTTTTCTTCATTAATTGAAGTGACTCAGGAACCAAAATAGACAGTGAGACTATTCCAGGTTTAAATTAGTTTTAGCTGGAGAGAAGGAACAAGCAGTCTATGAGAAGATAAACAACCTTTGAGGCCTTTTTTTCTTAAAAAGATCGTTGGAACAGTAGATGCAACCTGAGTTGGTGTTCAGGCTCTCACTAATCTAGGATTTTTAGCTAGCTGTCGGCAGTTGTTGCTGTTGGGGTCTTGAAAAAGTGGAAGCAGTTTATCCCTGTTGCATTAAAGCAGAACGACATATAATTGAGTGTTATGTTAATGCAATTTCACTAACGAGATGGACGATCTGGGGACACTGTTTCTAAAGTGCAAACGTTTAAAGCGTGTATTGGTTATAAAATGATCCTGGCCCCATTAGTTTAAATGGTGCTGCTGTGAGGCAATATTCTTATAACACGAGCTTGCATGAGAACAGAACAGACTAAACCAAAAGCTGGGGCCTCTGTCCCTCGGATGCTGCATTGCGTGTGAGAACAAAATCTCTTTTCTGAATTTGCCTTTTGCTGAGGGTGTTTATGGAATGTTACTATATTGGAACATTTAATTAATAATATATATTGTACCTTTTAGTCTCAAGTTTTACAATAGAGTTGTTAATCCATTTCTTCTTTTTCATTGTATTTAAACTACAGCATTTGAATAAATTGTGTTTTGCTTAGCATAGAGTAGTTTGACCAATCAAATTGCATCTGGAATACAACACCTGACATTTATCTTTTAAAATAAGAAAAGTGAGGGTCCAGTCTACCTTCTCTATTTTGAGGGGATCTGGTCTGATCCATAACCATCACTAGGTGTTAATGGGACTGAAATGAACGAGTAAAGTCAGCAAGTTTACTTTTAATTAAATTTCTAAGAAATCGACATCTGAATCGATCCATTTTACAAATAAACAGTGATTACACAGATCTAATGTACAAAATCTGTTTATTAAACAGATCAATATACCATGGGACATTGTGTATCTCTGTAAGGATGTGTTTGTGAGTATCTGCACGGCTTTGTCCAAGTGCATTTTTTTCTATCTTGTGTATGTGTCTTGATGTGACCAACTCTGCAACACGGAGGGAAGTTTGAATGTGTCTGTGTAAATGAATCTGGTTTTGTGCCTGTGTCAGTATGTCTGCACACCCAGCTCTGCCTGCAATGGGACATGCTTTGATTCATCATGTTTTAATTAATCAATTCTAAGTCAGAGTGTCTGTCTCTCTTTCTCTCTGGCCATTTGCTGTTTAAAATGATACAGTGTCACCCTCTGCTGGCTTCCCCTGTCACATCACATGCACCACATTTCACTGTTCCACTGCATCTGCTTTCTGGCCCTCCAGGTGGATAGATCAATCCTGTCACTTTTTTTCTTTTCGCAGCTGGTCCAAAGACAGTTCCCTTCCTCTCAGATACCTTCAAGGAGGAGAGTCCTTGAACACGCACACACTGATCCAGTTTAAACAGAACCAGCTCTCAGAGTGAGCAGAACCTCTGACACTCCTGTTTTTTTTTCTTTTTCGCTTTTTTTTATTTTTCCTTTTTTAACCCCCACACTACCGCCTAACTGCGGTAGTGCTTATTTTTTCCCAGCACCCATGGGGTGTGTGTGTGCAGGTGTGAGACACAGTGAGAGACACAAAGTGCACGAATCTTTATTCAATTTCCACCACCAGGAAGATAGGAAAACACCCGGGTGGCCAGTGACAAGCAGTGCCCTTCACAGCAAAGGGCAATGCTGTGTGTCAATCCTGTCACATTCATCAATCAGGTCTCCAGGGCATTGGTTAAGCACTATTATAATCCATCTCACAGTCCACCACTGAGACAGGGAGCAAGATAGTTAAAGGATGATTGAATTCGGTTTTCCAAATTCCGATCCTTCATTTGCAGGGATACCATCAGGTTAGGATTGGCAGACAGGAAACCAACCCAGTCATGTCAAAATCAAACAGCCACTTGTCACAACCTTCATTGTATTGGCATTTAAATGAGAAAGGACACATGCTTGTCACTGGAAAAAGATCTCAGATGAACCTCACTGGAAAAGTATTGAGAAACACTCAATCAACTGAGAACATTCCAGTCCATTGACTTTGGAAAAAATTTGGACTGGATTAGACAGCCTGAAATATAGCATTCCAGCATGGAGAAACAGTCCACTGTGTTGGATTGATTGCATAAGTGACAGCATCAATGGGTGTAAATGATGGTGGCAACGCCACTAACTGGGGATTATTTCCACCCCACCCCAGAGAACTGGGTGATCAAGACTTGATACAGTGCATTTAACACAAAGTGGATTTGTTTCACTGCCATCAAGAATGGTACTTCCTTGAATTTTGGCATTACTTTCAGCAGAAACAGACCCATGGACATGTGTCAATGATCAACTGAGGAATAAAAAAAACACAATCTGTTTTAAACCACTTCAAAGCAGGTGGGACTTAAGAAAGCAGCGAGCAAAACATATGGATGCTTGAACTTCAAAATGGAGATATCAGGGAGAAAACCAGGGAAAAATTGCTGGCCTCTTTTTTAAAAAAAATCTCTTTCGCTCACAACTACAGGCCCGGTCTGATACCATGCTTCAAGTGTACTAGTTTACAGGTACAGAAATAAAATATTGGTTCCATATTGTGATGGCCTCAGTCAGAAGTCACATGACACCAGGTTATTGTCCAATAAGTTTATTTGAAACCACAGTGCTCCTTTGTCAGGTGAAGTGATAAAGCTTGGGATTTCAAATAAACCTGTTAAGACTATAACCTGATGTTGTGCAACTTCTGCCTTTGTCTAGACCAGTCCAAAACCAGCACCTCCACATCATGATGATCCAAAGATTAGGGAGGTGCAATTAAAAGGTTTTGGGAAAGATATGCAGAGATGACGTGAGGAAAAGTTTAATTAAAGAACAGCAACAACAACAGACCCCTGCCCTGCAGTCATTTGTGCACGTTAGTGTCTCAGCAGGTGGGATGACAAAGTAATTCCTTTCCCACCAGAACAGGTCAAAACTTCTCACTAGTATGTATTCGCTGGTGTCTCAGATGGTTTTTTGAATGAATAAATCGTTTCCCACAAACGGAGCAGGGGAATGGCCTCTCCCCAGTGTGAATCTGTTGGTGTATCAGCAAGTCACATGTGCGTTTAAAGCTTTTCTCACAGTGCAAACATTTGAAAGGTCTCTCATCAGTGTGAACCAGTTGGTGTGTCCTGAGGTTGGATAGCTGAGAGAATGCTTTGCCACACTCTGAACAGGGGAATGGCCTCTCTCCAGTGTGAACTCGCTGGTGTGTCAGCAGGTGGGCTGATCGAATGAATCCTTTCCCACACTCTGAGCAGGTGTATGGCCTCTCCCCAGTGTGAATTTGCTTGTGTTTTTGCAGGCTGGATGAGTCCCTGAAGCCTTTCCCACATTCAGGGCAGATGAACAGCCTCTCTCCAGTGTGAGTCCGTTCATGTTTCAGAAAGTCAGATGACCGGGTGAATCCTTTCCCACAAACAGAGCAGGTGTACGGCCTCTCCCCGGTGTGACTGCGTTGATGAGTTTCCAAGAGGTATGGGTGTTTAAATCCCTTCCCACAGTCCCCACACTTCCATGGTTTCTCTGTAGTGCAGGTATCCTCATGTCCCTCCATTTGAGCAACTGACTCCTCACTCATACACAAGACAGGGATACAGTCTCTCTCCACAGTGTGATATTATTCAGGCTGTGGAACTGGTTCAAGACCTGGCCACAGACAGTTCACCAGAACTCAACTGTGGATGTGTCTTTGTCCATTTCCAGTCACACTGATGTTTGTAATTTTTCCCCCCACAAAAAAAAACAGAATATCCAATGGTTTTCACATTCAGATCTTGATGGGATGTTTGTTTGGAATTCTTGCTCGTGAATGTGCCTCCGTGATTCTCTGTAAAACAAATTTAAATCAGGAAAAGATGAGTAATGAGAAAGAGAGAACTGTTTAAGACAGTAAAAGCAGGTTGTGAAATGGAGAAAAATACTCAAATAGTGACCATGAAAAGTTACTGGATTGTCATAAAAACCCCTAGAAGAAAGTGAGGACTGCAGCTGCTGGAGATCAGAGCTGAAAATGTGTTGCTAGAAAAGCGCAGCAGGTCAGGCAGCGTCCAAGGAGCAGGAGAATCCTGAAGAAGGGCTCATGCCCAAAACGTTGATTCTCCTGCTCCTTGGACGCTGCCTGACCTGCTGCGCTTTTCTAGCAACACATTTTCAGCTGTCATAAAAACCCAACCAGTTCATGAATGTCCTTCAGGGACAGGGACCCAGTTGCTCAGGTGTTTAGTAATGAAGCCTCACAGCACCAGGGACCCAGGTTCAATTCCAGTCTCGGGTGACTGTGTGGAGTTTGCACGTATTCTCCTCCAGGTACTCTAGTTTCCTCCCACAATCCAAAGATGTGCAGTTTAGGTGAACTGGCCATGCTAAGTTGCCTATAGTGTAGTGTTCACCCCTAATCAGGGTGTAGATTAGGGGTAAATGTAGAGTAATACAGAGTGGGTTTGGGTGGGATACTAAGGGTTAGTGTGGACTTGTAGGGCTAAAGAGTCTGTTTACATGCTGTAGAGATTCTGTGAAATCTAAGACTCAGCCCTCAATAAGGTGAGAAAGCTGAAATATTTTTTTTTAAAAATCACAACACCAGGTTATAGTCCAACAGGTTTGTTTGGAAGCACTAGCTTTTGGAATGCCGCTGGTGTTTTTTTTTAAAACATTATCCACCCCAATCCAACACTGACCTCCACAATAAGAGTAGAGACAGTGAGAGCAGTGGGATACTTAAGGAAACTGTTTCCTCCATCTACATTACAGGAATAACTGTGACAAATCATTCCTTCAAAAAGAAAGGTCAAAAGCAGAATGTATGGGGAATCATCGCCTATAAACCTTCCTCCTCCCAGGCATACAATGTCCTCTTGTGGAAACATCTTGCTGTTTCTTTATAGCTGCTGCCTGACAATCCTGCAACTCCTCACTGAGCAATACTGTGGGAGAATGGTCACAGCAGTGAATGCTAGCCTCTTTAGCCTTGCTCATGTCCCAGTTATAAAATTTGATGCAAGTTAGATTAGAACTATTCAGAATTTGTTTTGCCAAAGGAAATCTTTGTGTACATACAGTTACTAAAGCAATTCAGATTGATACATTTTTTATGTGCAAAGAGAAACATTGGAGTTTGACTTGCTCAACAGTTCCAACTAACCTGAATGCATTTCTGATTAAGCTGAGTACTGGGACCTATTTACATCTGAGGCATCGGGAGGGTCCAATAAGAGAACTGACCCCTATTGTCCTTTGGCAGAAAGGCCTCAGACAGTAGTTCCTCACTGTGCCTTAGCAGCAACTGCCAGAAACTTTACTGCATCCCTCAGAAGTAGTTTGGGACTTTGGAGTGTGCCAATCTGTAACACTTGGTTAAGGTTAACTCTTTCATCTGGAAGACCAACAAGTTTCAGGCAGACCAAAGAGATTCTTTCATTGAGTTGATGGTCCTTCAGGCACATGTTTGCCTCAGTGTGCATCTCGGGGAACAGACTGTAGAGCACAGAGTCCTGCATCAGAGCTGCTCAGGACAAACCTGGACATAAACCACTGCATCTTCTTCCAGACTTCCTTTGCAAAGGCACATTCCAGCAGGTGGTGTGAGACAGTCTCACCCTGCATGCAGTCATTTTAATGGCATTGTGTTGTGATGCAGAGTCTGTGCATCCATGAAGGATCTCACAGGGAGTGCCCTTCTCACCACCAGCCAAGCAACATCTTGGTGCTGGTTGGAAAATTTTGGGTGAATGTCTCATCACCAGAAATGACTATGTTCAGGGAACGTCCCGACAAGATCAATCCTCTCCTTTTCCCGAAAGGTCTTAAGGACACTACGTGCAAACCACTTCCTGATGGACTAGTCAAAGGGGTTTCCCCTGCACTAATTCCAAGGGACAGGTGATATGGGACAATCCAACTATTTGGAGGCTCGACCTTTCCTTCATACTGCCAGGGACAGGTACAACCTCAGTAAGTGGGAACACTTGGTGTTTGTACACTGATGGTCTATGCACAGTTTGATGCAGAGTACGTGGAGGTGCATGGTAAAACAGGGCAGAGTCAGCATGGCTTTGTCAGGAGGAAGTTACACCTGAAAATATTAGAATTCTTTGTCTAACTTGTTGGTTACCTCTTCAAAAGGAGAGCCACTGGATGTGATAATTTTGAATTTCCAGAAGGCATTTGATGAAGTGCAGAACAGGAGGCCATGGTGTTAGTGGCAATGTACTGGCATGGATGGAGGACAAGCTGACTGGCAGAAGGTAGCAAGTAGGGATAAAGAGGTCTTTTTCAGGATGGTAACTGGTACTCATGAACTTCTGCAGGAGTCAGTGTTGGGACTGTAATTATTCATGTTATACACTAACAATTTTGAAGAAGGAACTGAGGACATGGTTGCTAAGCTTGCAGTTGACAAAAGGTAGGTGGAGGGACAGGTAGTATTGAGGAAGCGGGGAGGCTGGGGATGACTTGGAACAGGCTAATGAGTGGGCAAAGAGACAGATGGAATACGATGTGGGAAAGAGAGATTATGCACCTTGTCAGAAGAGTGGAGGTGTAGACTATTCTCTGAATGGTGAGGCTTCAGAATTAAGCACAAGGGGACTTGGTGTTCATAAGGTTAATAAGGGGCGTCATGGAATCATAGATATGTACAGCATGGAAACAGACCCTTTGGTCCAACTCATCCATGCCAACTACATATCCTAACCTAATGTAGTTCCATTTGCCAACACTTGGCTGATATCCCTCTAAACCTTTCCTAGTCATAAATCCATCCAGATGCCTTTTAAATGCTCTAATTGTACTACCCTCCACCACTTCCTCCGACAGCTCATTCCATGCACGTACTACCCCCTGCATGAAGTAGTTGCCTCTTAGGTCCCTTTTTAATCTTCCTCACTTCCTCCCCCCACCACCCTAAAACCTCTAGTTCTTGACTTCCAAGGGAAAAGATCTTGTCTGTTTATAAAATAATGAGCATGAAAAGGATAAACATCTCTAAGGTCACCCTTCAGCCTCCAATGCTCCAGAGAAAACAGCCCCAGTCTATCTTTATAGCTCAAACCCTCCAATTCTGGCAATATCCTTGTAAATCTTTTCTGACCCTTTCAAGGGTCACAACATCTTTCCACAGGAGGGAGCCCAGAATTGCACACTATATTCCATAAGTGACCCTATCAATGTCTTCATCCCATGGAGATCCTCAGTGACATCGATCCCCATTGTCTGCAGCAGCAATAGGTTCTGCATGCATTTCTGGAGTTTGAACAGTTTTGCCCCATCTCTCTCACCTTCTGAACATATTTGAGGATGAAAAATCTTGATGTTCCTCTTGACTGTTTCCCACCAGTCTGCTTGAGAGTCAAAGAGGGGTTTCCCCCAATCTTTCTGGGGCAACAATTTCACATTCAGCTTCCACATTCTTTTGGCAGCTCACTGGTCATCCTGTATGGGTGCTGATGGCATCATCCAACTTAACGAATTTAACCATTGCCATCAGGAATGTGGAAGACCATCATGTCTGGCAGTTCAGAAGGCAAATGCCATTTTAACATTTATTTCAAAAAGGTCTTAGAATACAAAAGCAGAGACGTACAGCTGAGGCTATATCTGCTCTAGTCAGACCACATTTGGAATATTGTGTGCAGTTTTGGGCCCAATATCTAAGGAAGTTGTGCTGGCTTTGAAGGGGGTTCATAGAGGGTTGACAAGAATGATCGCAGGGATTAAGGTCTTGTCATACTAGGAGCAATTGAGGACTTCAGTCTTGGGTCCAACAGAGTTTAGAAGTAACAGGAGGACATGATCGAAATTTAAAGAACACAGAGGCCTGGATAGAATGGAGGTGGAGAAGATGTTTCAACAGCAGAGAGTGGGCAAGAGAGAGAGAGGCATCATCCTGACACATACATTACAGTCTGAAAGTTGTCACCTGCACTGCAGAGTAGATAGTCATGGGCCTGTTAACAAGTAGTGCTAAACATGCACTAATGACATAGGTAGAAATAGAGATTATGTCCTGCAGTGTGATTACAGAGAGTTTGGTTTTTAACTTATTTCCAAGCTTTCGTAGGTGATAATCTCTGGATTCCTTCCAGTTCCACGTGATAGTGAGGGTAAGAACATGAGTATATGGCAGATGAAGGTATGGCTCAGTAATTGGTGCAGGGATTCAGATTTTTAGATCAGATTTTCTCTGGGACAGAGGTGACCTGTTCAAGAGGGACAAGTTGCACCTGAGCTGGAGGGGGACCAATATCTTGGTGGCCAGGTTTGCTAGTACTGGCAGGGAAGATTTAAACTAGATTGGCGGGGGTGCATCCTTAACAGCAGGGAGGCAAGCGTGAGGCTGAAAGGAGATACAGTAATCAGAAATAATCAGTTGAAGAACAGGTCAGGCTGGAACACAACAGGGTGCAAAATTAAATCTCATCTAATTCAATGCAAGGCAGCTGACAGGCTAGGTCAATGATCTCGAAGTGGTTAGGTATGTGGACCTGGGATATTATAGCCATTACAGAAACATGGCTATGGGCGGGAGAGCACCAGCAGCTTAATGTGCCAGGGTACAGATTTTGGGCAGGACAGGGGTGGTGGAAGGAGGGGAGGGGGAGTTGTATTTTTGATTAAGACAAGTATAACAGCAGTCATCAGATTAAATAACTAGGGATCATCCAATTGAGGCTTTATGGGTGGAGCTAAGGGGACAGTGACTTTAGTGTTGTACCATAAGCCCCCAAATTTCAACAAACATTAGAAGAACAAATATATAGGAAGACTGGGGAGACTTGCAGGAGCAATATAGAGTTGTCAGAGCAGAGGATTTTATTTTCCTATCACAGACTGAAACGGCCATAGCGTTAAGGACTTAGATGGGGTGGAAGTTGTTAAGTGCATTCAGCAAAGTTTCCTCAAGCAGTATATAGAGGGTCCTACTCAGGAAGGGGCAAAACTCTACCTACTCTTGGGAAGTAGGGCAGGACAAGTGATGGAGGTAACAGTGGGGAAACATATTAGGACTCATGCCCATAGTTCTATTAATTTTATAGAAGTTATGGACAGGGACAAAACTGGTCCAAGGTTCAAGTCCTAACTTGGGGCAAAGTAAATTTCAATGGAATTAGACAGGAACTTTCTGGGGTTGATTGGAGTAGTTTGTTTGCAGGCAAATGGGACTCCGGCAAGTGGAAGGCCTTTAAAATGAGATAGCTAGAGTTCAAGGTCTATATGTTTCTGTGAGGGTAAAGAGCAAGGTTGGCAGGAATAGGGATCCCTGGATGACAAGAGATATTGAGGCTTTGACCAGAAAAAAGAAGATATGGCTCAGCTACAGGCAGCTGAGATCAAGGGAATCCCTGGAGGTATATAGGTGATACAGGAGCTTACTGAAGGAGGAAATCAGGACAGCAAAAAGTGGGCACGAGATAGCCTTGGCTTGGATTAGGGTGAATCCAAAGTGGTTCTGTAACTATGTTAAAGGAAAAAGAATAACTACAGAGAAAATAGTACCCCTCAAGGACCAAAGTGGACATGAATGTGTCAAACCACATGGAGGGGCTGAGATTCACCATGAATATTTCTCCTGTGTTTACCATGGAGAAAGACAAAGGCTTGGGGAAGTTAGTGGTGATACCTTGGGGGACAGTCCATAACACAGTAGAGGTGGTGTTGAATATATTAGAACATGTGAAGAGGAAATAAATCTCCTGGTCCTGACCAAATATATCCAAAGAACACTGCAAGGGGCTAGAGAAGAAATTGTGATATTTTTGCATTATCGTTAGCCACAGGTAAGGTTCCCAGAAAACTGGAGGGGAGTGAATATTGTGTTCTTATTCAA
Source organism: Chiloscyllium plagiosum (assembly GCF_037043375.1). Taxonomy (NCBI): domain Eukaryota; kingdom Metazoa; phylum Chordata; class Chondrichthyes; order Orectolobiformes; family Hemiscylliidae; genus Chiloscyllium; species Chiloscyllium plagiosum. The sequence goes on along the minus strand of NW_028270184.1, from coordinate 17,336,028 downwards.
ATAGTGCTGCAAAGAAAAACCTGGGAACTATAGACCAGTAAGCCTAACATTTATGATGGGTAAATTTACTTGAGAAGATTCTGTGGGATAAGATATACAGGCATTTGGAAAGACAGCGTTTGATTAGGAGGAGACAGCATGGCTTTGTGCGTGAGGAATCATGCCTCACAAATTTGGTAAAGTTCTTTAATGAGGAGACCAGGAAGGTTGACAAGGGCAGGGCAGTAAGGTAGTGTATATGGATTTCAGTAAGGCCTTTGACAAGGTTCCAATGGTAGACTGCTCTGGAAAGTTCAATCACATGGAATCCAGGGGAAGCTGGCAAATTGGATACACAAGTGGCTTGATGATAAGAAGCAAAGGTTAATACTGGAAGGATGCTGGTCAGACTGGATGCCTGTGACTAGTGGAGTGCCTCATGGGTCGGTACTGGGCCCATTGCTGTTTGATATCGATATCAATGATTTGGATGAGAATGTACAAAGCATGATTAGTACATTTGCAGATGACAATAAAGTATGCAGTATTGTGGACAGTGAAGAAGGTTCAGAAATTGCAGTAGGACTTTGATCAGCTGGGGAACTTGGCCAAAAAATGGCAAATGGAGTTTAATATAGATACATGTGAGGTCTTGCGTTTTGAAAATTCAAATCAAGCTAGCAGATTCACGGTGAATGGTACGGCCTTAAACGAGTGTATTGGAACAGAGGGACCTTGGGGTTCAGGTGCACAGTTCTCTGAAAGTGGAGTCACAGGTCGACAGAGCAGTGAAGGCGGCTTTTGGCACACTGGCCATCAGTCAGAGCACTGAGTATAAAAGTTTGGAAGTTATGTTACAGTTGTACGGGACACTGAGGCCACACTTGGAGCACTGTGTTCTGTTTGGTCACCTTGTTATAGGAAGGATATTATCAAACTGGAAAGAATGAATAAAAAAAAATACAAGGATGTTGCAAGGACTCGACTGTCTGAGTTATAGGGAGAGGTTGGACAGATTAGGAGTTTTTCTTCAGAGCATGGAGACTGAGGGGGATCTTATAGAAGTGTATGAGATCATGAGAGGCATGAATAGGGTGAATGCACTCCATCTTCTTTCCCAGGGTTGAGGAATTGAGGACTAGAGGGCAACAATTGAAGATAAGGGAAAGAGGGGCCATTTTATTTACGCAGAGGATGGTAAGCATACGGAATGAGTTGCCAGAAGTGGTTGAGGCAGGTATATCAACAACATTTAAAAGGCATTTGGATAGGTATGTGGATAGAAAAGGCTTAGAAAGACATGGGCCAAGTGCAGGGAAATGGAGTTAACGTGGATGGACATTTTGGTCAGCATGGAACAGTTTGGTCCAAAAGGGCCTATCTCCATAGAGACTAGAATCCAAGTGCACAATCTGAGTGTGAAGAGATGCCCATCAGAATTGAAACGAGGAAGAGTTTCTTCAGCCACAGGGTGGTGATTCCATGGAATTCACTGCTTTAGACGGCTGTGGACACCAAGTCATTGAGTGTGTTCAAGATAGAGATAGTTAGGACTTGATTGGTAAGGGGATCAATAGTTCCAAAAGCAAGTAGAAGACAGGAGAATGGGGTCAAGAAACATCATTTATGATCAAACGGTGGAGCAGACTCAATGGGCCAACTGGCACTGGAAAAGCACAACAGGTCAGGCAACATCCAAGAAGCAGGAAAGTCAATGTGTCAGGTATAAGCCCTTCATCAGGAATGTGAAAAGGCAAGGTGGCTGAGAGATAAATAATGGAGTTGGGGATGAAGGTAGGTGGAAAGGCGGATCATGGGTAGATGTAGATGGTCCTCACTTTCTCCTTGTACTATATACTGCCCAATAGTCAGCAGGAAATTGAGACATTTCTTCGGAGATCTGTTATCTGTAAGAATAAGGTGGTTATGGTAGGGGATTTTAACTTTCCGAACATAGATCGGGACTGCCAAAGTGTTAAAGAATCGGATAGAGAGGAATTTGTTAAGTGTGTATAAGAAACTTTTCTGATTCACTATATAGATATAAATACTAGTGTATTGATCTACCCTTGGGAAATAAGATGACACTTTGGGGCCAGTGACCATAATTCTGTTACTTTTAAAGTAGTGGTGGAAAAGGATAGACTGGATCTAAAGGTTAAAGTTCTAAACTGGAGGAAGGCCAAGTGTGACAGTATGAGATGAGACCTTTCACAAGGGCAGATATTGAGGGCAGATATTCACAGGTGAAGGGACAGCTAGAAAAATGGGAAGCATTCAAAAATGAGAGTCCAGAGACAGTATTTTCCTGTTAGGCTAAAGGGCAAGACTGGATGATGAGGGAAATTGAGGTTTTGATCAATACTAAGAAAGAAGCATATGTCAGGTATAGACAGCAGAGATCAGGTGATTCCCTCAAAGAGTACAAAGGGAGTGGGAGTATTCTTAAGTGGGAAGTCAGGAGGGCAAAAAGGGAACATGACATAGTTTTGGTAAATAGGGTTAAGGAGAATCCAAAAAAGAAATTCTACAAATACATGAAGGACAAAAAAGCTAACTTGAGAGAAAATAGGACACCTTAAAGATCAGCAAGTCAATCTTGGGGGAGATACTAAACAAGTATTTTGCATCAGTGTTTACTGTGGAGGAGGACATGGAAGATAAACATGGAGAAGGAAACATGGAGAAGGAAACAGCAACATCCTGAAAAATGTTCATATTAGAGGTGGCGCTGGACATCTTAAAACACAGAAGTGGATAAATCCCCTGAAATCAGGTGTACCCCCAATCTGTGGGAAGCTCGGGATGGGATTGCTGGGCCCCTGGCTGAGATATTTGTATTATTGATAGTCACAGGAAGATCGTATGAGGAAAGGCTGAGGCAATGTGGGCTGTTTTCATTGGAGAAAAGAAGGTTTAGGGGTGACTTGATAGAGGTGTACAAGATGATTAGGGGTTTAGATAGGGTTGACCATGAGAACCTTTTTCCATTTATGGAGTCAGCTATTACGAGGGGGCATAGCTTTAAATTAAGGGGTGGTAGGTATAGGACAGATGTTAGGGGTAGATTCTTTACTCAGCGAGTCGTGAGTTCATGGAATGCCCTGCCAGTAGCAGTGGTGGACTCTCCCTCTTTATGGGCATTTAAACGGGCATTGGATAGGCATATGGAGGATAGTGGGCTAGTGTAGGTTAGGCGGGCTTGGATCGGCGCAACATCGAGGGCCAAAGAGCCTGTACTGCGCTGTATTTTTCTATGTTCTATGTTCACAGGTGAGGTGCTGGAAGACTGGAGGTTGGCTAACATGGTGCCACTGTTTAAGAATGGTAGAAGGACAAACCAGGGAACTATAGACCGGTGAATCTGATATCAATGGTGGGCAAGTTGGAGGGAATGAGCTGAAAATGTGTTGCTGGAAAAGCGCAGCAGGTCAGGCAGCATCCAAGGAACAGGAGAATCGACGTTTCGGGCATAAGCCCTTCTTCAGGAAGGAAACGTCGATTCTCCTGTTCCTTGGATGCTGCCTGACCTGCTGCGCTTTTCCAGCAACACATTTTCAGCTCTGATCTCCAGCATCTGCAGCCCTCACTTTCTCTCAAAGTTGGAGGGAATCCCAAGGGACAGGATGTACCACATTTGGAAAGGCAAGGATTGGTTAGGGATAGTTAGCAAGGCTTTGTGCATGGGAAATCACATCTCATATTTAATTGAGTCTTTTTTTAAAGGAAGTAACGAAGAGGATTAATGAGGGCAGAGCATTGCATAATCCACGTGGACTTCAGTAAGGCATTTGACAAGGTTCCTCATTGTAGATTTGTTAGCAAGGTTAAATCACATGAAATACAGAGAGAACTAGCCATTTGGACATAGAGCTGACTCGAAGGTAGAAGACAGAGGGTGGTGGTGGAGGGTTGCCTTTCAGAGTGGAGGTCTGTGACTAGTGGTACGCCACAAGGATCAGTGCTGGGTTCACTGCTTCTCATCATTTATACAAGTGACTTGGATGTGAACGTAGATGGTATGGTCAGTAAGTTGCAGATGAAACCAAAAGTGGAGGTGTAGTAGACAGCAAAAAAGGTTACCTCAGATTACAACGGGATTTTGATCAGATGGGCCAATGCACGGTTGACGGGGTTTAATTTAGATAAGTGTGAGGTGTTGCATTTTGGCAAGGCAGATCAGGGCAGGACTTATACACTTAATTGTCACATTCTGGGGAGTGTTGCTGAACAAGAGACCTTGGACTGCAGGTTCTTAGTTCCTTGAAAGTGGAGTCACAGGTAGGTAGGATAGTGAAGATGAAGTTTGGTATGCTTGCACTTATTGGTCAGTGTATTGAGTATAGAAGTTAAAAAGTCATGTTGCAGCTCTGTTCGGCCACTTCTGGAATATTGCATGTAATTCTGGTCTCCCTGCCACAGGAAGGATGCTCAAGACTTGAAAGGGTTCCAGAAAAGATTTACACGGATGTTACTAGGGTTGGAGAGTTTGAGCTATTTGGAGAGGCTGAATAGAATGGGACTATATTCTCTGGAGCGTCAAAGGCTGAGGGGTGACCTTATAGAGGTTCATAAAGTCACGAGTGGCATGGATAGGGTAAATAGACAGGGTCTTTTCCCTGGGGTGGGCAACTCCAAAACTAGAGGGCATAGATTTAAGGTGAGAGGGGAAGAATTTAGAAAAGGACCTAAGAGGCAACTTTTTCATGCAGCTCCATGTATGAAGTGAGTTGCCAGAGAAAATTGAGGCCTGTACAATTACATTTAGAAAAGCATCTGGATAGGTATAAGAGAATTTACAGGGATATGGGCCAAATGCTGGCCAATAGGACTAGATTTATTTAGGACACCTGATCAGCATGGATGAGTTGGACTGAAAGGTCTGTTTCTGTGCTGTACATCTCAATGACTATCTGGTGGTCTTATGGGTGACTCCAATCTGTGTCTAAATTGAGCAAATCAAAGCATAAAAATACCGTACAGGAGAAATTCCTGGAGTGTGTAGATTTATTTGAATCAATACATTGAGGATCCAAATGGCTTAGCTCAGTTGGCTGGACGCTGGTTGGATGCAGAGTGACACCAACAGCACATGCTCAATTTCTGTACCAGCTGAGGTCACCACCAAAGTCCCACATTCTGAACCTTGTCCCTTGCCTGAGGCATGGTGACCCTCAAGTTAAAGCACCACTACTCATCTTTCTAATGAGAGAGCAGTCCTATGATCCTAAGTAATGAGAAAGGAATAATTGGTCATCTGGCTGTGTGAGGCACCTTGTGGGAAAAAAAGTGATGGAATGCTTCATTAAGATGGAGTGTGACAGTTGATTCTGAGACTAGGGGCCAAAATCTAAACAGAGGAAATTACAATGGTATGAAATATAATTAGGCTACAATAAATTGGAATCACAAACTTTTAAAGACCACTCAGAGGAACTGCAAATGCCTAACAAAATGAAATGGGAAATGTGACCCTGCCATGGCTAACAAGGGATATTAGGGATAGTACTGGATCCAAGGATGGGGCATACAAATTGTCTTCAAGTCTGCTGCTCTTTTTAACCAAAATTCAGGTTTCAGCAAGAGGACTAAAGCATTGATTAAGAGGGAAAAAAAAAGTCTGAGAATGAACTTAAAGGGAACAGATTAATTGTGAGGGCTCCTAAAAACGGTACATAAAAAAAGTTAGTGAAAATTAATACACGTTCCTTACAGTCAGAAACAGGGAAAGTTACAATGTGAAATAATGAGATGCAGAACAATTGACCACATATTTTAGTTCTTTCAAAGGATGACAAATAATATTCCTAAAATGCTGGGTAACACAAATGGAGGAACTGAAAGAAATCAGTTTTCACAGGGAAATGGTGTTGGGGGGAAAAAGAAACATGGAATTAAAAGCTAACAAATGCCAGCACCTGGTAATCTGCAATCCAGAGTACTTAAAGTGGCCCGAGATACAGTGGATGCAAAAAAATGTTTACATTGAACACTGAACAGCACTGCACAGTACAATCCCTTCAGCTAATGTTTTACAAATCTTTTATGCTACTCTAAGATCAAACTAACCTACATACCCTTCATTTTACTATCATCCACGTGACAATAGACAATAGGTGCAGCAGTAGGCCATTCTGCCCTTCGAGCCTGCACTACCATTCAATATGATCATGGCTGATCATCCTTAATCAGTATCCTGTTCCTGCCTTATCTCCATAACCCTTGATTCCACTATCCTTGAGAGCTCTATCCAACTCTTTCTTAAATGAATCCTGAGACTGGGCCTCCACTGCCCTCTGGGGCAGAGCATTCCACACAGCCACCACTCTCTGGGTGAAGAAGTTTCTCCTCATCTCTATCCTAAATGGTCTACACTGTATTTTTAAGCTGTATTCACTGGTTCGGCACTCACCCATCAGTGGAAACATGTTTCCTGCCTCCAGAGTGTCCAATCCTTTAATAGTCTCAATCAGATCCCCTCTGTCTTCTAAATTCAATGGTATACAAGCCCAGTCGCTCCAGTCTTTCAGCATAAGGTAGTCCCGCCATTCCAGGAATTGACTTCGTGAATCTACGCTGCACTCCCTCAATGTGCCTATCCAAGAGTTGCTTAAATGTCTCTAATGTATCTGACTGTACTCCCACTGCTGGCACTGCATTCCACGCATCCACTCTGTGTAAAGAACCGACCTCTAACATCTCCCCTAAACCTTCCTCCAATGAACTTAAAGTTATGCCCCCTTGCAATAGCCATTTCTGCCCAGGTAAAATGTCCGACTGTTCATTCTATCTATGCTTCTCATTATCTTGTACACCTCTATCAAGTCACCTCTCATCCTTTTTTGCTCCAATGAGAAAAGGCTTTGCTCCCTCAAATCTTTCATAAGACATACCCTACAATCCAGGCAGCATCCTGGTAAATCTCTTCTGCATCCTCTATAAGGTTCCACATTCTTCCTATAATGAGGCGACCAGAACTGAACAGAATATTCCAAGTGTGATCTAACCAGGGCTCTATAGAGCTGCAACATATAGCTTTTAAACTCAATACCCTTGCTCATAGAAGTCAACACACCATACACCTTAAAAACCCAATCAATTTGGATGGCATCTTTGAGGGATCTATGGACATGGACCCAAACATCCCACTGTTCCTCCACATTGCCAAGAATCCTACCTTTAACCCTATATTCAAATTTGATCTTGCAAACAGAATCACTTCACTCTTTTCCAGGTTGAACTCCATCTACCACTTTTTAGCCCAGTTCTGCGTCCTGTCAATGTCCCATTGCAACCTACAACAGCCACCAAACTCTATCCAACTCTACCAACCAACTCTATCCACCAAACTTTGTTGATGACACAAACTTACTAATCCACCCTTCCACTTCCTCATCCAAATCATTTATATGTAAAAAAAAATCACAAAGAGCAGAAGTCCCAAAACAGATCCCTGTGGAACACCACTGGTCACCAACCTCCAAGCTGAATACTTTCCAACTAGCACCATCCTGTATCTTCTATGGGCCAGCTAATTCTGCATCCAGATAGCCAAATTCCCATCTATCCTATGCCTTCTTACTTTCTGAATGAGCCTACCATGAAAGACTATCGAATGCCTTGCTAAAATCCACATCCACAACTACCTTTATGAATATGTTGACATGCAGGTCCTTGGACTCCTCCATCGCCAGACCATGGCAACACGACGGTTGGAGGAAGAGCCCCTCATTTTCTGCCTGGGAACCCTCCAACCACAAAGGATGAACTCAGATTTCTCCAGTTTCCTCATTTCCCCTCCCCCCCACCTTGTCTCAGTCAAATCCCTCGAACTCAGCACCGCCTTCCTAACCTGCAATCATCTTCCTGACCTCTCCGCCCCCACCCCACTCCGGCCTATCACCCTCACCTTGACCTCCCTCCACCTATCGCATTTCCAAAGCCCCTTCCCCAAGTCTCTCCTCCCTACCTTTTATCTTAGCCTGCTGGACACACTTTCCTCATTCCTGAAGAAGGGCTTATGCCCGAAACATCGATTCTCCTGTTCCTTGGATGCTGCCTGACCTGCTGCGCTTTTCCAGCAACACATTTTCAGCCCTACTCTCACTCTGGCTGTTCTCTTGCTCCTCACATGTATAGAACGACTTAGGGTTTTCCTTAATCCTCCCCACTAAAGCTTTTTCATGCACCCTTCTAGCTGTCCTCAGTTCCTTCCTGGCTACCTTGTAATAGTCCAGACTCACTTATACTTTTAATGGTAAGGTCCTGGGGTGTGTTGCTGAACAAAGACTTTGGAGTGCAGGTTCATAGTTCTTTGAAAGTAGAGTCACAGGTAGATAGGATAATGAAAAATCCTTTATTGGTCAGAGCATTGAGTACAGGATTTGTGACGTCATGTTGTGGCTGTACAGGATATTAGTTAGGCTGCTTTTGGAATATTGCGTGCAATTCTCATCTCCTTTCTACCAGAAAGATATTAAGAAACTTGAAAAGGGTTCAGAAAAGATTTTCAAGATGTTGCCAAGGTTGCAGGATGAGCTATAGGGAGAGGTTGAATAGGCTGGGGCTTTTTTCCCCCTGGAGCAACAGAAGCTGAGGGGGGACCTCAGAGGTTTATAAAATCATGAGGGGTATGGATAGGATAAATAGCCAAGGCCTTTTTTCTCTGGTGGGGGAGTCCAGAACTAGAGGACATAGGTTTAGGGCGAGAGGGGAAAGATAAAAGGGACCAAAGGAGCAACTTTTTCCACACAGAGCATGGTGCATAAATGGAATGAGCTGCAAGAAGAAGAGGTGGACACTGGTACAATTACAGCATTTAAAAGGCATCTGGATAAGTATATGAACAGGAAGAGTTTAGAGGGATATGGGCCAAGTGCTGGCAAATGAGACCAGATAAGGATATCTGTTCAGCATAGACGAGTCTTTTTCCATGCTGTATATCTCTATGGACTCTCGGACTAGATGTTCTACATCCCTGGTCACCAAGGTTCCTGCACCCTACCATCCTTCCTTGGCCTCAGTGGGACAAATCTATCTCGTACTATCAGAAGTGCTCCCTAAAAAACACCACATTTCTGTCATGCATTTCCCTGAGAACATCTGTTCCCAGTTTAGGTGCCCCAGTTCCTTCCTAATAGCATTGTAATTCCCCCTCCCCCAATTAACTACTTTCCCATACTATCTGCTCCTATCACCCTACTTTCAAGAAAACGGATAGAGATCAAAGGGAGTGAGGCAAAAATGGGAACAGGCTACTTAGTAGGATGGAGAAAGTGAGGACTGCAGATGCTGGAGATCAGAGCTGAAAATGTGTTGCTGGAAAAGCGCAGCAGGTCAGGCAGCATCCAAGGAACAGGAGAATCGACATTTCAGGCATAAGCCCTTCTTCAGGAATCCTGAAGAAGGGCTTATGCCCGAAACGTCGATTCTCCTGTTCCTTGGATGCTGCCTGACCTGCTGCGTTTTTCCAGCAACACATTTTCAGCTACTTAGTAGGATGATCAGCCATGATCATTCTGAATAGCAGAACAGAAGAATCGAAAAAGGCCTTACTCCCGTACCTATTTTCTTTGTTACTCTTCTGTTAAATGTTTTATATCCCAAACATTGGAACCACGACAGATCTCAGCATAAATCATCACTGGATGAAAATCCTGTAACTCCTTACCGAACAACAATCTGGAATAGCTTCACCATACGGACTGAAGAGTTCAAGAAGGTTAAGAAGGGACAGTGCTTTTGGAAGCTTCTGTACTGCCTGCCCGGCCTCTGATTTTCTATCCAGTTATCAACTGTTAAATGTTGTGAGAAAAGAAACAGAATATAGGAAATAAGTAAATATCTTTAGAAGTTTATCAAAACTGTTGAAATTCACTGCTGACTTCAAAATTAGATCAGGTTTTACCTAGCTGTGAACAACTCATTATCCAATGATTGCACAAAGGCATATAACCAGAGATGAGCAGCAACAGAAATCTCAAAGCGGCACAAATAACAATAAAATGCCAAACAAACATTCAAGTAAAACTATTATTCAAGGCAGAGAGATGATTGGGGAGGGCAAAGTGAATAAGACAACAATAAATCAAATCAAAGGTAAAATAGAGAAATAGAAGGACATGGATTCAGACCCACAGTAAAAGGAGTACATCATCGCCAGCACGACAGAACCAGAGCACTGCCCTGAAATTGCAGATGAATGCTCAAAAATACTCACCACAAAAAGAGTAGTCTCCTGCTGTAGTCTGCAGCTGGAAAGATGTCAGGAGCCAGGAAAATAAATTCTTGCTACCTTCAAACCTTATAAATCCCTGGGAAAGGAGATGACAAATCAAGTTTTAGCCGAGGTTAGAAATGCAGCAGGTACGGGGTTCCAGGGGATTGGAAGGAAAGTGGAGTTGAGGTCAGAATCAGATCAGCCACGATCTTACAGAATAGCTCAATCAGCCAAAACAGACTGATTTAGGAGCAGTATTAGGCCATTCGACCCATTGAATGTTGGAGCAGAATCAAATCATGGCTAACATGTTTCTCAACCCTAGTCTCCTGACTTCTCCCCCAAACCTTCGATCACTTAATAATCAAGAACCTATCTGTCTTAAATACACTCAATGATTTGGCCTCCAGTCTTCTGAAGACAATTAACCATCCTCTGGCTGAAGAAATTCCTCATTTCAGTTATAAAGTATTGGCCCTTCACTCTGACACTGTGCCCTAGAGTCCTCGTCTCTGCTACTCGGGAAAACATACTTTTTGTATTTGATTTATTTATTGTCACATGCATCTTCTTACAAAATATAGTGTTATCACTTTCCCATGCCGTATTAAAGCAGTAAAATAAATCAGACCATTGAACATAAAGGCAGAATAATGAAGTAAAGAAAGTGTCCAGTTGGGAAGTGCTCTGTCACGGGCCATGGACCTAGTGGCCAGCCTTGAATCCCCTTTGCCTTGCCACTGCAATAGAAAGCAACATTCTTTGGTAACATCTTGCCTCCACAGATGACCTCGTCACTATGAGTCCTCACTGGACCTCACCGGACCTCACCAATACAGATGGCACTCATTGTGCTGTGCTGGCTACCACTTTATAAGTCCACTGTAAGCCCACCTCACCGACGCAGCTGCCATGGATATAGTCGGGTCTCGTACTGCAGCCAGACTGGCTTCTTTGAAGCTGCGCTGACAGACGCCACCGTGAACCTAAACTCACCTCCACAGCAGCAACCACGAGATCAGCTCTAGGAGCACCTCGTCACTACAAAAGCTGCCGGAAAGCCAAACTTACTTCTGATGACACCGCCATGAGTCCACGCTGCTGAGCCTAATTCAGTCTGCACTGCTGGGCCCACTCGATGCTGAGGTGAGGGGGCACAGGGTGAGAGAAGAGGGGGGCAGCGAGAGAAAAAACAATGGACTAGGGCTTTAGAAGGGAGAAGAACACACCCCAAATCTGCAAACACACACACCCCCATCACTCCCTGGTCTGGTATTTCAAACTGGTAGGCAGCCCACTGACAAAAATGGGCACAGACATTTTCAAAAATTTCAGTTACTAGTGAATGTTCAAGCATCTCCATAAAGCAAACTGCACATACACCTCAGTGAACACTGCAATGATTTATATCCAATAACCTTTGCTTACAGCCCAATTCACACAAAAGACAAACAACCACTGAGTGAAAACGTTGCCCCATAGGAGTCTTTTATATCTTTCCCCTCTCACCCTAAACCTATGCCCTCTAGTTATGGACTCCCCAACCCCAGGGAATAGATTTTGTCTATTTACCCTATCCATGCCCCTCATAATTTTGTAAAACTCTATAAGGTCACCCCTCAGCCTCCTACACTCCAGACAAAACAGCCTCAGCCTGTTCAGCCTCTCCTTATAGCTCAATTCCTCCAACCTTGGCAACATCCTTGTAAATCTTTTCTGAACCCTTTCACGTTTGACAATGTCTTTCCGATAGGAAGGAGACCAGAATTGCACACAATATTCCAACAGCAGCCTAACCAATGTCCTGTGAGGTAAAAACAATGACTGCAGATGCTGGAAACCAGATTCTGGATCAGTGGTGCTGGAAGAGCACAGCAGCTGAGGGATGGCCTTATAGAGTTTTACAAAATTATGAGGGGCATGGATAGGGTAAATAGACAAAATCTTTTCCCTGGGGTTGGGGAGTCCATAACTAGAGGGCATAGGTTTAGGGTGAGAGGGAAAAGATATAAAAGACTCCTATGGGGCAACGTTTTCACTCAGTGGTATGTGTATGGAATGAGCTGCCAGAGGAAGTGGTGGAGGCTGGTACAATTGCAACAGTTAAGTGGCATTTGGATGGGTAAATGAATAGGAAGGGTTTGGAGGGATGTGGGCCAGGTGCTGGCAGGTGGGACATGATTGGGTTGGGATATCTGGTCGGCATGGTCATGATGAAGGGCTTTTGCCCGAAACGTTGATTTTGCCTGTCCTCGGATGCTGCCTGAATTGCTGTGCGCTTCCAGCACCACTGATCCAGAACCAATGTCCTGTACAGCCGCAACATGACCTCCCAACACCTGTATTCAATACTCTGACCAATAAAGGAAAGCATACCAAACGCCTTCTTCACTAACTTGCGACTCCACTTTCAAGGAGTTATGAACCTGCACTCCAAGCTCTCTTTGTTCAGCAACACTCCCTAGGTCATTACCATTAAGTGTATAAGTCCTGCTAAGATGTGCTTTTCCAATATTCACCACCTCACATTTATCTGAATTAAACGCGATCTGCCACTTCTCAGCTCATTGGCCCATCTGGTAATCTGAGGTAACCTTCTTCGCTGTCCACTACATCTCCAATTTTGATGTCATCTGCAAACTTACTAACTGTACCTCTTATGCTTGCATACACTTCCCAGATACTGACCTTATGAATCGCCAAACAGTTGCAGTCTGGTTAAGCACACTGTCGTCCCATTCTCTCTCTCTTCCCCCGCACCCCATTGTTAACTACACGTTCTTATCTGATGAGTCATGCTCAGTTGAACCTTTTGTTTTACAAAACTCAATACTTAACTCTTTCCCTGCCTATTTATATCCTATGCACATTCGCATACAAGAACCAGCCTGCAATTAACTTCCAGCCGAGCCTCAAAAAAAACTTGTTTATTCGTTGTTTAAAACAAGCTGCTATTCACAGCCAAGAGGAATCATTCAGCTCTCACAGTCAAACCAAAAGCGATTTAAAAGAAAATAAAGGTTCTAACACTGACTGGGAAGAGGTTTAACCAGTGACAGATTGAGTGAGTATGACACGTCTCATTGGAGTTTAAAACAAGAGCGATGTGATGATCTCATTGAAACATAAGTGCCTTGACAGGTTAAATGCGGAGAAGATATCCCCGTTATATGAGAGCCGAGGACCAAAAATCAGTCTCAGAATAAAAAGGACCCAATTTAAAACTGAGATGATGAGGAATTTCCTGCCAGAGTTGGAACTCCTTGCCACCAAGCTGTGGGGGCAGAGTTCTTGTGTATAGTTAAGGCTGAGATTGATGGATTGTTGATCATTCGGGGAAAATCAATGGTGTCAAGAAAAAATGTTGTAGACTGGACACAAGGAATATCAGCTCGACCATGATTGTTCCGCTATTCTATACAGGGCTCGAGTGGTTGAATGGCCTACTGCTGTTCCTGATACATATGATCTTCCCAGTAGATGGTAGAAACGGCTGTAACCAGTTACACAACTGGAGTAAGTGTGTTCCAGTGAACTGACTGTGGAAAGAGCTTTAAATTAGACTGGTGGGGGGGGTGAGAAAATCACACTTCATAGTTGAAAAACAATATGGATATTTAGTCCTTTGGATTAGAATATATCTGACCATCCAGCCTGGAGAAGCAGAAATCCCTACACTATGGAGATCGTGTGGAAATATCAGGACAATGACAGGGATACAATTACCCACCTGAGCTGGCCACCCAATGGTGCAATCACACTGGGGACGGACTATTCCTGCACCGCTCCACGTGCAGGGAGAATTCAGTCAGACATCCAGCTGCTGAGAGCCCTGTAAGTTTACAGGCGGTTACAGGAGTTGTAATCTGCGGGATGATTGCTTTTTATTCCATCCAGTTTCAACTCCCCTTCACGGTGCCTTTTTCCCGCAATAAGCCTTCCTCCCTCCCACCGGGAAACAAGCAGCAGAGGCCCAGATGGAGACATTGGCTCAAATGGAGGAGGGGGGGGGGGGGCTAAAGAAGGCCCCGCCTACTCACTGTGACATCGCTGCGCTGACTGTCCCTGTGCACTACCCTCACCCACTGAATGAAGATGGAGGCCATTGACCGGGGAAAGCTTTAAGCTCTCTGCGGCTTAAATCGCAGCCCCGGAAACAACATACTTGGAGGTTGAGACCTAACGTCTTGCCAGAATATTGCAACAAACGCTAACTTTCACTTTGACATACCGCCTAGACATGAGATAAACGGACATTTCTTAACAACCATCACACGCGGCGCTAAAACACATTCCATTCAGCTCGCGATCCTAGTGAATGATACGCATTTCTCAGCTCCTTGACCACGAGGTTAATAACTTGACACGACCAATTGTGAGACAGGGGCGGGACAGGTTGATCCAACCAATCAGAACGTTGGAATGGACGTCAATCCGGGGGAGGGAAGCAACTCGTGCTCCAACCAATTAGTGAAGCAGCAGACGGGTTTGAAAGTCGTGAGGTGTAAGGCTGTGTCCTGGTCTCAGGGGAGGATGCCTTTGTATTCGTATTTTTTACAGCACATAAAGTGGGAAACATTTCCAAGTCTTCAATTCCAATCAAATATCGCAGCAAGATCCGACAGAGTCACTCCATTCACTAGTACCTCACTATCATTCGCCTTTCACCGTGCGAGGTAAAGGTTTGTCTGTAAGAAAATACTTCCGAGATCAGTGTCACTGGGAAAACTCCGAGAGATTCGAAATCGTGCTCAGAGCAGTCCCAGAGGATGTGTCTCGGTTGGTGTACTGCACCTGAGGAAAAAGGAGCTGTAGACCTCCTTGGGGGAGCAGTACAGATTTATCCCATTGATGTCTGGATTTATGTTATGAACACAGGCCGCAGAAATCAGTCTTCAACACATTAGAAAGAATGTAAAGGCACAGAAAATAATTTGGCCGATGTAAGTCATTGAATCTTTTCGTTTCCAACCATTAAGTACAGAGGAATGGGGAGCACCACTCATTCTGGAAAAAAAAACGTTTTACAGTTGTTACCCCTGTGTCTCTTGCCATACGTTACCCAATCTTTTAGAATTTACATAAATCACTTAAATAGGGGAATGAAGGCATGGTAGCTAAGAATGGGGGAAAAATGTTATAATGAGGACATAAGTTGCGGACAGAGATGGATAGGTTTAGTAAATAGTAGTATAATGTGGGAAAATGTGAAGTCATGCATTTCGGCAGGAGGAATAAATTAGTGCAGAATACTTTTGAATGGAGTATGACTGCAGAATTCCGAGGTGCAGAAGGATTTAAAGCATGAGTTACAGTTTTGGAATGAAGATAGAGCGTGTAGTGTTGAAAAGTGTGGTGCTGGAAAAGCGCAGCAGGCCAGGCAGCATCCGAGGAGCAGGCGAATCGATGTTTCGGGCAGAAGACTCTCCTGCTCCTCGGATGCTGCCTGGCCTGCTGCGCTTTTCCAGCACTACACTTTTCAACTCTGGTCTCCAGCATCTGCAGTCCTCACTTTCTCCCAGATAGAGCGTATAGTCAAGAATGTTAATAGGCTGCTACCTTTTTTATGACAGGAGTAGAACATAAATGTACGGATGTTCTGCTTTATTTATGCAGGGAATTGGTGAGACTGCATTTCTCATACTGTGCACGATTTCCATCGTCATCTGTCAGGAAATGTGTAGATTTGTTGGAGATGGTTCAAAGGAGGTTTACTGGATTGATACCTGGAATCAGAGGGTTGTCTAAGGAGGACAGGTTGTAGAGGCAATAAGGAAAAGGAGGTGTCAGAATTGCTGATTAATAAAGGAAATTAATATTATTGTAAGTTGTGGTGAAGTAGAATCTGTATAGGTTGAACTTAGAAACACCAGTAGGCAGAAAACAATAGTAGGGTTATATATAGAATACAAGCTGCTGTGGTAATTTGAAGACATTGGAACGAATTTACAGATGCAAGTAATAAGACTATAGCTGTAATTATGGGTGACTTTGATCGGCATATAAATTAGGCAAATCAAATCAGTAGTGATGTGCTGGAGGAGGAATTCTTAGCATGTATATGGAACAGTTTTATCAATCAATGCATTGAAGAACCAAAAAGGTATTGGGTAACAAGACAGGAATAATTGACAACCAAAATGAGCATGGTCCCTTAGGGAAGAATGATCACGATATTAGAGTCATAGAGGTGTACAGCATGGAAACAGACCCTTCGGTCTAACTCATCCATGCCAACCAGATATCCCAACCCAATCTAGTCCCACCTGCCGGCACCCAGTGCATATCCCTCCAAACCCTTCCTATTCATATACCCATCCAAATGCCTCTTAAATGTTGCAATTGTAGCAGCCTCCACGACTTTCTCTGGCAGCTCATTCCATACACATACCACCCTCTGTGTGAAAAAGTTGCCCTTTAGGTCTCTTTTATATCTTTCCCCTCTCACCCTAAACCTATGCCCTCTAGTTCTGGACTCCCCGACCTCAGGGAAAAGTGTTTGCCTATTTACCCTATCCATGTCCCTCATAATTTTGTAAAACTCTATAAGGTCATCCCTCAGTGTCCGACGCTCCAGGGAAAACAGCCCCAGCCTGTTCAGCCTCTCCCTATAGCTCAAATCCTCCAACCTTGTCAACATCCTTGTAAATTTTTTCTGAACTCTTTCAAGTTTCACAACATCTTTCCAAGAGGAAGGAGACCAGAATTGCACGCAATATTCCAACAGTGGCCTAACCAATGTCCTGTACATCTGCAACATGACCTCCCGACTCCTGTACTCAGTACTCTGACCAATAATTGGAAAGCATACCAAACATCATCTTCACTATCCAATCTACCTGCGACTCCACTTTCAAGGAGCTATGAACCTGCACTCCAAGGTCTCTTTGTTCAGCAACATTCCCTTGGACTATACCATTAAATGTATAAGTCCTGCTAAGATTTGCTTTCCCAAAATGCAGCACCTCACATTTATCTGAATTAAACTCCATCTGCCACTTCTCAGTCCATTGGCCCATCTGGTCAAGATCCTGTTGTAATCTGAGGTAACCTTCTTCACTGTCCACTACACCTCCAATTTTGGTGTCATCTGCAAACTTACTAACTACCTCTAATGCTCACATCCACATCATTTCTGTAAATGATGAAAAGTAGCGGACCCAGCACATCCTTGTGACATTCCACTGGTCACAGGCCTCCAGTCTGAAAAACTACCCTCCACCACCCTCTGTCTTCTACCTTTGAGCCAGTTCTGTATCCAAATGGCTAGTTCTCCCTGTATTCCGTGAGATATAACCTGGCTAACCAGTCTCCCATGGGGAACCTTGTTGAACGCCTTACTGAAGTCCATATAGATCATGTCTACCAGTCTGCCCTCATCAATCCTCCTTGTTACTTCCTGAAAAAACTCAATCAAGTTTTTGAAACATGATTTCCCACGCACAAAGCCATTTTGACTATCCCTAATCAGTGCTTGCCTTTCCAAATACATTTGATATGGTTCTCCATGGTAGGCTCATTCATAAATTCAGGAAGTATGGGATACAAGGAGATTTGGCTATCTGGATTCAGAATTGGCTGGCTGACAGAAGGCAGAGAGTGGTTGTAGATGGAAAGTATTCTGCCTGGAGGTCAATGTTGAGTGGGGTCCTGCAGAGCTCTGTTCTTGGGCCTCTGCTCTTTGTAGTTTTTATAAATTACTTGTATTAGGAGGTTGAGGAGTGGGTTAGTAAATTGCAGATGACACAAATGTTGGAGGTGTCGTCGATAGTATAGAGGACTACTGCAGGCTGCAGCACGACATAGACAGGATGCAGAGCTGAGCTGAGAAATGGCAGATGGAGTTCAATCTGGATAAATGTGAAGTAATGCATTTTGGAAGGTCGAACCCGAATGCTGAATATCAAATTACAGACTGGATTCTTGACAGTGTGCAGGAACAGAGGGATCTGGGTTTGCAAGTACATAGATCCCTCAAAGTTGCCACCCAACTGTGTCCAGTTCTGGTCGCCCTACTATAGGAAAGATACAGAGGCTTTGGAGAGGGTGCAAAGAAGGTTTACCAGGACTGGACGGCTTGCCTAATGAAGAGAGGTTGAATAAGCTCGGACTTTTCTCTCTGGAGAGAAGGAGGAAAAGAGGAGACCTGATTGAGGTGTACAAAATAATGAGTGGAATGGATAGAGTCAATAGCCGGAGACTTTTCACCAGGGCAGAATGACTTTTATAAGGAGTCATAGTTTGAAGAAATTAGGAGGAAGGTATAAAGGAGACATCAGAGGTAGGTTCTTTACGCAGAGAGTTGTGAATGCATGGAATGCGTTGCCAGCTGTGGTGGTGGAAGCAGAGTCATTGGGGACATTTAAGCGACTGCTGGACATGCACATGGATGGCAGTGAGTTGAGGGATGCGTAGGTTAAGTTACTATATTTTACATTTGGATTA
This sequence comes from Chiloscyllium plagiosum, assembly GCF_037043375.1. NCBI lineage: Eukaryota > Metazoa > Chordata > Chondrichthyes > Orectolobiformes > Hemiscylliidae > Chiloscyllium > Chiloscyllium plagiosum. Next base: position 17,317,385 of record NW_028270184.1, on the reverse strand, counting down.
AACCTCCGCACAGCATTGTGGGTGAAAGGGCCTATTCTGTGCTGTACTTTTCTAGGATCTATGTACATCCTGTCCCTCAGGATTCCCTCCAACAACTTGTGCACCACCGATGTCAGGTCACTAGTCTGTAGTTCCCTGGCTTGTCCTTAGCATCTTTCTTAAACAGTGGCACCACGTTAGCCAACCTCCAGTCTTCCGGCACCTCACCTGTGACTATTGATGATGCAAATATCTCAGCAAGAGGCCCAGCAATCATTTCTCTAGCTTCTCACAGAGTTCTGGGGTACACCTGATCAGGTCCTAGGGATTTATCCACCGTTATGCATTTCAAGACATCCAGCACTTCCTCCTCTGTAATATGGACATTTTGCAAGGTGTCACCATCTATTTCCCTACATTCTATCTTCCATATCCTTTTCCACAGTAAATACTGATGCAAAATACTCATTTAGTACCTTTCCCATTTTCTGCGTCTCCACACAAAGACCACCTTGCTGATCTTTGAGGGGCCCTATTCTCTCGCTCGCTACCCTTTTGTCCTTAATGTATTTGTAAAAACCCTTTAGATTTTCCTTAATTCTATTTGCCAAAGCTATCTCATGTCCCCTTTTTGTCCTCCTGATTTCCCTCTTAACTATACTCCTACTGCATTTATACTCTTCTCAGGATTCATTCGAACTATCCTGTCTATACCTTACAAATGCTTCCTTCTTTTTCTTAACAAAACTCTCAATTTCTTTAGTCATCCAGCATTTGCTATATCTACCTGCCTTTCCTTTCACCCTAACAGGAATATGCTTTCTCTAGATTTTCGTTATCTCATTCCTGATGGCTTCCCATTTTCCAGCCGTCCCTTTACCTGCGAACATCTGCCCCCAGTCAGCTTTTGAAATTTCTTGCCTAATATCATCAAAATTAGCCTTTCTCCAAGTTAGAACTTCAACTTTTAGAACTGGTCTATCCTTTTCCATCAGTATTTTAAATCTAATGGAATTATGGTCACTGGCCCCGATAGTGAAGAAGGCATTTGGTATGCTTTCTTTTATTGGACAGTGCATTGAGTTAGGAGTTGGGAGGTCATGTTGCGGCTGTGCAGCACATTGGTTAGGCGAATTTTGAAATATTGTGTGGAAGTCTGGTCTCCTTCCCTTCGGAAGAATGTTGTGAAACTTGAAAGGGTTCAAAAAATTTACAAGGGTGTTTGAGCTACAGGGAGAGACTGAATAGGGGTGGCATGGTGGCTTAGTGGTTAGCACCGCTGCTTCACAGTGCCAGGGACCCGGGTTCGATTCCAGCCTCGGGTGACTGTCTGTGTGGAGTTTGCATATTCTCCCCGAGTCTGCTTGTGTTTCCTTCCGCAATCCAAAGATATGCAGGTCAGGTGAATTGGCCATGTTATATTGCCCATCATGTTAGTCCGGGTAAATGTAGGGGAATAGGTCTGGGTGGGTTACTCGTTGGAGGGTCGGAGTGGACTTGTTAGGCCGAATGGCCTGTTTCCATGCTGTAGGGAATCTAATCTAAGCTGGGGCTGTTTTCTGTGGAGCATTGCAGGCTGAGGGATCACCATATAGAGGTTTATAAAATCATGAGGGGCATGGATAGGATAAATCGACAAAATCTTTTCCCTGGGGTGGGGGGAGTCTAGAACTAGTGGGCATAGCTTTAAGGTGAGAGGGGAATGATATAAAAGTGACCTCAGGACCAACGTTTTCACGCAGAGAATGCTGCATGTATGGAAAGTGCTGCTATAAGAAGTGGTTGAGGCTGGTACATTTGCAGCATTTAAAAGGCATCTGGATGGGTATATGAATATAAGGGGTTTGGAGGGATAAGTGCCAGCAAATGGGACTAGATTAGGTTTGGATTCTGGACGGCATGGATGATTTGGACCAAAGGGTCTGTTTCCTTGCTGTACATCCCAATGACTCTATGTGCGCTTGTGAATCTAAGGCATATAAGGCTGTGGCCAAGTGTTGGAAAATGGGATTAGAATAGTTTGGTGGTTGTTTTTAACCTGCCCAGAACGGTAGGCCGAATGGCCTTTTTCTGTGCTGTAGATCTCTGAGACTCTTTGGGCATGAAGCCTGTTGAAGCCACTCACCATCCTGACTTGGAATATATCTCTGTTCCTTCAGTGTTGCAGGGTCAAAATTCTGGAATTCCTTCCCAAACATTATTGTGGGTCTATCTACAGCTCATGAATTACAGCGGTTCAAAACGACAGCTCAGTATCCCATTCTCAAAGGCAAGTCAGGACAGCAATAAAGCTTCCGGAGATGCCCATGTCCCATGAGTGATTTTTTTTAAAGCATTATCGAGACCAAGTGGGAATGTGGATTTCAAGCCTAAATCATTAACCTGTTGTTAGATTTGAGACGGCCCAGGGAATCCCTTGTGGACTCAGACCTGTAAAGCCTCTCTCGGTTCGTCCCAGAGATCATACTCTTTGGAAGTCTGGAATAAAAGTCTCTTACAGACAGTTTAGTTTAATTTTAGTCATCCCCTTTATTCACTAATAGCAATATAACACTGATACCTATAAGCTAAACTAATTAGGTTCTCATAACCTCGGAGAGTAGGGTACCAGCTCTTCAAGTGCCCCAGCAGGCTACTCCGATGTACTGCTACAAAGTGGCTTCCTTTATACAAAAGTTAACAGATAAGTGAAAGACAATAATTCGTAAGGAAGAAACGTTAAATTGACAAGTCTGTGTACGCTTGACTAATTGGCAGCACAGTGGCACAGCAGCTAGCACTGCTGCCTCACAGCGCCAGAGACCCAGGTTCAATTCCCGCCTCAGGCAACTGTCTGTGTGTCGTTTTGAACTGCTGTAATTCATTCTCCCTCTGTCTGCGTGGGCTTCCTCCGGGTGCTCTGGTTTCCACCCGCAGTCCAAAAATGTGCAGGTTCAGTGAATTGGCCATGTTAAATTGCCCGTAGTGTTAGGTGAAGGGGTAAATGTAGGGGAGTGGGTCTGGGTGGGTTGCTCTTCGGAGGGTCGGTGTGGACTTGTTGGGCCGAAGGGCCTGTTTCCACACTGTAAGTAATCTAATCTAATCTAATCACATCACTCCTACAAGCCCTAAACCATTCATCAGGTGGGAAAAACATACCCAGCCAAATTAGGTGCCTGCTAGCAAGATAAACTCCTATCATAAAGAGGTACCAGTCTGAGCTAATTGGAGAGTTCATAAGGTAAACTTGCACAGTTGACGTCTGATACAATTTTTTTTATTTCAAAACATACTTTATTCATAAAATATTTTGATGCTCTGTACAGTTGGTCATGCCATACATACGTAAACATTCCATTTCTTTGCATACAGAGATCAGAATTTATCATTTGTATATACAGGTCTGTACGTTTATCAATCATATATCCATATATTTAGCTGAGGCGTCAGCAGAGCCCAAATGACTGCATGGGCCCCCTGTTCTTCTTAGGCAGACAGATGTTACATGGTGGTTTTTCCCCTCCCTCTGACATCTCCCCTATACCTTCCTCCAGTCACCTTAAAATTATGGCCCCTTGTGACAGCCATTTTAGCCTTGCGGGGAAGTCTCTGGATATCTACTCTACCTATGCCTCTCATTACCTTGTATACCTCTATCGAGTCACCTCTGTTCTTTCTTCTCTCTGGTGTGAAAAGACCAAGCTCACTCAACCTCTCTAAATAAGTCAAGCCCTCCAATCCAGGCAGCATCCTGGTAAATCTCCTCTGCACCCTCTCAAAAGCATCTACATCCTTCCTACAATGAGGAGACCAGAACTGAACACAATATTCCAAATGTGATCAAAACAAGGTTTTATAGAGCTGCAGCAAAACCTGGCAGCTCTTAAATTCAGTCCCCCTGTTAATGAAAGCCAAAACACCATACGCCTTCCTAACAACCCTATCAACTTGGGTGGCAACTTTGAGGGATCTCTGTATGTTCCACCACACTGCTAAGAATCCTGTCCTTAACTCTGTATTCAGCAATCAAATTCAACCTTCCAAAATGAATCAGTTCACATTTATCCAGGTTGAACTCGTTCTGCCACTTCTCAGTCCAGCTCTGCATCCTGTCAATATCTTGCTGCAGCCTGCAACAGCTCTCTACATTGTCTACAACACACCAACCTTTGTGTCATCGGCAAACTTGCTAACGCTTCCACTTCTTCATTCAAGTCATTTTTAAAAACTACAAAGAGCAGAGGCCCAAGAGTGGCTATCCACTCTATCTATGCCTCACCATCTTGTACACCTCTGTCAAGTCACCCCATCTTTCTTCGCTCCAATGAGAAAGGCCCCAGCTCCCTCAACCTTTCTTCATAAGACATGCCCTCCACTCCAGGCAGCATCCAGGTAAATATCCTCTGCACCCTATCTAAAGCTTCCACATTCTTCGTATAATGAGACAACCAGAACTGAACACAAGATTCCAAGTATGATCTAACCAGGGCTTTACAGAGCTGAAGCATAACCTGACAGCCCTTAAACTTAATCCCCCTGCTAATGAAAGCCAACACACCATATGCCTTCTTAACAACCCTTGGGTGGCAAGGTTATCCTGTTTTCCTACCTCTCTTCCCAGTGTTTTTTCTAACCCACCAACACTGCGATTTCATGTGGCCTATTTTATTGCAGTGAAAACACCAGAGCTTTTTAAACTTCTCTTTCCCCTTCATGAGTTTCCTTTATATCCTGTGTTAAGCTATCTTTATTATCTTCACTGAGATCTACTGTTTCCTCACCACATGAAGATTTCTCTTTTCCCCAATTTCTATCCCTCCCGGATTGAAATTGATCCTCTGAAGCCAAACTTTGATGTATGAATCAACTCATAATCATCAGCCATTTCAGCTGCTAATCTTGCCGTTTTAACTCTCTGCTTTTCCATGTGAGTTGTCACCACCTCAGGAAGTGAATTTTTGAACTCCTTCAAAATAATCATCTCCCTCAGAGCTTCATATGTTTGATCTATTTTTAATGCTCTTACCCATCCATCAAAATTGTGTTGTGTGATCCTTACAAACTCAATGTATGTTTGACCAAGGTCCCTCCTTAGATCTGGCACAAGCTTATATGCACTTAAGATGGCTTTCTTCACCTCCTCATTAGCCCCAGATACCTCCTCTGATAGTAAGGCAAATACCTCACTAGCTCTACGTACCAGCTTTGTTTAGATCAACAAAACCCACATGGTATCTGGCCAATTCATTTGTTTAGCTACCTTCACAAATGAGATGAAAAAGGCTTCTATATCCTTCTCATCAAATTTGACACTTGTTTTTCTGAGACCCTCCACCAACACCAAGACAAAGTATTCGTATAGGACCTCACCTACCTCTTTTTCATTACCCCTTTTAGGCCTTCTAATTCCTTGTTTAAGTTATTTCCTACATTCCTGATGCACTTGCTTTATCAGGGCCCATCTTCCTGGACTTTCCATATGCTGCTTTTCCTTTTTGACAAAGGTCACAAGATTTCTGGTCTTCCAAAGTTCATGTAACTTGCCACACACATCCTTCGTTCTGACAGGAACATGCCACTCTGAACTCTTATCAACTGCTGTTTGAAATACCCCCACATGTCCATAGTGGATTTACCCTGAAACAGCTGCCTCAATCAAAATTCGTCAGTTCCTGCCTAATATTGTAGTGTAGTGTAAAGGGGTGGCACGGTGACTCAGTAGTTAGCACTACTGCCTCACAGTGCCAGGGACTTGGGTTCAATACCAGCCTTGGGTGACTGTGTGGAGTTTGCATATTCTCCCCGAATCTGTGTGGGTTTCCTCAGGTCAGGTAATTGGCCATGATAAATTGCCCAGTGTTAGGCGCATTTGTCAGAGGAAAATGGGTCTGAGTGGGTTACTCTTCAGAGGGTAGGTATGGACCTGTTGAGCCAAATGGCCTGTTTCCACACCATAGGGAATAAAATTTAAAAAGTAGTTCGTCTTCACCCAAGGACACCCTACTCCTTATCCATGAGTATCTTAAAACTGTAATGTAGGGGTGCCTGGAGTGGACGAAGTTAAAAATCACACAACACCAGTTAGCAGTGCTCCCAAGTGCCAAAACCTTACTGATTTCTTTGAGAAGGTGATCAAACAGGTGGATGAAGGTAAAGTGGTTGATGTGGTGTACGTGGACTTCAGTAAGGCATTTGATAAGGTTCTCCACAGGAGGCTATTGCACAAAATATGGAGGCATGGGATTGAGAGTGATTTAGCGGTTTCAGCCTGGAATTTAGTTACTCGTGGTGTACCACAAGGATCTGTTTTGTGGCCACTGCTGTTTGTCATTTTATATAAATAACCTGGATGAGGGCATAGAAGGACGGGTTAGTAAATTAGCGGACAACACTAAGGTCGGTGGAGTTGTGGATAGTGCCGAAAAATGTTGCAGTTACAGAGGGACACAGATGAGCTGCAGAACTGGGCTGAGAGATAGCAAGTGGAGTTTAATGCGGAAAAGTATGAGGTGCTTCACTTTGGAAGGAGCAACAGGAATAAAGAGTATTGGGCTAATGGTAAAATTCTTGGTAGTGTAGATGAGCAGAGAGATCTTAGTGTCCAGGTACATAGATCCTTGAAAGTTGCCACCCAGGTTGATAGGGTTGTTAAGAAGACGTAAGGTGTGTTAGCTTTTATTGGTCGAGGGATTGAATTTCAGAGCCACGAGGACATACTGCAGCTTTACAAAACTCTGGTGCAGCTGCACTTGGAATTTTGTGTACAGTTCTGGTCACCACATTATAAGAAGAATGTAGAACCTTAACAGGATGTTGCCTGGTATGGAGGGAAGGTCTTACAAGGAAAGGCTGAGGGACTTGATGCTGTTTTTGTTAGAGAGAAGAAGGTTGAGAGGTGACATAATTTAGACATATAAGATAATCAGAGGGTTAGATAGGGTGGACAGTGAGAGCTTTTTTCCTCAGATGGTGATGGCTAGCATGAGTGGACATAGCTTTAAATTGAGGGATAGCAGATATAGCACAGATGTCAGAGGTGGCTTCTTTACTCAGAGAGTAGAAGAGGCGTGGAATGCCCTGCCTGCAACAGTAGTAGATGCGCCAACTTTAAGGGCATTTAAATGGTTGTTGGATAGACATATGGATGAAAATGGAGTAGGGTAGGATAGACGGGCTTCAGATTGGTTCCACAGGTCGGCGCAACATTGAGGTCCGAGGGCCCGTACTGTACTTTAATGTTCTTTGCTCTATGTTCCATGTTTAATATATGTAGTTGATTGCTCTGCCATTTCTTTATTTCACATTATAACTTCCCCTGTTTCTGTTGATACGGGTTTTCATTAATCATTTCTTTCTCTTCATATAACTTTTAGAAGCTTTTCCCTTTAGTTTGTATATTCTCTGTAAGCTTACTTTTATTCTTAACTTTCCCATCTTAATTAATGCCTTATTCTTCTTTTGCTAAAATCTGAATTGCTGCCAGTCTTCATGTCTGCTGCTCTTTTTGGCCAATTTGTACGCCCCTTCCTTGGATCCATTGCTATCCCTAATATTCCTTGTTAGCCTTTCCCATTTTATTTTGTGCCAAACAGGAATGAACAACAGTTTTTTGTAGTTCCTTCAAGTGCTCTTTAAATGTTTGTCCTCCCTTTATGTTCTGTCCCCCAATTTATTGTAGCCTGCTAATGCCTCACACCATTGTAATTGCCTCTATTTAGATTTTAGCCCCTCGTCTCAGAATCAACTCTGTCACTCTCCATCTTAATGTCGAGTTCTGAATTCTGACTGAATTCTTCAGTCTCCTACAAGGGGCCTCATACAGCTAGATTACCAATTCTTCCCTTTTCGTGACATAATTAACATTTTGAAATTAAAGTTGCTTTAGTACTAGAAGACCATAGGACTGTTTTCTCACTTGAGAGAGAGAGATGGCTAATGTTGCTTTAACATGAAGGTTACCATATCTCACGCAATGGGCAAGTTTAGGAATGTGGGGCCTTCATGGTGACCTCAGCCGAAACAGAGATTGAGCACATGCTGTTGCATCACTCTGCATCACAAACCAGCTGGCCAGCCAACTCAGTTAACCCACCCCTGGCTATTACACCGTAGGCACTTGAATATGGACTTCATTTGAGCCCGCAATGTATCAATCCAGAAAACCATCTCATACACACTCCTGGAATGTCTCCTCTATCGTATTGTTACTGATGTGATTTGCTCAATTTACGTGCAGATTGAAGTCACCCAGAATAACTATAAGATATCAGAACAGAATTAGGCCATTTGGCCCACCAAGTCTGCTCCACCATTTGATCATGGTTGCTATGTTGCTCAACCCCCTTCTCCTGTCTTCAGCCTTCTCACATAACCATTGATCCCCATACCAGTCAAGAACAGATCTACCTCTGTCTTGAATACACTTAATGACTTGGCCTCCACAGCTCTCTCAGGCAATGAGTTCCACAGAATTGCCACCCTCTGACTGAAGAAACTACTCTTCATCTCAGTTCTAAAGTATTGTCCCTTCACTCTGAGGCAGTGCCCTCGGATCCTGGTCTCTCCTATGAGTTGAAACATCTCCTCTACCTCCATTCTATGCAGGCCTCTCAGTATACTTCTGTAAATTTCAATCATATCGACCTTATACTTTTAACTCCATTGAATACATAGTCTGATTCTTCAACTGGTACATGTGTGACAAGTCCTTCATCCCTGGGATCATATAGTAAACCTTTTCTAGACTCCTCCAATGCTAGCACATCCTCTGGAATACTGTGTGCTGTTTTGGTTGCCCTGTTATAGGAAGCATATTAAAAAACTGGAGAGACTTTGGAAAAGATTTTCCAAGATTTTTGCTGGAAATGGAAGGCGAGTTATAAAAATAGCTGGTTAGGCTGAAACCTTTTTCACGGGCATGTAGGAGGTTGAGAGATGACCTTATGGAGGTTTATAGAATCATGAGGGGCATAGATAAGATGAATAGCCAAGGTCTTTTCCCATGGTGGGGGAGTTCAAAACTAGGAGGCATGTTTTTAAAGTGAGAGGAGAAAGATTTAAAAGGGAACTGAGGGGCAACTTTTTTTACACAAAGAATAGTTTGTGTGGAATGAATTGCCAGAGGAAGCGGTAAATGCACATACAGTTACAACATTTACGACAATTAGCTAAGTACATGAATAGGAGAAAGTGAGAACTGCAGATACTGGAGATCTGAGTCGAGAGTGTGGTGCTGGAAAAGCACAGCAGGTCAGGCAGCATCCAAGGAGTAGGCTTTGGGAATATTGATCACAATTCCATAAGTTTTAGAATGCTCATGGATAAAGACTACAGTGATTCAAAAGGAAGAGTGCTAAATTGGGGGAAGGCCAACTGTACCAAAATTTGGCAGGAGCTGGGGAATGTAGATTGGGAGCAGTTGTTTGAAGGGAAATCCACATTCGACATGTTGGAGGCTTTTAAAGAGAGGTTGATTGGATTTCAGGAGAGCTATGTTCCTTTGAAAATTAGGGATAGAAATGGCAAGATTAGGGAACCATGGATGACGGTTGAAGTTGAGACTAGCCAAGAGGAGAAAGGATGTGTACATAAGGTTTAGGCCACTGAAGACAGACGAAGCTTTGGAAGAATATCGGGAATGTAGCACCAATTTGAAATGAGGAATTAAGAAGGCTAAAAGGGGTCATGAGATATCCTCAGCGAGCAGGATTGAAGAAAACCACAAAGCCTTTTATTCATATAGAAGGAGCAAGAGTGTAACTAGGGAAAGGATTGGCCCACTCAAGGATAAAGGAGGAAAAATATTCATGTAGTAAGAGAAAATGGGTGAGATTCTTAATGAGTATTTTGCATCGGTATTCACTGAGGAGAGAAACATGGCACATGTTGGGGTTAGGGATAAATCTTTGCTTACTCTAGGTCAAGTTGGCAAAGTGATTGGGAGGAAGTGTGAGGTATTCTAAAAGGCATTAAGGTGGACAAATCCACAGGTCCAGATGAGATCCATCCCAGATTAATGAGGGAAGCGAGAGAGGAAATAGCTGGGACTTTAACATATATCTTTGAAGCATTCTTGAACACGGTTGAGATCTCAAAGGACTGGAGAATTGTTAATGTTGTTCCCTTATTTAAGAAGAGTAGCAGGGATAATCCAGGTAATTATAGACCTGTGAGCCTGACGTCAGTGGTAGGGAAGCTGCTGGAGAAGATACTGAGGGGATAGGATATATACCCATTTGGAAGAAAATGGACTTATCAGTGATAGGCAGCAATATTTTGTGCAGAGAAGGTCATGTGTTACAAACCTAAGAGAATTCTTTGAAGAGGTGACAAAGTTGATTGATGAGGGAAGGGATGCAGAGGTCATATAAATGAACCTTAGTAAGGCATTTGATAAAGTTCCCGATGGTAGGCTGATGGAGAATGTGAAGTCACATGGGTGGCAGGGTGTTCTAGCTAGATGGATAGAGAACTGTTTGGACAACAGGAGACAAAGCGTAGTAGTAGTGGAAGGGACCTTCTTAAAATGGAGACCTGTGACCAGTGGTGTTCCACAGAGATCCATGCTGGGACCACTGTTGTTTGTGAGATACATAAATGTTTTGGAGGAAGGTATAGGTTGCCTCATTAGCAAGTTTGCAGATTACACTAAGATTGGTTGAGTAGCAGATAGTGAAGGGGACTGTCAGAGAATTCTGCAAAATATAGATAGATTGGAGAGTTGGGCAGAGAAATGGCAGATGGAGTTCCTCCAGACAAATGTGAGGTGGTGCATTTTGGAAGATCCAATTCGAGAACGAACTATACAGGAAAAGTCCTGAGGAAAATTGATGTGCAGAGAGATCTGGATGTTCGGGTTCATTGTTCCCTGAAGGTGGCAACGCAGGTCAGTGGAGGCATAACGTATGCTTTCCTTCATTAGGTGGGGTATTGAGTACAAGAGTTGGCAAGTCATGTTCCAGTTGTATAAGACTTTGGTCCGGCCATACTTGGAATACTGCATACAGTTCTGGTGCCACGGTTCTTGTAGCTCGGATCCCAGTTGCTGTAGTTGTGGGTATGTTCACCGAGCTGGGAAGTTGGTTCGCAGATGTTTTGTCCCCTGTTCTAGGTGAAATCCTCAGTGCTTTGTAGCTCCTGAGAAGCGCTGCTGAACTGTGTCTTCTGGAATTTATTTGGTTCTGTTCCTGCAGCTTCCGGTTGTCGGTTCTGTTTGTTCGTGGCAATGGTCGGTATATTGAGTCTAGGTCAATGTTTTTATTGATAGAGCCAATGGATGAGTGTCATGCCTCTAGAAATTGGCTGGCTGCCCTCTGTTTAGCTTGTCCTGTTATCATTGTGTTATCTCAGTTGAATTTATGATCCTTGTCATCTCTGTGTATAGCTACTAGGGACAGCTGGTAGTGGTGTTTAGTGACTAGCTGGTGTTCATGAATGCAGATTGCTACTTATCTGCCTGTTTGTTCTATATAGTGTTTTGTGCAGTCTTTGCATGGAATCTTGTAAACTAATGGTAAACTACAGCTAAGGGTAAGATTCTTGGTAGTGTAGATGAGCGGAGAGATCTGTGTCCAGGTACACAGATCCTTGAAAGTTGTCCTTGAACCCAGGTTGATAGGGTTCTTAAGAAGGCATATGGTGTGTTAGCTTTTATTGGTAGAGGGATTGAGTTTCAGAACCATGAGATCTTGCTGCAGCTGTACAAAAACTGTGGTGTGGTCACATTTTGAGTATTGCGTACAGTTCTGGTCACCGCATTATAGGAGGGAAGCTTTGGTAAGGGTTCAGAGGAGATTTACTAGAATGTTGCCTGGAACAGAGGGAAGGTCTATGAGGAAAGACTGAGAGAATTGAGGCTCATTTCATTAGAAAGAAGAAGGTTGAGAGGTGACATAATTGAGACATTTCAGATAATCAGAGGGTTAGATAGGGTGGACAGTGAGAGCCTTTTTGTCTGATGGTGATGACTAACATGAGGGGACATAGCTTTAAATTGAGGGGTGATAGATATAGGACAGATGTCGGAGGTAGTTTCTTTACTCAGAGAGTAGTAGGGGTGTGGAATGCACTGACTGCAGCAGTAGTAGTAGACTTGCCAACTTTAAGGGCATTTAAATTGTCGTTAGATAGTTCAGTGTTTTGCCAATGTTGGATTAATTCCATAATGATGACAACAGTTGAGAGGCTCTGATGGAACATGAATTAGTGAGCTGGTTATTGTCAAAAAGTGTGGTGCTGGTAAAGCACATCCGGTAAGGCAGCATTTCAAGCATAATCTCTTCATTGGGAATGTGAGGTGAGTTGAGAGATAAATGGGAGAGATGTGGGTCTGGGGGTCAAGTAGCTGGGAATGCAATAGGTCGATGAAGGTTGGGGGTAATGGTGATAGGTCGGAGTGGACAATGGAACGACAGGTGGAAAGGAAGATGGAGGGGTAGGACAGTTCAAGAGGGTGATGATGAGTTGGAAGGTTAGATGTGGGATAAGGTGGGGGGAGGGGAGATGAGGAAACTGGTGAAATACACATTGATTCTGAGTGGTTGGGGGTCCCAAGCAGAAATGAGGTCTTCTTCCTCCAGGCATCAGGTGGCGAGAATTTGGTAGTGGAGGGGGTCCAGGACTTGCATGTCCTTTGCAGAGTGGGACAGGGAGTTGAAGTGGTCGGCCACAGGGCAGTGGGATTGTTTAGTGTGTGTGTCCCAGAAATATTCTCTGAAACATTCTGCAAGTTGGTATCCTGTCTCCCCAATGTAGACGAGACCACATAGAGAGCAACTGACACAGGAGGTGACGTGTGTCGAGATGCAGGAAAATCTCTGTCCAATGTAGAAGGATCCTTATCTAGCATCAATTCCCAGCTCCCTTCTCCCCAGCCCCACCCCCTCCCATTTATCTCTCAGACCCCTTAGAGCCTCCAATTCCTGAAGAAGAGCTTATGCTCGAAACTTCGACTCTCCTGTTCCGTCAGATGCTGCCTGACCTGCTATGCTTTTCCAGCACATTTTTTTTAAACTCTAATCTCACAGCATCTGCAGTCCTCACTTTCTCAGAGTGAGCTGGTTATCACTGAGTACAGCCTGATCGCACTGTTGTTACTGCCTTCCATCAATTTGCTGATGATAAGAGTGTAGATTGACAGGGGTTCGGTAATGGGTGGGGTTGGATTTGTCTGCTTTTGTGGACTTGACATAACCGGACTATTTTCTATTAAATGTTGCTTCAATGTAAATATTGTGGTTATATTTGAACAGCTTGTCTGATGCTAAAGCGAGAGCAGGGCACTGAGTATGATGACCATAACCTTATTGAAGCCAAAGCAAGCAGGAAGGGCCGAATGGCCTACTCTTGATCTGATATTTCTACGTTGGTGATTTTTCAGAAGAAGCTGATATACAAATGTGCACATCCATAGCCAGAAAAACGCATGGATTCTGGAACTGGAACATCCTTTTGCATTCCTATTGGTCAGAAAACCTTGTCAATCTTGTGTGTGTCGTGTACTCAGTGTGCACAGGACGGACTGAAGAATGGAGATGGTAGGGACGGAGGTTGCAAGGTTCACAAATATGCAGTATCGACCTCAATAAAACGGTTTGGTGTTTTGCTCAGAGTATAAGTAAGCTGCACATTTTCTTCTGAAATCAGACCCCGGTTTAACGGCCAGTAGGGACGCCGGTTATCATGACGGACCTATACAGAGTAGTTAGAAACTGTTCCCACTGGTAAAAGCATTGAGAATAAGAGTGTAGATGTCAAATAAATTACAAAGAACAAAGAGAACAAAGGAAATTTACAGCCCAGGAACAGGCCCTTCGGCCCTCCAAGCCTGAGCCGATCCAAATGTACTGTCTAAACCTGTCGGTCAATTCCTAAGCATCTGTATCCCTCTACTCCCCACCGACTCATGCATTTGTCCAGACTCATCTTAAATGAATCTACTGTGCCTACCTCTACCACCTCTGCTGACAACACATTCCAAATGCCCACTACCCTCTGTGTGAAGTACTTGCCAAGTGTATCCCCCTTAAAAACTTTCCACCTCTCGTTATTGAATCCTTCACCCTGGTAAAAAGCTTGTCTCTATCCACCCTGTCTATACCCTTCATGATTTGTAAACCTCAATCTGTCCCGCCTCAATCTCCTTTTTTCTAATGAAAATAAACCTAACGTACTCAACCACTCTTCATAGCTAGCACTTTCCATACCAGGCAACATCCTCATAAACCTTCTCTGCACCCTCTCCAAAGCGTCCACATCCTTTTGGTAATGTGGCGACCAGAACTGTACACAATATTCTAAATGCAGCCGAACCAATGTCTTGTACAATTTTAACATGACTTACCAGCTCTTATACTCAATACCCCATCCAATGAATGCAAGCATACTATATGCCTTCTTGACCACTCTATCCACCTGTGCAGCAACCTTCAGGGTACAATGGACCTGAACTCCTAGATCTCTCTGCCCACCAACTTTTCCCAAGGCTCTTCCGTCCATTATTTAATTTGCTCTAGAATTAGTCTTGCCTAAATGCATCACCTCACATTTGTCTGGCTTGAAAACCATCTGCCACTTTTCCGCCCAACTCTCCAGTCTATCTATATCCTCCTGTATTCTCCGACAATCCCTTTTGCTTTCTGCTACTCCACCAATCTTTGTGCATCTGCAAACTTGCTGATCATACCAACAGTGCCCTATTCCAGATCATTTATGTATATTACGAACAACAGTGGACCCAACACCGACTCCTGTGGAGCACGACTGGTCACCTTTCTCCATTTCAAGAAACTCCCTTCAATGACTATGCCCGAAACATCGACTGTCCTGCTCCTCAGATGCTGCCAGACCTGCTGTGCTTTTCCAGCGCCACACTTTTTGACTCTATTCTCCAGCATCTGAGATCCTCACTTTCACCAAGGGCAATAGGTGATTATTTGATTAGACACTATGTACAGGATTTCAGGGAGAAGTCAGGGAAATGGCACAAGTCAGCAAGCATATTTGGAGCACTGTACTGCCACAATGCTTTGAATGGCCTCCTTCTGTGCCTTTACAATTCGGTGAATCACAATTGCTCATTGAACTTGCACACAGTCAGTTATGAATATGGATCTAATGTATGATCATCTGTATGCTTTCTCAAGGACAAGCAATGTTTGTATTACAGTGAGTTATCAAACGTATTTCTGTCTCTAGATGCACATTTAAAAGAAAGTTTCAGAAAGAATTTGAAAAACTTAAGGATAGATAAGTCCTCTGGGCCAGAATGGATATAACCAAGATTACTACAGGAAGCGAGGTAAGAGTTTGCTGTGCCTTTGGTTACGATTTTTGCATCCTCACTGTCCACTTGAGCAGTGCCAGATGATTAGAGGGTGGCAAATATTATTCCCTTATTATGATTACTTGGAAAACCATAGTTTGATTAGAGATAGTCAGCATGGCGTTTTGAGGGGCAGATCATTCCTCACAAGTCTTATGGAATTATTTGAGGATGTGACAAAACACATTCATGAAAGTAGAGCAGTGGATATTGTGTACATGGATTTTAACAAGCATTTGATAAGGTTTCTCATGGTAGGCTCATGCAAAAAGTGAGGAGGCATAGAATGCAGAGAAATTTGGCTGGCTGGATACAGAATTGGCTGGCCCATAGAAGACAGAGGATTGTCGTAAATAGAAAGTATTCGGCCTGGAGCTTGTTTACCAAAGGTGTTCTACAGGGATCTGTTCTGGGACCTCTGCTCTTTGTGACTTTTAAAAATGACTTGGATGAGGAAATGGAAGGTTGGGTTAGTAAGTTTGCCAATGACACAAAGATTGGTGGAGTGGCGGAGGGCTGTTCTAGGTTGCAACGGGATATTGAATACAGGATACAGAACTGGACTAAGAAGTGGCAGATGGAGTTCAACCTGGAAAAGTGTCAAGTTATTCATTTTGGAAAGTTAAGTTTGAATATAGATTCCAGATTTAAAGGCAAGATTCTTGGCAGTGTGGAGGAACAGAGCAATCTTGGGGTCCATGTCCATAGATCCCTCAAATTTGCCAGCCAAGTTGATAGGGTTGTTAAGAAAGTGTATGGTGTGTTGGCATTGACTAGCAGGGGAATCGAATTTAAGAGCCACGTGGTTAACCTGCAACTCTATAAACCCCTAGTTAGACCACATTTGGATTATTGTGTTCAGACATGTTCACCTCATTATAGGAACAATGTGGAAGCTTTAGAGAGGGTGCAGACGATATTTACCAGGATGCTGCCTGGACTGGAGGGCATGTCTTATGAAGAAAGGTTGAGGGAGCTAGTGCTTTTCTTATTGGAGCAAAGAAGGATAAGAGGTGACTTGATAGTGGTGTACAATATGAGAGGCATAGACAGAGTGAATAGTCAGTGACTTTTTCCCTGGGCAGAAATGGCTATCGCAGGGGTAAATAATTTTAAGGTGATTGGAGGAAGGTTTAGGGGAGATGTCAGAGATCGGTTCTTTGTACAGAGAGTGATGGGTGTGTGCATTGCACTGCCAGCGGTTGTAGTAGAGTCAGATACATTCGGACATTTAAGCAACTCTTGGATAAGCACATGGATGATAGTAAAAGGAAGGGTATGTAGGTTAGTTTGATCTTAGAGTAGGATAAAGGTCAGTACAACATCTAGGGCCGAAAGTCCTGTACTGTGGTGCACTGTTCTATGTTGTAGAATTATGGCAGAAAAAGTAGGGAGAATGTGGGACATGGATTTATAACTTTGAGGGGAAAATGTTCAACAAAGCCTGGATTTGTCTGGACACAATTTCTTTTCCAGTGCAATAGAAAGAAAGGATTTGTTGATGGAAAACTCAAATCATAAATCATACTGCAATTTGAGAGAGTTACTTGAATCATCAGGACCTGAATGTAACCTTTCAATGTATTCATCTGATCTGTTAGTAAGGGAACATCTCAAATATCAGTATGACTAGAAAAGCACTGACACACAGACACCTAGTGAGAGTGTTCCAGTAAACAGACTGGGAAAGAATTTGAGCCAGTTATGCAGCCTTAATGTCAACTGTTTCCAAACTTTACAAGTTATCCCTCAAACCAATTTTGTTTTTTGATGTTGCAAACAACAGCCTGCTTTAACAGTGAATTGAAATGTAAAGGACAGCTTAGTCAAGATCTTCCTTCTTAGATGGAAATGCATCTGCAGACCTCATTTTCTCTTCCTTCTTAGAGTCAGGGCAACGATCATGGATAGTATCAATTAATATTATTTACAGTTGGCCTCCATCATTACCATCCTTGCCTTTCCCCTCTTTAGTCTCACAGTAACAGCTATGAAATCTGTCTGCGAATACGTTTGGGTTCTTCATGGGGGCTGTTCGATTTTTCATGAGGTCTTAATTAGCTCTTCCCTCAGCTCCTCTCTGACCTTCACCATTCCTTTAAATCCTTGACATTGTCTGTTTTCTGACCTTAGCTCCTGTGACCAAATGCTCACTGAGAACATAGGGGAGGCAGAGCAGAGGTGAAGAACTTTGAATTACATTAGTCCAGCAGAGTCCAAGGCCACCAGTGCTAGTTTTGTTTGTTGAGATGTTGTACCTGACACACACTGTTTTCAGCGACACGTAGAGAGTGGAGCAGAGGGCAGCATGGTCGCTCAGTGGTTAGCACTGTTCCCTCACAACACCTGGGACCTGAGTTCAATTTCCACCTCGAGTGGCTGTCTGTGTGGGGTTTGCATGAGTTTCCTCCCACGATCCAAAGATGTGCAGGTTAGGTGAACTGGCCATGCTAAATTGCCCATAATTGTAGGTTAGGTGCATTAATTGGGGTAAACATAGGGTAATAGGGTAGAGGAATGGGTTGGGGGGGGTTACTCTTTGGAAATTCGGTGTGAATTTGTTGGGCCTAATGGTCTGTGGGATTCTTTTCGATGGTCTGTTTCATTTTCTCACATATTCTGCTATTTTCTGTCTGTAAATTAATTTCTAGCTCCAGTGATCAGTTTAATAATGGATTTTTCGCTTGTGTATTGCACTCTGATGCAGTACAACTGTACTTCTCGCCATCCACCATTTCTCTTTTACAACTGACGTACTAATTGCCATAACTCTTTATTCAGCTGTAAAGCACACAAATGCGAACAAGACGATCAACGTTTAAAAGCATCTGGATCAGTGCATAAATAGGAAGGATTTAGAAGGGTTTGTGACAATTGAGACTTAATTAGTTTCAGATATCTGGTCAGCGTGGACGAGTTAGACCGAAGAGTCTGCTTCCTACTGTACATCTCTATGACATTTCTATAACTTATTCCAGACTATTCCACCTCAATAGTTCCTTTCTGAATCTCTTCAGGATAGACTCTCAATCTCTGTTGCACTGTTCCACCAGTTTCAGTACATTTCCCATTTCTGATGCTGCATCACACTGTATGCCAGTTCCATTTGAACACATCGCAATTTCATTATAATTTACTTCACAGAATCAAAGAATTGTTTCAGCACAAAAAGAGGCCATTGGGGTCATCATGCCAACATCACTTCTATTCTCTACAGCTAATTTACTGGCTTTACTCCATATGTCTGTACATCAGGTCTATCCAAATAAGCCTCAATGGAACCTGCCTCTGCCACATTTCCAGGCAGTGCCTTCCACACCCTGACCATTCACTGTGTGACAAAGCTTTTTCTCATGTCACTTTAAATTTATATCCTCTCCTTTTTGTTTCCCAATTCACAAGTGGGAAGAACTTCTTACCTATTTCTATTCAGTAGGCTTCTAATTTTGAAAACTTTCATCAATCTCATCTCAGCCTTCTCCTCTTCAAGGAGAACAGTTCCACCTTCTTTAATCTATCACCATAACTGATGCTTCCCATTCCTAGAAGCATTCTTGTAAAGCACTTCAGCACTTGCTCCAATACATTCATACTTTTCCTATAACTTGGTGGCGATGACTACACAATCTCCAGGTGAGGTCTAAATTAGAGTCTTGTATACAATTTCAACATCACCTCCCTGCTTTTGTATTCTATTCTACTCTATTCTATAAAGCTGAAAATATTGCATCTTTTATTCATTTCTCACTCAGTCCTGCCACCTTCAGTGATGCACATGTACATCCACGTCCTTCTGCTACCGCATTGTTTGAATTGTACCTTCTATTTTCGATTATCTTTCCAAATTCTTGTGACCAGAATGCATTACCTTACACTTCCCTGCACTGAATCTCATCTGCCACCTACCTGCCCACTCCACCAACACAAGAATATTCCACATGAGTTTAACTACAGTCTAAGACTGTTGTTTCCCAAGTTTCCTGTCCAGTTTATGTTGGAACGGGGTATGTCAATCCCAGTATCTGAAGCCAAGCTTAATCTCAGTAACGTGAGAACAGCATGTGCTTTCTGCCTGTCAGTCCTTGATCCAATGCATAAAATTCCTCACTTTTAGGAAGTATTCTCATTGTAATCAGTTCATGGCTCAGGTTACATAAAGATCACTCACATAAATAAAATATCTGTATTAACTCCTCATTCCCCACATCACAGGGATAGGGAGAGGTGAGCCTATGGGAGAATATAGCCTGAGCTGTACTAACCCCTCTGTTCTCTACATGGCAGGGGGAAGGCCATGGGTGATTTGAAATCAAGAAATTTTAAACTGAGCCATCACTTGACCTGAAGCCAATGTAGGTCAGTGCGCGCACAGGAGGTGAACAGGACTGATATGAGAAAGCAAACTGGGAGCAAAAACACCAGAAACTCTATTTCAATTCACCTCCCTTCCCGCTGACACCCTCCCAGTGTCCTGTTTACTCGGGTTTGCTCTCAGCAGAGCTGACCTATTTTCTGCTATACACTTACCACTCTCACCTCCTCTCCTAGGGTGGCACACTGGCTCAGTGGTTAGTACTGCTGCCTCGTAGCACCAGGGACTCAGGTTTGATTTCCTGGCTTGGGTGACTGTCTGTGT
This sequence comes from Chiloscyllium plagiosum, assembly GCF_037043375.1. Classification (NCBI taxonomy): domain Eukaryota; kingdom Metazoa; phylum Chordata; class Chondrichthyes; order Orectolobiformes; family Hemiscylliidae; genus Chiloscyllium; species Chiloscyllium plagiosum. The sequence goes on along the minus strand of NW_028270184.1, from coordinate 17,297,469 downwards.
GGAGTTTGCCTGTGATTGTGTGGGTTTGCTCCTGGTGTTCCAGTTTCCTCCCACTGTCCAAAGATGTGCAGGTTAGGTGAATTGGCCATGCCAAATTGCCCAATAATCTTCAGGAATGTGTAGGCTAAGTGCATTAGTCAGGGAAATGTACAGTAATAGGGTAGGGGAATGGGTTTGGGTGGAATACTTTTCAGCGAGTCGGTGTGGTCTTGTTGGGCCTAATGGCCTGTTTCCACACAGTAGAGATTCTATGATTCAATACAACCATCACTGGCATTCTGAACACCCATACAATCTTCCACTTGCTCCCACCCCCCAAAGCCCCCCACCTCTGTTTCTCCAGCATAAATACCATTATTTTCCTAGTTCCCCTTCAGTGTCAAGGAAGAGTAGATTAGACTTGAAACATTAATTATTTTTCCCTCTTCACAAATGCTGTCAGATGTACTGAGTTTCTCCAATGCTTTGTTTGTATTTCAGACCTCCATCTCCATACGTGTATGCTAATACTTAAAGCAAAGCTGAATTGATTTCACTTTATCCAGAAAGTTAACACCAAGAGCTGGGCTGGAGGTGGTGATCATCAGCTGACACAGACTCCATTTCACAGGGTTCAGTCCTGATTGTGAGTAACAGCAAAACCAGTCATGGTAGCTGCTTGTGAACTTGCTTATGTCTCAACAGATTGGATGACTGAGTAAATCCTTTACCGCATTCTGAGCAGGTGAAGGGTCTCTCCCCGGTGTGAATACGCTGGTGCTTCAGCAGATTGGACAAATTATTGAATCTTTTCCCACACTCGGGGCAGCTGAATGGCCTCTCCCCAGTGTGAATTCGCTGGTGCACAATGAGATGAGATGATTTCCTGAACCCAGTCCCACAGTAAGAGCATCTGAATGGTTTCTCATCAGTGTGAACACGTTGATGGCTGACCAATTCAGCAGAACTTTTAAAGCATTTCCCACAATGCAGGCATTGAAATGGTCTTTCATCACTGTGAACTCGCTGGTGTTTCAGCAGGTGGGATGACTGAGTGAATCCCTTGCCACACTCAGAACAGATGAATGATCTCTCACCATTGTGAACTCGCTGGTGTGATGACTGAGTGCTTCCCTTCCCACACTCTGACCGGCCGAATGACCTATTCTCAGTGTGAACTCGCTGATGTGCCATCAGGTGGGATGACTGAGTGAATCCCTTCCCACACTCTGTGCATGTGAATGGTCTCTCCCCAGTGTGAGTTCTCTGATGACATAAGAGGTTAGAAAACTGAGTGAATCCCTTCCCACACTCAGGACAAGTGAATGGCCTCTCTCCAGTGTGACTGCGTCGATGCGTTTCCAGGTCAGATGGGTAATTGAATCCCTTTCCACAATCCACACATTTCCACGGTTTTTCCCCAATGTGACTGCACTTGTGTCTGGACAGGCCAGACGATCGGCTGAAGCCTCGTCCACACAGAGGACATGAGTACAGTTTTTCCCCACTGTGAAAGGTGATTTTACCTTCCATGTTCAAAGTCCAGAAAGATATTCAGGTTACCAAACATTGGGTGACACTGTCAGATCCTGATGTAATGTTTAATTGGAATTTGTTGATGGTAAATTCTCCCCTTCCAAAATCCTGGAAAAATGATTGAAAACAGAAAGAAGGGAATGAGTGAGGTCCCGCAAAGACAGAAATGTAAATTGAACTCAATGAATCTTATAATTTCTGGAGATAAAACCCATGAACCATAAAGCTGCCTGATTGTCATGAACACTCAACTGGATCACAAACATGTCACTCCTTCTGGACCCACAGCAGAATCTGGCTTGGATTAGTGGAGAGACCAAGAAAGAGCGAGGTTATGGTGTTGCCATGGTTCAACAAAAGGAATTTTGTAAACAAAATCCTAAACCTCCTATAAGAATCCTGGCAGCAGGTGTATGTTAACAACCTTATCATCCAAATCACTTCCATGTCCCACACCATACTGCCCTGTGTGACATCCAGTTCTGAATTTAGAAGAATGAAGTCAGTGTCTTTAGACAAGCTACAAACTCCATGCCAAAGCCACTGATTTCATCTCTTTTTGGTCATCATCTGAGGCTGAACTACACAGGACACAATCATAAAAAATATAAGAGTTGAACACGCTTCTGATAGTTTGGGGCAAGGCAGATCAGAAACATTATTCATGAATGATTGTAAAGGGGTTACAGGACACAACTCTGTTTTGGGCGAGCCCTCCGGGGGATCATCGCGATCAATAAAGGAATCACAACACTCTATCCTCCTGTGACCTGGGTCACAATAGCTGCACCATCAACCTGTTGAACATTGACCCTCTCTGCCATTGACTGACCCTGTAATTGAAGATACCGTTTACACAGGGTTATGAGTTTCAGCTGAGGGACTTAATGTGACTGAACAGAACCAGAGGTCTTTGGACACCTAGGGCTGGATGGCAGAGGGGATTGAAGCAAAGAATTTAAGAAAGGTCACTGGACTTGAAATGGGAAGCATGATGACTCAGTGTTTTGTACTGCTGCCTCACAGCACTGTGGACCTGGGTAAAATTCCACCCTGGGGTGTCTGTCTGTGTGAGGTTTGCACATTATCCCCAGGTCAGCGTAGGTTTCCTCCCACAGTCCAAAGATGTGCACGTTGGGTGGACTGGCCAACAGGGTGGGGGAATGGGACTGGGTATTATGCTCTTCGGAGGATCGTTGTGGACCAGTTGAGCCGTATAGCCTGTTTCCAAACTGTAGGGATTCTATAATTAACTCCATATTTTTCTCCATATATTGTGCCAGACTTGTAACGTTCCTCTAGCAGTTTTGTTGTGAGATTTGTTATCTTATCCTTTAGTCTTTGCCATAGCTTTGCCTCAGCAAGAAGCCGTGAGGCCTCATCAGTTTCATTGACAATTTGTGACAATTCTAAGCTAATGTCGGCGACTGCTCCCTGGCCCCCTACAAAGACGGCGGCTTTGCATGTCCTTTGCGCCTCATTGCCCCTAAGAAAGATGGCGTCCTTCAGCATAGGCCCAACGCTAGAAGCTGTGACCCCGCTCTTTGTTCACGGTAGAAGAAGGAGATAAAATCCTGACTGGGGTTTGCAAGAGACTTACACAACACGTTTACTAACCTGGCGGAGCACTCGCCACGTCCATCGGTCTCTCCACTGCTCCATAATTCTACTGTTTATGAATCCGAAGTGATCATCCCACCACCACCTTCACTGTTTTCGCGCATGTGCCATGCTGCTTAAACACTACGCATGCGCGTTTTTCATGTTATGTTGATCGGGGTTAAAAATCGCACAACACCATCTGATGAAGGAGCGACGCTCCGAAAGCTAGTGTGCTTCCAGTTAAACCTGTTGGACTATAACCTGGTGTTGTGTGATTTTTAACTTTGTACAGCCCAGTCCAACACCGGCATCTCCAAATCATGATGTAGATCGGGGAACATTCACAACCGCGGGGTGTGCTGGGTACGTACGTTGCAGTGACGGGTCAATTGTGTTTATTAATTTGCTGAAGCTGCAGAAACAGTGTGACGTCATAAACTTCAAAAACACGTATCTCACCAATGTTAACCATTGCCTCTGTTCACTTGTTCCTCACATTGTATGCCCATGAATGCAAAATGGTAGATTCTCTGCCTCAGCATCAACCACGTCTTGACAAATTGCTAGGCTTATAACAGAAAAGCTCGTGGAGTTTATTTTTTTTACAGCACTTTTTTTTTTAAATTGCATATCTTTAAGTTGATCGTGGGTCAGGCTAACTTATCTGAAATCAGTGTCGCTTGTTTTTAGATTTTGAGTCCTATGCTCCTGTATCCATTGTTAGTTCTTGCTTTGATTTTAGCTCATCATGTTCTTTAATATCGTTTATGGAGTTCCATTTCCTAACCGTGTCCACCCAACTATTCAGTTGTTGTTCCCAAAATTGTTAACAATGCAAAATGACAAATGACACTACTTCTTGTTGTGGTTCTGTTCGCCAAGCTGGGAATTTGTGTTGCAGGCACGGTGGCACAGTGGTTAGCACTGTTGCCTCACAGCGCCAGAGACCCGCGTTCAATTCCCGCCTCAGGTGACTGACTGTGTGGAGTTTGCACATTCTCCCCATGTCTGCGTGGGTTTCCTCCAGGTGCTCTGGTTTCCTCCCACAATCCAAAAATGTGCAGGTTAGGCGAATTGGCCATGTTAAATTGCCCCTAGTGTTAGGTGTAGGGGAATGGGTCTGGGTTACGCTTCGGCAGGTCGGTGTGGACTTGTTGGGCCGAAGGGCCTGTTTCCACACTGTAAGTAATCTAATCAGATGTTTCGTCCCCTGTCTAGTGGAATCTGTCTGCGGCAGATTCAAACCACTACAGATGCCAGAGGAAAGATCACAGAAGCGCTTCACAGGAGGCTCCCAAGCACTGAGGATGTCACCTAGACAGGGGACGAAACGTCTGCAACACAAATTCCCAGCTCGGCGAACAGAACCACAACAACAAGCACCCGAGCTACAAATCTTCTCACAAACTTTGGACACTACTTCTGGTGGTGGGTGTTGGTTTTTCAGTATATTGAACCAGCAACTAGGACATTAATAAACCTGTAAAGGAAAAGGCCACATTTTGAATGTGATAACACTGCTGGTGGAATAAAGAGCCAAAGTTCATTTGAAAAAGCAAGATTTCATAGGCACATTGTCCAATATCGGTGTGAAACACAGAACCTGAGATTAAAAATCTTGCTCTACCAACTGAGATCGCCGGACAGATACCAACTCGGAATCTTTCCAAAGCAAGGAGACTGCTTAAAAGCAATGCAGATAATTAAATTGACCACCAGAGCCCCACGGCTCAATTAGTTCTGCTCAATAATCAGTAAAATCATTGAGATTCCACTTTGCTTTTGTTTGCTTCTCAGTATTGACATCTAATTTCAGCAGCATCTGTTCCTGAATTTAATATTTATCTGTTTGCTGTGTGGTTTCTTTTTGAATTCAGATTTGCTCCAATAAGGCACAATAACTGAATGACAAAGTTAAAGGACAATCAACAGAAAATGAGTCACTCACTACTACATATTCCCAATGCTGATGTTCAAGCTTATCAAATGCCAGTCGTTCGAGAAAATGTTGTGGCGGAGACGAGACTGTCACACGCCTCCTTCTGGAAAGTGCCTATGCAAAGGAAGTCTGGAAAGGAATGCAGTAGTGTTTATTGAGGTCCGTCCCGAGCAGCTCCATGATGTCTGTTCCCTGGGATATACACTAAGATGAACATCAAGTGTGCCTAGAGGACCATCAACTCAGTGAAAGACACTCTTTGGTCTGCCCAAGATTTGCAGGTTTTTTTAGATTAGATTACTTAGATTAGATTACTTACAGTGTGGAAACAGGCCCTTCGGCCCAACAAGTCCACACCGACCCGCCGAAGCGTATACCACCCAGACCCATACTCCTACATTTACCCCTTCACCTAATACTATGGACAATTTAGCATGGCCAATTCACCTAACCTGCACATTTTTGGATTGTGGGAGGAAACCAGAGCACCTGAAGGAAACCCACGCAGACACAGGGAGAATGTATTCCGGTTGAAGGAGTTGACCCTGACCGAGGGTTGCAGACTGGCACATTCCAAGGTCCAGGATTATGTGCTGAGGGACGCAGTGAAGCTTTGGGCAGCTGTCGCCGAAGAGTGGTGGGGAAAGACCACCTTGTCAGGTGCTTCTGCTGAAGAATAACTGAGGTCCATTCAGTATTGGGCCCAGCTGACATCGCAACTAAATGCCAAATGGTTGAGGGAAAGGAGCAGTTACCGAGGGAAGATATTTAATTGGGTGAAAGGAAATTATGATACTATCAGACAGGAGTTGGGAAGTACAGACTAGGAACAATTGTTCCATAAAAAGGGCACAGCAGACATGTGGAGACTGTTTAAGGAACAGTTGTTGCGAGTGATGTACGAATTTGTTCCTCTGAGACACCACCAAGAAGAGGTTAGATTAAGGAACCTTGGATGGTGAGAACAGAGGAGCTTATCATCAAAAGGAAGAAGGCAGCTTATGTAAGGTGGAGGAAGCAAGGATCTGGCACAGCTTTAGAGAATTACAGGCTTGCTAGAAAGGAGCTCAGAAATTGACTGAGGAGAGCCAGGAGGGGACATGAAAAAGGGTAGTCAAGAAGGGAGAACCCAAAGGCATTTTACTCATACGTGAGGAATAAGAAATTATCAGAGAGAAGGTAGGACTGATCAGGAATAGTGTAAGGAACTTGTGCATGGAGTCTGAGCAGAAAGGGAAAGCCCCAAATGAGTTTTTTTGCTTCGGTTTTCACTCAGGAAATGGACCTTGTTGTGAATGAGAACTTTGAGGAGCTGCAGTATAGGCTTGAACAGATCAAGACTGTTGAAGTTGATGCATTGGAAATTTTGGCAACATTAAGATTGATAAGTCCCCAGGGCCAGATCAAATTTATCCTAGGTTACTCCAGGAAGCGAGAAAGGAGGTTGCTAAGCCGCTGGCGAAGATCTTTGCTTCCTCACTCTCCACGGGAGTTGTACTGGAGGATTGGAAGGAGGCAAATGTTGTTCATCTTTTCAAGAAGGATAATAGTGAAATCCCTGGCAATTACAGACCGGTCAGTAAAGTTTTGGGAAGAATTCTGAGGGATAGGGATTATGGCTATTTAGAAAACCATAGCATGAATAAAGGCAGTCAGCATGGCTTTGTGAGGGGCCTCACAAATCTTATTGAGTTCTTTGAGGAGGTGACAAGTCAGGTTGATGAAGGTCAAGCAGTGGATATTGTGCATATAGACTTCAGCAAGGCATTTGATAAGGTTCCCCATGGTAGGCTCATTCATAAAGTCAGGAAGTATGGGATACAGGGAGATTTGGCTATCTGGATTCAGAATTGGCTGGCTGACAGAAGGCAGAGAGTGGTTGTAGATGGAAAATATTCTCCCTGGAGGTCAGTGTTGAGTGGGGTCCAGCAGGGCTCTGTTCTTGGGCCTCTGCTCTTTGTAGTTTTTATAAATGACTTGGATGAGGAGGTTGAGGGGTGGGTTAATAAATTTGCAGATGACACAAAGGTGCCATTGATAGTATCAAGGGCTATTGATGGCTGCAGCACGACATAGACAGGATGCAGAGCTGGTCTGAGAAATAGCAGATGGAGTTCAACTTGGATAAATGTGAAGTGATGCATTTTGGAAGGTCGAACTTGAATGCTGAATATAGGACTAAAGACAGGATTCTTGGCAGTGTGGAGGAACAGAGGGATCTTGGTGTTCAAGTACATAGATCCCTCAAAATTGCCACCCAAGTGGATCGCGTTGTTGAGAACGCATATGGTGTTTTGGCTTTCATTAACAGGGAGATTAAATTTATGAACCGCGAGGTTTTGCTACAGCTCTACAAGTCCTTGGTGAGACCACACTTGGATTATTGTGTCCCGTTCTGGTCGCCCTACTATAGGAAAGATACAGAGGCTTTGGAGAGGGTGCAAAGAAGGCTTACCAGGATGCTGCCTGGACTGGAGGGCTTGCCTTATGAAGGCTTATGTTGACTAAGCTCGGACCTTTCTCTCTGGAGAGAAGGAGGATCGAGGTATATATGATAATGAGAGGCATGGATCGATTCAATAGCCAAAGACTTTTCCCCAGGGCAGGATTGACTGGCATGAGGGGTCATACTTTTAAGATATTCGGAGAAAGGTATGGAGGGGATGTCAGAGCAAGGTTCTTTATGCAGAGAGTTGTGAATGCATGGAATGCGCTGCCAGCGATGGTGGTGGAAGCAGAGTCATGAGGAAGATTTATGCAACTGCTGCACAAGCACATGGATAGCAGTGAATTGAGGGGTGCACAGGTTAAGTTACTTTATTTTATGTTAGGATTAATCCTCGACACAACATGGTGGCCAAAGGGCCTGTTCTGTGCTGTACTTTTCTATGGTCTATGTTCTATGTAAACGTAGAGAATAGTGAACGTCAATGACGCAATTTGTTCTCGGAAGGTAAACAAAATGTATACACCTGAATGTCTTCACCAACTGTATATGTACCAAAATTTCTTTTAATGAATAAAGTATGTTTTTGAAATTTTAGAATAATGGAGAATAATAGAATAAAGTAATCATTGGGTCGAGTTTTATTGTGACAAATCACAAAGTGATGCACAAAGGAGACACCAACATCGAAACAGGACAGTTTTTTTTTCAAAAGTATAGATCTCAGGTCCACAAACTCCTCTGGTGATGATATTTACTGTCCTTACCCAGTCTGTACTGAAAATGACTGTAGTCCCACAATGAGGTGGTTGAATCGCAGTTGCCTTTCAAAATAGTTGAGAGTCACTGAGGTCATGGGGATTTAGGGATGTTGAACTTGCAATCCATTCCCATATTCAATGCAAGTATAAAAGTAGAGAGATCTTGGTTTCCACAGAGACAGTGTTTATGATGTGATTAGACAATCATTTGGATTAGTTGAGTTTATGCATGGATAAATCAGGTTAAGTAAGCAAAGAGCACATAGTACAACTGTAATATCAATGGTTCAGCCTCAGTTAGAGCATTGGCTATAATCCTGATCCTCACTCTTCACCTGAAATGTAATGACATCAGAAAGGACACAGAAGGGATTTATTGGAACAGAAGGCATTATAAAGTACAGAGACAGGGTTTAGTGAGATATAAAGACATTAGAAAAAACACAGACAAGTTTGTCGGAATAAAGGAAAGGATAAACAATTTTATTCATGAGATGTTGAAAACATGGAAGATTGGGAAGTAAACAACAGAGATTTTCCAGATGATGTGAGGTTCAGAGTGACTATTAAAAGGGAAATTCTCTCTTTCGAGTGAATCAATAACTACAGTCAGAGATTGAAAACCATTGGTGTATGATAAATAAAGGATTAGAAATGAGTAGCTTTCACTCAGAAAGTTACTTAAATCCTGAATGATTTTACAGAAATGAAGACAGAAGTGGAATCCAGAATCTTTTAAAAGACACGTGGGCAAACATATGGTGGGAGGACAAAAACTGAAGTTGCTGAAACTTCAAGCAGGTCTAGCAGCATCTGTGAAGAGAAACCAGAGGTAACGTTTTGGATCCAGTGACCCTTCCTCAGAACTTACAGTAGTTAGGAAAAATATTGGTTTATATACAGAAGATAGGGTTGGGGGAGGGGTTAAGGAGAAAAGGATAGATGGGGATAGAGCCCAAAGAGAGAGAAGAACAGTTGGACAGTCAGAGGAGTGGATAACAATCTGGCTGGGAAGGTGAATAGCTGTTAATGGAGAGTGTTAGTGGCTAACAATGGGTTATTTGTAATGGTAGATAAGTGATAACAAAGCCTTGTGTGTGTGATAGGGGTCTAGGGGAGTTCAGACCTTGAAATTATTGAACTCAATATTGAGTCCAGAGGGCTGCAGGTCCCCAAGCAGAAATTGAGGTGCTGTTCTTCCAGCTTGTGCTGAGCTTTGCTGGAGCACTGCAGCAAGCCTGAGACAGAGATGTTGGCCAGGGAACAGGGTGGGGTGTTAAAGTGGCAGGCAACTGGAAGCTCTGGGTCTTTTTGCGTGCAGAACATCGATGTCTATGCCTTGTTTCCTCAACGTAGAGGAGACCACATTGTGAGCAGCGAATGCAGTGGACTAGATTGTGAGAAGTGCTGGGGAGGTGCTGCTTCACCTGGAAGGTAACTTTGGGCCCTTGGATACTGAGAAGGGGGGAGGTAAATGGGCAGGTGTTGCACCTTCAGGGGTAGGTGCCATAGGGATATGTTAGGGTAGTTGTTGGGAATGAAGAAAGAGTGGACCAGGGTGGCCCAGAGACAGATGTAATGAGGTCAGTGACATAGTTGATACAATGGCCTGATGTGCCATGGTGGGGCCAATGTCTGGGGGAGATAGGAGGAGGGATCTGAGAGCTGGTGTTCAGCCTCTACAATGTCAATACACCAGACGACAACAGCAGCATCCCTATTGGCAGCTTAACAACGAAGTCAGGATTAGATCTAAGCACAAGGGTGCAGTCAGTTTGGATGGAGATAGGTTGGATTGGCTGAAGGGAGCCAGACATATTGACACAACCAATGTCACATCGACAGTTCTCAATAAACAGATCAAGTGCAAGTAAGAAGGAGTGGGCCAGGTGGCGGAAGAGTGTTGGAGCTAGGCGAAGAATACTATGGGACAGGGAGAACACCCTTACCCTTTCCGGGGCATCCTGGTGCATTCTCCCTTCACTCACCACCAACCCCCACCCCCAGCCCCCACGACACCTTCCATGAAGGTGTGACACCTGCCCATTTACCTCCTCCCTCCTCAGTGTCCAACGGCTCAACCATACCTTCCAGCACTTTACCTGTACTTCCTACAATCCAGTCTACTGCATTCGCTGCACATAATGCTTTTAATCTGTAGAAATTTGCCAATCTCAGTCTTAAACAGACTCATTGACTGCCCTCCACATTCTCTGGGCACCGAATTCCAAAGGTTCAGTTTCCTCATCTCCGTTCATTGTTTGAGAAGTGTTCCTGTTGTGGGAAATTCACTTCTCTCCGTGTATCTGGTGATGTTCCTGGTAAGCCCTCTGACACGAAACTCATTTTCCTTTATATACTTGCTCACTGTGTTCCGTGATTGTACAGTGCCTCCGTGTAACAACGTACAGGAAAAGAATACAGAGCACTGATGAGCAAAATAAACTTTATTTGTAAAGAACGGCACCTGTGGTTTCTGCATTGTTTCGTTCATTTGCGAGTTTTGCTTCATTTAAGAATTTGAAGTTGTCCGTTCTGCACACGTTATTAATATCTGTCCAGAAGAGAGGTAGTCCCGATACTACCATCTGGGAACAGCACTGTGCACTCTCCTTGAGTCTGGAAAGCAATTCGCTCACGGTCAAGGTACATCTCCGCTATCACGGGGCTTTTCATTCCATCGGCTTCAATTCGTCACAGTATTCGATTCAGTGACACTTCACCAACTTCCCTTGGAAAGTTTAGACAGACTACATGACGCAAACTGCACCCACCGTCATCAACTTTCACCATTACTTCATTCAGGGACACATTACAAGACTTTCATGCCGACTCAATGTATATGAACATAATACATCAAATTTCACGGTTGAATTGCAAATTAGGAAGAGGCCAGTATTTGGATTTTGGAATGTCGGAAGATCATGTTCAGCGCCGCAGTCAGAACTCCAGCCCCTGTGAGAAAACTCTGAATCCCCCATATCCACACGGCCACTTCTTCAATGGGTCCACCCCACTACATTTCTGAATTCGGGGGAATTATAATATCAGGAAAATCCAAGAAAATACCATTCTCCTTTGAAACAGCAGTTGTGATTAGCTCATTCTGAGAGAGAACAAGAAATTTCGTCAAATGCACACTTACATTTCGCCTTGACTCATCGTTTCTTCATGCTTGAGAAGGGCTTATGCCCGAATAGTCAACTCTCCAGCTCCTCGGATGCTGCCTGACAGGTTGTGCTTTTCCAACCCACGCTTTTCGACTCCTACTCTCCATTATCTGCAGTCATCACTTTCTCACACCTTGTAACTGATCACAGCCCTTTCGCTCTCATCCCTCTGCATTCATTTTCCATCTGTAACATTTCAGACTATTCCAACTAGACTGAGAGTTATCCAGCAGAAAGATTAACCGTCAGTCTCACCCCACAAATACTTACCAAACTGATTTATTTTTCTTCAGAAGCCCTGTCCATTGTGAAAACTCTCACAGCAACAACATGGAGCCATTCCCCAGATCACAGTATGGGGAAAAGAGCCTAACCCTAACCAGGTGACATGGGAATGGGTGCGCGGAGCTGTGAGCGCACGGTCCTTCTATGACAGTTTAGAGACGCGTGAAATGCCGACGCTAGGAGTTCCAACCTAACCTGGAGCAGGGAACATTTGGGATATCAGGATGGGGGAAATAGTACAGAGCAATGCTGGCCAAAACAGAAGTTGTTAAAAACGACCAGTGCTCTGGTCATGATCTGTTCCAGGGAAATGCCCTAATAATCAACCAAATTGTAGGTTGCCGCCCTCTACGCGTGACAGGCTGCCATGCCTGTTAAATTCACTGGTTATATGGGGGTGGGGGGGTAGGGGATTGCCTTTGTCTTTCAAAGCGAGATTTTTTTTATATCCACGGCATTTCATCACAACTAGGAGAATTTTCTTGTGTTTGAAGGCAGAGGGTGAAAGAGAAAAAATCCGCAAGTTTTGTGTGATTTAATAAGCCAGGAGGGCGAGAAAGGGATTGTACGGAGAGAACAGCGAATGATAGCGTTCAGACGAATTTGAATGTCAGTTTTGTACGATTCAGGAAGTGTTACTGCCCACAGGCAAATGATCATGAGGAATATAACAAAAACAGAAATTGCTGTAGAAATGCTACAGGTCTGACAGCATCTGTTGAGGGAAAACAGAGTGAACAGTTCGGGTCCAGTGATCTTTCTTCAGAATGAGGAATGCAATTGTTGGATCAGCCTTTACTGAAACTTCAGACAAATAATAAGCAAGTTCGTCTCAGCGTGTTGCTCGTCTGTTCAGCCCTTTGTTTGCCTGATACTGTGTATCTGTTGATGGTCCGTTGCTACGGTGTGTGTGTGTTACTTTCTGGATGGCATCACACATTGCAATTTTGTAGCCGGGGGAGCCTTCCAATACGTGTGCTTCAGTTCAAAGGTGAAGAAGAAAATAACATTTATTTTACACGATATAACTAATAGGAGTAGCTCAGTTTGCCTTGCAGGCAGGGTGGCACAGCAGGAGTGTGGTGGGCCCAGAACCCAGAAGTTAATGGATCGAAACGGTTCTCTACCATTTGTATTAATAAAGTACAGTTCGTTTATTCTGCTTTTGCTCATGACGTCTCAAAATCAGCTTCTTGCTCCTAGGAAACACTTCAACCTGGAGTAAACAGCACTTATTCCGACATAGACAGAAGCTGTAAATGTTGCAAACAGGCACCAGCCGATACTTTCCCCTTTCTCACCAGGAACTAACACCAGCGATGGTCCAAACGACCTTTTCCTGTTCAAGAAACATGGAGAATGGTGCAGAAATCGGCCGTTCGGCCCTTCGAGCCTGCACCACCATTCAGTATAATGATGGCAGATCATGCAATTTCAGTATCCCCCTCTTGCTTTCTCTCCATACTCCTTGATCCCTTTAGCTGCAAGGGCTATGACCAGCTCCCTCGTGAACACATCTAACAAAATGTTCCCAACGTCGTTCTTTGGCAGAGAATTCCAAAGGTTCACATATCTCCGAGTGAAGAAATTCTTTCTCATGTCATTCCGAATGGCTTACCCTTATTCTTGGACTGTGACCCCTAGTTCAGAATTTATTCAACGTCGGGAGCATTCTTCCTGCATTTAGCCTGCCCAGTCCCGTCAGGGGACTATCAGAATCTATGTTTCTACGAGATTCCCCCTCATTCTCCGAAAGTCCAGTGAGCACAAGCCCAGTCGATCCAATCTTTAAAAGCAAATTACTGCGGATGCTGGAATCTGAAACCAAAAGAGAAAATGCTGGAAAATCTCAGCAGGTCTGGCAGCATCTATAAGGAGAGAAAAGAGTTGATGTTTCGAGTCTAACTGACCCTTTGGAGCTTTGACAATCTTTTTTCATTTGTCAGTCCTGCCATCCCAGGGATTCAGTCTGTTGAACTTTCACTGGACGCCCTCAGTAAAAACCGAAATAATTCTGGATGCTGTAAATCAGAAACAGAGACAGAAGTTGCTGGAAAGCTCAGCAGGTCTGGCAGTATTTGTGCAGAGAAATCAGAAGAAACATTTCAGGTCCGGTGACCCTTCTTCACAACTGATGGGAGGTGGGAAAATGTCAGTTTATATGCAGAAGATTGGGTGGGGGAGGGGGTAAAGAGTAAACGATAGGTGGGAATGGAGCCCAAAGAGAGAGAAGAGCAGTTAGACAGACAAAGGAGTGGATAGTGATCTGGCTGGGAGCGTGAAAAGTTGTTAATGGAAATTGTTCGTGGCTCACAATAAGTACTGTGTAACGGCAGACTTTGTGATAACAAGGCCTGGCGTTTAAATTCGATTAATCAAATCTGGAATACAAACCCGAACTCAGGAATACAGATCATGATTTTGATTTACTGAAATACCATTCACCAATGTCCCTTCATAAGGGAAATCTGCCGATCTTACCTGTTCTGGCGTACATGGATTTCCAGACCCACAACAATGCTTTTGACCCCTAACTGCCCTCTGATATCAGTTCAAGGTGAATTAGGGGTGAACAACAAATGCTGTCAGAAACAATGATACTCACATCCGCTGGGAGAATAAGGAAGAATACAAACACATTTACAATAGGGCAAAATGGGACTCATATCTACGTGGTCGCGAATCCGCGATTGTCCAAACTAGATAAACACATGGACACCACAGAGAAAAAGGGAAATGTGGGGACTATGCGAAGGGATTCAATTACCCACTGAGGTGGAAACACATTTACTCAGTCACATTGGGGAGAGGCTGTTCACAGTCCCGAGTGTAGGAAGGGATCAGTCAGAAAAGCAAGTTCCGGAGACACCAGCAAGTTTATATCTGACAGCAGAGGTTACATTCTGCCGTTATTGCTGCTGTTAATCCCAACTAGGAATGAGCTATGTCTAACCACCCGTTTCCAGTGGTGTTCCACTGTTTTCTGATGTAGATGAATTATTTTGACTTAGTTGTTGAAACATTATTTAGGAGTTTGCAGACGATGCAACAATCGATCATGTATCAGACCATAAGAAAAAGGAACAGAAATTAAGCCATTTGGCCCATCTAGTCTGCTCCACCATGCAATAATGTCTGATATGTTTCTCAACCATACCCTTCCACCTTCTCTTTGATCCTCTTAACAATTAAGAACCTATCTATCTCTGTCTTAAATATACTCAATGGCCTGGCCTACACAGCCTTCTTTGGCAAAGAATTCCATAGATTCACCACTCTCTGGCTGAAGAAAATTCTCTTCATTTCCTTTCTAAGGGGTCTTCCCTTTACTCAATGGCTGTACCCTGATGCTCTGGTCTCTCCTACCAATGGAAACATCTTCCTGACAAGTACTCTATTCAGACCATTCTGTATTCTGTAAGTTTCAATTGGATCATCCCTCATCCTTCTACACTCCATTGAGCACGTAGTTGACCATGAGAGAAAGCGGTGGCCTGCAATGAGATATCAATCAGGTAGAAAGAGAAAAAAAAGACTAATGGAATTCAGTCTAGAGAAATGGCTGATAATGAATTTGGGTAGGGCAAACTAAGGAGTGCACTTTAAAAGTGAGGGTACTGAGTGGAGTAGAGGAACAAAGAGACCTTGGAGTGTACATTCACAAATCCCTGAAGGTGGTTGGACAGGGAGATCAGGTGGTCAAGAAGGTTTTGTGATACTTTCCATTCTTGACCACAGGTTGGAATATTAGACCAGGGAGATGACGCTAGAAAGGCAAGATTGACAGGAATAGGGAACCCCGGATGACAAGAGATATTGAGGCTTTGACCAGAAATAGAAGGAGTTATGACTCAGGTACGGGCAGTTGGGATCAAGAGAATCCCTGGAGATATACAGGGGATGCGCGAGGCTACTGAAGAAGCAATTCAGGAGGATGAAGCAGGGGCATGAAGTAGCCTTGGCTGAGAAGATTAGGGTAAAGCCAAAGAGGTTATTTAAGTATATTAAAGGAAAAAAAGAATAACTAGAGAGAGAATAGGTCCCCTCAAGGACCAAAATGGCTATGTATTTGTAGAACTACTGGAGATGGGCAAGGTTCTCAATTAATATTTCTCTTCTGTGTTTACCATGGAGAAAGACATGAAGACTTGGGAACTTGATGAGGTTCATGGTGATATCTCGGGGACAGTCTGTATCACCATAGAGGAAGTGTTGCATGTATTAGAATGTATGAAGATGGATAAATCTTCTGGTCTGGCTCAGATACATTCAAGAACCCTGCAAGTGGCTAGAGAAAAAATTGTGGGAGCCCTAGCTGATCATTTTCCATCATCATTAGCCATGGGTGAGGTCCTAGAAGACTGGAGGGTAGTGAATGTTGTGCCCTTATTCACAAAGGGCTGTAAAGAAAAACCTGGAAACTACAGACAAGTAACCTAACATCTGTGGTAGGTAAGTTACTTGCGAAGATTCTTAGGGATAAGATATACATGGATTTTGGGTAATCCAAGATGGAGGATGGGAAAAATTTCTGGCTGTAACAGCTGCTCCTTTTTTGATGTATTTTAGGTGTTGGAGGTGATTTCCTCGAATTCCAGGAGCAGCAATTACTGTTTTATATGCTATTGCATTGTTTTGGAACTTTGGCAAAAAAAGTCAAAACAACAGCGGTATTAAAAGGGAGAAGAATAGACAAAGGAAGCACATGGTGAGGTCAGTGCAGGAGAGAGAGAGAGAGAGATAAAGAAACTGACACAGCAGTGAACCTCCACAGTTACTGCCTTTGCTGTTTGAATTCATGTATCGCTGGACATAGGAGTGCATTTGGGAAAATTAACAAACAGTGAATTCACAACTGATCTTGGAAGAACTCTTTGGGTGAAGTTCACAGCACAGAAGCAGATAAGTGTATTGATTTTAAGTCTGCAGTAGTGAGTAGAGTGGGTTCTTTCTTGATTATATGCTTTTTGAGATATGCCTTTTGATTAAATTTAAAATATAAGCCATAACTATTAATTTAACCTGGGGCGTGTTTTGTAGAGGAATAAGAGGGTGTTATTTTCTGGGTCTGTAGATTGTGAAGGAGCAAAAATGGCCTTTAGTAGAGTGATATGTACTTCTTGTCAGATTTGGGAGTTTAAAGGGAGTTTAAGGGTTACTGTGGATTATATCTGCCATAAATGCTGCAGGCTGTGAATTTTATCAGATCAAATGGATCGGTTGGAGAGACAATTAGAAGCAATGAGGAATTTGCAACAGCAGCAGTATGTTAAGGATGGCAGTTATAGGAAGTGGGGGGGGGGGGGGGTGCGGGTGTCTCAGATACAGTCACATAGATGGATTAACTCCAGGAAAGGTAAGAGAGGGAGGTAGCTAGTGCAGGAGCCTTCTGTGGCTATACCCATTTCAAACAAATATGCTGTTTTGTAAAATGTATGAGGTGATGGATTCTCAGGGGAATGCAGCATGAACAGCCAAGTGTCTGGTATTGAGACTGGCTCTAATGCAATGCGGGGTATGTCAGGTTGCAAGAGATCAATTGTGTTAGAGGGCTGTCTAGTCTGAAGTACAGGCAGACGTTTCTGTGGCCAGCAGGAAAAAATCAGAATGGTGTGTTGCTTCCCTGGTGCCAGGATCAAGGATGTCTCAGAGAGGGTGCAGAATGTTCTCAAGGGGGAGAGGGGCCAGCAAGCGGTCAATGACCACATTGGAACCAACGACATAGGAAAGGAAAAGTTTGAGATTCTGAAGGGAGATTACAGAGAGTTAGGCAGGAATTTAAAAAGGAGGTCCTCGAGAGTAGTAATATCTGGATCACTCCTGGTGTTACGAACTAGTGAGGGCAGGAATAGGAGGATAGACCAGATGAATGCATAGCTGAGGAGCTGGTGTATGGGAGAAGGATTCACATTTTTGGACCATTGGATTCTCTTTTGGGGTAGAAGTGACCTGTATAAGAAGGATGGTTTGCACATAAATTGGAAGGGGAGTAATATACTGGCAGAAAGATTTGCTAGAGCTGCTTCAGAGGATTTAAACTAGTAAGGAGAGGTGGGGGACCCAGGGAGGTACTGAGGAAAGAGATCAATCTGAGAGTGGTACAGTTGAGAACAGAAGCGAATCAAACAGTCAGGGCAGGCAGGGACAAGGTAGGACTAATAAATTAAACTGCATTTATTTCAATGCAAGGTGCCTACATGGCTCAAGGCTGGGCAGGACTGGCAGCTTAATGTTCCAGGATACAAATGCTACAGGAAGGATAGAAAGGGAGGCAAGAGAGGAGGGGGGAGTGGTGTTTTTGATAAGGAATAGCATTACAGCTGTGCTGAGTGAGGATATTCCCAGATATACATCCAGGGAAGTTATTTAGGTGGAACTGAGAAATAAGAAAGGTATGATCACCTTATTGGGATTGTATTATAGACCCCCGCAATAGTCAGAGGGAAATTGAGAAACAAACTTGTAAGGAGATCTCAGCTATCTGTAAGAATAATAGGGTAGTTATGGTAGGGGATTTTAACTTTCCAAACATCGACTGGGACTGCCATAGTGTTAAAGGTTTGGATGGAGAGGAATTTCTAAAGTGTGTACAAGACAATTTTCTGATTCAGTATGTGGATGTACCTACTAGAGAAGGTGCAAAACTTGACCTACTCTTGGGAAATATGGCAGGGCAGGTGACTGAGGTATCAGTGGGGGAGCACTCTGGGGCCAACGACCATAATTTTATTAGATTTAAAATAATGATGGAAAGGGATAGACCAGATCTAAAAGTTGAAGTTCTAAATCGGAGAAAGGCCAGTTTTGATGGTATTAGGCAAAACCTTTCGAAAACTGATTGGGGGCAAATGTTCACAGGGAAAGGGACGGCTGGAAAATAGGAAGCCTTCAGAAATGAGATAACGAGAATCCAGAGAAAGTCTATTCCTGTTCGAGTGAAAGGAAAGGCTGGTAGATATAGCGAATGCTGGATGACTAAAGAAATTGAGGGTTTGGTTAAGAAAAAGAAGGAAGCATATGTAAGGTATAGACAGGATAGATCGAGTGAATCCTTAGAAGAGTATAAAGGAAGTAGGAGTTTACTTAGGAGGGAAATCAGAAGGGCAAAAAGGGGACATGAAATAGCTTTGGCAAATAGAGTTACGGAGAATTCAAAGAGGTTTTACAAATACATTAAGGAAAAAAGGATAACCGGGGAGAGAATAGGGCCCCTCAAAGATCAGCAAGGCGGTCTTTGTGTGGAGCCGCAGAAAACGGGGGAGATACTAACTGAGTACTTTGCATCAGTATTTATTGTGGAAAAGAATATGGAAGATATAGAAAGTAGAGAAATAGATGGTGACACCTTGCAAAATGTCCATATTACAGAAGAGGAGGTGCTGGATGTCTTGAAATGCATAACGGTGGATAAATTCCCAGGACCTGATCAGGTGTTACCTAGAACTCGGTGGGAAGCTAGAGGAGTGATTGCTGGGCCTCTTGCTGAGATATTTTTATTAATGATAGTCACAGGTGAGGTGCCGGAAGACTGGAGGTTGGTGCCACTGTTTAAGAAGGGTGGTAAGGACAAGCCAGAGAATTATAGACCAGTGAGCCTGATATTGGTAGTGGGCAAATTGTTGGAGGGAATCCTGACGGACAGGGTGTATATGTATTTGGAAGGCAAGGACTGATTAGGGATAGTCAACATGACTTTGTGCATGGGAAATCATGTCTCACAAACTTGATTGAGTTTTTTGATGAAAGCAGAGCGGTGGATGTGATCTATATGGACTTCAGTAAGGTGGTCGACAAGGTTCCCCATGGGAGACTAGTTAGCAAGGTTAGATCTCACGGAATAAAGGAAGAACTAGCCATTTGGGTATAAAACTGCCTCAAAGGTGGAAGACGGAGGGTGGTGCTGGAGGGTTGTTTTTCAGACTGGAGGCCTGTCACCAGTGGAGTGCACTTCCATAAATGATTTGGATGCGAGCATAAGAGGTACAGTTAGTAAGTTTGCAGATGACACCAAAATTGGTGGTATAATGGATTCTGAAGAAGGTTACCTCAGATTACAACAGGATCTTGATCAGATGGGCCAATGGGCCGAGAAGAAGCAGATGGAGTTTAATTCAGATAAATGTGAGGACCTGCATTTTGGGAAAGCAAATCTTAGCAGGACTTATACACTTTATGGTAAGGTCCTAGGGAGTGTTGCTGAACAAAGAAACCTTGGAGTGCAGGTTCATAGCACCTTGAAAGTGGATTCGCAGGTAGATAGGATAGTGAAGAAGGCATGTGGTATGCTTTCTTTTATTGGTCAGAGTATTGAGTACAGGAGTTGGAAGGTCATGTTGCGGCTGTACAGGACATTGGTTAGGCCACTGTTGGAATATTGCATGCAATTCTGGTCTCCTTCCTATCAGAAAGATGTTGTGAAACTTGAAAGGGTTCATGAAAGATTTACAAGGATGTTGCCAGGCCTGGAGGATTTGAGCTGTGGGGAGAGGCTGAACAGGCTGGGGCTGTTTTCCCTGGAGCGTTGGAGGCTGAGGGGTGACTTTATTGAGGTTTACAAAATTATGAGGGGCATGGATAGGATAAATGGACAAAGTCTTTTCCCTTGAGTCGTGAAGTCCAGAACTAGAGGGCATAGGTTTAGGGTGAGAGGCGAAAGATATAAATGAGACCTAAGGGGGAACATTTTCATAGAGGATGGTACGGGTATGGAATGAGCTGCCAGAGAAAGTGGTTGAGGCTGGTACAATTGCAACATTTAACAGGCATTTGGATGGGTATATGAATAGGAAGGGTTTGGAGGGATATGGTCTGGGTGCTGGCAGGTGGGACGAGATTGGGTTAGGATATCTGGTCGGCATGGACGGGTTGGACCAAAGGGTCTGTTTCCATGCCGTACATCTCTATGACTCGATGACAGGGTTTCATTGGAAGCAGTCAGCATGGCTTTGTGTGTGGGAGATCATGCCTCACAAATTTGTTAAGAGTGCTTTGATGAAGTGACCAGGCAAAGTGACGAGGGCTGGACAGCAGACATAGTCCACATGGATTTCAGTAAGGCTTTTGGTAATATTGCACATGGTATGCTGCTCTGGAAGGTTAGACTGCGTGAAATCCACGTGGAGCTGGCAAATTGGATACACAGTTACTTAAGGAATATTGTGGAACTGAGGGTCATTGGAGTTCAAGTGCTTGGTTCTCTGAAAGTTGAGTCACAGGAGACAGGGCAGTGAAGAAGGCTTTTGGCACGCTGGCCTTTATCAGTCAGGGCATTGAGTATAGAAATTGGGAAGTTATGTTGCAGTTGTACAGGACACTGTTGAGGCCGCACTTGGAGCATTGTGTTCAGTTTTGGTCACCTTGTTATAGGAAGGACGTTATCAAACTGGAAAAAATGAAGAAAAAATTTACAAGAATGTTGCCGGGACTCAACTGTCTGAGTTATAGGGAAAGATGAAACAGGTTAGGACATTTTCTTCAGAGCACAGATGAGTGAGGGGGACCTTATAGAAGTATAAAAGATCATGCGAGGAATTGGATAGGGTGAATGCACTCATTTTTTCCCCCAGGAATGGGGAATTGAGGACTTCAAGGCATCAGTTTAAGGTTAGTGGGCAAAGAATAAGAAGAACCTGAGGATAACTTTTTTATACACAGGGTGTACGCATATAGAATGAACTGCTAGCGGAAGTGGTTGAGGCAGGTACATTAACAACATTAAAAATGTATTTATACATGGATAGGAAAGGTTTAGAAAAAATATGGGCCAAGTGCAGGGAAATGGGGTTCGCACTGATGGACATTTTGGTCGACATGGACCAGTTTGGGCCAAAGGGCTTGTCTCCATACTGTCAGACTCTATAACTCCGAAGAGTCAAATCATGACCATGTGTTGATTGTTGGGAAGAACCCATCTGGCACAGGAATGCTTTTAAGGCAAGGAAACTGTTGTCTTTACCTGGTCTGGACTGCACATGACCACTAGACTTTTATTTATTTATTGCTATGTGTGCCTAAGTACAGTGAAAAGCTGTTTATGAGCAGTACGGGCAGATCATTGTGAGATTCTGAACTGCCCTCCAAGATGGACAATAAGAACTGAAAGAAACTCAGAACTTTGCAAGAAACTACTAAACTTGTTTTTGCAATAAATGACTAGCATTTATTTTATACCAATATTGCATATAACTGTTGTGACACAAAATGTGCTGTTTTGAACTGTAAATGGCAGAGTATCGCTAAGCTTGACTGAGAGACCTCTTCCACACATCTGTTGTACAAGCTCGAATAGATTCTCTTGTGATAATCTACTCAGGTCTGATTCCTCGAGCTTTGCAAGCATTTGCTATCATGGGGAGAATAGCATTCGCAGATGGTTGTTATCTCAAGTTTTGCTACAATGCCTTGATACAATACTCTATCAAATGGGTCCTTAATTTCAAGGACAGTCACCATCACATTTGAAATTGAGATCCTTTGTCCATGTTTGCACCAAAACAGGGATCAGGAGCTGAGCAGCCCTTGCTTAGGAGAAAGTGAGGACTGCAGATGCTGGCGATCAGAGCTTAAAAATGTGTTGCTGGAAAACGCAGCAGGTCAGGCAGCATCAAAGGAACAGGAGAATCGACGTTTCGGGAATAAGCCCTTGCTTAGCTCAAACTGAGATCCATGACCATGATATGTCATTGTTGTCTGTCTGTTTTGATTGCATTTATGTCTCGACAGGCCAGATGATTGGCTGAAGCCTTGTGCAAGCACAGAACACACGTATGGTTGCTCTTCACATTGAACAATGCTTTTTCCTTCCATGTTCAAAGCTGGTGATATTCAGCTCCTGAGAATCAGGCATTAATGACAGCTCTTGATCCAATATTTGACTTGAGATTCCTGTCTGTAAAATAAATTTAAAACAGGAAAAATTGAATAAAAGCTGCCAGATTGTCATAAAAACCACTTGGATCATTAATGTCCTTGAAAGGGCAGAATTTGAAAAATGAAGGACTAACCAGGTTGTGGGAACAGACTGCAGCCAGTCATTATTTCTGCAGACCAGTGAAGTGGGAGGTTTTAGTGATACCATAACAATGCTGTCTGTGTAACAATACGAACTGTACAACTGGCTGGCCAGAACCTGGTCAGTCTGTAATTGGATCAATGTAAATGACCTAGGCTTAAGGTCATTGACATAGGTATCACAGAAACAGACCCTTCAGTCAAACTCATCCATGCCAACCAGATATCCTAAATTAATCTAGCCCCATTTGCAAACCTTTGGCTTTTGTCTTTATAAACTCTTCCTATTTAAATACCTATCCACAAGCCTTTTAAATGTTGTAATTGTACCAGCCTCCACCAGCTGCTCGGGCTTTTCATTCCATACACGTACCACCCTGTGTCATACATGCACCACTCATAGAACATAGAAAAGTACAGCACAGAACAAGCCCTTTGGCCCACAATGTTGTGCCGAGATTTAATCCTAATGTAAAATATAGTAACTTAACCTACGCACTCCCCAACTCACTGCTATCCATGTGCATGTCCAGCAATTGCTTAAATGTCCCCAATGACTCTGCTTCCACCACCACAGCTGGCAACGCATTCCATGCATTCACAACTCTCTGCGTAAAGAACCTACCTCTGATGTCTCCTTTATACCTTCCTCCTAATATCTTCAAACTATGACTTCTTGTACCAGTTAATCCTACCCTGGGGAAAAGTCTCTGGCTATTGACTCTATCCATTCCACTCATTATTTTGTACACCTCGATCAGGTCTCCTCTCTTCCTCCTTCTCTCCAGAGAGAAAAGTCCGAGCTTATTCAACCTCTCTTCATAAGGCAAGCCCTCCAGTCCAGGCAGCATCCTGGTAAACCTTCTTTGCACCCTCTCCAAAGCCTCTGTATCTTTCCTATAGTAGGGCGACCAGAACTGGACACAATATTCCAAATATGGTCTCACTAGGGACTTGTAGAGCTGTAGCAAAACCTCGCGGCTCTTAAACATGATCTCCCTGTTAATGAAAGCCAAAACACCATATGCTTTCTTAACAATCCTATCCACTTGGGGTGGCAACTTTGAGGGATCTATGTACTTGCACACCCAGATCCCTCTGTTCCTCCACACTGCCAAGAATCCTGTCTGTAATCCTATATTCAGCATTCGAAGTCAACCTTCCAAAATGCATCACTTTGTATTTATCCAGGTTGAACTCCATCTGCCATTTCTTAGCCCAGCTCTGCATCCTGTCTATGTCACACTGCAGCCTGCAGAAGCCCTCTATACTATCGACAGTACCTCCAACCTCTGTGTCATCTGCAAATTTACTAACCCACCCCTCAATCTCCTCATCCAAGTCATTTATAAAAACCACAAAGCGCAGAGGCCCAAGAACAGAGCCCTGCGGGACCCCACTCAACACTGACCGCCAGGCAGAATACTTTCCATCTACAACCACTCTCTGCCTTCTGTCAGCCAGCCAATTCTGAATCCAGATAGCCAAATCTCTCTGTATCCCATACTTCCTGACTTTATCAATGAGCCTAACATGGGGAACCCTATCAAATGCCTTGCTGAAATCCACATACACCACATCCACTGCTCGACCATCATTGACCTGTCTTGACACCTCCTCAAAGAACTCAGAGAAAGTGAGGACTGCAGATGCTGGAGATCAGAGCTGAAAAATGTGTTGCTGGAAAAGCGCAGCAGGTCAGGCAGCATCCAAGGAACAGGAGAATCGACGTTTCGAGCATAGGCCCTTCTTCAGGAAAGAAGGGCTTATGCCCGAAACGTCGATTCTCCTGCTCCTTGGATGCTGCCTGACCTGCTGCGCTTTTCCAGCAACACACTTTTCACCTACTCAAAGAACTGAGTAAGATTTGTGAGGCATGACCTGCCCCTCACAAAGCCACGCTGACTCCCTTAATCACATTATGTTTTGACAAATAGTCATAAATCCTATCCCTCAGAATTCTTCCCAAAACTTTGCTGACGACAGACATAAGACTGACTGGTCTGTAATTGCCAGGGATTTCACTATTACCCTTCATGAATAGAGGAACAACATTCACCACCTTCCAATCCTCCAGTATGACTCCTGTGGAGAGTGAGGAGGCAAATATCATTCGTGTGAAAAAGTTGTCACTTAAGTCCCTTTTAATCTTTCTCCTCTCACCTTAAACCTATGCTCTCCAGTTTTGGACTCTGCTACCTTTGGGAGAGGACCTTGCGTGTTTATCCTATCCATGCCTCTCATGATTTTATTAACCTCTAGAAGATTACCCCTCAGCCTCCGATGCATGAGGGAAAACAGCCACAGCCTATGGCTCAAATCCTCCAACCCTGGCAAAACCCTTGTAAATCTTTTCTGAACCCTTTCAAGTTGCACACCATCCTTCCAGTAGGAGTGAGGCCAGAATTGCATGCAATATTCCAACCGTGGCCTAATCAATGTTCTGAAGGCTTGCTGAAAACTTATGACCATAAGCAAGTGGGAATGTACCCTCTTGGGATACATGCATTCCCCCTTCCGTACTGGTGAGGCTGCATGTGGAGGACTGTGCTCAGTACTGTCACCGTACTTAGAAAGTTGCTAATATATTGGAAGCAGTTCAGAGAAGGCTTAATGGACTAATACCTGGAATAGGTGGATTGCTTTGTCAGGAAATGCTAGACAGGCTAGGCCTGTATCTTCTGCAATTTAGAAGAGAAAGAGGAGACTAAACTGAAACATAAAAGATCCCAAGGGGACCTGACCAGTTGGATGCTGAAAAAAAAGTATCCTCTTGTGGGAGAATCTAGAGGTAGTAATCATAGTTTAAAAGTAAGGGTGAGGTGAGAAAACATTTAAAGCAGAGGTGAGGAAACATTTCTCTCAGAGGGTTGACAGTCTATCGAATTTGCTTCCTGAAAAGGCACTGTATGCAGAATCTTCAAATATTTTAAAGACAGAGGCAGATAATTTTTGATGACCAAGATAGTGAAAGATTATTGGGGGGATATGCAGACACATAGAATTGATGTTGAAATCAGATCAGCCATGATCTCATTCAGAGATAGAGCAGGCTCGAAGAGCCGAGTGGCCTACTCCTATTCTCATTTGTCTGTTCGAATAATCCAGTGAACAAAAAAAAAAGCTCCAGTCTTGTCTGATTACAGCAGTTGGAAGGGTTTTTGAGTTCCCACTTCACCCATCCAGTGGAAATAGTTCCTCTCTATCTACATGACCAACTTTGATTAACATCTGGAAACTTTGAATCAAATCATCCATCAATCTTCTAAATTCCAGGGAATACAACACTCCTAAAGAGATAATGCACTTTGGTAGAAGGGCTAGAGAACACTATCATTTTCTGCCCATTTGAGTTTCTGAGCTTCACCCATACAGACTCTACTTCACCACATCCTGTATCCTTGCTCACAATCACATTACTTTCCTGTTTTAATCAGCAATTCTAATCCACCTCCTTGTCCTTTTATCTCGCTCAACCTATCCTCCTTCATCAACCTGCTGATTCCAGGCATTAATCTGCTAAACCTCCTCTGAATCACCTCAAATGAATTTCCAGAATTCCAAAACCTACCCACTGTATTCAAGATGTTGTCTCGCCCAATCCCTGTAGGAATGAAGCAGAACATCCTTACATTTATGTTCAATTCCTGTCATAATAAAGGAAAGAACCTATTTTCTTTCTTGATTACAGAGATTGCAGAGCTCTTGATCAATTGGGTGAATGGGCTGAGGAGTGGAAAATGGAGTTTAATTTGGATTTTAGTAAAACAAACAATGGCAGGACTTATACAAGGAATGGTGAGACCCTGGATAGTGTTGTAGAACACAGAGAGATCGAGGCTTCAGGTATATAATTCTTTGAAATTTGCATCGAGGTAGACAGGGTGGTTAAGAAGGTGTTTAGCACACTTGCCTTCATGAAGGAGTTTTCCTCCTCTCTCTACAAGAAACCCACCCTCCTCTCTGACCTATCACCTCAATCTGCACCCCCATTAACCTACTGTACTCTACTACTTTCTCCCCACCCCCACACACCCATATCATTTATCTCTCCACCCTGCAGGCACCCTGCCTCTATTCCTGATGATGGGCTTTTGCCTGAAACGTTGATTTTCCTGCTCCTCGGATGCTGCCTGACTTGCTGTGCTTTTCCAGCACCACTCTAATCTAGACTCTGGTTTCCAGCATCTGCAGTCCTTGTTTTTACCCTTCATTGCTCAGACTTTTGAGTATAGGAGTGGGGACGTCATGTTGAGGTTATACAGGATGTTGGTGAGGGCTCTTCTGGAATACAGTGTGCAGTTCTGGTCACCCTGTTATAGGAAGTATATTATTAAACCAGAGAGGGTTCAGAAAAGATTTACCAGAATGTTGCCAGAAATGAATTATAGAGACAGGATGGATAGGCTGGGATGTTTTTTAGCTGAAGTGTAGGAGGTTGAGTGGTGATCTTATAGAAGTTTATAAATCACCAGGGGCATAGATTAGATCACTGACAGTGTGGAAACAGGCCCTTCGGGCCAACAAGTCCACACCGACCCTCCGAAGACCAACCCACCCAGACCCATTCCCCTACATTTACCTCTTCACAATACACATGGCCAATTCAGCTAAACCTGCACATTTTTGGAGTGTGGGAGGAAACCCACACAGACACGGGGAGAATGTGCAAACTCCACACAGACAGTTGCCTGAGGTGGGAAATGAACCCAGGTCTTTGGCGCTGTGAGGCAGCAGTGCTAACCACTGAGCCACCATGCCGCCCAGGTGAATACATAAGGTGAATAGCAAAGATATTTTCTCTCAGGTGGGGAGATTCAAATTAGGAAGCATATTTTTAAGGTGAGAGGAGAAGGATTTAACAAAGACATAATGGGAAATTTATTTTCTTTGTACAGAGTGGTGATATGGAATTAACTGCCAGAGGAAGTGGTGGATGCAGGTACAGTTACAATGTTTAAAAGACATTTCGATAAGTTCATGAATAGGAAAGGGGGTAATCCAAGATGGAGGATGGGAAAAATTTCTGGCTATAACAGCTGCTCCTTTTTGAGGTATTTTAGGTGTTGGAGGTGATTTCCTCGAACACCAGGAGCACCAATTACTGTTTTATATGCTGTTGCATTGTTTTGGAACTTTGGGAAAAAGAAAATCAAAACAACAGCAATATTAAAAGGGAGAAGAGCAGACGAAGGAAGTACATGGTGAGGTCATTGCAGGGGAGAAAGAGACAGAGAGAGAGTGAACCTGCACACTTACTGCCTTTGCTGTTTGAATTCATATATCGTTGGACATCGGAGTGCATCTGGGAAAATTAACAAGCAGTGAAATTCACAACTGATCATGGAGGAACTGTTGGGCGAAGTTCAAGGCACAGAATCAGATAAATTCATCGTTGTTTTTAAGTGTGGCCCACAGAGAATCTGCAGTAGGGAGTACAGTGGGTTCTTTCTTGATTATATGTTTTTTGGAGATATGTCTCTTGATTAAACTTAAAATATAAGCCATAACTATTAATTTAACCTGGGGCAGTGTTTGGAGAGGAATAAGATGGTGTTATTTTCTGGGTCTGTAGATTGTGAAGGAGCAAAAATGGTCATTAATAGAATGATATGTACTTCTTGTCAGATGTGGGACAATGATCCTCCTTTTTAAATTCCTGCCTTACTCTCTGTAATCTCCCTTCAGAATCTCAACCTTTTCCCTTCCGTTGGTTTCAATGTGGACAATGACCTCTTGCTGGCCCCTCTCCCCCATGAGAACATTCTGCACCCTCTCTGAGACATCCTTGATCCTGGCATCAGGGAAACAACACACCATTCTGATTTTTTTCCTGCTGGCCACAGAAACGTCTGTCTGTACCTCAGACTAGACAGTCCCATAACACAATTGATCTCTTGTAACCTGACTTACCCCTCATTGCATTAGAGCCAGTCTCAATACCAGACCCTTGGCTGTTCGTGCTGAGTTCCCCTGAGAATCCATCACCCCCTACATTTTCCAAAACAGCATACTTGTTTGAAATGGGTATATCCACAAAAGACTCCTGCAATAGCTGCCTACCTCTCTTACCTTCCCTGGCGTTTAACCCATCTATGTAACTGTATCTGAGACTTTCCCCCCTTCCTATAACTGCCATTCATCACATACTGTTGCTTTTGCAAATTCCTCATTGCTTCTATCTCTCCAATCGATCCGTTCGATCTGATAAGATTCGCAGCCTACAGCATTTATGATTTGGAAATGCTGGTGTTGGACTGGGGTGTACAAAGTTAAAAATCACACAACACCAGGTTATAGTCCAACAGGTTTAATTGGAAGCACACTAGCTTTCAGAGCGCCTGACTATCACCTGATGAAGGAGCGACGATCCGAAAGCTGGTGTGCTTCCAATTAAACCTGTTGGACTGTAACCTGGTGTTGTGTGATTTTTAACTTTGTGCAGCATTTATGACAGATATAATCCACAGTAATCCTTAAACTCTCTTTAAACTCCCACATCTGACAAGAAGTACATATCATTCTATTAATGACCATTTTTGCTCCTTCACAATCTACAGACCCAGAAAATAACACCATCTTATTCCTCTCCAAACACTGCCCCAGGTTAAATTAATAGTTATGGCTTATATTTTAAGTTTAATCAAGAGACATATCTCCAAAAAACATATAATCAAGAAAGAACCCACTGTACTCCCTACTGCAGATTCTCTTTTGGGGTAGAAGTGACTTGTACAAGGCGGCCGGATTGCACCTAAATTGGAAGGGGACTAATGTACTGGCAGGGAAGTTTGCTAGAGCTGCATGGGAGGATTTAAACTAGTAAGGTGGCGGGAATGGGACCCAGGGAGATAGTGAGGAAACTGATCAATCTGAGACTGGTACAGTTGAGAACAGAAGCGAGTCAAACAGTCAGGGCAGGCAAGGACAAGGTAGGACTAATAAATTAAACTGCATTTATTTCAATGCAAGGGGCCTAACAGGGAAGGCAGATGAATTCAGGGCATGGGTAGGAACATGGGACTGGGATATCATAGCAATTACAGGAACATGGCTCAGGGATGGGCAGGACTGGCAGCTTATTGTTCCAGAATACAAGTGCTACAGGAAGGAAATAAAGGGAGGCAAGAGAGGAGGGGAAGTGGCATTTTTGATAAGGGATAGCATTACAGCTGTGCTGAGGGAGGATATTCCCGGAAATACATCCAGGGAAGATATTTGGTTGTAACTGAGAAATAAGAAAGGGACGATAACTTTATTAGGATTATATTATAGACCACTAATAGTCAGAGGGAAATTGAGAAAGAAACTTTAAGGAAGTCTCAGCTATCTGCAAGAATAATAGGTTTATGGTAGGGGATTTTAACTTTCTAAACATAGACTGGGACTACCATAGTGTTAAGGGCTTAGATGGAGAGGAATTTGTTAAGTGTGTACAAGACAATTTTCAGAATCAGTATGTGGATGTACAGACGAGAGAAGGTGCAAAACTTGACCTACTCTTGGGAAATAAGGCAGGGCAGGTGACTGAGGTGTCAATGGGGGAGCATTTTGGGACCAGCGACCATAATTCTATTAGATTTAAAATAATGATGGAAAAGGAGAGACGAGATATAAAAGTTGAAGTTCTAAATTGGAGAAAGGCCAATTTTGACGGTATTAGGCAAGAACTTTCGAAAGCTGATTGGGGGCAGATGTTTGCAGGTAAAGGGACGGCTGGAAAATGGGAAGTCTTCAGAAATGAGACAATGAGAATCCAGAGAAAGTATATTCCTGTCAGGGTGAAAGGAAAGGCTGGTAGGTATAGGGAATGCTGGATGACTAAAGAAATTGAGGGTTTGGTTAAGAAAAAGAAGGAAACATATGTAAGGTATAGACAGGATAGATCAAGTAAATCTTTAGAAGAGTATAAAGGAAGTAGGAATATATTTAGAGTCATAGAGATGTACAGCATGGAAACAGACCCTTCGGTCCAACCCGTCCATACCAACCAGATATCCCAACACAATCTAGTCCCACCTGCCAGCACCCGGCCCATATCCTTCCAAACCCTTCCTATTCATGCCTCTTAAATGTTGCAATTGTACCAGCCTCCACCACATCCTCTGGCAACTCATTCCATACACGTACCACCCTCTGTGTGAAAAAGTTGCCTCTTAGGTCCCTTTTATATCTTTCCCCTCTCACCCTAAACCTTTGCCCTCTAGTTCTGGACTCCCTGACCCCAGGGAAAAGACTTTGTCTATTTATCCTATCCATTCCCCTCATAATTTTGTAAGCCTCTTTAAGGTCACCCCTCAGCCTCCAATGCTCCAGGGAAAACAGCCCCAGTCTGTTCAGCATCTCCCTGTAGCTCAGATCCTCCAACCCTGGCAACATCCTTGTAAATCTTTTCTGAACCCTTTCAAGTTTCACAACATCTTTCTGATAGGAAGGAAACCAGAATTGCACGCAATATTCCAACAGTGGAAGGCATAGAAAGTAGAGACATAGATGGTGACACCTTGGAAAATGTCCATATTACAGATGAAGTGCTGGATGTCTTGAAATGCATAACCGTGGATAAATTCCCAGGACCTGATCAGGTGTACCCTAGAACTCCATGGGAAGCTAGATAAGTGATTGCTGGGCCTCTTGCTGAGATATTTATATCATCGATAGTCACAGGTGACGTGCCGGAAGACTGGAGGTTGGCTAACGTGGTGCTACTGTTTAAGAAGGGTTGTAAGGACAAGCCAGGGAACTATAGACCAGTGAGCCTGACCTCGATGGTGGGCAAGTCGTTGGAGGGTATCCTAGGGACAGGATGTACATGTATTTGGAAAGGCAAGGACTGATTAGGGATAGCCAACATGGCTTTGTGCATGGGAAATCATGTCTCACAAACTTGATTGAGTTTTTTGTGGAAGTAACAAAGACCATTGATGAGGGCAGAGTGCTAGATATGATCCATATGTCCTTCAGTAAGGCGTTCGACAAGGTTCCGCATGGCGGAATGGGACTATGTGTCACCGCCCTTTTGGCGCGATCATTTGGCCCTGTTGTATTGGCGCTCATTACGGAGCTGTTTTGGCACTAATACATAACCACTGTGTGAAAATTTGGTCTGTCTCTCTTGCTTAGAATGTTTTTAGCCATTTCTGGTCTGAGCTCTACAAGAAAATAAAAAGAAAACTGTATTACAGCTTTCCAATGTGAAGACAGAAGGGCTTAAGTATCATCAAGGCAGTAGATTAAGAATTAACAATTGTTAAATGAGAAAATGATTACAAAACGAGATTTGAATCTACAGCGGGTCATTACAGCTTTGACTATCAACTCTTGCTAGTTGGGAAAATTACATTGGGTCATTAGTCATCCTCTCTTCTTTAACCAAACAAGAGTTTTTTTTTATTCTGAATTGGTGCCAAAACAGCTCAGCGCCAAAGTAATGAGCACCAAACTAGTTTAGAGCCAAAACGGCGGTGCCAAATGATCGGCGCCAAAAGGGCGGCACCAAAATGTACCCCACCCCCCCAATGGGAGACTGATTAGCAAGGTTAGATCTCACGGAATAAAGGGAGAACTAGCCATTTGGACACGAACTGGCTGAAAGGTAGAAGACAGAGGGTGGTGGTGGAGGGTTGTTTTTCAGACTGGAGACCTGTGACCAGTGGAGTGCCACAAGGATTTGTGCTGGGTCCTCCACTTTTTCTCATTTACATAAATGATTTGCATGTGAGCATAAGAGGCACAGTTAGTAAGCTTGCAGATGACACCAAAATTGGAGGGGTAGTGGACAGCGAAGAGGGCTACCTCAGATTACAACAGATCTTGACCAGATGGGCCAATGGGCTGAGAAGTGGCAGACGGAGTTTAATTCAGAGGTGCTGCATTTTGGGAAAGCAAATCTTAGCAAGACTTATACACTTAATGGTAAAGTCCTAGGGAGTGTTGCTGAACAAAGAGACCTTGGAGTGCAGGTTCATAACTTCTTGAAAGTGGAGACACAGGTAGATAGGATAGTGAAGAAGGCGTTTGGTATGCTTTCCTTTATTGGTCAGGGTATTGAGTACAGGAGTTGGGAGGTCATGTTGCAGCTGTACAGGACATTGGTTAGGCCACTATTGGAGTATTGCGTGCAATTCTGGTCTCCTTCCTATTGGAAAGATGTTGTGAAACTTGAAAGGGTTCAGAAAAGATTTACAAGGATGTTGGCATGGTTGGAGGATTTGAGCTACAGGGAGAGACTGAACAGTCTGGGGCTGTTTTCCCTGGAGCATAGGAGGCTGAGGGGTGACATTATAGAGGTTTATAAAATTATGAGGTGCATAGATAGGGTAAATAGACAAAGTCAGGCAACTCAGGCGACTGACTGTGTGGAGTTTGCACATTCTCCCCGTGTCTGCGTGGGTTTCCTCCGGGTGCTTCGGTTTCCTCCCACAGTCCAAAGATGAATTGGTGAATTGGCCATGCTAAACTGCCCGTAGTGTTAGGTAAAAGGGGTAAATGTAGGGGTATGGGTGGGTTGCGCTTCGGCGGGTCAGTGTGGACTTGTTGGGCCGAAGGGCCTGTTTCCACACTGTAAGTAATCTAATCTAACCTAATCTAATCTTTTCCCTGGGGTCGGGGAGTCCAGAACTAGAGGGCATAGGTTTAGGGTGAGAGGGTAAAGATAATAAAAGAGACCTACGGGGCAACTTTTTCACACAGAGGGTGGTACGTGTATGGAATGAGCTGCCAGAAGAAGTGGTGGAGGCTGGTACAATTGCAACATTTAAGAGGCATTTGGATGGGTATATGAATAGGAAGGGTTTGGAGGGATATGGGCCAGGTGCTGGCAGGTGGGACTAGATTGGGTTGGGATATCTGGTGGGCATGGACAGGTTGGACCAAAGAGCCTGTTCCGATGCTGTACATCTCTATGACTCTATGTTTGGAGAGATATGGACCAAACACAGGAAGGTGGAATTACTTTAGTTTGGGAACATGGTCAGCTTGCACTAGTGAAACCAAAAGGTCTCTTTCAATGATGTTTGACTACACGTGCATGCTGAATCCACGTACTAACTTTGTGACTCATACGTTATGACTCAGAAATCTTTCTGCACCTCAGAATTCTGCAGTCGTTCTCCATCTAAGGAATTCTGCTCTTAATTATTCTTCCTGCCAAAGTGAATTACTTATATATTGAACTCCATCTGTAAGATATTTTGCCCATACACTAACCCTAACTATATCTGCCTGCAACCTCATGTCTTCAAACAACAGTTTTCTATCCATCTTTAGCTACCTTGCTTTCAATCCTCTCATCCAAATGAATCATGTAACTTGTAAAATGTTGGGTAGTATCCCTAACCCGAATCAATCATTCCAAGATGGGCAAAAGATAGAATCATAATCCTTACAGTGCAGGAAAAGGCCATTTATCCCATTAAGTCTGCACCTCCCTCCTTTTGGCATGCCACCCAGACTCTCCTCCCTCCCTCCCACTCCATTCAACCCCCACCCCCCATTCCAGTAACCGAGTATGGTGTTTTTATATAGCTAAATCAGCTAACCTGCACACATCCCTGGACACTACAGCATAATTTTGAGCATGGTCAATCCACCCAACCTGCACATCCTTGGACAATGGCACAGAACTCCAATACCTAGCAGAAACCCACGCAGATACTGGGAGAACGTGCAAACTCCACTCAGAAAATCACACAAAGGTGAAATCAAATCCAGGTTTGTGGCACTGCAAGGTAGCACTTGGCCACCATGGTGCATAAAACTGACTGGTGAAACTTGGGATTGAACCAGGAACCTTTATATCCTTCAGCTAATGTACTCCCACCTGAACTATTTCAACAACAGATACAAGGGGAACAAAGCTCTGTTGTTCCTCAGAATGAATGGTTCTACACAGTCCTCTCTGCTTCTGGGTGGAAAAAAAAGGAAATTAGATAAGTATTTAAGGGAAATAAACTTGCAGGGGTTTGGGGAGCAGCAGGGGAATTGGAGAGACTGCATTTCTGCAAGAAAGTTGGCATTGATGAAATAGGCTAAATTACTTCTTTCTCTGCCATACTGAATCCAAGATTGATTTCTACGACCGCTGCTCATCATATAACCCCTTGATCCGGGAATCATTAGGGTAAATCGCACTGCGCCCCCTGGAAAGCCCAGTCTCTCCTTTGAACTGTGATACCCAGCCACATCCTTTGGAGCTCTGCTCATGAGTTTGAATCTCTTGGCGCTCTTC
Organism: Chiloscyllium plagiosum; assembly: GCF_037043375.1. NCBI lineage: Eukaryota > Metazoa > Chordata > Chondrichthyes > Orectolobiformes > Hemiscylliidae > Chiloscyllium > Chiloscyllium plagiosum. The sequence continues at coordinate 17,262,512 of NW_028270184.1, read as the reverse complement.
CATTGACACTGATCTCAGAAAGGTTTTCCCACAGACACAATAGAAAATCGTGCACAGTGAAAGGCCGATGATAGTGAGATGCTGGTGAGTGCAGCGACTCTGTTAGGTCTTACTGTGATATCTGGTTGGGATTGACAATGTGGAAATACTATTGATTGAATGTGCTGTAAAAAGAGTGGACAGAAAGCAGTCCTCCCCTCAATGCAGGGAACAATACTCTGGCTCTAGCAGACCTAGTCCTAATTGCTTCATTCTTGACTTTCACTGAGGACTCCCCCCACCCGCCTCGCACTCATTCTGCTGTAGGTTGAGGAAGGATCACTGAACCGAAACGCTAACTCCGATTTGTCTCCAAGACCCTGGACAATTGCAGTAAGACTATTAGAGGAAACTGGAGCACCTGCAAGAAACCCACGCAGACACAGAGCGAATGTGCAGGCATTTCCTCTGGTTTCCTCCCACAGTCCAATGATGTGAGGGTTTGGCCATGCTAAATTGCCCATAGTATCCAGGGATGTGTACATTACATGGATTAGCCATGGGAAATGCCAGGTTGTAGGGATAGTTTAGGCAGATGGGTTTCAGTGTGATGATCTTCAGAATGTCGGTGTGGACTTGTTGGGCCAAATGACCAGTTTTCACACTGTAGGGATACTATATCTATATCCTAGCTCCTGTACATCCTCTTGCCAATACACCATTTGCCTTCTTCACCTCCTGCTGCACCTGCATGCTAACTTTCAGTGACTTGTGTACAAGGACACCAGGTCTCATTTCATCTCCCCCTTTCCCAGCCTCTTGCCATTCAGATAATAATCTGTCATCCTGTTTTTGTGATCAGACTGGTTAACCTCCCATTTATCTGCATTATCATTCATCTGCCTTGCATTTTTGTCTACTCACTCAACTCCAAAATCACACTGGAGCATATCTGTATTCCCCCTAATAGTTCACTGCTCCACCCAGCTTCACATCATGGAGTCAGAGAGATGTACAGCATGAAAACCGACCCTTTGATTCAACTTGTTCATGCTGAGCAAATAAATTAATCTACTTCTGGCCCATATCCCTCTAAACCATTTCTATTCATATACCCATCCAGATGCCACTAAATATTTTAATAGTAGCAGCCTCCATCACTTCCTCTGGCAGTTCATTCCACACACACACATCACCCTCTGTGAAAATGTTATCCTTAAGGTCCCTTTTAAATCTTTCCCATCTCCTTAATTTTATGACCTCTAGTTTTTGTCTTCGCTATCCTGGTGAAAAGACCATGACAATTCACTGTTCCATGACACTCATGATTTTAAAAACTTTTATAAGATGACCTCTTAGTCTCTAAAGCTCTATAGAAAATAGCCCCCGCCTATTCAGCCTCTCCTTATCGCTCAAACCCTCCAACCTTGGCAACATTCTATTAAATCTTTTACAAACCTTTTCAAGTTTCACAACATCTTTCCTATAGCAGGGAAACCAGTAATGAATGCAGTAATCCAAAAGCAACCGCACCAATGTCCTATACAGCGACAACATGACCTCCCAACTCCAACAGGAGAAAGTGAGGAATGCTGATGCTGGAGTATCAGAGTCAAAATGTGTGGCGCTAGAAAAGCACAGCCGGTCAGGCAGCAGCCAAGGAGCAGCAGAGTCTATGTTTCAAGCATAAGCTTTTCATGAGAAATGCGGGGGGTGCCTTTATGTTCCCCCTCCACCCCCACCCCCCCCCCCCCAAACCAATCTTGCTGAAGGGCTTATGCTCAAAACATCAACTCTCCTGTTCCTAACCAGCTGTGCATTTCCAGCACCACTCAATACTCCGTCCAATAAAGGAAAGCATATCAAATGCCTTTTTCACTATCCGATCTACCAGTGACCCGACTTCCAAGGAACAATGAACCTACATGCCAAGATCTCTTTGTTCAGCCAAACTCCCTAGGACCTTACCATAAGTGTCTAAGTTCTGCTCTGATTTGCCTTTTCAAAATGCAGAACCTCACGTTTATCTAAATTAAACTCCATCTACCACTCCTCGACCCACTGGCCCATCTGATCAAGGTCCCGTTGTACTCTGAGGTAACCTTCTGCACTTCTTTCTACTACACCTCCAATTTTGGTATCATCTGCAAACTTACTAACTATACCTCCTATGTTCACATCTAAATCATTTATATCAATATGAAAAGCAGGGGACCCATCACCAATCCTTGTGGCACAGCGCTGGTCATTGGCCTCCAGTTTGAAAGGCGTTCCTCCACCACCACCCTCTGTCTTCTATCCTTGAGCCAAATGGCTAGTTCTCCCTGTATTCCTTGAGATCTAACCTTGTTAACCAGTCTACCTTGTCAAACACATTCCTGAAATCCATATAGACCACGTCGACTGCTATGCCTTCCTCAATCATCTTTGTCACTTCATCTACAAACAAGCTTGGCGACATGACATTTAAGTTTTCTCACTTACTTCATTAATAGATATTGTGAATAGCTGGAGTCCAAGCAGTGATCCCTGTGGTACTAAATTGATCACTGGCTGACACTCAAAAAAAAGACTTTGTTTCCTGTCTGATGTCCAGTACTGTATCTGTGTCAATACACTACTCTCAATCCCACGTGCTTTAATTTTACATGCTAATTTCATCTATGGAACTTTTTGAATGCCTTCTCAGAGCCCAGGTAAACCACATTTTGTTTTTGATTAGGTTCCCTACAGTGTGGAAACAGGCCCTTCGGCCCAACCAGTCCACACCGACCCTCCGAAGAGTAACGTACACTGCCTCCTTTTCAACTCTAAATACGCTCTTGAAACATTCCAGCAAATTTATGCAGCATGATTTCCTTTTTGTGAATCTATGCTGGCTGACTCTGTCCAATCCTGTCACTGTTGTGAGATAAAAAAAGGTTTTGTGATTTACACATGAAAGAAGTGAAACTATCATGGTATTCAAACAGATGAAAGACTCAACAGACAATTAAGGTATTTTTCAATGTGTAATTTCAGTTACATCACACTGGAAATTTTTGCTATAAATTCTGTGCCTTAAAATTGTGTCCTCCACTATCACCTGATGAAGGAGCGTCGCTCCGAAAGCTAGTGTGCTTCCAATTAAACCTGCCTAGTGTTGCAAGATATTGTGTTATAGGTATCTTTACTAACCCACTGGCCAGCTCACGAAATTCATTTATAACTCTTTGCTAATGGCTATGCTTACTTTAATGTATTTTCATTCATTCATTAAACCACATTTTGTAGTATGTTTTACTGTTGCAAGATTGACTAAATTAAAACACCCCTTCAAACTCATTATTGCTTCTTTACACCTTCAATCAAACAGTGTTTAGACTTATTAGTGTTAAAAGCTACCTCTGAACAAATGTCAATATTGTAACCTATTCAGAAACAACACAATCCTGCCATCATTTCCTCACATCTCAACTGAAAATATGGAAAGTTTATAATATTAATCAGCCTTCACCAACTATCTGTCAGGACCTGAATAGATTACAGATCACCAAACAGTTTCCCCAATCAGCTTGTACTTGTTAAATATTTATTAAACAGGGCTGCTGTCCCCTTTAAGAAACTTACAATCAAAACAGCGCTTCCATAAAATTGCATGTATGAGTGAGAACAGTCAGACAGCAAATAGGTAAATATTTGACCAAGCTCTTGACTAAGCTGCAGTTATCAGTTTAATATTCTCTAGAATTTGATTATGCAAATTTTATTTAGATCATTAAGGATTAGGAGGTTTACTCACATGTACCAACTTAGAAAGTAAAAGGATTAACACCTCTTATCTATGCAAGCAGACCGGACAGACACTCTAACCTGAGTAGTTGCCAGCAATTAGCACATCTTAGCAATCAATCTCCTACTTCCCCAGGACAGATGGCACACAAATGTTTGTGCACAATGGATAAAACTATGTAATACATGTAAGAACAGTGTTTAAAGAGGTGACTGAAAGGGCCGTATTTCAGGATTCCATCGCCACCTTGAACTGTGCTACTGCAGTTGCTGAATAGAGGTTATTTTCACCACTCACCAACTTCGGTTGTTATTTGAACACGATCCCACACTGTTTTCCAGTGTCAGGCTAAATAGTCTATAAGTCCATGTTTTTTCTCTACCTCCTTTTTTAAATAGTGGGGTGATTGCATCAGTAATCAGAAAGCCAACTGGATTGTTAGCCCTGATTTGCAAATCTCATTGTAATTGTACAAGGCATTGGTGGGGTTACTTTCGCTCCCCTCCAATCCATTGAATTGTTCTATGTAAGATCGAGTCTAACTGTGGGAAAAATTGTGAATGTCCACTCTGGCAGGAAATATAGAAATGCAGAGTAGTCCTTCAGTGGTGGAGGCAGTAGAATCTGGTTTCCAGCATCTGCAGTCATTGTTTTTACCTCATTGATTTTAACCCTACTGCGAATCCTCTTGCAAGGATACCTGCCTTGAAGAAGTTTTCCTCCTCTCTCTACAAGAATCTCAGGGAGTCCCTCTCCCACTGCAACTCCCAGGTCATTTCCTACTCTATGCTACTTTCTCCCCACCCCCACCCTCCTCTAGCTTATCTCTCCACGCTTCAGGCTCACTGCCTTTATTCCTGATGAAGGGCTTTTGCCCGAAACGTCGGTTTTGAAGCAACTTGGATGCTGTCTGAACTGCTGTGCTCTTCCAGCACCACTAATCCAGTATCTGGTTTCCAGCATCTGCAGTCATTGTTTTTACCACCTTGCTGCATAGACATACTCACACAGAGATAGAAACACACAGATGAAGACAGAGAATGAGACAAAGAAACACATATATAGAAATACACAGACATCCACATAGAGAGGCACACAATGTCCATTGATATATCGTCAGGGTTGATCTGTTTAATAAACTCAATTTAATTTGTACAATAGATATGTATAATCATTTGTAGAATTCTCAGAAACTCATTCAAAGTAAAAGTGCTGATTTGTTCATCTCAGTCCCACTCACGCCTTGGGTCATTTCCTCTGGAGTGGCGGAGGCTGAGGGGAAACTTGACAGATGTCTATAAAATTCTGAGATGAATAGATAGGGTTGATGGTCAAAATCGTTTTCACACAGTTGAAATGTCTAATACAAGGGGGCATGCATTTAAGATAAGAGGGGGGAAAAATTCAAAGGAGATGTGAGAGGCAATGTGTTTTTTACAGAGAGAGTGGTAAGAGTTTGGAACGCACCGCTGGGAGTGGTGGTGGAGACAGATATGATAGGGGCATTTAAGGGACTGTTAGATAAGCACAAGGAATGGAGGGATATGGGCCAAGAGCAAGCAGAATTTCATTTGGTGCCATGTTCGGCACAACATAATGGGCCGAAGGGCCTGTTCCTGTGCTCTACTGTTCTATTACCATCAACTCTGTGCAAGACATTGTTTGGTCTGTTTGAGTGACCACAGGGAAGGGGCGTTTGTGAAATAACTGTTCATTTATAAAATGGATTGATTCGTTTTTAAAATTCTCAGAAACTCATTAAAAGTAAACTGCTGACTAGTTCATCTCAGTCCCACTTATACCTTGAGTTGATCTGTGTAAAAATCTTGTGTTCCCTTGCAGAAGAAATGTATGCCCATTGGTTGCAGAGGCCTGTGTTCAGTTGTCTAAATTAACCTGTGTTGTGGCTGCTGTGGATTGAAAGGAGTATGTGTGCGGGGAAGAGAGGGACAACCAGAGGCAGTCTGGACTTAACTATTGAGCTGCTGCTTTCTCTTACGCCTGTCCCCAATCTCGTATGCCTCTGGGAGTGCTCCCTACCTGGGGCAAGTGAGCTTCAAGTCGAGGGAGCTGAGTGAACGAGTTGGCATTTTTGGACAGGGGTCTTTGGATGACAGACCTGAAGGTATTTAGAGTAGGTCCTGGCAGCCATTGTTCCTTTTGCAGAAGGTGATTATACGAGGGTGTGTCTGTGTGTGTGTGTCTCTCTGTCTCTGTGTGTCGGTACTGTTGGAATTTCAATGGCAGTTTGGAATCTTCACCCCTCCCTGAACCAGTCAGGCGGAAGCAAACCCTAGGAACAGGATCTGACTCTCATGGGAAAGAGGGAGGGTGAGAAACTAACAAGAAAGCTGGGACCACTGGAATGGTGAGTGTCTCCATGACCTTCCTTAACTTCTGTCTGTCTGTCTGTCTCGCTCTCTCTCTTTTCCCCCTTTTCTGCTCTCCCTCTCCCCTTCAATCGCTGTCTCTCTTGGTCTCTCTCTCTCTCTCTTTACCTCTCTTCCATTCCCTCTCTCAAATTCTCTTTTCTTTCTTTCTTATTTTGATTCTTACCTCTTCTTTCTGCCTTTATCTCTGTCTTCTTCCCACACTATTTTTTTCACCCGGTCTGTTTTTTTTTGTTCCCTTTCTTTTGTATTTCTAATGCTAATCTGACTTCATCTCTGTTCTTTCCCACTTTTTTCCCTTTGTTTTATTCTCACTGCCTTCCTCTCACCTTGCCACATTCCACAGCCTCATTTTGCAGCCTCTCCACAAATTATGGATCACTAAACCGATGCAGTCCTCCTCCCAACTTTTGTGTCCCCACTAAATTTGATGGTCCAACAATACTGTACCCCAAAGTGTATGCATATCCCTAACATTGGTTCCGCCTTCCCTCCAGTTTGTGTGGTCCCCTCCAATTTTGCAAGCCCGTAAATCTTGCCTCCTCCACCCAGATATTGCATACCCCCAAAACTGATGTGCACCCCCCAAATATTTGCCCTTCCCGAAATACTGTGCCCCCCTCAGACACCGTCCCTGAATTTTCACACCCCAATGTGACCCTCAATGGTGTGCCTTTTAATCTTGTACCTCCCCTTGAAGTTTTACACCCCTGGATATTGGTCCTTCTTGCAGCCTCCACAATCTTGCTCCCCAAAATTATGCACTGCCTCAATGTGCACCCCATGTCTTCAACTGCTCCCAAATTATACAACACCCACAATTTTGCTGTACCCCCCAAAATGTTTGCATACACCCACAAACTTTCCTGCCAAGTTTTACATGCCAAATATGACCCCCAAAATATTGCACTCCCCCATTTGCAGCCCCCTACAAAATTGTGTAGTTCTTCCAACTCCCACCCATCCCATTTTATGCCCCCCTTAGGTTTTGCAGGCCCTCCACAAATTAGCCGCCTCCCAAATATTGCAATGCATGTGATTCTGGTATTCGCTATACAAACCTCCCCAAAACCCTCGATGAGATTCCAATCTGTAAGTCACTCCCATGTATCTGTGACTGCATACAGAAACCACCCTGAACCCCTTGATGAGATTCCAGTCAGTATCTCACTCCTGGGTATCTGCATTCTGTTATATAAAACCAGGCCGATTCCCTCAGACTTTACTCTCTAGCTCACTCCGGAGTATCTGCATTTCTACACAAAAGCCATGCCAATCCCTTTGATTAGATTCCAGTCTGTAACACACTCCTGAGTATCTGTTATTCTGTATACAGTATAAACTAACCCAATCCTCTCAACTAGATTCTAGTATGTAACTCACTCCTTGTTACCAGTCACTCCGTATATAAATTACCCCAAATTAGATTTCAGACCGCAACTCACTCCCCATTACATGCTATGCTCTATATAAAAATCCCAATCTCTTCGGTTAGATTCCAGTTTGTAACTCCTTCCCAGTTTTATAATGCTTTATGTAAACTCACTCAGACCAATGAGATTCCAGTGTCTAATTCAACAGAAACTGGTTGAACGTTAAACTGGGAGCAGTAAAAGAAAAAGCTGCAGTTTAATTTCTGCTATGTTGTTTCACCAAAAGATGTTTGAATTTTTATGGAGTAAAGCAATTTAATGAGTATCTCACGACCAACTACTCAAGGGCTGATAGGAATGGGGGAATAAATGCCAGTGATGCTCCCACAAACAAATGAAAACAAGACATTTCATTGCCTTCCTCATTACTTGCTGCCTCTGCAGACTAACTCAATGTGATATACATTCCAAGACACCCACACCTTTCTGCACCTCAGAGTCCTACAACAACTCCCCATTTAAATTAAAGGCTCTTTATCGGTTCTTCTTGACAACCATCACACACTCCACATTATGCCACTTCGGACAATGCTTAACCCACTCATTGAGCACCTCTACATTGCTGTGGTTCTGTTCGCCGAGCTGGAAGTTTTTGTTGCAGAAGTTTCGTCCCCTGTCTAGGTGACATCCTCAGTGCTTGGGAGCCTCCTGTGAACCTCTACATTGCTCAGTTTGAATAACCTTTACATCTTCTTCACAATTTATCTTCCAAATTATTTTCACCAAGAAAATGTTCAATTTTTTAAATCGAAGACTGACCTGAAGTGATGCCTGTTGGAAATCCAAATATCCTTATATTGCTCTCTGTTGCTTGATCAGTGTGTGTGTCTGTCAGTTTCTCTCTCCTTGCTTGGAATACCTGTAAATTGTTAGATTCATCTGTTAGGCTTATTGAGTTGGTTCATGGTGAGCATGACCCCTGTATGATCACATCCAGACTGTCCCATCCCTTGATAGTAACTAGCAACCCATCAGTTGTCCTCCGAATATTTGGTGATACCATCACTTTCGATTTATGTGATTTGTGTACAACGATCTGGACAGTAACATCTCTAAAATAAGCTACTTCCTTGTGAAGGGCTTTCCTCCCAACAAGAGCGAGGAACTCTGACCTCTTAGAAGATGTGACACGGACAGTGCAGAAAGACAAGATGTTGTGTATTTCTATTTCCAATCAGCGTTCACTAAGACGTCAGGTAAAAGGTTTTTGAACAAAATAAGAGGTTGTGGTGTTGGTGGACAGTGAAGCAGAGGTTTGCCTCACTAAAAGCAACCTGATAGTTGGGATAAATATTAGTTTGCCAACCTGAAAACTTTAACTCGTGCAGATCAGTCCTGGAACTTCAACTATTTGCAATCTGTACGACTGGCATGGATGAAAGATCCAACTGCATTGTAACTAAACTTGCTGAGCAAGATGTGAAGAGGTTAGACTGAACCTGCAAAGCAAGAAAGGCACGGGGAAAACAACATGACAGATCATGTCGCAATTGTACAAAACTCTGGTGTGGCCGCACTTAGAGTATTGCTTACAGTTCTGGTCACTGCATTAAAGGAAGGATGTGGAAGCTTTGGAAAGGGTTCAGAGAAGATTTACCAGGAATTTGCTTGGTATGGAGGGAAGGTCTTATGAGGAAAGGCTGAGGGACTCAAGGTTGTTTTCATTAGGGAGAAGGTTAAGAGGTGACTTAATTGAGACATATAAGATAATCAGACATTAGATAGGGTGGACAGTGAGAGCAGTTTTCCTCAGATGGTGATAGCTAGCATGAGGGGACATAGCATTAAATTGATGGTTGATAGATATAGGTCAGATGTCAAAGGTAGTTTCTTTACTCAGAGCAGTAGAGGCATGGAACTGCTTGCCTGCAACAGCAGTCGACTTGCCAAATTTAAGGGCATTTAAATGTTCATTAGATAGACATATGGATGAAAATGGAGTAGTGTAGGTTAGATGGGCTTCAGATTGGTTTTACAAGTTGGCACAAAATCACGAGCTGAAGGGCCAATACTGCACTGTAATGTTCTATGTAAGATCGAGTCTAACTGAGGGAAAAATTGTGAATGTCCACTCTGGCATGAAATATAGAAATGCAGATTAGTCCTTCAGTGGTGGAGGCAGTAGAATGCTGCATTGCAGATGCATCTAGGTGTCCTTGGATCACATAATGTAGTGTGCAGAGAGAGCAAGTAATTAGAAAGCCAACTGGATTGTTAGTCCTGATTTGCAAATCTCATTGTAATTGTACAAGGCATTGGTGGAAATGCCCTCGAGTACATTGGACAGTATTGGGAATAAAATTCATATCTGTGTGAAAACTCGGAAGATATGAAACTGCTTGTACACTTACTGAAAATGTAATGGACTTTTAATTATTTATTTGTAGAATGAGGTCAGATTAAATGTCTGCTGTGGTTGACCTGCTAAACATAGAAAGATAAATTATTTCGGGGGAAACAGAGACAAGTAAATATTTTTGGGAGATGGGATTTATGGAAATTAATTCCTGGAAAAAGTGGCTTTTCAAAAGACTATGGTGAGTTCTGAGTACTGATGGGCTTTCTACGAACCCTTTCTAGTCTTGATCAATGTTTTACTGATCGAAGTGGTCAGAAAGGAAACCCTAGAAGCTGCAAGCCTCTCTCACTTAGTCTCTCAGTGGAAGTTATTAGGAACCTGAAAATGTTTCCAAATATCTGTATTTCTGACTCCTTCAATCTTTCATCCTATAGCTGGCAATTCAACTTCATCAACAAGAAGTGGACCATGAAGATTCATGAAATTCTGTCCCTTCATGGCAGACCCTTGGCTTTTTTTGTTTCAAACAAAAAAGTAATCTCTGCAGTGTCCTTGCATTGTGTGAGTGTGTCTTTAAGAGAATATAGTTATTCTTCCAGATTATGCTTCAAATGTTAACCAGAGATTGTCACCAGCTTTATCCTTTCATATCAAATGGATTATTTTGAAATTTTGTTTACAAGAATCCTGGTGAAAGTCTCATTTATTCTGCACAATAGTAGAGTTGGGAATTAATTGACTGTTTTGGTGACCAAATCAATGCAACTCTACAGATAGTGTCACTGGTGGTATAATGGGGCTGTACATTTCATTGATTAGCTGGCTAATGGGGGTGGCGCTGCTGCCTCACAGCGCCAGGGACCCGGGTTAGATTCCAGCTTCGGGCATCTGTCTGTGTGGAGTTTGCATGTTCTCATCGCATCTGAGGGGAGTTTGCACACTGTCTCAGTGTCTATGTGGAGTTTGTACATTCTCCCCGTGTCTGCATGCATTTTCACTGGGTGTGCTGGTTTTCTCCCACACAGCAAAGATGTGCAGGTTAGGTGGATTTGCCAGACTAAATGACCCATAATGTTCAGGGATGTGTCGGTTAGCTGTGTTAGCCATGAAAAATGCAGGGTTCCAGGGATAGGGTAGGAGGGTGTGTCTTGGCAGGATGATCTTCAGAGGGTTGGTGAGGACTTGTTGAGCTGAATGGCCTGTTTCCACATTGTGGGGTTTCTACTTAAAAAGCAGCTCCAAGCATATACAGCTGTGTGGGAATCTAAAATGCAAAAATAATGGAACCTGTTGCTTAAAATTGCATGGGAACTGGACAGTTATTTTTCAAATACAGGAAAAGGAAGAAAAGAGCACTTGGGTGGCCATATTGATTGCAGCTAATTTGTAGATTTGCTCTAAAGATTAAATTGGGATTGATGTTTAAAGTGAACTCTTACTGAAGCTTCAGCTGAGAGTCAGTGTATGAAGAGGAAAGACGGACAGAGCACTGCAAGGTCCACTGCAGACCAAACATCTCAAATCAGCTCTACTTTCAGATCAGAAGACCTCAACAATTCCACACACTGTCCTCAGGGAAGTTCTCCTGTCTGTACTGGGACTAACTTTACTGCTCTAAATAACACCACCAAAAAAAACTTGGTTAAATGGTTACTTACCTCACTGATGTTTGTGAGATCTTGCTGTGCACATGCTGGTTGTTGTGAAACAGAGAGGTTATTTCAAGGAACCACCTTGTCTTGGCGATTGCAGAAAGGTTTGACAGACTTGGACAGATTTGACATTTAGCCAGAATTCTAACAGCTGGAGCTAGGATGGAGATGATTAAAATCATCAAAACAGATTGGAACTGTCAGTATCAACATGGTTAAGTCTTGGATTTGATTAACAATAGCAGCAGAACCCAATCCCAGCAGTCATTGGAAAATACACTGGTGTCTGTAAAGGTTGCATGAACAAGAAAATCTCTCCCCATCCGAGGAGCAGGTGAACAGCCTCTCCCCAGTGTGTGGACCCGCTGGTGTACAGAGAGCTCAGATAATCGCCCAAACCTAAATGGTCTCTCATCACTGTGAACAGGCTGGTGGTGAGTTAGATCCCCAGAACATTTACAGCACTTCCTGCAATCTAGGCATTTGAAAGGTCACTCTCCAGTGTGCAACTGCCAGTATACCAGCATGTTAGAAGAAATCCTTCCCACACACCAAGCAAGTGAAAGGCCTCTCCCCAGTGTGGACTTGCTGATTTATCAACAGGCTGTATGATCGCCTGAATCTCTTGCTGCAGTGAGAACATTGGAATGGGAAGTACCCAATGGGAATGCGCTAGTGCTCCCTCAGTCCATATGAACATTTAAAACTCTTACCCCAGTCAGAGCAATGATACTGTCTCTCATCATAGTGAACTTGCCGGTATCTCAGCATCACCGATAAGAACATTTATCTCTTCCCACACACGGAACGGAGCTTCTGTTATTTCACTTTTTAGATTGGAATCAATCTAAACATCAGGTCATAGACAGAGAACACAGGGGGCTAACACCTTCAACATATTGTCTAGCTATCACCATTGTTAACAGCTAACCCGAGAATGCAACTTTAAAAAAAAGGGTTTTGTGATTTACACATGAAAGAAGTGAAACTATCACTGTATTCTAACAGATGAAAGGCTTAACAGACAATCAATTCTTCAATGTATAATTTCAGTTACATCACACTGCAAATTTTTGCTATAAATTCTGTGTTACGATCGAGCCCTCCACAATCACCTGATGAAGGAACATCGCTCCAAAAGCTAGTGTGCTTCCAATTAAACCTGTTGGACTATAACCTGGTGTTGTGTGATTTTTAACTTTGCACACACGGAACAGGTAAGTGGCTTCTCTCCAGTGGTGTGTCAGGAGGGTGGATGAATGAATAAATGCTTTACCACATTCAATGCAGCAGAATGGCCTCTCCCCTTGAGAATGTGTATAGGGTATAAGTAGGTAGGGAAAGAGTTAAGTTTTTGAGTATTGTGAAACAAGAGATTCAGCTGAATATAACTCAGATCAGATAAGATCGTGAACTCATCTCTGTGAACATGGGCGATTGTTCTCTCTCCCTTCAGGGCCCAGAATAAAGATAAAGGAGGTGAAATGATAATGTGTTGCTGAATGTTTTGCTTCGACTGAGGGGGGAAATGGGACGACACCCTGTATGACTGCATCAATAACATTCCAGCTCACAGGGCTAACTGAATAATTTCTCACAGCCCCAACATTGACATGGTTTCTCCCCAATGTGACTCCAGTTATGTTTTGGCAATCCAGATGATGGACTGAAGCCTCATCCAAACACAGGATAAGTGTACGGTTCCTTCCCACGGTGAATGGTGCTTTCTGTTTCCATGATCAAAGGTTGTTGATATTCAGATCCTGAGGAATCCAGCATCACTGTTAGATCCTGATGTGGTGTTTGGATTTTCCATTTGTACATCCTCTCCTTCTAACATCTGGTGACATGAATTGAAAAAAAGAGAATAACAAAGAGAGAAACCACAGAGAGAGAAACCACAAAAACACAAAGACAGATTGTGAACCTGAGCTGAATGAAGCTGGTATTATATGGGGTCGACATGTGGAAGAAGGAGTATGAAAGCTGCCAGATTGTAGTAAAAACGCAACTATATGCCCGTGTCCATCAGGAAATGGAACCTGCCAGTACGTTTCGGCCTGGAGAGGTTGCGAAGTTGGCAAAGAGGGATCGCTATATTTGCACCGGAACGTGATGTTTGACAGAACCTGTCGTCACCTTAACAACCTGGAAAACTAAGAGCAGCAGGTGCAAGGAAACATTATCTCCAATTCCCCTTCAAGTCATAGAGATAAACAGCACGGAAACAGATCCTTCGGTCCAACTCATCACACACCTATTCTGATTTGGATGTTACTTGCTGTTCCTGGATAAAAAGACCGCACAGACATACTACTTATGAACACAACATACTTCTTCTAATACAGTGTAGGATCAGCGTTCATTTAGGAATCAATTTTCCCAAGAATCTAGCTCCCTTTTTAGTCTCACCTTGCAATACGTTGGGCCTTTCCATGTTCCAAAGTACTCTGGATGAAACCCTGCAATGTTTTCTTCATCTCTGCTCCAGCTCAGACAGCTCTTGCGTCCAACACCCATCCTAATTCAAATTAAATTGAACTTTAGTTGGTCTGTGTTTCCTTCTTGGCTTGCATTGAAATAAAAGCAAAACGGTGTGATTTCTGGAAATCTGAAATAGAAAAGGGAAAATACTGCACCTTCTCTATTAATAAGGCAGCATTTGTGGAAACAGCAAGTAAATTCAAGTTTATCCAGGAGCAGGATGCTTTGAATTTCTGACTTGGATTGGAGAAAAGAAAGGGATTTGGAAACTACTTTTAATGGTGGTAGAAGGGGAAGGTTTACAACTGTCTGTCTTTCTTCCTTTTAACCCAGACAATGTTGATTGTCTAAACAGAGACATGATATTTATTAGAAAATGTTACTAGCTCAGTGACATTTCCTTGAGAAAATGTGGATTTATTTTAGGATCAGATATTTGACATGATGAATGGATTTGACAGGATTGATGCTGAGATAGTGTACCACGTGTGGAAGAATCCCAGGTTAGGTGACATGCAGTTAAAATGGGGAACTCACACCCACAGCAGGTGGTCGCGACAAAGAGCTGAAATGTCTTTGATAAGGAAGCTAGACAAATGCAAGTTATAATCAGAATCAATAGCTGTAGATAACTACTGAGAAGCTTGTTTATCAGATGGACTATTTCTGTTCTGTAAATTCCAAGTAATTCTGTGTAGATTACTTTTACAGAGTATTAGAAGGGGACGATTTGGAGACCAGACATGCAAAGCAACTATCACTGTCATAGATCATAGAATTCCTACAGTGTGAAAACACGCCCTTAGGCCCAACAGGTCCACACTGACCCTCCAAAGAGTATCCCACCCAGACAATTTGCCCTAGCTGTTATCCTATATTTACTCCAGAACAACGCACCTAACCTAGACATCCCTGAACACTATGGGCAATTTGGCATGGCCCGCACATCTTTGGTTTGTGGGAGGAACCCAGACATGGGGAGAATGTGCAAACTGTACACAGACCTGAGGGTGGAATCAAACCCAGGTCCCTGGTGCTGTGAGGCAGCAGTGCTAACCACTAAGCTATCGTGCCACCCATTTCACGTTGATACCTTTCACACAAATATCATTGGCCTTTAAATGTCGAATAAGAAATATGCATCTTCCTTGTGTACGTGGGGACTTTTCAATCATTACTGTGACATAAAAACCATCAGGATGTACAGCTCACAGAATGCGCCAGAGCTGTGACTGTGGAGAGACTTTGAACAAATTCCTCAGCATGAGGGAGAGTGCTCCAGTGAACGTACTGTGGAGACAGCTTTAACCAGTTACACAGCCTCAAATAACAGCATTCTATTCTCAGTGGAGAGGGACAGATCAAGGTTACAAACAAAGGCACTGACAATATGGAGAAACTGGAAATTCAGCAACTGTGGGAAGGGATTCAATTTTCCATACCAACTAGAAGCACAGCACTGAGGAGGTGCCATTCTCGTCCTCCACACGTGGGAAGGTTTTCACAGAATTATACAGATTCCATACACACATGGAAATTCATTCTGGAGAGAAGCTTCCCCTGGTGTTTGGGAAGGGATTCACTAATCCATCTAACCTTCTGGTGCATCAGCGTACTGCCACAGAAGAGATGCTATTTAGCTATTCTGAGTGTGGAAAGATATATACTTGGAAATCCAACGTATGCACACCCCTGTGGGCTCATACAGAAGACAGGCCTTTCATCTGCTATGTGCATTTATTCACAAGTTCATCTGACCTTCTGACACACCAGCAAACTCTCACTGGGAGAGGTTGTTCACCTCTCTGAATGTGGAAAAGCACTTACACAGTCTTTGGACGTAGAAGGGAGAAGGCTTGTCTTCAGTTTGTGAGGGAAGATGTGTTTGCTTAGGTGGTCTAACTGCCACTAACGTCTGACATTAGATTAGATTAGATTACTTTACAGTGTGGAAACAGGCCCTTCGGCCCAACAAGTCCACACCGACCCGCCAAAGCGCAACCCACCCATACCCCTCCATTTACCCCTTACCTAACACTACGGGCAATTTAGCATGGCCAATTCACCTGACCTGCACATCTTTGGACTATGGGAGGAAACCGGAGCACCCGGAGGAAACCTCACGCAGACACAGGGAGAACGTGCAAACTCCACACAGTCAGTCGCCTGAGGCGGGAATTGAACCCAGGTCTCTAGCGCTGTGAGGCAGCAGTGCTAACCACTGTGCCACCGTGCCGCCCACAAATTGCATCTTAAGTTATTTTTAATATTCATTTTAATGAATATTTCTGCTCAGTATTTACTGAGAGTATTGTGGATGCTAAGGAAATAAGGGAAACAAATGGGGATGCTTTGGACTGCATACATATTATCAGATAGGAGGTGTTTGTAGCCTTAAAGCACATTAATGTGGATAAATCCCCGGGCCTGAACAAGTCCATCCTCGGACATTGTGGGAGGCTAGGGAATAAATTGCAGAGGCACTTGCAGAGATTCTTGCTCATCTTTAGCCACTGGTGATGTCCCGGAAGACTGGAGGGTGGCTAAAAGCAAATTACTGCGGATGCTGGAATCTGAAACCAAAAGAGAAAATGCTGGAAAATCTCAGCAGGTCTGGCAGCATCTGTAAGGAGAGAAAAGAGTTGATGTTGCGAGTCTAACTGACCCTTTGTCAAAGCTTAAAAAAGGGAGAAATAGGGAGGTATTTATACTAGGGATAAATCTCTTCTCTCCTTACAGATGCTGCCAGACCTGCTGAGAATTTCCAGCATTTTCTCTTCTGGAGGATGG
This sequence comes from Chiloscyllium plagiosum, assembly GCF_037043375.1. Lineage (NCBI taxonomy): Eukaryota > Metazoa > Chordata > Chondrichthyes > Orectolobiformes > Hemiscylliidae > Chiloscyllium > Chiloscyllium plagiosum. The sequence continues at coordinate 17,245,713 of NW_028270184.1, read as the reverse complement.
CTAATGTTGTTCCCATTGTTTAAGGAAGGTAACAAAGACAAGCCAGGGAACTCCAGGCCAGTGAACCTGATATCAGTGGTAGGCAAGTTGTTGGAGAGGATACTGAGGGGTAGGACCAACCAACATTTGGATAGTCAAGGTGTAATTAGGGATAGTCAGTGTGGATTTGTTCACAGGAAGTCATGTCTCACAAATCTTTTCGAGTTTTTCGAAAAAGTAACAAAGAGGATATGTATGGGTAGGGCAGTGGATGTTGTCTATATGGACTTTACTAAGGCCTCTGACAAGGTCCCGCACAGCTGGCTAGACATGAAGGTTAGGTCGCATGGGATCCAGGGAGAGCTAGCTAATTGGATTCAAAATTGGCTCAATGGTAGGAAGCGGAGGGTGATGCGTGAAGGTTGTTTCTTGGACTGTAGGCCTGTGACTAGTGCTATGCCACAGGGGTCAGTGATGGGACCGTTGCTATTTGATATTTACATAAATTATCTGGATTGAACATTCAAGGCATGATCAGTAAGATTGCAGATGATACAAAATAAGGCGGTATCGTTGATAGTGAGGAAGATCATCAAATATTACAAAGGGATCTTGATCAGACGGGGAAGTGGGCTGAGGATTGGCAAATGCAATTCAATACAGATAAGTGTGAGGTGTTGCACTTTGTAAAGTCAAAGCAAGGTTGGACTTACATCGTAAATGGTAAGGTGTTGAACAGAGGGACCGAAGAGTACAAGTACATAGTTCTTTGAAAGCAGTATCACAGGTAGGCAGGGTGGTGAAGAAGGCATTTAGCATGTTTGCCTTCATCAGTTGAGGCATTGAGTATAGAAGTTGGGACATTATGTTACAGTTGTATATGTTGTTTGTGAGTTCACACTTGGGGTATTGTGTACAGTTTTGGTCACCCTATTACAGGAAAGACATAGTTAAACCTGAAAGCCTGCAATAAATATTTACAAGGATGTTGCCAGGACTAGTCAGCCTGAGTTATAGGGAGAGGTTGGCCAGGATATGACTTTATTCCTTGGAACATAGGAGAATAAGGGTGACCTCATTGAGGTATATATAATCATGAGGGGCACAAAGAGGATGAATGCATATTGCCTTTTTCCCAGGGATGGGGAATAGAAAACTAGAGGGCATATGTTTAAGGTGAGACGGCAAAGATTTACGAAGGACCTGAGGGGTAACTTCTTCAGGCAGAGAGTGGTGTGTACATAGAATGGACTGCCAGAGAAAGTGGTTGAGGCAGGTACAATAGCAACTTGACAAAACATTTGGACAGGTCTATGGATGGAAAGGGATTAGAGGGATATTGTCCAAATGTGGGCAATTGGAACTAGCTGGGTGGGCACCATGGTCAGCATGGAGCAGTTTGGGCTGAAGGGCCTGTTTCCTTGCTGTGTTACTCTAAGTCCTGATGTTCATTATAAAATCTCCTTATACACAGCAAAGAAGATTCACACATTCTCTCAATACTCTTTGAGATCCTCCACTTCCCATCCAGTTCTCTCAATTTAATCATGTCACACTGCCATGCTCATAATATATTCTGTACATCACTATTCAATGTTGCCCCACCCAAGTCAATATAGGTAGAAGCAGAAACTATATCACCCTCTTTAAGAAACCAAGACACATAAATAGAAAGCAGGACATACACCAGCACTTCACCGGAGGCTCACTGATAATGTTACCTATCATGGAAACAAAACATCTGAAAACAAACCTTCCAGCTCAGTGAACAAACATACAACCTGAACCTCAACCTGAACTTCAAGTCCATTCAAAAATCATTATACATCTTCAACTCTCAGAAGAACATCTTTTCCCAGCCTCGGAAATCACAGGTTTAGTCTTTGTGGTGCTTTGCTTCAAAACTGAGCATCATCCAGTCACTGCAACAGCATGAGACATGTATTCAACCACAATCTGTAACCTCATGGCCTGGCATATTCCCATCTCTATCATTATCATCAAGCCAAGGAGATCAACTTTGGTTCAATAAAGAGAGTGTTGGAGACCATGCCAGGAACAGCAGGAGGCAGAACTCAAAATCAGGAACCAACCTGAAGGTATATCAGAGGACTACAAGTGTGCCAAATCGAGCTGCACCACCGCCAAAACTATTTGGGGAAGCAAAATGCTGACATCCATCTGGAAAATGGAAAAGTACCCATGTATAACCATCCACAAAAGGCAGGACAAATCCAGCCAGGTAAATTACCCATGTATATCCATCCATACAGGGCAGGACTAATCCAGCCCAGGTAAATTACCCATGCATATCCATCCATACAGGGCAGGACTAATCCAGCCAGGTAAATTACCCATGCATATCCATCCATACAGGGCAGGACTAATCCAGCCCAGGTAAATTACCCATGCATATCCATCCATACAGGGCAGGACTAATCCAGCCAGGTAAATTACCCATGTATAGCCATCCACAAAGGGCTTGACTAATCCAACCAAGTAAATTACACATGTATATCCATCCACAAAGGGAGACACTAATCCAGCTGGGTAGATTACGATGCATATCCATCCACAGAGGGCGAGACGAAACCAGCCAGGTAAATTACCCATGTATATCCATCCACAAAGGACAGGACTAATCCAGCCGGGTAAGTTACCGTGGCATCAGTCTACAGTTGATCATCAATTTGATGGAAGGGGTCACTAACAATGTTCTCAAGCACCACTTGTTCAGCAATAACTGGCTCATTGACATCCAAGTTTGGGTTCTGCCAGGGCCTCTCCACTCCTGACCTTTGATTAAAGCATGGTCAATGAACCGAATTCCTAAAGCGAAGTGAGAGTGATTCTCCATCACAAAAAGGCAGTATGGCATATGATGCAAACTGTGTGGTTTCTAACAGAAGTAGGTGCAGTAGAAGGCAGTTCAGCCCTCATAATGGATGCTGGGACTTAGAGTAAATTTAAGGAGGGGATGGAGAGATATTTAATAATATGGAGAGAAACATCCTTTCTACGTCAACTCTGTTAACCCCTTTTAGCATCTTATATACGTCAATGAGGTCTCCTCTCATTCTTCTAAACTCCAGACAGTATAACCTAAACTGCTCAATCTCTCTTCAAAACACAAACCCCTCATCTCTGGAATCAATTTGGTGAACTTTCTCTCAACTGCCTCCAAATGCAATTCCATCCCTCCTCATGTAAAGGCACCAAAATTGTATGCATTACTATCTAACTAATGTCTTGTGCAGTTACAGTAACACTTCCCTACTTTTGCACTCTATTCCTTTAGCAACAAATGCAAAAATTCCATTTGCTTTCCTTATTAACTGCTGCATCTGAATACTAGTTCTCTACAATTAATACATGGATCCCCCTGTTCCAACACACTTTTTCCTCTCCATTTACAGTAGATAATAAATTGCCTTTTCACTCCTCTGACCCAAATTGATAACATCATATCTATCGTTAAACTTCACCTGTCAAATGTTAGCTCATTCACCTAAACAATCCATGTCCTCTTGTCAATTTCATAGATATTCATTGCAACTTAGTTTCCCACCTCTTCAAGTGTCATCTGCAAATTTAGCTTTACAACTTTCATTCCGTATCCAAGTTATTGAACTAGATTGTAAATAGCTGGCATCAATGACCAAATCTATGGCACCCCCACTAGTTGTCTACGAGAAAAAGACCCATTTTCCTGATTCTCTGCTTTCTGCAAATTTATCAATCCACTATCCAAGTGAATAAATTGCCCCTTACCTCATGTGATCTTACCATTTGCATTAACCTTTTGTGTGTATTCAACGTGACTTAATTTACTTCATTGCAATTTTGGTTTGCTTTCTGAGTTAATAATTGTTGTGTTTTCTGTGCATCTTGTTATGAAGTTGAAGGCGTGTATTGTGCTTTTACAGGAGAGCAAATGCTGTTCTGAACTGAGAGATTACAAGCACCTGTGAACATGAGTGGATGCCAGTCCCAGAGCATACTGGAAAATTGAAAATATGTAACATTTGGCCGTGAAACGGATACCTGAGTTTTGGTTGCTTTTTTGACAACAATTTGAATTTAACCAGTTTATATTATGCCACAAGATACTAAAACCAAATTAAGTTTGAATTTAATGTTTTGCCAGCATCGAACCAATGAGACATTCCAATGTTGGGGATATAAAAAGGCAGGCACTTTGAAAATTGGAGAGACAGCAACTGCCATCTATACCCAAGAAATTAGGAAACACTGTCCATCAAAGGTACCTTTTCATTTGAAACATATTTGCAGTAAAAAAGAAAGAAGACGAACCAGAGAGATCTTCAGCTGGAAGAAGAAAGACACCGAAGATAACAGTGGCTGTGTGGTTTTGAAATTAAGTTGGTGTAATTTTAATAACTGTCTTATTGGAACAGTATGCTGTTATAGATTTGGAAGCAGGTAATAAGCAGTTAAGAGAAAGGGGACTTAGAATTGTGAATGTTTGTTGTTTAATGTTCACTTTTAGAGTTAAAGAATAAATTGATGTTACTTTATTTAAATTGTGGAATTTGAGAGATCTCTGTTACTCATATTTTAATAGATTATGAGGCGAGGTGAGCTTTTATGGGTGTTTGGTTTAATTAACAGAGGGGTGCACCACTGTGTCATAACAATCTGGAGTTATTAGTTAACTTGCAAGAATACCAGCAAAGGCAGTTAGCACATGATATGTAAGGCGGGGGGGGGGGGGGGGGGGGGTGGGGAAAGAGAGGGGGGGGGGGAAAGAGAGAGAGGGGGAATGGGGGGTGAAGAGAGAAGGGGTGAAGAGAGAGGGGGTGAAGGGGGGAAAGAGAGAAGGGGGGAAAGAGAGAAGGGGGGAAAGAGAGAAGGGGGGAAAGAGAGAAGGGGGGAAAGAGAGAAGGGGGGAAAGAGAGAAGGGGGGAAAGAGAGAAGGGGGGAAAGAGAGAAGGGGGAAAGAGAGAAGGGGGGAAAGAGAGAAGGGGGGAAAGAGAGAAGGGGGAGAGAGAGAAGGGGGGAGAGAGAGAAGGGGGGAGAGAGAGAAGGGGGGAGAGAGAGAAGGGGGGAGAGAGAGAAGGGGGGAGAGAGAGAAGGGGGGAGAGAGAGAAGGGGGGGAAGAGAGAGGGGGGAAGAGAGAGGGGGGAAGAGAGAGGGGGGGAAGAGAGAGGGGGGGGAAGAGAGAGGGGGGGGGGGGAAAGAGAGAGAGGGGGAAGGGGGGGTGAAGAGAGAAGGGGTGAAGAGAGAGGGGGTGAAGGGGGGAAAGAGAGAAGGGGGGAAAGAGAGAAGGGGGGAAAGAGAGAAGGGGGGAAAGAGAGAAGGGGGGAAAGAGAGAAGGGGGGAAAGAGAGAAGGGGGGAAAGAGAGAAGGGGGGAAAGAGAGAAGGGGGGAGAGAGAGAAGGAGGGAGAGAGAGAAGGAGGGAGAGAGAGAAGGAGGGAGAGAGAGAAGGGGGGAGAGAGAGAAGGGGGGAGAGAGAGAAGGGGGGAGAGAGAGAAGGGGGGAGAGAGAGAAGGGGGGAGAGAGAGAAGGGGGGAGAGAGAGAAGGGGGGAGAGAGAGAAGGGGGGGAAGAGAGAGGGGGGAAGAGAGAGGGGGGAAGAGAGAGGGGGGGAAGAGAGAGGGGGGGGGAAGAGAGAGGGGGGGAAGAGAGAGGGGGGGAAGAGAGAGGGGGGGAAGAGAGAGGGGGGAAGAGAGAGGGGGGGAAGAGAGAGGGGGGGAAGAGAGAGGGGGGGAGGAGAGAGGGGGGGAAGAGAGAGGGGGGAAGAGAGAGGGGGGAAGAGAGAGGGGGGAAGAGAGAGGGGGGAAGAGAGAGGGGGGGAAGAGAGAGGGGGGGAAGAGAGAGGGGGGGAAGAGAGAGGGGGGGAAGAGAGAGGGGGGGAAGAGAGAGGGGGGGAAGAGAGAGGGGGGGAAGAGAGAGGGGGGGAAGAGAGAGGGGGGGAAGAGAGAGGGGGGGAAGAGAGAGGGGGGGAAGAGAGAGGGGGGGAAGAGAGAGGGGGGGAGAGAGAGGGGGGGGAGAGAGAGGGGGGAGAGAGAGGGGGGGAAGAGAGAGGGGGGAAGAGAGAGGGGGGAAGAGAGAGGGGGGAAGAGAGAGGGGGGAAGAGAGAGGGGGGAAGAGAGAGGGGGGAAGAGAGAGGGGGGGAAGAGAGAGGGGGGGAAGAGAGAGGGGGGGAAGAGAGAGGGGGGGAAGAGAGAGGGGGGGAAGAGAGAGGGGGGGAAGAGAGAGGGGGGGAAGAGAGAAGGGGGGAAGAGAGAAGGGGGGAAAGAGAGAAGGGGGGAGAGAGAGAAGGAGGGAGAGAGAGAAGGAGGGAGAGAGAGAAGGGGGGAGAGAGAGAAGGAGGGAGAGAGAGAAGGGGGGAGAGAGAGAAGGGGGGAGAGAGAGAAGGGGGGAGAGAGAGAAGGGGGGAGAGAGAGAAGGGGGGAGAGAGAGAAGGGGGGAAAGAGAGAAGGGGGGAGAGAGAGAAGGAGGGAGAGAGAGAAGGAGGGAGAGAGAGAAGGAGGGAGAGAGAGAAGGGGGGAGAGAGAGAAGGGGGGAGAGAGAGAAGGGGGGAGAGAGAGAAGGGGGGAGAGAGAGAAGGGGGGAGAGAGAGAAGGGGGGAGAGAGAGAAGGGGGGGAAGAGAGAGGGGGGAAGAGAGAGGGGGGAAGAGAGAGGGGGGGAAGAGAGAGGGGGGGAAGAGAGAGGGGGGGAAGAGAGAGGGGGGGAAGAGAGAGGGGGGGAGAGAGAGAGGGGGGTAAGAGAGAGGGGGGAAGAGAGAGGGGGGGAAGAGAGAGGGGGGGAAGAGAGAGGGGGGGAGGAGAGAGGGGGGGAAGAGAGAGGGGGGAAGAGAGAGGGGGGAAGAGAGAGGGGGGAAGAGAGAGGGGGGAAGAGAGAGGGGGGAAGAGAGAGGGGGGGAGAGAGAGGGGGGGAAGAGAGAGGGGGGGAAGAGAGAGGGGGGGAAGAGAGGGGGGGGAAGAGAGAGGGGGGGAAGAGAGAGGGGGGGAAGAGAGAGGGGGGAAGAGAGGGGGGGGAAGAGAGGGGGGGGAAGAGAGAGGGGGGGAAGAGAGAGGGGGGGAAGAGAGAGGGGGGGAAGAGAGAGGGGGGGGAAGAGAGAGGGGGGGAAGAGAGAAGGGGGGAAGAGAGAGGGGGGGAAGAGAGAGGGGGGGAAGAGAGAGGGGGGGGAAGAGAGAGGGGGGAAGAGAGAGGGGGGGAAGAGAGAGGGGGGGAAGAGAGAGGGGGGGAAGAGAGAGGGGGGGAAGAGAGAGGGGGGGAAGAGAGAGGGGGGGAAGAGAGAGGGGGGAAGAGAGAGGGGGGAAGAGAGAGGGGGGGAAGAGAGAGGGGGGGAAGAGAGAGGGGGGGGAAGAGAGAGGGGGGGAAGAGAGAGGGGGGGAAGAGAGAGGGGGGGAGGAGAGAGGGGGGGAGGAGAGAGGGGGGGAAGAGAGAGGGGGGGAAGAGAGAGGGGGGGAAGAGAGAGGGGGGGAAGAGAGAGGGGGGGAAGAGAGAGGGGGGGAAGAGAGAGGGGGGGAAGAGAGAGGGGGGAAGAGAGAGGGGGGGAAGAGAGAGGGGGGGAAGAGAGAGGGGGGGAAGAGAGAGGGGGGGAAGAGAGAGGGGGGGAAGAGAGAGGGGGGGAAGAGAGAGGGGGGAAGAGAGAGGGGGGGAAGAGAGAGGGGGGGAAGAGAGAGGGGGGGAAGAGAGAGGGGGGGAAGAGAGAGGGGGGGGAAGAGAGAGGGGGGGAAGAGAGAGGGGGGGAAGAGAGAGGGGGGGAAGAGAGAGGGGGGGAAGAGAGAGGGGGAAGAGAGAGGGGGGAAGAGAGAGGGGGGAAGAGAGAGGGGGGAAGAGAGAGGGGGGGGAAGAGAGAGGGGGGGAAGAGAGAGGGGGGGGAGAGAGAGGGGGGGGAGAGAGAGGGGGGAAGAGAGAGGGGGGGAAGAGAGAGGGGGGGAAGAGAGAGGGGGGAAGAGAGAGGGGGGAAGAGAGAGGGGGGAAGAGAGAGGGGGGAAGAGAGAGGGGGGAAGAGAGAGGGGGGGAAGAGAGAGGGGGGGAAGAGAGAGGGGGGGAAGAGAGAGGGGGGGAAGAGAGAGGGGGGGAAGAGAGAGGGGGGAAGGGGGGGAAGAGGGGGGGGGAAAGGGGGGGGGAAAGAGAGAGGCGGGGCGAAGAGAGAGAGGGAATCTACACTGCTAACTGACACAGCAGTGAATCTGTGCAGTTACTGCCTTTGCTGTGGGAATTCAAGAATCGCTGGACATCGGAGTGTGTCTAGGATAACTTAAACAGCGAAATTTACAACTGATCTGGGAGAAATCTGTTTGGGAGAGGTCACAGCACACAAACATAAGTGAATAGTTTTAAGTATAGCCTTGCTGTAAATCTACAATTGTTTGTAGAATGGGTTATTTCTTGATTATATGTTTTTTATTGGGATCTACCTCTTGATTAAATTTTAAAAATATAAGCCATCAGTATTAGGTTAGCAGTGTTTTGTACAGCAATAAGACAGTGTTATTTTCTGAGTCTGCAGATTAGAAGGAGCAAAATGGCCTTTAGTAGAGTGATATGCTCTTAGAGTCATAGAGATGTACACTATGGAAACAGACCCTTCAGTCCAACCGTCCATGCTGACCAGATATCCCAACCCAATCTAGTCCCACCTGCCAGCACCCGGCCCATATCCCTCAAAACCCTTTCTATTCATATACCCATCCAAATGCCTCTTAAATGTTGCAATTGTACCAGCCTCGACCTCTGGAAGCTAATCCCATACACGTACCACCCTCTGCATGAAAAAGTTGGCCCTTCGGTCTCTTTTATATCTTTCCCCCTCACCTTAAACCTATGCCCTCTAGTTCTGGACTCCCCGACCCCAGGGAAAAGACTTTGCCTATTTATCCTATCCTTGCCCCTCATAATTTTAAAACCTCTATAAGGTCATCCCCCAGCCTCCGATGCTCCAGGGAAAACAGCCCCAGCCTGTTCATCCTGTAGCTCAGACCCTCCAACCCTGGCAACATCCTTGTAAATCTTTCTTGAACCCTTTCAAGTTTCACCACATCTTTCCGATAGGAAGGAGACCAGAATTGCATGCAATATTCCAACAATGGCCTAACCAATGTCCTGTACAGCCGCAACATGACCTCCCAACTCCTGTACTCAATACTCTGACCAATAAAGGAAAGCATACCAAATGCCTTCTTCACTATCCTATCTACCTGCGACTCCACTTTCAAAGAGCCATGAACCTGCACTCCAAGGTCTCTTTGTTCAGCAACACTCCCTAGGACCTTACCATTAAGTGTATAACTCCTGCTAAGATTTGATTTCCCAAAATGCAGCACCTCGCATTCACCCGAATTAAACTCTATCTGCCACTTCTCAGCCCATTAGCCCATCTGGTCAAGATTCTGTTCTAATCTGAGATAACACTCTTCGCTGTCCACTACACCTGCAATTTTGGTGTCATCTGCAAACTTACTAACTGTACCTCTTATGCTCGTATCGAAATCATTTATGTACATGACAAAAAGTAGAGGGCCCAAGCACCGATCCTTGTGGCACTCCACTGGTCACAAACCTCCAGTCTGAAAATCAACCCTCCACCACCACCTTCTGATTAGCAAGATTAGATCTCATGGCTAGTTCTCCCTGTATTCCATGAGATCTAACCTTGCTAATCAGTCTCCCATGGGGAACCTTGTCAAACGCCTTACTGAAGTCCATATAGATCACATCTACTGCTCTGCCCTCATCAATCATCTTTGTTACTTCTTCAAAAAACTCAATCAAGTTTATGAGACATGATTTCCCACGCACAAAGCCATGTTGACTATCCCAAATTAGTCCTTGCCTTTCCAAATACATGTACATCCTGTCCCTCAGGATTCCCTCCATCAACTTGCCCACCACCGAGGTCAGGCTCACCCGTCTATACCTCCCTGGCTTGTCTTTACCGCCCTTCTTAAACAGTGGCACCACGGTTGCCAACCTCCAGTCTTCCGGCACCTCACCTGTGACTATTGATGATGCAAATATCTCAGCAAGAGGCCCAGAATCACTCCTCTAGCTTCCCACAGAGTTCTAGGGTCCTGATCAGGTCCTGGGGATTTATCCACTCTTAACCATTTCAAGACATCCAGCACTTCCTCCTCTGTAATCTGGACATTTTGCAAAATGTCACCATCTATTTCCCTACAGGCTATATCTTCCATATCCTTTTCCACAGTAAATACTGATGCAAGATATTCATTTCGTATCTCTCCCATTTTCTGTGACTCCACACAAAGGCCACCTTGCTGATCTTTGAGGGGCCCTATTCTCTCCGTAGTTACCCGTTTGTCCTTAATATATTTGTAAAAACCGATTGGATTCTCCTACTTGCTGTATACTCTTCTAAGGATTCACTCAATCTATCCTGTCTATACCTTACTTATGCTTCCTTCTTTTTCTTAACCAAACCCTCAATTTCTTTAGTCATCCAGCATTCCCTATACCTATCAGCCTTCCCTTTCACCCTGACAGGAATATACTTTCTCTGGATTCTTGTTATCTCATTTCTGAAGGCTTCCCATTTTCCAGCTGTCCCTTTACCTGCGAACATCTGCCTCCAATCAGCTTTCGAAAGTTCTTGCCTAATACCGTCAAAATTGGCCTTTCTCCAATTTAGAACTTCAACTGTTAGATGTGGTTTATCCTTTACCATCACTATTTTAAAACAAATAGAATTATGGGCGTTGGCCCCAAAGTGCTCCCCCACTGACACCTCAGTCACCTGCCCTGCCTTATTTCCCAAGAGTAGGTCAGGTTTTGCACCTTCTCTAGTAGGTACATCCACATACTGAATCAGAAAATTGTCTTGTACACACTTAACAAATTCCTCTCCATCTAAACCTTTAACACTATGGCAGTCCCAGTTGATGTTTGGAAAGTTAAAATCCCCTACCATAACTACCCTATTATTCTTACAGATAGCTGAGATCTCCTTACAAGTTTGTTTCTCAATTTCCCTCTGACTATTGGGGGGTCTATAATACAATCCCAATAAGGTGATCATCCCTTTCTTATTTCTCAGTTCCACCCAAATAACTTCCCTGGATGTATTTCCGGGAATATCCTCCAGCTGAAATGCTATCCCTTATCAAAAGTGCCACTCCCCCTCCTCTCTTGCCTCCCTTTCTATCCTTCCTGTAGCATTTGTACCCTGGAACATTAAGCTGCCAGTCCTGCCCATCCCTGAGCCATGTTTCTGTAATTGCTATGATATCCCAGTCCCATGTTCCTAACCATGCCCTGAGTTCATCTGCCTTCCCTGTTAGGTCCCTTGCATTGAAATAAATGCAGTTTAATTTATTCGTCCTACCTTGTCCCTGCCTGTCCTGACTGTTTGACTCACTTCTGTTCTCAGCTGTACCCAGTCTCAGATTGATTTCTTTCCTCGCTATCTCCCTGGGTCCCACCTCCTCACCTTACGAGTTTAACTCCTCCCAAGCAGTTCTAGCAAACTTCCCTGCCAGTATATTCGTCTCCTTCCAATTTAGGTGCAATCCGTCCTTCTTGTACAGGTCGCTTCTACCCCAAAAGAGATTCCAATGATCCAAAAATGTGAATCCTTCTCCCATACACCAGCTCCTCAGCCATGCATTAATCTGCTCTTTCCTTCTATTCCTGCCCTCACTAGCTCGTAGCACTGGGAGTAATCCAGATATTACTACCCTTGAGGACCTCCTTTTTAAATTTCTGCCTAACTCTCCGTAATCTCCCTTCAGAGTCTCAACCTTTTCCCTTCCAACGTCGTTGGTTCCAATGTGGACAATGACCTCCTGCTGACCCCTCTCCCCCGTGATAACATTCTGCACCCTCTCGGAGACATCCTTTATCCTGGCACCAGGGAAACAACACACCATTCTGCTTTTTCTCTGCTGGCCACAGAAACGTCTGTCTGTACCTCTGACTACAGATTCCCCTAACACAATTGATCTCTTGGAAGCCGACGTAACCCTCGTTGCATTAGAGCCAGTGTCAATACCAGAAACTTGGCTGTTCGTGCTACGTTCCCCTGAGAATTCATCACCCCCTACATTTTCCAAAGCAGCATACCTGTTTGCAATGGGTATATCCACAAAAGACTACTGTCCTATGTGCTGACCTCTCTCACCCTTCCTGGAGTTAACCCATCTATGTGACTGTATCTGAGACTTTCCCCCCTCCCTATAACTGCCATCCATCACATACCGTTGCTGTTGCAAATCCCTCATCGCTTCTATCTGTGTCTCCAACTGATCCACTCGATCTGATAAGATTCGCATCCAACAGCATTTATGGCAGATATAATCCGCAGTAACCCTTAAACTCTCTTTACACTCCCACATCTGACAAGAAGTACATATCACTTCAAAGGCCATTTTTGCTCCTTCACAATCTACAGCCCCACAAAATAACACCGTCTTATCCCGCTACAAACACTGCCCCAGGTTAAATTAATAGCTATGGCTTATATTTTAAGTTTAATCAAGAGACTTATCTCCAAAAACATATAATCAAGAAAGAATCCACTATTCTCACTACTGCAGCCTTTCTCTTGGACAGACTTGAAACAACAATTAACTTATCTGATTCTGTGCTGTGAACTTCACCCAACAGTTCCTCCAAGATTAGTTGTGAATTTCACTGTTTGTTAATTTTCCCAGATGCACTCCGATGTCCAGCGACCACAAATTCAAACAGCAAAGGCAGTAACTGTGCAGGTTTTGTCTCTCTCTCTCTCTCTCTCTCCTGCACTGTCATCTTCATGTGTTTCCTTTGTCTGCTCTTCTCCCTTTTAAACTGCTGTTGTTTTGACTTTTTTTTTCAAAGTTCCAAAACAATGCAACAGCATATAAAACAGTAATTGCTGCTCCTGGAATTCGAGGAAATCATCTCCAACACCTAAAATACCTCAAAAAAAGGAGCAGCTCTTACAGCCAGAAATTTTTCCCGTCCTCCATCTTGGATTAACCTTCTTGTCGGATGTGGGAGCTTTGAGAGAGTTTACGGGTTACTGAGGATTATATCTACAATAAATGTAGATTGCAAATTGATTGCAAATCATGTCAGATCGAATGGATTGGTTGGAGCAACAGTTACAGGCAATGAGGAATTTACAAGAGCTCGGGGGTGAGATGGATGGCAGTTATAGAAAGGGAGAAAAGCCACAGATACAGTCAGGTAGATGGGTTAACTCCAAGAAAGGTAGGAGGGACAGGCAGGTAGTAAAGGAGTCTTCTGTGGCTGTCCCCATTTCAAACAAGTATGCTGTTTTGGAAAATGTAGGTGGTGATGGACTTTCAGGGGAATGTAACACAAGCAGCCACGTTTCTGGTATCAAGACAGGCTCTAATGTAATGAGGGGTACGTCAGGTTTCAAGCAATCAATTGTGATTGGGGACTCTCTAGTCAGAGGCACAGTCAGATGTTTCTGCGGCCAGCAGCAAAAAATCAAAATGGTGTGTTGCCTCCCTGGTGCCAGGATCAAGGATATCACAAAAAGGGTGCATAAAGTGGAGAGGGACCAGCAGGAGGTCATTGTACACATTGGTACCAATGAAATAGAAGGGAAAAGGTTGAGATCCTGAAGGGAGAATACAGAAAGTTCAGCAGGAATTTTTAAAAAAAGGTCCTCGATGGTAGTAATATCTGGATTACTCCCAGTGCTACGAGCTAGTGAGGGTAGGAATAGGAGAATAGAGCAGATGAATACATGGCTGAGTAGCTGGTGTATGGGAGAAGTCTTGACATTTTTGGATTATTGGAACCCCTTCTGGGGTAGAAGTGACCTGTACAAGAAAGATGGATTGCACCCGAATTGGAAGAGGACAAATATACTGGCAGGGAGATTTGCTGGAGCTGCTCAGGAGGATTGAAACTAAGTGGGATACGGGACTCAGGGAGATAGTGAGGAAAGAGATCAATCTGACACTGATACAGTTGAGAAAAGAAGCGAGTCAAACAGTGAGGGCAGGCAGGAACAAAGCAGAGAAAAAGATAGGACTGATAAATTAAACTGCATTTACTTCAATGCAAGAGGAGGAACAGGGAAGGCAGATTAATTCAGGGTATGGTTAGGAACATAGGACTGGGATATCATAGTAATTTCAGAAACGTGGCTCAAGAATGGACAGGACTGGCAGTTTAATGTCCCAGGATTATAGGAAGGACAGAATATTATAGGAAGGACAGAAAGGGAGGCAAGAGAGGAGGGGAGCGACATTTTTGATAAGGGATAGCATTACAGTTGTACTTAGGGAACATATTAACGGAACTACATCCAGGAAAGTTATTTGGGTGGAACTGAAAAATAACAAAGGGGCGATCACTTTATTGGGATTGTATTATAGACCACCCCCTCATGGTCAGCCGGAAATGAGAAACAAATTTGTAAGGAGATTTCAGCTATCTGTAAGAGCAATAGGGTAGTTATGGTCGGGGATTTTAACTTTCCAAACATGGACTGGGACTGCCACAGTGTTAAGAGTTTAGAGGGTGTGAGGAATTTGTTGAGAGTGTACAAGAAAATTTTCTGATTCAGTATGTGGATATATCTACTAGAGAAGATACAAAACTTGACCTACTCTTGGGAAATAAGGCAGAGCAGGTGACTGAGGTGTCAGTAGGGGAGCATTTTGGGGCATGCGACCAGAATTGTATTAGTTTTAAAGTTTTGATGGAAAAGGATAGAGCAGATCAAACGGTTGAAATTCTAAATTTTGACGGTATTAGGCAAGAACTTTCAAAAGCTGATTGGGGGCAGATGCTCACAGGAAAAGGGACAACTGGAAAATGGGATAACGAGAAATGAGATAACGAGAGTCTAGAGACAGTATATTCTTGTTTGGGTGAAAGGGAAGGCTGGTAGGTGTACGGAAAGCTGATGACTGGAGAAATTGAGGGTTTGGTTAAGAAAAAGAAGGAAGCATATGTCAGGTATCGACAGGAGAGATCGAGTGAATCCTTAGAAGAATATAAAGGCAGTGGAACTATACTTAAGAGGACATACTGAAGGGCAAAAACGGGACATGAGACAGCTTTGGCAAATAGAATTAAGGAGAATCCAAAGGGTTTTTACAAATACATCAAGGACAAAAGGTAACTAGGGAGCGAATAGGGCCCCTCAAAGATCAGCAAGCAGCCTTTGTGTGGAGCTACAGGAGATACTAAATGAGTATTTTGCAACAGTATATTCTGTGGAGAAGAACATGGAAGATATAGACTGTGGGGAAATAGATGGTGACATCTTAAAAAATTACAGAGGAGGAAGTGCTGGATATCTTCAAACACAATGATGGATAAATCCCCAGGACGTGATCAGGTGTGCTCTGGAACACTTTGGGAAGCTAGGGAAGTGATTGCTGGGGCCTTGCTGAGATATTTGTATCATCAATAGTCACAGGTGAGGTGCCAGAAGACTGGAGTTTGGCCAATGGGGTACCATTATTTAAGAAAGATGGCAAGGACAAGTCAGGGGACTATAGACCGGTGAGGCTGATATCGGGGGTGGGCAAGTTGTTGGAGGGAATCCTGTGGGACAGTATTTATACATATTTGAAAAAGCAAGGATTGATTATGTATCATAAATCTGGTTTTATGAGTGGGAAATCATGTCTCACCATAACAAAGAGGATTGATGAGGGCAGAGCAGTGGACATAATCTATATGGGGGAGAAAGTGAGGACTGCAGATGCTGGAGATCAGAGCTGAAAATGTGTTACTGGAAAAGCGTAGCAGGTCAGGCAGCATCCAAGGAACAGGAGAATCGATGTTTCGGGCATAATTCGTGAAGAAGGGCTTATGCCCGAAACGTCGATTCTCCTGTTCCTTGGATGCTGCCGGACCTGCTGCGCCATGATCTCTATGGACTGCAGTATGATGTTCGACAAGGTTCCCCATGGGATACTGGTTATCAAAGTTAGATCTCATGGAATGCAGAGAGAACTCACCATTTGGATACAGAACTGGCTCGAAGGTAGAAGACTGGTGGTGGTGGGAGGGTTATTTTTCAGACTGGAGGTCTGTGATCAGTGGAGTGCCACAAGGATCAGTGCTGGGTCCACTACTTTTTGTCATTTCTATAAATGATTTGTATATTAACATAAGAGGTGTCGTTAGTAAGTTTGCAGATGACACCACAATTGGAGGTGAGGTGGACAGCGAAGAAGGTTACCTCAGATTACAATGGGATCTTGATCAGATGGGCCAATGGGTTGAGGAGTGGCAGATGGAGTTGAATTTAGATAATGAGGTGCTGCATTTTGGGAAAGCAAATCAGAGCAGGACTTATGCACTTAATGGTAAGGTCCTAGGAAGTGTTGCTGAACAAAGAATTCTTGGAGTGCAGGTTCATAGCTCCTTGAAAGTAGAGTCGCAGGTAGATAGGATAGTGAAGAAGGCCTTTGGTATTGGTCAGAGCATTGAGTACAGGTGTTGCGAAGTCATGTTGCAGCTGTACAGGATGTTGGTTACACCACGTTTGGAATATGACATTCAGTTCTGGTGTCCTTCCTATCGGAAGGATGTTGTGAAACTTGAAAGGATTCAGAAAAGATTTACAAGGATGTCGCCAGATTGGAGGATTTGGCTAAAGGGAGAGGTTGAATAGGCTGGGGCCGTTTTCCCTGGAGTGTTGAAGGCTGAGGGCTGACCTCAGAGGTTTATAAAATCATGAGGGGAATGGATAGGATAAATAGTCTTTTCCCTAGTGTGGAGAAGTCCAAAACTGGAGGTCATAGGTTTAGGATGAGAGGGGAAAGATATAATAGAGACCTAAGGGGCAACTTTTTCACACAGAGGGTAATACGTGTATGGAATGAGCTCAGATGAAATGGTGCAGGCTGGTACAATTGTAACATTTAAAAGGTATCTGGATGGGTATATCAATGGGAAGGGTTTAGAGGGAAATGGGCCAAGTACTGGCAAACGGAACTAAATTAGGTTGGGATATCTGGTCAGCACGGACTAGTTGGACCAAAGGGTCTGTTACCGTCCTGTACATCTCTATGACTCTAATATACTGTAGCCACGTGATTTACTTCAAAATAGTATTTTGAAGCCTGACTTGTGTGCATCACTAGTGGCTTCTTTGCTCATCTTAGATTGTTTTGTGATCCAGCAAGGAAAATAATGGGGCCTTAAGGTTTGATAGAGACTTTCAGAAATTTTCTAAAAAAAAAGTTTTTTTTTAAAAATACGCTCAAGGGAAACACCCATTGCCGAGAAAGGGAGACTTTAGGTTTTAGTTTTACTTTGAGTAGTCCTGTGAAGTGGTTGAAATAGGATGGCTGTGCAGTATAGTGCTTCAAAGAGAGATAGAGATATAATGAACTAGGTAACCTCAGAATGAGCAATTAGTGTTTGTCTCATACCACAAGTGTTGTGATTAAACCCAGAAGTGGTTACTTAAAGCTGAGTATATTTAAGCATCCGAGGAGCAGGAGAATCGACGTTTCGGGCATAAGCCCTTCTTCAGGGCTTACGCCCGAAACGTCGATTCTCCTACTCCTCGGATGCTGCCTGGCTTGCTGCACTTTTCCAGCACCACATTTTTCAACTCTGATCTCCAGCATCTGCAGTCCTCACTTCCTCCTGAGTATATTTAAGGCCAGGTATTTAATAGCTTCAGGGAGAAGCTCTACAGTTCCAGTCCAGCTATTATTAAAGTCATGAAAGTGTGTTAAACCTACCAAGGTGTAGACACAGGGACTCTGGTGTGACTACTGCACAAGTCTCAGGATACAGGGTAGGCCATTTGAGATTGAGATAAGGGAAATTTATTCACCAAAAGGATTTTGAACTTGTGGAATTTTCTCCCACAGAAGGCTGTGAAGTCAAGTCACTGAACATATTCAAGCATGTTTAGATTTTAAAGGCTTCAAGGAGTGGGGGGAGAAAGCAGGAATGTGGTAATAAGAGGAGGATCAGTCATGATCACATGGAATACAGAGAAGATTCAAAAACTGAATGACCCATTCCCCTCCCAGTTTTGATGTTTCAATGAATGGTATGTTGGGTATTGTACAAAACCCTGCTTTTTTTTTCCAACTTATAGCTGAGTTTTTGGGACTTGTGGGATTATATGTTTATGCGGCTTTTAAAATAAAACATTTGAAATTGTATTATAAGTAAATGCTTTAGTTGATTCTATTTTATATTCGTCTCTTTTGCTAATAAATTTCAATTTTATTGGTATAGCAAAATCTGCAGCACTGTACACTTTTGTTTCAGTAAGCAACTACATTGTTAAAACCAAGAAATCGAAATATCAGGTTTCTGTCTGACTTGTCTGACATGAGCTGGGTTCATAACAGGTGGAGGACCACTGGCAGCTCTTGATGGGATTTTTTTAGTTCATTGACTTGAAAGGGACCTGTGTCTTTCTTGCTAAAGTAACAGCCACAGAACGACTCTTCAACAAGAAACGTGGCGAAATTTATTGCATAAAACTTACCAGTGGCTTTAGATGTGGCTCAGAGTTTACTGGAAATGGGAGATTAAACAGTGGATTATTTAAAATCTTTGATGAAAGCTAAACTGAGAGAGTTAGCATAAAAATTGAAGGTAAAGGAAAGAATAGGATTTTGTGAGGATGAGACAGCTCAAGTCGCTGTACAACATTTAGAATTGGGAGAGAGGAAACTTAGAACCAGCAATATCACTGTTGGAATTGGCTGATGTATAGTTATAAACAAAAAATGAAAGGACTTCAATAAAGAGATATAAAAATAAAATTTGCAATTGAAGAAAATGAAAAACAGCACGTAACGGAATGAGAAGACAATGAAAAACAGGGAATAATGGAGAGAGGAGAGAGAAAGCAGAGAGAAATGTAAAATGGGATGGATTAAAAAAGTAAACTCTGAAGAGACAAGGAAATTGGAGAACATGAGTATGCCAGAAGAAGGTTTAGAACAGAGAAGGAAGAAAAAGGCTGCAGCCTGAAGGATGGTTCTGATTTAGCCAGAAAATTATGCTTCATAGCCAAGTTTAAAAGGATGGAATCTAAACATATTTTTCTTCTCAAAGTTTGTGAGAAGATTTGTAGCTCGGGTGCTCGTTGTTGTGGTTCTGTTCGCCGAGCTGGGAATTTGTGTTGCAGATGTTTCGTCCCCTGTATAGGTGACATCCTCAGTGCTTGGGAGCCTCCTATGAAGCGCTTCTGTGATCTTTCCTCTGGCATTTGTAGTGGTTTGAATCTGCCGCTTCCGGCTGTCAGTTCCAGCTGTCCGGTATATTGGGTCTAGGTCGATGTGCTTATTGATTGAACCTGTGGATGAGTGCCACGCCTCTAGGAATTCCCTGGCTGTTCTCTGTCTGGCTTGCCCTATGATAGTAGTGTTGTCCCAGTCGAATTCATGTTGCTTGTCATCTGCGTGTGTGGCTACTAAGGATAGCTGGTTGTGTCGTTTCGTGGCTAGTTGGTGTTCATGGATGCGGATTGTTAGCTGTCTTCCTGTTTGTCCTATGTAGTGTTTTGTGCAGTCCTTGCATGGGATTTTGTACACTACATTGGTTTTGCTCATGCTGGGTATCGGGTCCTTCGTTCTGGTGAGTTGTTGTCTGAGAGTGGCTGTTGGTTTGTGTGCTGTTATGAGTCCTAGTGGTCGCAGTAATCTGGCTGTCGGTTCGGCTCCCACAGGCTCCCACAGACAGCTCACAGACATGGAAAGAACAATACTGGCCAAGGGACTCAACTACAACCACAGGGACGCCAAGACAGCAGACTTCCTAGCAGCACTAGAATGCACACTCAGGAACAATGGACTGACAGAAGAGACACATCAAACAGTGAGACAAAGTATCGTACCTCTGATAACAAGGAAAAGACAAACACATAACCTCAACACCAAGGAGAGGGAAGCACTAAAATCGCTAAGAAATAATCAGAACATAATCATACTACCAGCAGACAAAGGCAGAATGACGGTCATCCTGGACAAAGCAGACTACATCCAAAAAGCGCAACAACTACTTGCAGATACCAACACCCACCAAAAGAGGGAGTTTGACGCCACCCCACAGCTCACAAATAGGATAAACAACACATTGAGGAACCTACAAAAAACGGACAGACAACCAGGTTTGACCTACAAAGAATGAAACTTGAAAGCAACAACACCCCCAGATTCTATGGAATACCTAAAGTGCACAAACCAGACATCCCACTCATACCCATAGTATCACTACCAGGGATACCATCACACAAACTGGCTAAAGAACTACAGCAGAAACTGAAACACCTGATCAGCGGATCCAGACACTCTATACAATCAACACAGGAATTCTTGGACATCAAGCAGTTAGCACTGCTGCCTCACAGCGCCAGAGACCCGGGTTCAATTCCCGCCTCAGGCGACTGACTGTGTGGAGTTTGCACGTTCTCCCCGTGTCTGCGTGTGCGTGGGTTTCCTCCGGGTGCTCCGGTTTCCTCCCACAGTCCAAAGATGTGCAGGTCAGGTGAATTGGGGCTGAAAATGTGTTGCTGGAAAAGCGTAGGAGGTCAGGCAGCATCCAGGGAACAGGAGAATCAACGTTTCGGGCATAAGCCCTTCTTCAGGAATGATCTTCTTCAGGAATGAAGGGCTTATGCCCGAAACGTCAATTCTCCTGTTCCCTGGATGCTGCCTGACCTGCTGCGCTTTTCCAGCAACACATTTTCAGCTCTGATCTCCAGCATCTGCAGTCCTCACTTTCTCCTCAGGTGAATTGGCCATGCTAAATTGCCCATAGTGTTAGGTAAGGGGTAAATGCAGGGATATGGGTGGGTTGGGCTTCGGCGGGGCGGTGTGGACTTGTTGGGCCGAAGGGCCTGTTTCCACACTGTAAATAATCTAATCTAATCTAATCTAATAATAGCACACAAACCAACAGCCAACATTCCACAAGACAGTGGAATGAGGACATGCCACAATCCAAAGGACTCGCCACGTTACCATACATCAAGAACATTTCTGAACTGACAGCCAGACTACTATGACCACTAGGACTCATAACAGCACACAAACCAATAGCCACTCTCAGACAACAATTCACCAGGACAAAGGACCTGATACCCAGAGTGAGAAAACCCAAAGTAGTGTACAAAATCCCATGAAAGGACTGCACAAAACACTACATAGGACAAACAGAAAGACAGCTAACGATCCGCAGCCATGAACATCAACTAGCCACGAAACGACACAACCAGCTATCCTTAGTAGCCACACACGCAAATGACAAGAAACATGAATTCGACTAGGACAACACTACTATTATAGGAAAAGCCAAACAGAGAACAGCCAGGGATTCAATCAATAAGCAATCGACCTGGACCCAATATACTGGCCACTGCAACGGACAGCTGGAACGGACAACCACTACAAAAAGATTCAAACCGGAGGAAAGATCACAGAAGCGCTTCACAGGAGGCTCCCAAGCACTGAGGATGTCACCTAGACAGGGGACGAAACGTCTGCAACACAAATTCCCAGCTCGGCGAACAGAACCACAACATATTGTTTTCTCATTTCAGAAGGCAGTTGGGCAGATGAAATGGGATCAGTGGTTAGAGAAGTCAAGTCAGAGAATTTCTTTTGAGAAATTATGACCACAACAATTCAAAAAGTAATCTTTCAAATTTATAAATTATTTAGACATACATCAAATATTCAACACCAGTGAAGGCAGCAATTCTGGCAGATACCTATACTGTCTCACATAGACAACTACATGTGGAGAAATGGACAGATGGCGATCTTTCATTTCACCTGATCTTAAGTACTAGAGTCGTTATTTTTCTTGCACACAGTCAGTTCTTGTAGGAAGCAAAAGGGAATGTGGTCACTCATCAGCCTGAGGTGAAGTGTAGCTAACTCCCTCTATTACACAGTATGTCATCACATCCAGCGTGAAGGTACAGCACCAAGATGATAGTGACATATAAGAGAAGTGAGAATTCAAACTGTGAAAAATGCAGTATTGGCACTGAAGAACAAGGTAAGGTCTCATGCCTGAGAGAGAGGTTTATAGACTGACAGAGTTAAATACACAAATGGACTGATGTTGAAGCTCAAAATGCAGCTTCAATGATGTGACAGTGACATCATAGAGGATCTGGCTACAAGCTGGTCATAACTGGGTGTTAAATATTACAGGTTAGAATGAATTTGAAAAGAAAATAAAGAATGGAGCAACTGGGAAAATAAGGAAGGCTACTCTATGATGCATTTGTAACACAGGATCATAGATAATGAAAAGTAATACAGAGATTCCATTTGATTAAAACAAATAACTGCATATGCTGGAAATCTGAAACTAAAACAGAAATTGATGGAGAATCTCTGCACAGATGCTGCCACAGATTCTACAGAGTTTCTCCAGAAATTTCTATTGTAACGGTTAGACTTTCCATAGTTAGGATTAGTGACATCATGTATTCTTTTAGAAATAGACAATTTGCAACAAAACTCAAACATTTTACTGGGAACTCTACATTTTCTCATAGGTCAGAATAACTGGCATAGTAGACATTTCCTGAATTCATTGTGTTTTTTCATTTTTTCTTTTATCTCCCGCAACGATCTCAGATTGTCTTCTCACTGGTGAGACTCCCTCTTCACTTCACTGGCCCTATTCTCATGAAGCTACACACCAACACCAATACACCAGAAAACACAGTTTAGCAACAAGAATAGGTCATTTGGCCCCTCATTTCGACAGGCTGGAAAGGGAGGCGAGGTTATTTGAAATTGGAGAACTCAATGTTGAGTCCTCCGTGCTGTAGGCTGTCCAGGTGGAAGATGAGGTATTGTTACTCCAATTTGCAGTCTGCTGCACTATTGGCAATGGAGGAGGCTGGGGAGGACTCGTTGGAATGGGAAAGGGAATTGAATTAGGCAGTGAGCGGGAGGTCAGGAGCACTGGATAATGCTAGGTTAGAGGTCACCCGATGCTCCTAATGTGGTTTTCTCGACATCCATGAGACCAAACATAAACTAGGGGAATATTTCACTGAGCCTCTCAGCACGGCACATGGGCCAGCCTGACCTCCTGGTCACTACCCATTGCGATTCCCCGTCCCACCTTCCTCTCCAACATGTCTGAGCAACTCTACCTGTGTTCAGCTATCACCAACTCACCATTCCACCCCTCTCTCCAACCAAACCCTCCCCCTGTATCTGCAATTCCTCCCAACCCACATCCTCACACCCACGTTCGTTCCTGAAGAAATATCGACTTCTCTACCTCCCGGTGCTGCAGAGTTTCCTGTGTACTCCAAGCCTCCTGCCTGTCTATCTTGATGCTGCAGAGTTTCCTTTGTTCTCCCAGCCCCTGCTTGTCTATCCTGATGCTGCCTGGTTTCCTGTGTTAGAACACAGAACATAACAGCACAGTACAGGCCCTTCGGCTATCGATGTTGCGCGGTCCTGTGAAACCAATCCGAAGCTTATCTAACCTATACTATTCCATTCTCGTCCCTATGCCTAGTCAATGATCAGTTAAATGCCCATAAATTTGGCGAGTCTACAACTGTTGCAGATAGTGAGTTCCACGCCCTTACTACTCTCTGAGTAAAGAAACTACCTCTCACATCTGTCCTAAATCTATCTTCCCTCAATTTGAAACTATGACCCTTGTGCTAGCCATCAACATCCTAGGAAAAAGACTCTCACTGTGCACCCTACCAAACCATCTGATTATCTTATTTGTCTCAATATCTTTCAACCTTCTTCTCTCTAATAAAACATTTTCAAGTCCCTCAACCTTTCCTCGTAAGACCGTCTCCCACACCAGGCAACATTGTAGTAACTCTCCTGTGAACCCTTTCCAAAGCTTCCACGTCCTTCCTACAATGTAGTGACCAGAACTGCACGCAATACTCCAAATACAGCCTCACAAGAGTTTTGTACCATTGCAGCATGACCTCATGGTTCCAAAACTCAATCCCTCTCCTAATAAAAGCTAACACACTATGACTTCTTAACAGCCCTATCAACATGGGTGGAAACTTTGAGGGCTGGAAATGTGTTGCTGGAAAAGCACAGCAGGTCAGGCAGCATCCAGGGAACAGGAGAATCGACGTTTCGGGCATAAGCCCTTCTTCAGGAATGAGGAAAGTTTGTCCAGCAGGCTAAGATAAAAGGTAGGGAGGAGGGACTTGGGGGAGGGGGGTCGGAAATGTGATAGGTGGAAAGAGGTCAAGGTGAGGGTGATAGGTCAGACTGGGGTGGGGGCGGAGAGGTCGGGAAGAAGATTGCAGGTTAGGAAGGCGGTGCTGAATTCGATGGATTTGACTGAGACAGGGTGGGGGGAGGGGAAATGAGAAAATGAGGAAACTCGGATTTCACCAGTTTCCTCATTTCCCCTCCCCCCACCCTGTCTCAGTCAAATCCATCGAATTCAGCACCGCCTTCCTAACCTGCAATCTTCTTCCCAACCTCTCCGCCCCCACCCCAGTCTGACCTATCACCCTCACCTTGACCTCTTTCCACCTATCACATTTCCGACCCCCCTCCCCCAAGTCCCTCCTCCCTACTTTTTATCTTAGCCTGCTGGACAAACTTTTCTCATTCCTGAAGAAGGGCTTATGCCCGAAACGTCGACTCTCCTGTTCCCTGGATGCTGCCTGACCTGCTGTGCTTTTCCAGCAACACATTTCCAGCTCTGATCTCCAGCATCTGCAGACCTCACTTTCTCCTCAAAGATGGAAACTTTGAGGGATCTATTTACATGACCACCGAGATCTCTCTGCTCACCTACACTACCAAGAATCTTACCATTCTCCCAATACTCTGCATTCTTGGTTACTCCTTCCAAAGTGAATCACCTCACACCTTTTCTGCATTAAACCTCCATTTGCCACCTCTCAGCCCAGCTCCACAGCCTATGTCCTTCTGTAACCTAGAACATCCTTCGGCACTATCCACAACTATGGGCGGCATGGTGGCACAGTGGTTAGCACTGCTGCCTCACAGCGCCAGAGACCCGGGTTCAATTCCCGCCTCAGGCGACTGACTGTGTGGAGTTTGCACGTTCTCCCCGTGTCTGCGTGGGTTTCCTCCGGGTGCTCCGGTTTCCTCCCACAGTCCGAAGATGTGCAGGTCAGGTGAATTGGCCATGCTAAATTGCCCGTAGTGTTAGGTAAGGCGTAAATGTAGGGGTATGGGTGGGTTTCGCTTCGGCGGTCGGTGTGGACTTGTTAGGCCGAAGGGCCTGTTTCCACACTGTAATGTAATCTAATCTCATCTGTAATGTAATCTAAAAAACTGTGGCCTTAGTGTCTTCCGCAAATTTAGTAACTCATCCCTCTACGCCCTCATCCAGGTCGTTTATAAAAATGACAAACAGCAGTGGACCCAAAACAGATCTTTATGGTACACCACTCGTAACTGAATTCCAGGATAAACATTTCCCATTAACCATCACCACCCTCTGTCTTCTTTCAGCGAACCAAACTGCTGATCCAAACTGCTAAATCGCCCTCAATCGCATGTGTCCATATTTTGTGCAGTAGCCTACCTTGGGGAACCTGATCAAACTTTACTGAAATCCAGTGAGATCACATCAACCGCTTTACCCTCATCCACCTGTTTAGTCACCTTCTCAAAGAATTCAATAAGGTTTGTGAGGCACAACCGACCTTTCACAAAACTGTGTTGACTATCCCTAATCAAATTATTCCTATCGAGATGATTATAAATCCTATCTCTTATAACCTTTTCCAACACTTTCCCCACAACCAAAGTAGGGCTCACTGGTCAAAGTGACCAGGGCTGTCTCTACTCCCCTTCCTGAATAAGGAAACAACATTTGCAATCCTCCAGTCTTCTGGTACTACTCCTGTAGACAATGATGGCGTAAAGATCAAAGCCAAAGGTTTGGCAATCTCCTCCCTGGCTTCCCAGAGAATCCTAGGATACATCCTATCATGCCCAGGGGATTTACCTATTTTCACACTTTCCAGAATATCTAACACCTCCTCCTTGTTAACCTCAATCCCATCCACTCTAGTGGCCCTTTTCTCAGTATTCTCCTTGACAACATTGTCTTTTTCCATTGCGTTCTCCCAGCGTCTGGCTGTCTATCCTGATACTGCCTGGTTTCCTGTGTTCTCCCAGCCTTCTGTCTATCTATCCTGATGCTGCCTGTTTTGCTATGTTTGTCCTCGCCTCCTGCCTGTCTATCCTGATGCTGCTTGGTTTGTTATGTTTGTCCCAGCCTCCTGCCTGTCTCTCCTGATGCTGCCTAGTTTCCTGTGGTCTCCCAGCCTCTGGCTTGTCTAACATGGTGCTGCCTTATTTATTGTAACTAGTGGTATACCACAAGGATCTGTTTTGGGGCCACTGCTGTTTGTCATTTTTATAAATAACCTGGATGAGGGCAGAGAATGATGGGTTAGTAAATTTGCAGATGACACTAAGGTCAGTGAATTTGTTGACAGTTCTGAAGGGTTACAGAGGGTTAAGCCGCAGAGCTGGGCTGTGTGGTGTCAAATGGAGTTTAATGTGGAAATGTTTGAGGTGATTCACTTTGGAAGGAGTAATAGGAATAAAGAGTACAGAGCTAATGGTGAAATTCTTGGTAGTGTAGATGAGCACAGAGATCTCAGTGTACGTGTATGTAGATACCTCAAAGTTGCCACCCAGTTTGATAGGGTTGTTTAGAAAGCATACGATGTATTAGCTTTTATTGGTAGAGGGATTGGGTTTGGCAGCCACAAGGTCATGCTGCAATGGTACAAAACTCTGGTGCGGCCACACAGAGTATTGCATACAGTTCTGGTCACCGCGTGAGAGGGAGAATGTGGAAGCTTTCGAAAGGGTGCAGAGGAGATTTACTAGCATGTTACCTGGTATGAAGGGAAGGTCTTATGAGGAAAGGTTGAGACACTTAAGGCTGTTTTCAACAGAGAGAAGGTGAGAGGTGACTTACTTGAGACATATAAGATAATCAGAGTGATGGGTAGGGTGGACAGTGAGAGCCATTTTCCTCGGATGGTAATGGCTAGCACGAGGGGACAGAGCTTTAAATTGAGGGGTGACAGATAAAGGGCAGATGTCAGAGGTAGTTTCTTTACTCAGAGAGAAGTAGGGGCATGGAACGTATTGCCTGCAACAGTAGTAGACTCGGCAACTTTAACGGTGTTTAAATGGTCATTAGATAAACATATGTATGAAAATGGAATATTGTAGGGTAGATGGGCTGCAGATTGGTTCCACAGATCGGCGCAACATCGAGGGCAGAAGGACTGTACTGCACGGTAATGTTCTATGTTGTGTTCTCCCAACGTCCTCCTTGTCTATCTCGACGCTGCCTGGTTTGCTGTATTCTCCCAGCCTCCTGCCTGTCAATCCTGATGCTGCCTGGTTTGCTGTGTCCTCCAAGCCTCCTGCCTGTCTATCCTGACGATGCCTGGCTTGCTGTGTCCTCCAAGCCTCCTGCCTGTCTATCCTGATGCTGCCTGGTTTGTTGTGTTCCCCCGGCCTCCTGCCTGTCTAACCTGACGATGCCTAGTTTGTTGTATTTGTCCCAGCCTCTTGCCTGTCAATCCTGATGCTGCCTGGTTTGCTGTGTTCTCCCAGCATCCTGCCTGTCTGCCATGATGCTGCCTGGTTTGTTGTGTCCTCCCATCCTCCTGCCTGTCTATCCTGACGCTGCCTGGTTTGCTGTGTTTGTCCCAGTCTCTTGCTTGTGTATCCTGATGCTGCCTGTGTTCCCAGCCTCCTGCCTGTTTATCCTGATGCTGGGAAATGAATATTCAAGGCTATACGTGCTATTGTAAGGACAAACTGACAGGCATCCCTTGGGTGGCCCTGTTGGTAAGGGATGATATTCAGTCCCTTGCACGGGGGGACCTAGAATCAAGGGATGTAGAGTCAGTATGGATAGAGCTGAGAGATTTACGGGTAGAAAGACCCTCTTGAGTGTTATCTACAGGCCCCCAAATAGTAATATGGATGTAGGATGTAAGTTGAATAAGGGAGCTGAAATTGGCCTGTCGCAAAGATGTTACTACAGTTGTTATGGGGGATTTCAACATGCAGGTAGACTCGGAGAATCAGGATGGTATTGGGCCTCAAGAAAGAGACTTTGTGGAGTGCCTCCAAGATGGATTCTTAGAACAGCTGGTGCTGGAGCCTCCCAGGGAGAAGGCAATTCTGGATCTGGTATTGTGCAATGAACCAGAATTGATCAGGGACCTCGAAGTGAAGGAACCATTAGGAGGTAGTGACCATAATACAATAAGCTTCAATCTGCAATTTGAAAGGGAGCGGGTACAATCGGTAGTGACAATATTTCAGTTGAATAAAGGGAACTATGGAGCTATGAGGGAGGAGCTGGCCAAAGTTCAATGGTGCAAAACCTTAACAGGGATGACAGTGGAGGAACAATGGCAAATATTTCGGGGTATAATGCAGAAGATGCAGGATCAGTTCATTCCAAAAAGGAAGAAAGATCCTATGAGGAGGCAGGGGTGGCCATGGCTGACGAGGGAAGTTAAGAAACATATAAAGTCAAAAGAGAAAAAGTATAACATAGCAAAGATAACTGGGAAAACGGAGGACTGGGAAGCTTTTAAAGAACAACAGAGGATTACTAAGAAGGAAATACGCAGAGAAAAATGAGGTACGAAGGTAAACTGGCCAAAAATATAGAGGAGGATAGTAAAAGCTTTTTTAGGTATATGAAAGGCAAAAAAATGGTTAAGATTAAAATTGGGCCCTTGAAGACAGAAGCAGGGGAATATATTATGGGGAACAAAGAAATGGCAGAAGAGTTGAATTGGTACTTCAGATCTGTGTTCACTGGGAAAGACACAAGCAATCTCCCTGAGGTAACAGTGGCTGAAGGACCTGAACTGAAGGGAATTTATATTTGCCAGGAATTGGTGTTGGAGAGACTGTTAGGTCTGAAGGTTGATAAGTCCCCGGGGCCTGATGGTCTACATCCCAGGGTACTGAAGGAGGTGGCTCTAGAAATAGTGGATGCGTTGATTATTGTCCAGAGTTTGACAGATTCAGGATCAGTTCCTGCAGATTGGAGGGTGGCTAATGTTGTCCCACTTTTTAAGAAAGGACCGAGAGAGAAAGCAGGGAATTATAGACCAGTTAGTCTGACCGCAGTGGTGGGAAAGATGCTGGAGTCAATTATAAAGGTTGAAATTACGACACATCTGGATAGCAGTAACAGGATAGGTCAGAGTCAGCATGGATTTATGAAGGGGAAATCATGCTTGACTAATCTTCTGGAATGTTTTGAGGATGTAACTCTGAAGATGGACAAGGGAGATCCAGTGGATGTAGTGTACCTGGACTTTCAGAAAGCCTTTGATAAAGTCCCAAATAGGAGGTTAGTGAGCAAAATTAGGGTGCATGGTATTGGGGGCAAAGTACTGACTTGGATTGAAAATTGGTTGGCTGACAGGAAACAAAGAGTAGTGATAAACGGCTCCCTTTCGGAACGGCAGGTGGTAACCAGTGAGGTACCGCAGGGATCAGTGTTAGACCGCAGCTTTTTACAATATATATTAATGATATAGAAGATGGTATTAATAGTAACATTAGCGAATTTGCTGATGATACAAAGCTGGGTGGCAGGGTGAAATGTGAGGAAGATGTTAGGAGATTACAGGGTGACCTGGACAAGTTAAGTGAGTGGGCAGATCCATGCAGATGCAGTTTAATGTGGATAAATGTATGGTTATCCACTTTGGTGGCAAGAACAGGAAGGCAGATTACCACCTAAGTTAGGTAAAGGGGCAGTACAAAGAGATCTGGGTGTCCTTGTACACCAGTCAGTGAAGGTAAGCATGCAGGCACAGCAGGTAGTGAAGAAAGGTAATAGTATGCTGGCCTTCATAACAAGAGGGATTGAGTATAGAAGCAAAAAGGTTCTTCTGCAGCTGTACAGGGCCCTGGTGAGACCACACCTGGAGTATTGTGTGCAGTTCTGGTCTCCAAATTTGAGGAAAGACATTCTGGCTATTGAGGGAGTGCAGCGTACGTTCACAAGGTCAATTCCTGGAATGGAGGGACTATCTTACGTTGAAAGATTGGAGCGACTGGGCTTGTATAACCTTGAGTTTAGAAGACTGAGAGGGGATCTGATTGAGACGTATAAGATTATTAATGGATTGGACACTCTGAAGGCAGGAAACATGTTTCCGCTGATGGGTGAGTCCCGAACCAGAGGACACAGCTTAAAATAAGGTGTTGGCCATTTAGGACAGAGATGAGGAGAACTTCTTCACCCAGAGAGTGGTGGGCGTGTGGAATGGTCTGCCCCAGAAGGTAGTGGAGGCCCAGTCTCTGGATTCGTTTAAGAAAGAGTTGGATAGAGCTCTCAAGGATAGTGGAATCAAGGGTTATGGAGATAAGGCAGGAACAGGATACTGATTGAGGATGATCAGCCATGATCATAATGAATGGTGGTGCAGGCTCGAAGGGCAGAATGGCGTACTCCTGCACCTATTGTCTATTGCTGCCTGGTTTGCTGCGTTCACCCAGCGTCCTGCCTGTCTATCCTGATGCCACCTGGTTTGTTGTGTCTGTCCCAAACTTCTGCCTGTCTGCCATGATGCTGCCTGGTTGGCTGTGTTCTCCCAGCCTCTTGCCTGTCTATCCTGATGCTGCCTAGTTTGTTCTGTCCTCCCGGTCTCCTGCCTGTCTATCCTGACACTGCCTGGTCTGTTTTGTTCTCCCAGCCTCTTGCCTGCTTATCCTGATGCTGCCTGGTTTGTTCTGTCCTCCCAGCGTCCTGCCTGTCTATCATGATGCTGCCTGATTTGTTGTGTTCTCCCAGCCTCTTGCCTGTTTATCTTGATGCTGCCTGGTTTGTTGTGTCCTCCCGGTCTCCTGCCTGTCTATCCTGACACTGCCTGGTCTGTTTTGTTCTCCCAGCCTCTTGCCTGTTTATCCTGATGCTGCCTGGTTTGTTGTGTTTGTCCCAGCCTCCTGCCTGTTTATCCTGATGCTGCCCGGTTTGTTGTGTTTGTCCCAGCCTCCTGCCTGTTTATCCTGATGCTGCCTGGTTTGTTGTGTTTGTCCCAGCCTCTTGTCTGTCTACCCTGATGCTGCCTGGATCGTTGTGTTCGCCCAGCCCTCTGCTTGCCTATCCTGATGCTGCCTGGTTTACTGTGTTTCTCCCAGTGACCTGCCTGTCTATCCTGATACTGCCGTGTTTGTCCCAGCCTCTTACCTGTCTATCCTGATGCTGCCTGGTTTGTTGAGTTTGTCCCAGCCTCTTACCTGTCTATCCTGATGCTGCCTGGTTTGTTCTGTACTCCCAGCCCTCTGCTTGCCTATCCTGATGCTGCCGGGTTTGTTGAGTTTGTCCCAGCCTCTTACCTGTCTATCCTGATGCTGCCTGGTTTGTTGAGTTTGTCCCAGCCTCTTACCTGTCTATCCTGATGCTGCCTGGTTTGTGAGTTTGTCCCAGTCTGCTGCCTATCTATCCTGATGCTGCCGGGTTTGTTGTGTTTGTCCCAGCCTCTTCCCTGTCTATCCTGATGCTGCCTGGTTTGTTGAGTTTGTCCCAGTCTGCTGCCTGTCTATCCTGATGTTGCCTGGATCATTGTGCTCTCCCGGCCTCCTGCCCGTCTATCCTAATGCTGTCTGGTTTGTTGTGTATTCCCATCGGTAATATAGGTACTTTCTTTCCCGGATTGCAGGCCACCTACCGTTAGTTCTCGGATAATTTCCGCTCCTGCTGCTGCCTTTCACCCCGAACACACACTGTTCCAGTGGACGCTCTTTCCCGGCGCCTCCGCACTGAGCTCCCACGGCTGCATCTAGACCACGCATGCTCAGCTCACTCTGCCCTCTGATGGGAGAATGGAGGGGGCGCGGCCGAAGAAAAGTCGCAGATCTGGCGTCTTCGCTGAAGTGGGCGGGTCGCCGCGGAGTGGGCGTTCCTGCTGGGTGGAGGGCCTCGGTGTTTGGGTCGCGTCACGTAGATGGGGCGGGGCCTGCGGATGGGGCGGTTCCTGCAGGCGTTGCGTGTCATCGTGAAGGGGGCGAGACTTTTGGATGTTTGCGGAGTTGTCGGGGAGGGGGCGGAGCCAAATCTGGGGGTGGCTCTGAACGCGAGGCTTTTGCCGGGGCCTGTTTCTGAATGAGAGGATACGGGGCTTTGTTTTGGTTTTGGGGGGAGGGAAATGGGAATAAGTGAGATGTGGCGCTGGATAATTGGTCTGAGCTGCAGGAGTGGCCGGGGTCCCTGATTTTGAGTCAAACTCCGGGAGAAAACGGAGTTTTTCTTATCTTTTTGTTACAGAAGTCGGTTGAAACGTTGGCTCGACTTCCAGCTGCCAGACCTGCTGAATATCTCCAGCTATTTCTGTTTTTGTTTAAGATTTTTTAGTACTCGCAGTTCTTTGTTTTGTTTGCAACGTTTTCTGTGTGGATTTAACAGGTGAAACCCTGTGGATCAAACTCAGAGACAATGATTGAGGATTGAGAATAGAATAGCAGTTTATTGTCACGTGTATTTTTACAATAAACCCTTAGAAATCACCATATCAGGGCGCCCCAAGTATTGACGATAGAAGTCATAGATAAGAAAAAAGTGAAAGTTAAGACAGAATTAATCTCCGATCAATTTCAGATGGATGAAAGATTATGTACATTGAAATATGCTGAAGTCGCTGCCAAAGGAGATCTCCATGCTAGCTCCAAGATCACCAAACCTGGAGACCACCTTACCAAGCAGAGACTGCAGAGTGGAATATAACACTGGAAAAAGGCCTCAACACTACACGCCAGGCCTCTAGAAAATGTGGAAGCTGCAGTGGAAGAAGACTGACACGCTATGCACACAGGTAAAATTTTCATACCTGGATAAGCTCGCCAAACCTGGAGAATACCATGCCAACCTCAGATTGTCCCCTCTGAGATAAGGTCAGCACAGCGCCAAGCTGAGACTGCCACACCAGGCTGAGGCTGTCTCCTCTTCTCTGGCCTGGGCCAGGAGAAGATGCCTTCTGCCGAAGAAGTTAGAAAAGGTAAGATGATAGAAAAGCAGAGAAAATAAAAAAAACATACGAGGTAAATGAGGAGCTCCTTGACTGAGGAGCCTGCGTGCTGTGCTGATTTGCTGTTGCCATCTTACTTCAATTGGTTGAACCTGCACTAAAACATTTTCCCAAGAATCGTGCACCACATTTTAAAACCAGGTAATTATAGTAGAGAGCATCCAGAAAACGCTACCAAGACTCTGTCCAGGAATAAGTTACATCAGTTATAGAGATAGATTGGAAATTCGAGACAAATTCAGAAAATGCAGAAGGAATACAGCAAGTCTGGTGGCATCTAGTGAGAAAACATAGTCTGCATTTTGAGCCATGTGACCAAAGTGTATTCTTTGTTTCCAATTTCCAATATCTGCAGTATTTTGCTTTTATTGGTAGTATGAGGCTTTTCCCTTTGAAAAGGCAAAGTTTACTTGAGATTTAATTTAGCTGTTCAGTATTATGAGATGTCAGAACAGAATAGAAAGAGACAGTGTTCACTATGTTGGTGAAATTGAGAAAGAGAGGACACAAGATTATTGTGACTAACAAAAGAAGTAATGCTGACATCAGGAGAAGAAAACACTGTCAAATTCATTCAGCCCTTTTAAAAAGACAATTCTATGAAAAAGAAAAGATGAGTGATTGGGCCTACATGTGGTGCTGTTGTAGAGAACTTGCACAGACACTAGGTTGAATGTCTCCCTCCTGTGCTGTAACCAGAAATAGGGAATTGTGGGCCCACGTGCAGGCTTTCCCCACCCCATAACATCCAAATCAGATTACAGCAATGCATGTATGGGTCAAAGGCTGGTTGGGAAAAGTGGATTCAGGGTTTTGTGGCACCAGCACTGGGGAAAAAGAGGGATTTCATCTACAGATAGATTGAAAAAGTCAGATGTGCAAACGTAGCCTTTTTGAGGAGCTCACAGACTGTTCCCAAGATTGGGCAGTTCGAACAGCACAATGTGGAGCCAACTGGACAGCCAGCTGCACAAGGCTGGGTGTGGTGCAATGACAGAGGATTGATAACCTCACAGTGAAGGCACACCAAGGCAGCAGACATCCTAATATGAAGGAATTTTACAACCATTCTCAGGAAAGGAGTGGGGATGAAACTAGTATTTTAACGTTGGGCAGTCATGTGGGCATGAATTTGGAGCAAAAGTAAAGATAGATCAGTAGTTGAGATACATGGCAAATAAATAAGGGGATACATCAGAATACACAGAACAGATACATTTAACTGAGAAAGAAAAATTCCAAGTCAATAAGTATGCTCCAGTAGTCATCACAGAGATACAATTGCAGAATGATTAGATTGGGAGTGGGGTATTGAAGGGTTCACACTGAAGAAGGACGGGAAGCTAGGGAAAGATGGAGGAGAAGACACATGGTTAACCAAATAAACAATTGAAGATGATGTTAAACTTAGAGAAGAAGCATACAATTGCTGCAGGTTAGGAAAGACAAAACATAAAATGGCGAAAAAATCAAGAAGGGAAAGGGACATTGCAATAGGAGAGATGCCAGTCAAAAATATCAGAACAGTACAGCAGTTTCTCTAGATTTTAAAGAACACAATTAATAAAGGGAGCACCTGTACTATAGAAAGAGAGTCAGCAGAATTACTAATGGAAAACAAGTAGATGGCAGGTGAATTGAACAGATACTTTTCAGTGGTGTCAACCAAAGATGAGGCCAGTAACATCTGATAAGCAGCAATAAATCAGGAAATGTGGAAACTGAGAAATGTTATTGAGTGAATTGTAGAAGCTCATGCTGAGGCAGCCTTGGGACCTAATGGACACTACCCTGAGATCTGAAAATAAATATCCAGAGGGATAGTTGATGTGTTGGTTTTGGTTTTGAAAATGCCCTAGATTCAGGACAGATTCCATAGATTATAAAATAAGAAATATTCAAATAGGGATAGACCGAGGCTGCAGGTAACTGCCCATTCCTGATAGAGAGCATGTGCTTGAAACATTGACTTTTCTGTTCCTCGGATGCTGCCTGACCATCTGTGCACCCCCTGTTTTGACTCTGCAGGTAATAGCATGCCAATTTGCTTCTAATATATTTCCTATGATGTTGTGATCAAAGATGACATAGCAGAGCATGAAGAAAAATGTAAAGTGATTGGACAGAGGTTTGGTAAGAGGGAGGTCAACGTTAACCAATTTATTGTCATTCTTTTAGGAAGTGACATGTTCCTGATAAAGGGGAAATCAGTGGATGATAAAGCAGTAATGGGAGACACAACAGAAATTCATCACAAAAAAAGAAGCAACATGCTAAGGGGATTATGAGGCCACCATGGCTGACAGAGGAAGTCAGGAACAGCATAAACATAGAACATAGAAAAATACAGCGCAGTACAGGCCCTTCGGCCCTCGATGTTGCGCCAATCCAAGCCCACCTAACCTACTCTAGCCCACTATCCTCCATATGCCTATCCAATGCCAGTTTAAATGCCCATAAAGAGGGAGAGTCCACCACTGCTACTGGCAGGGCATTCCATGAACTCACGACTCGCTGAGTAAAGAATCTACCCCTAACATCTGTCCTATACCTACCACCCCTTAATTTAAAGCTATGCCCCCTCGTAATAGCTGACTCCATACGTGGAAAAAGGTTCTCATGGTCAACCCTATCTAAACCCCTAATCGTCTTGTACACCTCTATCAAGTCACCCCTAAACCTTCTTTTCTCCAATGAAAACAGCCCCAAGTGCCTCAGCCTTTCCTCATACGATCTTCCTACCATACCAGGCAACATTCTGGTAAACCTCCTCTGCACCCGTTCCAGTGCCTCCACATCCTTCCTATAGTATGGCGACCAAAACTGCACACAATACTCCAGATGCGACCGCACCAGAGTCTTATACAACTGCAACATGACTTCAGGACTCCGGAACTCAATTCCTCTACCAATAAAAGCCAGTACGCCATATGCCTTCTTCACCGCACTATTTACCTGGGTGGCAACTTTCAGAGATCTGTGTACATGGACACCAAGATCCCTCTGCTCATCCACACTACCAAGTATCCGTCCATTAGCCCAGTACCCCATCTTTTTATTACTCTTACCAAAGTGAATCATCTCACACTTACCTACATTGAACTCCATTTGCCACCTTTCTGCCCAGCTCTACAGCTTATCTATATCCCGCTGTAACCTGACACATCCTTCCTCACTGTCAACAACTCCACCGACTTTCGTATCATCTGCAAACTTGCTCACCCAATCTTCTAGCCCCAGGTCATTTATAAAAATGACAAACAGCAATGGTCTCAAAACAGATCCTTGCAGAACACCGCTAGTAACTGCACTCCAAGATGAACCTTTACCATCAACTACTACCCTCTGTCTTCTTCCGGCCAGCCAACTCCTAATCCAAACCTCCAACTCACCCTCAATGCCATACCTCCGTATTTTTTGCAGTAGCCTACCATGGGGAACCTTATCAAATGCCTTACTAAAATCCATATACACCACATCTACCACTTTATCCTCATCTACCTCCTTAGTCACCTTCTCAAAGAATTCAATAAGGTTTGTGAAGCACGACCTGCCCTTCACAAAACCATGCTGACTATTCTTGATCACATTATTCCTATCCAGATGTTCATAAATCCTATCCCTTACAATTCTCTCTAAGACTTTGCCCACAACAGAAGTGAGACTCACCGGCCTATAGTTACTAGGGTTATCCCTACTCCCCTTCTTGAACAAGAGAACCACATTTGCTATCCTCCAGTCTTCTGGCACTATTCCTGTAGACAACGAGGACATAAAAATCAAGGCCAATGGCTCTGCAATCTCCTCCCTTGCTTCCCAGAGAATCCTAGGATAAATGCCATCAGGCCCAGGAGACTTATCTATTTTCACCCTTTCTAGAATTTCCAACACCTCTTCCCTACATACCTCAAAGCCGTCCATTCTAATTAATTGTGACTCAGTATTCACATCGGCAAAAGAAAAGGCATAGAATGTGGTGGAGATTAGTGGGAAGCCAGAGGATTCAGAGGTTCTGTAGAAACCAGCAGAGGATAACTAAAAAGGCAATAAGAGGTATGCGGGAGAAGATGAGATATGAAAGTCAGCTAGCTGTAAGTATGACTATGTTTGGTTATTCTTTGTCTAGCCTATAAGTTAGCTCTCCCAATGTTGACACAATCCCCCCAGATGTTACTCTCCTGCTGAGACATATATGACTGTCGGAGTCAGATTCACTTATTAACCACACCTGGAATGAAATCACTTTGATCATTCAGGTTTACTTTGTTGGTAATAAAACAAAGAGAACAGAGAACAGTACAGCACAGGAATAGGCCCTTCAGCCCACCAAGACTGCACCTAAATAAGATGCTTTTCTAAACTGAAACCTTTTCCTTCTATCTGATCCAAATCCCTGCTTATTCTTGTATCTGTCAAAATGCATCTTTAACAATGCATCTGTATCTATCTTCCCTGGCAGTGCATTCCAGGTACTGACCACCCTTTTTGTAAAAACTTCAAAGAATTTTAAACATCTCCTTTAAACTTGCCTCCTTTTACCTTAAACCTCTGTCCCCTAGTAATTAACATTTCGACCCTGGAAAAAAGGCTCTGAATATCCATTGTATGCATGCTTCTCTGCACTTTGTAGACTTCTTTCAGGTTGCCCCACGCCTTTGATGTTCAAGTGAAAACAAACCTACTCAATCTCGCCTCACAGCTAATACACTCCAAGCCAAGCAACTTTCCTGTATCCTTTCCAAACCTGTACATCCTTCTGGTGGTGTGGTAACCAGGATTATACACAATATTTGAAACGTGACCTAATTAAAATTCTACAAAACTGCAACATGATTTGCCAATTTGAAAACTCTCTGTCCGAGTTAGCTGATGCATGTCATATGCCTTCTTGACCACCTTATCCACTTATGGTGCCACTGTCAGGAAAGTGTGGACCTGGATGCCTAGATCCTTCTGCATGTTGATGCTATTAAGGATTCTGCCATTCATTATATACTTCCCTCCTGCAATACATCTTCTAAAATGCTTCACTTTGCATTTGTCTGGATTAAACTTTATCTGTGCCGCCCAAGTCGCCAGCCTGTTTATATCCTGTTCTATCTCTTGACAATCACTATCCACAGCTCCCCGAGTCCTCCTGTCATCAGGCCACCCACATTCCCCTCCAAATCATTGCATATATTTTAAACAACATTGGTCCCAGCATGGATACCTATGAAACACCACTCATCACAGATTTCTCTGTGAAGCTTAATATTATGAAGCACACTAAATAGATTTGTACATGTCAAAAACATAGTGTTTGAGTCTTTGATTTCTCTGAAGGAAGAGGGTATTGATCCAGTTAGGGACCTTATCTTCTGTCTTCAGGAAGATTGATGTTCGTGAAACATCTTTCACCACGTTGAGTTGTCACAATATGCTTTGCAGGAAGAAGATAACCTGTTAAAGTGACATCACTGTTGTAATATATGAAATGTCGAAGTGAAATACAGCACAAGCAGTTAAAAGTATCAAGATCAGTTTATATGTTCATTGCTGTTCACAACAATGATCAGGATTTTCTAGATCATGACACTGAGACCTCAGTGTAAAACAGTGAATATTATCCCTCAGACCCAAAGGTACAACCATAGACAGTGTCCTCCACAGCCCAATATAAAACAATGAGCATTGTTCTGGTGGAAATTGAGGACTGCAGATGCTGGAGATCAGAGTTGAAAGTGTGGCACTGGAAAAGGACAGCAGGTCAGGCAGCATCCAAAGAGCAGGAGAATCAATGGATCCGGCATAAGCCCTTCATCAGGAATTCCTGCTAAAAGGAGGATGAGGCAACCATGGCTGACAGAGGAAGTCAGGAACAGCATAAAAGCAAAAGAAAAGGCACAGAATGTGGTGAGGATTAGTGGGAAGCCAGAGGATTGAGAGGTTCTATAGAAACTAGCAGAGGATAACTAGAAAAGCAATGAGAGGTAGGGGGGAGAAGATGAGATATGAAAGTCAGCTGGCTGTAAGTATGACTATGTTTGGTTATTGATTGTCTAGCCTACAAGTTAGCTCTCCCAATTTTGACACTAGCCCCCAGATGTTACTATCCTGCTGAGGCAGCAAGAAATTTACATGTAACTGTCAGAGTCAGATTCACCTGTTAACCACATCTGGGACGAAATCATTGTGATCATTCAGGTTTACTTTGTTGGTAATAGAACAGAGAACAGTACAAAACAGGAATTGGCCCTACCACAGGAATTCCTGGTGAAGGGCTTTTGCCGGAAACGTCAATTCTTCTGCTCCTCGGATGCTGTCCTTTTCCAGCACCATACTCTCGACAATGAACATTGTTCCCCAGAGTCCAATGTAAAACAGTGACCATTATTACATTATTCTCCAGACCCCAATATAAAATATTGATTATCATTTCCCAGACCCCAATTTAAAACAATTTAGCTATCAAGGCTTGTTCAATATATTTGCATAAGATGTATGACTCTTTGATCTTTTACTGCTAAATTCTATGTCCGATGTACTGTCACTCACTCGCTGCCTGAGGAAGGAGCGGGGCTCCGAACGCTTGCACTTTCAAATAAACCTGTTGGGCTATAACCTAGTGTCGTGTGATCTTTTACTTTGTCCACTCCAGTCCAACCTCGGCGCCTCTCTATCATGGCTTAATGTCGGTGGGAATTGGGAAAAGATTGAAATGTCTTTTCAGTAAAAAGGGCATTTGCCCATCATCTTAACTCATTTTATTCTGTGTTGTTTGTTGATGTGTTATTTTCCGGCCTTGATTATTTTCTTTCATTTGGATTGAGAACATTGCTCTTCTGCTATTCGCTCCGCCTCCAAAAATAAAGCAGGCGTCTTCATTTGACCGTCTGACCTGGTTTTATGAATCCTGTTGTCAGATAATGACTGGTATTCTGCACG
Organism: Chiloscyllium plagiosum; assembly: GCF_037043375.1. Lineage (NCBI taxonomy): Eukaryota > Metazoa > Chordata > Chondrichthyes > Orectolobiformes > Hemiscylliidae > Chiloscyllium > Chiloscyllium plagiosum. Next base: position 17,205,811 of record NW_028270184.1, on the reverse strand, counting down.
CAGTGTTCGAGCAAATGAAGACAATCCGGTTTAACACCAGTGGCAGGAGAGGTGATGAAATCCATAATCTGGACAAATCGTAACATACACCTAGAGAAATGTTTCAGTTGTGTTTCCTTTACCAAAGTGTGTTAAAGTAGCTTTGACGTTATAAGACTGACTCGAGCTAGGTAGGAGTCGAACCTACAATCTTCTGGTTCGTAGCCAGACGCGTTATCCATTGCGCCACTAGCCCACAAGTACATCGAGGTGGCGTGAGTCACCTCTGCAATGCTGTGGTTTTGATGATTAAATGAGTGGCAATAGTGAATTGACAAGTTCAGTATTCAGCAAGATAATCAGTTTCAATGCTTGACCTCGTTCACTTTGAAAGCTGATGAATTTCACCGAAAATCTAAGAGTACAACTCACATTCAGATCACGTCTTCGCTAAGTCAGTTTACAAACCTCGAGGTTGCAAAACAAAAAGCACGAACTGCGGATGCTGGAAATCAGGAACAAAGTCAGAAATTGCTGGGTAATCGGTCTGACAGCATCTGTGGAATGAAATCACACTTAACGTTCGGGTCCGGAGATAAGGAGAAACTTCTTTCGCCAGAATGTGGTGAATCTGTGGAATTCATTGCCACAGAAGGCTGTCATTGGAGGAATCCAGGCCATTGACTATGTTGAAAACAGAGACAGATACGTTCTTGAGTAGCAAGGGAATCAAAGGTTAGGGGGAGAAAGCGGGAAAATTGGATTGGAAAACATATCAGCGGTATTGGCGGAGCAGAATCGATGGGCTGAGTGGCCTAATTTCTGCTCCTTTGTCTTATGGACCTTTCCTCAGAATTAGTCTGATTTTTGATTTTATTCCAGGATACAAAATCGATTTGAAGGGAACATTATAAAGTTTAGCAATCATGTGAACTTTACTTTTCAAAGCTTTTGATTTTTTTTTCAAACTGTGCTGTCAGTAGTTTAATTTGTTCCCACAGAGGAGCTGCTATTTGAAAGAACATAGAAATCACATAAAAATACGGCATAATGTCAACTGGTGACCTGGAACACGGCCCTTTTCATAGCAGCGGATAGGTAACGCTTTCTGCTGACAGCTCTGGTCTTGGTTCTTTGTGGAGTTATACAGCACGGCCCTTCGATCCAACCAGTCAACGCCGGCCATTTTCCCAAACTGAACGAGTCCCACTTTCCTGCGTTTGACCCATATCCCTCCAAACCTTTCTTTGTCATGAACTGATCAAAATGTCTTTTACACATTGTAACAGTATCTGCATCCACCGCTTCCTTTGGTAGGTCATACCACACACGAACCACTCTCTGTTAAAACATTGCTCTTCCTGTCCTTTTTTAAACCTTTCCCAACTTATCTTTAAAAAATCCCCCACCCTTGGGAAAAGAGCCTTTTCATTCACATGATGCCTCTCACGATTTTATAAACCTCAATGAGGTCACCCCCTAAACTTCATAACACTCTTTTGAAAAAGTCACTGATTTCCCAGCCTATTTTTATGTCTCAAACCCTCCTGCAATATCCTGGTAAATCCTTTCTGAACCCTTTCCGGTTTAATAATTTCCTTCCCATAACAGCGGTGCGGAACTGCACACGGTGTTGGAGAGGAGTCCTCATCAATATCCAGCACATTCTCAACACGATATCCTAGCGCCTATGCTAAGCAAAACAAGCGTGCTAAACGCGTTATTAATCACCTTCTCTACCAGTAAAGCAAATTTCAAACAATTATCCTCCTGAACCCCTAGGTCTCTCAGTACCCTACCATTAATTGTATAACTTCCTGTCCTTGTTTGTATTTGCAAAATGCAGTACCTCACATTTATCCAAATTAAACTTCATCTGCCACTGGTCAGTTCATTGACCCAACTGATAACGACTTCTTTGCAATTTTAGATAACCTTCTTCATTGTCCACTAAATCACCAACTTTGGTGACATCCACAAACGTACTAACCGTGCCTCCTACATTCTCATCTAAGTCATTGATATAAATGACAAAATAAAGTGGGCCCAGTAGTGATTCATGTGGAACACTGCTGTTCACAGGCCTCCAGTCTGAAAAAAAAACACCTCAATCACCAGCCTCTGTCTCCTATGATAAAGCTAATTTTGTAGCCAATTGGAAAGCGCGCCACGAATCCCATGGGATCTAACATTACTAATTACTCTTCCATGTGGAACTCTGCTGAAGTACATTCTACAAAGAAAATACAGCACAGGAACAGACCCTTTGGCCTTCACAGCCTGCGCCAACACATTTTGCCCTTTCATACCACAAATGTCATCACTTACAGGATCCATAACCCACTATTCCCTTCCTATTCATGTATTCGTCCTGGTGTTTCTTGAATGCTGCTATTGTGCCTGCTTCCACCACTTCCTCTCTCAGTATGTTCCAGGCATCCACCATTCATTGTCTGAAAACTTGACTCTTTTAAACATTCCCCCCGACCCCTGTACCTTGAAATGTGACCCCTAGTAGTTGACCCCTCCGCCCTGGGAAAAAAGACTCACGCTTTTCATTCTGTCCATGCCGTCCACAAACTTATAAATTTCTCTCAGGTCAACCCTCAAACTGTTGCATTCCAGTGAGAACTAACCCAGTCTATCCAAACTTCCTTCATAGTTAAAATCCCCCGTACCAGGCAATATCCTGATAAACCTTTCTATACCATCTCCATAGCATGCACAACCTTCTGGTACTGTGGTGGCCGGAACTGTATGCATTGCTCCAGGAATTCCAAGCAGCAAGGAATTTCAAGAACGTCTTCTTCCCATTCTTTCTCCCTGATCCAGGGACGGTACTGTTTGTCCCTTCCCTGGGATCGGCCTTTCTCCATTAGCACATTATTCAACCTTTTTTTCCACTTTGTACGCAAAGAGTATTGAAAGATCGCAAAGCTGAAGGCTGAGCTTCCATGTTTCCACCACCAACCGACTTATTTTTTCCCTAAAACCTTGTTTCAATCCCACATTTCATCATGACCAGGAAGGAGTGAGTTTAGTTTTGTGGAGAGATTCCAGAGGCTAGGATTGATATCTTTAGAACAAAGACGATGAAATGGAGATTTCATGGCACTAGTGTTGGGTGGAGCAGATAGTGAGAAGCTGACTCCACAGACCAGGATCAGTAAGCAGGGGACTGGGATTTGAGAACATTGAAGAAAGAGAGAGTTGCATTTATATAGCACTTTTCACCACTAGTGATGAAGCATGATGAGTACAGGCAGAGGTTCATTAAAACTTGCTTCATTCTGCTCCGTGTGTGATATATTCACTGCAAAGATCCTTAGGGATCCCAGAGTGACCTTGGTATCATTGAAATCGCACTTACTCCACCCAGACCCGAACCATAGTCCAAAACCAACGAGGAAGATCAAAGCAGCATGGAATCCATTGACCCTTCTTCAGAACTGAGATCTCTCTACAGATGCTGGCAGACCTGCTGAGTTTCTCCAGCACTTTCTGTTCTATAGTCATAGAGATGTACAGCGTGGAAACAGATTCTTCGGTCCAACTCATCCATGCTGACCAAATATCTTAACCTAACCTAGTCCCATTGCCAGCACTATGCCTATATCCCTCGAAACCCTTCCTATTCTACACCCATTCAGATGCCTTTTAAAAGCTGCAATTGTAGCAACCTCCACCACTTCCTCTGGCAACTCATTCCATACACACGACCACCCTCTGCATGAAAAAGTTGTCCCTTAGGCTCCTTTTAAGTTTTCCCCTCACACCCTAAGCTTATGCCCTCTCATTCTGGACTTCCCCAACTCCGGGGAAACACCTTGTCTATTTACACTATCCATGGCCTTCATGATTTTATAAACCTCTATAAGGTCACCCCTCAGCCTCTGATGGTCCAGGGAAAACAGCCCCAACCTATTCAGGCTCTCTTGAGACCTCAAACATTTCAAGCCTGGCAACATCCTCGTAAATCTTTTCTGAACCCTTTCAAGTTTCACAACGTTCTTCCTATAAAAGGGAGACCAGAATTGCACACAATATTCCAAAATCAATGTCCTGGACAGCTGCAACGTGACCTCCCAACTCCTATACTCAGTGCTCTGACCTAAAGAGGAAAGCATGCCAAACACTTTCTTCACTATTCTATCTACCTGCGACACCACTTTCAAGGAACTATGAACCTGCACTCCAAGGTCTTTTACGTTCAGCAGCACTCCCCAGACCATTACCATTAAGTGTATAAGTCCTGCTAAGATTTGCTTTTCCAAAATACAGCACATCACATGTATCTAAATTAAACTCCATCCACCAGTCCTCAGCCCATTGACCCATTTGATCAAGATCCCGTTGTAATGTGAGCTAACCTTCTTCATTGTCCACGACACCTCCAATTTTGATGTCATCTGCAAAATTTACGTACCATGTTCACATCCAAATCATTAATATTAATGATGAAAAGTATTAGTCGTGATCCTTGTAGCGCACCACTGGTCACAGGCCTCCAATCTTGAAAAGCAATCCTCCACCACCACCCTCTATCTTCTACCTTTGAGCCAGTTCTGTATCCAAATGGCGAGTTCTCTCCATATTCCATGACATTTAACCTTGTCAGGCTCGATGAGCTGAACGACTCCTACATCATTTGGTCTATGATCTTATTGATTAACACGTTCAAAAATTTCAGGGCATTGCTACAAGTGATAGAATTTTTTTATTTACCTGATCAGATCAGATCAGATCAGTAACTAAGCTCATAATCTCATGGAAGAACAAACGTGCTGTGTTTTTGAGACAACAAATAGTACTCTGCAGACCACAGACCTCCTTTTCAATGCTTATGTACACTTGCTGTGAATGCTCAAGGCAAGTCGTGAACCTTGTACAAATGAGGTACGAAGGTAAACTGGCCAAGAATATTAAGGAGGATAGTAAAAGCTTTTTTAGGTATGTGCAAGGCAAAAAAATGGTTAGGACAAAAATTGGGCCCTTGAAGACAAAAACAGGGGAATATGTTACTTGGAACAAAGAAATGGCAGAGGAATTAAATGGGTACTTTAGATCTGTGTTCACTGGGGAAGACACAAGCAATCTCCCTGAGGTAACAGTGGCTGAAGGACCTGAACTGAAGGGAATTTATATTTGCCAGGAATTGGTGTTGGAGAGACTGTTAGGTCTGAAGGTTGATAAGTCTCCGGGGCCTGATGGTCTGCATCCCAGGGTACTGAAGGAGGTGGCTCGGGAAATCGTGGATGCGTTGGTGATTATTTTCCAGAGTTCAATAGATTCGGGGTCGGTTCCTGAAGATTGGAGGGTGGCTAATGTTATACCACTTTTTAAGAAAGGTGGGCGAGAGAAAGCAGGAAATTATAGACCAGTTAGTCTGACCGCAGTGGTGGGAAAGATGCTGGAGTCTATTATAAAGGATGAAATTACTGCACATCTGGATCGTAGTAACAGGATAAGACAAAGTCAGCATGGATTTATGAAGGGGAAATCATGCTTGACTAATCTTCTGGAATTTTTTGAGGATGTAACTATGAAGTTGGACGAGGGGAATCCAGTAGATGTAGTGTACCTGGACTTTCAGAAAGCTTTTGATAAAGTCCCACACAGGAGGTTAGTGAGTAAAATTAGGGCGCATGGTATTGGGGGCAAAGTACTAGATTGGATTGAAAATTGGTTGGCTAATAGGAAACAAAGGATAGTGATAAATGGCTCCATTTCGGAATGGCAGGCAGTGACCAGTGGGGTACCGCAGGGATCCGTGCTGGGACCGCAGCTTTTTACAATATATGTTAATGATATAGAAGATCGTATCAGCAATAACATTAGCAAATTTGCTGATGATACAAAGCTGGGTGGCAGGGTGAAATGTGATGAGGATGTTAGGAGATTACAGGGTGACCTGGACAAGTTAAGTGAGTGGGCAGATGCATGGCAGATGCAGTTTAATGTGGATAAATGTATGGTTATCCACTTTGGTGGCAAGAACAGGAAGGCGGACTACTACCTCAATGGAATCAATTTATGTAAAGGGGCAGTACAGAGAGATCTGGGTGTTCTTGTACACCAGTCAATGAAGGCAAGCATGCAGGTACAGCAGATAGTGAAGAAGGCTAATCGCATGCTGGCCTTCATAACAAGAGGAATTGAGTATAGAAGCAAAGAGTTGCTTCTGCAGCTGTACGGGGCCCTGGTGAGACCACACCTGCAGTACTGTGTGCAATTCTGGTCTCCAAATTTGAGAAAAGACATTCTGGCTATTGAGGGAGGGCAGCGTAGATTCACGAGGTCAATTCCTGGAATGGCAGGATTACCTTACACTGAAAGACTGAAGCGACTGGGCTTGTATACCCTTGAGTTTCAAAGACTGAGAGGGGACCTGATTGAGACGTATAAGATTATGAAAGGATTGGACACTCTGGCAGTAGGAAACATATTTCCACTGATGGGTGAATGCCGAACCAGAGTACACAGCTTAAAAATACGGGGTAGACCATTTAGGACAGAGCTCAGGAGAAACTTCTTCACCCAGAGAGTGGTAGCTGTGTGGCATGCCCTGCCGCAGAGGGCAGTGAAGGCCCACTCTCTGGATTCATTTAAGAAAGAGTTCGATAGAGCTCTCAAAGATAGTGGAATCAAGGGTTATGGAGATAAGGCAGGAACAGGATAGGAATGATCAGCCATGATTATATTGAATGGCGGTGCAGGCTCAAAGGGCTGAATGGCCTATTCCTGCACCTATTATCTATTGTCTGTTGTCAATTGGTATAATGGATAATGGTATGATTCTCACAGAACAGAACATAGATGAAAGGTCCCTTTGTTCTGTTGGAGAAATGTTCTGCTGTTGCAGTTGTGATTGACTCCTGAACAGTTTAATAAGGACTGTTTGAATTCTTGATCAGAATCTTGTGTGGTGTTAGCTTAGGATACTCATCAACAATCCGATTGGATAAACTTCTGCTTCTGATCGATCGTTATTTGATTTTCGCTTTTCTTTTGTATTCGATGCAAATTCATAAAGAGTGAAGATGGGAGTGGAAATGGTATTCCTTTCATTTTCCCACTTCCGTTTAAATGTCAATAAAGCATCGGCGACAGGTTCTAATACTTGATTTAGAGCAGATTCCAGTATTGATTACATTTCCCGCCCAACAAGTCCACACAGATCCTCCGAAGAGCAACCGACCCAGACCCATTCCCCTATACATAACACTATGGACAATTCACCTGACCTGCACATCTTTGGACGGTGGGAAGAAATCAGAGCACTCGGAGAAAACCCACACAGACACGGGGAGAATATGCAAACTCCAGGCGGGAATTAAAGCTGGGTGCCTTGCGCTGTGAAGCAGCAGTGCTAACCACTGAGCCACCGTGCCACCCCAAACTCAAGAACGTCTGGTGAGATAAATTGGCAATAATCAATTTCATCTCCAATACAACTAATCTGCACGTTCATTGACTCTGGGAGGCACGCAGACTCTGGTCCTCGTTGCCGAGTGAAAATGTTGCTGACTACGGCGGCACCACAAAATGGAACAGTTCTCCTCGGCGGGGAATTGAACCCCGGTCTCCCGCGTGACAGGCGGGGATACTAACCACTATACTACCGAGGAAGCTATAGCGACAGCCCTGCCATTTGATCTATTGTGTCTGTATGGGTCAAAAGATAAACGCATTATTTTGCTATTTATGCTTTTAATCATTTGGCACATTGAGTTGTGGACCTTCGCATCACATCAGAATACTTTTTCACGTTAAGAGGGTTTCTGCATCTCCCACCCTTACAGACAGTGAGTCCCAGATTCAATCACCCGCTGGCTGATAAAGTTTCTTTCCGCAAATCCGGACAAAGATTACACAATATCAGATTATACCAATAGGTTTATTTGCAAGCACTAGCTTTCCGAGCGCTGCTCCTTCATCAGCTGGTTGTGGAGCCATGTAAGACACGGAATTTATAGCTAAAGATTACTGTGTCATGAGACTCAGATCATATATTGAACAAACCTGGATTGTTACGTCTTTCATCTTTTAGAATGGATTGCAAGTTTCCGTTCATTATACGGACAGTAAATCGAAGAACTTCATTTAGGAAATATAATCCCCTCTGCTCAGCTTCCATATCCAAATCAATGATATTGGTTCTGAATAGTTGGAGTCCCCGCACTGATCCTTGCAATACCCCATTGGTCACAGTCGACTTACATGAGAATGAGCGATGTATTCCTCTTCAGGTAGCTGTGGGACTAGGATCATAAGACACATAATTTATAGCAAAAGATCGCAGTGTCATGCACCTGAAATGATATATTGAAAAAAACTGGATTGATAAGTCTTTCATTTTTTAGAATGGATTGCAAGTTTTGCTTCATTATGTGTAAATCCCAGAACTTCATCTAAGTCACCTGACCTCCCACCTTCGCCTCCCATGTTGACCACCTCAACCTGTGGACCCTCCTCACCCTCTCCAACCCCTTACCTTCGCAACTCGGAGTCCTCCACTCCCTTCACTCCACCCCAACCTCACCATCAAACCAGCAGATCATGCAGCGGTAGTTTGGGTCACTGACTTTACATCGATGAAGCCAGACGTCAACTCGAAGACACCTCCTCCTTTTGCCCCCTTGACCATGACCTCACCGTCCATCACGAAACCATCATCTCCCAGGCCATACACAAACTCATCACTTCAGGGAATCTCCCATCAACATTCTCCAAACTCATAGCTCAGGAAGCACACACCACCCGGTTCAATCTCCTACCCAAAATTCACAAACCTCATTACCCCAGCCAATTCATTGTCTCAGTCTGCTGCAGCCTCACTGAACTCATCTCCACACACTTTGATACTGTCCTATCCACACAATTCAGGAACTCCCCACATACATTTGGGATACCACATAGGCCCTCCACCTCCTCCAAGACCTTTGTTTCCCCAGACCCCAATGCCTCATTTTCACCATGGACATCCAGTTCACATACACCTCTATCTGCCTTGAAGCCCTCGGTTTCTTCTCTTCTTCACCAGTACCCCTCCACTTACACTTTCATTCGTTCGGCTGAACTGGTTCTCACCCTCAATAATTCCACCTTTGAATCCTCCCACTTCCTCCAGATGTGGCCATAGGCAACCGCTTGAGCCTCAGCTATGCCTATCTCTTTGCTGGTTATGTGGAACACTTACACCGGTAACACTCCCCAGCTTTTCCACCACTACATTGATGACTGTATTGGCGCTGTGTCATGAACACTCAAGGAGGTTGAAGAGTTCATCAACTTCACCAATACATTCCACCTCAACCTTACGTTTGGTTGGAACATCCCAGACACGTTCCTCCCCTTCCTGGACCTCTCCATCTCCATCAATAGTGACCGACTCAACATTGACACCTTCCCCAACCAACACAGCTACCTGGACTACACCTCCTCCCACCCTGCCCCTTGAAAAAATGTTGTCCCTAATTCCCAACTCCTCTGCCTCTGCTGCATCTGCTCCTAGGATGAGAGTTTCACCACAGAACACACCAGATGGCCTCCTTCTTCAAAGAACATAATTTACCCACCCAGCATAGTCGATAATGTCCTCCAGTGTGCCTCATCCATTTCCCACACTGCCACCCTTGAACCCCACCCGCCTAACTGTTGCAAGGACAGAACCCTTCGGTCTTCACCTTCCGTTCCCCACCAACCTCCATATACATCGTATCAACCTCTGATATCTCTGTCACCGACAAATGAACCCCATCACCAGGGATATATTTCCCTGTCTACCCATATACATTTTCCCTGAAGACCATTCCCTCCACGAATCCCTTGTCAGGTCCAATCGCCCTCCCACCCCCACCAACATACCCTTCCCTCCTGGCATCTTCTCCTGCTAACCACAGGAATTGCAAAACCTGCGCCCACAACTCTCCCCATCACCTCTGTCCAACGCACCAAACGAGCCTTCGACATCCAAATGAATTTTACCTGCACTCCACACATGTCATTTATTGTATCCGTTGTTGCTGTTGCGGTGTCCTCTATGCTGGGAAGACAGGATGCCTACTTGCAGAACACTTCAGAGAACAACTCCAGGACACCCCACACCAACCAATCCCACCACCTTGTGGCCAAACACTTCAACTCCCCCTCTCACTCCACCAAGAGCATGCAGGTCCTGGGCCTCCTCCATTGCCACACCCTAACCATCCAACACAAGGAGGAAGAACGCCTCATCTTCCATTTTGGGACGCTCCAACCACGTGGCATCCAAGTGGAATTTACTAGTTTCCTCATTTACCCTCCTCCCCAAATCCCAGATCCAACCTTCGAACGTGGCACGGTCCTCTTGACCTGTCCTACCTGTCCATCTTCCTTCCCATCTATCCACTCCACCCTCCTCTTCGACCTATCATCATTACCCCCAACACTATCTACCTATCGCACTCTCAGCCACCTTTCCCCAGCGCCATTCCCCACCACCTTGGCTCACAAGCCTCATTCCTGATGAAGGGCCCTTGCCCAAAATGTCGTTTCTCCTGTTCCTCCGATGTTGCCTGACCTCCTGTGCTTTTCCAACACCACACTCTCGACTCTCACCTTTAACGCATTGTCTGAGCTGAGATGTCACCTTTTGTTATGAAACCATAATTATCTGGAGAAGGTGACATAAAAGAAGTTCTTGGATTTACACATAAATGAAACGAAATTTGCCACCCATTCTGAAAGATGAAATATTTAATAACTATCCAGGTTTGTTCAATATATCATTTCAGCCTCGTGAATCTGTAATCTTCTGATATAAATTCTGTGTTTTATGGTCTTAGACTCCACAATCACCTGTTGAAGGAGCAGCGCTCCAAAGGTGGTGCTTCCAAGTAAACCTACTGGACTATAACCTGATGCTGTGTGATTTTTAACTGTCCACCCCAGTCCGGCATCGGCTCCTCCACATCATATTAAATGCATGTTTGCCCCTGTGTCTTTTCAAACAGGATTCTACTTTCATATCCACAACCTTCCATTTGAACTGGGTGAGTATTTGTATTTTTGAAGCCATTGAGGGAGGAAGTAAAAAGAATTCACAAGTTTTGCTGTGTGGAGAGCAGAAGGGGAGGACGGGCTGGTTAAGAGAGAACTGTGACCGTTCAGGCGAATTTGAATGTCATTTCACACGATTCACGAAATGTTGCCATCCAGACGAACGACCCTGAGGAAAGTAGTGAGAACATAAATTGCTGGAGAACTCTGTGGAGAAAAATATCAGAGTTAATGTTTCGAGTGCTGTGACCCTTCATCACAGCTGTTAAGAATGAGGAATGTAAATTATGGATCAGCCTTGAGTAAAACTTGAGGCAAATAATGAATCTGTCCATGGGAGCTGCAGATAAAGGGGTTGGCGGGAGCAGGGTGATGAAGTGGGGATAGGTGAAGACAGGCAGAGGGTACGGCCTGGCTGGTCAACCGGAGGAATGAGTCTGATTGGTGACTGGGAGGAGGACCCTTTCTTTATGTGGGATTGTGTGTCTTGCTGGACGTTGCTGCTGTTCTGTGTGTGTGTGTCATATCCTGTGTAATGTGACACACTGGAATTGTGTAACCGGGGAATCCTCCCAATATGTATACTCCTTATTCCATGAACGGGTTGGACCGAAGGGTCTGTTTCCATGCTGTACATCTCTGACTCTATAAGTCTATGTATACTCCTGTTGAAAAGCAAAGAGAAAATGAATATTTGTCGTATTTCCGATATCTCTAATAATATTCTAAGAGGCAACCAGCTGGCAGAAGAGTGGCGCTGTGGAAGCGTGCTGGGCCCTAACCCAGAGGTCGATAGGTCGAAGCCATTCTCTGCTAATTGCATTGAGTCACAGCCACTTGCTTTTACTCACATCGTTTCGACATCAGTGTTTGCTCCCAGGAAGCACTTCAATCTGGAAGAAGCCATATTTATTCCAAGGTGGACACCCGCGGTAGTCTTTCACCTGTTCAGAGTATGCATTTGCAGGACAATAATTACAGATGCCTTCCATTTTCGTTAAGTGGCACACAATTTGAAGGCAGTCAATACTTATAATATTTTATAAATTCCTACTTCCGAAATAGAACCAGTCTCACTCAAGATTGGGATACAGATAGATTCTCACCATGCAACTTGACTGCACTGAGCTGAGATGTCGCCTTTTTTCATAAAACCTTAAGTTATCTCGAGAATGTGACTTGAAAGAAGTTTTTGGGATTTACAGATTGATGAACCGAAACCTGCAACCCATTCTAAAAGATGCAAGACTTAACAGCAAGTGAGGATTGTTCAATAAATTGTATCAGATGCATGCATGACATTGTGATCTTTGCTACAAATTCTATGTCTCATGATCCTGCTCCATTAGTTACCTGATGAAGGAGAAGTGCTCGAAAGTTAGTACTTCCAAATTAACCTGGTGGACTATAACCTGGGATTGTGTGATTTTTAACTTTGTTCAAGGTACGGAAAGTGATTCACTCTGCTGTTACCCCATTCAGTTAACACCGAGACACTCACTGCAGAAAGATTACTATGTTCATCCAAACCTCTTGTAACCCAGATAGTGCACACTGTGGCGAGAATATTCACCTGACCCGAGTGTGAGAAGGGATTCACTCAATCCGTCAGCCTGCATTTCTATGAACTCTCTCACACTGGTGACAAGCTGTTCCTCTGCTCTGCTTGGAAGAATGGATACATTCGGTCATCCACATGCAGCAAGTTTACATATTAATGCAGGGTTTGTATTCTGCTGTTCTCTGGAGAATGAGCAGCTTTTGCTCAGCAAGAAGAAAGAAATAAAGCTTGAAGAGAATTGTTTATTTCCCACTTCCAGTTGCTGTCGGCTGTACCTTATAATTTAATAAGCCAAAGAACTTTCAAAGTGTGAACCAGTCACTCTGTGCCTCCTGCGAACAAGTACCAGAGGAAGGTAGATCGAGAAGCTATATTCTGATCAGCAAAAGAATCACCTCAGCCAACCCTGTGAACAGGTACTATTGGACTACCTTCCAATTTCTTCCCCCATATATGATTTGTTTTTGTATTGGTGCATAGATGGGGAACTTATAAAGGAGGTTTACGTTTCAATGAGTAGTTATATCCTCATATTTCATAATTGTTTATCTGGAACTAAAGTCTATTCACTTCTAATTAATAGACATTCTTGTTAAGTACAGAAATTTGCTCCATGCTTTCTGTTAATCTGAGTGTAAAAGAGAAAAGAATTGGAAAAGTTTGCATATTTCTCGAAATCTTTGACATTTATGGTGACTCTGGAAAAGTTGGGCTCATTTTGCAGTGCTAGTTCCCAATGAGGGGTAACCCAATGCTGTGGAAGAGGACTTCATGAATGTGTTTCAGACAGTTTTCTGAAGCCATATGTTGAGGGGTCACCAAGGGTACCGGCTACTTTAGATCTGCGAGAATACAATGAGAAATGAATAAACTTGCTGTGAAAGAACCTTTAGGAAATCGTGAACAATCAGAGAGCTCAAAGGGTTCACCCACTGCTCCTGAAGCAGACATTCTGGTACCAGTACAGCAACGCTTCTCTGGAAGAGAAACAATAAGAACAAATCTGTCTTAAAGGCACTGGACCGTCACAAGAGGAGGACAACATGATCGGCGTTGACTGCTTGTATCGAAGGGCCGTGCTGTATAATTCTATAATGAACCAAGACCAGAGCTGTCAGCAGAAAGCGTTACCTATCAGCTGCTTTGAAGGGGGCCGTCTCACAGGTCACCAGTTGACGTTGTGCCGTATTTTTATGTTATTTTTTCCTTCTTTCAAATTGCAGCTCCTCTGTGGGTTTTGGGAATAAATTCAACTACTCGGCCCAGTTTGAAAAGAAATCAAAAGCTTTGAAAACTAAAGTTCACATCATTTCTAAACTTTCTAATTTTCTCTTCAAATCCATTTTGTATCCTGGAATAAAATCAGAAATCAGACTAGTTCTGAGGAAAGGTCCATAAGACAGAGGAGCAGAAATTATGCCACTCAGCCCATCCTTCTGCTCCGCCAATACTGATAATAGGTTTTCCAATCCCATTTTCCCGCTTTCTCCCCCTAACCTTTGATTCCCTTGCTCCTCAAGAACGTATCTGTCTCTGTTTTAAATATAGTCAATGGCCTGGATTCCTCCAATGACAGCCTTCTGTGGCAATGAATTCCACAGATCCACCACATTCTGGCGAAAGAAATGTCTCCTTATCTCCGGACCCGAACGTTAAGTGTGATTTCATTCCACAGATTCTGTCAGACCGATTACCCAGCAATTTCTGACTTTGTTCCTGATTTCCAGCATCCGCAGTTCGTGATTTTTTTTGCAACCTCGAAGTTTGTAAACGAAGACGTGATCTGAATGTGAGGTGTGCTCTTAGTTTTCGGTGAAATTCATCAACTTTCAAAGTGAACGAGGTCAAGCAGTGAAACTGATTACCTTGCTGAATATTCTTCTTGTCAATTCACTCTTGCCACTCATTTAATCATCGAAACCACAGAATTGCAGAGGGGACTCATCCTATCCCGGGGGTTTCCGTGTGGGCTAGTGGCGCAATGGATAACGCGTCTGACTACGAATCAGAAGATTGTAGGCTCGACTCCTACCTAGCTCGCGTGTGCTTTAAAGCCGCCTCATTAGCACCCTCTTATAAATTAACCTCAATGAAAACTTTTCTATACGTGTCTGTTACTATTTGCTCTGATTATGGATTTTATCACCTCTCCTGCCACTGGTGTTAGACGAGATGGTCTTCATTTGCTCGAACACAGCGTGCAGGATAGCACTCATGATCAGACAATAGGATTCATAAAACCAGGTCAAACGGTCAAATGAACATGATCGGCGTTGACTGCTTGGATCGAAGGGCCGTGCTGTATAACTCTTTCATGAACCAAGACCAGAGCTGTCAGCAGAAAGCGTTACCTATCAGCTGCTTTGAAGGGGGCCGTCTCACAGGTCACCAGTTGACATTGTGCCGTATTTTTATGTTATTTTTTCCTTCTTTCAAATAGCAGCTCCTCTGTGGGTTTTGGGAATAAATTCAACTACTCGGCACAGTTTGAAAAGAAATCAAAAGCTTTGAAAACTAAAGTTCACATCATTGCTAAACTTTCTAATTTTCTCTTCAAATCCATTTTGTATCCTGGAATAAAATCAGAAATCAGACTAGTTCTGAGGAAAGGTCCATAAGACAGAGGAGCAGAAATTATGCCACTCAGCCCATCCTTCTGCTCCGCCAATACTGATAATAGGTTTTCCAATCCCATTTTCCCGCTTTCTCCCCCTAACCTTTGATTCCCTTGCTCCTCAAGAACGTATCTGTCTCTGTTTTAAATATAGTCAATGGCCTGGCTTCCTCCAATGACAGCTTTCTGTGGCAACGAATTCCACAGATTCACCACATTCTGGCGAAAGAAATGTCTCCTTATCTCCGGACCCGAACGTTAAGCGTGATTTCATTCCACAGATGCTGTCAGACCGATTACCCAGCAATTTCTGACTTTGTTCCTGATTTCTAGCATCCGCAGTTCGTGATTTTTTTTTGTAGCCTCGAAGTGTTTAAACGAAGACGTGATCTGAATGGAAGGTGTGCTCTTAGTTTTCGGTGAAAACTAAGAGAACTTTTTCTCTGAGGGTTACGATCCAAGTCAATGCGTTCGTTGATAGAGTCCCAATTGGATTGCCATGCTTGAGGGATTGTCGTGCGCATCTCTATTGTCATGTCCCAGGATGGATGTTTTGCCCCATTTGAAGTGCTGTCCTTCCTCATCTCGATGTAAGGATACCAGTGAGAGGGGGTCATGTCTTTTTGTGGCTAGTTGATGTTCATGTATCCTGGTGGCTAGTTTTCTGCCTATTTGTCCAATGTAGTGTTTGTTACGGTCCTCGCACAGTATTTTGTAAATGACATTAGTTTTGCTTGTTGTCTGTATAGGGTCTTTCAAGTTAATTAGCTGCTGTTTATTGTGTTAGGGGGTTTGTGGGCTACCAAAAGCAGCAGCTAATGAACTTGAAAGATCCTATACAGACAACAAGGAAAACCAACGTCATTTACAAAATGTGTTGGGAGAATTCAATTGCAGCAGCATATTGGATGTGTACATTATTGAGCACTTCAACAATTATGACAGCTGGGATTTATTTTACAATCTTATTGTGATGATAGATAACTAGAGCTGAATTTTCAACTGCAATTCTTGGTTGAGGGACGAGGTTACAGGATCTACATGATCAGCACAAAAGTGAAGTTGTACATAGTGGACACAAGCAACAGAGCTTTGAGTGATTTAGGCAAGGTGGAGGAGGAGATGTTGCCCAAGCGGATGATGGAATGAAGCCCCGACCCTGTAAACCATCTACTTTAACTCACACATACAACACCAATTGGTTTTTATCTTGATTTTCGCCACAGATTATAAAGTTGCTTTTCACAGCATGTTACACATGAAGGCTATATTGCATGAAATTTGTGCATCTCAGTAAATGCAGCAATATGCTAACCAAGCAATTTATCCAACCAGATCTTTGCCATCGGTACTTGTTTGTTCTCTGCCCCAACACGTGCTGATCTTCAGTAGCGTTCTGCTGTCTCTTGTTGCTCCTGTTTTTACAATTAGTTTGCAGGCAAACATCTCGACAGAACCAAGTTGCAGAACATTAGTAAGACAGAATTGGTGCCAGGTAATGAAAGTCAACAGCATTAGAAACATTAATCAACAACTAATTACTGAAGTGTTATGCTTGACAGAAATTTAACATTTTCACATGCTTCCCATGGCAGTTATTAACAATCCAGATTATTTTATTAATGAATCTTAATGGATGAACACTGACTAGAAAATGATATTTCTCAATGTCATCACGTAGCCAGAAGTTTAATTTACATTTACAACAGGTTATGTAACACAGTTTTGTTGAAGAAACCAAACAGTTGCAGGTAAAAGGGGACCAAAGGAGTTACCCAGGTTGGCAGGATGAGGAGGTGGTAATGGTGAGGGATGAAGCGAATTACCCAGGTTGGCAGGAGAAGGAGGTGGTGGTTATGAGGGATGAAAATATTTACCCAGGTTAGCAGGAGGACATGGTGTTGGTGGTGAGAGATGAAACAGGTTACCCAGTTTGGCAGGAGGGTGGTGGTGAGAGATGAAAATATGAAAAGAATCATCATTGGCAGGAGGAAATGATGGTGATGGTGAGGGATGAAAATAATTACCCAGGTTGACAGGAGGAGGAGGCGGTGGTGGTGGTGAGCAACAAAAAGAATTAACTGGGTTGGCAGGAGGAGGAGGTGATGGTGGTGAGGGATGAAAAGAGTTATCCAGATTGGCAGGAGGGGGTGGCAGTGGTGGTGAGCGATGAAAAGAGTTATCTCGATTGGCAGGAGGAAATGGTGGTGATGGTGAGTGATGAAAAGTATTACCCAGGGTAGCAGGTCGAGGAGGTGGTGGTGATGGGGGTTGAAAATAATTACCCGGTTTGGCAAGAGGAGGAGGTGGTGATGGTGAGGGAAGAAAAGAGGTACCCAGGTTGGCAGGAGGACATGGTGTTGGTGAGGTATCAAAAGGGTTACCCGGGTTGGCAGAAGGTGATGGGGGCAGTGGTGGTGAGTGATGAAAACGGTTACCCAGGGTGGCAAGAGCTGTTGGTGGTTGTGGTGCTGAGAGATGAAAAGAACAGGATGAGTATGACATGGAAACGATGGGAAATTAAGCAGGTGATTTTGTAATGACAGTATCAACTTCAGTGCGGATATTTTAAAATCTCTGCTAATTTCATGAACAGTGATAAACCAAATAAATCATTCCCCGAGAAGGTCTTGAAGTGAGAGTTGGCACGGGGCAAGGTAACACTAGGCACACAGATGCACGAGATGGCCGCTGAGATATAAGTTGGTCACTTAACACACAAGATGGCCGCCGGACCACAACATGGGGAGAGATAGCAGAACATATACTGGCACTGCCTGGGGCCACCAGAATGCCAGTACAATGCACTCACAACTTAGATGATTAGTTGAAGACGGGTGGGGGAGAGAATACACATGAGAAGCACATACTGCCCACGAAAGTGTCTGGGTCCAACCAACATTTTTCATGGAAGTGCTAACAGATTGATATGGACTCAATACAAAATGATGACAACAAGGGCTGCAGTAATCGTCCCTTTCAGGAAGAGCGATTAGCGCCCATTACTACAGTAATGGACTCCTGCGCCAACATTGAAACTGATAATATCAGCGCTGAAACTGACAACGACCGCGCGGAAACTAACAAAGGCTGCGCTAGAACTGACAAAGACTGTACCAAAACTATCAATGATTCTGCAATGTTGACAATAACCAAACCACGTTACAAAGACAATGACCACAGCACTGACCTATTGTATTACAAAATGTATAAAAGTGTCTTGACGTGTGCTCTGGATTGAGAGAAGAATCGCAGCTGACCACTGTGCTGTTGGTGTCTTTCTGTCCATATACAATAAACTCTGCCATTGAAACCCGATTCTGTCTCCGAGGCTGGTCATTTACCCCACAACAATTGGCGCTGCGAGCAGTATGCATATCACTGATCTCCTTATCGAAGGCCACAATCGGGGAGATGGGGTAAGAACCAATGCAAAAGGGAAGAGTCAAACCGGCCAAAGACACAGTTTAAAGGTATACCAATTGTAATGTCTAACTTGTTATAGTACTGATTTAATTTTTTAAAGTGCATGTCTGTGGATAATAAGTGTTAACTGTTGTAAGAACTTGCTGTTTGTGCTGAAACAGCCAGAGGAGAAGGTAGTGCCGGTCTCAGAAGCCCAACCCAAAACCTGTTGTTAAGAGGGGTAGGCCCCCACGTGAAGGTTGGGATTTGACGTGGGAGTTGAGGTGCAAAGGGAATAAAGGAGTTGTGAAGCACAAGTGGCAAATTCAGGTAACATTGGACTCTGTAGAGGCGAACAACGCAGAGTCCAGTTAGAGTTTAAGTTACAAGTTGTGCGCTGTCTGGACTTGTAATTTCCAAAGTGGTGATCACTCTGACCAAGAGCCGAAACCGAGTGCAGCACACGTTACCAAGTAAGGAGCATGAACACTGTGAGTAACCGTGATACCCTGCCAGTCTGTAGTAGAATGACGGATGCTGACGGTGGCCAGGAAGGTATAGAGTCGCACCGGTGGAGAGCACACCGGGCTAACGGTAGGTTTCTGGACCTATCGAGAGGCGTTGTGTCAGTAGAGGTGGCTGGGAGTGTAGAAGAGGCCCAGTAGAAAGCACACCCTGTTGAGCCAGCATTCCCAGCTGACCAGTAGGAACCGACTAATAGTGATCACCATGAGGGTAGAGAAGTCCAACCGGTAGAGTGCACGTCTTGCCAGGATGCTGCTAAAGCCGTAAGGACCGTATTATTGGCCAGGGGTTAGAGAAGTCCCCACTGGTTGGGAACACGTTACTTTCGGTGGTATCCGGGATACACAATGTGCGAAATAGCAGATCAAAGTTTTAAGGGGAATACAGCAGGTTCCCTTATTCAGAAATACAAAGCAGACAGAGCAAATGAAGAAAAGTGGTTGGGATCCATCCCAGATACTGGCACAGCAGAGAGAGCAGGTCGATAAACATAAACGTAATAAAACTAAAAAGATAGGGGGAATGTTAGTATACAAATTAGCAGGCTTGATTGAACAAGGGAATAGGTGGAGAAAGAAATAGGAACAAGTTCAAGAGCTGGGGTACAGAATACAATACATAGAGCAGGGAACAATGTAAAATACTGCAGCCAATGAAACAGAATAGGACACATGGAAGCAGTGTGTCAGAAACGCATGGGGCACCCCCAAACATTACCTCATGCATTGTGGAACTGCGGGTAATCCAAGGTCAGCAGAGTTGACAACCAGCTGCTCCCATTCATGATGGGAAGGGAGAGAGGAGAATAACGGAGGAAATGTGAAATGCTAGTAGACACAGGAGCAGCTGTCTCCAACACAAACTTACCCTTAATCCACACAAATAAAATGATTCACTTAATTCTGGTATGGAGGGGATAAAACACCAGCTTACCTAAGCGAAACTACCCTCATAGCAATAAACAATATATATATCCACACGAAATTCTATGTATGCCTAAATAATGAGGGCATCATAATGGGCAATGATCTCATGAGAGAATATAATGTTGTAATTTATTGTGCAGAAGGGAAATTGATTTGGCCCAGACAAGACGGTTGAAAGACAGGGATTGGGAAACCTACAAGTCACCTTGAAACTATTAAAATGGCTACAGTCACCAGTCGGGACTGGAACCTCAAAAAGGGGGGATTCGGAGCCATCTGTGCCTCCATCCCCGGAGCATGGGCAGAAAAAAAGTTAGATACAGGTCGAGTTAACACAGACCCGATAAGGGTTCCCGGACCGGAGCATAATCCCCACCGGCAACACCCAATAAAACTGTAGTAGAAAAAGCAGTTGTGGAGATCGAGAAAAGATTCTTGAAACAGGGAATCCTGAAAGCAACCACAAGTAAAATGAATTCCCCGACTTGGCCTGTAATAAAGCCTGATGGGAGCCATAGGCTCACCACTGATTGCACAGGAATAAATTAGGTCACCCCCAAATTGCATCCCATTGTAGCAGCCCCCTCCACCATTTTAAATGGCTTGGCCTCCGAGCACAAGACGTTTATTGTTTCAGACAAAGGCAACGATTTCTGGTCTATTCCGTTACACCCTGAGTCCCAGAACAAATTTGCCTTTACAGTAAGAGACAGGCATTACATGTGGACTTGCCTGGCACAAGGGTGCCACAACAGCAAAACTATTTTTCACAGGGTGGTGAGCGATATTCTGAAGAGAATAGATTTACAAGAGATAGCACTGCCCGCCAATATGTAGACGATAACCTAACTGCCTCAGAATCCGAGTCAGGGAAGCAGGAAGCTTTATGTCGAGTATTACAAGAATTGGCAACTGCTGGGGTAAAAGTAACCCACACAAAGGCACAAATTGGCAAAACACAAGTCTTATACCTGAGACATCTTTTATCCCAGGGACACAAAGAAATGCCCAATGACCGCAAGAAGGCAAACCGATCGATGCCATGACCTTCCACTGTCAGGGGAGTCAGAAAGGTGTTGGGACTATTCAACTATCGTTGGAGCTTTCTCCGGAAGTTTGCAAAATTGGCTGAATTGATTCACACAAGGAAACTGAGGGCCGTCTCCAATATGGGAAGAACAATGTGAGAGACAGTTTTTTTTCATCCCAAGTTAGTCCGTATAACAGTTAGGGATACAGGTGAAAATCCAACTAAGGGAATTGTACACATTGGGGAACTGCACAACTGTGGGGATATAGATGGGGATGAAGACGGGGAAGAGGGTGGGGATAAGTAATTGTTACCTCCCTGAGATACTGCCAAGGAGATCCTCTTCGTGGACTGGTCACGAAAATACGTAGCAGCGTCACCCCAAACAAAATGGGCTGTAGTAAATTAGATGTTAGAAACAGTTATGTCCAGAGGGATTGATCAAAATCAGTCCGCACAGATAGCAGAACTGGTAGCACTCACCAAAACACGAGAACAAGCAAAATATTCATGAATATATATACAGAAAGTCAATATGCCTTTGGTGTAGTCCATGTCCACATGGTGGCATGGGATAGAAGAGGGTTCGCCACCACTATCCGACATCAATGAAGAATTCAGGCACTATTGTGTGCCAGTGAACAGCCAAAAGAGGCTGCAGAAATAAAAGTAAAAGCGTATCAAAAGGAACCAGCAAAAGAGATTCCAAGTTTGCTAAAATTCAAAGGAAACCAGGCAGCAGACCGAGCAGCTCAGAAAGCCCAGAACAAGAAGCCATTGACGCAGCTGCAATAGCCACTGTTGAATTAGTGAAAGATGCTATCCAAATTCAGCAGTGACAGGAGGACACCCTGCAGGAAGTGAGAGAGAGAGCAATGGAGAGTGCAGGCAGCATTCAAAGGGGAGGATGGTGTCTGCAGATTAATAGACAAGGTGTTGGCACCAGCACGTACACAAAACACATTGCTTGAACTGCACCACGGGCTCTCCCATACCGGTAGAGAGTCCATGATAGCAAGCCGAGGGAGAGAGTGGTGTTGGAAGAGCGGGGGGGGGGGGGGGATGAGATGTGGCCAAGTACTGCCACAGATGCATGGTTTGTGCACAACATAACCCAGGGAGACTCATAAAATTTAGGATGGGACCCCTGCCCAGATCTGGTGGGTAGAAGCATTCCCGCCCAAAAACTGCACCACGACAACTGTAGCTCGAATATTGTTGAAGGAGTAATCCCGAGGTCGGATACCCCTCCAGGTCGACTCTGACCATGGGTTACATTTTACTAATGAAATTAAGAGCAGCCACGAATCAGGCAACCGAACTGACACCATATGAATTAATGACCAGGCGAGCAATGCAATTGCTACAGACAATAATCACATGTGGCACCGACTTGGGTTCACTGAAAGACAAAAGTCGGTGATATGTGATAGAATCAACTGCCAATTGAAAGGGATGTGGAAATCTGTAATTGATAAACATTACAGATTATTATCCTCCACAGACCAATATAAAACAATGAGCATTGTTCTGGGAGAAACTGAAGACTGCATATGCTGGAATTCAGAGTTGAAACTGTTGTACTGGAAAAGGAAAGCTGATCAGGCAGCATTCAAGGAGCAGGAGAATCAAATTATCGGGCAGAAGCCCTTCATCAGGAAATACTGCTAATTATTATTACATTATTCTCCAGAGTCCAATGTAATCCAATGTAAAATCGTATCATTTCCCAGACCCGAATTTAAAACAATTTAGCTGTCTAGGTTTGATCAATATGTTCGCAGAAGTTGTATGACTCTTTGATCGTTTACTTGTAAATTCTGTGTCCGATGTACTCTCTCACACTAGCTGCCTGAGGAAGGAGCGGGGCGCTGGACGCTTGCACTTTCAGATAAACCTGTTGGACTATAACCTAGTGCTGTGTGATTTTTGACTTTGTCCACTCCAGTCCAACTGCATCGTGGTTTGATGTCGGTGGGAACTGGGTAAAGATTGAAATATGTCTTTTCAGTGAAAAGAACATTTACCCTTCAGCATCAAAATTGAGTTGTTCCTCATCTTAAATCATTTTCTCCTGTGTTGTTGGTTGATCTGTTATTTTACCGCCTTCCTTGATTATTTTCTTTCATTTACTTTGAGAAAATTGCGCTTCTGCTATTCGCTCCGCCTCCAAAATGAAAACGTGCATTTTCATTTGTCCGTCTGACCTGGTTTTATGAATCCTGTTGTCTGATGATGAATGCTATCCTGCACGCTGTGTTCGAGCAAATGAAGACCATCTCGTCTAACACCAGTGGCAGGAGAGATGATAAAATCCGTAATCAGAGCAAATAGTAACAGACACCTATAGAAATGTTTTCATTGAGGTTAATTTATAAAAGTGCGCGAAAGAGGCAGCTTGAAGGTTTTGAAGCGCACTCGAGCTAGGTAGGAGTCGAACCTACAATCTTCTAATCCGTAGTCAGACGCGTTGTCCATTGCGCCACCAGCCCACACGAAATGATTCGCGAACGGATGAGTCCCCTCTGCAATTCTGTGGTTTTCATGATTAAATGAGTGGCAATAGTGAATTGACAAGAAGAATATTCAGCAAGGTAATCAGTTTCACTGTTTGACCTCGTTCACTTTGAAAGTTGATGAATTTCACCGAAAACTAACAGCACACCTCACATTCAGATCACGTCTTCGTTTACAAACTTCGAGGTTACAAAAAAAATCACGAACTGTGGATGCTGGAAATCAGGAACAAAGTCAGAAATTGCTGGGTAATCGGTCTGACAGCATCTGTGGAATGAAATCACACTTAACGTTCGGGTCCGGAGATAAGGAGACATTTCTTTCGCCAGAATGTGGTGAATCTGTAGAATTCATTGCCACAGAAGGCTGTCAATGGAGGAAGCCAGGCCATTGACTATATTTAAAACAGAGACAGATACGTTCTTGTGGAGCAAGGGAATCAAAGGTTAGGGGGAGAAAGCGGGAAAATGGGATTGGAAAACCTATTATCAGTATTGGCGGAGCAGAAGGATGGGTTGAGTGGCATAATTTCTGCTCCTCTGTCTTATGGACCTTTCCTCAGAACTAGTCTGATTTCTGATTTTATTCCAGGATACAAAATGGATTTGAAGAGAAAATTAGAAAGTTTAGCAATGATGTGAACTTTAGTTTTCAAAGCTTTTGATTTCTTTTCAAACTGGGCTGAGTATTTGCATTTATTACCAAAATCCACAGAGGAGCTGCTATTTGAAAGAAAGAAAAAATAACATAAAAATACGGCACAACGTCAACTGGTGACCTGTGAGACGGCCCCCTTCAAAGCAGCTGATAGGTAACGCTTTCTGCTGACAGCTCTGGTCTTGGTTCATGAAAGAGTTATACAGCACGGCCCTTCGATCCAAGCAGTCAACGCCGATCATGTTCATTTGAGCGTCTGACCTGGTTTGATGAATCCTGTTGTCTGATCATGAGTGCTATCCTGCACGCTGTGTTCGAGCAAATGAAGACCATCTCGTCTAACACCAGTGGCAGGAGAGGTGATAAAATCCATAATCAGAGCAAATAGTAACAGACACGTATAGAAATGTTTTCATTGAGGTTAATTTATAAAAGAGCGCGAAGAAGGCAGCTTGAAGGTTTTGAAGCGCACTCGAGCTAGGTAGGAGCCGAACCTACAATCTTCTGATCCGTAGTCAGACGCGTCATCCATTGCGCCACTAGCCCACACGCGGCCCGCTCGGGTCGGATGAGTCCCCTGTGCAATTCTGTGGTTTTCATGATTAAATGAGTGGCAATAGTGAATTGACAAGAAGAATATTCAGCAAGGTAATCAGTTTCACTGTTTGACCTCGTTCACTTTGAAAGTTGATGAATTTCACCGAAAACTAACAGCACACCTCACATTCAGATCACGTCTTCGTTTACAAACTTCGAGGTTACAAAAAAAATCACGAACTGTGGATGCTGGAAATCAGGAACAAAGTCAGAAATTGCTGGGTAATCGGTCTGACAGCATCTGTGGAATGAAATCCCACTTAACGTTCGGGTCCGGAGATAAGGAGACATTTCTTTCGCCAGAATGTGGTGAATCTGTAGAATTCATTGCCACAGAAGGCTGTCATTGGAGGAAGCCAGGCCATTGACTATATTTAAAACAGAGACAGATACGCTCTTGTGGAGCAAAGGTTAGGGGGAGAAAGCGGGAAAATGGGATTGGAAAACCTATTATCAGTATTGGCGGAGCAGAAGGATGGGTTGAGTGGCATAATTTCTGCTCCTCTGTCTTATGGACCTTTCCTCAGATCTAGTCTGATTTCTGATTTTATTCCAGGATACAAAATGGATTTGAAGAGAAAATTAGAAAGTTTAGCAATGATGTGAACTTTAGTTTTCAAAGCTTTTGATTTCTTTTCAAACTGGGCTGAGTAGTTGAATTTATTCCCAAAATCCACAGAGAAGCTGTTATTTGAAAGAAGGAAAAAATAACATAAAAATACGGCACAACGTCAACTGGTGACCTGTGAGACGGCCCCCTTCAAAGCAGCTGATAGGTAACGCTTTCTGCTGACAGCTCTGGTCTTGGTTCATTATAGAGTTATACAGCACGGCCCTTCGATCCAAGCAGTCAACGCCGATCATGTTCATTTGACCGTCTGACCTGGTTTGATGAATCCTGTTGTCTGATCATGAGTGCTATCCTGCACGCTGTGTTCGAGCAAATGAAGACCATCTCGTCTAACACCAGTGGCAGGAGAGGTGATAAAATCCATAATCAGAGCAAATAGTAACAGACACGTATAGAAATGTTTTCATTGAGGTTAATTTATAAAAGCGCACGAAAGAGGCAGCTTTAAGGCTTTGAAGTGCACTCGAGCGAGGTAGGAGTCGAACCGACAATCTTCTGATCCGTAGTCAGACGCGTTATCCATTGCGCCACTAGCCCACTCGCGGCCAGCCGCGGGCGGATGAGTCCCCTGTGCAATTCTGTGGTTTTCATGATTAAATGAGTGGCAATAGTGAATTGACAAGAAGAATATTCAGCAAGGTAATCAGTTTCACTGTTTGACCTCGTTCACTTTGAAAGTTGATGAATTTCACCGAAAACTAACAGCACACCTCACATTCAGATCACGTCTTCGTTTACAAACTTCGAGGTTACAAAAAAAATCACGAACTGTGGATGCTGGAAATCAGGAACAAAGTCAGAAATTGCTGGGTAATCGGTCTGACAGCATCTGTGGAATGAAATCACACTTAACGTTCGGGTCCGGAGATAAAGAGACATTTCTTTCGCCAGAATGTGGTGAATCTGTAGAATTCATTGCCACAGAAGGCTGTCATTGGAGGAAGCCAGGCCATTGACTATATTTAAAACAGAGACAGATACGTTCTTGAGGAGCAAGGGAATCAAAGGTTAGGGGGAGAAAGAGGGAAAATGGGATTGGAAAACCTATTATCAGTATTGGCGGAGCAGAAGGATGGGTTGAGTGGCATAATTTCTGCTCCTCTGTCTTATGGACCTTTCCTCAGAACTAGTCTGATTTCTGATTTTATTCCAGGATACAAAATGGATTTGAAGAGAAAATTAGAAAGTTTAGCAATGATGTGAACTTTAGTTTTCAAAGCTTTGGATTTCTTTTCAAACTGGGCTGAGTAGTTGAATTTATTCCCAAAACCCTCAGAGGAGCTGCTATTTGAAAGAAAGAAAAAATAACATAAAAATACGGCACAACGTCAACTGGTGACCTGTGAGACGGCCCCCTTCAAAGCAGCTGATAGGTAACGCTTTCTGCTGACAGCTCTGGTCTTGGTTCATGAAAGAGTTATACAGCACGGCCCTTCGATCCAAGCAGTCAACGCCGATCATGTTCATTTGACCGTCTGACCTGGTTTGATGAATCCTGTTGTCTGATCATGAGTGCTATCCTGCACGCTGTGTTCGAGCAAATGAAGACCATCTCGTCTAACACCAGTGGCAGGAGAGGTGATAAAATCCATAATCAGAGCAAATAGTAACAGACACGTATAGAAATGTTTTCATTGAGGTTAATTTATAAGTGTGTGCAAACGAGGCGGCTTTAAGGTTTTGAAGCACGCGCGAGCTAGGTAGGAGTCGAACCTAGAGTCTTCTGATCCGTAGTCAGACGCGTTATCCATTGCGCCACTAGCCCACACGCAGCCACTCGCGACCGGATGAGTCCCCTCTACAATTCTGTGGTTTTGATTATTAAATGATTGGCAATAGTGAATCGACAAGAAATCCGTTGATGAACTTCACCGAAAAACTAAGACCACACCTCAAATTCAGATCACGCCTTCCCTAAATCATTGTATTGGGAAAATGTATTGGGAAAACCAATCAGCCATATTGGCGGAGCTGAATCGATGGGCTGAGTGGCATAATTTCTGCTCCTCTGTCTTATGGACCTTTCCTCAGAACGAGTCTGAGTTCTGATTTTATTCCAGGATACAAAATCGATTTGAAGCGAAAGTTAGAAAGTTTAGAAATGATGTGAACTTTACTTTTCAAAGTTTTTGATTTATTTTAAAACTCTGCTGAGCAGTTGAATTTTTCCCCAAAACCCACAGAGGAGCTGCTATTTGAAAATCATAAAAATTACATTAAAATATGGCACAACGCCAACTGGTGACCTGTGAGACGTCCCTCTTCAAAGCAGCAGAGAGGTAACGCTTTCTGCTGACAGTTCTTGGTTCATTATAGAGTTATACAGCACGGCGCTTCGGTCCAACCAGTCAACGCCGATCATGTTCCCAAACTAAACGAGTCCCACTTGCCTGCGTTTGACCCATATCCCTCCTAACCGTTCATCTTCATGAACTATCAAAATATCTTTTACACGTTGTAACTGTATCTGCATACCCCGCTTCTCTGGCGGTTCATAACGACACATACATTACTCTCTGCATAAAAACATTGCCCTTCCTGCCCTTTTTAAATCTTTCCCTTCTTACCATAAAATTCCGCCCCTTGCGTTGAAATCTCGCACCCTTGGGTAAAGAACCTTGTCATTCACATGATCGATGCTCTCACGATTTTATAAACCTCAATGAGGTCACCCCCTGATCTTCTGAAGCTGCATTGAAAAAGTCCCTGACTTCCCAGCATATTTTAAAATCTGAAATACTCCTGGCAATATCCTGGTAAATCCTTTCTGAACACGTTCACGTTTAATAATTTCCTTCCCATAACAGCGGTCCAGAACTGCTCATGGTATTGGAGAGGAGGTCTCATTAACATGCTGTACATTCCCAACATGACATCCCAGCGCCGATGCTAAGCAAAGCAAGCGTGCCAAACGCGTTCTTAATTACCCTCTCTAACAGTACAGCAAATTTCAAATAATTATCTTCCTGAACTCCGAGGTCCCTCAGGCTGCGACCGAGCCTGCTTCCACCACTTCCTCTCTCAGTATGTTCCAGGCATTCACCACTCTGTCTGAAAACTTGCCTCGCACATCTCTTTTAAACATTTCCCTCTATCCCTGCACCTTGAACCTGTGTGCCCGATTTATTGACCCCTCCACCCTGGGAAAGAAAAGCCTCATATCCATGACATTCACAGACTTATAAATTTCTATAAGGTCAACCCTCAACCTGTTGCATTTCAGTGAAAACAAACCAAGTCTATCCAACCTTCCTTCATAGTTAAAATCCCCCGTACTGGGCAATATCCTGTTACAACTTTCTGTAAGCTCTCCATAGCATGCACAACCTTCTGGCAGTGTGGTGACCCGAACTGTACGCATTGCTCCAGGAATTCCAAGTAGCAAGGAATTTCAAGGATGTGTTCTTCTGATTCTTTCTCCCTGCTCCAGGGACGGTACTGTTTATCGCTTTCGCCTCTCTCCATTGGCACATTATTCAAAACCATTTTCTTCCACTTGGTACACAACGAGTACTGAGAGATCGCAAAGCTGAAGACTGGGCTTCCATGTTTCCACCACCAACCGAATTTATTTTTCTAAAACCTTGTCTCAATCCCCCCATTTCATCATGACCAGGAAGGAGGGAGTTTAGTTTTGTGGAGAGATTCCAGAAGCCAGGATTATTCTCTTTAGAACAAAGAAGATGAAACGGAGATTTCATGACACTAGTGTTTGTGTAGAGCAGATATTGAGAAATTGTTTCCACAGAGCAGGATCAGCGAGCAGAGGACTGGGATTTTAGAACATTGGAGAAAGACGGAGTTTCATTTATATTGTACTTCTCACCACCAGTGATGAAGCATGATAAGGACAGGCAGAGGTTCTTTTAAACTTTTTTTCATTCTTCTTCCGTGTGTGATATATTCACTGCAAAGATCCTTAGGGATCCCAGAGTGACGTTGGTATCAGTGAAATCGCACTTACACCACCCTGACCCGAATCATACTCTAAAACCGACGAGGAAGAACAAAGCAGCATGGAATCCATTGACCTTTCTTCAGAACTGAGATCTCTACAGATGCTGGCAGACCTGCCGAGTTTCTTCTGCAATTTCTGTACTATAGTCATAGAGATGTACAGCATGGAAACAGACCCTTCAGTCCAACGCATCCATGCTGACCAGATATCCTAACCGAACATAGTCCCATTGCCAGCACTATGCCCATATCCTTCTAAACCCTTCCTATTCATACACCCATCCAGATGCCTTTTAAAAGCTGTAATTGTAGCAGCCTCCACCACTTCCTCTGGTAGCCCATTCGATACACGCACCAGACTCTGTGTGAAAACGTTGTCCCTTAGCTTCCTTTTAAGTTTTCCCCTCACACCCTAAGCTTATGCCTTCGCTTTCTGGACTTCCCCAACACAGGGGAAAGACCTTGTCTATTTACACTATCCATGCCCTTCATGATTTTATAAACCTCTATAAGGTCACCTCTCAGCCTCCGATGGTCCAAGGAAAACAGCCCCAGCCTCTTCAAACTCTCCCTATACCTCAAATCCTTCAACCCTGCCAACATCCTTGTCAATCTTTTCTGAACCCTTTCAAGTTTCACGACATTCTTGCTCTGGGAGGGAGACCAGAATTGCACACAATATTCCAAAACCAATGTCCTAGACAGCTGCAACATGACCTCCCAACTCTTGTACTCAATTCTCTGACCAAAAAATGAAAGCATACCAGACACCTTCTTCACCATTCTATCTATCCGTGACTCCGCTTTCAAGGAACTATGAACCTGTACTCCAAGGTCTTTTTCATTCAGCAATACACCCCAGACCCTTACCATTAAGTGTATAAGTCCTGCTAAGATTTGCTTTTCCAAAATGCAACACATCACATTTATCTAAATTAAACTCCATCCAACACTCCCCAGCCCATTGACCTATTTGATCAATAATCTTTTGTGGACAGCCACACATTTATCCACATTAAACTGCATCTGCCATGCAACCGTCTACTCACCTAGCCTGTCCAGGTCACCCTGTATTCTCCTAACTATCTCCTCACATTTCATCCTACCAGCCAGCTTTATGTCAATAGCAAATTTGTTAATATTACTTTTAATACCTTCATCTATATCATTAATGTACATTGCAAATAGCAGCAATCCCAGCACTGATCCCTGCGGTACATCACTTGTCACCACCTGCCTTTCCGAGAGGGAGCCTATTATCACTACTCTTTGTTTCCTGTCAGCCAACCAATTTTCAATCCATGTCAGTATTTTGCCCCTAATACCATGTGCCCTAATTTGGCTCACTAACCACCTATGTGAGACTTTATCAAAGGCTTTCTGAAAGTCCAGGTATACTACATCCACTGGATCTCCCTTGTCCATCTTCAGAGTTACATCCTCAAACATTCCAGAAGATTAGACCTGAAAATGTGTTGCTGGAAAAGCGCAGCAGGTCAGGCAGCATCCAGGGAACAGGAGAATCGACGTTTCGGGCATAAGCCCTTCTTCAGGAATCCTTGGTATTCATTATTAGTAGAGGAATTGAGTTCCAGAGTCCTGAGGTCATGTTGCAGTTGTATAAGACTCTGGTGCGGCCACATCTGGAGTATTGTGTGCAGTTTTGGTCGCCATACTATAGGAAGGATGTGGAGGCACTGGAACGGGTGCAGAGGAGGTTTACCAGGATGTTGCCTGGTATGGTAGGAAGATCGTATGAGGAAAGGCTGAGGCACTTGGGGTTGTTTTCATTGGAGAAAAGAAGGTTTAGGGGTGACTTGATAGAGGTGTACAAGATGATTAGGGGTTTAGATAGTGTTGACAGTGAGAATCTTTTTCCACGTATGGGGTCAGCTATTACAAGGGGGCATAGCTTTAAATTAAGGGGTGGTAGGTATAGGACAGATGTTAGGGGTAGGTTCTTTACTCAGCGAGTCGTGAGTTCATGGAATGCCCTGCCAGTAGCAGTGGTGGAGTTTCCCTCATTATGGGCATTTAAGCGGGCATTGGATAGGCATATGGAGGATAGTGGGCTAGTGTAGGTTAGGTGGGCTTGGATCGGCGCAACATCGAGGGCCAAAGGGCCTGTACTGCGCTGTATTCTTCTAGGCTCTAGCACAAGCTGTCCTAAGAATCCATCTCGGAGGCACTCCACACACTCCCTTTCTTGGGGTCCAGTACCATCCTGTTTCTCCCAGTCTACCTGCATGTTGAAGTCCCCCATAACAACTGTAGTAATATCTTTGCGACAGGCCAATTTCAGCTCCTTATTCAACATCCAGGCTACTGTTTGGGGGCCTGTAGATAACTCCCATTAGGGTCTTTCTACCTTTAGAATTTCTCAGCTCTATCCATATTGACTCTACATCCCCTGATTCTAGGTCACCCCCGCGCAAGGGACTGAATATCATTCCTTACCAACAGGACCACCCCCACCCCCTCTGCCAGTCAGTCTATCATTACAATAGCACGTACAACCTTGAATATTCATTTCCCAGGCCCTGTCCACTTGAAGCCACGTCTCAGTTAACCCCTCAACATCGTAACTGCCAATTTCCAAATGAGCCTCCAGCTCATCCACCTTATTTCTAATGCTTCGTGCATTCAAATATAATACTTTTAATTTGTTACTCCCCTCACCCTTCCTTATCAATCCCTATTTCAGTTGACCTTACGGCATGATCCTTTTTTGAGTTTTCTGCTCCATTGATTTTGTTGTCTTTCTTAACTTCTCTTGTTCTAAATTTCCATTTAACTTCCTTCTTAAACTTCCAGTTTGTCCCTTCCCCCCATTTAGTCTAAACGCAGCTGTGTTGCAGTGGCAAATCTACCTGCCAGAATGCTGGTCCCCCACCTATTAAGGTGCAACCCGTCCCTCTTGTATAACTTATCCTTACCGCTAAACATACCCCAGTGATCCAAGAATTTAAATCCTTGCTTCATGCATTAGTTCCCCAGCCACACATTCAAGTCCATTATCTGCCTGTTCCTGTCCTCTCCAGCCCAAGGAACCGGAAGCAAACCGGAGATAAACTGCCCTGGATGTCCTGCTTTGCAGCCTTCTTCCGAGTTCGCCGAGGTCCGGCTGTAGAATGTCCCTCCTCTTCTTCCTTACGTCATTTGTGCCGACAAGCACCACCACGTCCGGCTCTTCACCTTCGCCCTTGAGGATTTCCTGCACTCTGTCTGCGATATCCTTAATCCTGGCACCAGGAAGGCAACAAGCAATCATCAAATATCGCCTGTTGCCGCAGAAAGCCATTTCAGTCCCTCTCACTATGAAGTCCCCTATTACCATGGCTCTATGTAATGTTTGAATCCTCGGCTCTGCCTCCACGCCAATTTCTGATTGGCAGACCTGACCGCCTCTCGGACTGGCAGTGACGTCTGTCTCTACGGTTTCCAAGAGATTCAACCTGTTCCTGACAGTTACTTCCCCAGATCAGATCAGATCAGTAACTAAACGCATACACTCGTGGAAGAACAAATGTTCTGTGTCTTTGAGACAACAAATAGTACTCTGCAGACCACAGATCTCCTTTTGAATGGATATTTGCACTTGCTGTGTATGTTCAAAACAAGTGGTGAACCTTATACAATTGGTAAATTAGTGCCATTGCAAGATAATGGATTATGGTACGATCCTCACGGAACAGAAGAGGATGTAAATGAAAGGTCCCTTTGTTCTGCTGGAGAAATGTTCTGCTGTTCCAGTTGTGATTGACTCCTCAAAAGATTAGTAATGACTGTTTGAATTATTGATCAGAATCTTGTGTCGAGTGTTAGTTTAAGATTCTCAACAACCTGCCTGGATAAACGTGTGCTTCTGATCGATCGTGATTGATTTTCGCTTTTGCTTTGTGTTCGATGCAAATTCCTGAAGAGTGAAGCTGGAAGGAATGAAGGGAGTGGAAATAGTATTCCTTTAATTTTGCCACTTCCGTTTAAATGTCGATAAAGTATTGGCGACAGGTTCTAATTCTTGATTTAGAGCAATGTCCAGTATTCAGGAAAGGCTGGTGAGATAAATTGACCAAAAGAGATTTCATCTGCAGTCCACAGAAGCTGCAGATCTATAGACGCTGAGGGGGAATGAAAACTCCACGCAGACTCTCATCGGACCTGGGTCGCTGTTGCTGAGAGGAAATGGCGCTGACTACTCCGCTGAAACAAATCCAGCCGGTTTTCCCCGGCGGGGAATTGAACCCAAGCCTTCCGCATGACAGGCGGGGATACAAACCACGATACCATCCAGGAACTCCCCGCAAGGGTCTTGCTCTTCAACCTATTGCGTCTGTACCTGTCAGAAAATAATCGTATTATTTTTCTATTAACATTTTTAATCATTTGCTCCATAGACTTGTGCACCTTCGCATCGCAAATTCACATCGGAATACCACTTCAGGTTATGAGGGTTTCTGCCTGTCCGGCCTCTTACATAGAGTGACTTAAAGATTCAATCACCCGCTGGCTGACAAAGTTTCTTTCCGCACATCCGGACAAAGATTAGATTAGATTCCCTCCAGTGCGGAAACAAGACCTTCGGCCCAACCATTCCATACCGCCTCTCAGAAGAATAACCCACCCAGACCCATTTCCCTCGTTATGCACCGAGCACTATGGGCAATTTCGCTTGGCGAATTCACCTGACCCTGCAGAGATTTGGACTGTGGGAGGAAACCGGAGCACCCGGAGAAAACCCACGGCAGACACCGGGAGAATGTGTACTATCCACACAGACCTGGGACCCTGGTGCTGTGAGGCAGAAACAGCCAGAGGACAAGGTAGCGAAGGTTGGGATTTGATGTGGAGGTTGAGGTGCCAAGGGCACAAGGCGTTGTGAAGCACAAGTGGCAAATTCAGGTAACGTTGTGGTATATTTTGTGGTAAACATAAATTCTACAAGAGAGACGGTTTGCACCTTAACAGGTTAGGGACCAGCATTCTGGCATGCAGGTTTTCTACTGCAACACCGCTACATTTAAACTAAGTAGCGGGGGCCGACCAGGGAGCCGACCAGGGAGAAGGCAATTCTGGATCTGGTATTGTGTAACGAACCAGAATTGGTCAGAGACCTCGAAGTGAAGGAGCCATTGGGAAGTAGTGACCATAATTCAATAAGCTTCTATCTGCAATTTGAGAGGGAGAGGGTACAGTCGGAAGTGACAGTACTTCTGTTGAATAAAGGGAATTATGGAGCTATGAGGGAGGAGCTGGCCAAAGTTCAATGGTGCAATACCTTAGCAGGGATGGCCGTGGAGGAACAATGGCGGATATTTCTGTGTATAATGCAGAAGTTGCAGGATCAGTTCATTCCTACAAGGAAGAAAGATCCCAGGAGGAGGCATGGGCGGCCGTGGCTGACGAGGGAAGTAAAGAAACATATAAAGTTAAAAGAGAAAAAGTATAACATAGCTAAGATAAGTGGGAAAACTGAGGACTGGGAAGCTTTTAAAGAGCAACAGAGGATTACTAAGAAGGAAATACGCAGAGGAAAAATGGGGTACGAAGGTAAACTGGCCAAGAATATTAAGGAGGATAGTAAAAGCTTTTTTAGGTATGTGCAAGGCAAAAAAATGGTTAGGACAAAAATTGGGTCCTTGAAGACAGAAACAGGGGAATATATTACTAGGAACAAAGAAATGGCAGAGGAATTAAATGGGTACTTCAGATCTGTGTTCACTTGGGAAGACACAAGCAATCTCCCTGAGGTAACAGTGGCTGAAGGACCTGAACTTAAGGGAATTTATATTTGCCAGGATTTGGTGTTGGAGAGACTGTTAGGTCTGAAGGTTGATAAGTCTCCGTTGATAAGTCTCCGGGGCCTGATGGTCTGCATCCCAGGGTACTAAAGGAGGTGGCTCGGGAAATCGTGGATGTGTTGGTGATTATTTTCCAGAGTTCAATAGATTCGGGGTCGGTTCCTGAGAATTGGAGGGTGGCTAATGTTATACCACTTTTTAAGAAAGGTGGGCGAGAGAAAGCAGGTAATTATAGACCAGTTAGACTGACCTCAGTGGTGGGAAAGATGCTGGAGTCTATTATAAAGGATGAAATTACTGCACATCTGGATAGTAGTAACAGGATAGGACAGAGTCAGCATGGATTTATGAAGGGGAAATCATGCTTGACTAATCTTCTGGAATTTTTTGAGGATGTAACTCTGAAATTGGACGAGGATAATCCAGTAGATGTAGTGTACCTGGACTTTCAGAAAGCTTTTGATAAAGTCCCACACAGGAGGTTAGTGAGTAAAATTAGGGTGCATGGTATTGGGGGTAAAGTACTAGATTGGATTGAAAATTGGTTGGCTAATAGGAAACAAAGGATAGTGATAAATGGCTCCATTTCGGAATGGCAGGCAGTGACCAGTGGGGTATCGTAGAGATCCGTGCTGGGACCACAGCTTTTAAAAATATATGTTAATGATATAGAAGAATTTATCAGCAATAACATTAGCAAATTTGCTGATGATACAAAGCTGGGTGGCAGGGTGAAAAGTGATGAGGATGTTAGGAGATTACAGGGTGACCTGGACAAGTTAGGAGAGTGGGCAGATGCATGGCAGATGCAGTTTAATGTGGATAAATGTATGGTTATCCACTTTGGTAGCAAGAACAGGAAGGCAGACTCCTACCTCATTGGAATCAATTTATGTAAAGAGTCAGTACAGAGAGATCTGGGTGTTCTTGTACACCAGTCAATGAAGGCAAGCATGCAGGTACAGCAGGTAGTGAAGAAGGCTAATAGCATGCTGG
Source organism: Chiloscyllium plagiosum (assembly GCF_037043375.1). NCBI lineage: Eukaryota > Metazoa > Chordata > Chondrichthyes > Orectolobiformes > Hemiscylliidae > Chiloscyllium > Chiloscyllium plagiosum. Next base: position 17,169,575 of record NW_028270184.1, on the reverse strand, counting down.
CCTTCATAACAAGAGGAATTGAGTATAGAAGCAAAGAGGTGCTTCTGCAGCTGTACAGGGCCCTGGTGAGACCACACCTGGAGTACTGTGTGTAGTTCTGATCTCCAAATTTGAGAAAAGACATTCTGGCTATTGAGGGAGTGCAGCTTAGTTTCACGAGGTCAGTTCCTGGAATGGCAGGATTACCTTACACTGAAAGACTGAAGCGACTGGGCTTGTATACCCTTGAGTTTTGAAGATTGAGAGGGGATCTGATTGAGACGTACAAGATTATGAAAGGATTGGACACTCTGGCAGTAGGAAACATATTTCCACTGATGGGTGAGTGCCAAACCAGAGGACACAGCTTAAAAATACGGGGTAGACCATTTAGGACAGAGCTCAGGAGAAACTTCTTCACCCAGAGAGTGGTGGCTGTGTGGAATGCTCTGCCCCAGAGGGCAGTGGAGGCCCACTCTCTGGATTCATTTAAGAAGGAGTTGGATAGAGCTTTCAAAGATAGTGGAATCAAGGGTTATGGAGATAAGGTAGGAACAGGATACTGATTAAGAATGATCAGCCATGATTATATTGAATGGCGGTGCAGGCTCGAAGGGCTGAATGGCCTACTCCTGCACCTATTGTCTATTGTCTATTGTCTATTGGACTCTGTAGAGACGAACAATGCAGAGTCCAGTTAGAGTTTAGGTTAAACGTTGTGGAATGTCTGGACTTGTAATTTCCAATGTGGTGAGGAAGAGGAGCTGATCACTCTGACCAAGAGCCAAACCCGAGTGGAGCATACATTACCAAGTAGGGAGCATGAACACTGTGAGTAACCGTGATACCCTGCCAGTCTGTAGTAGAATGACAGAGCTGGAATACTGACGGTGGCCTGGAGGGTAAACGGTCCCACCGGTAGAGAGCACACAGGGCCAGAAGTAGGTTTCTGGGCCAATCGGGAGGCGTTGGTTCAGTACACGTGGCTACACCCTGAGTCCCAGAACAAATTTGCTTTCACAGTATGGGACAGGCATTATATGTGAACTTGCCTGCAACAAGGGTGCCACAATAGCCCCACTATTTTTCACAGGGTGATGAGCGACATTCTGAAGAAACTAGATTTACCAGAGATAGCACTACCCTCCAATATGTAGACGATATCCTAATTGCCTCCGATTCTGAGTCAGGGAAGCAGGAAGCTTTATGTCTGGTATTACAGGAATTTGCAACTGCGGGGTTAAAGTTAGCTCAACACAGGCACAAATTGGCAAAACACAAGTCTTATACCTGGGACACATTATATATTAGGGACTCAAAGAAATGCCCAATGACCGCAAGGAGGCAAACCAACAGATGCCATGTCCTTTCATTGTCAGAGGAGACAGAAAGGTCTTGGGACTGTTCAATACAGTTCGAGCTTTCTCCCCAAGTTTACAAAATTGATTCACACAAGGAAACTGAGGGCCGTCTCCAATATGGGATGGACAATGTGAGAGACAGTTTTTTTATCCCCAAGTTAGTCCGAGTTATACTTAGGGATACAGGATAAAACGCAACTGAGGGAATTCTACACACTGGGGAACTGCACAAGTGTGGGGATATAGATGGAGATGAAGACGGGGATGAAGATGGGAGAAAGTAAATGTTACCTTCCTGAGATACAGCCGAGGAGACCCGCTTCGTGAACGGGAAACGAAAATGAGTAGCATGGTCACCCCAAACAGAATAGGCAGTCGTAAATTATAAGTTAGAAACAGTTATGTCCAGAGGGATTGATGGAAGTCAGTCCGCACAGATAGCAGAACTGGTAGCACTCACCAAAGCACTTGAACGAGCAAAGGAAATAATCGTGAATATATATACAGAAAGTCAATATGTCTTTGATGTAGTCCATGACTACATGGTGGCATGGGATAGAAGAAGGTTCGCCATCACGAGGAGAGCCTCTGTCCGACACCAATTGAAGAATTCAGGCACTATTGTGTGCCAGTGAACAGCCAAAAGAGGCTGCAGAAATAAAAGTAAAAGCGGATCAAAAGGAACCAGCAAAAGAGATTCCAAGTTTACTAAAATTCAAAGGAAACCAGGCAGCAGACCGAGCAGCTCAGAAAGCCCCAGAACAAGAAGCCATTGACGAAGCTGCAATAGCCACTGTTGAATTAGTGAAAGATGCTATCCAAATTCAGCATTGACAGGAGGACACCCATCAGGAAGAGAGAGAGAGAGCAATGGAGACTACAGGCAGCATTCAAAGGGGAGGATGGTGTCTGGAGATTAATAGACTAGGTGTTGGCACCAGCACGTACACAAAACACATTGCTTGAACTGCACCACGGGCTCTCCCATACCGGTAGAGAGTCCATGATAGCAAGCCGAGGGAGAGAGTGGTGTTGGAAGAGAGGGGGGTGAGATGTGGCCAAGTACTGCCACAGATGCATGGTTTGTGCACAACATAACCCAGGGAGACTCATAAAAGTTAGGGTGGGACACCTGCCCAGATCTAGGTGGCACTGGAAACACCTTCAGATAGATTTTACAGAGCCAGTACCACCCTCGCGTAGAAAGCTTAATGCCTGGTCATCATGGACCAACTTACCTGGTGGGTTGAAGCATTCCCGCCCAAAAACTGCACCACGACAACTATAGCTTGAATATTGTTGAAGGAATAATCCCGAGGTCGGATATCCCTCCAGGTCGACTCTGACCATGGGTTACATTTTACTAATGAAATTAAGAGCAACCACGAATCAGGCAACCGAACTGACACCATATGAATTAATGACCAGGTGAGCAATGCAATTGCTACAGAAATAATCACATGTGGCACCGACTTGGGTTCACTGAAATACAAAAGTCGGTGATATGTGATAGAATCAACTGCCAATTGAAAGGGATGTGGAAATCTGTAATTGATCAACATTACAGATTATTATCCTCCACAGACCAATATAAAACAATGAGCAGTGTTCTGGGAAAAAGTGAAGACTGCCTATGCTGGAGTTCAGAGATAAAAATGTTGTACTGGAAAAGGAAAGCAGGTCAGGCAGCATTCAAGGAGCAGGAAAATCAAATTATCGGGCATAAGCCCTTCATCAGGAATTCCTGCAAAGGGGGCGATGAGGCAACCATGGCTGACAAAGGAAGACATGAACAGCATAAAAGCTAAAGCAAAAGCATGCAATGTGGTAAGGTTTGGTGGGAAACCAGAGGATTGAGCGGCTCTATAAAAACCAGCGGATGATAGCTAAAAAATCAATAAGAGGTAGGGGGAGAAGATGAGATATGAGAGTCAGCGAGCTGTAAGCGTGACTATGTTTGGTTATTGTTATTCTAGCCTATACGTTAGCTCTCCCAATGATGACAATAACTCCCAGATGTTACTATCCTGCTGAGGCAGCAAGAAATTTACATGCAACTGTCAGAGTCAGATTCACCTATTAACCACATCTGGGATGAAATCATTTTGATCGTTCAGGCTTACTTTGTTGGTAATAGAAGAAAGAGAACAGAGAACAGTACAACACAGGAATAGGCTCCAATACAGGAATGCCCTGTAATTCCTGATGAAGGGCTTTTGCCCGAAACGTCGATTCTCTTGCTCTTCGGATGCTGTTCTTTGCCAGTACAACACTCTCGACAATGAACATTGTTCCCCAGAGTCCAATATAAAACAGTGATCATTATTACATTATTCTCCAGAATCCAATGTAAAATATTGAGTATGATTTCCCACACCCGAGTTTAAAACAATTTAGCGGTCTAGGTTTGTTCAATACGTTCGCAGAAGTTGTATGACTCTTTGATCTTTTACTTGTAAATTCTGTGTCCGATGTACTCTCTCACACTAGCTGCCTGAGGAAGGAGCGGGACGCTGGACGCTTGCACTTTCAGATAAACCTGTTGGACTATAACCTAGTGTTGTGTGATTTTTGACTTTGTCCACTCCAGTCCAACTGCATCGTGGTTTGATGTCGGTGGGAACTGGGTAAAGATTGAAATATGTCTTTTCAATGAAAAGAACATTTACCCTTCAGCATCAAAATTGAGTTGTTCATCATCTTAAATCATTTTGTTCTGTGTTGTTGGTTGATCTGTTTTTTTTACCGCCTTCCGTGATTATTTTCTTTCATTTACTTTGAGAAAATTGCTCTTCTGCTACTCGCTCCGCCTCCAAAATGAAAACGTGTGTTTTCATTTGTCCGTCTGACCTGGTGTTACGAATTCTGTTGTCTGATCATGATTCCTATCCAGCACGCTGTGTTCGAGCAAATGAAGACCATCTCGTCTAACACCAGTGGCAGGAGAGGTGATGAAATCCATAATCAGAACAAATGCTAACAGACACCTATAGAAATGTTTTCATTGAGGTTAATTTATAAAAGTGTGCGAAAGAGGCAGCTTTGAGGTTTTGAAGCGCACGCGAGCTAGGTAGGAGTCGAGCCTACAATCTACTGATCCGTAGTCAGACGCGTTATCCATTGCGCCACTAGCCCACACCCCGCCCCTAGCTCCCTCAGTACCCTATCATTAATTGTGTAACTTCCTGTCCTTGTTTGTACAACAATGAAAATGCCAATTTTGTATGCAATTGGCAAGCTTGTCCCGAATCCTGTGGGATCCAACATTATCAATTACCCTTCCATACTAAAAATATCGACACTTACAGGATCCATATCCGTCTATTCCCTTCCTACTCATGTATTAGTCTTGGTGTTTCTTGAATGCTGCTACTTAGCCTGCTTCCACCACTTCCTCTCTCAGTATGTTCCAGGCATTCACCACTCTTTGTCTGAAATCTTGCTTCGCACATCTCTTTTAAACATTCCCCGCTCTTCCTGCACCTTGAATCTGTGTCCCCAGTTATTGACCCCTCCACCCTGGGGGAAAAAAAAAGCCTCCTATCCATGACATTCACAAACTTATAAATTTTTTTGAGGCCAACCCTCAACCTGTTGCATTTCTGTCGAAACAAACCAAGTCTATCCAACCTTCCTTCATAGATAAAATCCCCCGTACTGGGCAATAAGCTGTTACAACTTTCTGTATGCTCTCCATAGCATGCACAACCTTCTGGCAGTGTGGTGACCCGAACTGTACGTATTGCTCCAGGAATTCCAAGGAGCAAGGAATTTCAAGAATGTGTTCTTCTCAATCTTTCTCACTGCTCCAGGGATGTTGCTGTTTGTTGCTTCCCCTGGTTTCGGCCTCTCTCCATTTGCACATTATTCAAACATTTTCTTCCACTTGGTACACAACGAGTACTGAAAGATCGCAAAGCTGAAGACTGGGCTTCCATGTTTCCACCACCAACTGAATTTGTTTTTCTAAAACCTTGTCTCAATCCCCCATTTCATCATGACCAGGAAGGAGGGAGTTTAGTTTTGTGGAGAGATTCCAGAAGCCAGGATTATTCTCTTTAGAACAAAGAAGATGAAATGGAGATTTCGTGGCACTAGTATTTGGGTAGAGCAGATATTGAGAAATTGTTTCCACAGAGCAGGATCAGTAAGAGGGGACTGGGATTTTAGAACGTTGGAGAAAGACGGAGTTTCATTTATATAACATTTTTTCACCACCAGTGATGAAGCATGATGGGGACAGGCAGAGGTTATTTTAACGTTGTTTCATTCTTTTCCGTGTGTGATATATTCACTGCAAAGATCCTGAGGGATCCCAGTGTGACATTGAATCATTGAATTCGCACTTACTCCTCTCTGACCCGAATCATACTCTAAAACCGACGAGGAAAGCAGCATTCTTCAGAACTGAAATCTCTCTCCAGATGCTGGCAGACCTGCCGAGTTTCTCCAGCAATTTCTGTTCTTTAGTCATAGAGATGCATAGCATCGAAACAGACCCTTCAGTCCAACTCATCCATGCTGACCAGATATTCTAACCTAACCTAGTCTCATTGCCAAGACTACGCCCATACCATTCTAAGCCCTTCCTATTCATACACCTATCCAGATGCCTTTTAAAAGCTGTAATTGTTGCAGCCTCCACCACTTCCTCTGGCAGCTCATTCCATACATGCGCCAGACTCTGTGTGAAAACGTTGTCCCTTAGCTTCCTTTTAAGTTTTCTCCTCACACCTGAAGCTTATGCCCTCTCATTCTGGACTTCCCCAACCCAGGGGAAAGACCTTGTCTATTTACACTATCCATGCCCTTTATAATTTTATAAACCTCTATAAGGTCACCCCTCAGCCTCCGATATTCCAGGGAAAACAGCCCCAACCTATTCAGCCTCTCCTGAGAGGTCAAACATTTCAAGCCTGGCAACATTCTTGTAAATCTTTTCTGAACCCTTTCACGTTTCACAACATCCTTCCTATCGGAGGAGAACACAATTGCACACAATATTCCACAACCAATGTCCTAGACAGTTGCAACATGACCTCCAAACGCCTATACTCAATGCTCTGACCTAAAAAATGAAAGCATACCAAACCCCTTCTTCACTATTCTATGAATTGTTGGCTGAGAGTGGCTGTTGATTTGTGTGCTGTTATGAGTCCTAGTGGTCGTAGTAGTCTGGCTGTCAGTTCAGAAATGTTCTTGATGCATGGTAACGTGGCTAGTCCTTTGGGTTATGGCATGTCCTCATTCCACTATCTTTCCCTTAGGCATCTGTTGATGAAATTGCGGGGGTATCAGTTTTTGGCGAATACATTGTAGAGGTGTTCTTCTTCCTCTTTTTGCAGTGCTGCAGTGTGTTGTGGCCCTTTTGAACAGTGTCTTGCTGCAACTTATTTTGTGTGTGTTGGGTGTGTTTCGTAGTTCAGGACTTGGTCTGTGTGTGTGGTTTTTCCTGTATACCTTTGTGGCGAATTCTCCGCTCGGTGTTCTCTGTAACATCACGTCGAGGAATGGGAGTTGGTTGTCCTTTTCTTCCTCTCTAGTGAATCGGATTCCTGTGAGTGTGGCGTTGATGATCCGGTGTGTGTTTTCTATTTCTGTGTTTTTAATGATTACAAAGGTGTCATCTACATATCTGACCCAGAGTTTGGGTTGAATTTGCGGTAAGACTGTTTGTTCTAATCTTTACATTACAGCTTCTGCTATGAGTCCAGAGATGCGTGAAACATAATCCCCGCTGCTCAGTTTCCATATCCAAATCAATGATATTGATTCTGAATAGTCTGAGTCCACTCACTGATCCTTGCAATACCCCATTGGTCACAATCTATCTACATGAGAATGAACCATGTATTCCTCTTCAGGTAGCTGTGCACAAGGATCATAAGGCACATAATTATAGCAAAAGATCTCAGTGTCATGCAACTGAAATGATATTTGAAAAAACCTGGATTGATAAGTCTTTCATCTTTTAGTTTGGGATGCAAGTTTTGGTTCATTATGTGTAAATCGCAAAACTCAATTTAAGTCACCTGACCTCCCACCTTAGCCTCCCATGTTGACCACCTCAAACAGTCGACCTCTCCTCACCCACTCCAACCTCACACCTTCGCAACTCCCTTCACTCCACCCGAACCTTACCATCAAACCAGCGGACCATGCAGTGGTAGTTTGGCTCACTGACCTCTTCACCGCTGAAGCCAGACGGCAACTCGAAGACACCTCCTCCTTTTGGCCACTTGACCATGACCTCACCGCCCCTTACAAAACCATCATCTCGCACGTCATACACGACCTCATCTCTTCAGGGAATCTCCCAAACACAGCCACCAAACTCAGTTTAGGAACCACACACCAACCTGTTCGAACTGCAGCAAGCACAGGACACTTCTATCTTCACCTTCCATTCCCCATCAACCTCCATATAGTTCATATCAAACTCTGATATCTCTGTCACCGACAAACGGACCCCATCATCAGAGAGATATATTTTCTTCCCTACCCATATCCATTTTCCATTAAGACCATACCTTCTGCAACTCCCTTGTCAGGTCCACACCCTCGCCCTCCCCACCAACACACCCTCCCCTCTTGGCATCTTCTCCTGCCAACCACAGGAATTGCAAAACCTGCGCCAACACCTCTCCCTCTCACCTCTGTCCAAAGCACCAAAGGAGCCTTCGACATCCAAAGGAATTTTACTTGCACTTGCACACATGTAATTTATTGTATCCGTTGTTGCTTTTGCAGTGTCCTCTTCATTGGGATGACAGGATGCCTACTTGCAGAACACTTCGGAAAACAACTCCAGGACACCCACACCAACCAACCCCACCACCTTGTGGCCAAAGACTTCAACTCCCCCTCCCACTCCATCAAGGACATGCAGGTCCTGGGCCTCCTTCATTGCCACACCCTAACCATCTCTCACCAACTAGAAGGAAGAACGCCTCATCATCCAATTTGGGATGCTCCAACCACGTGGCGTCCATGTGGATTTTACTAGTTTCCTCATTTACCCTCCTCCCCAGATCCCATATCCAACCTTCGAACGTGGCACGGTCCGCTTGACCTGTCCTACCTGTCAATCTTCTTTCCCATCTATCCACTCCACCCTCCTCTCCGACCTATCATCATTGCCCCCAACACCATCAACCTATCGCACTCTCAGCTACCTTCCCTCCAGTGCCATTCCCCCGGTTAGCACTGCTGCCTCACAGCGCCAGAGACCCGGGTTCAACTCCCGACTCAGGCGACTGACTGTGTGGAGTTTGCACGTTCTCCCTGTGTCTGCGTGGGTTTCCTCCGGGTGCTCCGGTTTCCTCCCACAGTCACAAAGATGTGCAGGTTAGGTGAATTGGCCGTGCTAAATTGCCCGTAGTGTTAGGTAAAGGGGTAAATGTTCGGGAATGGGTGGGTTACGCTTGGCGGGTCGGTGTGGACTTGTTGGCCCGAAGGGCCTGTTTCCACACTGTAAGTAATCTAATCTTAAAAAAAGCCTCATTCCTGATGACAAAATGACGCCCTTGCCCAAAATGACGTTTCTCCTGCTCCTCCGATGCTGCCTGACCTCCTGTGCTTTTCCAACACCACACTCTGGACTCCCATCTTTAATGCATTGTCTGAGCTGAGATGTCCCCTTTTGTTATAAAACCTTAAATTATCTGGAGAAGGTGACATAAAAGATGTTCTGGGATTTGCACATGAATGAACCGAAATTTGCCACCCATTCAGAAAGACGAAATATTTAATAACAATCCAGATTTGTTCAATAAATCATTTCAGCCTCGTGAATCTGTGATCTTCCGATCTTAATTCTGTGTTTTATGATCTTAGACTCCGCAACCACCTGCAAATGGAGCAGCGCTCCGAAAGCTAGTGCTTCCAAGTAATCCTACTGGACTATGACCTGATGTTGTGTGATTTTTAATGTCCACCCCAGTCCGACATCGGTTTCTCCACATCATATTAACTGCATGTTTGCCCCTGTGTCTTTTCAAACAGGGTTCTTCTTTCGTATCCACAACTTTTGTGTTTTTGTGATTATTGTAGCGATTGAGGGAGGACGAAAAACAATTCACAAGTTTTGATGTGTGGAAGGCAGAAGGGCGAGGACGGGCTACTGAAGAAAGTGCTGCGACCATTGAGACGAATTTGAATGTCATTTCACACGATTCACGAAATGTTGCCATCCAGAAAAACGTCCTTGAGGCAGGAAATGAGAACAGAAATTGCTGGAGAACTCTGTGGAGAAAATAAAACTGAGTTAATGTTTCGGATGCCGTGACCCTTCATCACAGCTCTTCAGAGTGAGGAATGTAAATTATGGATCAACCTATAGTAAAATTTGAGGCAAATAATGAATCTGTCCATGGGAACTGCAGACAAAGGGGCTGGTGGGAGCAGGGAGGTGAAGTGGGGATAGGTGAAGGCAGACAGAAGGTACGGAGGAATGAGTCTGATTGGTGACTGGGAGGAGGCCCTTTCTTTATCTGACATTGCGTGTCTTGATGGTGCGTTGCTGGTCGTCGGTGTGTGCGTGTGTATGTGTGCGTCACATCTTGTGTCATGTGAGACACTGTAATTGTGTAGCCGGGGAATCCTCCCAATATGTATACTCCTTATTCCCTAACGTGTATACTCCTGTTCAAAAGCAAAGAGAAAATGAGTATTTGACTTATTTCTGATATCTCTAATGGCATGCTAAGATTTGGAGATGCCGGTGTTGGACTGGGGTGTACAAGGTTAAAAATCACACAACACCAGGTTATAGTCCAACAGATTTAATTGGAAGCACACTAGTTTTAGGATCAAAGCTCCTTCATCAGGTGAATTTGTGCCAGCAGCCGTGTGGTGCCGCGGTCGCATGCTGGGCCCATAACCCAGAGGTTGATGGATCAAAGCAATCTTCCGTTTATCTGACATCGTGTGCCTTGCTGGTCGTCTGTGTGTGTGTTGCATTCTGCATCATGTGACACACTGGAATTGTGTAGCAGGGGAACCCTCCCAGTATGTATACTCATTATTCCCTTCATGCATAACCCAGTTCAAAAGTAAAGAGAAAATGAATGTGTGTCTTATTTCTGACATCTCTAAGGGTGTACTAAAACGCTTGGAGCTGGCAGCAGAGTGGCGCAGCAGTAGCATGCTGGGATCACAACCCAGAGGTCGGTGGATAAAAGCAATCTTCTGCTAAATGTATTCTGGCACGGAAAGTTGTTTTCAATCGCAACGTTTTGATATCAGGAAACCCTTCAATGTGGAAGAAACCGTATTTATTCCGAGATGAGCGCCCGCGGTAGAATTTCATCTGTTCAGAGTATGGATTTGCAGGACTGTAATTACAAATGCCTTCTACTTTGTTTAAATGGCACACAATCTGAATGCAGTGAACACTTGTAATATTTTATAAATTCCTACTTCGGAAATAGAACCAGTCTGACTCAAGATTGGTATACAGACAGACTCTCACCTCGCACCCTGAATGCACAGAGTTGAGATGTCGCCTTTTTTCATAAAACCTTAAGTTATCTCGAGAATGTAACTTGAAATAAGTTTCTCGGATTTATAGATTAAATCCATTCTGAAAGATGCAAGACTTAACAGAAAGTGAGGATTAGTCAATAAATTGTATCAGATGCATGCATGTCACTATTATCTTTGCTACAAATTCTATGTCTCACGATCCTGCCCCATTAGTTACCTGATGAAGGAGAAGCGCTCGAAAGTTAATACTTCCAAATTAACCTGGTGGACTATAACCTGATGTGTGATTTTTAACTTTGTTCAGGGTATGGCAAGTGATTCCCTCTGCTGTTACATCACTGAGTTCACACCGAGACACTTACTATAGAAAGATTTCTATTTTCCTCAAAACCTCTTGTACCCCAGTAAGTCCACACTGTAGAGAGAATATTGACCTGACCCGAGTGCGAGAAGGGATTCACTCAGTCCGGCAACCTGCATTTCCATGAACTCTCTCACACTGGAGAGAAGCCGTTCCCCTGCTCTGCGTGTAAGAATGGATACATTCGGTCATCCACATGCAGCGAGTTTATAAATTAATGCAGGGTTTCTATTCTGCTGTTGCTGCTGTTGTGAATCGCACCCAGGATTGATAGGCTGACAATGTGTAGTGTGCTTTGTTAACATCTCCTGTAATTGATGGAGTTTAATGACCTGGACGTGTCACTGTTCTTCAGTATTTCAATGTGTGTTGTTTAAAACACCAATCTTTCCCAAATATGGCCATTTCCCTGAACTCGGCTCCACCACTATTCAGAACTTTGGCTTCATTTGATTTTTGGTGCAAAATCTACAACTCAATATCTGACGTGGTCCACGCATTGCCAATGGGAAAGTGCTGATTAATTTTTGTTGAGAAATCTTACTGACTTTCACAGTGACCCATTCATTATGGACTGAAAATGTAAAGGAAAATGAAGCAGAATAGTGAAAAGTTTTCGAGGCACATCAATAAATGTTTCAGCAATCCACATTGATCTTGATGAAGTTTGGAAATTACTGGGTTCACAAATTTCCGTGACATTTATCAATACTCGGAAAAGGTCGACCTCGCAACAAAGCCGAGTTTCAAGCCTGCTCAGCAGAGGTGGGATTTGTCATTGTAGCAAATACTGAAGGCCCCTGACGTACAACACAAACCCAACAGCTGGAACACTTTTTCACGTCGAAGAACCAAGACAGTCATGTATACTGCAGGCAGATACCGTGCAAATAAACACTGAGTCAAACTGAGCAAAGAAATCCAAACTGCTGTCCCAGATTGAAATCTACATACTGTGTGCCATGCCATTGAGAAATAACGTGGTACAACCATTACCAACAATGCCCCTGCCCAAAATTGGCAGATGGTCAACTACACAGGGAGAGAAATGAATAGATTGAACTGGGTTGCACTATACACCGAGACTTACACTGGGGGTGAAATGCCCCAGTGTAAATTTTATGCTGTCCTGCATCTTTCTGTCATTGTTGTGTTGGAAGTGGTATCTTCCTGCCTTGCCCTGGAAATGACAATTGAACGAGGAATAAGCAGAAAGGTTCCTGGCAAGTTTGGAAACACAACTATTCTGCTCACCGACAGAAAGTGCCATCAGAAATGTCGCGCCTTCATGTCCACAGTAGGAAGAAAAAAGGCAAATGTGTGGACTGTACAAAATGAATCAGCTTCCCATCCCAGCAAGAAACTCATCGGCATGGTCACACTGGAGAGAGGATGTTCACGTCTGCTGTGTGTGTGGGAAGGGATTCACTGAATTATTCCAGTTCCAGAAACACCAACTCATTCACGATGAGGAAAATCTGTGTGAGAATAGATTTGCTCGGTCATCGAATCTCCAAATACAGTCTATAAGAATTCTGCTCATTCTTTGCCTTTGCTTTCAGTGTGAGAAGAGAATTCCCAAAGAAAAGCTGCACTCTCTTTCTGTGTTAAATTCTGCTCCTTACAAAAGCCCATGACCACTTATCAATGACAAAGGCTTCTGCCTGCCCACAACTATGTTACTGGCTCCTGGGGAGCTGAACATCTTGGGCTGTTAATGTTTTGGAAGAAACTATTGGATCTCTAGAGAATGAGCTGCTTTTGCTCAGCAAGAAGAAAGAAATACAGCTTGAAGAGAGTCGTTTATTTCCCACTTCCAGTTGCTGTCGACTGAGCCTTTTAATTTTACAAGCCACGGAACGTTCTAAGTGTGAACCAGTCACTCTGTGCTTCCTGCAATCAAGTACCGAAGGAAGGAAGATCGAGAAGCTGTATTCTGATCAGCAAAAGAAACATCTCAGCCAACCCTGTGGACAGGGACTATTGGGCTACCTTTCTAGTTTCTCACACCATGCATGATTTTGTTTTCGTATTGCTGCCTAGATGGGGAACTTATATTGGGGTTTTAAGTTTCAATGAGTAGTTCTATCCTAGTGTTTCATAATTGTTTATCTGGAACTAAAGTCTATTAATTTCTAATAAATAGACATTCTTGTTAAGTTCAGAAATTTGCTCCACTCTTCCTGTTATTCTGAGTGTAAAAGAGAAAAGAATTGGAAAACTTTGCATTTTTCTCAAAATCGTTGATATTTATGGTGGCTCTGGAACACTTCGGCTCATTTTGCAGTGCAAGACGCAATGAGGGGTAACTTAATGCTGTGGAAGAGGGCATCATGAATGTGTCACCGAGGTTCCCGGCTACTTTAGATCTGCAAGAATACAATGAAAAATGAATAAACTTGTTGTGAAAGAATCTTGAGAAAATCGTGAACAATCAGAGAGCTCAAAGTGTTCCCCCACTGCTCCTGAAGCTCTGGAAGTGAAGCAATACAGAACAAATGTGTCTTAAAGGCACAGGACCATCACAAAAGGAGGACAATAAAATTGATGAATTGAGAAAATAAAATTGGAAACGCTTTGGTAAGTACACAAAAATGAAGACAATTTATAATCAGGAATACAGAAATGGCAAAGAATCCACGCAAACTTGACTCTCTTCACAGACTCTCTAACATGATGTGGATGAGCAGGTTTTCGACTGGGGTGAACAGTTAAAAATCACACAACACCAGGTTAGAGTCCAACAGCTTTATATGAAATTACAAGCTTTCGCTTTCAAGTAAAGCACCTGGTGTTGTCTGGTTTTAACACTGTACTTGATGGCCTTTTTAAAGTTGCGTTGCAGTGTGGTGCCATGATGGTTTAGTGGTTAGTACACTGTTTGGTGCGCGCAGCAGAAGCCAAACCATCACTCCATCAAGGATTCTCCTCATTTTACTCCACGTAGCACCTGATAGAGAAACGCGGAATGAAATCAACCATTTTCAACACGAAATTATTCTCCGAGGTGATGATTTTATTCATTCAAACCCTAGCTCTCTCACATCTCCGCACCTCATATATCAGGATTCAAACCCACCCATTCTCGGAGATTTCTCTCCCTCCCACAATCACTAACCCTCCTTTCCGTCCCTCCTCCCATTTCCCTGAGGCACTGCATAATCAACACTCGCTTTCACTTTGGCACTGTTCAGTCTGTGCTGCTGCGGTCACTGCCGCTGGGTGACGTGCCCCAATCCCGCCATCGGGACCTCCAAACCCTTCAATCTATTTAGTTCCAATCTATTATTGGAAAAGACCCGTTTTCGTACCTTTCTGCGTCATTTGTTTCACTTGTTCATTCGGCTCTATTTCGAGTACTGTGTGCAGTACTGTAATTCACATTATAGCGGGGATGTGATAGCACTGGGCGCGGTGCAGAATAGATTTCAAAGAATATTGTCTGGACTGAAGAGGTTCAGTTATGGAGAGAGATTAGACAGACTGGAGATATTTTTCTTAGAGCAGAGGACATTGAGATAAGTCATGATTGAGATGTACAAAATAATGAGAGATAAGGATAGGGTAGACTGAAAGAAAGATTCCCCCTAGATGGAGGGACCAACTGAGGCGCGGGGGTGTGATAGGCGTAGATGTATGGTAAGAGGCTGAAAGGTTTGTGTGGATGCGCTGAAAAAACTTTTCCAATCAGAGGGTGGTTGAAATTTTGTCCACCCCAGTCCAACACTCACTCCTCAACGTCATGGCTTCAATTGTGCAGACATTGTTGGAGGGCTGTTTGCAATCCTGGTCCCCTTATCTTGGGAAGGATGTACTTGCAGTGCACTGAAGTTTCATCAGACTGATTCCTGGCTTTTTGGAACTGTTATATTAGGTGGGATTGTGTCTTTAATCTTTGGAGTTTAAAACAAAAGTAAGGTGATCTCGCAGAAAATTTACATATTTCTGAAAGAGTCAAGTGTGAGTGGATACAGAAAGGATGTTCCCTGCCCGTGGAGTCCACAACCAGGGGCAGAGTCTCCGACTAAAAGGCAAGCCATTTAGGATTGAGATGGGGAGGACACTCAAAGGGTGATGAACTTTTGAAATTCTCTTTCCCAGAGGGCTGTGGAAGCTCAGTCATTCAGTAAGTCCAAGAGAGAAATTGCTAGATTTCAAGTTACTAATGACAGCAAGGTACATGACGATAGCATGGGAATGTGGTACTGGGAGAGGTGATCAGCCATGAATTAGAATGGAAGAGTTAGTTTGAGGGACTGAGATGATCCAACACAGTCATATTTGGCTGAGACCTCACCAGTTCCTGAGCCTGTATAACTCAGACACAGCTTCCTTTGCCCCTGCTCCATCTGAGACAATATACAGGCCTGGATGTGATGAATAGGAAAATCCAATCATTGTGTTTACTGGTGAATTCACTGGTGTGTGGGCAGGTTACACAAATGTACAGATTTCATCCCACACATGGTACATATTAACGCTTTTGAACCATTGTGAGCATGGTGGTGCATCAAGAGATGGGATGACTGAGTAAATCCCTTCTCCCACTTTGGGTAGTTGATTCGTCTCTCACCAGGAATGCTCACTGGGTGTTTGAACAGCGTGGATGACTATGTGAGCCCTTTCCCCAACTCGCGCAGGTGAATAGTCACTCCCCAGTGTGTAATCATTCGGTGTTTGAGGAATGGTCTCTGCCCAATTTGTAATCACTGGGTGTTTGAGCAGGTTGGATGACTGAGTGAGCCCCTTCATCGACGAGAGGCAGGTAAATGGTCTCTCCCCAGTGTGCAGTCACTGGGTGTTTGAGGAGGGTGGATGAAGGAGTGAACCACTTCGATCACTCAAGCAGATAAATGGTCTCTCCCCAGTGTTACTGTGCCAATGATTTTCAAGGGCAAGTGAGTAATGGAATCCCTTCTCACAATACCCTAATTTCGACGCTTTCTCCCTGCTCTGATTGCATTTGTGTCCTCACAGAGCAACTGAAGCCTCATCCACACAAAACAATACATAACATCTAGCCTTTGTCTCACATAATTGTATTCTGGATGTACGTCTGCTCTCTGAGATGGAAGATTCATTTTCAGACATACAACACCATACGAGGTAACAACGCAAGTGAGTCTCCAGATGAAGCACTGGTGGCATGGCCTGCTTTCGATTTATGTGTTCAGGTCTTCTTGGTTTAGTGACATCATTTCCTACAGTGACATGATTTTCTGTTCTTTTTCGCAGTAAGTGGCAAATGCGATCCAAGTCAATGTGTTTGTTGAAAGAGTTCCATATGGAATGCCATGCTTCTCGGAATTGTCGTATCCATCTCTGTTGGCTTGCCCTCGGATGGATATGTTGTCCCATTCGAAGTGTTGTCCTTCCTCATCTGTATATAAGGATACTAGTAAGAGACGGTCATGTCTTTTTGTGGCTAGTTGATGTTCATGTATCCTGGTGGCTAGTTTTCTGCCTGTTTGTCCAATGTAGTGTTTGTTACAGTTCTTGCAACGTATTTTGTAAATGAAATGTTTTTCTTTTGTCTGCATAGTGCCTTTCAAGTTCATTAGCTGTTATTTTAGTATGTTGGCGGGTTTGTGGGCTACCAAAAACAGCAGCTAATGAACTTGAACGATCCTATCCAAACAACAATCAAAACCAATGTCATTTACAAGATGCGTTGGAGGATTTCAATTGCAGCAGCATATTGGATTTGTACATCATTGACCACTTCAACAATTATGACAGCTGGGATTTTTTTACAATCTTACTATGCTGATAGATAACTAGAGCTGAAGTTTAAACTGCAATTCTTGGTTGAGGGAAGAGCTTACAGGAAACTCTTCCCTTTGAAAGATCGTATGAGGAAAGGCTGAGGCACTTGGGGTTGTTTTCATTGGAGAAAAGAAGGTTTAGGGGTGACTTGATAGAGGTGTACAAGATGATTAGGGGTTTAGATAGGGTCGACAGTGAGAATCTTTTGCCACGTATGGAGTCAGCTATTACAAGGGGGCATAGCTTTAAATTAAGGGGGGGTAGGTATAGGACAGATGTTAGGGGTAGGTTCTTTACTCAGCGAGTCGTGAGTTCGTGGAATGCCCTGCCAGTAGCAGTGGTGGACTCTCCCTCATTATGGGCATTTAAGCGGGCATTGGATAGGCATATGGAGGATAGTGGGCTAGTGTAGGTTAGGTGGGCTTGGATCGGCGCAACATCGAGGGCCGAAGGGCCTGGACTGCGCTGTATTCTTCTATGTTCTATGTTCTATGAAACTTCGACATGATCATCACAAAAGTGAAGTTGTACATAGTGGACACAAGCAACAGAGCTTTGAGTGATTTAGGCAAGGTCGAGGATAAGAAGCTGCCCAAGCAGATGATGGAATGAAACACCAATCTTGTAAACCTTCCACTTTAACTCACACATACAACACCAATTGGTTTTTATCTTGATTTTCACCACAAATTATAAAGTTGCTTTTCACAGCATGTTAGAATCGAAGGCTTGTATTGCAGGAAATTTGTGCATCTCAGTAAATGAAAGCAGGTTGGCAGGTAAAGGTGGTGGTGAGCGATGAAAAGCATACCCGGGTTGGCAGGAGGTAATGGTGCTTGAGGTGAGCTATGGAAACGGTTACCCAGGGTGGCAAGAGATGGTGATGATAGTGGTGCTGAGAGATGAAAAGACCAGAATTGGTATGACATGGAAACGATGGGAATTGCAGCCAGTGCTTTTGTAATTACGATTCTAACGTCACTGCAGATATTTTACAAATCCCTGCTAATTTCATGAACATTGATAAACCAAGTAAATCATTTCCTGAGAAGGTCTTGAAGTGGGAGATGACACGGGGCAGGGTAACACGAGGCACACGGACACACAAGATGGTCGCTGTGCCGTAAGTTGGCCACTTGACACATAAGATGGCCAGCAAAACACAATTTGGGGACAGACAGCAGAGCAAATTCCCCGGGGCCAGCAGAATGCCGGCACAATGCACGAGTTGATCAGTTTAAGGCGGGTGAGGGAGAGAATACATATAAGTACCGTATACAGCCCGCCGAAGGAGTTGTGAAGCACAAGTGGCAAATTCAGGTAACATTGGACTCTGTAGAGGCGAACAACGCAGAGTCCAGTTAGAGTTTAAGTTACAAGTTGGGTGCTGTCTGTACTTGTAATTTCCAATGTAGTGAGGAAGAGGAGCTGATCACTGTGACCAAGAGCCAAAGCTCAGTGGAGCACACGTTAACAAAGTGGGGAGCATGGACACTGTGAGTAACCATAATACCCTGCCAGTCTGTGGTAGAATGACAGAGCTTGAATAGTGACAGTGGCGAGGAGGTTAAAGAGTCCCACCAGTAGAGAGCACACCGGGCTAGAAGTAGATTTTGGGGCTTATCGGGAGGTGTTGGGTCAGTAGAGGTGGCCGGGAGGGTAGAGGAATCCCAGTAGAGAGCACACCCTGTTGAGCCAGAATTCCCAGCTGACCAGTAGGTACCGACTAGTAGTGGTGGCCAGAAGGGTAGAGAAGCTCAACCGGTAGAGAGGACACCTTGCTAGGAGGCTGCTAGACCCTTACACACGGTGCTGGGACAGTATTATTGTCCGGGGATTAGAGATGCCCCCCACCGCCACCGCCCCGGTTAGGAACCACTTACTGTCGGTTGTATCCGTGGGAGACACAATCTGTGAAATGGCAGATCCAAGTTTTAAGAGGAATACAGCAGGTTCCCTTACTGAGAAATACAAAGCAGACAGACAAGGGTTGACAGATCAAGTGAAGAAAAGTGGTTGGGATCCACAACAGAGAGAATGGGTAGATCAACATAAATGTAACAAAACTAAAAAGGTTGGGTTAATATTAGTCTAACAATTAGCAGGCCTAATTCAACAAGTGAGTGCCTCCACGAGTAGGTAGAGAAAGAAATAGGAAGAAGTTAAAGAGCTGGAGTAAAGAACACAAGAGTTAGAGCAGGGAACAATGTACAATACTGCAGCCACTGAAACAGAATAAGACACATAGAAGCAGTATGTGGGAAAAGCATGGGGCACCCCCAAAAAAACTACCCAATACACCGAGGAACTGAGGGTAACCCAAGGTCAGCAGAGCTGACAACTAGCTGCTCCCATTTGTGATTTTAAGGGAGGGGGAGAATTTATGTCCCACAATAATATGAGGGAGGAAATGTGATATTCTAATAGGCACCAGAGCGGCTGTATCCATCACAAACTTTCCCTTACCCCACATAAATAAAATGATTTACTTCACTGTGGTATGAAGGGGATAAAACACTAACTTACCCAAGCGAAACAACCCTCATAAAAATAAACAATATGTATATCTCCATGAAATTCTATGTATGCCTAAATAATGAGGGCACCATAATGGGCAATGATCTCATGAGAGAATATAATGTTCTAATTTATTGTGCAGAAGGGAAATTGATTTGGCCCAGACAGGACGGTTGAAAGACAGGGATTGGGAAACTTACATGTCACCTTGAAACTATTAAAGTGGCTATAGTCACCAGTAGGGATGAGAACTCCGAAAAGGGAGGATTCGGAGTCATCTGTGCTTCCATTCCCAGAGCATGGGCAGAAACAAAGTCAGATACAGGTCTAGTTAACTCAGACCGATAAGGGTTCCCCGATGGAGCATAACATTACATAGAAGTAAATTAGGTCACCCCCAAATTGCACCCATTGCAGCAGACCCCTCCACCAGTTTAAATGGCTTGGCACCAAGCACAAGATTTTTACTGTTTTAGACAAAGCCAATGGTTTCTGGTCTATCCCT
The DNA here is from genome assembly GCF_037043375.1 of Chiloscyllium plagiosum. Taxonomy (NCBI): domain Eukaryota; kingdom Metazoa; phylum Chordata; class Chondrichthyes; order Orectolobiformes; family Hemiscylliidae; genus Chiloscyllium; species Chiloscyllium plagiosum. Next base: position 17,149,600 of record NW_028270184.1, on the reverse strand, counting down.
TTATACTGAGTCCCAGAGCAAATTTCCTTCTATAGTGTAAGGGTCAGGCAGCATACGTGAAGTTGCCTACCACAAGGGTTCAACGGCAGCCCCACTATTTTTTAACAACGTGAAGAGCGACATTCTGAAGAGAATAGATTTACCAGAGGGTAGCACTGCCCGCCAATATGTAGGCAATATCCCAATTGCCTCAGAATCCGACTTAGGACACCAGGAAGCTTTATGACTAGCAATACAGGAATTGGCAACTGCAAGTTTAAAAGTTAGCCCCACGAATGCAAAAATTGGCAAAACTCAAGTCTTATACCTGGAACATATTATATCCCATGACTCAAAGAAATGCCCAATGACCGCAAGAAGGCAAACCAACAGATACCATGACCTTCCATTTTCAGGGGAGCCAGAAAGGCCTTGGCACTCTTTCACTACACTTAGAGTTTTTTCCCCAAGTTTGTAAAATTGGTTGAACTGATTCACACTAAATACATCATAGTAGAGATACTAAACACAAGGAAACCAAGGGACGTCTCCAATATGGGAAGAGCATTATAGGAGGTAGTTTTTTTTCCCCAAGGCAGTCCGTGTAATAGTTGGGGATACAGGATAAAACCCAACTGAGGGAATTCTACACACGGGGTAACGCACAACTGTGGGGATATCGATGGGGATGAAAATGGGGAAAAGTAAAGGTTACCACCCGAGACACAGCCGAGGAGTCCCACTTTGTGGACGGGTCAGGAAAATACATAGCACGGTCGTTCCAAACAGAATAGTCTGTGGTAAATGATAAGTTAGAAACACTTATGTCCAGAGGGATTGATGGATATCTGTCCGCACGGGTAGCAGAACTGGTAGCACACGCCAAAGCACCTCAACAAGCGAAAGGAATAATCATAAATATATACACAGAATGTCAATATGCCTTTGGTGTAGTCCATGACTACATGGTGGCATGGGATAGAAGAGGGATAGAAGATGATTCGCCACTGCAGGGGGAATCCCTATCAGACACCAATTAAGAAATCAGGCAATATTGTGTGGCAGTGAACAGACAAAAGAGGCTGCAGTAATAAAACTAAACGCCCATCAAAAGGAGCCAGCAAAAGAGAATCCAAGTTTGCAAAAGTTCAAAGGAGACCAGGCAGCAGACTGAGCAGCTCAGAGAGCCCCAGAAAAAGTAGCCATTGATAAGGCTGCAGTAGCCACTATTGAATTAGGAAAGACGATATTCAACTTCCGCTGTGACAGCAGCACACTCCGCAGAGAGGGAGAAAGCAATGGAAACTGCAGGCAGCAGTCAAAGGGGAGGATGATGTCTGGAGATGAGCGGACAAGGTGGTAACACCAGCACGTATACAGAACACATTGCTTGAACTGCACCACGGGCTCTCCCTTACAGGTAGAGAAGCTGTAATAGCAAGCAGAGTGAGAGAGTGGTGGTGGAAAGGAGTGGGAAGAGATGTGGCCAATTACTGCCACAGATGCATGATTTGTGCACAACATCATCAGGGAGACCCATAAAAGTGGGGATGGGATACTGCCCTGGTAGGGACCCTGGGAAAACCTTCAGATATATTTTACAGGACCACTACCACCCTCCCATGGGAAAACGTACTGCCTGGTCATCATAGAACAATTAACCTGGTGGGTAGAAGCATTCCTTCCCAAAAGCTGCACCACATCCACTGTAGCCAGAATATTGGTAGAGGAGGTAATACCGAGGTGGGGGAGCCCTCCAGATCGACACTGAAGAAGGGACACATTTCACAGGGAACGAAATTAAGACTGTCTGTCAATTACTCGGCATTAAACAAAAAAAATCGCATTTCCTATCACCTCCCAGATATCAGGGATGGTAGAGAGAATGAAAAGAACGCTCAAAAAATAGTTTACCGCAATGCAAACCTCAGGCAGAACATGAGCTGAAGTGCTGCCAGACATGCTAATGAATTAAGAGTAACCACCAATCAGGCAGCCAGGCTTAACCAATATGAATTAATAACCAAGAGAGCAAGGCAATTACCAGAGAAAATAATCGCAGTTTGTAACGATGTGGGTCGATTAAAAGACAACATTTCCCCATATGTGATAGAATTTACTGCTCAATTGAAAGGGGTGCAAATATAAAGTCATAGAGTCAAAGAGATGTACAGCATGGAAACAGACCCCTTAGTCGAACCCAGCCATGCTGACCAGATATCCCAACCCAATCTAGTCCCACCTGCCAGCACCCGGACCATATCTCTCCAAACCATTCCGATACATATGCCCATCCAAATGCCACTTAAATTTTGCAACTGTACCAGCCTCCACCACATCCTCTGGCAGTTCATTCCATAAACGTACCGCCCTCTGTGTGAAAATGTTGCCCCATAGGTCTCTTTTATAATTTTCCCCTCTCTGACTAACCCTATGCCCTCTAGTTCTGGTCTCCAACTAACCCTATGCCCTCTAGTTCTGGACTCCACGACCCCAGGGAAAAGACTTTGTCTATTTACCCTATCCATGCCCCTCATAATTTTGTAAACCTCAAAAGGTCACCCCTCACACTCTCACATCTCCACGTTTCATATGTCAAGATTTAAATCCACCCATTCTCGGAAATTTCTCTCCCTCCCACAATCGCTAACCCTCCTTTCCGTCCCTCCTGCCATTTCCCTGAGCTACTGCACAATCTAACACTCACTTTCACATTGACACTGTTCAGTCTGTGCTGCTGCGGTCACTGCCGCTGGGTGACGTGCCCCAATCCCACTATCGAGACCTTCCAACATTTCGATCTATTTAGATTCCGCGGTAGTGAGATCAAACCTCATGTAGCAGCTTTTACTGGCATGAACCAGAGATTATTGGAGCATCAAGACACAGGGTAATATTGAGCAAACAGATTTTATTGGAAAAGACCAGTTTCTGTAGCTTTCTGCTTCATTTGTTTCACTTGTTCATTCGGCTCTGCTTAGATTAATGTGTTCAGTTCTGCAATTCACATTATAGTGGGGATGTGATCGCACTGGGAGCGGTGCAGAATAGATTTAACAGCATATTGTCTGTACGAAGAGATTCAGTTACGAAGAGATTAGACAGACTGGGGTTGTTTTTCTTAGAGCAGAGGAGATTGAGGGAAGACATGATTGAGAGAAGACATGATTGAGATGTACAAACTAATGAGAGATGTGGATAGGGCAGACTGAAAGAAACGTTTCCGCCTGATTGTGGGAGCAATTTGGGGCGGGGGTGGGATAGGAATAGATTTATGGTAAGAGGCAGAAAGGTTTGAGTAGATGTGCCGAAAAGCTTTTTCAGCCAGCGGATGGTTGGAATTTTGTCCACCCCAGTTCAACACTCCTCCACATCATGGCTTGAATTGTGCCGACATTGATGGAGCGTTTGTGTGCAGTCCTGGTATCCTTATCTTAGGAAGAATGTATTTGCAGGGCAGTGAAGCTTCATCAGACTGATTCCTGGTTTGGTGGGACTGTCATATTACATGAGATTGGGTCTTTAATCTCTGGAGTTTAAAAAAATGTAAGGTGATCTCATAAGAATTTGCATATTTCTGAAAGAGACAAGTGGGAATAGATACAGAAAGGATGTTCCTGACTGTGGAGTCCACAAGCAGGGACAGAGTCTCCGAATAGAAGTCAACCCATTTAGGATTGCGATGGGGTGGACACTCAGAGGGTGATGAACTTTTGAAAGTATCTTCCCCAGAGGCCTGTGGAAGCTCAGTCATTCAGTAAGTCCAAAAGAGAGAGATTGCCAAATTTCCAGTTACTACTGACATCAAGGTACATGAGGATAGCATGGGAATGTGGTACTAAGAGAGATGAACAACCATGAACTAGAATGGAAAAGAAGGTTTGAGGGGCTGAGTGGCCTCCTGCTATGCTCCAACACAGTCATAGTTGAATGAGACCGCACCAATCCCTGAAAGCGTGTTTTAAATGTACCTCAGGCAGACACAGCTTGTGTCATAATTCTGTGAAAGCTGATCACTCCCTGAGTGAGTCATTTCAATGTAACTCAGACTCAACTTCCTTTGCGCATGCTCCATCTGAGACAATATCCACACCTGGATGTGATGAACAGCAAAATCCAATCATTGTGTTTACTGGTGAACTCACTGGTGTGTCGGCAGGTTACACAAATGGACAAATTTCGTCCCACACATGGTGCATATTAACGGCTTTGCCCCATTGTGAGCATGGTGGTGTAACAAGAGATGGGCAGGTGAATCATCTCTCATCAGGATGCACTCACTGGGTGTATGAGGAGGGTGGATGACTGAATGAGCCCCTTCCCCAACTCATGCAGGTTAATGTTCTCCCCCCAATATGCAATCACTTGGTGTTTGAGGAGGGTGGATGACTGAGTGAACTCCTTCCCTCACTCAGGCAGGTGAATGGTCTCTCCCCAGTGTTACTGTGCCAATGATTTTCAAGGACAGGTGGCCAATGGAATCCCTTCCCACAATGTTCTCATTTCCACGCTTACGCCCTGCTCTGATTACATTTGTGTTCCCACAGGGCACATGATTAACTGAAGCCTCATCCACACAAAAGAATACATGATATCAAGTCTTTGTCTCACATAATTGAATTTTGGATTTACGTTTGCTCGCTGAGCTGGAAGGTTCATTTTCAGACATTTCATCACCATACTAGGTAACATCACAAGTGGGCCTCCAGATGAAGTATCGGTAGCATGGTGTGCTTTCTATTTATGTTTTTAGGCTTCCTTGGTTTGGTGACATCATTTCCTGTGGTGACATCATTTTCTGCTCTTTTTCTCTGAGGGTGACGATCCAAGTCAATGCGTTCGTTGATAGAGTCCCAATTGGATTGCCATGCTTTAGGGATTGTCGTGTGCATCTCTATTGTCATGTCCCAGGATGGATGTTTTGCCCCATTTGAAGTGCTGTCCTTCGTCATCGCTCTGTAAGGATACTAGTGAGAGAGGGTCATGTCTTTTTGTGGCTAGTTGATGTTCATGTATCCTGGTGGCTAGTTTTCTGCCTATTTGTCCAATGTAGTGTTTGTTACAGTCCTCGCACAGTATTTTGTAAATGACATTAGTTTTGCTTGTTGTCTGTATAGGGTCTTTCAAGTTAATTAACTGCTGTTTATTGTGTTAGGGGGTTTGTGGGCTACCAAAAGCAGCAGCTAATGAACTTGAAAGATCCTATACAGACAACAAGCAAAACCAACGTCAATTACAAAATGTGTTGGGAGAATTCAATTGCAGCAGCGTATTGTATGTGTACATTATTGAGCACTTCAACAATTATGACAGCTGGGATTTATTTTACAATCTTACTATGATGATAGATAACTAGAGCTGAATTTTAAACTGCAATTCTTGGTTGAGGGACGAGGTTACAGGATCTACATGATCAGCACAAAAGTGAAGTTGTACATAATGGACACAAGCAACAGAGCTTTGAGTGATTTAGGCAAGGTGGAGGAGGAGATGTTGCCCAAGCGGATGATGGAATGAAGCCCCGACCCTGTAAACCATCCACTTTAACTCACACATACAACACCAATTGGTTTTTATCTTGATTTTCGCCACAGATTATAAAGTTGCTTTTCACAGCATGTTACACATGAAGGCTATATTGCATGAAATTTGTGCATCTCAGTAAATGCAGCAATATGCTAACCAAGCAATTTATCCAACCAGATCTTTGCCATCGGTACTTGTTTGTTCTCTGCCCCAACACCTGCTGATCTTCAGTAGCGTTCTGCTGTCTCTTGTTGCTCCTGTTTTTACAATTAGTTTGCAGGCAAACATCTCGACAGAACCAAGTTGCAGAACATTAGTAAGACAGAATTGGTGCCAGGTAATGAAAGTCAACAGCATTAGAAACATTAATCAACAACTAATTACTGAAGTGTTATGCTTGACAGAAATTTAACATTTTCACATGCTTCCCATGGCAGTTATTAACAATCCAGATTATTTTATTAATGAATCTTAATGGATGAACACTGACTAGAAAATGATATTTCTCAATGTCATCAAGTAGCCAGAAGTTTAATTTACATTTAGAACAGGTTATGTAACACAGTTTTGTTGAAGAAACCAAACAGTGGCAGGTAAAAGGGGACCAAAGGAGTTACCCAGGTTGGCAGGATGAGGAGGTGGTAATGGTAAGGGATGAAGCGAATTACCCAGGTTGGCAGGAGAAGGAGGTGGTGGTTATGAGGGATGAAAATAATTACCCAGGTTAGCAGCAGGACATGGTGTTGGTGGTGAGAGATGAAACAGGTTACCCAGTTTGGCAGGAGGGTGGTGGTGAGAGATGAAAATATGAAAAGAATCATCATTGGCAGGAGGAAATGATGGTGATGGTGAGGGATGAAAATAATTACCCAGGTTGACAGGAGGAGGAGGCGGTGGTGGTGGTGAGCAACAAAAAGAATTAACTGGGTTGGCATGAGGAGGAGGTGATGGTGGTGAGGGATGAAAAGAGTTATCCAGATTGGCAGGAGGGGGTGGCAGTGGTGGTGAGCGATGAAAAGAGTTATCTCGATTGGCAGGAGGAAATGGTGGTGATGGTGAGTGATGAAAAGTATTACCCAGGGTAGCAGGTCGAGGAGGTGGTGGTGATGGGGGTTGAAAATAATTACCCGGTTTGGCAAGAGGAGGAGGTGGTGATGGTGAGGGAAGAAAAGAGGTACCCAGGTTGGCAGGAGGACATGGTGTTGGTGAGGTATCAAAAGGGTTACCCGGGTTGGCAGGAGGTGATGGGGGCAGTGGTGGTGAGTGATGAAAACGGTTACCCAGGGTGGCAAGAGCTGTTGGTGGTTGTGGTGCTGAGAGATGAAAAGAACAGGATGAGTATGACATGGAAACGATGGGAAATTAAGCAGGTGATTTTGTAATGACAGTATCAACTTCAGTGCGGATATTTTAAAATCCCTGCTAATTTCATGAACAGTGATAAACCAAATAAATCATTCCCCGAGAAGGTCTTGAAGTGAGAGTTGGCACGGGGCAAGGTAACACTAGGCACACAGATGCACGAGATGGCCGCTGAGATATAAGTTGGTCACTTAACACACAAGATGGCCGCCGGACCACAACATGGGGAGAGATAGCAGAACATATACTGGCACTGCCTGGGGCCACCAGAATGCCAGTACAATGCACTCACAACTTAGATGATTAGTTGAAGACGGGTGGGGGAGAGAATACACATGAGAAGCACATCCTGCCCACGAAAGTGTCTGGGTCCAACCAACATTTTTCATGGAAGTGCTAACAGATTGATATGGACTCAATACAAAATGATGACAACAAGGGCTGCAGTAATCGTCCCTTTCAGGAAGAGCGATTAGCGCCCACTACTACAGTAATGGACTCCTGCGCCAACATTGAAACTGATAATATCAGCGCTGAAACTGACAACGACCGCGCGGAAACTAACAAAGGCTGCGCTAGAACTGACAAAGACTGTACCAAAACTATCAATGATTCTGCAATGTTGACAATAACCAAACCACGTTACAAAGACAATGACCTCAGCACTGACCTATTGTATTAGAAAATGTATAAAAGTGTCTTGACGTGTGCTCTGGATTGAGAGAAGAATCGCAGCTGACCACTGTGCTGTTGGTGTCTTTCTGTCCATATACAATAAACTCTGCCATTGAAACCCGAATCTGTCTCCGAGGCTGGTCATTTACCCCACAACAATTGGCGCTGCGAGCAGTATGGATATCACTGATCTCCTTATCGAAGGCCACAATCGGGGAGATGGGGTAAGAACCAATGCCAAAGGGAAGAGTCAAACCGGCCAAACACACAGTTTAAAGGTATACCAATTGTAATGTCTAACTTGTTATAGTACTGATTTAATTTTTTAAAGTGCATGTCTGTGGATAATAAGTGTTAACTGTTGTAAGAACTTGCTGTTTGTGCTGAAACAGCCAGAGGAGAAGGTAGTGCCGGTCTCAGAAGCCCTACCCAAAACCTGTTGTTAAGAGGGGTAGGCCCCCACGTGAAGGTTGGGATTTGACGTGGGAGTTGAGGTGCAAAGGGCACAAAGGAGTTGTGAAGCACAAGTGGCAAATTCAGGTAACATTGGACTCTGTAGAGGCGAACAACGCAGAGTCCAGTTAGAGTTTAAGTTACAAGTTGTGCGCTGTCTGGACTTGTAATTTCCAAAGTGGTGATCACTCTGACCAAGAGTCGAAACCGAGTGCAGCACACGTTACCAAGTAGGGAGCATGAACACAGTGAGTAACCGTGATACCCTGCCAGTCTGTAGTAGAATGACGGATGCTGACGGTGGCCAGGAAGGTATAGAGTCGCACCGGTGGAGAGCACACCGGGCTAACGGTAGGTTTCTGGACCTATCGAGAGGCGTTGTGTCAGTAGAGGTGGCTGGGAGTGTAGAAGAGGCCCAGTAGAAAGCACACCCTGTTGAGCCAGCATTCCCAGCTGACCAGTAGGAACCGACTAATAGTGATCACCATGAGGGTAGAGAAGTCCAACCGGTAGAGTGCACGTCTTGCCAGGATGCTGCTAAAGCCGTAAGGACCGTATTATTGGCCAGGGGTTAGAGAAGTCCCCACTGGTTGGGAACACGTTACTTTCGGTGGTATCCGGGATACACAATGTGCGAAATAGCAGATCAAAGTTTTAAGGGGAATACAGCAGGTTCCCTTATTCAGAAATACAAAGCAGACAGAGCAAATGAAGAAAAGTGGTTGGGATCCATCCCAGATACTGGCACAGCAGAGAGAGCAGGTCGATAAACATAAACGTAATAAAACTAAAAAGATAGGGGTAATGTTAGTATACAAATTAGCAGGCTTGATTGAACAAGGGAGTAAGTGGAGAAAGAAATAGGAACAAGTTAAAGAGCTGGGGTACAGAATACAATACATAGAGCAGGGAACAATGTAAAATACTGCAGCCAATGAAACAGAATAGGGCACATGGAAGCAGTGTGTCAGAAACGCATGGGGCACCCCCAAACATTACCTATTGCATTGTGGAACTGCAGGTAATCCAAGGTCAGCAGAGTTGACAACCAGCTGCTCCCATTCATGATGGGAAGGGAGAGAGGAGAATAACGAAGGAAATGTGAAATGCTAGTAGACACAGGAGCAGCTGTCTCCAACATAAACTTACCCTTAATCCACACAAATAAAATGATTCACTTAATTCTGGTATGGAGGGGATAAAACACCAGCTTACCTAAGCGAAACTACCCTCATAGCAATAAACAATATATATATCCACACGAAATTCTATGTATGCCTAAATAATGAGGGCATCATAATGGGCAATGATCTCATGAGAGAATATAATGTTGTAATTTATTGTGCAGAAGGGAAATTGATTTGGCCCAGACAAGACGGTTGAAAGACAGGGATTGGGAAACCTACAAGTCACCTTGAAACTATTAAAATGGCTACAGTCACCAGTAGGGACTGGAACCTCAAAAAGGGGGGATTCGGAGCCATCTGTGCCTCCATCCCCGGAGCATGGGCAGAAAAAAAAGTTAGATACAGGTCGAGTTAACACAGACCCGATAAGGGTTCCCGGACCGGAGCATAATCCCCACCGGCAACACCCAATAAAACTGTAGTAGAAAAAGCAGTTGTGGAGATCGAGAAAAGGTTCTTGAAACAGGGAATCCTGAAAGCAACCACAAGTAAAATGAATTCCCCGACTTGGCCTGTAATAAAGCCTGATGGGAGCCATAGGCTCACCACTGATTGCACAGGAATAAATTAGGTCACCCCCAAATTGCATCCCATTGTAGCAGCCCCCTCCACCATTTTAAATGGCTTGGCCTCCGAGCACAAGACGTTTACTGTTTCAGACAAAGGCAACGATTTCTGTTCTATTCCGTTACACCCTGAGTCCCAGAACAAATTTGCCTTTACAGTAAGAGACAGGCATTACATGTGGACTTGCCTGGCACAAGGGTGCCACAACAGCAAAACTATTTTTCACAGGGTGGTGAGCGACATTCTGAAGAGAATAGATTTACAAGAGATAGCACTGCCCGCCAATATGTAGACGATAACCTAACTGCCTCAGAATCCGAGTCAGGAAAGCAGGAAACTTTATGTCCAGTATAACAAGAATTGGCAACTGCTGGGTTAAAAGTAACCCACACAAAGGCACAAATTGGCAAAACACAAGTCTTATACCTGAGACATCTTTTATCCCAGGGACACAAAGAAATGCCCAATGACCGCAAGAAGGCAAACCGATCGATGCCATGACCTTCCACTGTCAGGGGAGTCAGAAAGGTGTTGGGACTATTCAACTATCGTTGGAGCTTTCTCCGGAAGTTTGCAAAATTGGCTGAATTGATTCACACAAGGAAACTGAGGGCCGTCTCCAATATGGGAAGAACAATGTGAGAGACAGTTTTTTTTTCATCCCCAAGTTAGTCCGTGTAACAGTCAGGGATACAGGTGAAAATCCAACTAAGGGAATTGTACACATTGGGGAACTGCACAACTGTGGGGATATAGATGGGGATGAAGACGGGGAAGAGGGTGGGGATAAGTAATTGTTACCTCCCTGAGATACTGCCAAGGAGATCCTCTTCGTGGACTGGTCACGAAAATACATAGCAGCGTCACCCCAAACAAAATGGGCTGTAGTAAATTAGAAGTTAGAAACAGTTATGTCCAGAGGGATTGATCAAAATCAGTCCGCACAGATAGCAGAACTGGTAGCACTCACCAAAACACGAGAACAAGCAAAATATTCATGAATATATATACAGAAAGTCAATATGCCTTTGGTGTAGTCCATGTCTACATGGTGGCATGGGATAGAAGAGGGTTCGCCACCACTATCCGACATTAATGAAGAATTCAGGCACTATTGTGTGCCAGTGAACAGCCAAAAGAGGCTGCAGAAATAAAAATAAAAGCGTATCAAAAGGAACCAGCAAAAGAGATTCCAAGTTTGCTAAAATTCAAAGGAAACCAGGCAGCAGACCGAGCAGCTCAGAAAGCCCAGAACAAGAAGCTATTGATGCAGCTGCAATAGCCACTGTTGAATTAGTGAAAGATGCTATCCAAATTCAGCAGTGACAGGAGGACACCCTGCAGGAAGAGAGAGAGAGAGCAATGGAGAGTGCAGGCAGCATTCAAAGGGGAGGATGGTGTCTGGAGATTAATAAACAAGGTGTTGGCACCAGCACGTACACAAAACACATTGCTTGAACTGCACCACGGGCTCTCCCATACAGGTAGAGAGTCCATAATAGCAAGCCGAGGGAGAGAGTGGTGTTGGAAGATCGAGGGGGTGGGGGGGATGAGATGTGGCCAAGTACTGCCACAGATGCATGGTTTGTGCACAACATAACCCAGGGAGACTCATAAAAGTTAGGATGGGACACCTGCCCAGATCTGGTGGGTAGAAGCATTCCCGCCCAAAACTGCACCACGACAACTGTAGCTTGAATATTGTTGAAGGAGTAATCCCGAGGTCGGATACCCCTCCAGGTCGACTCTGACCGAGGGTTACATTTTACTAATGAAATTAAGAGCACCCACGAATCAGGCAACCGAACTGACACCATATGAATTAATGACCAGGCGAGCAATGCAATTGCTACAGACAATAATCACATGTGGCACCGACTTGGGTTCACTGAAAGACAAAAGTCGGTGATATGTGATAGAATCAACTGCCAATTGAAAGGGATGTGGAAATCTGTAATTGATAAACATTACAGATTATTATCCTCCACAGACCAATATAAAACAATGAGCATTGTTCTGGGAGAAACTGAAGACTGCTTATGCTGGAATTCAGAGTTGAAACTGTTGTACTGGAAAAGGAAAGCTGATCAGGCAGCATTCAAGGAGCAGGAGAATCAAATTATCGGGCAGAAGCCCTTCATCAGGAAATACTGCTAATTATTATTACATTATTCTCCAGAGTCCAATGTAATCCAATGTAAAATCGTATCATTTCCCAGACCCGAATTTAAAACAATTTAGCTGTCTAGGTTTGTTCAATATGTTCGCAGAAGTTGTATGACTCTTTGATCTTTTACTTGTAAATTCTGTGTCCGATGTACTCTCTCACATTAGCTGCCTGAGGAAGGAGCGGGGCTCTGGACGCTTGCACTTTCAGATAAACCTGTTGGACTATAACCTAGTGCTGTGTGATTTTTGACTTTGTCCACTCCAGTCCAACTGCATCGTGGTTTGATGTCGGTGGGAACTGGGTAAAGATTGAAATATGTCTTTTCAGTGAAAAGAACATTTACCCTTCAGCATCAAAATTGAGTTGTTCCTCATCTTAAATCATTTTATTCTGTGTTGTTGGTTGATCTGTTATTTTACCGCCTTCCTTGATTATTTTCTTTCATTTACTTTGAGAAAATTGCGCTTCTGCTATTCGCTACGCCTCCAAAATGAAAACGTGCATTTTCATTTGTCCGTCTGACCTGGTTTTATGAATCCTGTTGTCTGATGATGAATGCTATCCTGCACGCTGTGTTCGAGCAAATGAAGACCATCTCGTCTAACACCAGTGGCAGGAGAGATGATAAAATCCGTAATCAGAGCAAATAGTAACAGACACCTATAGAAATGTTTTCATTGAGGTTAATTTATAAAATTGCGCGAAAGAGGCAGCTCTAAGGTTTTGAAGCGCACTCGAGCTAGGTAGGAGTCGAACCTACAATCTTCTGATCCGTAGTCAGACGCGTTATCCATTGCGCCACAAGCCCACACGCCATTCCCCGCGATCGGATGAGTCCCCTCTGCAATTCTGTGGTTTTGATGAATAAATGAGTGGCAATAGTGAATCGACAAGAAGAATATTCAGCAAGGTAATCAGTTTCACTGTTTGACCTCGTTCACTTTGAAAGTTGATGAATTTCACCGAAAACTAAGACCACACCTCACATTCAGATCACGTCTTCGTTTACAAACTTCGAGGTTACAAAAAAAATCACGAACTGTGGATGCTGGAAATCAGGAACAAAGTCAGAAATTGCTGGGTAATCGGTCTGACAGCATCTGTGGAATGAAATCACACTTAACATTCGGGTCCGGAGATAAGGAGACATTTCTTTCGCCAGAATGTGGTGAATCTGTAGAATTCATTGCCACAGAAGGCTGTCATTGGAGGAAGCCAGGCCATTGACTATATTTAAAACAGAGACAGATACGTTCATGAGGAGCAAGGGAATCAAAGGTTAGGGGGAGAAAGCGGGAAAATGGGATTGGAAAACCTATTATCAGTATTGGCGGAGCAGAAGGATGGGTTGAGTGGCATAATTTCTGCTCCTCTGTCTTATGGACCTTTCCTCAGAACTAGTCTGATTTCTGATTTTATTCCAGGATACAAAATCGATTTGAAGAGAAAATTAGAAAGTTTAGCAATGATGTGAACTTTAGTTTTCAAAGCTTTTGATTTCTTTTCAAACTGGGCTGAGTAGTTGAATTTATTCCCAAAATCCACAGAGGAGCTGCTATTTGAAAGAAGGAAAAAATAACATAAAAATACGGCACAACGTCAACTGGTGACCTGTGAGACGGCCCCCTTCAAAGCAGCTGATAGATAACGCTTTCTGCTGACAGCTCTGGTCTTGGTTCATTATAGAGTTATACAGCACGGCCCTTCGATCCAAGCAGTCAACGCCGATCATGTTCATTTGACCGTCTGACCTGGTTTTATGAATCCTGTTGTCTGATCATGAGTGCTATCCTGCACGCTGTGTTCGAGCAAATGAAGACCATCTCGTCTAACACCAGTGGCAGGAGAGGTGATAAAATCCGTAATCAGAGCAAATTGTAACAGACACGTATAGAAATGTTTTCATTGAGGTTAATTTATAAAAGAGCGCGAAAGAGGCAGCTTTAAGGTTTTGAAGCGCACTCGAGCTAGATAGGAGTCGAACCTACAATCTTCTGATCCGTAGTCAGACGCGTTATCCATTGCGCCACTAGCCCACACGCCATCCCCCGCGAAAGGATGAGTCCCCTCTGCAATTCTGTGGTTTTGATGATTAAATGAGTGGCAACAGTGAATCGACAAGAAGAATATTCAGCAAGGTAATCAGTTTCACTGCTTGACCTCGTTCACTTTGAAAGTTGATGAATTTCACCGAAAACTAAGAGAACACCTTCCATTCAGATCACGTCTTCGTTTACAAACTTCGAGGCTACAAAAAAAAATCACGAACTGCGGATGCTGGAAATCCGGAACAAAGTCAGAAATTGCTGGGTAATCGGTCTGACAGCATCTGTGGAATGAAATCACACTTAACGTTCGGGTCCGGAGATAAGGAAACATTTCTTTCGCCAGAATGTGGTGAATCTGTGGAATTCATTGCCACAGAAAGCTGTCATTGGAGGAAGCCAGGCCATTGACTATATTTAAAACAGAGACAGATACGTTCTTGAGGAGCAAGGGAATCAAAGGTTAGGGGGAGAAAGCGGGAAAATGGGATTGGAAAACCTATTATCAGTATTGGCGGAGCAGAAGGATGGGCTGAGTGGCATAATTTCTGCTCCTCTGTCTTATGGACCTTTCCTCAGAACTAGTCTGATTTCTGATTTTATTCCAGGATACAAAATCGATTTGAAGAGAAAATTAGAAAGTTTAGAAATGATGTGAACTTTAGTTTTCAAAGCTTTTGATTTCTTCTCAAACTGGGCTGAGTAGTTGAATTTATTCTCAAAACCCACAGAGGAGCTGCTATTTGAAAGAAGGAAAAAATAACATAAAAATACAGCACAACGTCAACTGGTGACCTGTGAGACGGCCCCCTTCAAAGCAGCTGATAGGTAACGCTTTCTGCTGACAGCTCTGGTCTTGGTTCATTATAGAGTTATACAGCACGGCCCTTCGATCCAAGCAGTCAACGCCGATCATGTTCATTTGACCGTCTGACCTGGTTTGATGAATCCTGTTGTCTGATCATGAGTGCTATCCTGCACGCTGTGTTCGAGCAAATGAAGACCATCTCGTCTAACACCAGTGGCAGGAGAGGTGATAAAATCCATAATCAGAGCAAATAGTAACAGACACGTATAGAAATGTTTTCATTGAGGTTAATTTATAAAAGAGCGCGAAAGAGGCAGCTTTAAGGTTTTGAAGCGCACTCGAGCTAGGTAGGAGTCGAACCTACAGTCTTCTGATCCGTAGTCAGACGCGTTATCCATTGCGCCACTAGCCCGCACGCCACGCCAGGGGATAGGATGAGTCCCCTCTGCAATTCTGTGGTTTTGATGATTAAATGAGTGGCAAGAGTGAATCGACAAGCGGAATATTCAGCAAGGTAATCAGTTTCACTGTTTGACCTCGTTCACTTTGAAAGCTGATGAATTTCACCGAAAACTAAGACCACACCTCACATTCAGATCACGTCTTCGCTAAGTCAGTTTACAAACTTCGAGGTTACAAAAAAAATCACGAACTGCGGATGCTGGAAATCAGGAACAAAGTCAGAAATTGCTGGGTAATCGGTCTGACAGCATCTGTGGAATGAAATCACACTAAACGTTCGGGTCCGGAGATAAGGAGACATTTCTTTCGCCAGAATGTGGTGAATCTGTGGAATTCATTGCCACAGAAAGCTGTCATTGGAGGAAGCCAGGCCATTGACTATATTTAAAACAGAGACAGATACGTTCTTGAGGAGCAAGGAAATCAAAGGTTAGTGGGAGAAAGCGGGAAAATGGGATTGGAAAACCTATTATCAGTATTGGCGGAGCAGAAGGATGGGCTGAGTGGCATAATTTATGCTCCCCTGTCTTATGGACCTTTCCTCAGAACTAGTCTGATTTCTGATTTTATTCCAGGATACAAAATCGATTTGAAGAGAAAATTAGAAAGTTTAGCAATGATGTGAACTTTAGTTTTCAAAGCATTTGATTTCTTTTCAAACTGGGCTGAGTGGTTGAATTTATTCCCAAAATCCACAGAGGAGCTGCTATTTGAAAGAAGGAAAAAATAACATAAAAATACGGCACAACGTCAACTGGTGACCTGTGAGACGGCCCCCTTCAAAGCAGCTGATAGATAACGCTTTCTGCTGACAGCTCTGGTCTTGGTTCATTATAGAGTTATACAGCACGGCCCTTCGATCCAAGCAGTCAACGCCGATCATGTTCATTTGACCGTCTGACCTGGTTTTATGAATCCTGTTGTCTGATCATGAGTGCTATCCTGCACGCTGTGTTCGAGCAAATGAAGACCATCTCGTCTAACACCAGTGGCAGGAGAGGTGATAAAATCCGTAATCAGAGCAAATTGTAACAGACACGTATAGAAATGTTTTCATTGAGGTTAATTTATAAAAGAGCGCGAAAGAGGCAGCTTTAAGGTTTTGAAGCGCACTCGAGCTAGGTAGGAGTCGAACCTACAATCTTCTGATCCGTAGTCAGACGCGTTATCCATTGCGCCACTAGGCCACACGCCATCCCCCGCGAAAGGATGAGTCCCCTCTGCAATTCTGTGGTTTTGATGATTAAATGAGTGGCAATCGTGAATCAACAAGAAGAATATTCAGCAAGGTAATCAGTTTCACTGTTTGACCTCGTTCACTTTGAAAGTTGATGAATTTCACCGAAAACTAAGAGAACACCTTCCATTCAGATCACGTCTTCGTTTACAAACTTCGAGGCTACAAAAAAAAATCACGAACTGCGGATGCTGGAAATCCGGAACAAAGTCAGAAATTGCTGGGTAATCGGTCTGACAGCATCTGTGGAATGAAATCACACTTAACGTTCGGGTCCGGAGATAAGGAAACATTTCTTTCGCCAGAATGTGGTGAATCTGTGGAATTCATTGCCACAGAAAGCTGTCATTGGAGGAAGCCAGGCCATTGACTATATTTAAAACAGAGACAGATACGTTCTTGAGGAGCAAGGGAATCAAAGGTTAGGGGGAGAAAGCGGGAAAATGGGATTGGAAAACCTATTATCAGTATTGGCGGAGCAGAAGGATGGGCTGAGTGGCATAATTTCTGCTCCCCTGTCTTATGGACCTTTCCTCAGAACTAGTCTGATTTCTGATTTTATTCCAGGATACAAAATCGATTTGAAGAGAAAATTAGAAAGTTTAGAAATGATGTGAACTTTAGTTTTCAAAGCTTTTGATTTCTTTTCAAACTGGGCTGAGTAGTTGAATTTATTCTCAAAACCCACAGAGGAGCTGCTATTTGAAAGAAGGAAAAAATAACGTAAAAATACGGCACAACGTCAACTGGTGACCTGTGAGACGGCCCCCTTCAAAGCAGCTGATAGATAACGCTTTCTGCTGACAGCTCTGGTCTTGGTTCATTATAGAGTTATACAGCACGGCCCTTCGATCCAAGCAGTCAACGCCGATCATGTTCATTTGACCGTCTGACCTGGTTTGATGAATCCTGTTGTCTGATCATGAGTGCTATCCTGCACGCTGTGTTCGAGCAAATGAAGACCATCTCGTCTAACACCAGTGGCAGGAGAGGTGATAAAATCCATAATCAGAGCAAATAGTAACAGACACGTATAGAAATGTTTTCATTGAGGTTAATTTATAAAAGAGCGCGAAAGAGGCAGCTTTAAGGTTTTGAAGCGCACTCGAGCTAGGTAGGAGTCGCACCTACAGTCTTCTGATCCGTAGTCAGACGCGTTATCCATTGCGCCACTAGCCCGCACGCCACGTCAGGGGATAGGATGAGTCCCCTCTGCAATTCTGTGGTTTTGATGATTAAATGAGTGGCAAGAGTGAATCGACAAGCGGAATATTCAGCAAGGTAATCAGTTTCACTGTTTGACCTCGTTCACTTTGAAAGCTGATGAATTTCACCGAAAACTAAGACCACACCTCACATTCAGATCACGTCTTCGCTAAGTCAGTTTACAAACTTCGAGGTTACAAAAAAAATCACGAACTGCGGATGCTGGAAATCAGGAACAAAGTCAGAAATTGCTGGGTAATCGGTCTGACAGCATCTGTGGAATGAAATCACACTTAACGTTCGGGTCCGGAGATAAGGAGACATTTCTTTCGCCAGAATGTGGTGAATCTGTGGAATTCATTGCCACAGAAAGCTGTCATTGGAGGAAGCCAGGCCATTGACTATATTTAAAACAGAGACAGATACGTTCTTGAGGAGCAAGGGAATCAAAGGTTAGGGGGAGAAAGCGGGAAAATGGGATTGGAAAACCTATTATCAGTATTGGCGGAGCAGAAGGATGGGCTGAGTGGCATAATTTATGCTCCCCTGTCTTATGGACCTTTCCTCAGAACTAGTCTGATTTCTGATTTTATTCCAGGATACAAAATCGATTTGAAGAGAAAATTAGAAAGTTTAGCAATGATGTGAACTTTAGTTTTCAAAGCATTTGATTTCTTTTCAAACTGGGCTGAGTGGTTGAATTTATTCCCAAAATCCACAGAGGAGCTGCTATTTGAAAGAAGGAAAAAATAACATAAAAATACGGCACAACGTCAACTGGTGACCTGTGAGTGGGCCCCTTCAAAGCAGCTGATAGATAACGCTTTCTGCTGACAGCTCTGGTCTTGGTTCATTATAGAGTTATACAGCACGGCCCTTCGATCCAAGCAGTCAACGCCGATCATGTTCATTTGACCGTCTGACCTGGTTTTATGAATCCTGTTGTCTGATCATGAGTGCTATCCTGCACGCTGTGTTCGAGCAAATGAAGACCATCTCGTCTAACACCAGTGGCAGGAGAGGTGATAAAATCCGTAATCAGAGCAAATTGTAACAGACACGTATAGAAATGTTTTCATTGAGGTTAATTTATAAAAGAGCGCGAAAGAGGCAGCTTTAAGGTTTTGAAGCGCACTCGAGCTAGGTAGGAGTCGAACCTACAATCTTCTGATCCGTAGTCAGACGCGTTATCCATTGCGCCACTAGGCCACACGCCATCCCCCGCGAAAGGATGAGTCCCCTCTGCAATTCTGTGGTTTTGATGATTAAATGAGTGGCAATCGTGAATCGACAAGAAGAATATTCAGCAAGGTAATCAGTTTCACTGTTTGACCTCGTTCACTTTGAAAGTTGATGAATTTCACCGAAAACTAAGAGAACACCTTCCATTCAGATCACGTCTTCGTTTACAAACTTCGAGGCTACAAAAAAAAATCACGAACTGCGGATGCTGGAAATCCGGAACAAAGTCAGAAATTGCTGGGTAATCGGTCTGACAGCATCTGTGGAATGAAATCACACTTAACGTTCGGGTCCGGAGATAAGGAAACATTTCTTTCGCCAGAATGTGGTGAATCTGTGGAATTCATTGCCACAGAAAGCTGTCATTGGAGGAAGCCAGGCCATTGACTATATTTAAAACAGAGACAGATACGTTCTTGAGGAGCAAGGGAATCAAAGGTTAGGGGGAGAAAGCGGGAAAATGGGATTGGAAAACCTATTATCAGTATTGGCGGAGCAGAAGGATGGGCTGAGTGGCATAATTTCTGCTCCTCTGTCTTATGGACCTTTCCTCAGAACTAGTCTGATTTCTGATTTTATTCCAGGATACAAAATCGATTTGAAGAGAAAATTAGAAAGTTTAGAAATGATGTGAACTTTAGTTTTCAAAGCTTTTGATTTCTTTTCAAACTGGGCTGAGTAGTTGAATTTATTCTCAAAACCCACAGAGGAGCTGCTATTTGAAAGAAGGAAAAAATAACATAAAAATACGGCACAACGTCAACTGGTGACCTGTGAGACGGCCCCCTTCAAAGCAGCTGATAGGTAACGCTTTCTGCTGACAGCTCTGGTCTTGGTTCATTATAGAGTTATACAGCACGGCCCTTCGATCCAAGCAGTCAACGCCGATCATGTTCATTTGACCGTCTGACCTGGTTTGATGAATCCTGTTGTCTGATCATGAGTGCTATCCTGCACGCTGTGTTCGAGCAAATGAAGTCCATCTCGTCTAACACCAGTGGCAGGAGAGGTGATAAAATCCATAATCAGAGCAAATAGTAACAGACACGTATAGAAATGTTGTCATTGAGGTTAATTTATAAAAGAGCGCGAAAGAGGCAGCTTTAAGGTTTTGAAGCGCACGCGAGCTAGGTAGGAGTCGAACCTACAGTCTTCTGATCCGTAGTCAGACGCGTTATCCATTGCGCCACTAGCCCACACGAGGCCCTTCGCGACCGGATGAGTCCCCTCTGCAATTCTGTGGTTTTGATTATTAAATGAGTGGCAATAGTGAATCGACAAGAAATCCGTTGATGAACTTCACCGAAAAACTAAGACCACACCTCAAATTCAGATCACGCCTTCCCTAAATCATTGTATTGGGAAAATGTATTGGGAAAACCAATCAGCCATATTGGCGGAGCTGAATCGATGGGCTGAGTGGCATAATGTCTGCTCCTCTGTCTTATGGACCTTTCCTCAGAACGAGTCTGAGTTCTGATTTTATTCCAGGATACAAAATCGATTTGAAGCGAAAGTTAGAAAGTTTAGAAATGATGTGAACTTTACTTTTCAAAGTTTTTGATTTATTTTAAAACTCTGCTGAGCAGTTGAATTTTTCACCAAAACCCACAGAGGAGCTGCTATTTGAAAATCGTAAAAATTACATTATAATATGGCACAACGCCAACTGGTGACCTGTGAGACGTCCCTCTTCAAAGCAGCAGAGAGGTAACGCTTTCTGCTGACAGTTCTTGGTTCATTATAGAGTTATACAGCACGGCGCTTCGGTCCAACCAGTCAACGCCGATCATGTTCCCAAACTAAACGAGTCCCACTTGCCTGCGTTTGACCCATATCCCTCCTAACCGTTCATCTTCATGAACTATCAAAATATCTTTTACACGTTGTAACTGTATCTGCATACCCCGCTTCTCTGGCGGTTCATAACGACACATACATTACTCTCTGCATAAAAACATTGCCCTTCCTGCCCTTTTTAAATCTTTCCCTTCTTACCATAAAATTCCGCCCCTTGCGTTGAAATCTCGCACCCTTGGGTAAAGAACCTTGTCATTCACATGATCGATGCTCTCACGATTTTATAAACCTCAATGAGGTCACCCCCTGATCTTCTGAAGCTGCATTGAAAAAGTCCCTGACTTCCCAGCATATTTTAAAATCTGAAATACTCCTGGCAATATCCTGGTAAATCCTTTCTGAACACGTTCACGTTTAATAATTTCCTTCCCATAACAGCGGTCCAGAACTGCTCATGGTATTGGAGAGGAGGTCTCATTAACATGCTGTACATTCCCAACATGACATCCCAGCGCCGATGCTAAGCAAAGCAAGCGTGCCAAACGCGTTCTTAATTACCCTCTCTAACAGTACAGCAAATTTCAAATAATTATCTTCCTGAACTCCGAGGTCCCTCAGGCTGCGACCGAGCCTGCTTCCACCACTTCCTCTCTCAGTATGTTCCAGGCATTCACCACTCTGTCTGAAAACTTGCCTCGCACATCTCTTTTAAACATTCCCCGCTATCCCTGCACCTTGAACCTGTGTGCCCGATTTATTGACCCCTCCACCCTGGGAAAGAAAAGCCTCATATCCATGACATTCACAGACTTATAAATTTCTATAAGGTCAACCCTCAACCTGTTGCATTTCAGTGAAAACAAACCAAGTCTATCCAACCTTCCTTCATAGTTAAAATCCCCCGTACTGGGCAATATCCTGTTACAACTTTCTGTAAGCTCTCCATAGCATGCACAACCTTCTGGCAGTGTGGTGACCCGAACTGTACGCATTGCTCCAGGAATTCCAAGTAGCAAGGAATTTCAAGGATGTGTTCTTCTGATTCTTTCTCCCTGCTCCAGGGACGGTACTGTTTATCGCTTTCGCCTCTCTCCATTGGCACATTATTCAAAACCATTTTCTTCCACTTGGTACACAACGAGTACTGAGAGATCGCAAAGCTGAAGACTGGGCTTCCATGTTTCCACCACCAACCGAATTTATTTTTCTAAAACCTTGTCTCAATCCCCCCATTTCATCATGACCAGGAAGGAGGGAGTTTAGTTTTGTGGAGAGATTCCAGAAGCCAGGATTATTCTCTTTAGAACAAAGAAGATGAAACGGAGATTTCATGACACTAGTGTTTGTGTAGAGCAGATATTGAGAAATTGTTTCCACAGAGCAGGATCAGCGAGCAGAGGACTGGGATTTTAGAACATTGGAGAAAGACGGAGTTTCATTTATATAGTACTTCTCACCACCAGTGATGAAGCATGATAAGGACAGGCAGAGGTTCTATTAAACTTTTTTCATTCTTCTTCCGTGTGTGATATATTCACTGCAAAGATCCTTAGGGATCCCAGAGTGACGTTGGTATCAGTGAAATCGCACTTACACCACCCTGACCCGAATCATACTCTAAAACCGACGAGGAAGAACAAAGCAGCATGGAATCCATTGACCTTTCTTCAGAACTGTGATCTCTACAGATGCTGGCAGACCTGCCGAGTTTCTTCTGCAATTTCTGTACTATAGTCATAGAGATGTACAGCATGGAAACAGACCCTTCAGTCCAACGCATCCATGCTGACCAGATATCCTAACCGAACATAGTCCCATTGCCAGCACTATGCCCATATCCTTCTAAACCCTTCCTATTCATACACCCATCCAGATGCCTTTTAAAAGCTGTAATTGTAGCAGCCTCCACCACTTCCTCTGGTTGCCCATTCGATACACGCACCAGACTCTGTGTGAAAACGTTGTCCCTTAGCTTCCTTTTAAGTTTTCCCCTCACACCCTGAGCTTATGCCTTCGCATTCTGGACTTCCCCAACACAGGGGAAAGACCTTGTCTATTTACACTATCCATGCCCTTCATGATTTTATAAACCTCTATAAGGTCACCTCTCAGCCTCCGATGGTCCAAGGAAAACAGCCCCAGCCTCTTCAAACTCTCCCTATACCTCAAATCCTTCAACCCTGCCAACATCCTTGTCAATCATTTCTGAACCCTTTCAAGTTTCACGACATTCTTGCTCTGGGAGGGAGACCAGAATTGCACACAATATTCCAAAACCAATGTCCTAGACAGCTGCAACATGACCTCCCAACTCTTATACTCAATTCTCTGACCAAAAAATGAAAGCATACCAGACACCTTCTTCACTATTCTATCTACCCGCGACTCTGCTTTCAAGGAACTATGAACCTGTACTCCAAGGTCTTTTTCGTTCAGCAATACTCCCCAGACCCTTACCATTAAGTGTATAAGTCCTGCTAAGATTTGCTTTTCCAAAATGCAACACATCACATTTATCTAAATTAAACTCCATCCAACACTCCCCAGCCCATTGACCTATTTGATCAATAATCTTTTGTGGACAGCCACACATTTATCCACATTAAACTGCATCTGCCGTGCAACCGTCCACTCACCTAGCCTGTCCAGGTCACCCTGTATTCTCCTAACTATCTCCTCACATTTCTTCCTACCAGCCAGCTTTATGTCATCAGCAAATTTGCTAATATTACTTTTAATACCTTCATCTATATCATTAATGTACATTGCAAATAGCAGCAATCCCAGCACTGATCCCTGCGATACATCACTTGTCACCGCCTGCCTTTCCGAGAGGGAGCCTATTATCACTACTCTTTGTTTCCTGTCAGCCAACCAATTTTCAATCCATGTCAGTATTTTGCCCCTAATACCATGTGCCCTAATTTGGCTCACTAACCACCTATGTGAGACTTTATCAAAGGCTTTCTGAAAGTCCAGGTATACTACATCCACTGGATCTCCCTTGTCCATCTTCAGAGTTACATCCTCAAACATTCCAGAAGATTAGAGCTGAAAATGTGTTGCTGGAAAAGCGCAGCAGGTCAGGCAGCATCCAGGGAACAGGAGAATCGACGTTTCGGGCATAAGCCCTTCTTCAGGAATCCTTGGTATTCATTATTGGTAGAGGAATTGAGTTCCGGAGTCCTGAGGTCATGTTGCAGTTGTATAAGACTCTGGTGCGGCCACATCTGGAGTATCTGCAGTTTTGGTCGCCATACTATAGGAAGGATGTGGAGGCACTGCAACGGGTGCAGAGGAGGTTTACCAGGATGTTGCCTGGTATGGTAGGAAGATCGTATGAGGAAAGGCTGAGGCACTTGGGGTTGTTTTCATTGGAGAAAAGAAGGTTTAGGGGTGACTTGATAGAGGTGTACAAGATGATTAGGGGTTTAGATAGTGTTGACAGTGAGAATCTTTTTCCACGTATGGGGTCAGCTATTACAAGGGGGCATAGCTTTAAATTAAGGGGTGGTAGGTAGAGGACAGATATTAGGGGTAGGTTCTTTACTCAGCGAGTCGTGAGTTCATGGAATGCCCTGCCAGTAGCAGTGGTGGACTTTCCCTCATTATGGGCATTTAAGCGGGCATTGGATAGGCATATGGAGGATAGTGGGCTAGTGTAGGTTAGGTGGGCTTGGATCGGCGCAACATCAAGGGCCGAAGGGCCTGTACTGCGCTGTATTCTTCTATGTTCTATGTTCTATGTTCTATGTTCTATGTTCTATGTTATACGTTTTCCTTTTTGTCTTTATATGGTCCTTAACTTGCCTCGTCAGCCACGGCCACCCATGCCTCCCCTTAGGATCTTTCTTCCTTTTTGGAATGAACTGATCCTGCATCTTCTGCATTATACCCAGAAATACCTGCCATTGTTGTTCCACTGCCATCCCTGCTAGGGTATTGCACCATTGAACTTTGGCCAGCTCCTCCCTCATAGCTCCATAGTTCCCCTTATTCAACTGAAATATTGTCACTTCCGATTCTATCCTCTCCCTTTCAAACTGCAGATTAAAGCTTACTGTATTGTGGTCACTACCTCCTAATGGCTCCTTTACTTCGAGGTCCCTGATCAAATCCGGTTCGTTGCACAACACCAGATCCAGAATTGCTTTCTCCCTAGTAGGCTCTAGCACAAGCTGTTCTAAGAATCCATCTCGGAGGCACTCCACACACTCCCTTTCTTGGGGTCCAGTACCATCCTGTTTCTCCCAGTCTACCTGCATGTTGAAGTCCCCCATAACAACTGTAGTAATATCTTTGCGACAGGCCAATTTCAGCTCCTTATTCAACATCTAGGCTACTGTTTGGGGGCCTGTAGATAACTCCCATTAGGGTCTTTCTACCTTTAGAATTTCTCAGCTCTATCCATATTGACTCTACATCCCCTGATTCTAGGTCACCCCCGCGCAAGGGACTGAATATCATTCCTTACCAACAGGACCACCCCCACCCCCTCTGCCAGTCAGTCTATCGTTACAATAGCACGTACAACCTTGAATATTCATTTCCCAGGCCCTGTCCACTTGAAGCCACGTCTCAGTTATCCCCTCAACATCGTAACTGCCAATTTCCAAATGAGCCTCAAGCTCATCCACCTTATTTCTAATGCTTCGTGCATTCAAATATAATATTTTTAATTTGTTACTCCCCTCACCCTTCCTTATCAATCCCTATTTCAGTTGACCTTACGGCATGATCCTTTTTTGAGTTTTCTGCTCCATTGATTTCGTTGTCTTTCTTAACTTCTCTTGTTCTAAATTTCCATTTAACTTCCTTCTTAAACTTCCAGTTTGTCCCTTCCCCCCATTTAGTATAAACGGAGCTGTGTTGCAGTGGCAAATCTACCTGCCAGAATGCTGGTCCCCCACCTATTAAGGTGCAACCCGTCCCTCTTGTATAACTTATCCTTACCGCTAAACATACTCCAGTGATCCAAGAATTTAAATCCTTGCTTCATGCATTAGTTCCCCAGCCACACATTCAAGTCCATTATCTGCCTGTTCCTGTCCTCTCCAGCCCAGGGAACCGGAAGCAAACCGGAGATAAACCACCCTGGATGTCCTGCTTTTCAGCCTTCTTCCGAGTTCGCCGAAGTCCGGCTGTAGAATGTCCCTCCTCTTCTTCCTTACGTCATTTGTGCCGACAAGCACCACCACGTCCGGCTCTTCACCTTCGCCCTTGAGGATTTCCTGCACTCTGTCTGCGATATCCTTAATCCTGGCACCAGGAAGGCAACAGGCAATCATCAAATATCGCCTGTTGCCGCAGAAAGCCCTTTCAGTCCCTCTCACTATGAAGTCCCCTATTACCATGGCTCTATGTAATGTTTGAATCCTCGGCTCTGCCTCCACGCCAATTTCTGATTGGCAGACCTGACCGCCTCTCGGACTGGCAGTGACGTCTGTCTCTACGGTTTCCAAGAGATTCAACCTGTTCCTGACAGTTACTTCCCCAGATCAGATCAGATCAGTAACTAAACGCATACACTCGTGGAAGAACAAATGTTCTGTGTCTTTGAGACAACAAATAGTACTCTGCAGACCACAGATCTCCTTTTGAATGGATATTTGCACTTGCTGTGTATGTTCAAAACAAGTGGTGAACCTTATACAATTGGTAAATTAGTGCCATTGCAAGATAATGGATTATGGTACGATCCTCACGGAACAGAAGAGGATGTAAATGAAAGGTCCCTTTGTTCTGTTGGAGAAATGTTCTTCTGTTCCAGTTGTGATTGACTCCTCAAAAGATTAATAATGACTGTTTGAATTATTGATCAGAATCTTGTGTCGAGTGTTAGTTTAAGATTCACATCAACAACCTGCCTGGATAAACGTGTGCTTCTGATCGATCGTGATTGATTTTCGCTTTTGTTTTGTGTTCGATGCAAATTCCTGAAGAGTGAAGCTGGAAGGAATGAAGGGAGTGGAAATAGTATTCCTTTAATTTTGTCAATAAATGTCAATAAAGCATTGGCGACAGGTTCTAATTCTTGATTTAGAGCAATGTCCAGTATTCAGGAAAGACTGGTGAGATAAATTGACCAAAATAGATTTCATCTGCAGATCTATAGACGCTGAGGGGGAATGAAAACTCCACGCAGACTCTCATCGGACCTGGGTCGCTGTTGCTGAGAGGAAATGGCGCTGACTACTCCGTTGAAACAAAACCGGCCGGTTTTCTCCGGCGGGGAATTGAACCCAAGCCTTCCGCATGACAGGCGGGGATACAAACCACGATACCATCCAGGAACTCCCCGCAAGGGTCTTGCTCTTCAACCTATTGCGTCTGTACCTGTCAGCAAATAATCGTATTATTTTTCTATTAACATTTTTAATCATTTGCTCCATAGACTTGTGCACCTTCGCATCGCAAATTCACATCGGAATACCACTTCAGGTTATGAGGGTTTCTGCCTGTCCGGCCTCTTACATAGAGTGACTTAAAGATTCAATCACCCGCTGGCTGATAAAGTTTCTTTCCGCACATCCGGACAAAGATTAGATTAGATTCCCTCCAGTGCGGAAACAAGACCTTCGGCCCAACCATTCCATACCGCCTCTCAGAAGAATAACCCACCCAGACCCATTTCCCTCGTTATGCACCGAGCACTATGGGCAATTTCGCTTGGCGAATTCACCTGACCCTGCAGAGATTTGGACTGTGGGAGGAAACCGGAGCACCCGGAGAAAACCCACGGCAGACACCGGGAGAATGTGTACTATCCACACAGACCTGGGACCCTGGTGCTGTGAGGCAGAAACAGCCAGAGGACAAGGTAGCGAAGGTTGGGATTTGATGTGGGAGTTGAGGTGCCAAGGGCACAAGGCGTTGTGAAGCACAAATGGCAAATTCAGGTAACGTTGTGGTATATTTTGTGGTAAACATAAATTCTACAAGAGAGACGGCTTGCACCATAACAGGTTAGGGACCAGTATTCTGGCATGCAGGTTTTCTACTGCAACACCGCTACATTTAAACTAAGTAGCGGGGGGGGGGGGGGGGGGGGGGGGGGGGGAGGGGGGGGGACAAGCTGGATGTTTAAAAAGGAAATTGAAGGGAAAGTTAGAACAAGAGAAGTCAAGAAAGACAACTATTAATGAGGCAGAAAACTCGGAAAGGCATCATGCTGTAAGGTTGAGTGAAATAAGGGTTGATGGGAAGGGTGAGAACAGTAACAAATTAAAAATACTATACATGAATGCATTAGACATAAGATGGATGAGCTTGTGGCTCTTTTGGAAATTGGCAGATACGATATTGTGGGGATAACTGAGACGTGGCTTCAAGTGGACAGGGCCTGGGAAATGAATATTCAAGGCTACACGTGTTATCGTAAGGACAGACTGAAGGGCAGAGGGGGTGGGGTGGCCTTGTTGGTAAGGGAGGATATACAGTCCCTTGCGCGGGGGGACCTAGAGTCAGGAGATGTAGAGTCAGTGTGGATAGAGCTTCGAAATACTAAGGGTAAAAAGACCCTTCTTGGGAGTCATCTACAGGCCCCCAAACAGTAGTCTGGATGTCGGATGTAAGTTAAATCAGGAGCTGAAATTGGCCTGTCGCAAAGATGTCACTACAGTTGTTATGGGGGATTTTAACATGCAGGTAGACAGGGAGAATCAGGATGGTATTGGGCCACAAGAAAGAGACTTTGTGGAGTGCCTCAGAGATGGATTCTTAGAGCAGCTGGTGCCGGAGCCGACCAGGGAGAAGGCAATTCTGGATCTGGTATTGTGTAATGAACCAGAATTGGTCAGAGACCTCGAAGTGAAGGAGCCATTGGGAAGTAGTGACCATAATACAATAAGCTTCAATCTGCAATTTGAGAGGGAGAGGGTACAGTCGGAAGTGACAGTACTTCTGTTGAATAAAGGGAATTATGGAGCTATGAGGGAGGAGCTGCCCAAAGTTCAATGGTGCAATACCTTAGCAGGGATGGCCGTGGAGGAACAATGGCGGATATTTCTGTGTATAATGCAGAAGTTGCAGGGTCAGTTCATTCCTAAAAGGAAGAAAGATCCCAGGAGGAGGCATGGGCGGCCGTGGCTGACGAGGGAAGTAAAGAAACATATAAAGTTAAAAGAGAAAAAGTATAACATAGCTAAGATAAGTGGGAAAACTGAGGACTGGGAAGCTTTTAAAGAGCAACAGAGGATTACTAAGAAGGAAATACGCAGACAAAAAATGGGGTACGAAGGTAAACTGGCCAAGAATATTAAGGAGGATAGTAAAAGCTTTTTTAGGTATGTGCAAGGCAAAAAAATGGTTAGGACAAAAATTGGGTCCTTGAAGACAGAAACAGGGGACTATATTACTAGGAACAAAGAAATGGCAGAGGAATTAAATGGGTACTTCAGATCTGTGTTCACTTGGGAAGACACAAGCAATCTCCCTGAGGTAACAGTGGCTGAAGGACCTGAACTTAAGGGAATTTATATTTGCCAGGATTTGGTGTTGGAGAGACTGTTAGGTCTGAAGGTTGATAAGTCTCCGGGGCCTGATGGTCTGCATCCCAGGGTACTGAAGGAGGTGGCTCGGGAAATCGTGGATGTGTTGGTGATTATTTTCCAGAGTTCAATATATTCGGGGTCGGTTCCTGAGGATTGGAGGGTGGCTAATGTTATACCACTTTTTAAGAAAGGTGGGCGAGAGAAAGCAGGTAATTATCGACCAGTTAGTCTGACCTCAGTGGTGGGAAAGATGCTGGAGTCTATTATAAAGGATGAAATTACTGCACATCTGGATAGTAGTAACAGGATAGGACAGAGTCAGCATGGATTTATGAAGGGGAAATCATGCTTGACTAATCTTCTGGAATTTTTTGAGGATGTAACTCTGAAATTGGACGAGGATAATCCAGTAGATGTAGTGTACCTGGACTTTCAGAAAGCTTTTGATAAAGTCCCACACAGGAGGTTAGTGAGTAAAATTAGGGTGCATGGTATTGGGGGTAAAGTACTAGATTGGATTGAAAATTGGTTGGCTAATAGGAAACAAAGGATAGTGATAAATGGCTCCATTTCGGAATGGCAGGCAGTGACCAGTGGGGTATCGTAGAGATCCGTGCTGGGACCACAGCTTTTAAAAATATATGTTAATGATATAGAAGAATTTATCAGCAATAACATTAGCAAATTTGCTGATGATACAAAGCTGGGTGGCAGGGTGAAAAGTGATGAGGATGTTAGGAGATTACAGGGTGACCTGGACAAGTTAGGAGAGTGGGCAGATGCATGGCAGATGCAGTTTAATGTGGATAAATGTATGGTTATCCACTTTGGTAGCAAGAACAGGAAGGCAGACTCCTACCTCATTGGAATCAATTTAGGTAAAGAGGCAGTACAGAGAGATCTGGGTGTTCTTGTACACCAGTCAATGAAGGCAAGCATGCAGGTACAGCAGGTAGTGAAGAAGGCTAATAGCATGCTGGCTTTCATAACAAGAGGAATTGAGTATAGAAGCAAAGAGGTGCTTCTGCAGCTGTACAGGGCCCTGATGAGACCACACCTGGAGTACTGTGTGTAGTTCTGATCTCCAAATTTGAGAAAAGACATTCTGGCTATTGAGGGAGTGCAGCTTAGATTCACGAGGTCAATTCCTGGAATGGCAGGATTACCTTACACTGAAAGACTGAAGCGACTGGGCTTGTATACCCTTGAGTTTCGAAGATTGAGAGGGGATCTGATTGAGACGTACAAGATTATGAAAGGATTGGACACTCTGGCAGTAGGAAACATATTTCCACTGATGGGTGAGTGCCGAACCAGAGGACACAGCTTAAAAATACGGGGTAGACCATTTAGGACAGAGCTCAGGAGAAACTTCTTCACCCAGAGAGTGGTGGCTGTGTGGAATGCTCTGCCCCAGAAGGCAGTGGAGGCCCACTCTCTGGATTCATTTAAGAAGGAGTTGGATAGAACTCTCAAAAATAGTGGAATCAAGGGTTATGGAGATAAGGCAGGAACAGGACACTGATTAAGAATGATCAGCCATGATTATATTGAATGGCGGTGCAGGCTCGAAGGGCTGAATGGCCTACTCCTGCACCTATTGTCTATTGTCTATTGTCTATTGGACTCTGTAGAGACGAACAATGCAGAGTCCAGTTAGAGTTTAGGTTAAACGTTGTGGAATGTCTGGACTTGTAATTTCCAATGTGGTGAGGAAGAGGAGCTGATCACTCTGACCAAGAGCCAAACCCGAGTGGAGCACACGTTACCAAGTAGGGAGCATGAACACTGTGAGTAACCATGATACCCTGCCAGTCTGTAGTAGAATGACAGAGCTGGAATACTGACGGTGGCCTGGAGGGTAAATGGTCCCACCGGTAGAGAGCACACCGGGCCAGAAGTAGGTTTCTGGGCCAATCGGGAGGCGTTGGTTCAGTACACGTGGCTACACCCTGAGTCCCAGAACAAATTTGCTTTCACAGTATGGAACATGCATTATATGTGAACTTGCCTGCAACAAGGGTGCCACAATAGCCCCACTATTTTTCACAGGGTGATGAGCGACATTCTGAAGAAACTAGATTTACCAGAGATAGCACTACCCTCCAATATGTAGACGATATCCTAATTGCCTCAGATTCTGAGTCAGGGAAGCAGGAAGCTTTATGTCTGGTATTACAGGAATTGGCAACTGCAGGGTTAAAGTTAGCTCAACACAGGCACAAATTGGCAAAACACAAGTCTTATACCTGGGACACATTATATCTTAGGGACTCAAAGAAATGCCCAATGACCGCAAGGAGGCAAACCAACAGATGCCATGTCCTTTCATTGTCAGAGGAGTCAGAAAGGTCTTGGGACTGTTCAATACAGTTCGAGCTTTCTCCCCAAGTTTACAAAATTGATTCACACAAGGAAACTGAGGGCTGTCTCCAATATGGGATGGACAATGTGAGAGACAGTTTTTTTATCCCCAAGTTAGTCCGAGTTATACTTAGGAATACAGGAGAAAACGCAACTGAGGGAATTCTACACACTGGGGAACTACACAACTGTGGGGATATAGATGGAGATGAAGGCGGGGATGAAGATGGGAGAAAGTAAATGTTACCTTCCTGAGATACAGCCGAGGAGACCCGCTTCGTGAACGGGAAACGAAAATGAGTAGCATGGTCACCCCAAACAGAATAGGCAGTCGTAAATTATAAGTTAGAAACAGTTATGTCCAGAGGGACTGATGGAAGTCAGTGCACACAGATAGCAGAACTGGTAGCACTCACCAAAGCACTTGAACGAGCAAAGGAAATAATCGTGAATATATATACAGAAAGTCAATATGTCTTTGATGTAGTCCATGACTACATGGTGGCATGGGATAGAAGAAGGTTCGCTATCACGAGGAGAGCCTCTGTCCGACACCAATTGAAGAATTCAGGCACTATTGTGTGCCAGTGAACAGCCAAAAGAGGCTGCAGAAATAAAAGTAAAAGCGTATCAAAAGAAACCAGCAAAAGAGATTCCAAGTTTGCTAAAATTCAAAGGAAACCAGGCAGCAGACCGAGCAGCTCAGAAAGCCCAGAACAAGAAGCCATTGACGAAGCTGCAATACCCACTGTTGAATTAGTGAAAGATGCTATCCAAATTCAGCAGTGACAGGAGGACACCCATCAGGAAGAGAGAGAGAGAGCAATGGAGACTACAGGCAGCATTCAAAGGGGAGGATGGTGTCTGCAGATTAATAGACAAGGTGTTGGCACCAGCACGTACACAAAACACATTGCTTGAACTGCACCACGGGCTCTCCCATACCGGTAGAGAGTCCATGATAGCAAGCCGAGGGAGAGAGTGGTGTTGGAAGAGAGGGGGATGAGATGTGGCCAAGTACTGCCACAGATGCATGGTTTGTGCACAACATAACCCAGGAAGACTCATAAAAGTTAGGGTGGGACACCTGCCCAGATCTAGGTGGCACTGGAAACACCTTCAGATAGATTTTACAGAGCCAGTACCACCCTCGCGTGGAAATCTTAATGCCTGGTCATCATGGACCAACTTACCTGGTGGGTAGAAGCATTCCCGCCCAAAACTGCACCACGACAACTGTAGCTTGAATATTGTTGAAGGAGTAATCCCGAGGTCGGATATCCCTCCAGGTCGACTCTGACCAAGGGTTACATTTTACTAATGAAATTAAGAGCAACCACGAATCAGGCAACCGAACTGACACCATATGAATTAATGACCA
Organism: Chiloscyllium plagiosum; assembly: GCF_037043375.1. Lineage (NCBI taxonomy): Eukaryota > Metazoa > Chordata > Chondrichthyes > Orectolobiformes > Hemiscylliidae > Chiloscyllium > Chiloscyllium plagiosum. Next base: position 17,116,644 of record NW_028270184.1, on the reverse strand, counting down.
GGTGAGCAATGCAATTGCTACAGAAATAATCACATGTGGCACCGACTTGGGTTCACTGAAATACAAAAGTCGGTGATATGTGATAGAATCAACTGCCAATTGAAAGGGATGTGGAAATCTGTAATTGATCAACATTACAGATTATTATCCTCCACAGACCAATATAAAACAATGAGCAGTGTTCTGGGAAAAAGTGAAGACTGCATATGCTGGAGTTCAGAGATAAAAATGTTGTACTGGAAAAGGAAAGCAGGTCAGGCAGCATTCAAGGAGCAGGAAAATCAAATTATCGGGCATAAGCCCTTCATCAGGAATTCCTGCTAAGGGGGCGATGAGGCAACCATGGCTGACAAAGGAAGACATGAACAGCATAAAAGCTAAAGCAAAAGCATGCAATGTGGTAAGGTTTGGTGGGAAACCAGAGGATTGAGCGGCTCTATAAAAACCAGCGGACGATAGCTAAAAAATCAATAAGAGGTAGGGGAAGAAGATGAGATATGAGAGTCAGCGAGCTGTAAGCGTGACTATGTTTGGTTATTGTTATTCTAGCCTATACGTTAGCTCTCCCAATGATGACAATAACTCCCAGATGTTACTATCCTGCTGAGGCAGCAAGAAATTTACATGTAACTGTCAGAGTCAGATTCACCTATTAACCACATCTGGGATGAAATCATTTTGATCGTTCAGGTTTTCTTTATTGGTAATAGAAGAAAGAGAACAGAGAACAGTACAACACAGGAATAGGCTCCAACACAGGAATGCCCTGTAATTCCTGATGAAGGGCTTTTGCCCGAAACGTCGATTCTCTTGCTCTTCGGATGCTGTTCTTTGCCAGTACAACACTCTCGACAATGAACATTGTTCCCCAGAGTCCAATATAAAACAGTGATCATTATTACATTATTCTCCAGAATCCAATGTAAAATATTGAGTATGATTTCCCACACCCGAGTTTAAAACAATTTAGCTGTCTAGGTTTGTTCAATACGTTCGCAGAAGTTGTATGACTCTTTGATCTTTTACTTGTAAATGCTGTGTCCGATGTACTCTCTCACACTAGCTGCCTGAGGAAGGAGCGGGACGCTGGACGCTTGCACTTTCAGATAAACCTGTTGGACGATAACCTAGTGTTGTGTGATTTTTGACTTTGTCCACTCCAGTCCAACTGCATCGTGGTTTGATGTCGGTGGGAACTGGGTAAAGATTGAAATATGTCTTTTCAGTGAAAAGAACATTTACCGTTCAGAATCAAAATTGAGTTGTTCATCATCTTAACTCATTTTGTTCTGTGTTGTTGGTTGATCTGTTATTTTACCGCCTTCCGTGATTATTTTCTTTCATTTACTTTGAGAAAATTGCTCTTCTGCTACTCGCTCCGGCTCCAAAATGAAAACGTGTGTTTTCATTTGTCCGTCTGACCTGGTGTTACGAATCCTGTTGTCTGATCATGAGTCCTATCCAGCACGCTGTGTTCGAGCAAATGAAGACCATCTCGTCTAACACCAGTGGCAGGAGAGGTGATGAAATCCATAATCAGAACAAATGCTAACAGACACCAATAGAAATGTTTTCATTGAGGTTAATTTATAAAAGTGTGCGAAAGAGGCAGCTTTGAGGCGCACGCGAGCTAGGTAGGAGTCCAACCTATAATCTTCTGATCCGTAGTCAGACGCGTTATCCATTGCGCCACTAGCCCACACCCCACCCTCAGGTCCCTCAGTACCCTATCATTAATTGTGTAACTTCCTGTCCTTGTTTGTACAACAATGAAAATGCCAATTTTGTATGCAATTGGCAAGCTTGTCCCGAATCCCGTGAGATCCAACATTATCAATTACCCTTCCATACTAAAAATATCGACACTTACAGGATCCATATCCGTCTATTCCCTTCCTACTCATGTATTAGTCTTGGTGTTTCTTGAATGCTGCTACTTAGCCCGCTTCCACCACTTCCTCTCTCAGTATGTTCCAGGCATTCACCACTCTTTGTCTGAAATCTTGCTTCGCACATCTCTTTTAAACATTCCCCGCTCTTCCTGCACCTTGAATCTGTGTCCCCAGTTATTGACCCCTCCACCCTGGGGGAAAAAAAGCCTCCTATCCATGACATTCACAAACTTATAAATTTTTTTGAGGCCAACCCTCAACCTGTTGCATTTCTGTCGAAACAAACCAAGTCTATCCAACCTTCCTTCATAGATAAAATCCCTCGTACTGGGCAATAAGCTGTTACAACTTTCTGTATGCTCTCCATAGCATGCACAACCTTCTGGCAGTGTGGTGACCCGAACTGTACGTATTGCTCCAGGAATTCCAAGGAGCAAGGAATTTCAAGAATGTGTTCTTCTCAATCTTTCTCACTGCTCCAGGGATGTTGCTGTTTTGTTGCTTCCCCTGGTTTCGGCCTCTCTCCATTTGCACATTATTCAAACATTTTCTTCCACTTGGTACACAACGAGTACTGAAAGATCGCAAAGCTGAAGACTGGGCTTCCATGTTTCCACCACCAACTGAATTTGTTTTTCTAAAACCTTGTCTCAATCCCCCATTTCATCATGACCAGGAAGGAGGGAGTTTAGTTTTGTGGAGAGATTCCAGAAGCCAGGATTAATCTCTTTAGAACAAAGAAGATGAAATGGAGATTTCGTGGCACTAGTGTTTGGGTAGAGCAGATATTGAGAAATTGTTTCCACAGAGCAGGATCAGTAAGAGGGGACTGGGATTTTAGAACATTGGAGAAAGACGGAGTTTCATTTATATAACATTTTTCACCACCAGTGATGAAGCATGATGAGGACAGGCAGAGGTTATTTTAACGTTGTTTCATTCTTCTTCCGTGTGTGATATATTCACTGCAAAGATCCTGAGGGATCCCAGTGTGACATTGAATCATTGAATTCGCACTTACTCCTCTCTGACCCGAATCATACTCTAAAACCGACGAGGAGGAACAAAGCAGCATTCTACAGAACTGAAATCTCTCTCCAGATGCTGGCTAGTCCTTTGGGTTATGGCATGTCCTCATTCCACTATCTTTCCCTTAGGCATCTGTTGATGAAATTGCGAGGGTTTTTGGCGAATACATTGTAGAGGTGTTCTTCTTCCTCTTTTTGCAGTGCTGCAGTGTGTTGTGGCCCTTTTGAACAGTGTCTTGCTGCAACTTATTTTGTGTGTGTTGGGGTGGTTGCTTTCGTAGTTCAGGACTTGGTCTGTGTGTGTGGTTTTTCCTGTATACCTTTGTGGCGAATTCTCCGCTCGGTGTTCTCTGTAACATCACGTCGAGGAATGGGAGTTGGTTGTCCTTTTCTTCCTCTCTAGTGAATCGGATTCCTGTGAGTGTGGCGTTGATGATCCGGTGTGTGTTTTCTATTTCTGTGTTTTTAATGATTACAAAGGTGTCATCTACATATCTGACCCAGAGTTTGGGTTGAATTTGCGTTAAGACTGTTTGTTCTAATCTTTACATTCCAGCTTCTGCTATGAGTCCAGAGATGCGTGAAACATAATCCCCGCTGCTCAGTTTCCATATCCAAATCAATGATATTGATTCTGAATAGTTTGAGTCCACTCACTGATCCTTGCAATACCCCATTGGTCACAATCTACCTACATGAGAATGAACCATGTATTCCTCTTCAGGTAGCTGTGCACAAGGATCATAAGGCACATAATTATAGCAAAAGATCTCAGTGTCATGCAACTGAAATGATATTTGAAAAAACCTGGATTGATAAGTCTTTCATCTTTTAGTTTGGGATGCAAGTTTTGGTTCATTATGTGTAAATCGCAAAACTCAATTTAAGTCACCTGACCTCCCACCTTAGCCTCCCATGTTGACCACCTCAAACAGTCGACCTCTCCTCACCCACTCCAACCTCACACCTTCGCAACACGCAGCCTTCCACTCCCTTCACTCCACCCGAACCTTACCATCAAACCAGCGGACCATGCAGCGGTAGTTTGGCTCACTGACCTCTTCACCGCTGAAGCCAGACGGCAACTCGAAGACACCTCCTCCCTTTGGCCACTTGACCATGACCTCACCGCCCCTTACAAAACCATCATCTCGCACGCCATACACGACCTCATCACTTCAGGGAATCTCCCAAACACAGCCACCAAACTCAGTTTAGGAACCACACACCAATCGGTTCGAACTGCAGCAAGCACAGGACACTTCTATCTTCACCTTCCATTCCCCATCAACCTCCATATAGTTCATATCAAACTCTGATATCTCTGTCACCGACAAACGGACCCCATCACCAGAGAGATATATTTTCTTCCCTACCCATATCCATTTTCCATTAAGACCATACCTTCTGCGACTCCCTTGTCAGGTCCACACCCTCGCCCTCCCCACCAACACACCCTCCCCTCTTGGCATCTTCTCCTGCCAACCACAGGAATTGCAAAACCTGCGCCAACACCTCTCCCTCTCACCTCTGTCCAAAGCACCAAAGGAGCCTTCGACATCCAAAGGAATTTTACTTGCACTTGCACACATGTAATTTATTGTATCCGTTGTTGCTTTTGCAGTGTCCTCTTCATTGGGACGACAGGATGCCTACTTGCAGAACACTTCGGAAAACAACTCCAGGACACCCACACCAACCAACCCCACCACCTTGTGGCCAAAGACTTCAACTCCCCCTCCCACTCCATCAAGGACATGCAGGTCCTGGGCCTCCTTCATTGCCACACCCTAACCATCCCTCACCAACCAGGAGGAAGAACGCCTCATCATCCAATTTGGGATGCTCCAACCACGTGGCGTCCATGTGGATTTTACTAGTTTCCTCATTTACCCTCCTCCCCAGATCCCAGATCCAACCTTCGAACGTGGCACGGTCCGCTTGACCTATCCTACCTGTCAATCTTCTTTCCCATCTATCCACTCCACCCTCCTCTCCGACCTATCATCATTGCCCCCAACACCATCAACCTATCGCACTTTCAGCTACCTTCCCTCCAGTGCCATTCCCCCCCCCCCCCCCCCACCCCTTGGCTCACAAGCCTCATTCCTGATGACAAAATGACGCCCTTGCCCAAAATGACGTTTCTCCTGCTCCTCCGATGCTGCCTGACCTCCTGTGCTTTTCCAACACCACACTCTGGACTCCCATCTTTAATGCATTGTCTGAGCTGAGATGTCACCTTTTGTTATAAAACCTTAAATTATCTGGAGAAGGTGACATAAAAGAAGTTCTGGGATTTGTACATGAATGAACCGAAATTTGCCACCCATTCTGAAAGACGAAATATTTAATAACAATCCAGATTTGTTCAATAAATCATTTCAGCCTCGTGAATCTGTAATCTTCCGATATAAATTCTGTGTTTTATGGTCTTAGACTCCACAACCACCTGCAAATGGAGCAGCGCTCCGAAAGCTAGTGCTTCCAAGTAACCCTACTGGACTATGACCTGATGTTGTGTGATTTTTAACTGTCCACCCCAGTCCGACATCGGTTTCTCCACATCATATTAACTGCATGTTTGCCCCTGTGTCTTTTCAAACAGGGTTCTTCTTTCGTATCCACAACTTTTGTGTTTTTGTGATTATTGTAGCGATTGAGGGAGGACGAAAAACAATTCACAAGTTTTGGTGTGTGGAAGGCAGAAGGGTGAGGACGGGCTACTGAAGAAAGAGCTGCGACCATTGAGACGAATTTGAATGTCATTTCACACGATTCACGAAATGTTGCCATCCAGAAAAACGTCCTTGAGGCAGGAAATGAGAACAGAAATTGCTGGAGAACTCTGTGGAGAAAATAAAACTGAGTTAATGTTTCGGATGCCGTGACCCTTCATCACAGCTATTCAGAGTGAGGAATGTAAATTATGGATCAACCTATAGTAAAATTTGAGGCAAATAATGAATCTGTCCATGGGAGCTGCAGACAAAGGGGCTGGTGGGAGCAGGGTGGTGAAGTGGGGATAGGTGAAGACAGACAGAAGGTACGGAGGAATGAGTCTGATTGGTGACTGGGAGGAGGCCCTTTCTTTATCTGACATTGCGTGTCTTGATGGTGCGTTGCTGGTCGTCGGTGTGTGCGTGTGTATGTGTGCGTCACATCTTGTGTCATGTGACACACTGTAATTGTGTAGCCGGGGAATCCTCCCAATATGTATACTCCTGTTCAAAAGCAAAGAGAAAATGAATATTTGACTTATTTCTGATATCTCTAATAGCATGCTAAGATTTGGAGATGCCGGTGTTGGACTGGGGTGTACAAGGTTAAAAATCACACAACACCAGGTTATAGTCCAACAGATTTAATTGGAAGCACACTAGTTTTAGGATCAAAGCTCCTTCATCAGGTGATCACGTGTGGTGCCGCGGTAGCATGCTGGGCCCATAACCCAGAGGTTGATGGATCAAAGCAATCTTCCGTTTATCTGACATCGTGTGCCTTGCTGGTCGTCTGTGTGTGTGTTGCATTCTGCATCATGTGACACACTGGAATTGTGTAGCAGGGGAACCCTCCCAGTATGTATACTCATTATTCCCTTCATGCATAGCCCAGTTCAAAAGTAAAGAGAAAATGAATGTTTGTCTTATTTCTGACATCTCTAAGGGCGTACTAAAACGCTTGGAGCTGGCAGCAGAGTGGCGCAGCAGTAGCATGCTGGGATCACAACCCAGAGGTCGGTGGATAAAAGCAATCTTCTGCTAAATGTATTCTGGCACGGAAAGTTGTTTTCAATCGCATCGTTTTGATATCAGGAAACCCTTCAATGTGGAAGAAACCGTATTTATTCCGAGATGAGCGCCCGCGGTAGAATTTCATCTGTTCAGAGTATGGATTTGCAGGACTGTAATTACAAATGCCTTCTACTTTGTTTAAATGGCACACAATCTGAATGCAGTGAACACTTGTAATATTTTATAAATTCCTACTTCGGAAATAGAACCAGTCTGACTCAAGATTGGTATACAGACAGACTCTCACCTCGCACCCTGAATGCACAGAGTTGAGATGTCGCCTTTTTTCATAAAACCTTAAGTTATCTCGAGAATGTAACTTGAAATAAGTTTCTCGGATTTATAGATTAAATCCATTCTGAAAGATGCAAGACTTAACAGAAAGTGAGGATTAGTCAATAAATTGTATCAGATGCATGCATGTCACTATTATCTTTGCTACAAATTCTATGTCTCACGATCCTGCCCCATTAGTTACCTGATGAAGGAGAAGCGCTCGAAAGTTAATACTTCCAAATTAACCTGGTGAACTATAACCTGATGTGTGATTTTTAACTTTGTTCAGGGTATGGCAAGTGATTCCCTCTGCTGTTACATCACTGAGTTCACACCGAGACACTTACTATAGAAAGATTTCTATTTTCCTCAAAACCTCTTGTACCCCAGTAAGTCCACACTGTAGAGAGAATATTGACGTGACCCGAGTGCGAGAAGGGATTCACTCAGTCCGGCAACCTGCATTTCCATGAACTCTCTCACACTGGAGAGAAGCCGTTCCCCTGCTCTGCGTGTAAGAATGGATACATTCGGTCATCCACATGCAGCGAGTTTATAAATTAATATAGGGTTTCTATTCTGCTGTTGCTGCTGTTGTGAATCGCACCCAGGATTGATAGGCTGACAATATGTAGTGTGCTTTGTTAACATCTCATGTAATTGATGGAGTTTAATGACCTGGACGTGTCACTGTTCTTCAGTATTTCAATGTGTGTTGTTTAAAACACCAATCTTTCCCAAATATGGCCATTTCCCTGAACTCGGCTCCACCACTATTCAGAACTTTGGCTTCATTTGATTTTTGGTGCAAAATCTACAACTCAATATCTGACGTGGTCCACGCATTGCCAATGGGAAAGTGCTGATTAATTTTTTTTGAGAAATCTTACTGACTTTCACAGTGACCCATTCATTGTGGACTGAAAATGTAAAGGAAAATAAAGCAGAATAGTGAAAAGTTTTCAAGGCACATCAATAAATGTTTCAGCAATCCACATTGATCTTGATGAAGTTTGGAAGTTACTGGGTTCACGAATTTCTGTGACATTTATCAATACTCGGAAAAGGTCGACCTCGCAATAAAGCCGAGTTTCAAGCCTGCTCAGCAGAGGTGGGATTTGTCATTGTAGCAAATACTGAAGGCCCCTGACGTACAACACAAACCCAACAGCTGGAACACTTTTTCACGTCAAAGAACCAAGACAGTCATGTATACTGCAGGCAGATACCGTGCAAATAAACACTGAGTCAAACCGAGCAAAGAAATCCAAACTGCTGTCCCAGATTGAAATCTACATACTGTGTGCCATGCCATTGAGAAATAACGTGGTACAACCATTACCAACAATGCCCCTGCCCAAAATTGGCAGATGGTCAACTACACAGGGAGAGAAATGAATAGATTGAACTGGGTTGCACTATACACCGAGACTTACACTGGGGGTGAAATGCCCCAGTGTAAATTTTATGCTGTCCTGCATCTTTCTGTCATTGTTGTGTTGGAAGTGGTATCTTCCTGCCTTGCCCTGGAAATGACAATTGAACGAGGAATAAGCAGAAAGGTTCCTGGCAAGTTTGGAAACACAACTATTCTGCTCACCGACAGAAAGTGCCATCAGAAATGTCGCGCCTTCATGTCCACAGTAGGAAGAAAAAAGGCAAATGTGTGGACTGTACAAAATGAATCAGCTTCCCATCCCAGCAAGAAACTCATCGGCATGGTCACACTGGAGAGAGGATGTTCACGTCTGCTGTGTGTGTGGGAAGGGATTCACTGAATTATTCCGGTTCCAGAAACACCAACTCATTCACGATGAGGAAAATCTGTGTGAGAATAGATTTGCTCGGTCATCGAATCTCCAAATACAGTCTATAAGAATTCTGCTCATTCTTTGCCTTTGCTTTCAGTGTGAGAAGAGAATTCCCAAAGAAAAGCTGCACTCTCTTTCTGTGTTAAATTCTGCTCCTTACAAAAGCCCATGACCACTTATCAATGACAAAGGCTTCTGCCTGCCCACAACTATGTTACTGGCTCCTGGGGAGCTGAACATCTTGGCTGTTAATGTTTTGGAAGAAACTATTGGATCTCTAGAGAATGAGCTGCTTTTGCTCAGCAAGAAGAAAGAAATACAGCTTGAAGAGAGTCGTTTATTTCCCACTTCCAGTTGCTGTCGACTGAGCCTTTTAATTTTACAAGCCACGGAACGTTCTAAGTGTGAACCAGTCACTCTGTGCTTCCTGCAATCAAGTACCGAAGGAAGGAAGATCGAGAAGCTGTATTCTGATCAGCAAAAGAAACATCTCAGCCAACCCTGTGGACAGGGACTATTGGGCTACCTTTCTAGTTTCTCACACCATGCATGATTTTGTTTTCGTATTGCTGCATAGATGGGGAACTTATATTGGGATTTTAAGTTTCAATGAGTAGTTCTATCCTAGTGTTTCATAATTGTTTATCTGGAACTAAAGTCTATTAATTTCTAATAAATAGACATTCTTGTTAAGTTCAGAAATTTGCTCCACTCTTCCTGTTATTCTGAGTGTCAAAGAGAAAAGAATTGGAAAACCTTGCATTTTTCTCAAAATCGTTGATATTTATGGTGGCTCTGGAACACTTCGGCTCATTTTGCAGTGCAAGACGCAATGAGGGGTAACTTAATGCTGTGGAAGAGGGCATCATGAATGTGTCACCGAGGTTCCCGGCTACTTTAGATCTGCAAGAATACAATGAAAAATGAATAAACTTGTTGTGAAAGAATCTTGAGAAAATCGTGAACAATCAGAGAGCTCAAATTGTTCCCCCACTGCTCCTGAAGCTCTGGAAGTGAAGCAATACAGAACAAATCTGTCTTAAAGGCACAGGACCATCACAAAAGGAGGACAATAAAATTGATGAATTGAGAAAATAAAATTGGAACCGCTTTGGTAAGTACACAAAAATGAAGACAATTTATAATCAGGAATACAGAAATGGCAAAGAATCCACGCAAACTTGACTCTCTTCACAGACTCTCTAACATGATGTGGATGAGCAGGTTTTCGACTGGGGTGAACAGTTAAAAATCACACAACACCAGTTTAGAGTCCAGGTTAGAGGTTTATATGAAATTACAAGCTTTCGCTTTCAAGTAAAGCACCTGGTGTTGTCTGGTTTTAACACTGTACTTGATGGCCTTTTTAAAGTTGCGTTGCAGTGTGGTGCCATGATGGTATAGTGGTTAGTACACTGTGTGGTGCGCGCAGCAGAAGCCAAACCATCACTCCATCAAGGATTCTCCTCATTTTACTCCACGTAGCACCTGATAGAGAAACGCGGAATGAAATCAACCATTTTCAACATGAAATTATTCTCCGAGGTGATGATTTTATTCATTCAAACCCTAGCTCTCTCACATCTCCGCACCTCATATATCAGGATTCAAACCCACCCATTCTCGGAGATTTCTCTCCCTCCCACAATCACTAACCCTCCTTTCCGTCCCTCCTCCCATTTCCCTGAGGCACTGCATAATCAACACTCGCTTTCACTTTGGCACTGTTCAGTCTGTGCTGCTGCGGTCACTGCCGCTGGGTGACGTGCCCCAATCCCGCCATCGGGACCTCCAAACCCTTCAATCTATTTAGTTCCCGCGGTTGTGTGATCAAACCTCATGTAGCAGCATTTACTGGCATGAACTAGAGATTATTGGAGCATCAAGACACAAGGCAATATTGAGCAGAAGATATTTTATTGGAAAAGACCCGTTTTCGTACCTTTCTGCGTCATTTGTTTCACTTGTTCATTCGGCTCTATTTCGAGTACTGTGTGCAGTACTGTAATTCACATTATAGCGGGGATGTGATAGCACTGGGCGCGGTGCAGAATAGATTTCAAAGAATATTGTCTGGACTGAAGAGGTTCAGTTATGGAGAGAGATTAGACAGACTGGAGATATTTTTCTTAGAGCAGAGGACATTGAGATAAGTCATGATTGAGATGTACAAAATAATGAGAGATAAGGATAGGGTAGACTGAAAGAAAGATTCCCCCTAGATGGAGGGACCAACGGAGGCGCGGGGGTGTGATAGGCGTAGATGTATGGTAAGAGGCTGAAAGGTTTGTGTGGATGCGCTGAAAAAACTTTTCCAATCAGAGGGTGGTTGAAATTTTGTCCACCCCAGTCCAACACTCACTCCTCAACGTCATGGCTTCAATTGTGCAGACATTGTTGGAGGGCTGTTTGCAGTCCTGGTCCCCTTATCTTGGGAAGGATGTACTTGCAGTGCACTGAAGTTTCATCAGACTGATTCCTGGCTTTTTGGAACTGTCATATTAGGTGGGATTGTGTCTTTAATCTTTGGAGTTTAAAACAAAAGTAAGGTGATCTCGCAGAAAATTTACATATTTCTGAAAGAGTCAAGTGTGGGTGGATACAGAAAGGATGTTCCCTGCCCGTGGAGTCCACAACCAGGGGCAGAGTCTCCGACTAAAAGGCAAGCCATTTAGGATTGAGATGGGGAGGACACTCAAAGGGTGATGAACTTTTGAAATTCTCTTTCCCAGAGGGCTGTGGAAGCTCAGTCATTCAGTAAGTCCAAGAGAGAAATTGCTAGATTTCAAGTTACTAATGACAGCAAGGTACATGACGATAGCATGGGAATGTGGTACTGGGAGAGGTGATCAGCCATGAATTAGAATGGAAGAGTTAGTTTGAGGGACTGAGATGATCCAACACAGTCATATTTGGCTGAGACCTCACCAGTTCCTGAGCCTGTATAACTCAGACACAGCTTCCTTTGCCCCTGCTCCATCTGAGACAATATACAGGCCTGGATGTGATGAATAGGAAAATCCAATCATTGTGTTTACTGGTGAATTCACTGGTGTGTGGGCAGGTTACACAAATGTACAGATTTCATCCCACACATGGTACATATTAACGCTTTTGAACCATTGTGAGCATGGTGGTGCATCAAGAGATGGGATGACTGAGTAAATCCCTTCTCCCACTTTGGGTAGTTGATTCGTCTCTCACCAGGAATGCTCACTGGGTGTTTGAACAGCGTGGATGACTATGTGAGCCCTTTCCCCAACTCGCGCAGGTGAATAGTCACTCCCCAGTGTGTAATCATTCGGTGTTTGAGGAATGGTCTCTGCCCAATTTGTAATCACTGGGTGTTTGAGCAGGTTGGATGACTGAGTGAGCCCCTTCATCGACGAGAGGCAGGTAAATGGTCTCTCCCCAGTGTGCAGTCACTGGGTGTTTGAGGAGGGTGGATGAAGGAGTGAACCACTTCGATCACTCAAGCAGATAAATGGTCTCTCCCCAGTGTTACTGTGCCAATGATTTTCAAGGGCAAGTGAGTAATGGAATCCCTTCTCACAATACCCTAATTTCGACGCTTTCTCCCTGCTCTGATTGCATTTGTGTCCTCACAGAGCAACTGAAGCCTCATCCACACAAAACAATACATAACATCTAGCCTTTGTCTCACATAATTGTATTCTGGATGTACGTCTGCTCTCTGAGATGGAAGATTCATTTTCAGACATACAACACCATACGAGGTAACAACGCAAGTGAGTCTCCAGATGAAGCACTGGTGGCATGGCCTGCTTTCGATTTATGTGTTTAGGTCTTCTTGGTTTAGTGACATCATTTCCTACAGTGACATGATTTTCTGTTCTTTTTCGCAGTAAGTGGCAAATGCGATCCAAGTCAATGTGTTTGTTGAAAGAGTTCCATATGGAATGCCATGCTTCTCGGAATTGTCGTATCCATCTCTGTTGGCTTGCCCTCGGATGGATATGTTGTCCCATTCGAAGTGTTGTCCTTCCTCATCTGTATATAAGGATACTAGTAAGAGACGGTCATGTCTTTTTGTGGCTAGTTGATGTTCATGTATCCTGGTGGCTAGTTTTCTGCCTGTTTGTCCAATGTAGTGTTTGTTACAGTTCTTGCAACGTATTTTGTAAATGAAATAAGTTTTTCTTTTGTCTGCATAGTGCCTTTCAAGTTCATTAGCTGTTATTTTAGTATGTTGGCGGGTTTGTGGGCTACCAAAAACAGCAGCTAATGAACTTGAACGATCCTATCCAAACAACAATCAAAACCAATGTCATTTACAAGATGCGTTGGGAGATTTCAATTGCAGCAGCATATTGGATTTGTACATCATTGACCACTTCAACAATTATGACAGCTATTACAAGGGGGCATAGCTTTAAATTAAGGGGGGGTAGGTATAGGACAGATGTTAGGGGTAGGTTCTTTACTCAGCGAGTCGTGAGTTCGTGGAATGCCCTGCCAGTAGCAGTGGTGGACTCTCCCTCATTATGGGCATTTAAGCGGGCATTGGATAGGCATATGGAGGATAGTGGGCTTGTGTAGGTTAGGTGGGCTTGAATCGGCGCAACATCGAGTGCCGAAGGGCCTGTACTGCGCTGTATTCTTCTATGTGCTATGTTCTATGTTCTATGAAACTTCGACATGATCATCACAAAAGTGAAGTTGTACATAGTGGACACAAGCAACAGAGCTTTGAGTGATTTATGCAAGGTCGAGGATAAGAAGCTGCCCAAGCAGATGATGGAATGAAACACCAACCCTGTAAACCTTCCACTTTAACTCACACATACAATACCAATTGGTTTTTATCTTGATTTTCACCACAAATTATAAAGTTGCTTTTCACAGCACGTTAGAATGGAAGGCTTGTATTGCAGGAAATTTGTGCATCTCAGTAAATGAAAGCAGGTTGGCAGGTAAAGGTGGTGGTGAGCGATGAAAAGCATACCCGGGTTGGTAGGAGGTAATGGTGCTTGAGGTGAGCTATGGAAACGGTTACCCAGGGTGGCAAGAGATGGTGATGATAGTGGTGCTGAGAGATGAAAAGACCAGAATTGGTATGACATGGAAACGATGGGAATTGCAGCCAGTGCTTTTGTAATAACGATTCTAACGTCACTGCAGATATTTTACAAATCCCTGCTAATTTCATGAACATTGATAAACCAAGTAAATCATTTCCTGAGAAGGCCTTGAAGTGGGAGATGACACGGGGCAGGGTAACACGAGGCACACGGACACACAAGATGGTCGCTGTGCCGTAAGTTGGCCACTTGACACATAAGATGGCCAGCAAAACACAATTTGGGGACAGACAGCAGAGCAAATTCCCCGGGGCCAGCAGAATGCCGGCACAATGCACGAGTTGATCAGTTTAAGGCGGGTGAGGGAGAGAATACATATAAGTACCGTATACAGCCCGCCGAAGGAGTTGTGAAGCACAAGTGGCAAATTCAGGTAACATTGGACTCTGTGGAGGCGAACAACGCAGAGTCCAGTTAGAGTTTAAGTTAAAAGTTGGGTGCTGTCTGTACTTGTAATTTCCAATGTAGTGAGGAAGAGGAGCTGATCACTGTGACCAAGAGCCGAAGCTCAGTGGAGCACACGTTAACAAAGTGGGGAGCATGGACACTGTGAGTAATCATAATACCCTGCCAGTCTGTGGTAGAATGACAGAGCTTGAATAGTGACAGTGGCGAGGAGTTAAAGAGTCCCACCAGTAGAGAGCACACCGGGCTAGAAGTAGATTTTGTGGCCTATCGGGAGGTGTTGGGTCAGTAGAGGTGGCCGGGAGGGTAGAGGAATCCCAGTAGAGAGCACACCCTGTTGAGCTAGAATTCCCAGCTGACCAGTAGGTACCGACTAGTAGTGATGGCCAGAAGGGTAGAGAAGCTCAACCGGTAGAGAGGACACCTTGCTAGGAGGCTGCTAGACCCTTACACACGGTGCTGGGACAGTATTATTGTCCGGGGATTAGAGATGTACCCCCCCCGCCACCGCCCCGGTTAGGAACCACTTACTGTTGGTTGTATCCGTGGGAGACACAATCTGTGAAATGGCAGATCCAAGTTTTAAGAGGAATACAGCAGGTTCCCTTACTGAGAAATACAAAGCAGACAGACAAGGGTTGACAGATCAAGTGAAGAAAAGTGGTTGGGATCCACAACAGAGAGAATGGGTAGATCAACATAAATGTAACAAAACTAAAAAGGTTGGGTTAATATTAGTCTAACAATTAGCAGGCCTAATTCAACAAGTGAGTGCCTCCACGAGTAGGTAGAGAAAGAAATAGGAAGAAGTTAAAGAGCTGGAGTAAAGAACACAAGAGTTAGAGCAGGGAACAATGTACAATACTGCAGCCACTGAAACAGAATAAGACACATAGAAGCAGTATGTGGGAAAAGCATGGGGCACCCCCAAAAAACTACCCAATACACCGAGGAACTGAGGGTAACACAAGGTCAGCAGAGCTGACAACTAGCTGCTCCCATTTGTGATTTTAAGGGAGGGGGAGAATTTATGTCCCACAATAATATGAGGGAGGAAATGTGATATTCTAAGAGGCACCAGAGCGGCTGTATCCATCACAAACTTTCCCTTACCCCACATAAATAAAATGATTTACTTCACTGTGGTATGAAGGGGATAAAACACTAACTTACCCAAGCGAAACAACCCTCATAAAAATAAACAATATGTATATCTCCATGAAATTCCATGTATGCCTAAATAATGAGGGCACCATAATGGGCAATGATCTCATGAGAGAATATAATGTTCTAATTTATTGTGCAGAAGGGAAATTGATTTGGCCCAGACAGGACGGTTGAAAGACAGGGATTGGGAAACTTACATGTCACCTTGAAACTATTAAAGTGGCTACAGTCACCAGTAGGGACTAGAACTCCGAAAAGGGAGGATTCGGAGTCATCTGTGCTTCCATCCCCAGAGCATGGGCAGAAACAAAGTCAGATACAGGTCTAGTCAGACCGATAAGGGTTCCACGATGGAGCATAAGCCCACCCCCCACCCCCCCCCCCCCCCCCCCCCCCCCGCCACCCGCCGCGCCCCCCCGGCAACACCCAATAAAACCCTTATTAGAGAAAGCAGCTGTGGAGATAGTGAAAGGGTTACTGAAACAGGGAATCCTGAAAGCAACCACAAGTACAACAAATTCACCGGCAAGGCCAGGAATAAAGCCTGATAGGAGCTATAGGCACCCCACTGATTACATAGAAGTAAATTAGGTCACCCCCAAATTGCACCCATTGCAGCAGACCCCTCCACCAGTTTAAATGGTTTGGGACCAAGCACAAGATTTTTACTGTTTTCGACAAAGCCAATGGTTTCTGGTCTATCCCTTTATATCGAGTCCCAGAGCAAATTTCCTTCTATAGTGTAAGGGTCAGGCAGCATACGTGAAGTTGCCTACCACAAGGGTTCAACGGCAGCCCCACTATTTTTTAACAACGTGAAGAGCGACATTCTGAAGAGAATAGATTTACCAGAGGGTAGCACTGCCCGCCAATATGTAGACAATATCCCAATTGCCTCAGAATCCGACTTAGGACACCAGGAAGCTTTATGACTAGCAATACAGGAATTGGCAACTGCAAGTTTAAAAGTTAGCCCCACGAATGCAAAAATTGGCAAAACTCAAGTCTTATACCTGGAACATATTATATCCCATGACTCAAAGAAATGCCCAATGACCGCAAGAAGGCAAACCAACAGATACCATGACCTTCCATTTTCAGGGGAGCCAGAAAGGCCTTGGCACTATTTAACTACACTTAGAGCTTTGTCCCCAAGTTTGTAAAATTGGTTGAACTGATTCACACTAAATACATCATAGTAGAGATACTAAACACAAGGAAACCAAGGGACGTCTCCAATATGGGAAGAGCATTATAGGAGGTAGTTTTTTTTTTCCCCAAGGCAGTCCGTGTAATAGTTGGGGATACAGGATAAAACCCAACTGAGGGAATTCTACACACGGGGTAACGCACAACTGTGGGGATATCGATGGGGATGAAAATGGGGAAAAGTAAAGGTTACCACCCGAGACACAGCCGAGGAGTCCCACTTTGTGGACGGGTCACGAAAATACATAGCACGGTCGTTCCAAACAGAATGGTCTGTGGTAAATGATAAGTTAGAAACACTTATGTCCAGAGGGATTGATGGATATCTGTCCGCACGGGTAGCAGAACTGGTAGCACACGCCAAAGCACCTCAACAAGCGAAAGGAATAATCATAAATATATACACAGAATGTCAATATGCCTTTGGTGTAGTCCATGACTACATGGTGGCATGGGATAGAAGAGGGATAGAAAATGATTCGCCACTGCAGGGGGAATCCCTATCAGACACCAATTAAGAAATCAGGCAATATTGTGTGGCAGTGAACAGACAAAAGAGGCTGCAGTAATAAAAATAAACGCCCATCAAAAGGAGCCAGCAAAAGTTTGCAAACGTTCAAAGGAGAGCAGGCAGCAGACTGAGCAGCTCAGAGAGCCCCAGAAAAAGTAGCCATTGATGAGGCTGCAGTAGCCACTATTGAATTAGGAAAGACGATATCCAACTTCCGCTGTGACAGCAGCACACTCCGCAGAGAGGGAGAAAGCAATGGAAACTGCAGGCAGCAGTCAAAGGGGAGGATGATGTCTGGAGATGAGCGGACAAGGTGGTAACACCAGCACGTATACAGAACACATTGCTTGAACTGCACCACGGGCTCTCCCTTACAGGTAGAGAAGCTGTAATAGCAAGCAGAGTGAGAGAGTG
Organism: Chiloscyllium plagiosum; assembly: GCF_037043375.1. Classification (NCBI taxonomy): domain Eukaryota; kingdom Metazoa; phylum Chordata; class Chondrichthyes; order Orectolobiformes; family Hemiscylliidae; genus Chiloscyllium; species Chiloscyllium plagiosum. Next base: position 17,099,035 of record NW_028270184.1, on the reverse strand, counting down.
GTGGTGGAAAGGAGTGGGAAGAGATGTGGCCAATTACTGCCACAGATGCATGATTTGTGCACAACATCATCAGGGAGACCCATAAAAGTGGGGATGGGATACTGCCCTGGTAGGGACCCTGGGAAAACCTTCAGATATATTTTACAGGACCACTACCACCCTCCCATGGGAAAACGTACTGCCTGGTCATCATAGAACAATTAACCTGGTGGGTAGAAGCATTCCTTCCCAAAAGCTGCACCACATCCACTGTAGCCAGAATATTGGTAGAGGAGGTAATACCGAGGTGGGGGAGCCCTCCAGATCGACACTGAAGAAGGGACACATTTCACAGGGAACGAAATTAAGACTGTCTGTCAATTACTCGGCATTAAACAAAAAAATCGCATTTCCTATCATCTCCCAGATATCAGGGATGGTAGAGAGAATGAAAAGAACGCTCAAAAAATAGTTTACCGCAATGCAAACCTCAGGCAGAACATGAGCTGAAGTGCTGCCAGACATGCTAATGAAATTAAGAGTAACCACCAATCAGGCAGCCAGGCTTAACCAATATGAATTAATAACCAAGAGAGCAAGGCAATTACCAGAGAAAATAATCGCAGTTTGTAACGATGTGGGTCGATTAAAAGACAACATTTCCCCATATGTGATAGAATTTACTGCTCAATTGAAAGGGGTGCAAATATAAAGTCATAGAGTCAAAGAGATGTACAGCATGGAAACAGACCCCTTAGTCGAACCCGGCCATGCTGACCAGATATCCCAACCCAATCTAGTCCCACCTGCCAGCACCCGGACCATATCTCTCCAAACCATTCCGATACATATGCCCATCCAAATGCCACTTAAATTTTGCAACTGTACCAGCCTCCACCACATCCTCTGGCAGTTCATTCCATAAACGTACCGCCCTCTGTGTGAAAATGTTGCCCCATAGGTCTCTTTTATAATTTTCCCCTCTCTGACTAACCCTATGCCCTCTAGTTCTGGTCTCCAACTAACCCTATGCCCTCTAGTTCTGGACTCCACGACCCCAGGGAAAAGACTTTGTCTATTTACCCTATCCATGCCCCTCATAATTTTGTAAACCTCAAAAGGTCACCCCTCACCCTCTCACATCTCCACGTTTCATATGTCAAGATTTAAATCCACCCATTCTCGGAAATTTCTCTCCCTCCCACAATCGCTAACCCTCCTTTCCGTCCCTCCTGCCATTTCCCTGAGCTACTGCACAATCTAACACTCACTTTCACATTGACACTGTTCAGTCTGTGCTGCTGCCGTCACTGCCGCTGGGTGACGTGCCCCAATCCCACTATCGAGACCTTCCAACATTTCGATCTATTTAGATTCCGCGGTAGTGAGATCAAACCTCATGTAGCAGCTTTTACTGGCATGAACCAGAGATTATTGGAGCATCAGGACCCAGGGTAATATTGAGCAAATCGATTTTATTGGAAAAGACCAGTTTCTGTAGCTTTCTGCGTCATTTGTTTCACTTGTTCATTCGGCTCTATTTAGATTAATGTGTTCAGTTCTGCATTTCACATTATAGTGGGGATGTGATCGCACTGGGAGCGGTGCAGAATAGATTTAACAGCATATTGTCTGTACGAAGAGGTTCAGTCACGAGGACATTAGACAGACTGGGGTTGTTTTCCTTAGAGCAGAGGAGATTGAGGGAAGACATGATTGAGAGAAGACATGATTGAGATGCACAAAATAATGAGAGATGTGGATAGGGCAGACTGAAAGAAACGTTTCCGCCTGATTGTGGGAGCAATTTGGGGCGGGGGTGGGATAGGAATAGATTTATGGTAAGAGGCAGAAAGGTTTGAGTCGATGTGCCGAAAAACTTTTTCAGCCAGCGGATGGTTGGAATTTTGTCCACCCCAGTTCAACACTCCTCCACATCATGGCTTCAATTATGCAGACATTGGTGGAGTGTTTGTGTGCAGTCCTGGTATCCTTATCTTAGGAAGAATGTATTTGCAGGGCAGTGAAGCTTCATCAGACTGATTCCTGGTTTGGTGGGACTGTCATATTACATGAGATTGGGTCTTTAATCTCTGGAGTTTAAAAAAAATGTAAGGTGATCTCATAAGAATTTGCATATTTCTGAAAGAGACAAGTGGGAATAGATACAGAAAGGATGTTCCTGGCCGTGGAGCAGGGACAGAGTCTCCGAATAGAAGTCAACCCACTTAGGATTGCGATGGGGTGGACACTCAGAGGGTGATGAACTTTTGAAAGTATCTTCCCCAGAGGCCTGTGGAAGCTCAGTCATTCAGTAAGTCCAAAAGAGAGAGATTGCCAAATTTCCAGTTACTACTGACATCAAGGTACATGAGGATAGCATGGGAATGTGGTGCTAAGAGAGATGAACAACCATGAACTAGAATGGAAAAGAAGGTTTGAGTGGCTGAGTGGCCTCCTGCTATGCTCCAACACAGTCATAGTTGAATGAGACCGCACCAATCCCTGAAAGCGTGTTTTTAATGTACCTCAGGCAGACACAGCTTGTGTCATAATTCTGTGAAAGCTGATCACTCCCTGAGTGAGTCATTTCAATGTAACTCAGACTCAACTTCCTTTGTGCGTGCTCCATCTGAGACAATATCCACACCTGGATGTGATGAACAGCAAAATCCAATCATTGTGTTTACTGGTGAACTCACTGGTGTGTCGGCAGGTTACACAAATGGACAAATTTCGTCCCACACATGGTGCATATTAACGGCTTTGCCCCATTGTGAGCATGGTGGTGTAACAAGAGATGGGCAGGTGAATCGTCTCTCATCAGGATGCACTCACTGGGTGTATGAGGAGGGTGGATGACAGAATGAGCCCCTTCCCCATCTCATGCAGGTGAATGTTCTCCCCCCAATATGCAATCACTTGGTGTTTGAGGAGGGTGGATGACTAAGTGAACTCCTTCCCTCACTCAGGCAGGTGAATGGTCTCTCCCCAGTGTTACTGTGCCAATGATTTTCAAGGACAGGTGGCCAATGGAATCCCTTCCCACAATGTTCTCATTTCCACGCCTACACCCTGCTCTGATTACATTTGTGTTCCCACAGGGCATATGATTAACTGAAGCCTCATCCACACAAAAGAATACATGATATCAAGTCTTTGTCTCACATAATTGTATTTTGGATTTACGTTTGCTCGCTGAGCTGGAAGGTTCATTTTCAGACATTTCATCACCATACTAGGTAACATCACAAGTGGGCCTCCAGATGAAGTATCGGTAGCATGGTGTGCTTTCTATTTATGTTTTTAGGCTTCCTTGGTTTGGTGACATCATTTCCTGTGGTGACATCATTTTCTGCTCTTTTTCTCTGAGGGTGACGATCCAAGTCAATGCGTTCGTTGATAGAGTCCCAATTGGATTGCCATGCTTTAGGGATTGTCGTGTGCATCTCTATTGTCATGTCCCAGGATGGATGTTTTGCCCCATTTGAAGTGCTGTCCTTCCTCATCTCTATGTAAGGATACTAGTGAGAGAGGGTCATGTCTTTTTGTGGCTAGTTGATGTTCATGTATCCTGGTGGCTAGTTTTCTGCCTATTTGTCCAATGTAGTGTTTGTTACAGTCCTCGCACAGTATTTTGTAAATGACATTAGTTTTGCTTGTTGTCTTTATAGGGTCTTTCAAGTTAATTAGCTGCTGTTTATTGTGTTAGGGGGTTTGTGGGCTACCAAAAGCAGCAGCTAATGAACTTGAAAGATCCTATACAGACAACAAGCAAAACCAACGTCATTTACAACATGTGTTGGGAGAATTCAATTGCAGCAGCATATTGGATGTGTACATTATTGAGCACTTCAACAATTATGACAGCTGGGATTTATTTTACAATCTTATTATGATGATAGACAACTAGAGCTGAATTTTAAACTGCAATTCTTGGTTGAGGGACGAGGTTACAGGATCTACATGATCAGCACAAAAGTGAAGTTGTACATAATGGACACAAGCAACAGAGTTTTGAGTGATTTAGGCAAGGTGGAGGAGGTAATGCTGCCCAAGCGGATGATGGAATGAAGCCCCGACCCTGTAAACCATCCACTTTAACTCACACATACAACACCAATTGGTTTTTATCTTGATTTTCGCCACAGATTATAAAGTTGCTTTTCACAGCATGTTACACATGAAGGCTATATTGCATGAAATTTGTGCATCTCAGTAAATGCAGCAATATGCTAACCAAGCAATTTATCCAACCAGATCTTTGCCATCGGTACTTGTTTGTTCTCTGCCCCAACACCTGCTGATCTTCAGTAGCGTTCTGCTGTCTCTTGTTGCTCCTGTTTTTACAATTAGTTTGCAGGCAAACATCTCGACAGAACCAAGTTGCAGAACATTAGTAAGACAGAATTGGTGCCAGGTAATGAAAGTCAACAGCATTAGAAACATTAATCAACAACTAATTACTGAAGTGTTATGCTTGACAGAAATTTAACATTTTCACATGCTTCCCATGGCAGTTATTAACAATCCAGATTATTTTATTAATGAATCTTAATGGATGAACACTGACTAGAAAATGATATTTCTCAATGTCATCAAGTAGCCAGAAGTTTAATTTACATTTACAACAGGTTATGTAACACAGTTTTGTTGAAGAAACCAAACAGTTGCAGGTAAAAGGGGACCAAAGGAGTTACCCAGGTTGGCAGGATGAGGAGGTGGTAATGGTGAGGGATGAAGCGAATTACCCAGGTTGGCAGGAGAAGGAGGTGGTGGTTATGAGGGATGAAAATAATTACCCAGGTTAGCAGGAGGACATGGTGTTGGTGGTGAGAGATGAAACAGGTTACCCAGTTTGGCAGGAGGGTGGTGGTGAGAGATGAAAATATGAAAAGAATCATCATTGGCAGGAGGAAATGATGGTGATGGTGAGGGATGAAAATAATTACCCAGGTTGACAGGAGGAGGAGGCGGTGGTGGTGGTGAGCAACAAAAAGAATTAACTGGGTTGGCAGGAGGAGGAGGTGATGGTGGTGAGGGATGAAAAGAGTTATCCAGATTGGCAGGAGGGGGTGGCAGTGGTGGTGAGCGATGAAAAGAGTTATCTGGATTGGCAGGAGGAAATGGTGGTGATGGTGAGTGATGAAAAGTATTACCCAGGGTAGCAGGTGGAGGAGGTGGTGGTGATGGGGGTTGAAAATAATTACCCGGTTTGGCAAGAGGAGGAGGTGGTGATGGTGAGGGAAGAAAAGAGGTACCCAGGTTGGCAGGAGGACATGGTGTTGGTGAGGTATCAAAAGGGTTACCCGGGTTGGCAGGAGGTGATGGGGGCAGTGGTGGTGAGTGATGAAAACGGTTACCCAGGGTGGCAAGAGCTGTTGGTGGTTGTGGTGCTGAGAGATGAAAAGAACAGGATGAGTATGACATGGAAACGATGGGAAATTAAGCAGGTGATTTTGTAATGACAGTATCAACTTCAGTGCGGATATTTTAAAATCCCTGCTAATTTCATGAACAGTGATAAACCAAATAAATCATTCCCCGAGAAGGTCTTGAAGTGAGAGTTGGCACGGGGCAAGGTAACACTAGGCACACAGATGCACGAGATGGCCGCTGAGATATAAGTTGGTCACTTAACACACAAGATGGCCGCCGGACCACAACATGGGGAGAGATAGCAGAACATATACTGGCACTGCCTGGGGCCACCAGAATGCCAGTACAATGCACTCACAACTTAGATGATTAGTTGAAGACGGGTGGGAGAGAGAATACACATGAGAAGCACATCCTGCCCACGAAAGTGTCTGGGTCCAACCAACATTTTTCATGGAAGTGCTAACAGATTGATATGGACTCAATACAAAATGATGACAACAAGGGCTGCAGTAATCGTCCCTTTCAGGAAGAGCGATTAGCGCCCATTACTACAGTAATGGACTCCTGCGCCAACATTGAAACTGATAATATCAGCGCTGAAACTGACAACGACCGCGCGGAATCTAACAAAGGCTGCGCTAGAACTGACAAAGACTGTACCAAAACTATCAATGATTCTACAATGTGGACAATAAACAAACCGCGTTACAAAGACAATGACCTCATCACTGACCTATTGTATTACAAAATGTATAAATGTGTCTTGACGTGTGCTCTGGATTGAGAGAAGAATCGCAGCTGGCCACTGTGCTGTTGGTGTCTTTCTGTCCATATACAATAAACTCTGCCATTGAAACCCGATTCTAACTCCGAGACTGGTCATTTTCCCCACAACAATTGGCGCTGCGAGCAGTATGCATATCACTGATCTCCTGATCGAAGGCCACAATCGGGGAGATGGGGTAAGAACCAATTTGTACCTGCAAAAGGGAAGAGTCAAACCGGCCAAAGACACAGTTTAAAGGTATACCAATTGTAATGTCTAACTTGCTATAGTACTGATTTAATTTTTTAAAGTGCATGTCTTTGGATAATAAGTGTTAACTGTTGTAAGAACTTGCTGTTTGTGCTGACACAGCCAGAGGAGAAGGTAGTGCCGGTCTCAGAAGCCCTACCCAAAACCTGTTGTTAAGAGGGGTAGGCCCCCACGTGAAGGTTGGGATTTGACGTGGGAGCTGAGGTGCAAAGGGCACAAAGGAGTTGTGAAGCACAAGTGGCAAATTCAGGTAACATTGGACTCTGTAGAGGCGAACAACGCAGAGTCCAGGTAGAGTTTAAGTTACAAGTTGTGCGCTGTCTGGACTTGTAATTTCCAAAGTGGTGATCACTCTGACCAAGAGCCGAAACCGAGTGCAGCACACGTTACCAAGTAGGGAGCATGAACACTGTGAGTAACCGTGATACCCTGCCAGTCTGTAGTAGAATGACGGATGCTGACGGTGGCCTGGAAGGTATAGAGTCGCACCGGTGGAGAGCACACCGGGCTAACGGTAGGTTTCTGGACCTATCGGGAGGCGTTGGGTCAGTAGAGGTGGCTGGGAGTGTAGAAGAGGCCCAGTAGAAAGCACACCCTGTTGAGCCAGCATTCCCAGCTGACCAGTAGGAACCGACTAATAGTGATCACCATGAGGGTAGAGAAGTCCAACCGGTAGAGTGCACGTCTTGCCAGGATGCTGCTAAAGCCGTAAGGACCGTATTATTGGCCAGGGGTTAGAGAAGTCCCCACTGGTTGGGAACACGTTACTTTCGGTGGTATCCGGGATACACAATGCGCGAAATAGCAGATCAAAGTTTTAAGGGGAATACAGCAGGTTCCCTTATTCAGAAATACAAACCAGACAGAGCAAATGAAGAAATGTGGTTGGGATCCATCCCAGATACTGGCACAGCAGAGAGAGCAGGTCGATAAACATAAACGTAATAAAACTAAAAAGATAGGGGTAATGTTAGTATACAAATTAGCAGGCTTGATTGAACAAGGGAGTAGGTGGAGAAAGAAATAGGAACAAGTTAAAGAGCTGGGGTACAGAATACAATACATAGAGCAGGGAACAATGTAAAATACTGCAGCCAATGAAACAGAATAGGACATGGAAGCAGTGTGTCAGAAACGCATGGGGCACCCCTAAACATTACCTCATGCATTGTGGAACTGCGGGTAATCCAAGGTCAGCAGAGTTGACAACCAGCTGCTCCCATTCATGATGGGAAGGGAGAGAGGAGAATAACGGAGGAAATGTGAAATGCTAGTAGACACAGGAGCAGCTGTCTCCAACACAAACTTACCCTAAATAAAATGATTCACTTAATTCTGGTATGGAGGGGATAAAACACCAGCTTACCTAAGCGAAACTACCCTCATAGCAATAAACAATATATATATCCACACGAAATTCTATGTATGCCTAAACAATGAGGGCATCATAATGGGCAATGATCTCATGAGAGAATATAATGTTGTAATTTATTGTGCAGAAGGGAAATTGATTTGGCCCAGACCAGACGGTTGAAAGACAGGGATTGGGAAACCTACAAGTCACCTTGAAACTATTAAAATGGCGACAGTCACCAGTAGGGACTGGAACCTCGAAAAGGGAGGATTCGGAGCCATCTGTGCCTCCATCCCTGGAGCATGGGCAGAAAAAAAGTTAGATACAGGTCGAGTTAACACAGACCCGATAAGGGTTCCCGGACCGGAGCATAATCCCCACCGGCAACACCCAATAAAACTGTAGTAGAAAAAGCAGTTGTGGAGATCGAGAAAAGATTCTTGAAACAGGGAATCCTGAAAGCAACCACAAGTAAAATGAATTCCCCGACTTGGCCTGTAATAAAGCCTGATGGGAGCCATAGGCTCACCACTGATTGCACAGGAATAAATTAGGTCACCCCCAAATTGCATTCCATTGTAGCAGCCCCCTCCACCATTTTAAATGGCTTGGCCTCCGAGCACAAGACGTTTACTGTTTCAGACAAAGGCAACGATTTCTGTTCTATACCGTTACACCCTGAGTCCCAGAACAAATTTGCCTTTACAGTAAGAGACAGGCATTACATGTGGACTTGCCTGGCACAAGGGTGCCACAACAGCAAAACTATTTTTCACAGGGTGGTGAGCGACATTCTGAAGAGAATAGATTTACAAGAGATAGCACTGCCCGCCAATATGTAGACGATAACCTAACTGCCTCAGAATCCGAGTCAGGAAAGCAGGAAGCTTTTTGTCGAGTATTACAAGAATTGGCAACTGCTGGGTTAAAAGTAACCCACACAAAGGCACAAATTGGCAAAACACAAGTCTTATACCTGAGACATCTTTTATCCCAGGGACACAAAGAAATGCCCAATGACCGCAAGAAGGCAAACCGATCGATGCCATGGCCTTCCACTGTCAGGGGAGTCAGAAAGGTGTTGGGACTATTCAACTATCGTTGGAGCTTTCTCCGGAAGTTTGCAAAATTGGCTGAATTGATTCACACAAGGAAACTGAGGGCCGTCTCCAATATGGGAAGAACAATGTGAGAGACAGTTTTTTTTTCATCCCCAAGTTAGTCCGTGTAACAGTCAGGGATACAGGTGAAAATCCAACTAAGGGAATTGTACACATTGGGAAACTGCACAACTGTGGGGATATAGATGGGGATGAAGACGGGGATGAGGGTGGGGATAAGTAATTGTTACCTCCCTGAGATACTGCCAAGGAGATCCTCTTCGTGGACTGGTCACGAAAATACGTAGCAGCGTCACCCCAAACAAAATGGGCTGTAGTAAATTAGAAGTTAAAACAGTTATGTCCAGAGGGATTGATCAAAATCAGTCCGCACAGATAGCAGAACTGGTAGCACTCACTAAAACACGAGAACAAGCAAAATATTCATGAATATATATACAGAAAGTCAATATGCCTTTGGTGTAGTCCATGTCTACATGGTGGCATGGGATAGAAGAGGGTTCGCCACCACTATCCGACATCAATGAAGAATTCAGGCACTATTGTGTGCCAGTGAACAGCCAAAAGAGGCTGCAGAAATAAAAGTAAAAGTGTATCAAAAGGAACCAGCAAAAGAGATTCCAAGTTTGCTAAAATTCAAAGGAAACCAGGCAGCAGACCGAGCAGCTCAGAAAGCCCAGAACAAGAAGCTATTGATGCAGCTGCAATAGCCACTGTTGAATTAGTGAAAGATGCTATCCAAATTCAGCAGTGACAGGAGGACACCCTGCAGGAAGAGAGAGAGAGAGCAATGGAGAGTGCAGGCAGCATTCAAAGGGGAGGATGGTGTCTGGAGATTAATAAACAAGGTGTTGGCACCAGCACGTACACAAAACACATTGCTTGAACTGCACCACGGGCTCTCCCATACAGGTAGAGAGTCCATGATAGCAAGCCGAGGGAGAGAGTGGTGTTGGAAGAGCGGGGGGGGGGATGAGATGTGGCCAAGTACTGCCACAGATGCATGGTTTGTGCACAACATAACCCAGGGAGACTCATAAAAGTTAGGATGGGACACCTGCCCAGATCTGGTGGGTAGAAGCATTCCCGCCCAAAACTGCACCACGACAACTGTAGCTTGAATATTGTTGAAGGAGTAATCCCGAGGTCGGATACCCCTCCAGGTCGACTCTGACCAAGGGTTACATTTTACTAATGAAATTAAGAGCACCCACGAATCAGGCAACCGAACTGACACCATATGAATTAATGACCAGGCGAGCAATGCAATTGCTACAGACAATAATCACATGTGGCACCGACTTGGGTTCACTGAAAGACAAAAGTCGGTGATATGTGATAGAATCAACTGCCAATTGAAAGGGATGTGGAAATCTGTAATTGATAAACATTACAGATTATTATCCTCCACAGACCAATATAAAACAATGAGCATTGTTCTGGGAGAAACTGAAGACTGCTTATGCTGGAATTCAGAGTTGAAACTGTTGTACTGGAAAAGGAAAGCTGATCAGGCAGCATTCAAGGAGCAGGAGAATCAAATTATCGGGCAGAAGCCCTTCATCAGGAAATACTGCTAATTATTATTACATTATTCTCCAGAGTCCAATGTAATCCAATGTAAAATCGTATCATTTCCCAGACCCGAATTTAAAACAATTTAGCTGTCTAGGTTTGTTCAATATGTTCGCAGAAGTTGTATGACTCTTTGATCTTTTACTTGTAAATTCTGTGTCCGATGTACTCTCTCACATTAGCTGCCTGAGGAAGGAGCGGGGCGCTGGACGCTTGCACTTTCAGATAAACCTGTTGGACTATAACCTAGTGCTGTGTGATTTTTGACTTTGTCCACTCCAGTCCAACTGCATCGTGGTTTGATGTCGGTGGGAACTGGGTAAAGATTGAAATATGTCTTTTCAGTGAAAAGAACATTTACCCTTCAGCATCAAAATTGAGTTGTTCCTCATCTTAAATCATTTTATTCTGTGTTGTTGGTTGATCTGTTATTTTACCGCCTTCCTTGATTATTTTCTTTCATTTACTTTGAGAAAATTGCGCTTCTGCTATTCGCTCCGCCTCCAAAATGAAAACGTGCATTTTCATTTGTCGGTCTGACCTGGTTTTATGAATCCTGTTGTCTGATGATGAATGCTATCCTGCACGCTGTGTTCGAGCAAATGAAGACCATCTCGTCTAACACCAGTGGCAGGAGAGATGATAAAATCCGTAATCAGAGCAAATAGTAACAGACACCTATAGAAATGTTTTCATTGAGGTTAATTTATAAAATTGCGCGAAAGAGGCAGCTTGAAGGTTTTGAAGCGCACTCGAGCTAGGTAGGAGTCGAACCTACAGTCTTCGGATCCGAAGTCAGACGCGTTATCCATTGCGCCATGAGCCCACACGACATCCCCGCGATCGGATGAGTCCCCTCTGCAATTCTGTGGTTTTGATGAATAAATGAGTGGCAAGAGTGAATCGACAAGAAGAATATTCAGCAAGGTAATCAGTTTCACTGCTTGACCTCGTTCACTTTGAAAGTTGATGAATTTCACCGAAAACTAAGACCACACCTCACATTCAGATCACGTCTTCGCTAAGTCAGTTTACAAACTTCGAGGTTACAAAAAAAGTAAGAACTGCGGATGCTGGAAATCAGGAACAAAGTCAGAAATTGCTGGGTAAGCGGTCTGACAGCATCTGTGGAATGAAATCACACTTAACGTTCGGGTCCGGAGATAAGGAGAAACGTCTTTCGCCAGAATGTGGTGAATCTGTGGAATTCATTGCCACAGAAAGCTGTCATTGGAGGAAGCCAGGCCATTGACTATATTTAAAACAGAGACAGATACGTTCTTGAGGAGCAAGGGAATCAAAGGTTAGGGGGAGAAAGCGGGAAAATGGGATTGGAAAACCTATTATCAGTATTGGCGGAGCAGAAGGATGGGCTGAGTGGCATAATTTCTGCTCCTCTGTCTTATGGACCTTTACTCAGAACTAGTCTGATTTCTGATTTTATTCCAGGATACAAAATCGATTTGAAGAGAAAATTAGAAAGTTTAGAAATGATGTGAACTTTAGTTTTCAAAGCTTTTGATTTCTTTTCAAACTGGGCTGAGTAGTTGAATTTATTCTCAAAACCCACAGAGGAGCTGCTATTTGAAAGAAGGAAAAAATAACATAAAAATACGGCACAACGTCAACTGGTGACCTGTGAGACGGCCCCCTTCAAAGCAGCTGATAGGTAACGCTTTCTGCTGACAGCTCTGGTCTTGGTTCATTATAGAGTTATACAGCACGGCCCTTCGATCCAAGCAGTCAACGCCGATCATGTTCATTTGACCGTCTGACCTGGTTTGATGAATCCTGTTGTCTGATCATGAGTGCTATCCTGCACGCTGTGTTCGAGCAAATGAAGACCATCTCGTCTAACACCAGTGGCAGGAGAGGTGATAAAATCCATAATCTGAGCAAATAGTAACAGACACGTATAGAAATGTTTTCATTGAGGTTAATTTATAAAAGAGCGCGAAGAAGGCAGCTTTAAGGTTTTGAAGCGCACTCGAGCTAGGTAGGAGTCGAACCTACAATCTTCTGATCCGTAGTCAGACGCGTTATCCATTGCGCCACTAGCCCACACGCGGCCTGCTTCGGGCGGATGAGTCCCCTCTGCAATTCTGTGGTTTTCATGATTAAATGAGAGGCAATAGTGAATTGACAAGAAGAATATTCAGCAAGGTAATCAGTTTCACTGTTTGACCTCGTTCACTTTGAAAGTTGATGAATTTCACCGAAAACTAAGAGCACACCTCACATTCAGATCACGTCTTCGTTTACAAACTTCGAGGTTACAAAAAAAATCACGAACTGTGGATGCTGGAAATCAGGAACAAAGTCAGAAATTGCTGGGTAATCGGTCTGACAGCATCTGTGGAATGAAATCACACTTAACGTTCGGGTCCGGAGATAAGGAGAAACGTCTTTCGCCAGAATGTGGTGAATCTGTGGAATTCATTGCCACAGAAAGCTGTCATTGGAGGAAGCCAGGCCATTGACTATATTTAAAACAGAGACAGATACGTTCTTGAGGAGCAAGGGAATCAAAGGTTAGGGGGAGAAAGCGGGAAAATGGGATTGGAAAACCTATTATCAGTATTGGCGGAGCAGAAGGATGGGCTGAGTGGCATAATTTCTGCTCCTCTGTCTTATGGACCTTTCCTCAGAACTAGTCTGATTTCTGATTTTATTCCAGGATACAAAATCGATTTGAAGAGAAAATTAGAAAGTTTAGAAATGATGTGAACTTTAGTTTTCAAAGCTTTTGATTTCTTTTCAAACTGGGCTGAGTAGTTGCATTTATTGCCAAAATCCACAGAGGAGCTGCTATTTGAAAGAAGGAAAAAATAACATAAAAATACGGCACAACGTCAACTGGTGACCTGTGAGACGGCCCCCTTCAAAGCAGCTGATAGGTAACGCTTCTGCTGACAGCTCTGGTCTTGGTTCAGAAAGCCCTTTCAGTCCCTCTCACTATGAAGTCCCCTATTACCATGGCTCTATGTAATGTTTGAATCCTCGGCTCTGCCTTCACGCCAATTTCTGATTGGCAGACCTGACCGCCTCTCGGACTGGCAGTGACGTCTGTCTCTACGGTTTCCAAGAGATTCAACCTGTTCCTGACAGTTACTTCCCCAGATCAGATCAGATCAGTAACTAAACGCATACACTCGTGGAAGAACAAATATTCTGTGTCTTTGAGACAACAAATAGTACTCTGCAAACCACAGATCTCCTTTTGAATGGATATTTGCACTTGCTGTGTATGTTCAAAACAAGTGGTGAACCTTATACAATTGGTAAATTTGTGCCATTGCAAGATAATGGATTATGGTACGATCCTCACGGAACAGAAGAGGATGTAAATGAAAGGTCCCTTTGTTCTGTTGGAGAAATGTTCTTCTGTTCCAGTTGTGATTGACTCCTCAAAAGATTAATAATGACTGTTTGAATTATTGATCAGAATCTTGTGTCGAGTGTTAGTTTAAGATTCTCATCAACAACCTGCCTGGATAAACGTGTGCTTCTGATCGATCGTGATTGATTTTCGCTTTTGTTTTGTGTTCGATGCAAATTCCTGAAGAGTGAAGCTGGAAGGAATGAAGGGAGTGGAAATAGTATTCCTTTAATTTTGTCAATAAATGTCAATAAAACATTGGCGACAGGTTCTAATTCTTGATTTAGAGCAATGTCCAGTATTCAGGAAAAACTGGTGAGATAAATTGACCAAAATAGATTTCATCTGCAGATCTATAGACGCTGAGGGGGAATGAAAACTCCACACAGACTCTCATCGGACCTGGGTCGCTGTTGCTGAGAGGAAATGGCGCTGACTACTCCGCTGAAACAAAACCGGCCGGTTTTCTCCGGCGGGGAATTGAACCCAAGCCTTCCGCATGACAGGCGGGGATACAAACCACGATACCATCCAGGAACTCCCCGCAAGGGTCTTGCTCTTCAACCTATTGCGTCTGTACCTGTCAGCAAATAATCGTATTATTTTTCTATTAACATTTTTAATCATTTGCTCCATAGACTTGTGCACCTTCGCATCGCAAATTCACATCGGAATACCACTTCAGGTTATGAGGGTTTCTGCCTGTCCGGCCTCTTACATAGAGTGACTTAAAGATTCAATCACCCGCTGGCTGATAAAGTTTCTTTCCGCACATCCGGACAAAGATTAGATTAGATTCCCTCCAGTGCGGAAACAAGACCTTCGGCCCAACCATTCCATACCGCCTCTCAGAAGAATAACCCACCCAGACCCATTTCCCTCGTTATGCACCGAGCACTATGGGCAATTTCGCTTGGCGAATTCACCTGACCCTGCAGAGATTTTCACTGTGGGAGGAAACCGGAGCACCCGGAGAAAACCCACGGCAGACACCGGGAGAATGTGTACTATCCACACAGACCTGGGACCCTGGTGCTGTGAGGCAGAAACAGCCAGAGGACAAGGTAGCGAAGGTTGGGATTTGATGTGGAGGTTGAGGTGCCAAGGGCACAAGGCGTTGTGAAGCACAAGTGGCAAATTCAGGTAACGTTGTGGTATATTTTGTGGTAAACATAAATTCTACAAGAGAGACGGCTTGCACCTTAACAGGTTAGGGACCAGTATTCTGGCATGCAGGTTTTCTACTGCAACACCGCTACATTTAAACTAAGTAGCGGGGGGGGGGGGGGGGGGGGGGGGACAAGCTGGATGTTTAAAAAGGAAATTGAAGGCAAAGTTAGAACAAGAGAAGTCAAGAAAGACAACTGTATTAATGAGGCAGAAAACTCGGAAAGGCATCATGCTGTAAGGTTGAGTGAAATAAGGGTTGATGGGAAGGGTGAGAACAGTAACAAATTAAAAATACTATACATGAATGCATTAGACATAAGATGGATGAGCTTGAGGCTCTTCTGGAAATTCGCAGATACGATATTGTGGGGATAACTGAGACGTGGCTTCAAGTGGACAGGGCCTGGGAAATGAATATTCAAGGCTACACGTGCTATCGTAAGGACAGACTGACGGGCAGAGGGGGTGGGGTGGCCTTGTTGGTAAGGGAGGATATACAGTCCCTTGCGCGGGGGGACCTAGAGTCAGGAGATGTAGAGTCAGTGTGGATAGAGCTTCGAAATACTAAGGGTAAAAAGACCCTTCTTGGGAGTCATCTACAGGCCCCCAAACAGTAGTCTGGATGTCGGATGTAAGTTAAATCAGGAGCTGAAATTGGCCTGTCGCAAAGATGTCACTACAGTTGTTATGGGGGATTTTAACATGCAGGTAGACTGGGAGAATCAGGATGGTATTGGGCCACAAGAAAGAGACTTTGTGGAGTGCCTCAGAGATGGATTCTTAGAGCAGCTGGTGCTGGAGCCGACCAGGGAGAAGGCAATTCTGGATCTGGTATTGTGTAACGAACCAGAATTGGTCAGAGACCTCGAAGTGAAGGAGCCATTGGGAAGTAGTGACCATAATTCAATAAGCTTCTATCTGCAATTTGAGAGGGAGAGGGTACAGTCGGAAGTGACAGTACTTCTGTTGAATAAAGGGAATTATGGAGCTATGAGGGAGGAGCTGGCCAAAGTTCAATGGTGCAATACCTTAGCAGGGATGGCCGTGGAGGAACAATGGCGGATATTTCTGTGTATAATGCAGAAGTTGCAGGATCAGTTCATTCCTACAAGGAAGAAAGATCCCAGGAGGAGGCATGGGCGGCCGTGGCTGACGAGGGAAGTAAAGAAACATATAAAGTTAAAAGAGAAAAAGTATAACATAGCTAAGATAAGTGGGAAAACTGAAGACTGGGAAGCTTTTAAAGAGCAACAGAGGATTACTAAGAAGGAAATACGCAGAGGAAAAATGGGGTACGAAGGTAAACTGGCCAAGAATATTAAGGAGGATAGTAAAAGCTTTTTTAGGTATGTGTAAGGCAAAAAAAATGGTTAGGACAAAAATTGGGTCCTTGAAGACAGAAACAGGGGAATATATTACTGGGAACAAAGAAATGGCAGAGGAATTAAATGGGTACTTCAGATCTGTGTTCACTTGGGAAGACACAAGCAATCTCCCTGAGGTAACAGTGGCTGAAGGACCTGAACTTAAGGGAATTTATATTTGCCAGGATTTGGTGTTGGAGAGACTGTTAGGTCTGAAGGTTGATAAGTCTCCATTGATAAGTCTCCGGGGCCTGATGGTCTGCATCCCAGGGTACTGAAGGAGGTGGCTCGGGAAATCGTGGATGTGTTGGTGATTATTTTCCAGAGTTCAATAGATTCGGGGTCGGTTCCTGAGGATTGGAGGGTGGCTAATGTTATACCACTTTTTAAGAAAGGTGGGAGAGAGAAAGCAGGTAATTATAGACCAGTTATACTGACCTCAGTGGTGGGAAAGATGCTGGAGTCTATTCGAAAGGATGAAATTACTGCACATCTGGATAGTAGTAACAGGATAGGACAGAGTCAGCATGGATTTATGAAGGGGAAATCATGCTTGACTAATCTTCTGGAATTTTTTGAGGATGTAACTATGAAGTTGGACGAGGGGAATCCAGTAGATGTAGTGTACCTGGACTTTCAGAAAGCTTTTGATAAAGTCCCACACAGGAGGTTAGTGAGTAAAATTAGGGTGCATGGTATTGGGGGCAAAGTACTAGATTGGATTGAAAATTGGTTGGCTAATAGGAAACAAAGGATAGTGATAAATGGCTCCATTTCGGAATGGCAGGCAATGACCAGTGGGGTACCGTTTGGATCCGTGCTGGGACACAGCTTTTTACAATATATGTTAATGATATAGAAGATGGTATCAGCAATAACATTAGCAAATTTGCTGATGATACAAAGCTGGGTGGCAGGGTGAAAAGTGATGAGGATGTTAGGAGATTACAGGGTGACCTGGAGAAGTTAGGAGAGTGGGCAGATGCATGGCAGATGCAGTTTAATGTGGATAAATGTATGGTTATCCACTTTGGTAGCAAGAACAGGAAGGCAGACTTCTACCTCATTGGAATCAATTTATGTAAAGAGGCAGTACAGAGAGATCTGGGTGTTCTTGTACACCAGTCAATGAAGGCAAGCATGCAGGTACAGCAGGTAGTGAAGAAGGCTAATAGCATGCTGGCCTTCATAACAAGGGGAATTGAGTATAGAAGCAAAGAGGTGCTTCTGCAGCTGTACAGGGCCCTGGTGAGACCACACCTGGAGTACTGTGTGCAGTTCTGGTCTCCAAATTTGAGGAAAGACATTCTGGCTATTGAGGGAGTGCAGCTTAGGTTCACGAGGTCAGTTCCTGGAATGGCAGGATTACCTTACACTGAAAGACTGAAGCGACTGGGCTTGTATACCCTTGAGTTTTGAAGATTGAGAGGGGATCTGATTGAGACGTACAAGATTATGAAAGGATTGGACACTCTGGCAGTAGGAAACATATTTCCACTGATGGGTGAGTGCCAAACCAGAGGACACAGCTTAAAAATACGGGGTAGACCATTTAGGACAGAGCTCAGGAGAAACTTCTTCACCCAGAGAGTGGTGGCTGTGTGGAATGCTCTGCCCCAGAGGGCAGTGGAGGCCCACTCTCTGGATTCATTTAAGAAGGAGTTGGATAGAGCTCTCAAAGATAGTGGAATCAAGGGTTATGGAGATAAGGTAGGAACAGGATACTGATTAAGAATGATCAGCCATGATTATATTGAATGGCGGTGCAGGCTCGAAGGGCTGAATGGCCTACTCCTGCACCTATTGTCTATTGTCTATTGTCTATTGGACTCTGTAGAGACGAACAATGCAGAGTCCAGTTAGAGTTTAGGTTAAACGTTGTGGAATGTCTGGACTTGTAATTTCCAATGTGGTGAGGAAGAGGAGCTGATCACTCTGACCAAGAGCCAAACCCGAGTGGAGCATACGTTACCAAGTAGGGAGCATGAACACTGTGAGTAACCGTGATACCCTGCCAGTCTGTAGTAGAATGACAGAGCTGGAATACTGACGGTGGCCTGGAGGGTAAACGGTCCCACCGGTAGAGAGCACACCGGGCCAGAAGTAGGTTTCTGGGCCAATCGGGAGGCGTTGGTTCAGTACACGTGGCTACACCCTGAGTCCCAGAACAAATTTGCTTTCACAGTATGGGACAGGCATTATATGTGAACTTGCCTGCAACAAGGGTGCCACAATAGCCCCACTATTTTTCACAGGGTGATGAGCGACATTCTGAAGAAACTAGATTTACCAGAGATAGCACTACCCTCCAATATGTAGACGATATCCTAATTGCCTCAGATTCTGAGTCAGGGAAGCAGGAAGCTTTATGTCTGGTATTACAGGAATTTGCAACTGCGGGGTTAAAGTTAGCTCAACACAGGCACAAATTGGCAAAACACAAGTCTTATACCTGGGACACATTATATATTAGGGACTCAAAGAAATGCCCAATGACCGCAAGGAGGCAAACCAACAGATGCCATGTCCTTTCATTGTCAGAGGAGTCAGAAAGGTCTTGGGACTGTTCAATACAGTTCGAGCTTTCTCCCCAAGTTTACAAAATTGATTCGCACAAGGAAACTGAGGGCTGTCTCCAATATGGGATGGACAATGTGAGAGACAGTTTTTTTATCCCCAAGTTAGTCCGAGTTATACTTAGGAATACAGGAGAAAACGCAACTGAGGGAATTCTACACACTGGGGAACTACACAACTGTGGGGATATAGATGGAGATGAAGACGGGGATGAAGATGGGAGAAAGTAAATGTTACCTTCCTGAGATACAGCCGAGGAGACCCGCTTCGTGAACGGGAAACGAAAATGAGTAGCATGGTCACCCCAAACAGAATAGGCAGTCGTAAATTATAAGTTAGAAACAGTTATGTCCAGAGGGATTGATGGAAGTCAGTCCGCACAGATAGCAGAACTGGTAGCACTCACCAAAGCACTTTGATTAGATTAGATTAGATTACTTAGATTACTTACAGTGTGGAAACAGGCCCTTCGGCCCAACAAGTCCACACCGACCCGCCGAAGCGCAACCCACCCATACCCCTACATTTACCCTTTTAACCTAACACTACGGGCAATTTAGCATGGCCAATTCACCTGACCCGCACATCTTTGGACTGTGGGAGGAAACCGGAGCACCCGGAGGAAACCCACGCAGACACGGGGAGAATGTGCAAACTCCACACAGTCAGTCGCCTGAGTCGGGAATTGAACCCGGGTCTACAGGCGCTGGGAGGCAGCAGTGCTAACCACTTGGCCACCGTGCCGCCCACTTGAACGAGCAAAGGAAATAATCGTGAATATATATACAGAAAGTCAATATGTCTTTGATGTAGTCCATGACTACATGGTGGCATGGGATAGAAGAAGGTTCGCTATCACGAGGAGAGCCTCTGTCCGACACCAACTGAAGATTTCAGGCACTATTGTGTGCCAGTGAACAGCCAAAAGAGGCTGCAGAAATAAAAGTAAAAGCGTATCAAAAGGAACCAGCAAAAGAGATTCCAAGTTTGCTAAAATTCAAAGGAAACCAGGCAGCAGACCGAGCAGCTCAGAAAGCCCCAGAACAAGAAGCCATTGACGAAGCTGCAATAGCCACTGTTGAATTAGTGAAAGATGCTATCCAAATTCAGCAGTGACAGGAGGACACCCATCAGGAAGAGAGAGAGAGCAATGGAGACTACAGGCAGCATTCAAAGGGGAGGATGGTGTCTGCAGATTAATAGACAAGGTGTTGGCACCAGCACGTACACAAAACACATTGCTTGAACTGCACCACGGGCTCTCCCATACCGGTAGAGAGTCCATGATAGCAAGCCGAGGGAGAGAGTGGTGTTGGAAGAGAGGGGGATGAGATGTGGCCAAGTACTGCCACAGATGCATGGTTTGTGCACAACATAACCCAGGGAGACTCATAAAAGTTAGGGTGGGACACCTGCCCAGATCTAGGTGGCACTGGAAACACCTTCAGATAGATTTTACAGAGCCAGTACCACCCTCGCGTGGAAAGCTTAACGCCTGGTCATCATGGACCAACTTACCTGGTGGGTAGAAGCATTCCCGCCCAAAAACTGCACCACGACAACTGTAGCTTGAATATTGTTGAAGGAATCATCCCGAGGTCGGATACCCCTCCAGGTCGACTCTGACCAAGGGTTACATTTTACTAATGAAATTAAGAGCAACCACGAATCAGGCAACCGAACTGACACCATATGAATTAATGACCAGGCGAGCAATGCAATTGCTACAGAAATAATCACATGTGGCACCGACTTGGGTTCACTGAAAGACAAAAGTCGGTGATATGTGATAGAATCAACTGCCAATTGAAAGGGATGTGGAAATCTGTAATTGATAAACATTACAGATTATTATCCTCCACAGACCAATATAAAACAATGAGCAATGTTCTGGGAAAAAGTGAAGACTGCATATGCTGGAGTTCAGAGATAAAAATGTTGTACTGGAAAAGGAAAGCAGGTCAGGCAGCATTCAAGGAGCAGGAAAATCAAATTATCGGGCATAAGCCCTTCATCAGGAATTCCTGCTAAGGGGGCGATGAGGCAACCATGGCTGACAAAGGAAGACATGAACAGCATAAAAGCTAAAGCAAAAGCACGCAATGTGGTAAGGTTTGGTGGGAAACCAGAGGATTGAGCGGCTCTATAAAAACCAGTGGAGGATAACTAAAAAATCAACAAGAGGTAGGGGGAGAAGATGAGATATGACAGTCAGCGAGCTGGAAGCGTGACTATGTTTGGTTATTGTTATTCTAGCCTATATACGTTAGCTCTCCCAATGATGACAATAACTCCCAGATGTTACTATCCTGCTGAGGCAGCAAGAAATTTACATATAACTGTCAGAGTCAGATTCACCTATTAACCACATCTGGGATGAAATCATTTTGATCGTTCAGGTTTTCTTTATTGGTAATAGAAGAAAGAGAACAGAGAACAGTACAACACAGGAATAGGCTCCAACACAGGAATGCCCTGTAATTCCTGATGAAGGGCTTTTGCCCGAAACGTCGATTCTCTTGCTCTTCGGATGCTGTTCTTTGCCAGTACAACACTCTCGACAATGAACATTGTTCCCCAGAGTCCAATATAAAACAGTGATCATTATTACATTATTCTCCAGAATCCAATGTAAAATATTGAGTATGATTTCCCACACCCGAGTTTAAAACAATTTAGCGGTCTAGGTTTGTTCAATACGTTCGCAGAAGTTGTATGACTCTTTGATCTTTTACTTGTAAATGCTGTGTCCGATGTACTCTCTCACACTAGCTGCCTGAGGAAGGAGCGGGACGCTGGACGCTTGCACTTTCAGATAAACCTGTTGGACTATAACCTAGTGTTGTGTGATTTTTGACTTTGTCCACTCCAGTCCAACTGCATCGTGGTTTGATGTCGGTGGGAACTGGGTAAAGATTGAAATATGTCTTTTCAATGAAAAGAACATTTACCCTTCAGCATCAAAATTGAGTTGTTCATCATCTTAAATCATTTTGTTCTGTGTTGTTGGTTGATCTGTTATTTTACCGCCTTCCGTGATTATTTTCTTTCATTTACTTTGAGAAAATTGCTCTTCTGCTACTCGCTCCGCCTCCAAAATGAAAACGTGTGTTTTCATTTGTCCGTCTGACCTGGTGTTACGAATCCTATTGTCTGATCATGAGTCCTATCCAGCACGCTGTGTTCGAGCAAATGAAGACCATCTCGTCTAACACCAGTGGCAGGAGAGGTGATGAAATCCATAATCAGAACAAATGCTAACAGACACCTATAGAAATGTTTTCATTGAGGTTAATTTATAAAAGTGTGCGAAAGAGGCAGCTTTGAGGCGCACGCGAGCTAGGTAGGAGTCGAACCTATAATCTTCTGATCCGTAGTCAGACGCGTTATCCATTGCGCCACTAGCCCACACCCCGCCCCTAGGTCCCTCAGTACCCTATCATTAATTGTGTAACTTCCTGTCCTTGTTTGTACAACAATGAAAATGCCAATTTTGTATGCAATTGGCAAGCTTGTCCCGAATCCTGTGGGATCCAACATTATCAATTACCCTTCCATACTAAAAATATCGACACTTACAGGATCCATATCCGTCTATTCCCTTCCTACTCATGTATTAGTCTTGGTGTTTCTTGAATGCTGCTACTTAGCCCGCTTCCACCACTTCCTCTCTCAGTATGTTCCAGGCATTCACCACTCTTTGTCTGAAATCTTGCTTCGCACATCTCTTTTAAACATTCCCCGCTCTTCCTGCACCTTGAATCTGTGTCCCCAGTTATTGACCCCTCCACCCTGGGGAAAAAAAAGCCTCCTATCCATGACATTCACAAACTTATAAATTTTTTTGAGGCCAACCCTCAACCTGTTGCATTTCTGTCGAAACAAACCAAGTCTATCCAACCTTCCTTCATAGATAAAATCCCTCGTACTGGGCAATAAGCTGTTACAACTTTCTGTATGCTCTCCATAGCATGCACAACCTTCTGGCAATGTGGTGACCCGAACTGTACGTATTGCTCCAGGAATTCCAAGGAGCAAGGAATTTCAAGAATGTGTTCTTCTCAGTCTTTCTCACTGCTCCAGGGATGTTGCTGTTTGTTGCTTCCCCTGGTTTCGGCCTCTCTCCATTTGCACATTATTCAAACATTTTCTTCCACTTGGTACACAACGAGTACTGAAAGATCGCAAAGCTGAAGACTGGGCTTCCATGTTTCCACCACCAACTGAATTTGTTTTTCTAAAACCTTGTCTCAATCCCCCATTTCATCATGACCAGGAAGGAGGGAGTTTAGTTTTGTGGAGAGATTCCAGAAGCCAGGATTATTCTCTTTAGAACAAAGAAGATGAAATGGAGATTTCGTGGCACTAGTGTTTGGGTAGAGCAGATATTGAGAAATTGTTTCCACAGAGCAGGATCAGTAAGAGGGGACTGGGATTTTAGAACGTTGGAGAAAGACGGAGTTTCATTTATATAACATTTTTCACCACCAGTGATGAAGCATGATGGGGACAGGCAGAGGTTATTTTAACGTTGTTTCATTCTTTTCCGTGTGTGATATATTCACTGCAAAGATCCTGAGGGATCCCAGTGTGACATTGAATCATTGAATTCGCACTTACTCCTCTCTGACCCGAATCATACTCTAAAACCGACGAGGAAAGCAGCATTCTTCAGAACTGAAATCTCTCTCCAGATGCTGGCAGACCTGCCGAGTTTCTCCAGCAATTTCTGTTCTTTAGTCATAGAGATGCATAGCATCGAAACAGACCCTTCAGTCCAACTCATCCATGGTGACCAGATATTCTAACCTAACCTAGTCTCATTGCCAAGACTACGCCCATACCGTTCTAAGCCCTTCCTATTCATACACCTATCCAGATGCCTTTTAAAAGCTGTAATTGTAGCAGCCTCCACCACTTCCTCTGGCAGCTCATTCCATACATGCGCCAGACTCTGTGTGAAAACGTTGTCCCTTAGCTTCCTTTTAAATTTTCTCCTCACACCTGAAGCTTATGCCCTCTCATTCTGGACTTCCCCAACCCAGGGGAAAGACCTTGTCTATTTACACTATCCATGCCCTTTATAATTTTATAAACCTCTATAAGGTCTCCCCTCAGCCTCCGATATTCCAGGGAAAACAGCCCCAACCTATTCAGCCTCTTCTGAGAGGTCAAACATTTCAAGCCTGGCAACATCCTTGTAAATCTTTTCTGAACCCTTTCACGTTTCACAACATCCTTCCTATAGGAGGAGAACACAATTGCACACAATATTCCACAACCAATGTCCTAGACAGTTGCAACATGACCTCCCAACGCCTATACTCAATGCTCTGACCTAAAAAATGAAAGCATACCAAACCCCTTCTTCACTATTCTATGAATTGTTGGCTGAGAGTGGCTGTTGATTTGTGTGCTGTTATGAGTCCTAGTGGTCGTAGTAGTCTGGCTGTCAGTTCAGAAATGTTCTTGATGCATGGTAACGTGGCTAGTCCTTTGGGTTATGGCATGTCCTCATTCCACTATCTTTCCCTTAGGCATCTGTTGATGAAATTGCGAGGGTATCAGTTTTTGGCGAATACATTGTAGAGGTGTTCTTCTTCCTCTTTTTGCAGTGCTGCAGTGTGTTGTGGCCCTTTTGAACAGTGTCTTGCTGCAACTTACTTTGTGTGTGTTGGGGTGGTTGCTTTCGTAGTTCAGGACTTGGTCTGTGTGTGTGGTTTTTCCTGTATACCTTTGTGGCGAATTCTCCGCTCGGTGTTCTCTGTAACATCACGTCGAGGAATGGGAGTTGGTTGTCCTTTTCTTCCTCTCTAGTGAATCGGATTCCTGTGAGTGTGGCGTTGATGATCCGGTGTGTGTTTTCTATTTCTGTGTTTTTAATGATTACAAAGGTGTCATCTACATATCTGACCCAGAGTTTGGGTTGAATTTGCGGTAAGACTGTTTGTTCTAATCTTTACATTACAGCTTCTGCTATGAGTCCAGAGATGCGTGAAACATAATCCCCGCTGCTCAGTTTCCATATCCAAATCAATGATATTGATTCTGAATAGTTTGAGTCCACTCACTAATCCTTGCAATACCCCATTGGTCACAATCTACCTACATGAGAATGAACCATGTATTCCTCTTCAGGTAGCTGTGCACAAGGATCATAAGGCACATAATTATAGCAAAAGATCTCAGTGTCATGCAACTGAAATGATATTTGAAAAAACCTGGATTGATAAGTCTTTCATCTTTTAGTTTGGGATGCAAGTTTTGGTTCATTATGTGTAAATCGCAAAACTCAATTTAAGTCACCTGACCTCCCACCTTAGCCTCCCATGTTGACCACCTCAAACAGTCGACCTCTCCTCACCCACTCCAACCTCACACCTTCGCAACACGCAGCCTTCCACTCCCTTCACTCCACCCGAACCTTACCATCAAACCAGCGGACCATGCAGCGGTAGTTTGGCTCACTGACCTCTTCACCGCTGAAGCCAGACGGCAACTCGAAGACACCTCCTCCTTTTGGCCACTTGACCATGACCTCACCGCCCCTTACAAAACCATCATCTCGCACGCCATACACGACCTCATCACTTCAGGGAATCTCCCAAACACAGCCACCAAACTCAGTTTAGGAACCACACACCAATCGGTTCGAACTGCAGCAAGCACAGGACACTTCTATCTTCACCTTCCATTCCCCATCAACCTCCATATAGTTCATATCAAACTCTGATATCTCTGTCAACGACAAACGGACCCCATCACCAGAGAGATATATTTTCTTCCCTACCCATATCCATTTTCCATTAAGACCATACCTTCTGCGACTCCCTTGTCAGGTCCACACCCTCGCCCTCCCCACCAACACACCCTCCCCTCTTGGCATCTTCTCCTGCCAACCACAGGAATTGCAAAACCTGCGCCAACACCTCTCCCTCTCACCTCTGTCCAAAGCACCAAAGGAGCCTTCGACATCCAAAGGAATTTTACTTGCACTTGCACACATGTAATTTATTGTATCCGTTGTTGCTTTTGCAGTGTCCTCTTCATTGGGACGACAGGATGCCTACTTGCAGAACACTTCGGAAAACAACTCCAGGACACCCACACCAACCAACCCCACCACCTTGTGGCCAAAGACTTCAACTCCCCCTCCCACTCCATCAAGGACATTCAGGTCCTGGGCCTCCTTCATTGCCACACCCTAACCATCCCTCACCAACCAGGAGGAAGAACGCCTCATCATCCAATTTGGGATGCTCCAACCACGTGGCGTCCATGTGGATTTTACTAGTTTCCTCATTTACCCTCCTCCCCAGATCCCAGATCCAACCTTCGAACGTGGCACGGTCCGCTTGACCTGTCCTACCTGTCAATCTTCTTTCCCATCTATCCACTCCACCCTCCTCTCCGACCTATCATCATTGCCCCCAACACCATCAACCTATCGCACACTCAGGTACCTTCCCTCCAGTGCCATTCCCCCCCCCCCCCCCACCCCTTGGCTCACAAGCCTCATTCCTGATGACAAAATGATGCCCTTGCCCAAAATGACGTTTCTCCTGCTCCTCCGATGCTGCCTGACCTCCTGTGCTTTTCCAACACCACACTCTGGACTCCCATCTTTAATGCATTGTCTGAGCTGAGATGTCCCCTTTTGTTATAAAACCTTAAATTATCTGGAGAAGGTGACATAAAAGATGTTCTGGGATTTGCACATGAATGAACCGAAATTTGCCACCCATTCTGAAAGACGAAATATTTAATAACAATCCAGATTTGTTCAATAAATCATTTCAGCCTCGTGAATCTGTAATCTTCCGATATAAATTCTGTGTTTTATGATCTTAGACTCCGCAACCACCTGCAAATGGAGCAGCGCTCCGAAAGCTAGTGCTTCCAAGTAACCCTACTGGACTATGACCTGATGTTGTGTGATTTTTAACTGTCCACCCCAGTCCGACATCGGTTTCTCCACATCATATTAACTGCATGTTTGCCCCTGTGTCTTTTCAAACAGGGTTCTTCTTTCGTATCCACAACTTTTGTGTTTTTTGTGATTATTGTAGCGATTGAGGGAGGACGAAAAACAATTCACAAGTTTTGGTGTGTGGAAGGCAGAAGGGCGAGGACGGGCTACTGAAGAAAGAGCTGCGACCATTGAGACGAATTTGAATGTCATTTCACACGATTCACGAAATGTTGCCATCCAGAAAAACGTCCTTGAGGCAGGAAATGAGAACAGAAATTGCTGGAGAACTCTGTGGAGAAAATAAAACTGAGTTAATGTTTCGGATGCCGTGACCCTTCATCACAGCTCTTCAGAGTGAGGAATGTAAATTATGGATCAACCTATAGTAAAATTTGAGGCAAATAATGAATCTGTCCATGGGAACTGCAGACAAAGGGGCTGGTGGGAGCAGGGAGGTGAAGTGGGGATAGGTGAAGACAGACAGAAGGTACGGAGGAATGAGTCTGATTGGTGACTGGGAGGAGGCCCTTTCTTTATCTGACATTGCGTGTCTTGATGGTGCGTTGCTGGTCGTCGGTGTGTGCGTGTGTATGTGTGCGTCACATCTTGTGTCATGTGAGACACTGTAATTGTGTAGCCGGGGAATCCTCCCAATATGTATACTCCTTATTCCCTAACATGTATACTCCTGTTCAAAAGCAAAGAGAAAATGAATATTTGACTTATTTCTGATATCTCTAATGGCATGCTAAGATTTGGAGATGCCGGTGTTGGACTGGGGTGTACAAGGTTAAAAATCACACAACACCAGGTTATAGTCCAACAGATTTAATTGGAAGCACACTAGTTTTAGGATCAAAGCTCCTTCATCAGGTGATCACGTGTGGTGCCGCGGTAGCATGCTGGGCCCATAACCCAGAGGTTGATGGATCAAAGCAATCTTCCGTTTATCTGACATCGTGTGCCTTGCTGGTCGTCTGTGTGTGTGTTGCATTCTGCATCATGTGACACACTGGAATTGTGTAGTAGGGGAACCCTCCCAGTATGTATACTCATTATTCCCTTCATGCATAGCCCAGTTCAAAAGTAAAGAGAAAATGAATGTTTGTCTTATTTCTGACATCTCTAAGGGCGTACTAAAACGCTTGGAGCTGGCAGCAGAGTGGCGCAGCAGTAGCATGCTGGGATCACAACCCAGTGGTCGGTGGGTAAAAGCAATCTTCTGCTAAATGTATTCTGGCACGGAAAGTTGTTTTCAATCGCATCGTTTTGATATCAGGAAACCCTTCAATGTGGAAGAAACCGTATTTATTCCGAGATGAGCGCCCGCGGTAGAATTTCATCTGTTCAGAGGATGGATTTGCAGGACTGTAATTACAAATGCCTTCTACTTTGTTTAAATGGCACACAATCTGAATGCAGTGAACACTTGTAATATTTTATAAATTCCTACTTCGGAAATAGAACCAGTCTGACTCAAGATTGGTATACAGACAGACTCTCACCTCGCACCCTGAATGCACAGAGTTGAGATGTCGCCTTTTTTCATAAAACCTTAAGTTATCTCGAGAATGTAACTTGAAATAAGTTTCTCGGATTTATAGATTAAATCCATTCTGAAAGATGCAAGACTTAACAGAAAGTGAGGATTAGTCAATAAATTGTATCAGATGCATGCATGTCACTGTTATCTTTGCTACAAATTCTGTCTCACGATCCTGCCCCATTAGTTGCCTGATAAAGGAGAAGCGCTCGAAAGTTAATACTTCCAAATTAACCTGGTGGACTATAACCTGGTGTGTGATTTTTAACTTTGTTCAGGGTATGGCAAGTGATTCCCTCTGCTGTTACATCACTGAGTTCACACCGAGACACTTACTATAGAAAGATTTCTATTTTCCTCAAAACCTCTTGTACCCCAGTAAGTCCACACTGTAGAGAGAATATTGACCTGACCCGAGTGCGAGAAGGGATTCACTCAGTCCGGCAACCTGCATTTCCATGAACTCTCTCACACTGGAGAGAAGCCGTTCCTCTGCTCTGCGTGTAAGAATGGATACATTCGGTCATCCACACGCAGCGAGTTTATAAATTAATGCAGGGTTTCTATTCTGCTGTTGCTGCTGTTGTGAATCGCACCCAGGATTGATAGGCTGACAATGTGTAGTGTGCTTTGTTAACATCTCCTGTAATTGATGGAGTTTAATGACCTGGACGTGTCACTGTTCTTCAGTATTTCAATGTGTGTTGTTTAAAACACCAATCTTTCCCAAATATGGCCATTTCCCTGAACTCGGCTCCACCACTATTCAGAACTTTGGCTTCATTTGATTTTTGGTGCAAAATCTACAACTCAATATCTGACGTGGTCCACGCATTGCCAATGGGCAAGTGCTGATTAATTTTTGTTGAGAAATCTTACTGACTTTCACAGTGACCCATTCATTATGGACTGAAAATGTAAAGGAAAATGAAGCAGAATAGTGAAAAGTTTTCGAGGCACATCAATAAATGTTTCAGCAATCCACATTGATCTTGATGAAGTTTGGAAGTTACTGGGTTCACGAATTTCTGTGACATTTATCAATACTCGGAAAAGGTCGACCTCGCAATAAAGCCGAGTTTCAAGCCTGCTCAGCAGAGGTGGGATTTGTCATTGTAGCAAATACTGAAGGCCCCTGACGTACAACACAAACCCAACAGCTGGAACACTTTTTCACGTCGAAGAACCAAGACAGTCATGTATACTGCAGGCAGATACCGTGCAAATAAACACTGAGTCAAACTGAGCAAAGAAATCCAAACTGCTGTCCCAGATTGAAATCTACATACTGTGTGCCATGCCATTGAGAAATAACGTGGTACAACCATTACCAACAATGCCCCTGCCCAAAATTGGCAGATGGTCAACTACACAGGGAGAGAAATGAATAGATTGAACTGGGTTGCACTATACACCGAGACTTACACTGGGGGTGAAATGCCCCAGTGTAAATTTTATGCTGTCCTGCATCTTTCTGTCATTGTTGTGTTGGAAGTGGTATCTTCCTGCCTTGCCCTGGAAATGACAATTGAACGAGGAATAAGCAGAAAGGTTCCTGGCAAGTTTGGAAACACAACTATTCTGCTCACCGACAGAAAGTGCCATCAGAAATGTCGCGCCTTCATGTCCACAGTAGGAAGAAAAAAGGCAAATTTGTGGACTGTACAAAATGAATCAGCTTCCCATCCCAGCAAGAAACTCATCGGCATGGTCACACTGGAGAGAGGATGTTCACGTCTGCTGTGTGTGTGGGAAGGGATTCACTGAATTATTCCGGTTCCAGAAACACCAACTCATTCACGATGAGGAAAATCTGTGTGAGAATAGATTTGCTCAGTCATCGAATCTCCAAATACAGTCTATAAAAATTCTGCTCATTCTTTGCCTTTGCTTTCAGTGTGAGAAGAGAATTCCCAAAGAAAAGCTGCACTCTCTTTCAGTGTTAAATTCTGCTCCTTACAAAAGCCCATGACCACTTATCAATGACAAAGGCTTCTGCCTGCCCACAACTATGTTACTGGCTCCTGGGGAGCTGAACATCTTGGGCTGTTAATGTTTTGGAAGAAACTATTGGATCTCTAGAGAATGAGCTGCTTTTGCTCAGCAAGAAGAAAGAAATACAGCTTGAAGAGAGTCGTTTATTTCCCACTTCCAGTTGCTGTCGACTGAGCCTTTTAATTTTACAAGCCACGGAACGTTCTAAGTGTGAACCAGTCACTCTGTGCTTCCTGCAATCAAGTACCGAAGGAAGGAAGATCGAGAAGCTGTATTCTGATCAGCAAAAGAAACATCTCAGCCAACCCTGTGGACAGGGACTATTGGGCTACCTTTCTAGTTTCTCACACCATGCATGATTTTGTTTTCGTATTGCTGCATAGATGGGGAACTTATATTGGGATTTTAAGTTTCAATGAGTAGTTCTATCCTAGTGTTTCATAATTGTTTATCTGGAACTAAAGTGTATTAATTTCTAATAAATAGACATTCTTGTTAAGTTCAGAAATTTGCTCCACTCTTCCTGTTATTCTGAGTGTAAAAGAGAAAAGAATTGGAAAACCTTGCATTTTTCTCAAAATCGTTGATATTTATGGTGGCTCTGGAACACTTCGGCTCATTTTGCAGTGCAAGACGCAATGAGGGGTAACTTAATGCTGTGGAAGAGGGCATCATGAATGTGTCACCGAGGTTCCCGGCTACTTTAGATCTGCAAGAATACAATGAAAAATGAATAAACTTGTTGTGAAAGAATCTTGAGAAAATCGTGAACAATGAGAGAGCTCAAAGTGTTCCCCCACTGCTCCTGAAGCTCTGGAAGTGAAGCAATACAGAACAAATCTGTCTAAAAGGCACAGGACCATCACAAAAGGAGGATAATAAAATTGATGAATTGAGAAAATAAAATTGGAAACGCTTTGGTAAGTACACAAAAATGAAGACAATTTATAATCAGGAATACAGAAATGGCAAAGAATCCACGCAATCTTGACTCTCTTCACAGACTCTCTAACATGATGTGGATGAGCAGGTTTTCGACTGGGGTGAACAGTTAAAAATCACACAACACCAGATTAGAGTCCAACAGGTTTATATGAAATTACAAGCTTTCGCTTTCAAGTAAAGCACCTCGACTATAAGCTGGTGTTGTCTGGTTTTAACACTGTACTTGATGGCCTTTTTAAAGTTGCGTTGCAGTGTGGTGCCATGATGGTATAGTGGTTAGTACACTGTGTGGTGCGCGCAGCAGAAGCCAAACCATCACTCCATCAAGGATTCTCCTCATTTTATTCCACGTAGCACTTGATAGAGAAACGCGGAATGAAATCAACCATTTTCAACATGAAATTATTCTCCGAGGTGATGATTTTATTCATTCAAACCCTAGCTCTCTCACATCTCCGCACCTCATATATCAGGATTCAAACCCACCCATTCTGGAAGATTTCTCTCCCTCCCACAATCACTAACCCTCCTTTCCGTCCCTCCTCCCATTTCCCTGAGGCACTGCATAATCAACACTCACTTTCACTTTGACACTGTTCAGTCTGTGCTGCTGCGGTCACTGCCGCTGGATGACGTGCCCCAATCCCGCCATCGGGACCTCCAAACCCTTCAATCTATTTAGTTCCCGCGGTTGTGTGATCAAACCTCATGTAGCAGCTTTTACTGGCATAAACTAGAGATTATTGGAGCATCAAGACACAAGGCAATATTGAGCAGAAGATATTTTATTGGAAAAGACCCGTTTTCGTACCTTTCTGCGTCATTTGTTTCACTTGTTCATTCGGCTCTATTTAGAGTACTGTGTGCAGTACTGTAATTCACATTATAGCGGGGATGTGATAGCACTGGGCGCGGTGCAGAATAGATTTCAAAGAATATTGTCTGGACTGAAGAGGTTCAGTTATGGAGAGAGATCAGACAGACTGGAGATATTTTTCTTAGAGCAGAGGACATTGAGATAAGTCATGATTGAGATGTACAAAATAATGAGAGATAAGGATAGGGTAGACTGAAAGAAAGATTCCCCCTAGATGGAGGGACCAACGGAGGCGCGGGGTGTGATAGGCGTAGATGTATGGTAAGAGGCTGAAAGGTTTGTGTGGATGCGCTGAAAAAACTTTTCCAACCAGAGGGTGGTTGAAATTTTGTCCACCCCAGTCCAACACTCACTCCTCAACGTCATGGCTTCAATTGTGCAGACATTGTTGGAGGGCTGTTTGCAGTCCTGGTCCCCTTATCTTGGGAAGGATGTACTTGCAGTGCACTGAAGTTTCATCAGACTGATTCCTGGCTTTTTGGAACTGTCATATTAGGTGGGATTGTGTCTTTAATCTTTGGAGTTTAAAACAAAAGTAAGGTGATCTCGCAGAAAATTTACATATTTCTGAAAGAGTCAAGTGTGGGTGGATACAGAAAGGATGTTCCCTGCCCGTGGAGTCCACAACCAGGGGCAGAGTCTCCGACTAAAAGGCAAGCCATTTAGGATTGAGATGGGGAGGACACTCAAAGGGTGATGAACTTTTGAAATTCTCTTTCCCAGAGGGCTGTGGAAGCTCAGTCATTCAGTAAGTCCAAGAGAGAAATTGCTAGATTTCAAGTTACTAATGACAGCAAGGTACATGACGATAGCATGGGAATGTGGTACTGAGAGAGGTGATCAGCCATGAATTAGAATGGAAGAGTTAGTTTGAGGGACTGAGATGATCCAACACAGTCATATTTGGCTGAGACCTCACCAGTTCCTGAGCCTGTATAACTCAGACACAGCTTCCTTTGCCCCTGCTCCATCTGAGACAATATACAGGCCTGGATGTGATGAATAGGAAAATCCAATCATTGTGTTTACTGGTGAATTCACTGGTGTGTGGGCAGGTTACACAAATGTACAGATTTCATCCCACACATGGTACATATTAACGCTTTTGAACCATTGTGAGCATGGTGGTGCATCAAGAGATGGGATGACTGAGTAAATCCCTTCTCCCACTTTGGGTAGTTGATTCGTCTCTCACCAGGAATGCTCACTGGGTGTTTGAACAGGGTGGATGACTATGTGAGCCCTTTCCCCAACTCGCGCAGGTGAATAGTCACTCCCCAGTGTGTAATCATTCGGTGTTTGAGGAATGGTCTCTGCCCAATTTGTAATCACTGGGTGTTTGAGCAGGTTGGATGACTGAGTGAGCCCCTTCATCGACGAGAGGCAGGTAAATGGTCTCTCCCCAGTGTGCAGTCACTGGGTGTTTGAGGAGGGTGGATGAAGGAGTGAACCACTTCGATCACTCAAGCAGATGAATGGTCTCTCCCCAGTGTTACTGTGCCAATGATTTTCAAGGGCAAGTGGGTAATGGAATCCCTTCTCACAATACCCTAATTTCGACGCTTTCTCCCTGCTCTGATTGCATTTGTGTCCTCACAGAGCAACTGAAGCCTCATCCACACAAAACAATACATAACATCCAGCCTTTGTCTCACATAATTGTATTCTGGATGTACGTCTGCTCGCTGAGATGGAAGATTCATTTTCAGACATACAACACCATACGAGGTAACAACGCAAGTGAGTCTCCAGATGAAGCACTGGTGGCATGGCCTGCTTTCGATTTATGTGTTTAGGTCTTCTTGGTTTAGTGACATCATTTCCTACAGTGACATGATTTTCTGTTCTTTTTCGCAGTAAGTGGCAAATGCGATCCAAGTCAATGTGTTTGTTGAAAGAGTTCCATATGGAATGCCATGCTTCTCGGAATTGTCGTATCCATCTCTGTTGGCTTGCCCTCGGATGGATATGTTGTCCCATTCGAAGTGTTGTCCTTCCTCATCTGTATATAAGGATACTAGTAAGAGACGGTCATGTCTTTTTGTGGCTAGTTGATGTTCATGTATCCTGGTGGCTAGTTTTCTGCCTGTTTGTCCAATGTAGTGTTTGTTACAGTTCTTGCAACGTATTTTGTAAATGAAATAAGTTTTTCTTTTGTCTGCATAGTGCCTTTCAAGTTCATTAGCTGTTATTTTAGTATGTTGGCGGGTTTGTGGGCTACCAAAAACAGCAGCTAATGAACTTGAACGATCCTATCCAAACAACAATCAAAACCAATGTCATTTACAAGATGCGTTGGGAGATTTCAATTGCAGCAGCATATTGGATTTGTACATCATTGACCACTTCAACAATTATGACAGCTGGGATTTTTTTACAATCTTACTATGCTGATAGATAACTAGAGCTGAAGTTTAAACTGCAATTCTTGGTTGAGGGAAGAGCTTACAGGAAACTTTTCCCTTTGAAAGATCGTATGAGGAAAGGCTGAGGCACTTGGGGTTGTTTTCATTGGAGAAAAGAAGGTTTAGGGGTGACTTGATAGAGGTGTACAAGATGATTAGGGGTTTAGATAGGGTCGACAGTGAGAATCTTTTGCCACGTATGGAGTCAGCTATTACAAGGGGGCATAGCTTTAAATTCAGGGGGTGTAGGTGTAGGACAGATGTTAGGGGTAGGTTCTTTACTCAGTGAGTCGTGAGTTCGTGGAATGCCCTGCCAGTAGCAGTGGTGGACTCTCCCTCATTATGGGCATTTAAGCGGGCATTGGATAGGCATATGGAGGATAGTGGGCTAGTGTAGGTTAGGTGGGCTTGGATCGGCGCAACATCGAGGGCCGAAGGGCCTGTACTGCGCTGTATTCTTCTATGTTCTATGTTCTATGAAACTTCAACATGATCATCACAAAAGTGAAGTTGTACATAGTGGACACAAGCAACAGAGCTTTGAGTGATTTAGGCAAGGTCGAGGATAAGAAGCTGCCCAAGCAGATGATGGAATGAAACACCAACCTTGTAAACCTTCCACTTTAACTCACACATACAACACCAATTGGTTTTTATCTTGATTTTCACCACAAATTATAAAGTTGCTTTTCACAGCATGTTAGAATCGAAGGCTTGTATTGCAGGAAATTTGTGCATCTCAGTAAATGAAAGCAGGTTGGCAGGTAAAGGTGGTGGTGAGCGATGAAAAGCATACCCGGGTTGGCAGGAGGTAATGGTGCTTGAGGTGAGCTATGGAAACGGTTACCCAGGGTGGCAAGAGATGGTGATGATAGTGGTGCTGAGAGATGAAAAGACCAGAATTGGTATGACATGGAAACGATGGGAATTGCAGCCAGTGCTTTTGTAATAACGATTCTAACGTCACTGCAGATATTTTACAAATCCCTGCTAATTTCATGAACATTGATAAACCAAGTAAATCATTTCCTGAGAAGGTCTTGAAGTGGGAGATGACACGGGGCAGGGTAACACGAGGCACACGGACACACAAGATGGTCGCTGTACCGTAAGTTGGCCACTTGACACATAAGATGGCCAGCAAAACACAATTTGGGGACAGACAGCAGAGCAAATTCCCCGGGGCCAGCAGAATGCTGGCACAATGCACGAGTTGATCAGTTTAAGGCGGGTGAGGGAGAGAATATATTTTAGTACCGTATACAGCCCGCCGAAGGAGTTGTGAAGCACAATTGGCAAATTCAGGTAACATTGGACTCTGTAGAGGCGAACAATGCAGAGTCCAGTTAGAGTTTATGTTAAAAGTTGGGTACTGTCTGTACTTGTAATTTCCAATGTAGTGAGGAAGAGGAGCTGATCACTGTGACCAAGAGCCAAAGCTCAGTGGAGCACACGTTAACAAAGTGGGGAGCATGGACACTGTGAGTAACCATGATACCCTGCCAGTCTGTGGTAAAATGACAGAGCTTGAATAGTGACAGTGGCGAGGAGGTTAAAGAGTCCCACCAGTAGAGAGCACACCGGGCTAGAAGTAGATTTTGGGGCCTATCGGGAGGTGTTGGGTCAGTAGAGGTGGCCGGGAGGGTAGAGGAATCCCAGTAGAGAGCACACCCTGTTGAGCCAGAATTCCCAGCTGACCAGTAGGTACCGACTAGTAGTGGTGGCCAGAAGGGTAGAGAAGCTCAACCGGTAGAGAGGACACCTTGCTAGGAGGCTGCTAGACCCTTACACACGGTGCTGGGACAGTATTATTGTCCGGGGATTAGAGATGTCCCCCCGCCCCCCCCCCCCCCCCCCCCACCCGCCACCACCCCGGTTAGGAACCACTTACTGTCGGTTGTATCCGTGGGAGACACAATCTGTGAAATGGCAGATCCAAGTTTTAAGAGGAATACAGCAGGTTCCCTTACTGAGAAATACAAAGCAGACAGACAAGGGTTGACAGATCAAGTGAAGAAAAGTGGTTGGGATCCACAACAGAGAGAATGGGTAGATCAACATAAATGTAACAAAACTACAAAGGTTGGGTTAATATTAGTCTAACAATTAGCAGGCCTAATTCAACAAGTGAGTGCCTCCACGAGTAGGTAGAGAAAGAAATAGGAAGAAGTTAAAGAGCTGGAGTAAAGAACACAAGAGTTAGAGCAGGGAACAATGTACAATACTGCAGCCACTGAAACAGAATAAGACACATAGAAGCAGTATGTGGGAAAAGCATGGGGCACCCCCAAAAAACTACCCAATACACCGAGGAACTGAGGGTAACCCAAGGTCAGCAGTGCTGACAACTAGCTGCTCCCATTTGTGATTTTAAGGGAGGGGGAGAATTTATGTCCCACAATAATATGAGGGAGGAAATGTGATATTCTAATAGGCACCAGAGCGGCTGTATCCATCACAAACTTTCCCTTACCCCACATAAATAAAATGATTTACTTAACTGTGGTATGAAGGGGATAAAACACTAACTTACCCAAGCGAAACAACCCTCATAAAAATAAACAATATGTATATCTCCATGAAATTCCATGTATGCCTAAATAATGAGGGCACCATAATGGGCAATGATCTCATGAGAGAATATAATGTTCTAATTTATTGTGCAGAAGGGAAATTGATTTGGTCCAGACAGGACGGTTGAAAGACAGGGATTGGGAAACTTACATGTCACCTTGAAACTATTAAAGTGGCTACAGTCACCGAAAGGGAGGATTCGGAGTCATCTGTGCTTCCATCCCCAGAGCATGGGCAGAAACAAAGTCAGATACAGGTCTAGTTAACTCAGACCCGGTAAGGGTTCCCCGACTGGAGCATAAGCCCACCCCTCCCCACCCCCCCCCCCCAACCCCCTCCCCCGCGCCCCCCCGGCAACACCCAATAAAACCCTTATTAGAGAAAGCAGCTGTGGAGATAGTGAAAGGGCTACTGAAACAGGGAATCCTGAAAGCAACCACAAGTACAACAAATTCACCGGCAAGGCCAGTAATAAAGCCTGATAGGAGCTATAGGCACCCCACTGATTACATAGAAGTAAATTAGGTCACCCCCAAATTGCACCCATTGCAGCAGACCCCTCCACCAGTTTAAATGGCTTGGCACCAAGCACAAGATTTTTACTGTTTTAGACAAAGCCAATGGTTTCTGGTCTATCCCTTTATATCGAGTCCCAGAGCAAATTTCCTTCTATAGTGTAAGGGTCAGGCAGCATACGTGAAGTTGCCTACCACAAGGGTTCAACGGCAGCCCCACTATTTTTTAACAACGTGAAGAGCGACATTCTGAAGAGAATAGATTTACCAGAGGGTAGCACTGCCCGCCAATATGTAGACAATATCCCAATTGCCTCAGAATCCGACTTAGGACACCAGGAAGCTTTATGACTAGCAATACAGGAATTGGCAACTGCAAGTTTAAAAGTTAGCCCCACGAATGCAAAAATTGGCAAAACTCAAGTCTTATACCTGGAACATATTATATCCCATGACTCAAAGAAATGCCCAATGACCGCAAGAAGGCAAACCAACAGATACCATGACCTTCCATTTTCAGGGGAGCCAGAAAGGCCTTGGCACTATTTAACTACACTTAGAGCTTTTTCCTCAAGTTTGTAAAATTGGTTGAACTGATTCACACTAAATACATCATAGTAGAGATACTAAACACAAGGAAACCAAGGGACGTCTCCAATATGGGAAGAGCATTATAGGAGGTAGTTTTTTTTCCCCAAGGCAGTCCGTGTAATAGTTGGGGATACAGGAGAAAACCCAACTGAGGGAATTCTACACACGGGGTAACGCACAACTGTGGTGATATCGATGGGGATGAAAATGGGGAAAAGTAAAGGTTACCACCCGAGACACAGCCGAGGAGTCCCACTTTGTGGACGGGTCACGAAAATACATAGCACGGTCGTTCCAAACAGAATGGTATCTGGTAAATGATAAGTTAGAAACACTTATGTCCAGAGGGATTGATGGATATCTGTCCGCACGGGTAGCAGAACTGGTAGCACACGCCAAAGCACCTCAACAAGCGAAAGGAATAATCATAAATATATACACAGAATGTCAATATGCCTTTGGTGTAGTCCATGACTACATGGTGGCATGGGATAGAAGAGGGATAGAAAATGATTCGCCACTGCAGGGGGAATCCCTATCAGACACCAATTAAGAAATCAGGCAATATTGTGTGGCAGTGAACAGACAAAAGAGGCTGCAGTAATAAAAATAAACGCCCATCAAAAGGAGCCAGCAAAAGAGAATCCAAGTTTGCAAAAGTTCAAAGGAGACCAGGCAGCAGACTGAGCAGCTCAGAGAGCCCCAGAAAAAGTAGCCATTGATGAGGCTGCAGTAGCCACTATTGAATTAGGAAAGACGATATCCAACTTCTGCTGTGACAGCAGCACACTCCGCAGAGAGGGAGAAAGCAATGGAAACTGCAGGCAGCAGTCAAAGGGGAGGATGATGTCTGGAGATGAGCGGACAAGGTGGTAACACCAGCACGTATACAGAACACATTGCTTGAACTGCACCACGGGCTCTCCCTTACAGGTAGAGAATCTGTAATAGCAAGCAGAGTGAGACAGTGGTGGTGGAAAGGAGTGGGAAGAGATGTGGCCAATTACTGCCACAGATGCATGATTTGTGCACAACATCATCAGGGAGACCCATAAAAGTGGGGATGGGATACTGCCCTGGTAGGGACCCTGGGAAAACCTTCAGATATATTTTACAGGACCACTACCACCCTCCCATGGGAAAACGTACTGCCTGGTCATCATAGAACAATTAACCTGGTGGGTAGAAGCATTCCTTCCCAAAAGCTGCACCACATCCACTGTAGCCAGAATATTGGTAGAGGAGGTAATACCGAGGTGGGGGAGCCCTCCAGATCGACACTGAAGAAGGGACACATTTCACAGGGAACGAAATTAAGACTGTCTGTCAATTACTCGGCATTAAACAAAAAAAAATCGCATTTCCTATCACCTCCCAGATATCAGGGATGGTAGAGAGAATGAAAAGAACGCTCAAAAAATTGTTTACCGCAATGCAAACCTCAGGCAGAACATGAGCTGAAGTGCTGCCAGACATGCTAATGAATTAAGAGTAACCACCAATCAGGCAGCCAGGCTTAACCAATATGAATTAATAACCAAGAGAGCAAGGCAATTACCAGAGAAAATAATCGCAGTTTGTAACGATGTGGGTCGATTAAAAGACAACATTTCCCCATATGTGATAGAATTTACTGCTCAATTGAAAGGG
Source organism: Chiloscyllium plagiosum (assembly GCF_037043375.1). Lineage (NCBI taxonomy): Eukaryota > Metazoa > Chordata > Chondrichthyes > Orectolobiformes > Hemiscylliidae > Chiloscyllium > Chiloscyllium plagiosum. The sequence continues at coordinate 17,059,031 of NW_028270184.1, read as the reverse complement.
GTGCAAATATAAAGTCATAGAGTCAAAGAGATGTACAGCATGGAAACAGACCCCTTAGTCGAACCCAGCCATGCTGACCAGATATCCCAACCCAATCTAGTCCCACCTGCCAGCACCCGGACCATATCTCTCCAAACCATTCCGATACATATGCCCATCCAAATGCCACTTAAATTTTGCAACTGTACCAGCCTCCACCACATCCTCTGGCAGTTCATTCCATAAACGTACCGCCCTCTGTGTGAAAATGTTGCCCCATAGGTCTCTTTTATAATTTTCCGCTCTCTGACTAACCCTATGCCCTCTAGTTCTGGTCTCCAACTAACCCTATGCCCTCTAGTTCTGGACTCCACGACCCCAGGGAAAAGACTTTGTCTATTTACCCTATCCATGCCCCTCATAATTTTGTAAACCTCAAAAGGTCACCCCTCACACTCTCACATCTCCACGTTTCATATGTCAAGATTTAAATCCACCCATTCTCGGAAATTTCTCTCCCTCCCACAATCGCTAACCCTCCTTTCCGTCCCTCCTGCCATTTCCCTGAGCTACTGCACAATCTAACACTCACTTTCACATTGACACTGTTCAGTCTGTGCTGCTGCGGTCACTGCCGCTGGGTGACGTGCCCCAATCCCACTATCGAGACCTTCCAACATTTCGATCTATTTAGATTCCGCGGTAGTGAGATCAAACCTCATGTAGCAGCTTTTACTGGCATGAACCAGAGATTATTGGAGCATCAAGACACAGGGTAATATTGAGCAAACAGATTTTATTGGAAAAGACCAGTTTCTGTAGCTTTCTGCTTCATTTGTTTCACTTGTTCATTCGGCTCTGCTTAGATTAATGTGTTCAGTTCTGCAATTCACATTATAGTGGGGATGTGATCGCACTGGGAGCGGTGCAGAATAGATTTAACAGCATATTGTCTGTACGAAGAGATTCAGTTACGAAGAGATTAGACAGACTGGGGTTGTTTTTCTTAGAGCAGAGGAGATTGAGGGAAGACATGATTGAGATGTACAAACTAATGAGAGATGTGGATAGGGCAGACTGAAAGAAACGTTTCCGTCTGATTGTGGGAGCAATTTGGGGCGGGGGTGGGATAGGAATAGATTTATGGTAAGAGGCAGAAAGGTTTGAGTAGATGTGCCGAAAAGCTTTTTCAGCCAGCGGATGGTTGGAATTTTGTCCACCCCAGTTCAACACTCCTCCACATCATGGCTTGAATTGTGCCGACATTGATGGAGCGTTTGTGTGCAGTCCTGGTATCCTTATCTTAGGAAGAATGTATTTGCAGGGCAGTGAAACTTCATCAGACTGATTCCTGGTTTGGTGGGACTGTCATATTACATGAGATTGGGTCTTTAATCTCTGGAGTTTAAAAAAAATGTAAGGTGATCTCATAAGAATTTGCATATTTCTGAAAGAGACAAGTGGGAATAGATACAGAAAGGATGTTCCTGACTGTGGAGTCCACAAGCAGGGACAGAGTCTCCGAATAGAAGTCAACCCATTTAGGATTGCGATGGGGTGGACACTCAGAGGGTGATGAACTTTTGAAAGTATCTTCCCCAGAGGCCTGTGGAAGCTCAGTCATTCAGTAAGTCCAAAAGAGAGAGATTGCCAAATTTCCAGTTACTACTGACATCAAGGTACATGAGGATAGCATGGGAATGTGGTACTAAGAGAGATGAACAACCATGAACTAGAATGGAAAAGAAGGTTTGAGGGGCTGAGTGGCCTCCTGCTATGCTCCAACACAGTCATAGTTGAATGAGACCGCACCAATCCCTGAAGGCGTGTTTTAAATGTACCTCAGGCAGACACAGCTTGTGTCATAATTCTGTGAAAGCTGATCACTCCCTGAGTGAGTCATTTCAATGTAACTCAGACTCAACTTCCTTTGCGCATGCTCCATCTGAGACAATATCCACACCTGGATGTGATGAACAGCAAAATCCAATCATTGTGTTTACTGGTGAACTCACTGGTGTGTCGGCAGGTTACACAAATGGACAAATTTCGTCCCACACATGGTGCATATTAACGGCTTTGCCCCATTGTGAGCATGGTGGTGTAACAAGAGATGGGCAGGTGAATCGTCTGTCATCAGGATGCACTCACTGGGTGTATGAGGAGGGTGGATGACTGAATGAGCCCCTTCCCCAACTCATGCAGGTGAATGTTCTCCCCCCAATATGCAATCACTTGGTGTTTGAAGAGGGTGGATGACTGAGTGAACTCCTTCCCTCACTCAGGCAGGTGAATGGTCTCTCCCCAGTGTTACTGTGCCAATGATTTTCAAGCACAGGTGGCCAATGGAATCCCTTCCCACAATGTTCTCATTTCCACGCTTACGCCCTGCTCTGATTACATTTGTGTTCCCACAGGGCACATGATTAACTGAAGCCTCATCCACACAAAAGCATACATGATATCAAGTCTTTGTCTCACATAATTGAATTTTGGATTTACGTTTGCTCGCTGAGCTGGAAGGTTCATTTTCAGACATTTCATCACCATACTAGGTAACATCACAAGTGGGCCTCCAGATGAAGTATCGGTAGCATGGTGTGCTTTCTATTTATGTTTTTAGGCTTCCTTGGTTTGGTGACATCATTTCCTGTGGTGACATCATTTTCTGCTCTTTTTCTCTGAGGGTGACGATCCAAGTCAATGCGTTCGTTGATAGAGTCCCAATTGGATTGCCATGCTTTAGGGATTGTCGTGTGCATCTCTATTGTCATGTCCCAGGATGGATGTTTTGCCCCATTTGAAGTGCTGTCCTTCGTCATCTCTCTGTAAGGATACTAGTGAGAGAGGGTCATGTCTTTTTGTGGCTAGTTGATGTTCATGTATCCTGGTGGCTAGTTTTCTGCCTATTTGTCCAATGTAGTGTTTGTTACAGTCCTCGCACAGTATTTTGTAAATGACATTAGTTTTGCTTGTTGTCTGTATAGGGTCTTTCAAGTTAATTAACTGCTGTTTATTGTGTTAGGGGGTTTGTGGGCTACCAAAAGCAGCAGCTAATGAACTTGAAAGATCCTATACAGACAACAAGCAAAACCAACGTCATTTACAAAATGTGTTGGGAGAATTCAATTGCAGCAGCATATTGGATGTGTACATTATTGAGCACTTCAACAATTATGACAGCTGGGATTTATTTTAAAATCTTACTATGATGATAGATAACTAGAGCTGAATTTTAAACTGCAATTCTTGGTTGAGGGACGAGGTTACAGGATCTACATGATCAGCACAAAAGTGAAGTTGTACATAGTGGACACAAGCAACAGAGCTTTGAGTGATTTAGGCAAGGTGGAGGAGGAGATGCTGCCCAAGCGGATGATGGAATGAAGCCCCGACCCTGTAAACCATCCACTTTAACTCACACATACAACACCAATTGGTTTTTATCGTGATTTTCGCCACAGATTATAAAGTTGCTTTTCACAGCATGTTACACATAAAGGCTATATTGCATGAAATTTGTGCATCTCAGTAAATGCAGCAATATGCTAACCAAGCAATTTATCCAACCAGATCTTTGCCATCGGTACTTGTTTGTTCTCTGCCCCAACACCTGACAATCTTCAGTAGCGTTCTGCTGTCTCTTGTTGCTCCTGTTTTTACAATTAGTTTGCAGGCAAACATCTCGACAGAACCAAGTTGCAGAACATTAGTAAGACAGAATTGGTGCCAGGTAATGAAAGTCAACAGCATTAGAAACATTAATCAACAACTAATTACTGAAGTGTTATACTTGACAGAAATTTTACATTTTCACATGCTTCCCATGGCAGTTATTAACAATCCAGATTATTTTATTAATGAATCTTAATGGATGAACACTGACTAGAAAATGATATTTCTCAATGTCATCAAGTAGCCAGAAGTTTAATTTACATTTACAACAGGTTATGTAACACAGTTTTGTTGAAGAAACCAAACAGTTGCAGGTAAAAGGGGACCAAAGGAGTTACCCAGGTTGGCAGGATGAGGAGGTGGTAATGGTGAGGGATGAAGCGAATTACCCAGGTTGGCAGGAGAAGGAGGTGGTGGTTATGAGGGATGAAAATAATTACCCAAGTTAGCAGGAGGACATGGTGTTGGTGGTGAGAGATGAAACAGGTTACCCAGTTTGGCAGGAGGGTGGTGGTGAGAGATGAAAATATGAAAAGAATCATCATTGGCAGGAGGAAATGATGGTGATGGTGAGGGATGAAAATAATTACCCAGGTTGACAGGAGGAGGAGGCGGTGGTGGTGGTGAGCAACAAAAAGAATTAACTGGGTTGGCAGGACGAGGAGGTGATGGTGGTGAGGGATGAAAAGAGTTATCCAGATTGGCAGGAGGGGGTGGCAGTGGTGGTGAGCGATGAAAAGAGTTATCTGGATTGGCAGGAGGAAATGGTGGTGATGGTGAGTGATGAAAAGTATTACCCAGGGTAGCAGGTGGAGGAGGTGGTGGTGATGGGGGTTGAAAATAATTACCCGGTTTGGCAAGAGGAGGAGGTGGTGATGGTGAGGGAAGAAAAGAGGTACCCAGGTTGGCAGGAGGACATGGTGTTGGTGAGGTATCAAAAGGGTTACCCGGGTTGGCAGGAGGTGATGGGGGCAGTGGTGGTGAGTGATGAAAACGGTTACCCAGGGTGGCAAGAGCTGTTGGTGGTTGTGGTGCTGAGAGATGAAAAGAACAGGATGAGTATGACATGGAAACGATGGGAAATTAAGCAGGTGATTTTGTAATGACAGTATCAACTTCAGTGCGGATATTTTAAAATCCCTGCTAATTTCATGAACAGTGATAAACCAAATAAATCATTCCCCGAGAAGGTCTTGAAGTGAGAGTTGGCACGGGGCAAGGTAACACTAGGCACACAGATGCACGAGATGGCCGCTGAGATATAAGTTGGTCACTTAACACACAAGATGGCCGCCGGACCACAACATGGGGAGAGATAGCAGAACATATACTGGCACTGCCTGGGGCCACCAGAATGCCAGTACAATGCACTCACAACTTAGATGATTAGTTGAAGACGGGTGGGAGAGAGAATACACATGAGAAGCACATCCTGCCCACGAAAGTGTCTGGGTCCAACCAACATTTTTCATGGAAGTGCTAACAGATTGAAATGGACTCAATACAAAATGATGACAACAAGGGCTGCAGTAATCGTCCCTTTCAGGAAGAGCGATTAGCGCCCATTACTACAGTAATGGACTCCTGCGCCAACATTGAAACTGATAATATCAGCGCTGAAACTGACAACGACCGCGCGGAATCTAACAAAGGCTGCGCTAGAACTGACAAAGACTGTACCAAAACTATCAATGATTCTACAATGTGGACAATAAACAAACCACGTTACAAAGACAATGACCTCATCACTGACCTATTGTATTACAAAATGTATAAATGTGTCTTGACGTGTGCTCTGGATTGAGAGAAGAATCGCAGCTGGCCACTGTGCTGATGGTGTCTTTCTGTCCATATACAATAAACTCTGCCATTGAAACCCGATTCTAACTCCGAGACTGGTCATTTTCCCCACAACAATTGGCGCTGCGAGCAGTATGCATATCACTGATCTCCTGATCGAAGGCCACAATCGGGGAGATGGGGTAAGAACCAATTTGTACCTGCAAAAGGGAAGAGTCAAACCGGCCAAAGACACAGTTTAAAGGTATACCAATTGTAATGTCTAACTTGCTATAGTACTGATTTAATTTTTTAAAGTGCATGTCTGTGGATAATAAGTGTTAACTGTTGTAAGAACTTGCTGTTTGTGCTGACACAGCCAGAGGAGAAGGTAGTGCCGGTCTCAGAAGCCCTACCCAAAACCTGTTGTTAAGAGGGGTAGGCCCCCACGTGAAGGTTGGGATTTGACGTGGGAGCTGAGGTGCAAAGGGCACAAAGGAGTTGTGAAGCACAAGTGGCAAATTCAGGTAACATTGGACTCTGTAGAGGCGAACAACGCAGAGTCCAGTTAGAGTTTAAGTTACAAGTTGTGCGCTGTCTGGACTTGTAATTTCCAAAGTGGTGATCACTCTGACCAAGAGCCGAAACCGAGTGCAGCACACGTTACCAAGTAGGGAGCATGAACACTGTGAGTAACCGTGATACCCTGCCAGTCTGTAGTAGAATGACGGATGCTGACGGTGGCCTGGAAGGTATAGAGTCGCACCGGTGGAGAGCACACCGGGCTAACGGTAGGTTTCTGGACCTATCGGGAGGCGTTGGGTCAGTAGAGGTGGCTGGGAGTGTAGAAGAGGCCCAGTAGAAAGCACACCCTGTTGAGCCAGCGTTCCCAGCTGACCAGTAGGAACCGACTAATAGTGATCACCATGAGGGTAGAGAAGTCCAACTGGTAGAGTGCACGTCTTGCCAGGATGCTGCTAAAGCCGTAAGGACCGTATTATTGGCCAGGGGTTAGAGAAGTCCACACTGGTTGGGAACACGTTACTTTCGGTGGTATCCGGGATACACAATGTGCGAAATAGCAGATCAAAGTTTTAAGGGGAATACAGCAGGTTCCCTTATTCAGAAATACAAAGCAGACAGAGCAAATGAAGAAAAGTGGTTGGGATCCATCCCAGATACTGGCACAGCAGAGAGAGCAGGTCGATAAACATAAACGTAATAAAACTAAAAAGATAGGGGTAATGTAAGTATACAAATTAGCAGGCTTGATTGAACAAGGGAGTAGGTGGAGAAAGAAATAGGAACAAGTTAAAGAGCTGGGGTACAGAATACAATACATAGAGCAGGGAACAATGTAAAATACTGCAGCCAATGAAACAGAATAGGACACATGGAAGCAGTGTGTCAGAAACGCATGGGGCACCCCCAAACATTACCTCATGCATTGTGGAACTGCGGGTAATCCAAGGTCAGCAGAGTTGACAACCAGCTGCTCCCATTCATGATGGGAAGGGAGAGAGGAGAATAACGGAGGAAATGTGAAATGCTAGTAGACACAGGAGCAGCTGTCTCCAACACAAACTTACCCTTAATCCACACAAATAAAATGATTCACTTAATTCTGGTATGGAGGGGATAAAACACCAGCTTACCTAAGCGAAACTACCCTCATAGCAATAAACAATATATATATCCACACGAAATTCTATGTATGCCTAAACAATGAGGGCATCATAATGGGCAATGATCTCATGAGAGAATATAATGTTGTAATTTATTGTGCAGAAGGGAAATTGATTTGGCCCAGACAAGACGGTTGAAAGACAGGGATTGGGAAACCTACAAGTCACCTTGAAACTATTAAAATGGCGACAGTCACCAGTAGGGACTGGAACCTCGAAAAGGGGGGATTCGGAGCCATCTGTGCCTCCATCCCTGGAGCATGGGCAGAAAAAAAGTTAGATACAGGTCGAGTTAACACAGACCCGATAAGGGTTCCCGGACCGGAGCATAATCCCCACCGGCAACACCCAATAAAACTGTAGTAGAAAAAGCAGTTGTGGAGATCGAGAAAAGATTCTTGAAACAGGGAATCCTGAAAGCAACCACAAGTAAAATGAATTCCCCGACTTGGCCTGTAATAAAGCCTGATGGGAGCCATAGGCTCACCACTGATTGCACAGGAATAAATTAGGTCACCCCCAAATTGCATCCCATTGTAGCAGCCCCCTCCACCATTTTAAATGGCTTGGCCTCCGAGCACAAGACGTTTACTGTTTCAGACAAAGGCAACGATTTCTGTTCTATTCCGTTACACCCTGAGTCCCAGAACAAATTTGCCTTTACAGTAAGAGACAGGCATTACATGTGGACTTGCCTGGCACAAGGGTGCCACAACAGCAAAACTATTTTTCACAGGGTGGTGAGCGACATTCTGAAGAGAATAGATTTACAAGAGATAGCACTGCCCGCCAATATGTAGACGATAACCTAACTGCCTCAGAATCCGAGTCAGGAAAGCAGGAAGCTTTATGTCGAGTATTACAAGAATTGGCAACTGCTGGGTTAAAAGTAACCCACACAAAGGCACAAATTGGCAAAACACAAGTCTTATACCTGAGACATCTTTTATCCCAGGGACACAAAGAAATGCCCAATGACCGCAAGAAGGCAAACCGATCGATGCCATGACCTTCCACTGTCAGGGGAGTCAGAAAGGTGTTGGGACTATTCAACTATCGTTGGAGCTTTCTCCGGAAGTTTGCAAAATTGGCTGAATTGATTCACACAAGGAAACTGAGGGCCTTCTCCAATATGGGAAGAACAATGAGAGAGACAGTTTTTTTTTTCATCCCCAAGTTAGTCCGTGTAACAGTCAGGGATACAGGTGAAAATCCAACTAAGGGAATTGTACACATTGGGGAACTGCACAACTGTGGGGATATAGATGGGGATGAAGACGGGGATGAGGGTGGGGATAAGTAATTGTTACCTCCCTGAGATACTGCCAAGGAGATCCTCTTCGTGGACTGGTCACGAAAATACGTAGCAGCGTCACCCCAAACAAAATGGGCTGTAGTAAATTAGAAGTTAGAAACAGTTATGTCCAGAGGGATTGATCAAAATCAGTCCGCACAGATAGCAGAACTGGTAGCACTCACCAAAACACGAGAACAAGCAAAATATTCATGAATATATATACAGAAAGTCAATATGCCTTTGGTGTAGTCCATGTCTACATGGTGGCATGGGATAGAAGAGGGTTCGCCACCACTATCCGACATCAATGAAGAATTCAGGCACTATTGTGTGCCAGTGAACAGCCAAAAGAGGCTGCAGAAATAAAAGTAAAAGTGTATCAAAAGGAACCAGCAAAAGAGATTCCAAGTTTGCTAAAATTCAAAGGAAACCAGGCAGCAGACCGAGCAGCTCAGAAAGCCCAGAACAAGAAGCTATTGATGCAGCTGCAATAGCCACTGTTGAATTAGTGAAAGATGCTATCCAAATTCAGCAGTGACAGGAGGACACCCTGCAGGAAGAGAGAGAGAGCAATGGAGAGTGCAGGCAGCATTCAAAGGGGAGGATGGTGTCTGGAGATTAATAAACAAGGTGTTGGCACCAGCACGTACACAAAACACATTGCTTGAACTGCACCACGGGCTCTCCCATACAGGTAGAGTCCATGATAGCAAGCCGAGGGAGAGAGTGGTGTTGGAAGAGCGGGGGGGGGATGAGATGTGGCCAAGTACTGCCACAGATGCATGGTTTGTGCACAACATAACCCAGGGAGACTCATAAAAGTTAGGATGGGACACCTGCCCAGATCTGGTGGGTAGAAGCATTCCCGCCCAAAACTGCACCACGACAACTGTAGCTCGAATATTGTTGAAGGAGTAATCCCGAGGTCGGATACCCCTCCAGGTCGACTCTGACCAAGGGTTACATTTTACTAATGAAATTAAGAGCACCCACGAATCAGGCAACCGAACTGACACCATATGAATTAATGACCAGGCGAGCAATGCAATTGCTACAGACAATAATCACATGTGGCAACGACTTGGGTTCACTGAAAGACAAAAGTCGGTGATATGTGATAGAATCAACTGCCAATTGAAAGGGATGTGGAAATCTGTAATTGATAAACATTACAGATTATTATCCTCCACAGACCAATATAAAACAATGAGCATTGTTCTGGGAGAAACTGAAGACTGCATATGCTGGAATTCAGAGTTGAAACTGTTGTACTGGAAAAGGAAAGCTGATCAGGCAGCATTCAAGGAGCAGGAGAATCAAATTATCGGGCAGAAGCCCTTCATCAGGAAATACTGCTAATTATTATTACATTATTCTCCAGAGTCCAATGTAATCCAATGTAAAATCGTATCATTTCCCAGACCCGAATTTAAAACAATTTAGCTGTCTAGGTTTGTTCAATATGTTCGCAGAAGTTGTATGACTCTTTGATCTTTTACTTGTAAATTCTGTGTCCGATGTAAAGATTGGTTAAAGATTGAAATATGTCTTTTCAGTGAAAAGAACATTTACCCTTCAGCATCAAAATTGCGCTTCTGCTATTCGCTCCGCCTCCAAAATGAAAACGTGCATTTTCATTTGTCCGTCTGACCTGGTTTTATGAATCCTGTTGTCTGATGATGAATGCTATCCTGCACGCTGTGTTCGAGCAAATGAAGACCATCTCGTCTAACACCAGTGGCAGGAGAGATGATAAAATCCGTAATCAGAGCAAATAGTAACAGACACCTACAGAAATGTTTTCATTGAGGTTAATTTATAAAATTGCGCGAAAGAGGCAGCTTGAAGGTTTTGAAGCGCACTCGAGCTAGGTAGGAGTCGAACCTACAATCTTCTGATCCGAAGTCAGACGCGTTATCCATTGCGCCACTAGCCCACACGCCATCCCCCGGCGATCGGATGAGTCCCCTCTGCAAAGCAGCTGATAGGTAACGCTTTCTGCTGACAGCTCTGGTCTTGGTTCATGAAAGAGTTATACAGCACGGCCCTTCGATCCAAGCAGTCAACGCCGATCATGTTCATTTGACCGTCTGACCTGGTTTGATGAATCCTGTTGTCTGATCATGAGTGCTATCCTGCACGCTGTGTTCGAGCAAATGAAGACCATCTCGTCTAACACCAGTGGCAGGAGAGGTGATAAAATCCATAATCAGAGCAAATAGTAACAGACACGTATAGAAATGTTTTCATTGAGGTTAATTTATAAGTGTGTGCAAAAGAGGCGGCTTTAAGGTTTTGAGGCGCGCGCGAGCTAGGTAGGAGTCGAACCTACAGTCTTCTAATCCGTAGTCAGACGCGTTATCCATTGCGCCACTAGCCCGCACGCCACGTCTGGGGATAGGATGAGTCCCCTCTGCAATTCTGTGGTTTTGATGATTAAATGAGTGGCAAGAGTGAATCGACAAGCGGAATATTCAGCAAGGTAATCAGTTTCACTGTTTGACCTCGTTCACTTTGAAAGCTGATGAATTTCACCGAAAACTAAGACCACACCTCACATTCAGATCACGTCTTCGCTAAGTCAGTTTACAAACTTCGAGGTTACAAAAAAAATACGAACTGCGGATGCTGGAAATCAGGAACAAAGTCAGAAATTGCTGGGTAATCGGCCTGACAGCATCTGTGGAATGAAATCACACTTAACGTTCGGGTCCGGAGATAAGGAGACATTTCTTTCGCCAGAATGTGGTGAATCTGTGGAATTCATTGCCACAGAAAGCTGTCATTGGAGGAAGCCAGGCCATTGACTATATTTAAAACAGAGACAGATACGTTCTTGAGGAGCAAGGGAATCAAAGGTGAGGGGGAGAAAGCGGGAAAATGGGATTGGAAAACCTATTATCAGTATTGGCGGAACAGAAGGATGGGCTGAGTGGCATAATTTCTGCTCCTCTGTCTTATGGACCTTTCCTCAGAACTAGTCTGATTTCTGATTTTATTCCAGGATACAAAATCGATTTGAAGAGAAAATTAGAAAGTTTAGAAATGATGTGAACTTTAGTTTTCAAAGCTTTGGATTTCTTTTCAAACTGGGCTGAGTAGTTGCATTTATTCCCAAAATCCACAGAGGAGCTGCAATTTGAAAGAAAGAAAAAATAACATAAAAATACGGCACAACGTCAACTGGTGACCTGTGAGACGGGCCCCTTCAAAGCAGCTGATAGGTAACGCTTTCTGCTGACAGCTCTGGTCTTGGTTCATAAAAGAGTTATACAGCACGGCCCTTCGATCCAAGCAGTCAACGCCGATCATGTTCATTTGACCGTCTGACCTGGTTTGATGAATCCTGTTGTCTGATCATGAGTGCTATCCTGCACGCTGTGTTCGAGCAAATGAAGACCATCTCGTCTAACACCAGTGGCAGGAGAGGTGATAAAATCCATAATCAGAGCAAATAGTAACAGACACGTATAGAAATGTTTTCATTGAGGTTAATTTATAAGTGTGTGCAAAAGAGGCGGCTTTAAGGTTTTGAGGCGCGCGCGAGCTAGGTAGGAGTCGAACCTACAGTCTTCTAATCCGTAGTCAGACGCGTTATCCATTGCGCCACTAGCCCGCACGAAACCATTCGCGAACGGATGAGTCCCCTCTGCAATTCTGTGGTTTTGATTATTAAATGAGTGGCAATAGTGAATCGACAAGAAATCCGTTGATGAACTTCACCGAAAAACTAAGACCACACCTCAAATTCAGATCACGCCTTCCCTAAATCATTGTATTGGGAAAATGTATTGGGAAAACCAATCAGCCATGTTGGCGGAGCTGAATCGATGGGCTGAGTGGCATAATTTCTGCTCCTCTGTCTTATGGACCTTTCCTCAGAACGAGTCTGAGTTCTGATTTTATTCCAGGATACAAAATCGATTTGAAGCGAAAGTTAGAAAGTTTAGAAATGATGTGACCTTTACTTTTCAAAGTTTTTGATTTATTTTCAAACTCTGCTGAGCAGTTGAATTTTTCACCAAAGCCCACAGAGGAGCTGCTATTTGAAAATCGTAAAAATTACATTAAAATATGGCACAACGCCAACTGGTGACCTGTGAGACGTCCCTCTTCAAAGCAGCAGAGAGGTAACGCTTTCTGCTGACAGTTCTTGGTTCATTATAGAGTTATACAGCACGGCGCTTCGGTCCAACCAGTCAACGCCGATCATGTTCCCAAACTAAACGAGTCCCACTTGCCTGCGTTTGACCCATATCCCTCCTAACCGTTCATCTTCATGAACTATCAAAATATCTTTTACACGTTGTAACTGTATCTGCATACCCCGCTTCTCTGGCGGTTCATAACGACACATACATTACTCTCCGAATAAAAACATTGCCCTTCCTGCCCTTTTTAAATCTTTCCCTTCTTACCATAAAATTCCGCCCCTTGCGTTGAAATCTCGCACCCTTGGGTAAAGAACCTTGTCATTCACATGATCGATGCTCTCACGATTTTATAAACCTCAATGAGGTCACCCCCTGATCTTCTGAAGCTGTATTGAAAAAGTCCCTGACTTCCCAGCATATTTTAAAATCTGAAATACTCCTGGCAATATCCTGGTAAATCCTTTCTGAACACGTTCACGTTTAATAATTTCCTTCCCATAACAGCGGTCCAGAACTGCTCATGGTATTGGAGAGGAGGTCTCATTAACATGCTGTACATTCCCAACATGACATCCCAGCGCCGATGCTAAGCAAAGCAAGCGTGCCAAACGCGTTCTTAATTACCCTCTCTAACAGTACAGCAAATTTCAAATAATTATCTTCCTGAACTCCGAGGTCCCTCAGGCTGCGACCGAGCCTGCTTCCACCACTTCCTCTCTCAGTATGTTCCAGGCATTCACCACTCTGTCTCAAAACTTGCCTCGCACATCTCTTTTAAACATTCCCCGCTATCCCTGCACCTTGAACCTGTGTGCCCGATTTATTGACCCCTCCACCCTGGGAAAGAAAAGCCTCATATCCATGACATTCACAGACTTATAAATTTCTATAAGGTCAACCCTCAACCTGTTGCATTTCAGTCAAAACAAACCAAGTCTATCCAACCTTTCTTCATAGTTAAAATCCCCCGTACTGGGCAATATCCTGTTACAACTTTCTGTAAGCTCCCCATAGCATGCACAACCTTCTGGCAGTGTGGTGACCCGAACTGTACGCATTGCTCCAGGAATTCCAAGTAGCAAGGAATTTCAAGGATGTGTTCTTCTGATTCTTTCTCCCTGCTCCAGGGACGGTACTGTTTATCGCTTTCGCCTCTCTCCATTGGCACATTATTCAAAACCATTTTCTTCCACTTGGTACACAACGAGTACTGAGAGATCGCAAAGCTGAAGATTGGGCTTCCATGTTTCCACCACCAACCGAATTTATTTTTCTAAAACCTTGTCTCAATTCCCCCATTTCATCATGACCAGGAAGGAGGGAGTTTAGTTTTGTGAAGAGATTCCAGAAGCCAGGATTATTCTCTTTAGAACAAAGAAGATGAAACGGAGATTTCATGACACTAGTGTTTGTGTAGAGCAGATATTGAGAAATTGTTTCCACAGAGCAGGATCAGCGAGCAGAGGACTGGGATTTTAGAACATTGGAGAAAGACGGAGTTTCATTTATATTGTACTTCTCACCACCAGTGATGAAGCATGATAAGGACAGGCAGAGGTTCTTTTAAACTTTTTTTCATTCTTCTTCCGTGTGTGATATATTCACTGCAAAGATCCTTAGGGATCCCAGAGTGACGTTGGTATCAGTGAAATCGCACTTACACCACCCTGACCCGAATCATACTCTAAAACCGACGAGGAAGAACAAAGCAGCATGGAATCCATTGACCTTTCTTCAGAACTGAGATCTCTACAGATGCTGGCAGACCTGCCGAGTTTCTTCTGCAATTTCTGTACTATAGTCATAGAGATGTACAGCATGGAAACAGACCCTTCAGTCCAACGCATCCATGCTGACCAGATATCCTAACCGAACATAGTCCCATTGCCAGCACTATGCCCATATCCTTCTAAACCCTTCCTATTCATACACCCATCCAGATGCCTTTTAAAAGCTGTAATTGTAGCAGCCTCCACCACTTCCTCTGGTAGCCCATTCGATACACGCACCAGACTCTGTGTGAAAACGTTGTCCCTTAGCTTCCTTTTAAGTTTTCCCCTCACACCCTAAGCTTATGCCTTCGCATTCTGGACTTCCCCAACACAGGGGAAAGACCTTGTCTATTTACACTATCCATGCCCTTCATGATTTTATAAACCTCTATAAGGTCACCTCTCAGCCTCCGATGGTCCAAGGAAAACAGCCCCAGCCTCTTCAAACTCTCCCTATACCTCAAATCCTTCAACCCTGCCAACATCCTTGTCAATCATTTCTGAACCCTTTCAAGTTTCACGACATTCTTGCTCTGGGAGGGAGACCAGAATTGCACACAATATTCCAAAACCAATGTCCTAGACAGCTGCAACATGACCTCCCAACTCTTATACTCAATTCTCTGACCAAAAAATGAAAGCATACCAGACACCTTCTTCACTATTCTATCTACCCGCGACTCTGCTTTCAAGGAACTATGAACCTGTACTCCAAGGTCTTTTTCGTTCAGCAATACTCCCCAGACCCTTACCATTAAGTGTATAAGTCCTGCTAAGATTTGCTTTTCCAAAATGCAACACATCACATTTATCTAAATTAAACTCCATCCAACACTCCCCAGCCCATTGACCTATTTGATCAATAATCTTTTGTGGACAGCCACACATTTATCCACATTAAACTGCATCTGCCATGCAACCGTCCACTCACCTAGCCTGTCCAGGTCACCCTGTATTCTCCTAACTATCTCCTCACATTTCTTCCTACCAGCCAGCTTTATGTCATCAGCAAATTTGCTAATATTACTTTTAATACCTTCATCTATATCATTAATGTACATTGCAAATAGCAGCAATCCCAGCACTGATCCCTGCGATACATCACTTGTCACCACCTGCCTTTCCGAGAGGGAGCCTATTATCACTACTCTTTGTTTCCTGTCAGCCAACCAATTTTCAATCCATGTCAGTATTTTGCCCCTAATACCATGTGCCCTAATTTGGCTCACTAACCACCTATGTGAGACTTTATCAAAGGCTTTCTGAAAGTCCAGGTATACTACATCCACTGGATCTCCCTTGTCCATCTTCAGAGTTACATCCTCAAACATTCCAGAAGATTAGACCTGAAAATGTGTTGCTGGAAAAGCGCAGCAGGTCAGGCAGCATCCAGGGAACAGGAGAATCGACGTTTCGGGCATAAGCCCTTCTTCAGGAATCCTTGGTATTCATTATTGGTAGAGGAATTGAGTTCCGGAGTCCTGAGGTCATGTTGCAGTTGTATAAGACTCTGGTGCGGCCACATCTGGAGTATCTGCAGTTTTGGTCGCCATACTATAGGAAGGATGTGGAGGCACTGGAACGGGTGCAGAGGAGGTTTACCAGGATGTTGCCTGGTATGGTAGGAAGATCGTATGAGGAAAGGCTGAGGCACTTGGGGTTATTTTCATTGGAGAAAAGAAGGTTTAGGGGTGACTTGATAGAGGTGTACAAGATGATTAGGGGTTTAGATAGTGTTGACAGTGAGAATCTTTTTCCACGTATGGGGTCAGCTATTACAAGGGGGCATAGCTTTAAATTAAGGGGTGGTAGGTAGAGGACAGATATTAGGGGTAGGTTCTTTACTCAGCGAGTCGTGAGTTCATGGAATGCCCTGCCAGTAGCAGTGGTGGACTTTCCCTCATTATGGGCATTTAAGCGGGCATTGGATAGGCATATGGAGGATAGTGGGCTAGTGTAGGTTAGGTGGGCTTGGATCGGCGCAACATCAAGGGCCGAAGGGCCTGTACTGCGCTGTATTCTTCTATGTTCTATGTTCTATGTTCTATGTTCTATGTTCTATGTTCTATGTTATACGTTTTCCTTTTTGTCTTTATATGGTCCTTAACTTGCCTCGTCAGCCACGGCCACCCATGCCTCCCCTTAGGATCTTTCTTCCTTTTTGGAATGAACTGATCCTGCATCCTCTGCATTATACCCAGAAATACCTGCCATTGTTGTTCCACTGCCATCCCTGCTAGGGTATTGCACCATTGAACTTTGGCCAGCTCCTCCCTCATAGCTCCATAGTTCCCCTTATTCAACTGAAATATTGTCACTTCCGATTCTATCCTCTCCCTTTCAAACTGCAGATTAAAGCTTACTGTATTGTGGTCACTACCTCCTAATGGCTCCTTTACTTCGAGGTCCCTGATCAAATCCGGTTCGTTGCACAACACCAGATCCAGAATTGCTTTCTCCCTAGTAGGCTCTAGCACAAGCTGTTCTAAGAATCCATCTCGGAGGCACTCCACACACTCCCTTTCTTGGGGTCCAGTACCATCCTGTTTCTCCCAGTCTACCTGCATGTTGAAGTCCCCCATAACAACTGTAGTAATATCTTTGCGACAGGCCAATTTCAGCTCCTTATTCAACATCTAGGCTACTGTTTGGGGGCCTGTAGATAACTCCCATTAGGGTCTTTCTACCTTTAGAATTTCTCAGCTCTATCCATATTGACTCTACATCCCCTGATTCTAGGTCACCCCCGCGCAAGGGACTGAATATCATTCCTTACCAACAGGACCACCCCCACCCCCTCTGCCAGTCAGTCTATCGTTACAATAGCACGTACAACCTTGAATATTCATTTCCCAGGCCCTGTCCACTTGAAGCCACGTCTCAGTTATCCCCTCAACATCGTAACTGCCAATTTCCAAATGAGCCTCAAGCTCATCCACCTTATTTCTAATGCTTCGTGCATTCAAATATAATATTTTTAATTTGTTACTCCCCTCACCCTTCCTTATCAATCCCTATTTCAGTTGACCTTACGGCATGATCCTTTTTTGAGTTTTCTGCTCCATTGATTTCGTTGTCTTTCTTAACTTCTCTTGTTCTAAATTTCCATTTAACTTCCTTCTTAAACTTCCAGTTTGTCCCTTCCCCCCATTTAGTATAAACGGAGCTGTGTTGCAGTGGCAAATCTACCTGCCAGAATGCTGGTCCCCCACCTATTAAGGTGCAACCCGTCCCTCTTGTATAACTTATCCTTACCGCTAAACATACTCCAGTGATCCAAGAATTTAAATCCTTGCTTCATGCATTAGTTCCCCAGCCACACATTCAAGTCCATTATCTGCCTGTTCCTGTCCTCTCCAGCCCAAGGAACCGGAAGCAAACCGGAGATAAACCACCCTGGATGTCCTGCTTTTCAGCCTTCTTCCGAGTTCGCCGAAGTCCGGCTGTAGAATGTCCCTCCTCTTCTTCCTTACGTCATTTGTGCCGACAAGCACCACCACGTCCGGCTCTTCACCTTCGCCCTTGAGGATTTCCTGCACTCTGCGATATCCTTAATCCTGGCACCAGGAAGGCAACAGGCAATCATCAAATATCGCCTGTTGCCGCAGAAAGCCCTTTCAGTCCCTCTCACTATGAAGTCCCCTATTACCATGGCTCTATGTAATGTTTGAATCCTCGGCTCTGCCTCCACGCCAATTTCTGATTGGCAGACCTGACCGCCTCTCGGACTGGCAGTGACGTCTGTCTCTACGGTTTCCAAGAGATTCAACCTGTTCCTGACAGTTACTTCCCCAGATCAGATCAGATCAGTAACTAAACGCATACACTCGTGGAAGAACAAATGTTCTGTGTCTTTGAGACAACAAATAGTACTCTGCAGACCACAGATCTCCTTTTGAATGGATATTTGCACTTGCTGTGTATGTTCAAAACAAGTGGTGAACCTTATACAATTGGTAAATTAGTGCCATTGCAAGATAATGGATTATGGTACGATCCTCACGGAACAGAAGAGGATGTAAATGAAAGGTCCCTTTGTTCTGTTGGAGAAATGTTCTTCTGTTCCAGTTGTGATTGACTCCTCAAAAGATTAATAATGACTGTTTGAATTATTGATCAGAATCTTGTGTCGAGTGTTAGTTTAAGATTCACGTCAACAACCTGCCTGGATAAACGTGTGCTTCTGATCGATCGTGATTGATTTTCGCTTTTGTTTTGTGTTCGATGCAAATTCCTGAAGAGTGAAGCTGGAAGGAATGAAGGGAGTGGAAATAGTATTCCTTTAATTTTGTCAATAAATGTCAATAAAGCATTGGCGACAGGTTCTAATTCTTGATTTAGAGCAATGTCCAGTATTCAGGAAAGACTGGTGAGATAAATTGACCAAAATAGATTTCATCTGCAGATCTATAGACGCTGAGGGGGAATGAAAACTCCACGCAGACTCTCATCGGACCTGGGTCGCTGTTGCTGAGAGGAAATGGCGCTGACTACTCCGCTGAAACAAAACCGGCCGGTTTTCTCCGGCGGGGAATTGAACCCAAGCCTTCCGCATGACAGGCGGGGATACAAACCACGATACCATCCAGGAACTCCCCGCAAGGGTCTTGCTCTTCAACCTATTGCGTCTGTACCTGTCAGAAAATAATCGTATTATTTTTCTATTAACATTTTTAATCATTTGCTCCATAGACTTGTGCACCTTCGCATCGCAAATTCACATCGGAATACCACTTCAGGTTATGAGGGTTTCTGCCTGTCCGGCCTCTTACATAGAGCGACTTAAAGATTCAATCACCCGCTGGCTGATAAAGTTTCTTTCCGCACATCCGGACAAAGATTAGATTAGATTCCCTCCAGTGCGGAAACAAGACCTTCGGCCCAACCATTCCATACCGCCTCTCAGAAGAATAACCCACCCAGACCCATTTCCCTCGTTATGCACCGAGCACTATGGGCAATTTCGCTTGGCGAATTCACCTGACCCTGCAGAGATTTGGACTGTGGGAGGAAACCGGAGCACCCGGAGAAAACCCACGGCAGACACCGGGAGAATGTGTACTATCCACACAGACCTGGGACCCTGGTGCTGTGAGGCAGAAACAGCCAGAGGACAAGGTAGCGAAGGTTGGGATTTGATGTGGAGGTTGAGGTGCCAAGGGCACAAGGCCTTGTGAAGCACAAGTGGCAAATTCAGGTAACGTTGTGGTATATTTTGTGGTAAACATAAATTCTACAAGAGAGACGGCTTGCACCTTAACAGGTTAGGGACCAGTATTCTGGCATGCAGGTTTTCTACTGCAACACCGCTACATTTAAACTAAGTAGCGGGGGGGGGGACAAGCTGGATGTTTAAAAAGGAAATTGAAGGGAAAGTTAGAACAAGAGAAGTCAAGAAAGACAACTGTATTAATGAGGCAGAAAACTCGGAAAGGCATCATGCTGTAAGGTTGAGTGAAATAAGGGTTGATGGGAAGGGTGAGAACAGTAACAAATTAAAAATACTATACATGAATGCATTAGACATAAGATGGATGAGCTTGAGGCTCTTTTGGAAATTGGCAGATACGATATTGTGGGGATAACTGAGACGTGGCTTCAAGTGGACAGGGCCTGGGAAATGAATATTCAAGGCTACACGTGTTATCGTAAGGACAGACTGAAGGGCAGAGGGGGTGGGGTGGCCTTGTTGGTAAGGGAGGATATACAGTCCCTTGCGCGGGGGGACCTAGAGTCAGGAGATGTAGAGTCAGTGTGGATAGAGCTTCGAAATACTAAGGGTAAAAAGACCCTTCTTGGGAGTCATCTACAGGCCCCCAAACAGTAGTCTGGATGTCGGATGTAAGTTAAATCAGGAGCTGAAATTGGCCTGTCGCAAAGATGTCACTACAGTTGTTATGGGGGATTTTAACATGCAGGTAGACAGGGAGAATCAGGATGGTATTGGGCCACAAGAAAGAGACTTTGTGGAGTGCCTCAGAGATGGATTCTTAGAGCAGCTGGTGCCGGAGCCGACCAGGGAGAAGGCAATTCTGGATCTGGTATTGTGTAATGAACCAGAATTGGTCAGAGACCTCGAAGTGAAGGAGCCATTGGGAAGTAGTGACCATAATACAATAAGCTTCAATCTGCAATTTGAGAGGGAGAGGGTACAGTCGGAAGTGACAGTACTTCTGTTGAATAAAGGGAATTATGGAGCTATGAGGGAGGAGCTGCCCAAAGTTCAATGGTGCAATACCTTAGCAGGGATGGCCGTGGAGGAACAATGGCGGATATTTCTGTGTATAATGCAGAAGTTGCAGGATCAGTTCATTCCTAAAAGGAAGAAAGATCCCAGGAGGAGGCATGGGCGGCCGTGGCTGACGAGGGAAGTAAAGAAACATATAAAGTTAAAAGAGAAAAAGTATAACATAGCTAAGATAAGTGGGAAAACTGAGGACTGGGAAGCTTTTAAAGAGCAACAGAGGATTACTAAGAAGGAAATACGCAGACAAAAAATGGGGTACGAAGGTAAACTGGCCAAGAATATTAAGGAGGATAGTAAAAGCTTTTTTAGGTATGTGCAAGGCAAAAAAATGGTTAGGACAAAAATTGGGTCCTTGAAGACAGAAACAGGGGAATATATTACTAGGAACAAAGAAATGGCAGAGGAATTAAATGGGTACTTCAGATCTGTGTTCACTTGGGAAGACACAAGCAATCTCCCTGAGGTAACAGTGGCTGAAGGACCTGAACTTAAGGGAATTTATATTTGCCAGGATTTGGTGTTGGAGAGACTGTTAGGTCTGAAGGTTGATAAGTCTCCGGGGCCTGATGGTCTGCATCCCAGGGTACTGAAGGAGGTGGCTCGGGAAATCGTGGATGTGTTGGTGATTATTTTCCAGAGTTCAATATATTCGGGGTCGGTTCCTGAGGATTGGAGGGTGGCTAATGTTATACCACTTTTTAAGAAAGGTGGGCGAGAGAAAGCAGGTAATTATCGACCAGTTAGTCTGACCTCAGTGGTGGGAAAGATGCTGGAGTCTATTATAAAGGATGAAATTACTGCACATCTGGATAGTAGTAACAGGATAGGACAGGGTCAGCATGGATTTATGAAGGGGAAATCATGCTTGACTAATCTTCTGGAATTTTTTGAGGATGTAACTCTGAAGTTGGACGAGGATAATCCAGTAGATGTAGTGTACCTGGACTTTCAGAAAGCTTTTGATAAAGTCCCACACAGGAGGTTAGTGAGTAAAATTAGGGTGCATGGTATTGGGGGCAAAGTACTAGATTGGATTGAAAATTGGTTGGCTAATAGGAAACAAAGGATAGTGATAAATGGCTCCATTTTGGAATGGCAGGCAGTGACCAGTGGGGTATCGTAGAGATCCGTGCTGGGACCACAGCTTTTAAAAATATATGTTAATGATATAGAAGAATTTATCAGCAATAACATTAGCAAATTTGCTGATGATACAAAGCTGGGTGGCAGGGTGAAAAGTGATGAGGATGTTAGGAGATTACAGGGTGACCTGGACAAGTTAGGAGAGTGGGCAGATGCATGGCAGATGCAGTTTAATGTGGATAAATGTATGGTTATCCACTTTGGTAGCAAGAACAGGAAGGCAGACTCCTACCTCATTGGAATCAATTTATGTAAAGAGGCAGTACAGAGAGATCTGGGTGTTCTTGTACACCAGTCAATGAAGGCAAGCATGCAGGTACAGCAGGTAGTGAAGAAGGCTAATAGCATGCTGGCCTTCATAACAAGAGGAATTGAATATAGAAGCAAAGAGGTGCTTCTGCAGCTGTACAGGGCCCTGATGAGACCACACCTGGAGTACTGTGTGTAGTTCTGATCTCCAAATTTGAGAAAAGACATTCTGGCTATTGAGGGAGTGCAGCTTAGATTCACGAGGTCAATTCCTGGAATGGCAGGATTACCTTACACCGAAAGACTGAAGCGACTGGGCTTGTATACCCTTGAGTTTCGAAGATTGAGAGGGGATCTGATTGAGACGTACAAGATTATGAAAGGATTGGACACTCTGGCAGTAGGAAACATATTTCCACTGATGGGTGAGTGCCGAACCAGAGGACACAGCTTAAAAATACGGGGTAGACCATTTAGGACAGAGCTCAGGAGAAACTTCTTCACCCAGAGAGTGGTGGCTGTGTGGAATGCTCTGCCCCAGAAGGCAGTGGAGGCCCACTCTCTGGATTCATTTAAGAAGGAGTTGGATAGAACTCTCAAAGATAGTGGAATCAAGGGTTATGGAGATAAGGCAGGAACAGGATACTGATTAAGAATGATCAGCCATGATTATATTGAATGGCGGTGCAGGCT
Organism: Chiloscyllium plagiosum; assembly: GCF_037043375.1. NCBI lineage: Eukaryota > Metazoa > Chordata > Chondrichthyes > Orectolobiformes > Hemiscylliidae > Chiloscyllium > Chiloscyllium plagiosum. The sequence continues at coordinate 17,036,358 of NW_028270184.1, read as the reverse complement.
CGAAGGGCTGAATGGCCTACTCCTGCACCTATTGTCTATTGTCTATTGTCTATTGGACTCTGTAGAGACGAACAATGCAGAGTCCAGTTAGAGTTTAGGTTAAACGTTGTGGAATGTCTGGACTTGTAATTTCCAATGTGGTGAGGAAGAGGAGCTGATCACTCTGACCAAGAGCCAAACCCGAGTGGAGCACACGTTACCAAGTAGGGAGCATGAACACTGTGAGTAACCATGATATCCTGCCAGTCTGTAGTATAATGACAGAGCTGGAATACTGACGGTGGCCTGGAGGGTAAACGGTCCCACCGGTAGAGAGCACACCGGGCCAGAAGTAGGTTTCTGGGCCAATCGGGAGGCGTTGGTTCAGTACACGTGGCTACACCCTGAGTCCCAGAACAAATTTGCTTTCACAGTATGGGACAGGCATTATATGTGAACTTGCCTGCAACAAGGGTGCCACAATAGCCCCACTATTTTTCACAGGGTGATGAGCGACATTCTGAAGAAACTAGATTTACCAGAGATAGCACTACCCTCCAATATGTAGACGATATCCTAATTGCCTCAGATTCTGAGTCAGGGAAGCAGGAAGCTTTATGTCTGGTATTACAGGAATTGGCAACTGCGGGGTTAAAGTTAGCTCAACACAGGCACAAATTGGCAAAACACAAGTCTTATACATGGGACACATTATATCTTAGGGACTCAAAGAAATGCCCAATGACCGCAAGGAGGCAAACCAACAGATGCCATGTCCTTTCATTGTCAGAGGAGTCAGAAACGTCTTGGGACTGTTCAATACAGTTCGAGCTTTCTCCCCAAGTTTACAAAATTGATTCACACAAGGAAACTGAGGGCTGTCTCCAATATGGGATGGACAATGTGAGAGACAGTTTTTTTATCCCCAAGTTAGTCCGAGTTATACTTAGGAATACAGGAGAAAACGCAACTGAGGGAATTCTACACACTGGGGAACTACACAACTGTGGGGATATAGATGGAGATGAAGACGGGGATGAAGATGGGAGAAAGTAAATGTTACCTTCCTGAGATACAGCCGAGGAGACCCGTTTCGTGAACGGGAAACGAAAATGAGTAGCATGGTCACCCCAAACAGAATAGGCAGTCGTAAATTATAAGTTAGAAACAGTTATGTCCAGAGGGACTGATGGAAGTCAGTGCACACAGATAGCAGAACTGGTAGCACTCACCAAAGCACTTGAACGAGCAAAGGAAATAATCGTGAATATATATACAGAAATGTAAATATGTCTTTGATGTAGTCCATGACTACATGGTGGCATGGGATAGAAGAAGGTTCGCTATCACGAGGAGAGCCTCTGTCCGACACCAATTGAAGAATTCAGGCACTATTGTGTGCCAGTGAACAGCCAAAAGAGGCTGCAGAAATAAAAGTAAAAGCGTATCAAAAGGAACCAGCAAAAGAGATTCCAAGTTTGCTAAAATTCAAAGGAAACCAGGCAGCAGACCGAGCAGCTCAGAAAGCCCAGAACAAGAAGCCATTGACGAAGCTGCAATACCCACTGTTGAATTAGTGAAAGATGCTATCCAAATTCAGCAGTGACAGGAGGACACCCATCAGGAAGAGAGAGAGAGAGCAATGGAGACTACAGGCAGCATTCAAAGGGGAGGATGGTGTCTGCAGATTAATAGACAAGGTGTTGGCACCAGCACGTACACAAAACACATTGCTTGAACTGCACCACGGGCTCTCCCATACCGGTAGAGAGTCCATGATAGCAAGCCGAGGGAGAGAGTGGTGTTGGAAGAGAGGGGGATGAGATGTGGCCAAGTACTGCCACAGATGCATGGTTTGTGCACAACATAACCCAGGGAGACTCATAAAAGTTAGGGTGGGACACCTGCCCAGATCTAGGTGGCACTGGAAACACCTTCAGATAGATTTTACAGAGCCAGTACCACCCTCGCGTGGAAATCTTAATGCCTGGTCATCATGGACCAACTTACCTGGTGGGTAGAAGCATTCCCGCCCAAAACTGCACCACGACAACTGTAGCTTGAATATTGTTGAAGGAGTAATCCCGAGGTCGGATATCCCTCCAGGTCGACTCTGACCAAGGGTTACATTTTACTGATGAAATTAAGAGCAACCACGAATCAGGCAACCGAACTGACACCATATGAATTAATGACCAGGTGAGCAATGCAATTGCTACAGAAATAATCACATGTGGCACCGACTTGGGTTCACTGAAATACAAAAGTCGGTGATATGTGATAGAATCAACTGCCAATTGAAAGGGATGTGGAAATCTGTAATTGATCAACATTACAGATTATTATCCTCCACAGACCAATATAAAACAATGAGCAGTGTTCTGGGAAAAAGTGAAGACTGCATATGCTGGAGTTCAGAGATAAAAATGTTGTACTGGAAAAGGAAAGCAGGTCAGGCAGCATTCAAGGAGCAGGAAAATCAAATTATCGGGCATAAGCCCTTCATCAGGAATTCCTGCTAAGGGGGCGATGAGGCAACCATGGCTGACAAAGGAAGACATGAACAGCATAAAAGCTAAAGCAAAAGCATGCAATGTGGTAAGGTTTGGTGGGAAACCAGAGGATTGAGCGGCTCTATAAAAACCAGCGGACGATAGCTAAAAAATCAATAAGAGGTAGGGGAAGAAGATGAGATATGAGAGTCAGCGAGCTGTAAGCGTGACTATGTTTGGTTATTGTTATTCTAGCCTATACGTTAGCTCTCCCAATGATGACAATAACTCCCAGATGTTACTATCCTGCTGAGGCAGCAAGAAATTTACATGTAACTGTCAGAGTCAGATTCACCTATTAACCACATCTGGGATGAAATCATTTTGATCGTTCAGGTTTTCTTTATTGGTAATAGAAGAAAGAGAACAGAGAACAGTACAACACAGGAATAGGCTCCAACACAGGAATGCCCTGTAATTCCTGATGAAGGGCTTTTGCCCGAAACGTCGATTCTCTTGCTCTTCGGATGCTGTTCTTTGCCAGTACAACACTCTCGACAATGAACATTGTTCCCCAGAGTCCAATATAAAACAGTGATCATTATTACATTATTCTCCAGAATCCAATGTAAAATATTGAGTATGATTTCCCACACCCGAGTTTAAAACAATTTAGCGGTCTAGGTTTGTTCAATAGGTTCGCAGAAGTTGTATGACTCTTTGATCTTTTACTTGTAAATGCTGTGTCCGATGTACTCTCTCACACTAGCTGCCTGAGGAAGGAGCGGGACGCTGGACGCTTGCACTTTCAGATAAACCTGTTGGACGATAACCTAGTGTTGTGTGATTTTTGACTTTGTCCACTCCAGTCCAACTGCATCGTGGTTTGATGTCGGTGGGAACTGGGTAAAGATTGAAATATGTCTTTTCAGTGAAAAGGGCATTTACCGTTCAGAATCAAAATTGAGTTGTTCATCATCTTAACTCATTTTGTTCTGTGTTGTTGGTTGATCTGTTATTTTACCGCCTTCCTTGATTATTTTCTTTCATTTACTTTGAGAAAATTGCTCTTCTGCTACTCGCTCCGCCTCCAAAATGAAAACGTGTGTTTTCATTTGTCCGTCTGACCTGGTGTTACGAATCCTGTTGTCTGATCATGAGTCCTATCCAGCACGCTGTGTTCGAGCAAATGAAGACCATCTCGTCTAACACCAGTGGCAGGAGAGGTGATGAAATCCATAATCAGAACAAATGCTAACAGACACCTATAGAAATGTTTTCATTGAGGTTAATTTATAAAAGTGTGCGAAAGAGGCAGCTTTGAGGTTTTGAAGCGCACGCGAGCTAGGTAGGAGTCGAACCTACAATCTTCTGATCCGTAGTCAGACGCGTTATCCATTGCACCACTAGCCCACATCCCGCCCCTAGGTCCCTCAGTACCCTATCATTAATTGTGTAACTTCCTGTCCTTGTTTGTACAACAATGAAAATGCCAATTTTGTATGCAATTGGCAAGCTTGTCCCGAATCCTGTGGGATCCAACATTATCAATTACCCTTCCATACTAAAAATATCGACACTTACAGGATCCATATCCGTCTATTCCCTTCCTACTCATGTATTAGTCTTGGTGTTTCTTGAATGCTGCTACTTAGCCTGCTTCCACCACTTCCTCTCTCAGTATGTTCCAGGCATTCACCACTCTTTGTCTGAAATCTTGCTTCGCACATCTCTTTTAAACATTCCCCGCTCTTCCTGCACCTTGAATCTGTGTCCCCAGTTATTGACCCCTCCACCCTGGGGAAAAAAAAAGCCTCCTATCCATGACATTCACAAACTTATAAATTTTTTTGAGGCCAACCCTCAACCTGTTGCATTTCTGTCGAAACAAACCAAGTCTATCCAACCTTCCTTCATAGATAAAATCCCTCGTACTGGGCAATAAGCTGTTACAACTTTCTGTATGCTCTCCATAGCATGCACAACCTTCTGGCAGTGTGGTGACCCGAACTGTACGTATTGCTCCAGGAATTCCAAGGAGCAAGGAATTTCAAGAATGTGTTCTTCTCAATCTTTCTCACTGCTCCAGGGATGTTGCTGTTTTGTTGCTTCCCCTGGTTTCGGCCTCTCTCCATTTGCACATTATTCAAACATTTTCTTCCACTTGGTACACAACGAGTACTGAAAGATCGCAAAGCTGAAGACTGGGCTTCCATGTTTCCACCACCAACTGAATTTGTTTTTCTAAAACCTTGTCTCAATCCCCCATTTCATCATGACCAGGAAGGAGGGAGTTTAGTTTTGTGGAGAGATTCCAGAAGCCAGGATTATTCTCTTTAGAACAAAGAAGATGAAATGGAGATTTCGTGGCACTAGTGTTTGGGTAGAGCAGATATTGAGAAATTGTTTCCACAGAGCAGGATCAGTAAGAGGGGACTGGGATTTTAGAACATTGGAGAAAGACGGAGTTTCATTTATATAACATTTTTCACCACCAGTGATGAAGCATGATGAGGTTATTTTAACGTTGTTTCATTCTTTTCCGTGTGTGATATATTCACTGCAAAGATCCTGAGGGATCCCAGTGTGACATTGAATCATTGAATTCGCACTTACTCCTCTCACCCGAATCATACTCTAAAACTGACGAGGAGGAACAAAGCAGCATTCTTCAGAACTGAGATCTCTCTACAGATGCTGGCAGACCTGCCGAGTTTCTCCAGCAATTTCTGTTCTTTAGTCATAGAGATGCATAGCATCGAAACAGACCCTTCAGTCCAACTCATCCATGCTGACCAGATATTCTAACCTAACCTAGTCTCATTGCCAAGACTACGCCCATACCCTTCTAAACCCTTCCTATTCATACACCTATCCAGATGCCTTTTAAAAGCTGTAATTGTAGCAGCCTCCACCACTTCCTCTGGCAGCTCATTCCATACATGCGCCAGACTCTGTGTGAAAATGTTGTCCCTTAGCTTCCTTTTAAGTTTTCTCCTCACACCTGAAGCTTAAGCCCTCTCATTCTGGACTTCCCCAACCCAGGGGAAAGACCTTGTCTATTTACACTATCCATGCCCTTTATAATTTTATAAACCTCTATGAGGTCACCCCTCAGCCTCCGATATTCCAGGGAAAACAGCCCCAACCTATTCAGCCTCTCCTGAGAGGTCAAACATTTCAAGCCTGGCAACATCCTTGTAAATCTTTTCTGAACCCTTTCACGTTTCACAACATCCTTCCTATAGGAGGAGAACACAATTGCACACAATATTCCACAACCAATGTCCTAGACAGTTGCAACATGACCTCCCAACGCCTATACTCAATGCTCTGACCTAAAAAATGAAAGCATACCAAACACCTTCTTCACTATTCTATCTACCTGCGACTCCACTTTCAAGGAACTATGAACCTGTACTCCAAGGTCTTTTTCGTTCAGCAACACTCCCCAGACCCTTACCATTAAGTGTATAAGGTCCTGCTAAGATTTGCTTTTCCATAATGCAACACATCACATTTATCTAAATTAAACTCTATCCACCACTCCTCAGCCCATTGACCTATTTTATCATTACTCTGTTGTAAGTTGAGGAAACCTTCATCGCTGACCACTGCACCTCCTATTTTAATGTCATCTGCAAAAGTACTAACTCTACATACCATGTTCACATCCAAATCATTTATATTAGTGATGAAAAGTAGTGGTAGTGATCCTTGTGGCGCACCACTGGTCACAGGCCTCCAGTCTGAAAAGTCATCCTCCACCACCACTCTCTGTCTTCTACCTTTGAGCCAGTTCTGTATCCAAATGGCTGCTTCTCCCTGTATTCCATGACATCATACCTTGTCAGTGTCGATGGGCTGAATGGCCTGAATCTGCTCCTACATCATTTAGTCTATGATCTTATTGATTAACACGTTCAAAGATTTCAGGGGGTTGCAACAAGTGATAGAAAATGTTTATTTACCTGATCAGATCAGATCAGTAACTAAGCACATAAACTCATGGAAGAACAAATGTTCTGTGTCTTTGAGACAACAAATAGTACTCTGCAGACCACAGATCTCCTTTTGAATGGATATGTGCACTTGCTGTGAATGTTCCCATTTCAGGATAATGGGTTATGATACGATTGTCACAGAAGAGGATGTAAATGAAAGGTCCCTTTGTTCTGTTGGAGAAATGTTCTGCTGTTCCAGTTGTGATTGACTCCTCAAGAGTTTAATAATGACTGTTTGAAGTACTGATCAGAATCTTGTGTCGAGTGTTAGTTTAAGATACTCATCAACAACCTGCCTGGATAAACGTGTGCTTCTGATCGATCGTGATTTGATTTTCGCTTTTGTTTGGTATTCGATGCAAATTCCTGAAGAGTGAAGCTGGAAGGAATGAAGTGAGTGGAAATAGTATTCCTTTAATTTTGCCACTTCCGTTTAAATGTCAATAAAGCATTGGCGACAGGTTCTAATTCTTGATTTAGAGCAATGTCCAGTATTCAGGAATGTCTGGTGAGATAAATTGACAAAAATAGATTTCATCTGCAGTCCACCGAAGCTGCAGATCTACAGACACTGAGAGGGCATGAAAACTCCACGCAGACTCTCATCGGACCTGGTTCCCTGTTGCTGAGAGGAAGTGTTGCTGATCATTCCGCAGGAACGAAATGCACCAGCTCTCCCCGGCAGGAAGCGGAACCCCGGTCTCCCGCATGATAGGCGGGGATAATAGCGATTATACTATGGAGGAAGTCACAGCCAGGCCCTTGCTATTCAACCTACTGTGTCTGTACAGGTACAAAATAATCGCATAATTTTTCTATTTATATTTTTATCATTTGCTCCATAGACTTGTGCATCTTCGCATCACAAATTCACATCGGAATACTTTTTTCACGTTATGAGGGTTTCTGCCTCTCCGACCCTTACAGATAGTGGTTCCAGATTCAACCACCCGCTGGCTGATAAAGTTTCTTTCCGCACATCCGGACAAAGATTAGAATAGATTCCCTCCAGTGCGGAAACAAGACCGTCGGCCCAACCATTCCACACCGATCCTCAGAAGAGTAACCCACCCAGACCCATTTCCCTCTGACTAATGCACCTAGCACTATGGGCAATTTAGCTTGGCGAATTCACCTGACCTGCAGAACTTTGGACTGTGGGAGGAAACCGGAGCACCCGGAGAAAACCCACGCAGACACGGGGAGAATGTGTACTATCCACACAGACATGGGGTCCTGGTGCTGTGAAGCAGCAGTGCTAACCACTGAGCCAGCGTGCCGCACCAGCTTGTAGACTCAATGGTACTAGCTTTCTGAGCGATGCTTATTCATCAGCTGGTTGTGGCGCCATGTAAGACACGGAATTTATATTTAAAGGTTACAGTATCATGAGACTGAGATGATATATTGAATAAACCAGGATTATTAATCTTTCATCTTTTGTTGTGGTTCTGTTCGCCGAGCTGGGAATTTGTGTTGCAAACGTTTCGTCTCCTGTCTTGGTGACATCCTCAGTGCTTGGCAGCCTCCTGTGAAGTGCTTCTGTGATGTTTCCTCCTGCATTTATAGTGGCTTGTCTCTGCCGCTTCCGGTTGTCAGTTCCAGCTGTCCGCTGCAGTGGCCGGTATATTGGGTCCAGGTCGATGTGTTTGTTGATAGAATCTGTGGATGAGTGCCATGCCTCTAGGAATTCCCTGGCTGTTCTCTGTTTGGCTTGTCCTATAAATCTGAAAATGTGTTGCTGGAAAAGCGCAGCAGGTCATGCAGCATCCAAAGAACAGGAGAATCGACGCTTCGGGCATAAGCCCTTAGCGTCGATTCTCCTGTTCCTTGGATGCTGCCTGACCTGCTGCGCTTTTCCAGCAACACATTTTCAGCTCTGATCTCCAGCATCTGCAGTCCTCACTTTCTCCCCGAAGATTTTTGTCCTATAATGGTAATGTTGTCCCAGTCGAACTCATGTTGCTTGTCATCTGCGTGTGTGGCTACTAAGGATAGCTGGTTGTGTCGTTTCGTGGCTAGTTGGTGTTCATGGATACGGATCGTTAGCTGTCTTCCTGTTTGGCCTATGTAGTGTTTTGTGCAGTCCTTGCATGGGATTTTGTACACTACTTTGGTTTTTCTCATTCTGGGTATCAGGTCCTTTGTCCTGGTGAATTGTTGGCTGAGAGTGGCTGTTGATTTGTGTGCTGTTATGAGTCCTAGTGGTCGTAGTAGTCTGGCTGTCAGCTCAGAAATGTTCTTGATGTATGGTAACGTGGCTCGTCCTTTGGGTTGTGGCATGTCCTCATTCCACTATCTTTCCCTTAGGCATCTGTTGATGAAATTGCGGGGGTATCAGTTTTTGGCGAATACATTGTAGAGGTGTTCTTCTTCCTCTTTTTGCAGTGCTGCAGTGTGTTGTGGCCCTTTTGAACAGTGTCTTGCTGCAACTTATTATGTGTGTGTTGGGGTGGTTGCTTTCGTAGTTCAGGACTTGGTCTGTGTGTGTGGTTTTCCTGTATACCTTTGTGGCGAATTCTCCGCTCGGTGTTCTCTGTACCATCACGTCGAGGAATGAGAGTTGGTTGTCCTTTTCTTCCTCTCTAGTGAATCTGATTCCTGTGAGTGTGGCGTTGATGATCCGGTGTGTGTTTTCTATTTCTGTGTTTTTAATGATTACAAATCTGACCCAGAGTTTGGGTTGAATTTGCGGTAAGGCTGTTTGTTCTAATCTTTACATTACAGCTTCTGCTATGAGTCCAGAGATGCGTGAAACATAATCCCTCTGCTCAGCTTCCATATCCAAATCAATGATATTGATTCTGAATAGTTTGAGTCCACTCACTGATCCTTGCAATACCCCATTGGTCACAATCTACCTACATGAGAATGAACCATGTATTCCTCTTCAGGTAGCTGTGCACAAGGATCATAAGGCACATAATTATAGCAAAAGATCTCAGTGTCATGCAACTGAAATGATATTTGAAAAAACCTGGATTGATAAGTCTTTCATCTTTTAGTTTGGGATGCAAGTTTTGGTTCATTATGTGTAAATCGCAAAACTCAATTTAAGTCACCTGACCTCCCACCTTAGCCTCCCATGTTGACCACCTCAAACAGTCGACCTCTCCTCACCCACTCCAACCTCACACCTTCGCAACACGCAGCCTTCCACTCCCTTCACTCCACCCGAACCTTACCATCAAACCAGCGGACCATGCAGCGGTAGTTTGGCTCACTGACCTCTTCACCGCTGAAGCCAGACGGCAACTCGAAGACACCTCCTCCTTTTGGCCACTTGACCATGACCTCACCGCCCCTTACAAAACCATCATCTCGCACGCCATACACGACCTCATCACTTCAGGGAATCTCCCAAACACAGCCACCAAACTCAGTTTAGGAACCACACACCAACCGGTTCGAACTGCAGCAAGCACAGGACACTTCTATCTTCACCTTCCATTCCCCATCAACCTCCATATAGTTCATATCAAACTCTGATATCTCTGTCACCGACAAACGGACCCCATCACCAGAGAGATATGTTTTCTTCCCTACCCATATCCATTTTCCATTAAGACCATACCTTCTGCGACTCCCTTGTCAGGTCCACACCATCGCCCTCCCCACCAACACACCCTCCCCTCTTGGCATCTTCTCCTGCCACCACAGGAATTGCAAAAGCTGCGCCAACACCTCTCCCTCTCACCTCTGTCCAAAGCACCAAACGAGCCTTCGACATCCAAAGGAATTTTACTTGCACTTGCACACATGTAATTTATTGTATTGTTGTTGCTTTTGCAGTGTCCTCTTCATTGGGACGACAGGATGCCTACTTGCAGAACACTTCGGAAAACAACTCCAGGACACCCACACCAACCAACCCCACCACCTTGTGGCCAAAGACTTCAACTCCCCCTCCCACTCCATCAAGGACATGCAGGTCCTGGGCCTCCTTCATTGCCACACCCTAACCATCCCTCACCAACCAGGAGGAAGAACGCCTCATCATCCAATTTGGGATGCTCCAACCACGTGGCGTCCATGTGGATTTTACTAGTTTCCTCATTTACCCTCCTCCCCAGATCGCAGATCCAACCTTCGAACGTGGCACGGTCCGCTTGACCTGTCCTACCTGTCAATCTTCTTTCCCATCTATCCACTCCACCCTCTTCTCCGACCTATTATCATTGCCCCCAACACCATCAACCTATCGAACTCTCAGCTACCTTCCCTCCAGTGCCATCCCCCCCCCCGCCCCCCCCCGGCTCACAAGCCTCATTCCTGATGAAGGGCCCTTGCCCAAAATGTCGTTTCTCCTGCTCCTCCGATGCTGCCTGACCTCCTGTGCTTTTCCAACACCACACTCTGGACTCCCATCTTTAATGCATTGTCTGAGCTGAGATGTCCCCTTTTGTTGTAAAACCTTAAATTATCTGGAGAAGGTGACATAAAAGATGTTCTGGGATTTGCACATGAATGAACCGAAATTTGCCACCCATTCTGAAAGACGAAATATTTAATAACAATCCAGATTTGTTCAATAAATCATTTCAGCCTCGTGAATCTGTAATCTTCCGATATAAATTCTGTGTTTTATGATCTTAGACTCCGCAACCACCTGCAAATGGAGCAGCGCTCCGAAAGCTAGTGCTTCCAAGTAACCCTACTGGACTATGACCTGATGTTGTGTGATTTTTAACTGTCCACCCCAGTCCGACATCGGTTTCTCCACATCATATTAACTGCATGTTTGCCCCTGTGTCTTTTCAAACAGGGTTCTTCATTCGTATCCACAACTTTTGTGTTTTTTGTGATTATTGTAGCGATTGAGGGAGGACGAAAAACAATTCACAAGTTTTGGTGTGTGGAAGGCAGAAGGGCGAGGACGGGCTACTGAAGAAAGAGCTGCGACCATTGAGACGAATTTGAATGTCATTTCACACGATTCACGAAATGTTGCCATCCAGAAAAACGTCCTTGAGGCAGGAAATGAGAACAGAAATTGCTGGAGAACTCTGTGGAGAAAATAAAACTGAGTTAATGTTTCGGATGCCGTGACCCTTCATCACAGCTCTTCAGAGTGAGGAATGTAAATTATGGATCAACCTATAGTAAAATTTGAGGCAAATAATGAATCTGTCCATGGGAGCTGCAAAGGGGCTGGTGGGAGCAGGGTGGTGAAGTGGGGATAGGTGAAGACAGACAGAAGGTACGGAGGAATGAGTCTGATTGGTGACTGGGAGGAGGCCCTTTCTTTATCTGACATTGCGTGCCTTGATGGTGCGTTGCTGGTCGTCGGTGTGTGCGTGTGGATGTGTGCGTCACATCTTGTGTCATGTGACACACTGTAATTGTGTAGCCGGGGAATCCTCCCAATAGGTATACTCCTTATTCCCTAACATGTATACTCCTGTTCAAAAGCAAAGAGAAAATGAATATTTGACTTATTTCTGATATCTCTAATGGCATGCTAAGATTTGGAGATGCCGGTGTTGGACTGGGGTGTACAAGGTTAAAAATCACACAACACCAGGTTATAGTCCAACAGATTTAATTGGAAGCACACTAGTTTTAGGATCAAAGCTCCTTCATCAGGTGATCACGTGTGGTGCCGCGGTAGCATGCTGGGCCCATAACCCAGAGGTTGATGGATCAAAGCAATCTTCCGTTTATCTGACATCGTGTGCCTTGCTGGTCGTCTGTGTGTGTGTTGCATTCTGCATCATGTGACACACTGGAATTGTGTAGTAGGGGAACCCTCCCAGTATGTATACTCATTATTCCCTTCATGCATAGCCCAGTTCAAAAGTAAAGAGAAAATGAATGTTTGTCTTATTTCTGACATCTCTAAGGGCGTACTAAAACGCTTGGAGCTGGCAGCAGAGTGGCGCAGCAGTAGCATGCTGGGATCACAACCCAGAGGTCGGTGGGTAAAAGCAATCTTCTGCTAAATGTATTCTGGCACGGAAAGTTGTTTTCAATCGCATCGTTTTGATATCAGGAAACCCTTCAACGTGGAAGAAACCGTATTTATTCCGAGATGAGCGCCCGCGGTAGAATTTCATCTGTTCAGAGGATGGATTTGCAGGACTGTAATTACAAATGCCTTCTACTTTGTTTAAATGGCACACAATCTGAATGCAGTGAACACTTGTAATATTTTATAAATTCCTACTTCGGAAATAGAACCAGTCTGACTCAAGATTGGTATACAGACAGACTCTCACCTCGCACCCTGAATGCACAGAGTTGAGATGTCGCCTTTTTTCATAAAACCTTAAGTTATCTCGAGAATGTAACTTGAAATAAGTTTCTCGGATTTATAGATTAAATCCATTCTGAAAGATGCAAGACTTAACAGAAAGTGAGGATTAGTCAATAAATTGTATCAGATGCATGCATGTCACTGTTATCTTTGCTACAAATTCTATGTCTCACGATCCTGCCCCATTAGTTGCCTGATAAAGGAGAAGCGCTCGAAAGTTAATACTTCCAAATTAACCTGGTGGACTATAACCTGGTGTGTGATTTTTAACTTTGTTCAGGGTATGGCAAGTGATTCCCTCTGCTGTTACATCACTGAGTTCACACCGAGACACTTACTATAGAAAGATTTCTATTTTCCTCAAAACCTCTTGTACCCCAGTAAGTCCACACTGTAGAGAGAATATTGACCTGACCCGAGTGCGAGAAGGGATTCACTCAGTCCGGCAACCTGCATTTCCATGAACTCTCTCACACTGGAGAGAAGCCGTTCCCCTGCTCTGCGTGTAAGAATGGATACATTCGGTCATCCACATGCAGCGAGTTTATAAATTAATGCAGGGTTTCTATTCTGCTGTTGCTGCTGTTGTGAATCGCACCCAGGATTGATAGGCTGACAATGTGTAGTGTGCTTTGTTAACATCTCCTGTAATTGATGGAGTTTAATGACCTGGACGTGTCACTGTTCTTCAGTATTTCAATGTGTGTTGTTTAAAACACCAATCTTTCCCAAATATGGCCATTTCCCTGAAATCGGCTCCACCACTATTCAGAACTTTGGCTTCATTTGATTTTTGGTGCAAAATCTACAACTCAATATCTGACGTGGTCCACGCATTGCCAATGGGAAAGTGCTGATTAATTTTTGTTGAGAAATCTTACTGACTTTCACAGTGACCCATTCATTATGGACTGAAAATGTAAAGGAAAATGAAGCAGAATAGTGAAAAGTTTTCGAGGCACATCAATAAATGTTTCAGCAATCCACATTGATCTTGATGAAGTTTGGAAGTTACTGGGTTCACGAATTTCTGTGACATTTATCAATACTCGGAAAAGGTCGACCTCGCAATAAAGCCGAGTTTCAAGCCTGCTCAGCAGAGGTGGGATTTGTCATTGTAGCAAATACTGAAGGCCCCTGATGTACAACACAAACCCAACAGCTGGAACACTTTTTCACGTCGAAGAACCAAGACAGTCATGTATACTGCAGGCAGATACCGTGCAAATAAACACTGAGTCAAACTGAGCAAAGAAATCCAAACTGCTGTCCCAGATTGAAATCTACATACTGTGTGCCATGCCATTGAGAAATAACGTGGTACAACCATTACCCACAATGCCCCTGCCCAAAATTGGCAGATGGTCAACTACACAGGGAGAGAAATGAATAGATTGAACTGGGTTGCACTATACACCGAGACTTACACTGGGGGTGAAATGCCCCAGTGTAAATTTTATGCTGTCCTGCATCTTTCTGTCATTGTTGTGTTGGAAGTGGTATCTTCCTGCCTTGCCCTGGAAATGACAATTGAACGAGGAATAAGCAGAAAGGTTCCTGGCAAGTTTGGAAACACAACTATTCTGCTCACCGACAGAAAGTGCCATCAGAAATGTCGCGCCTTCATGTCCACAGTAGGAAGAAAAAAGGCAAATGTGTGGACTGTACAAAATGAATCAGCTTCCCATCCCAGCAAGAAACTCATCGGCATGGTCACACTGGAGAGAGGATGTTCACGTCTGCTGTGTGTGTGGGAAGGGATTCACTGAATTATTCCAGTTCCAGAAACACCAACCCATTCACGATGAGGAAAATCTGTGTGAGAATAGATTTGCTCGGTCATCGAATCTCCAAATACAGTCTATAAGAATTCTGCTCATTCTTTGCCTTTGCTTTCAGTGTGAGAAGAGAATTCCCAAAGAAAAGCTGCACTCTCTTTCTGTGTTAAATTCTGCTCCTTACAAAAGCCCATGACCACTTATCAATGACAAAGGCTTCTGCCTGCCCACAACTATGTTACTGGCTCCTGGGGAGCTGAACATCTTGGGCTGTTAATGTTTTGGAAGAAACTATTGGATCTCTAGAGAATGAGCTGCTTTTGCTCAGCAAGAAGAAAGAAATACAGCTTGAAGAGAGTCGTTTATTTCCCACTTCCAGTTGCTGTCGACTGAGCCTTTTAATTTTACAAGCCACGGAACGTTCTAAGTGTGAACCAGTCACTCTGTGCTTCCTGCAATCAAGTACCGAAGGAAGGAAGATCGAGAAGCTGTATTCTGATCAGCAAAAGAAACATCTCAGCCAACCCTGTGGACAGGGACTATTGGGCTACCTTTCTAGTTTCTCACACCATGCATGATTTTGTTTTCGTATTGCTGCCTAGATGGGGAACTTATATTGGGGTTTTAAGTTTCAATGAGTAGTTCTATCCTAGTGTTTCATAATTGTTTATCTGGAACTAAAGTCTATTAATTTCTAATAAATAGACATTCTTGTTAAGTTCAGAAATTTGCTCCACTCTTCCTGTTATTCTGAGTGTAAAAGAGAAAAGAATTGGAAAACCTTGCATTTTTCTCAAAATCGTTGATATTTATGGTGGCTCTGGAACACTTCGGCTCATTTTGCAGTGCAAGACGCAATGAGGGGTAACTTAATGCTGTGGAAGAGGGCATCATGAATGTGTCACCGAGGTTCCCGGCTACTTTAGATCTGCAAGAATACAATGAAAAATGAATAAACTTGTTGTGAAAGAATCTTGAGAAAATCGTGAACAATCAGAGAGCTCAAAGTGTTCCCCCACTGCTCCTGAAGCTCTGGAAGTGAAGCAATACAGAACAAATGTGTCTTAAAGGCACAGGACCATCACAAAAGGAGGACAATAAAATTGATGAATTGAGAAAATAAAATTGGAACCGCTTTGGTAAGTACACAAAAATGAAGACAATTTATAATCAGGAATACAGAAATGGCAAAGAATCCACGCAATCTTGACTCTCTTCACAGACTCTCTAACATGATGTGGATGAGCAGGTTTTCGGATGGGGTGAACAGTTAAAAATCACACAACACCAGGTTAGAGTCCAACAGGTTTATATGAAATTACAAGCTTTCGCTTTCAAGTAAAGCACCTGGACTATAAGCTGGTGTTGTCTGGTTTTAACACTGTACTTGATGGCCTTTTTAAGGTTGCGTTGCAGTGTGGTGCCATGATGGTATAGTGGTTAGTACACTGTGTGGTGCGCGCAGCAGAAGCCAAACCATCACTCCATCAAGGATTCTCCTCATTTTACTCCACGTAGCACCTGATAGAGAAACGCGGAATGAAATCAACCATTTTCAACATGAAATTATTCTCCGAGGTGATGATTTTATTCATTCAAACCCTAGTTCTCTCACATCTCCGCACCTCATATATCAGGATTCAAACCCACCCATTCTCGGAGATTTCTCTCCCTCCCACAATCACTAACCCTCCTTTCCGTCCCTCCTCCCATTTCCCTGAGGCACTGCATAATCAACACTCACTTTCACTTTAGTACTGTTCAGTCTGTGCTGCTGCGGTCACTGCCGCTGGATGACGTGCCCCAATCCCGCCATCGGGACCTCCAAACCCTTCAATCTATTTAGTTCCCGCGGTTGTGTGATCAAACCTCATGTAGCAGCTTTTACTGGCGTGAACTAGAGATTATTGGAGCATCAAGACACAAGGCAATATTGAGCAGAAGATATTTTATTGGAAAAGACCCGTTTTCGTACCTTTCTGCGTCATTTGTTTCACTTGTTCATTCGGCTCTATTTAGAGTACTGTGTGCAGTACTGTAATTCACATTATAGCGGGGATGTGATAGCACTGGGCGCGGTGCAGAATAGATTTCAAAGAATATTGTCTGGACTGAAGAGGTTCAGTTATGGAGAGAGATTAGACAGACTGGAGATATTTTTCTTAGAGCAGAGGACATTGAGATAAGTCATGATTGAGATGTACAAAATAATGAGAGATAAGGATAGGGTAGACTGAAAGAAAGATTCCCCCTAGATGGAGGGACCAACGGAGGCGCGGGGTGTGATAGGCGTAGATGTATGGTAAGAGGCTGAAAGGTTTGTGTGGATGCGCTGAAAAAACTTTTCTAACCAGAGGGTGGTTGAAATTTTGTCCACCCCAGTCCAACACTCACTCCTCAACGTCATGGCTTCAATTGTGCAGACATTGTTGGAGGGCTGTTTGCAGTCCTGGTCCCCTTATCTTGGGAAGGATGTACTTGCAGTGCACTGAAGTTTCATCAGACTGATTCCTGGCTTTTTGGAACTGTCATATTAGGTGGGATTGTGTCTTTAATCTTTGGAGTTTAAAACAAAAGTAAGGTGATCTCGCAGAAAATTTACATATTTCTGAAAGAGTCAAGTGTGAGTGGATACAGAAAGGATGTTCCCTGCCCGTGGAGTCCACAACCAGGGGCAGAGTCTCCGACTAAAAGGCAAGCCATTTAGGATTGAGATGGGGAGGACACTCAAAGGGTGATGAACTTTTGAAATTCTCTTTCCCAGAGGGCTGTGGAAGCTCAGTCATTCAGTAAGTCCAAGAGAGAAATTGCTAGATTTCAAGTTACTAATGACAGCAAGGTACATGACGATAGCATGGGAATGTGGTACTGGGAGAGGTGATCAGCCATGAATTAGAATGGAAGAGTTAGTTTGAGGGGCTGAGATGATCCAACACAGTCATATTTGGCTGAGACCTCACCAGTTCCTGAGCCTGAATAACTCAGACACAGCTTCCTTTGCCCCTGCTCCATCTGAGACAATATACAGGCCTGGATGTGATGAATAGGAAAATCCAATCATTGTGTTTACTGGTGAATTCACTGGTGTGTGGGCAGGTTACACAAATGTACAGATTTCATCTCACACATGGTACATATTAACGCTTTTGAACCATTGTGAGCATGGTGGTGCATCAAGAGATGGGATGACTGAGTAAATCCCTTCTCCCACTTTGGGTAGTTGATTCGTCTCTCACCAGGAATGCTCACTGGGTGTTTGAACAGGGTGGATGACTATGTGAGCCCTTTCCCCAACTCGCGCAGGTGAATAGTCACTCCCCAGTGTGTAATCATTGGGTATTTGCGGAAAGTGGATGACTAATTGAGCCCCTTCCCCCACTCGGGCAGGTGAATGGTCTCTGCCCAATTTGTAATCACTGGGTGTTTGAGCAGGTTGGATGACTGAGTGAGCCCCTTCATCGACGAGAGGCAGGTAAATGGTCTCTCCCCAGTGTGCAGTCACTGGGTGTTTGAGGAGGGTGAATGAAGGAGTGAACCACTTCGATCACTCAAGCAGATGAATGGTCTCTCCCCAGTGTTACTGTGCCAATGATTTTCAAGGGCAAGTGGGTAATGGAATCCCTTCTCACAATACACTAATTTCGACGCTTTCTCCCTGCTCTGATTGCATTTGTGTCCTCACAGAGCACATGAGTAACTGAAGCCTCATCCACACAAAACAATACATAACATCTAGCCTTTGTCTCACATAATTGTATTCTGGATGTACGTCTGCTCGCTGAGATGGAAGATTCATTTTCAGACATACAACACCATACGAGGTAACAACGCAAGTGAGTCTCCAGATGAAGCACTGGTGGCATGGCCTGCTTTCGATTTATGTGTTTAGGTCTTCTTGGTTTAGTGACATCATTTCCTACAGTGACATGATTTTCTGTTCTTTTTCGCAGTAAGTGGCAAATGCGATCCAAGTCAATGTGTTTGTTGAAAGAGTTCCAAATGGAATGTCATGCTTCTCGGAATTGTCGTATCCATCTCTGTTGGCTTGCCCTCGGATGGATATGTTGTCCCATTCGAAGTGTTGTCCTTCCTCATCTGTATATAAGGATACTAGTGAGGGAGGGTCATGTCTTTTTGTGGCTAGTTGATGTTCATGTATCCTGGTGGCTAGTTTTCTGCCTGTTTGTCCAATGTAGTGTTTGTTACAGTTCTTGCAACGTATTTTGTAAATGAAATAAGTTTTTCTTTTGTCTGCATAGTGCCTCTCAAGTTCATTAGCTGTTATTTTAGTATGTTGGCGGGTTTATGGGCTACCAAAAACAGCAGCTAATGAACTTGAACGATCCTATCCAAACAACAATCAAAACCAATGTCATTTACAAGATGCGTTGGGAGATTTCAATTGCAGCAGCATATTGGATTTGTACATCATTGACCACTTCAACAATTATGACAGCTGGGATTTTTTTACAATCTTACTATGCTGATAGATAACTAGAGCTGAAGTTTAAACTGCAATTCTTGGTTGAGGGAAGAGCTTACAGGAAACTTTTCCCTTTGAAAGATCGTATGAGGAAAGGCTGAGGCACTTGGGGTTGTTTTCATTGGAGAAAAGAAGGTTTAGGGGTGACTTGATAGAGGTGTACAAGATGATTAGGGGTTTAGATAGGGTCGACAGTGAGAATCTTTTGCCACGTATGGAGTCAGCTATTACAAGGGGGCATAGCTTTAAATTCAGGGGGTGTAGGTATAGGACAGATGTTAGGGGTAGGTTCTTTACTCAGTGAGTCGTGAGTTCGTGGAATGCCCTGCCAGTAGCAGTGGTGGACTCTCCCTCATTATGGGCATTTAAGCGGGCATTGGATAGGCATATGGAGGATAGTGGGCTAGTGTAGGTTAGGTGGGCTTGGATCGGCGCAACATCGAGGGCCGAAGGGCCTGTACTGCGCTGTATTCTTCTATGTTCTATGTTCTATGAAACTTCGACATGACCATCACAAAAGTGAAGTTGTACATAGTGGACACAAGCAACAGAGCTTTGAGTGATTTAGGCAAGGTCGAGGATAAGAAGCTGCCCAAGCAGATGATGGAATGAAACACCAACCTTGTAAACCTTCCACTTTAACTCACACATACAACACCAATTGGTTTTTATCTTGATTTTCACCACAAATTATAAAGTTGCTTTTCACAGCATGTTAGAATCGAAGGCTTGTATTGCAGGAAATTTGTGCATCTCAGTAAATGAAAGCAGGTTGGCAGGTAAAGGTGGTGGTGAGCGATGAAAAGCATACCCGGATTGGCAGGAGGTAATGGTGCTTGAGGTGAGCTATGGAAACGGTTACCCAGGGTGGCAAGAGATGGTGATGATAGTGGTGCTGACAGATGAAAAGACCAGAATTGGTATGACATGGAAACGATGGGAATTGCAGCCAGTGCTTTTGTAATAACGATTCTAACGTCACTGCAGATATTTTACAAATCCCTGCTAATTTCATGAACATTGATAAACCAAGTAAATCATTTCCTGAGAAGGTCTTGAAGTGGGAGATGACACGGGGCAGGGTAACACGAGGCACACGGACACACAAGATGGTCGCTGTGCCGTAAGTTGGCCACTTGACACATAAGATGGCCAGCAAAACACAATTTGGGGACAGACAGCAGAGCAAATTCCCCGGGGCCAGCAGAATGCCGGCACAATGCACGAGTTGATCAGTTTAAGGCGGGTGAGGGAGAGAATACATATAAGTACCGTATACAGCCCGCCGAAGGAGTTGTGAAGCACAAGTGGCAAATTCAGGTAACATTGGACTCTGTAGAGGCGAACAACGCAGAGTCCAGTTAGAGTTTAAGTTACAAGTTGGGTGCTGTCTGTACTTGTAATTTCCAATGTAGTGAGGAAGAGGAGCTGATCACTGTGACCAAGAGCCAAAGCTCAGTGGAGCACACGTTAACAAAGTGGGGAGCATGGACACTGTGAGTAACCATAATACCCTGCCAGTCTGTGGTAGAATGACAGAGCTTGAATAGTGACAGTGGCGAGGAGGTTAAAGAGTCCCACCAGTAGAGAGCACACCGGGCTAGAAGTAGATTTTGGGGCCTATCGGGAGGTGTTGGGTCAGTAGAGGTGGCCGGGAGGGTAGAGGAATCCCAGTAGAGAGCACACCCTGTTGAGCTAGAATTCCCAGCTGACCAGTAGGTACCGACTAGTAGTGGTGGCCAGAAGGGTAGAGAAGCTCAACCGGTAGAGAGGACACCTTGCTAGGAGGCTGCTAGACCCTTACACACGGTGCTGGGACAGTATTATTGTCCGGGGATTAGTGATGTCCCCCCCCGCCACCGCCCCGGTTAGGAACCACTTACTGTCGGTTGTATCCGTGGGAGACACAATCTGTGAAATGGCAGATCCAAGTTTTAAGAGGAATACAGCAGGTTCCCTTACTGAGAAATACAAAGCAGACAGACAAGGGTTGACAGATCAAGTGAAGAAAAGTGGTTGGGATCCACAACAGAGAGAATGGGTAGATCAACATAAATGTAACAAAACTAAAAAGGTTGGGTTAATATTAGTCTAACAATTAGCAGGCCTAATTCAACAAGTGAGTGCCTCCACGAGTAGGTAGAGAAAGAAATAGGAAGAAGTTAAAGAGCTGGAGTAAAGAACACAAGAGTTAGAGCAGGGAACAATGTACAATACTGCAGCCACTGAAACAGAATAAGACACATAGAAGCAGTATGTGGGAAAAGCATGGGGCACCCCCAAAAAACTACCCAATACACCGAGGAACTGAGGGTAACCCAAGGTCAGCAGAGCTGACAACTAGCTGCTCCCATTTGTGATTTTAAGGGAGGGGGAGAATTTATGTCCCACAATAATATGAGGGAGGAAATGTGATATTCTAAGAGGCACCAGAGCGGCTGTATCCATCACAAACTTTCCCTTACCCCACATAAATAAAATGATTTACTTAACTGTGGTATGAAGGGGATAAAACACTAACTTACCCAAGCGAAACAACCCTCATAAAAATAAACAATATGTATATCTCCATGAAATTCCATGTATGCCTAAATAATGAGGGCACCATAATGGGCAATGATCTCATGAGAGAATATAATGTTCTAATTTATTGTGCAGAAGGGAAATTGATTTGGCCCAGACAGGACGGTTGAAAGACAGGGATTGGGAAACTTACATGTCACCTTGAAACTATTAAAGTGGCTACAGTCACCAGTAGGGACTAGAACTCCGAAAAGGGAGGATTCGGAGTCATCTGTGCTTCCATCCCCAGAGCATGGGCAGAAACAAAGTCAGATACAGGTCTAGTTAACTCAGACCGATAAGGGTTCCCCAATGGAGCATAAGCCCACCCCCCCACCCCCCCCACCCTCCCCACCCCCCCCCGCCGCGCCCCCCCGGCAACACCCAATAAAACCCTTATTAGAGAAAGCAGCTGTGGAGATAGTGAAAGGGTTACTGAAACAGGGAATCCTGAAAGCAACCACAAGTACAACAAATTCACCGGCAAGGCCAGTAATAAAGCCTGATAGGAGATTTAGGCACCCCACTGATTACATAGAAGTAAATTAGGTCACCCCCAAATTGCACCCATTGCAGCAGACCCCTCCACCAGTTTAAATGGTTTGGGACCAAGCACAAGATTTTTACTGTTTTAGACAAAGCCAATGGTTTCTGGTCTATCCCTTTATATCGAGTCCCAGAGCAAATTTCCTTCTATAGTGTAAGGGTCAGGCAGCATACGTGAAGTTGCCTACCACAAGGGTTCAACGGCAGCCCCACTATTTTTTAACAACATGAAGACCGACATTCTGAAGAGAATAGATTTACCGGAGGGTAGCACTGCCCGCCAATATGTAGACAATATCCCAATTGCCTCAGAATCCGACTTAGGACACCAGGAAGCTTTATGACTAGCAATACAGGAATTGGCAACTGCAAGTTTAAAAGTTAGCCCCACGAATGCAAAAAATTGGCAAAACTCAAGTCTTATACCTGGAACATATTATATCCCATGACTCAAAGAAATGCCCGATGACCGCAAGAAGGCAAACCAACAGATACCATGACCTTCCATTTTCAGGGGAGCCAGAAAGGCCTTGGCACTATTTAACTACACTTAGAGCTTTTTCCCCAAGTTTGTAAAATTGGTTGAATTGATTCACACTAAATACATCATAGTAGAGATACTAAACACAAGGAAACCAAGGGACGTCTCCAATATGGGAAGAGCATTATAGGAGGTAGTTTTTTTTTCCCCAAGGCAGTCCGTGTAATAGTTGGGGATACAGGATAAAACCCAACTGAGGGAATTCTACACACGGGGTAACGCACAACTGTGGGGATATAGATGGGGATGAAAATGGGGAAAAGTAAAGGTTACCACCCGAGACACAGCCGAGGAGTCCCACTTTGTGGACGGGTCACGAAAATACATAGCACGGTCGTTCCAAACAGAATGGTCTGTGGTAAATGATAAGTTAGAAACACTTATGTCCAGAGGGATTGATGGATATCTGTCCGCACGGGTAGCAGAACTGATAGCACACGCCAAAGCACCTCAACAAGCGAAAGGAATAATCATAAATATATACACAGAATGTCAATATGCCTTTGGTGTAGTCCATGACTACATGGTGGCATGGGATAGAAGAGGGATAGAAAATGATTCGCCACTGCAGGGGGAATCCCTATCAGACACCAATTAAGAAATCAGGCAATATTGTGTGGCAGTGAACAGACAAAAGAGGCTGCAGTAATAAAAATAAACGCCCATCAAAAGGAGCCAGCAAAAGAGAATCCAAGTTTGCAAAAGTTCAAAGGAGACCAGGCAGCAGACTGAGCAGCTCAGAGAGCCCCAGAAAAAGTAGCCATTGATGAGGCTGCAGTAGCCACTATTGAATTAGGAAAGACGATATCCAACTTCCGCTGTGACAGCAGCACACTCCGCAGAGAGGGAGAAAGCAATGGAAACTGCAGGCTGCAGTCAAAGGGGAGGATGATGTCTGGAGATGAGCGGACAAGTTGGTAACACCAGCACATATACAGAACACATTGCTTGAACTGCACCACGGGCTCTCCCTTACAGGTAGAGAAGCTGTAATAGCAAGCAGAGTGAGAGAGTGGTGGTGGAAAGGAGTGGGAAGAGATGTGGCCAATTACTGCCACAGATGCATGATTTGTGCACAACATCATCAGGGAGACCCAAAAAAGTGGGGATGGGATACTGCCCTGGTAGGGACCCTGGGAAAACCTTCAGATATATTTTACAGGACCACTACCACCCTCCCATGGGAAAACGTACTGCCTGGTCATCATAGAACAATTAACCTGGTGGGTAGAAGCATTCCTTCCCAAAAGCTGCACCACATCCACTGTAGCCAGAATATTGGTAGAGGAGGTAAAACCGAGGTGGGGGAGTGCTCCAGATCGACACTGAAGAAGGGACACATTTCACAGGGAACGAAATTAAGACTGTCTGTCAATTACTCGGCATTAAACAAAAAAATCGCATTTCCTATCACCTCCCAGATATCAGGGATGGTAGAGAGAATGAAAAGAACGCTCAAAAAATAGTTTACCGCAATGCAAACCTCAGGCAGAACATGAGCTGAAGTGCTGCCAGACATGCTAATGAAATTAAGAGCAACCACCAATCAGGCAGCCAGGCTTAACCAATATGAATTAATAACCAAGAGAGCAAGGCAATTACCAGAGAAAATAATCGCAGTTTGTAACGATGTGGGTCGATTAAAAGACAACATTTCCCCATATGTGATAGAATTTACTGCTCAATTGAAAGGGGTGCAAATATAAAGTCATAGAGTCAAAGAGATGTACAGCATGGAAACAGACCCCTTAGTCGAACCCGGCCATGCTGACCAGATATCCCAACCCAATCTAGTCCCACCTGCCAGCACCCGGACCATATCTCTCCAAACCATTCCGATACATATGCCCATCCAAATGCCACTTAAATTTTGCAACTGTACCAGCCTCCACCACATCCTCTGGCAGTTCATTCCATAAACGTACCGCCCTCTGTGTGAAAATGTTGCCCCATAGGTCTCTTTTATAATTTTCCCCTCTCTGACTAACCCTATGCCCTCTAGTTCTGGTCTCCAACTAACCCTATGCCCTCTAGTTCTGGACTCCACGACCCCAGGGAAAAGACTTTGTCTATTTACCCTATCCATGCCCCTCATAATTTTGTAAACCTCAAAAGGTCACCCCTCACCCTCAGACGCTCCAGGGAAAACAGCCCGAGCCTGTTCACCCTCTCCCTCTAGCTGAAATCCTCCAACCCTGGCAACATCCTTGTAAACTTTTTATGAACCCTTTCAAGTTTCACTACATCTTACCGCTAGGAAGGAGACCAGAATTGCACAGAATATTCCAACAGTGGCCTAACTAATGTCCTGTACAGCTGCATCATGACCTCCCAACTCCTGAATTCAATACTCTGACCAATAAAAGAAAGCTTACCAAACGCCTTCTTCATTACCCTATCTCCCTGAGACTCCAATTTCAAGGAGCTATGAACCCGCACTCCAAGGTCTCTTTATTCAGCAACGCTCCCTAGGACCTTACCGTTAAGTGTATAAGTCCTGCTAAGGTTTGCTTTCTCAAAATGCAGCACCTCACATTTATCTGAATTAAATTCCATCTGCTACTTCTCAGCCAATTGGCCGATCTGGTCAAGGTCCTGTTGCAACCTGAGGTAACCCTCTTCGCTGTCCACTACACCTCCAATTTTGGTGTCAACTGTGAAATTACTAACTGTACCTCTTATGCTCGCATCCAAATCATTTATGTAAATGACAAAAAGTAGAGGACCCAGCACCGATCCTTGGTCACAGGCCTCCAGTTTGAAAAACAATCCTACAAACCCACCCTCTGTCATGTACCATTCAGCCAGTTCTGTATCCAAATGGCAAGTCCTTGCGGTATTCCATGAGTTCTAATCTTGCTGATCAATCTCCCATGGGGAACCTTGTTGAACGCCTTACTGAAGTCCATATAGATCACACCTACCGCTCTGCCCTCATCAATCCTCTTTGATACTTCTTCAAAAAACCCAATCAAGTTTGTGAGACATGATTTCCCACGCACAAGGCCATGTTGACTACCCTGAATCAGTCCTTGGCTTTCCAAATACATGTACATCCTGTCCCTCAGAATTCCCTCCAACAACTTGCCCACCACCAACGTCAGGCTTACTGGTCTATAGTTCCCTGGCTTGTCCTTACCACTCTTTATAAACAGTGGCACGACGTTAGCCAACCTCCAGTCTTCTGGCACCTCACCTGTGAATATCGATGATACAAATATTCAGCAAGAGTCCCAGCAATTACTTCTCTAGCTTCCCACAGAGTTCTAAAGTTACACCTGATCAGGTCCTGAGGATTTATCCATGGTTACCCGTTTCAAGACATCCAGAACTTTGTCCTCTGTAATATGGACATATTGCAAGATGTCACCATCTATTTCCCTGCAGTCTATATCTTCCATCTCTTTTTCCTCAGTAAATACTGATGCAAAATATTCATTTAGTATCTCCCCCATTTTCTGTGGCTCCACACAGTGGGCACCATGCTGATCTTTGATGCTCCCTATTCTCTCCCTAGTTACCCTTTTGTCCTTAATGTATTTGTAAAAACTCTTTGGATTCTTCTTAATTCTATTTGCCAAAGCTATCTCATGTGCCCTTTTTGCCCTCCTGATTTCCCTCTTAGGTGTACTTCTACTTCCTTTATACTATTCTAAGGATTTACTCGATCTATCCTGTCGATACATTACATATACTTCCTTCTTTTTCTTAACCAAACCCTCAATTTCTTTAGTCATTTAGCATTCCCTTTCACCCTGACAGGAATATACATTCTCTGGATTCTCGTTATCTCATTTCTGAAGACTTCCAATTTTCCAGCTGTCCCTTTCGCTTTGAAAATCTGCACTCAATCAACTTTCGAAAGTTCTTGCCTAATTCCATCAAAATTGGCCTTTCTCCAGTTTAGAACTTCAACTTTTAGATCTTGTCTATCCTTTTCCATCACTATTTAAAGCCTACTAGAATTATAGTTGCTAGCCCCCACTGACACCTCAGTCACCTGCCCTACATTATTTCCCAAGAGTAGGTCAAGTTTTACACCTTCTCTAGTCGATACATCCACACACTGAATCAGAAAATTATGTTGTACACACTTAACAAATTCCTCTCCATCTAAACCCTTAACACTATGGCAGCCCCAGTCTATGTCTGGAAAGTTAAAATCCCCTACCATAACCACCCTACTATTCTTACAGATCGCTGAGATCTACTTAGAAGTTTGTTTCTCAATTTCCTTCTGACTATTAGGGGGTCTATAATACAATCCCAATAAGGTTATCATCCTGTTCTTGTTTCTCATTTCCACCCAAATATCTTCCCTGGATGTATGTCTGGGAATAGCCTCCGTCAGCACAGCTGTAATGGTATACATTATCAAAACTATCACTCCCCCTCCGCTCTTGCCTCCCTTTCTATCCTTCCTGTAGCATTTGTATCCTGGAACATTAATCTGCCAGTCCTGCGCATCCCTGAGCCATGTTTCTGTATTGCTATGATCTGAAATTGATAAACATTACAGTTTATTATCCTCCACTGCCCAATATAAACCAATGAGCATTGTTCTGGGAGAGAGTGAGGACTGCAGATTCTGGAGATCACAGTTGAAAGTGTTGTACTAGAAAAGGACAGCAGGTCAGGCAGCATCCAAGGAGCAGGACGATCAACGTATAGCCCTTCATCAGGAATTCCTGCGAAGGGGAGGATGAGGCAACCATGCCTCACAGAGGAAGTCAGTGACAGCATAAACGCAAAAGAAAAAGCGTGCAATGTGGTGATGTTTAGTGGGAAGCTGGAGGATTGATAGGCGTACTAGAAACCAGCAGAAATGATTAAAAAATCAATAAGATGTAAGTGGGAGAAAATCAGATATGAGAGTCAGCTGGCTGTAAGTATGACTATGTTTGGTTATTGTTTCTCCAGTTGGCTCTCCCAATGTTGAGGAGGAAGTGAGGACTACAGATGCTGGAGATCAGAGCTGAAAAATGTGTTGCTGGAAAAGCGCAGCAGGTCAGGCAGCATCCAAGGAGCTGGAGAATCGACGTTTCGGGCATAAGCCCTTCTTCAATGTTGACACTAGCCCCCAGATGTTACTATGCTTCAGAGGCAGCAAGAAATTTACGTGTGACTGTCAGAGTCAGATTCACCTATTAACCACATCTGTGAAGAAATCATTTTGATCATTCAGGTTTATTTTGTTGGTAATAGAACAAAGAGAACAGAGAAAAGTACAACACAGGAATAGGCTCCAACACAGGAATTTCCTGTAATTCCTGATAAAGGGCTTTTGCCTGAAACGTCGATTCTCTTGCTCCTCGGATGCTGTTCTTTTCCAGCACCACACTCTCGACAATAAACATTGCTCCCCAGAGTTCAATGTAAAACAGTGACCATTATTACATTAGTTTCCCGGCCCCAAATATCAAATATTGAATATCATTTCCCAGAACCGAGTTTAAAACAATTTAGCTATCTAGGTTTGTTCAATACATTCGCACAAGTTGTATGACTCTTTGATTTTTTTAATTATAAACTCCGCCTGAGGAACGACCGGGGCTCTGAACGCTTGCACTTCCAAATAAACCTGTTGCACTATTACTTAGCGTCGTATGATTCTTGACTTTATCCACTCCAGTCGAACTTCGGTACCTCTCCATCATGGCTTGATGTCGGCGGGAGCGGGGAAAAGATTGAAAATGTGTTATTCCTGAAGAAGGGCTCATGCCCGAAACGTCGATTCTCCTGCTCCTTGGATGTTGCCTGACCTGCTGCGCTTTTCCAGCCCCCAGCATCTGCAGTCCTCACTTTCTCCTCAAAGACTGAAATATGCCTTTTTAGTGAAATGGGCATTTACCCTTCAGTTTCAAAACTGAGTTCTTCATCTTCGTAACCCATTTTATTCTGTGTTGTTTGTTCATCTGTTATTTTCCAGTCTTCCTTGATTATTTTCTTTCATTTGCATTGAGAAAATTGCTCTTCTGATATTCGCTCCGCCTCCAAAATGAAAACATGCGTTTTCATTTGTCCTTCTGACTTGGTTTCATGAATCCTGTTGTCTGATCATGAGTCCTATCCTGCACGCTGTGTTCGAGCAAATGAAGACCATCTGGTTTAACACCACTGGCAGGAGAGGTGATGAAATCCATAATCAGGGCAAGTGGTAGCAGACACCTACAGAAATCTTTCCATTAAATTTCGTTTCCCAAATTATGTTGAAGTGGCAGGTTTGAGGCATTCGAGCGAGGTCGGAGTCGAACCTCTCATCGTTGGATCTGGAGTCAAAAACAGCTGCCCATAGCGCCACTCGCCCATACAGCGGCACCCATGGCATGAATCACCTCTGCAATGCTGTGGTTTTGATGATAAATGAATGGCAATAGCGAATCGACAACCTGAATATTCATCAAGAGAAACAGCTTCACTACTTGACCTCGTTCACTTTGAAAGCTGATGAATTTCACCGGAAAACTAAGGGCACACTTCATATGCAGATCACGTCTTCGCTAATTCAGCTTACAAACCTCTCGTGTTACAAAAAAAATCACGAACTGCGGATGCTGGAAATCAGAAACAAAGTCATAAATTGCTGGGCAATCGGTCTGGCAGTATCTGTGGAAAGAAATCACATTTAACATTTCGGGTACAGAGACAAAGAGAAACGTCTTTCGCCAGAATGTGGTGAATCTGTGGAATTCATTGCCACAGAAAGCTGTTATTGGAGGAAGCCAGGCCATTGACTACATTTAAAACAGAGACAGATACGTTCTTGAGTAGCAAGGGAATCAAAGGTTAGGGGGAGAAAGTGGGAAAATGGGATTGGAAAACATATCAGCCGTATTGGCGGAGCAGAATCGATGGGCTGAGTGGCCTAATTTCTGCTCCTCTGTCTTATGGACCTTTCCTCAGAACTAGTCTGATTTCTGATTTTATTCCAGGATACAAAATCGATTTGAAGGAAAAATTATAAAGTTTAGAAATGATGTGAACTTTACTTTTCAAAGCTTTTGATTTTTTTTTCAAACTGTGCTGTGAATAGTTTAATTTGTTCCCAAAACCCACACAGGAGCTGCAATTTGAAAGAAAAAAAAATTCCATAAAAACACGGCACAACATCAACAGGTGAGCTGGGACACTGCCCTCTTCAAAGCAGCAGAGAGGTAACGCTTTCTGCTGACAGCTCTGGTCTTTGTTCATTATAGGTTTGTACAGCACGGTCCTTCGGTCTAACCAGTCAACGCCGATTATGTTCCCAAACTAAACGAGTCCCACTTGCCTGCGTTTGACCCATATCCCCCCAAACCGTTCCTCTTCATGAACTGATCAAAATGTCTTTTACACATTGTAACTGTATCCGCACCCACCGCTTCCTTTGGCAGCTCATACCACACACGAACATTGCCCTTCCTGCCCTTTATTAAATCTTTCCCAACTTACATTTAAAATATGCCACTTGCGTTGAAATCCCCCACCCTTGGGAAAAGAGCCTTATCATTCACATGATCGATGCCTCTCACGATTTTATAAACCTCAATGATGTCACCCCCTAAACTTCATAACACTCTTTTGAAAAGGTCATTGATTTCCCAGCCTATTTTTATTTCTCAAACCCTCCTAGCAATATCCTGGTAAATCTTTTCTGAACCCTTTCCAGTTTAGTAATTTCCTTCCCATAACAGCGGCCCAGAACTGCATATTGTATTGGAGAGGAGGCCTCATCAATATCCTGCACATTTTCAACACGACATCCCAGCGCCTATGCTAAGCAAAGCAAGCGTGCTAAACGCGTTATTAATCACCCTCTCTACCAGTAAAGCAAATAATTATCTTCCTGAACCCCTAGGTCTCTCAGTACCCTACCATTAATTGTATAACTACCTGTCCTTGTTTGTATTTGCAAAATGCAATACCTCACATTTATCCAAATTAAACTTCATCTGCCACTCATCGGTTCATTGACCCAGCTGATAACGACTTCTTTGCAAATTTAGATAACCTTCTTCATTGTCCACCAAATCAAAACTTTTGGTGACATCCACAAACGTACTAACTGTGCCTCCGACATTTTCATCTAAGTAATTTATATAAATGACAAAATAAAGTGGGCCGAGTACTGATTCATGTGGATCACCACTGTTCACAGGCCTCCAGTCTGAAAAAAAAACCCTCCATCACCAGCCTCTGTCTCCTATGATAAAGTTAATGTTGTAGCCAATTGGAAAGCTCGCCACAGATCCCATGGGATCTAACATTACTAATTACTCTTCCATGTGGAACTCTGTTGAAGAACATTCCACATTGAACAAAGAAAATACAGCACAGGAACAGGCCCATTGGCCCTCACAGCCTGCGCCGACATATTTTGCCCTTCCATACTAAAAATGTCGTCACTTACAGGATTCATAACCCACTATTCCCTTCCTATTCATGTATTCGTCCTGGTGTTTCTTGAATGCTGCTTTTGTGCCTGCTTCCACCACTTCCTCTCTCAGTATGTTCCAAGCATTCACCACTCTTTGTGTGAAAACTTGACTCTTTTAAACATTCCTCCCTCCCCCTGCACCTTGAATCTGTGTCCCCTAATAGTTGACCTCTTCACCCTGGGAAGAAAGACTCACGTTTTTCATTCTATCCATGCCGTTCACAAACTTATAAATTTCGATCAGGTCAACGCTCAAACTGTTGCATTCCAGTGAGAACTAACCCAGTCTATCCAAACTTCCTTCATAGCTAAAATCCCCCGTACCAGGCAATAACCTGGTAAACCTTTCTGTACCATCTCCATAGCATGCACAACCTTCTGGTACTGTGGTGGCCGGAACTGTATGCATTGCTCCAGGAATTCCAAGCAGCAAGGAATTTCAAGAACGGCTTCTTCTCATTCTTTCTCCCTGATCCAGGGACGTTACTGTTTGTCCCTTCCCCGGAAACAACCTCTCTCCATTGGTACATTATTCAAACATTTTTTTTTCCACTTTGAACACAAAGAGTTTGAAAGATCGCAAAGCTGAAGGCTGAGCTTCCATGTTCCCACCACCAACTGACTTAATTTTTCCTAAAACCTTGTCTCAATCCCACATTTCATCATGACCAGGCAGGAGGGATTTTAGATTCGTGCAGAAATTCCAGATGCTAGGACTGTTTTCTCTTTAGAGCAAAGACGATGAAATGGAGATTTCATGGCACTAGTGCTTGGGTGGAACAGATAATGAGAAACTGATTCCACGGACCAGGAGCAGTGAGCAGGGAACTGGGATTTGAGAACATTGAAGAAAGAGAGAGTTGCATTTATATAAAACTTTTCACTACCAGTGATGAAGTTTGATGAGTACTGGCAGAGGTTCGTTAAAACTTGCTTCATTCTGCTCCGTGTGTGATATATTCACTGCAAAAATCCTTAGGGATCCCAGAGTGACCTTGGTATCATTGAAATCGCACTTACTCCACCCAGACCCGAACCATACTCCAAAACCAACGAGGAAGAACAAAGCAGCATGGAATCCATTGACCCTTCTTCAGAACTGAGATCTCTCTACAGATGCTGGCAGACCTGCCGAGTTTCTCCAGCACTTTCTGTTCTATAGCCATAGAGATGTACAGCATGGATGGAAACAGACTCTTCAGTCCAACTCATCCATGCTGATCAGATATCCTAACCTAATCTAGTCCCATTGCCAGCACTACGCCCATATCCCTCTCAGCCCTTCCTATTCATATACCCATTCAGATACCTTTTAAAATCTGTAATTGTAGCAGCTTCCACCACTTTCTCTGGCAGCTCATTCCATACATGCACCAGAATCTGTGTGAAAAAGCTGTCCCTTCGTTTCCTTTTACGTTTTCCCTCACACCCTAAGCTTATGCCCTCTCGTTCTGGACTTCCCCAACTCCGGGGAAACACCTTGTCTATTTACACTATCCATGGCCTTCATGATTTTATAAACCTCTATATGGTCACCCCTCAGCCTCCGATGGTCCAGGGAAAACAGCCCCAACCTATTCAGGTTCTCCTGAGAGCTCAAACATTTCAAGCCTGGCAAACATCCTCGTAAATCTTTTCTGAACCCTTTCAAGTTTCATAACATTCCTCCTATGGGAGGGAGACCAGAATTGCACACAATATTCCCAAACCAATGTCCTAAACCGCTGCATCATTATCTGCCAACACCTATACTCAGTGCTCTGACCTAAAGAGGAAAGCATACCAAACACTTTCTTCACTATTCTATCTACCTGCGACGCCACTTTCAAGGAACTATGAATCTGCACTCCAAGGTCTTTTTCATTCAGCAGCACTCCCCAGACCCTTACCATTAAGTGTATAAGTCCTGCTCAGATTTGCTTTTCCAAAATACAGCACATCACATTTATCTAAATTAAACTCCATCCACCACTCCTCAGCCATTTGATCAAGATCCCTTTGTAATGTGAGGTAACCTTCTTCGTTGTCCACTACAACTCCAATTTTGATGCCATCTGCAAACTTTACATACCATGTTCACATCCAAGTCGTTTATGATGAAAAGTAGTAGCAGTGATCCTTGTGGCACACCACTGGTCACAGGCCTCCAGTCTGAAAAGCAATCCTCCACCACCACTTTCTGTCTTCTACCTTTGAGCCAGTTCTGTATGTAAATGGCGAGCTCTCTCTATATTCCATGACATCTAAACTTGTCAGGCTCGATGGGCTGAATGGCCTGTATCTGCTCCTACATCAATTAGTCTATGAACTTATTGATTAACACGTTCAAAAATTTCAGGGCATTGCAGCAAGTGATAGAACATTTTTATTTACCTGATCAGATTAGATCAGTAACTAAGCTCATAATCTCACGGAAGAACAAACGTGCTGTGTCTTTGAGACAACAAATAGTTATCTGCAGACCACAGATCTCCTTTTCAATGCATATGTGCACTTGCTGTGAATGTTCAAGGCAATTAGTGAACCTTATACAATTGGGATAATGGATAATGGTATGATTCTCACAGAACAGAAAATGATGTAACATAGATGAAAGGTTCCTTTGTTCAGTTGGAGAAATGTTCTGCTGTTGCAGTTGTGATTGACTCCTCAACAGTTTAATAAGGACTGTTTGAATTATTGATCAGAATCTTGTGTGGAGTGTTAGCTTAGGATACTCATCAACAATCCGATTGGATAAACTTCTGCTTCTGATCGATCGTTATTTGATTTTCGCTTTTCTTTTGTATTCGATACAAATTCACAAAGAGTGAAGATGGGCGTGGAAATGGTATTCCTTTCATCTTCCTACTTCCGTTTAAATGCCAATAAAGCATTGGTGACAGATTCTAATACTTGATTTCGAGCAGATCCAGTATTGATAGATCCCCCACAGTGTGGAAGCAGGCCCTTCGGCCCAACAAGCCCACACCAATCCTGCGAAGAGCAAACCATCCAGACGCATTCCCCGAGACCAACACTATGGACAATTCAGCAGGGCCATTTCACCTTACCTGCACATCTTTGGACGGTGGGGGGAAACCGGAGCACCCGGAGAAAACCCACGCAAACACGAGGAAATTATGCAAACTCCAGGCGAGAATTGAACCTGGTTCCCTGGCGCTGTGAGGCCGAAGTGCTCACCACAGAGCCACCATGCCATGCCGAACTCAATCATCTCTGGTGAGAGAAATTGACAATGAGCGATTTCATTCCAATTCACCTCAACTGCACTTGACTCTGGGAGTGCATGTCAACTCCATTCAGACGCTGGGTCCCTCTTTTGCCGAGTGGAAATGCTGCCGCCAACGGCGCCACCACAAAAAGTGGCAACCGCTCTGTGGCGGGGGAATTGAACCCCGGTCTCCTGCACAACAGTTGGGAATACAAACCATCACACTACCTAGCCACTTACAGCACAAGCATTGCTATTTGACCTATTGTGTCTGTAAGGGTCAAAAGGCGATTGCATTATTTTGTTATTTATATTTTTAATCATTTGACACATTGACTTGTGGACCTTCGCATCACATCAGAATACTTCTTCACGTTAAGAGGGTTTCTGCCTCTCCCACCCTGACAGACAGTGAGTTCCAGATTCAATCGCCCGCTGGCTGATAAATTTCTTTCTGCACATCCGGACAAGGATTACACAACACCAGATTATACCAATAGGTTTATTTGCAAGCACTAGCTTTCCGAGCGCTGCTCCTTCATCAGCTGGTTGTGGAGCCATGTAAGACACGGAATTTATAGCTAAAGATTACTGTGTCATGAGACTCAGATGATATATTGAACAAAACTGGATTGTTAAGTCTTTCATCTTTTAGAATGGTTTGCAAGCTTCCGTTCACTATACGGACAGTAAATCGAAGAACTTCATTTAGGAAATATAATCCCCTCTGCTCAGCTTCCATATCCAAATCAATGATATTGGTTCTGAATAGTTGGAGTCCACTCACCGATCCTTGCAATACTCCATTGGTCACAATCTACCTACATGAGAATGAGCCATTTACTCCCCTTCAGGTAGCTGTGGACGAGGATCAGAAGACACATAATTTATAGCAAAAGATCTCAGTGTCATGCACCTGAAATGATATATTGAAAAACCCTGTATTGATAAGTCTTTCATCTTTTAGAATGGGTTGCAAGTTTTGGCTCGTTTTATATAAGTCACCTGACCTCCCACCTTCGCCTCCCATGTTGACCACCTCAACCTGTGGACCCCTTCTCACCCACTCTAACCTCTTACCTTCGCAACTGACAGTCCTCCAACCCCTTCACTCCACCCCAACCTCACTATCAAACCAGCGGACCATGCAGTGATAGTTTGGTTCACTGACCTCTACACCGCTGAAGCCAGACGCCAACTCGAAGACACCTCCTCCTTTTGCCCCCTTGAACATTACCTCACCGCCTATCATAAAACCATATTATCCCAGGCCATACACAACCTAAACACTTCAGAGAATCTCCCACCCACATTCTCCAAACTCATAGTTCCAGAAGCACACACCACCCGGTTCAATCTCCTACCCAAAATTCACAAACCCCATTGCCCCAGCCTACACATTGCCTCAGTCTGCTCCAGCCTCACTGAACTCATTTCCACAGACCTTGATACTATCCTACCCACACAATTCAGGAACTCCCCACGTACATTTGGGACACCACATGAGCCCTCCATCTCCTCCAAGACCTTTGTTTCCCCAGCCCCCAATGCCTCATCTTCACCATGGGCATCCAGTTCACATACACCCCTTTCTACCATGACAAAGGCCTCCAAGCCCGCTGTTTCTTCAATCCCGGCATCCCCACCAGTACCCCTCCACTGACACTTTCATTCGCATGGCTGAACTGGTTCTCACCCTCAATACTTTCACCGTTGAATCCTCCCACTTCCTCCAGATGAAAGGGGTAGCCATGGGCATCCGCTTGAGCCTCAGCCATGTCCGTCTCTTTGTTGTTTACGTGGAACACTTACACGGGTAACACTCCCCACCTTTTTCACCATTACATTAATGACTGTATTGGCTCTGTGTCGTGAACACTCAAGGAGGTTGAAAAGTTCATCAACTTCGCCAATACATTCCACCTCAACCTTATGATTGGTTGGAACATCCCACACACTTCCCTCCCCTTCCTGGACCTCTCCATCTCCATCAATAGTGACCAACTCAACATTGACATCTTCCACAAACTCACCTACTCCCACAGCTACCTGGACCATACCTCCCCCTACCATGCCCCTTGTAAAAATGCTGCAACTCCTCTGCCTCTGCTGCATATGCTCCCAGGATGAGAGTTTCACCACAAAACACACCAGATGGCCTCCTTCTTCAAAGATCGCAATTTCCCCACCCAGCATGGTCGACAATGTCCTCCAGTGTGCCTCATCCACTTCCCATCCCTCCACCCCCGAACCCCACCCGCCTAAATGTAGCAAGGACAGAACCCTTTGGTCTTGACCATCCATACCCCAATCAACCTCCATATACATCATTTCAACCTCTGATATCTGTGTCACAGACAAATGAACCCCATCACCAGGGATATGTTCCACGACCTACCCATATCCACTTTCCCTGAAGACCATTCCCTCCGCGAATCCCTTGTCAGGTCCAAACCACCACCACCCTCCTCCCCCCCCCCCCCCCCCCCCCCCCTCACACACACACTTCACTCCTGGCATCGTCTCCTTCCACGACAGGAATTGCAAAACCTGCGCCTACACCTCTCCCCCTCACCTCTGCACAAACCACTAAAGGAGCCTTCGACATCCAAAGGAATTTTACTTGCACTTGCGCACATGTAATTTATTGTATCCGTTGTTGCTTTTGCAGTGTCCTCTTCATTGGGACGACAGGATGCCTACTTGCAGAACACTTCGGAAAACAACTCCAGGACACCCACACCAACCAACCCCACCACCTTGTGACCAAGCACTTGAACTCCCCCTCCCACTCCATCAAGGACATGCAGGTCCTGGGCCTCCTCCATTGCCACACCCTAACCATCCAACACCAGGAATAAGAAAGCCTCATCTTCCAATTTGGGAAGCTCCAACTACGTGGCATCGATATGGATTTTACTAGTTTTCTAATTTACTCTCCTCCCTAGATCCCAGATCCAACCTTCGGAAGTGGCACGGCCCTCTTGGACCTGTCCTACCTGTCCGTCTTCCTTCCCATCTATCCACTCCACCCTCCTCTCTGCCCTATCATCACTACCCCCACCACCATCTACCTATCGCACTCTCTGCTACCTTCCCCACAGTGCCATTCCCCACCCCCTTGGCTCACAAGCCTCATTCCCGATGAAGAGCCCTTGCCCAAAATGTCGTTTCTCCTGCTCCTCCGATGCTGCCTGACCTCCTGTGCTTTTCCAACACCACACTCTCGACTCTCACCTTTAATGCATTGTCTTAGCTGAGATGTCACCTTTTGTTATAAAATCTTAAATTATCTGGAGAAGGTGACATAAAAGAGGTTCTGGGATTTGCACATTAATGAACCAAAATTTGCCACCCATTCTAAAAGATGAAATATTTAATAGCTATCCAGATTTGTTCAATATATCATTTCAGCCTCGTGAATCTGTAATCTTCTGAAATAAATTCTGTGTCTTACGGTCTTAGACTCCACAATCACGTGTTGCAGGAGCAGCGCTCCAAAGGTGGTGCTTCCAAGTAAACCTACTGGACTATAAGCTGATGTTGTGTGATTTTTAATCTGTCCACCCCAGTCCGGCATCGGCTCCTCCACATCATATTAAATGCATGTTTGCCCCTGTGTCTTTTCAAGCAGGATTCTTCTTTCATATAGAACATACAACATAGAATATAGAACAATACAGCACAGAACAGGCCCTTTGACCCACGATGTTGTGCCGAACACTTGTCCTAGCTTAAGCACCTATACATGTACCTATTCAATTGCTGCTTAAAGGTCACCAATGATTCTGACTCTGCCACTCCCAAGGCAGAGCATTCCATGCCCCCACCACTCTCTGGGTAAAGAGCCTACCCCTGACATCCCGCCTATACCTCCCACCCTTCACCTTAAATTTATGTCCCATTGTAACACTCTGTTGTACCCGGGGAAAAAGTCTCTGACTGTCTACTCTATCTATTCCCCTGATCATCTTATAACCCTCTATCAAGTCACCCCTCATCCTTCGCTGTTCTAATGAGAATAGGCCTAGCACTCTCAACCTATCCTCGTACGACCTATTCTCCATTCCAGGCAACATCCTGGTAAATCTCTTCTGCACCCTCTCCAAAACTTCCACATCTTTTCTAAAGTGAGGCGACAAGAACTGCACACAGCACTCCAAATGTGGCCTTACCAAGGTCATGTACAGCTGCAACATCACCTCACGACTCTTGAATTCAATCCCTCTGCTAATGAACGCTAAAATCCATAACCTTTCATTAGAACTGGGTGACGTTTGTGTTTTTGAAGCCATTGAGGGAGGAAGTAAAAAAAAAATTCAAACGTTTTGGTGTGTGGAAGGCAGTAGGGCAAGGAAAGACTGGTTAAGAGAGAGCTACGACTGACAGCATTCAGACATGGGCGGCACGGTGGCACAGTGGTTAGCACTGCTGCCTCACAGCGCCTGAGACCCGGGTTCAATTCCCGCCTCAGGCGACTGACTGTGTGGAGTTTGCATGTTCTCCCCGTGTCTGCGTGGGTTTCCTCCGGGTGCTCCGGTTTCCTCCCACAGTCCAAAAAGGATGTGCAGGGTCAGGTGAATTGGCCATGCTAAATTGCCCGTAGTGTTAGGTAAGGGGTAAATGTAGGGGTATGGGTGGGTTTCGCTTCGGCGGGTCGGTGTGGACTTGTTGGGCCGAAGGGCCTGTTTCCACACTGTAATGTAATCTAATCTAAAAAAAAATCTAATCAGACGAATTTGAATGTCATTTCACACGATTCACGAAATGTTGCCATCCAGACAAACGACCTTGAAGGAGGTAGTGAGAACAGAAATTGTTGGAGAACTCTGCGGAGAAAGGAACTGAGTTAATGTTTCAGGACACTTCATCACAGCTGTTAAGAATGAGGAATGTAAATTATGGATCAGCTTTTAGTAAAACTTGAGGCAAATAATGAATCTGTCCATGGGAGCTGCAGATAAAGGGGTTGGTGGGAGCAGGGTGATGAAGTGGGGTTAGGTAAAGACAGGCAGAGGGTACGGCCCGGCTGGTCAACCGGAGGAATGAGTCTGATTGGTGACTGGGAGGAGGGCCCTTTCTTTATCTGGGATTGTGTGTCTTGCTGGTGCATTGCCGGTCGTCGGTGTGTGTGTGTGTGTGTGTCATATCCTGTGTCATGTAACACACTGGAATTGTGTAGCGTTTCAACATCAGTGTTTGCTCCCAGGAAACACTTCAATCTGGGAGAAGCCATATTTATTCCGAGATGGGCACCCGCGGTAGTCTTTCGTCTGTTCAGAGTATGCATTTGCAGGACTGTAATTACAGATACCTTCCATTTTCGTTAAGTGGCACACAATTTGAAGGCAGTCAATACTTGTAATATTTTATAAATTCCTACTTTGGAAATAGAAGACTCAAGATTGGGATACAGACAGACTCTCACCATGCACCTTGACTTCACTGAGCTGAGATGTCGCCTTTTTTCATAAAATCTTAAGTTATCTCGAGAATGTGACTTGACAGAAGTTTCTGGAATTTACACATAAATGAACCGAAACCTGCAACCCATTCTAAAAGATGCAAGACTTAACAGCAAGCGAGGATTATTCAATAGATTGTATCAGAGGCATGCATGACACTGTGATCTTTGCTACAAATTCTATGTCTCATGATCCTGGTCCAATAGTTACCAAATGAAGGAGAAACGCTGGAAAGTTAGTACCTCCAAATTAACCTGGTGGACTACAACCTGGCATTGTGTGATTTTTAACTTTGTTCAGGGTATGGAAAGTGATTCACTCTGCTATTACCCCATTGAGTTAACACCGAGACGCTCACTGCAAAAGGATTTCTATGTTCATCCAAACCTCTTGTAACCCAGATAGTGCACACTGTAGCGAGAATATTCACCTGACCCGAGTGTGGGAAGGGATTCACTCAGTCCGGCACCTGCATTTCCATGAACTCTCTCACACTGGTGACAAGCCGTTCCCCTGCTCTGTGTGTAAGAATGGATACAT
This sequence comes from Chiloscyllium plagiosum, assembly GCF_037043375.1. Classification (NCBI taxonomy): domain Eukaryota; kingdom Metazoa; phylum Chordata; class Chondrichthyes; order Orectolobiformes; family Hemiscylliidae; genus Chiloscyllium; species Chiloscyllium plagiosum. The sequence goes on along the minus strand of NW_028270184.1, from coordinate 16,996,082 downwards.
TCGGTCATCCACATGCAGCGAGTTTATAAATTAATGCAGGATTTCTATTCTGCTGTTACTGCTGCTGTGAATCACACCCAGGATTGAGAGGCTGACAATGTGCAGTGTGGTTTGTTAACATCTCCTCTAACTGGCTTGCGATTACCGGAACTCGATTACACCACTGTTCGGAACTTTGGCTTCAGTCGATTTTTGGTGCAAAATCTGCAGTTCAATATCTGACGTGGTCCACGCATTGCCAATGGGAAAGTGCTGATTAATCTTTGTTGACGAATCTTATTGACGTGCACAGTGACCCTTTCATTATGGACTGAAATTGTAAAGGGAAATGAAGCAGAATAGTGAAAGATTTTCCAGGCACATCAATCAATGCTGCAGCAATTCACATTGATCTTGATAAAGTTTGGAAGTTGCTGGGTTCAATAATTTCTGAGACATTTATCAAGGTGGAATTCACAATAAAGAAGAGTTTCAAGCCTGCTCAGCAGAGGTGGCATTTGTCATTGAAGCAAAAACTGAAGGCCCCTGACGTACAACACAAACCCAACAGCTGGAACACAGTTTCACTTAGAAGAACCAAGACAGTCATGTATACTGCAGGCAGATACCGAGCAAATAAGTACTGTGTCAATCTGAGCAAAGAAATCCAAACTGCTGTCCCTAATTGAAATCTACATACTGTGTGCCATGCCATTGAGATATAACGTGGTAGAACCATCACCAACATTATCCCCGCCCAAAACCGGCAGATGGTAAACTACGCAGGCAGAGAAATGAATAGGTTGAACTGGGTTGAACGTTACCCCGAGACTTACACTGGGGGGAGAACTGCCCCAGTGTCAATTTTATGCTGTCCTGCATTTTTCTGACATTGTTGTGTTGGAAATGGTACCCTCCTGACCTGCCCTGGAAATGACCACTGAATGTGGAATAAGCAGAAAGGTTCCTGGCAAGTTTGGAAACACAACTGAACTGCTCACCGACAGAAATGCCATCAGAAATGTCGCGCCTTCATGTCCACAGTAGGAAGTAAAAGGGCAAATGTGAGGGCTGTGCAAAAGGAATCAGCTTCCCATCCCATCCCATCTCATCGGCACAGTCACACTGGAGAGAGGCTGTTCACGTTCTCTGTGTGCGCGGGAAGGGATTCACTGAATTCGCTTCCAGAAACACCAGCCCATTCACGAAGAGGAAAATCTGTGTGAGAATAGATTTGCTCAATCATCGAATCTCCAAACACAGTCTGTAAGAATTCTGCTCATTCTTTGCCTTTGATTTGGTGAAAGAAGGGAATTCCCAAAGAGAAGCTGCATTCTCTTTCTGTGTTAAATTCTGCTCTTTACAAAAGCTCATGATCACTTATCAATGACAAAGGCCTGCCCACAACTATGTTACAGGCTCCTGGGTAGCTGAACATCTTGGGATGTTCATGTTTTGAAAGAAAATACTGGATCTCTGGAGAATGAGTGCTTTTGCTCAGCAAGAAGAAATACAGCTTGAAGAGAGTCGTTTATTTCCCACTTCCAGTTGCTGTCGGCTATGCCTTTTAATGTAATAAGCCAAAGAACGTTCTAAGTGTTAACCAGTCACTCTGTGCCTCCTGTGAATAAGTAACAGAGGAAGGTAGATCGAGAAGCTGTATTCTGATCTGCAAAAGAATCACCTCAGCCAACTCTGTGAACAGGGACTATTGGACTACCTTCCTAGTTTCTCGCCCAACACATGATTTTGTTTTTGTATTGGTGCATAGATGGGGAACTTATATTGGAGGTTTAAGTTTCAATGAGTAGTTATATCCTCATGTTTCATAATTATTTATCTGGAATTAAAGTCTATTAATTTCTACTAAATAGACATTCTTGTTAAGTACAGAAATTTGCTCCATGATTTCTGTTAGTCTGAATGTAAAATAGAAAAGAATTGGAAAACTTTGCATATTTCTCAAAATCTTTGACATTTATGGTGACTCTGGAACAGTTGGGCTCATTTTGTAGTCAAGTCCCAAATGAGGAGTAACCCAATGCTGTGGAAGAAGACTTCATGAATGTGTTTGAGATAGTTTTCTGAAGACAAATGTTGAAGAGTCACCTCAGGTACTGGCTACTTTAGATCTGCGAGAATACAATGAGAAATGAATAAACTTGCTGTGAAAGAACCTTTAGGAAATCGTGAACAATGAGAGAGCTCAAAGGGTTCACCCACTGCTCCTGAAACAGACATTCTGGTAACACTACAGCAACACTTGTCTGGAAGAGAAACAATACAGAACAAATCTGTCTTAAAGGCATAGGAACTTCACAAAAGGAGGACAACAAAATGGATGATTTGAGAAAATAATGTGAGGGTTAAACAAACCTAAGCTTGTAAAAACTTAGGTAAGTACACAAAAATGAAGAGAATTTATAATCAGGAATACAGAAATGGTAAAGTATCCAAGCAATCTTGACTCTCTTCACTAGTTCTCTAACTGATTTGGAGGAGCAGGTGTTCGACTGGGGTGGACAGTTAAAAATCACACAACACCAGGTTAGAGTACAACAGGTTTATATGAAATTACAGGCTTTCCCTTTCAAGTAAAGTGGCTGGACTGTAAGCTGGTGTTGTGTGGTTTTTAACACTGTACTTGATGGCCCTTTTAAGGTTGCATTGCAGTGTTGCGCCATGATGATACAGTGGTTGGTTTGCTGTGTGGTGCCCTCAGCAGAATCCAATCCATCACTCCATCAAGGATTCTTTAAACCCTTCGATCTATTTAGATCCCACGGTTGTGAGATCAAACCTCATGTCGCAGCTTTTACTGGCATGTACCAGAGATTATTGGACAATCAGGACACAGGACAATATTGAGCAAAAGAGATTTTATTTGAAAAGACCAGTTTCTGTAGCTTTCTGCGTCATTTGTTTCACTTGTTTATTCGGCTCTATTTAGATTATTGTGTGCAGTTCTGCAATTCACTTTATAGCGGGGATGTGTTAGCACTGGGAGCGGTGCAGAATAGATTTACCAGGATATTGTCTGGACTGAAGAGGTTCAGTTATGAAGAGTTTAGACAGACTGGGGTTGTTTTTCTTAGAGCAGAGGTGATTGAGAGAAGACATTATTGAGAGAAGACATGATTGAAATAATGAGAGATATGGATAGGGTAGACTGAAAGAAACGTTACCCCTTGATCGAGGGACCAACCTGGGGCGGGGGTGGGATAGGAATAGATTTATGGTAAGAGGCAGAACGTATTGAGTAGATATGCCAAAAAACGTTTTCAGCTAGCGGATGGTTGGAATTTTGTCCACCCCTGTCGAACACTCACTCCTCCACGTCATGGCTTCAATTGTGCAGACATTGGTGGAGCGTTTGTGTGCAGTCCTGGTAAGATGTATTTGCAGTGCAGTGAAGCTTCATCAGACTGATTCCTTGTTTGGTGGGACTGTCATATTATTGGCATTGGGTCTTTAATCTTTAGAGTTTAAAAAAAGTAAGGTGATCTCATAGGAATTTGCATATTACTGGAAGAGTCAAGTGGGTATAGATACAGAAAGGATGTTCCCTGACCGTGGAGTCCACAAGCAGGGACAGAGTCTCCGAATAGAAGTCAAGCCATTTCGGATTGGGTTGGGGCGGGCACTCAGAGAATAATGAACGTTTGAAATTCTCTTCCCCAGAGGCCTGTGGAAGCTCAGTCATTCAATAAGTCCAAAAGAGAGATTGTTAGATTTCCAGTTACTAATGACTTCAAGGTACATCAAGGAATGTGGTACTGAGAGAGATGAACAACCATGAACTAGAATAGAAGGGCAGGTTTGAGGGGCTGAGTGGCCTCCTGCTACTGGATTTTGGATTAGAGTGGTGCTGGAAAAGCACACCAGTTCAGGCAATATCCGAGGACCAGGAAAATCAACGTTTCGGGCAAAAGCCCTTCATCAGGACTACAGGCAGAGTGCCTGAAGAGTGAAGAGATAAATGAGAGGAGGGTGGGGGTCAGGAGAAAGTAGCATAGAGTACAATATGTGAGTGGGGGTGGGGATGAAGGTGATAGGTCAGGGAAGAGGAGGGAGGAAGGTAGCAAAGAGTACAATGGGTGAATGGGGTGGAATTAAGGTGATAGGTCAGAGAGGAGGATGGAGTGGATAGGTGGAAAGAAAGATAGGCAGGTAGGACAAGTCATGGCGACAGTGCTGAGCTGGAAGTTTGGAACTGGGGTGAGGTGAGGGAAGGGGAAATGAGGAAACTGGTGAAGTCCACATTTTGTATGGAGTCCCCCAACGCCTCATCTTCATCATCGATATCCAATCCCTCTACACCTCCATCCGCCATGATCAGGGCCTCCAAGCCCTCCATTTTTTCCTCTCCTAATTGAAAATGTGAGTGCCTCCACGAGTAGGTGGAGAAAGAAATAGGAACAAGTTAAAGAGCTGGAGGACAGAATACAATAGATAGAGCAGGAAACAATGTACAATACTGCAGCCATTGCAAGATAATAGGACACATAGTAGCAGTATGTAGGGAATGCATGGGGCACCCCCAAACATTACCTATTGCATTGTGGAATTGCGGATAACCCAAAGTCAGCAGAGCTGACAACCAGCTGCTCCCATTCATGATGGTAAGGGAGAGGGGAGAATTTACGTGCTGGCAATAACAGGATGCAGGAAATGTGTAATGCTAATAGACACAGGAGCAGCTGTTTCCAACACAAACTTACCCTTACTGCACACAAATAAAATTATTCACTTAACTGTGGTATGGAGGGGATAAAACACCAGCTTACCTAAGCGAAACTACCCTCATAGAAATAAACAATATATATATCCCCATGAAATTCTATGTATGCCTAAATAATGAGGGCATCATAATGGGCAATGATCTCATGAGAGAATATCATGTTCTAATTTATTGTGCAGAAGGGAAATTGATTTGGCCTAGACAGAACGGTTGTAAGACAGGGATTGGGAAACTTACAAGACATCTACAAACTATTAAAATGGCTCCCGTCACCAATAGGGACTGGAACCTCGACTGGAAGAGCACAGCAGTTCAGGCACCATCCTGAAAGATCTTGGAAACAACTTCAGATAGATTTTAAAGGGCCATTACCTTCCTCCAGTGGGAAAACGTACTATCTGGTCACCATACAGCAATTTACCTGGTGGATCAAAGCATCCCCGCCCAAAAGCTGCACCACGAAAACTTTAGGTAGAATATTGGTGAAGGTGGTAATCCCTAGGTGGGGTACCCTTCCAGATCGCCTCTGACTAAGGGTCACATTTTACTACTGAAATTAAGAGCAACCACGAATCAGGCAACCGAGCTGACACCAGATGCATTAATGACCAGGCGAGCAATGCAATTGCGACAGACAGTAATCACAGGGACAACCGATATGGGACCACTGAAAGACAAAATTCGGGAATACGTGATAGAATTAACTGCCCAATTGAAACGGATGTGGAAATCTGTAATTGACAAACATTACAGTTTATTATCCTCCACAGCCCAGTATAAAACAACGAGCATTGTTCTGGGAGAAAGTGAGGACTGCAGATGCTGGAGTTCAGAGTTGAAAGTGTTGCACTGGAAAAGGACAGCAGATCAGGCAGCATCCAAGGAACAGGAGAATCAACGTATCAGGCATAAACCCTTCATCAGGAGTTCCTGCTAAGGTGAGGATGAGGCAACCATGGCTAACAGAGGAAGTCAGGAACAGCATAAAAGTGAAAGAAAAAGTATGCAATGTGGTGAGGTTTAGTGAGAAGCCAGAAGATTGAGAGGCTCTATAAAAACCAACAGATTAGATTAGATTAGATTACTTACTTACAGTGTGGAAACAGGCCCTTCGGCCCAACAAGTCCACACCGACCCGCCGAAGCGCAACCCACCCATACCCCTACATTTACTCCTTTAACCTAACACTATGGGCAATTTAGCATGGCCAATTCACCTGACCCGCACATCTTTTGGACTGTGGGAGGAAACCGGAGCACCCGGAGGAAACCCACGCAGACACGGGGAGAGTGTGCAAACTCCACACAGTCACTCGCCTGAGTCGGGAATTGAACCCGGGTCTCTGGCGCTGTGAGGCAGCAGTGCTAACCACTGTGCCACCGTGCCGCCCAAAACAGAAATGACTAAAAAATCAGTAAGAGGTAGGGAGGAGAAGATGAGATATGAGAGTCAGCTAGCTGTAAGTATGACTATGTTTGGTTATTGTCTGACCTATAAGTTAGCTCTCCCAATATTGACACTGGTCCGCAGGTGTTACTATCCTGCTGAGGCAGCAAGAAATTTACATGTGACTGTCCGAGTCAGATTCACCTATTAACCACATCTGGGATGAAAACATTTTGATCATTCAGGTTTTCTTTATTGGTAATAGAACAAAGAGAACAGGAACACAGGAATAGGCCCCAACACCAGAATTCCCTGGAATTCCTGATGAAGGTCTTTTGCCTGAAGCGTCAATTCTCCTGCTCCGAGGATTCTGCCCTTTTCCAGCACCACAATCTCGACAATAAACTTTGTTCCCCAGAGTCCAATATAAGCAGTGATCATTTTTACATTATTCTCCAGTCACAAATATAAAACATTGAATATCATTTTCCAGATTCGCGTTTAAAACAATTTATCTATCTAGGTTTGTTCAATTCATTTGCATAAGTTGTATGTCTCTTTGATGTATTACTTACAAATTCTGTGTCCGACGTACTCTCTCTCACCTGAGGCAGGAGCGGGGCTCCGAATGCTTGCACTTTCAAATAAACCTGTTGGACTACAACCCAGTGTGTGATTTTTGACTTTGTCCACTCCAGTCCAACGTTGGCACCACCATTGCTGGATGTCAGTGGGAACTGGGAAAAGATTGAAATATGTCTTTTTAGTGAAAAGGCCCTTCAGACTGAAATTTGCGTTTTTCATCACCTTAACCCATTTTATTCTGTGTTGGTTGTTGACGTGTTATTTTCCTGCCTTCATTGATTATTTTCTTTCATTTGTATTGAGAAAATTGCTCTTCTGCTATTCGCTCCGCCTCCGCTGTTCTTGAGGAGCAAGGGAATCAAAGGTTAGGCGGAGAAAGCGGGAAAATGGGATTGGAAAACCTATCAGCCGTATTGACGGAGCAGAATCGATGGGCTGAGTGGTCTAATTTCTCCACCTTTCCTCAGAACTGGTTTGATTTCTGATTTTATTCCAGGATACAAAATCGATTTGAAGGGAAAATTATAAAGTTGAGAAATGATGTGAACTTTACATTTCAAAGCTTTTGATTTTTTTCAAACTGTGCTGTAAGTAGTTTAATTTGTTCCCAAAACACATGGAGGAACTGAAAGACAGAAAAATTATATAAAAGTACCGCACAATGTCAACAGGTGAGCTGGGACACTGCCCTCTTCAAAGCAGCAGAAAGGTAACGCTTTCTGCTGACAGCTCTGGTCTTGGCTGAAAAATGTGTTGCTGGAAAAGCGCAGCAGGTCAGGCAGCATCCAAGGAGCAGAAGAATCGACGTTTCGGGCATAAGCCCTTCTTCAGGTTTTCAGTTCTGATCTCCAGCATCTGCAGTCCTCACTTTGTCCTAACTCTGGTCTTGGTTCATTATAGAGTTATACAGCACGGCCCTTCGGCCCAACCAGTCAACGCCGACCATGTTCCCAAACTGAACGAGTCCCACTTAGCTATAACCCGTTCCTCTTCATGAATTGATCAAAATGTCTTTTGCACATTGTAACTGTATCTGCATTCACCGCTTCCTTTGGCAGCTCATACCACACATGAACCACTCTCTGTATTTACAAATGAGAGGGACCGTATTGTTGAAGAGGAGAGTATGAAACGGACTGGTAAGCTAGAGGAGATACTTGTTAGGAAGGAAGACGTGTTGGGCATTTTGAAAAACTTGAGGATAGACAAGTCCCCCGGGCCTGACGGGATATATCCTAGGATTATGTGGGAAGCAAGAGAGGAAATTGCAGAGCCGTTGGCAATGATCTTTTCGTCTTCACTGTCAACGGGGGTGGTACCAGGGGACTGGAGAGTGGCGAATGTTGTGCCCCTGTTCAAAAAGGGTATAAGGATAACCCCGGGAATTACAGGCCAGTTAGTCTTACTTCGGTGGTAGGCAAAGTAATGGAAAGGGTACTGAGGGATAGGATTTATGAGTATCTGGAAAGACACTGCTTGATTAGGGACAGCCAGCACGGAATTGTGAGAGGTAGGTCTTGCCTTACAAGTCTTATTGAATTCTTTGAGGAGGTGACCAAGCATGTGGATGAGGGTAGATCAGTGGATGTAGTGTACATGGATTTTAGTAAGGCATTTGATTAGGTTCCCCATGGTAGACTTATGCGGAAAGTTAGGAGGCATGGGATAGTGGGAAATTTGGCCAATTGGATAGAGAACTGGCTAACCGGTCGAAGTCAAAGAGTGGTGGTAGATGGTAAATATTAAGCTTGGAGCCCAGTTACAAGTGGAGTTCCGCAGGGATCAGTTCTGGATCCTCTGCTGTTTGTAATTTTTATTAATGACTTGGAAGAGGGAGTCGAAGGGTGGGTCAGTACATTTGCAGACGATACGAAGATTGGTGGAGTTGTGGATAGTGAGGAGGGCTGTTGTCGGCTGCAAAGGGACTTAGATATGATGCAAAGCTGGGCTGAGGAGTGGCAGATGGAGTTCAACCCTGTCAAGTGTGAGGTTGTCCATTTTCGAAGGACAAATAAGAATGCGGAATACAGGGTTAACGGTAGGGTTCTTAGTAAGGTGGAGGAGCAGAGGGATCTTGGGGTCTATGTTCATCGTTCTTTGAAAGTTGCCACTCAGGTGGATAGAGCTTGTAAGAAGGCCTATGGTGTATTAGCGCTCATTAGCAGAGGGATTGAATTCAAGAGTCGTGAGGTGATGTTGCAGCTGTACAGGACCTTGGTAAGGCCACATTTGGAGTACTGTGTGCAGTTCTGGTGGCCTCACTTTAGGAAAGATGTGGAAGCTTTGGAGAGGATGCAGAGGAGATTTACCAGGATGTTGCCTTGAATGGAGAATAGGTCATACGAGGATAGGTTGAGAGTGATAGGCTTTTTCTCATTGGAACGGCGAAGGATGAGGGGTGACTTGATAGAGGTTTATAAGATGATCAGGGGAATAGATAGAGTAGACAGTCAGAGACTTTTTCCCCGGGTACAACAGAGTGTTACAAGGGGACATAAATTTAAGGTGAAGGGTGGAAGGTATAGGGGGGATGTCAGGGTAGGTTCTTTACCCAGAGAGTGGTGGGGGCATGGAATGCGCTGCCTGTGGGAGTGGCAGAGTCAGAATCATTGGTGACATTTAAGCTGCAATTGGATAGGTACATGGATAGGTGCTTAAGCTCGGACAAATGTTCAGCACAACATTGTGGGCCGAAGGGCCTGTTCTGTGCTGTATTGTTCTCTCTGTGTTAAAACATTGCCCTTCCTGTCCTTTTCAAATCTTTCCCCTCTTACCTTAAAAGTATGCATCTTGCGTTGAAATCTCCCACCATTGCGAAAATAATCTTCTCATTCACACAATCGATGCCTCTCACGATTTTATAAACCTCAATGAGGTCACCCCCTAAACTTCATGACACTGTTTTGAAAAAGTCACTGACTTCCCAGCCTATTTTTATATCACAAACCCTCCTGGCAATATCCTTTCTGAACCCTTTCCGGTTTAATAATTTCCTTCCCATAACAGCGGTCCAGAACTGCACATTGTATTGGAGAGGAGGCCTCATCAACATCCTGCACATTCTCCACATGACATCCTTGCGCCTATGGTAATCCAAGCAAGTGTGCCAAACGCGTTCGTAATCACCCTCTCTACCAGTAAAGCAAATTTCAAATAATTACCTTCCTGAACCTCTGGGTCTCTCAGTACCCTACCATTAATTGTACACATCCTGTCCTTATTTGTATTAGGAAAATGTAATACCTCACAGTTATCCAAATTAAACTTCATCTGCCACTCGTCAGTCCATTGACGTGACTGATCACGATTTCTTTGCAATTTTAGATAACCTTCTTCATTGTCCACCAAATCACCAATTTTTGTGCCATCCATAAACATTCTAACTGTGCCTCGCATACTCTCACCTAAATCATTTACATAAATGAGAAACAAAAGTAGACCCTGTACTGATTCATGTGGAACACTGCTGTACACAGGCCTCCAGTCTGAAAACAATCTTCAATCACCACCCTCTGTCTCCTGTGATAAAGCCAATTTTGTATCCAATTGGCAAGCTTGCCCCGAATCTCATGGAGTCTAACATTACTCACTACTCTTCCATGTGGAACTCTGCTGATGTACATTCCACATTGAACAAAGAACTATACAGCACAGGAACAGGCCCTTTGGCCCTCACAGCCTGCGTCGACATATTTTGCCCTTACAATGTCGTCACTTACAGGATCCATAACCCACTATTTCCTTCCTATTCATATATTCAGCCTGATGTTTTTTGAATGCTGCTCTTGTGCCTGCTTCCACCACTTCCTCTCAGTATGTTCCAGGCATTCACCACTCTGTCTGAAAACTTGCCTCGCACATCTCTTTTAAACATTCACCGCTATCCCTGCACCTTGAACCTGTGTCCCCTAGTAGTTGATCCCTGTACCCTGGGAAAAAAGGCTCACATTTTTCAATATATCCATGCCGTTCACAAACTTATAAATTTCTATCAGGTCGACCCTCAATCTCTTGCATGCCAGTGAGAACTAACCCAGTCTATCCAAAATTCCTTCAAAGCTAAAATCCCCCTAATCAGGCAATATCCTGGTAAACCTTCCTGTACCCTCTCCACAGTAAGCACAAACTTCAGGTACTGTGGTGACCGGAACTGTATGCATTGCTCCAGGAATTCCATGCAGCAGGGCATTTCAAGAACGTCTTCTTCTCATTCTTTCTCCCCGATCCAGGGACGGTACTGTTTGTCCCTTCCCTGGGTTCGGCCTCTTTCCATTGGCACATTATTCAGCCATTTTCTTCCACTTGATACACAAAGAGTATTGAAAGATCACAAAGCTGAATACTGGGCTTCCATGTTTCTACCACCAACTGACTTATTTTTTCTCAATCCCCCATTTCATCATGACCTAGAAGGAGGGAGTTTAGTTTTGTGGCGAGATTCCAGAGACTAGGACTTTTCTATTTGGAACAAAGACGATGAAATGGAGATTTCATGGCACTAGTGTTTGGGTGGAGCAAATAGTGAGAAACTGTTTCCACAGACCAGGATCAGTAAGCAGGGGACTGGGATTTGAGAACATTTTAAAAAGACAGAGTTGCATTTATGTAACGCCTTTCACCACTAGTGATGAAGCATGATGAGTACAGGCAGAGGTTCTTTAACACTTCTTTCATTCTTCTCCGTGTGTGATATATTCACTGCAAAGATCATGAGGGATCCCAGTGTGACCTTGGTATCATTGAAATCGCACTTACTCCACCCAGTCCCGAACCATACTCCAAAACCAAAGCAGCATGGAATCCATTCACCCTTCTTCAGAACTGAGATCTCTCTACAGATGCTGGCAGACCTGCCGAGTTCCTCCAACACTTTCTGTTCTATAGTCATAGAGATGTACAGATGGAAACAGACTCTTCAGTACAATTCATCCATGCTGACTAGATATCTTAACCTAACCTAGTCCCATTGCCAACACTCTGCCCATATCCCGCTAAACCCTTCCTATTAATACACCCATCCAGATGCCTTTTTAAATCTGTAATTGTAGCAACCTCCACCACTTCCTCTGGCAGCTCATTCCATACACGCACCAGACTCTGTGCTTCCTTTTAAACTTTCCCCTCACTCCCTGAGCTTATGCCGTCTTGTTCTGGACTTAACCAACCCAGGGGAAAGACCTTGTCTATTTACACTATCCATGCCCTTTATGATTTTACAAACCTCTATAAAGTCACTCCTCAGCTTCTGATCTTCCAGGGAAAACAGCCCCAATCTATTCAGCCTCTCCTGAGAGCTCAAACATTTCAAGCCTGGCAACATCCTCGTAAATCTTTTCTGAACCCTTTCAAGTTTCACACCATCCTTCCTATGGGAGGGAGACCAGAATTGCACACAATATTCCAAAACCAATGTCCTGGACAGCTGCAACATGACCTCCCAACTCCCATACTCAGTGCTCTGACCTAAAAAGGAAAGCATGCCAAACACTTTCTTCACTACTCTTTCTACCTGCGACTCCACTTTCAAGGAACTATGAACCTGCACTCCAAGGTTCTTTTCGTTCAGCAGCACTCCCCAGACCCTTACCATTAAGTGTATAAGTCCTGCTAAGATTTGCATTTCCAAAATACAGCACATCACATTTACCTAAATTAAACTCCATCCACCACTCCTCAGCCCATTGACCCATTTGATCAAGATCCCGTTGTAACCTTCTTTGTTGTCCATTACACCTCCAATTTTATTGTCATCTGCAAACTTACTAACTTGTAATGTTCACATCTGTAAAGGAAAATTATCCATTTACTGTGAAATTAATTGTCCATTTACTGTGAAATTTAAAGAGAATGGTTTTCTTAAAGGCAATGCTGTACTGAACTTTGTAAACGATGCTTTGATGAAAGTTTGCAGTTAGCTTATCTATTTGAATTCTGAAAACATTCAACTCGACCTTGTGATAGTCGAACTCAGCGAAAACTGAAGAACTCTTTTGTCTCGGACCAGGGGATGAGAGGATAACAACTTGAGTTTCCCCAGTCTTTGCACTTGAGAGTGTAATAAGGAACGCTGTAAGGCAGGCATCTGTACAATGTTTCAGTACTCTTTGCATTGAGGCATCTGGTTGAGTGTAATGAGTCAATCTTGCAGGATTTAAAAATAAAGATCCTTTCTTTGCTCTTGCTAATAATTGAGTCAAGTCGTTTTAATTTCCACGACAATGTCCAAATCATTTGAGTAAATGACGAAAAGTAGTAGTACCTATACTTGAGGTGCACCACTGGTCACAGGCGTCCTGTCTGAAAAGCAATCCTCCACCACCACCTTCTGTCTTCTACCTTTGAGCCAGTTCTGTATTCAAATGGCTAGTTCTCCCTGTATTCCATACATCTTACCTAGATGGGCTGAATTACCTGTTTCGATGCATATTCATAAAGAGTGAAGATGGGAGTGGAAATAAAGTTCCTTTTATTTTCGCACTTCCATTTAAATGTCAATGCAGCATTGGCGACAGGTTCTAATTCTTGATATTGAGCAGTGTCCAGTATTCAAGAACGTCTGGTGAGACAAATTGACGAGAAATATATTTCATCTCCAAGCCACCTAATCTACACATTCATGGTCTCTGGAAGGGCATGTGAACTCCACGAAGAACCTGGGTCCCTGTCGCTGAGAGAAAATGCTACCACTTACTGCGCCACCACAAAGTTGAGTTGATATCCTCGGCGGGGAATTGAACCCCGGTCTCCCGCGTAACAGGCAGCAACACTAACCACTATACTACCAACAAGTTGGTAAGAGTGCTGCTATTCAGCCTATTGTGACTGGACTGGACGGAAAATAGACTTGTGCGTATTCGCATCACAAATTCACATCGGAATGCTTCTTCACATTAAAAGGGTTTCTGCTTCTCCGACCCGTACAGACAGTGACTTCCAGATTCAACCACCCGCTGGCTGATAAAGTTTCTTTCCGCACATCCTTTACAAAGATAAAAACCACACAACGCCAGATTATAGTCCAATGGGTTTATTTGCAAGCACTGCTCCTTCATCAACTGGTTGTGGAGCCATGTAAGACACGGAATTTATAGCTAAAGGTTACAGTGTCATGAGACTGAGATGATATATCGAACAAACCTGAATTGTTAAGTCTTTCATCTTTTAGAATGGGTTGCAAGTTTTGGTTCGTTATATGAACTTCATTTGAGTCATCTGACCTCCCACCTTCGCCTCCCATGTTGACCATCTCAACCTGTCGACCACTCCTCACCCACTCCAACCTCTTACCTTCGCAACTCGTTGCCCTCCACTCCCTTCACTCCACTCCAACCTCACCATCAAACCAGCGGACCATGCAGTGATAGTTTGGCTCACTGACCTCTACACCGCTGAAGCCAGACGCCAACTCGAAGACACCTCCTCCTTTTGCCCTCTTGACCGTGACTTCACCGCCCATTACGAAACCATCATCTCCCAGGCCATACACAACTTCATTCACTTCAGGGAATCTCCCACCCACAGCCTCCAAACTCATAGTTCAGGAAGCACACACCACCCGGTTCAATCTCCTCTCCAAAATCTGCAAAACCTCATTGCTCCAGCCAACTCATTATCACAGTCTGCTCCAGCCTCACTGAACTTATCTCCATATACCTTAACACTGTCCTATCCCCACTGTTCAGGAACTCCCCACATATATTTGGGACACCACATACGCCCTCCATCTCCTCCAAGTCTTTTGTTTCCCCAGCCCCCAATGTCTTATCTTCACCTTGGACATCCAGTTCACATACACCTCTATCTTCCTTGACAAAGGCCTCCAAGCCCTCTGTTTCTTCTCTTCTGGCATCCCCACCAGTACCCCTCCATTAACACTTTCATTCGTTTGGCTGAACTGGTCTTCATCCTCAATAATTTCACCTTTGAGTCCTCCCACTCCCTCCAGATGACCGACTCAACATGGACATCTTCCACAAACTCACCGACTCTCACAGCTAACTGGACTACAAATCTTCCCACCCTGCCCCTTGTAAAACTGCTGTCCCTTATTCCCAATTCCTACTGCATCTGCTCCCAGGATGAGAGTTTCACCACAGAACACACCAGATGGCCTCCTTCTTCAAAGAACACAAATTCCCCACCCAGCATGGTCGACAATGTCCTCCAGTATGCCTCATCCACTTCCCACACCCTCACCCACACCCTCAAACGCCACCCGCCTAACTGCAGCAAGCACAGAACCCTTCGCTCTTTACCTTCCATTCCCCACCAACCTCCATATACATTGTATCAACCTCTTATATCTCTGTCACCGACAAACGGACCCATCACCAGTGATATATTTCCCTCCCTACTCATATTCATTTGCCATAAATACCCTTCCCTCTGCGACTCCCTTGTCAGGTCCACCACACTGCCCCCCCCACCCCCCCCCCCCCCGCCCTCCCCAGCAACAGACCCTCCTCTACAGACGTCTTTTCCTGACACCACAGGTATTGCAAAACCTGCGCCCACACCACTCCCCCTCACCTCTGTCCAAACCACCAAAGGAGCTTTCGACATCCAAAGGAATTTTACCTGCACTTCCACACATGTCATTTATTACCATTGTGGTGTCCTCTTCACTTGGGAGACAGGATGCCTAATTGCAGATCACTTCAGAGAACAACTCCAGGACACCCACACCAACCAACCCCACCACCTTGTGGCTAAACACTTGAACTCCCCCTCCAACTCCACCAAGGACATGCAGGTCCTGGGCCTCCTCCATTGCCACACCCTAACCCTCCAACACCAGAAGGAAGAACGCCTAATTTTCCACTTTGAGACGTTCCAACCACGTGACATCATTGTGGATTTTACTCCTTTCCTCATTTACACGCCTCCCCAGATCCCAGATCCAACTTTCGAAAGTGGCACGGCCCTGTTGACTTGTCCTACCCGTCCATCTTCCTTCCCATCTATTCATCCACCTTCCTCTCCGACCTATCGTCATTATCCCTAACACAATCTACCTATCGCACTCTCAGCTACCTTCCCCCCAGCGCCATTCCCCACCCCTTGGCTCACAAGACTCATTCCTGATGAAGGGCCCTTGCTCAAAATGTCGTTTCTCCTTCTCCTCCGATCCTGCCTGACCTGCTGTGCTTTTCCAACACCACACTCTCAACGCCAACCTTTAATGCATTGTCTGAGCTGAGATGTCACTTTTTGTTATAAAACATTGAAGTATCTGGAGAAGTTCTGGGATTTGCATATTAATGAACCGAAATTTGCCACCCATTTTGAAAGATGAAATATTTAATAACAATCCAGGTGTGTTCAATATATCATTTCAGCCCCGTGGTACTGTAATCTTTTGATATAAGTTCTGTGTCTTATGGTCTTAGATTCCACAACCACCTGTTGAAGGAGCAGCGTTCCGAAAGCTGGTGCATCCACGTTCCTCCAAACCTCTTGCACCCGAGTAAATCCAATTGAATATTCACCTGACCCGAGTGTGGGAAGGGATTCACACAGTCTGGTAGCCTGCATTTCCATGAAATCTCTCACACTGCCACAGATGATCAGGCCTTCAGGCCAACTTGGGAGGAGTGAGCAAAGTACTTCTGGGAAGGGTAAGTAGAACAGTTTATATTTGCGTGATTGCGTTACCCGAGACACTACTTGGGTAGTGTCTCCCACCCATCCTCCTCCTCAAACCTAAAAAAAAGTTGTGCGAGCCAGATTGACAAGGTAAGGTAACTAGTTTATTTCCTAATCTTTTTTTAAGTAGTCACTTCGGGAGTTAGAATAGTGGGAATGGAGTTTAGGGCAATGGAATGTTCCTCCTGCAGAATGTGGGAAGTAAGAGTCACCACTAGTGTCCTGCTGACTACATCTGTGGGAAGTGCACCCAACACCAGCTCCTCAAAAACCGCGTTAGGGCACTGGAGATGGAGTTGGATGAACTTTGGATCATTCGGCAGGCAGCGGGGGTTATTGATAGGACTTACAGAGAGGTAGTCACTCCCCAGATGAAAGAAAAAGACAGATGGGTGACAGTTAGGGGACAGAAAGGGAACCGGCAGGCAGTGCAGGGATCCCCTGTGGCCATTACCCTCAACAATAAGTATACCGTTTTGGATACGGTTGGTGGGGATGACTTACCAGGGGAAAGCAGTGGGGCACCTGCTGCTCAGAAGGGAAGGGGGAAGAGGAGCAGAGCAGTAGTCTTTGGAGACTGGATAGTTAGGGGGACAGATAGGAGGTTCTGTGGGGACGAGAGAGACTCACGGTTGGTGTATTGCCTCCTGGGTGCCAGGGTCCGTGATGTCTCTGATCGTGTTTTTGCGATCCTTCGGGGGGAGGGAGAGCAGCCCCAAGTCGATGTCCACATTGGGACCAACGACATAGGTCGGAAGAGAGATGGGGACTTGAGGCAGAAATTCAGGGAGCTAGGATGGAAGCTGAGAGCTAGGACAAACAGAGTTGTTTTCTCTGGTTTGCTGCCCGTGCCACGTGCTAGTGAGGTGAGGAATAGAGAGAGAAAGGAGTTGAATGCGTGGCTACAGGGATGGTGCAGGAGGGAGGGTTTCGGGTTTTTGGATAATTGGAGCTCTTTCTGGGGTAGATGGGAACTCTACAAGCAGCATGGTCTTCATCTAAACCAGAGGGGTAACAATATCCTAGGTGGGAAATTCGCTAAAGCTATTAAGGTGGATTTAAACTAATACAGCAGGGGATGGGAACCAAATTTGTAGGACAGGTACAGAAGAGGATGAGAGTAGGGAGTTCCAAAGTCAGGTATCTGACACTGGCAAGCGAGAACCTGGTTTGAAGTGTGTGTACTTCAACGCAAGGAGCATCCAAAATAAAGTGGGTGAACTGGCAGCGTGGGTTGGTACCTGGGACTTCGATGTTGTGGCCATTACGGAGACATGGATAGAGCAGGGACAGGAATGGCTGTTGCACGTTCCGGGATTCAGATGTTTCAGTAAGAACAGAGAAGATGGTAAAAGAGGGGGAGATGTGGCATGGTTGATCAGGGCCAATATTATAGTTGTAGAAAGGATGTTTGGGGACTCGTTAACTGATGTAGTATGAACTGAGGTTAGAAACAGGAAAGGAGAAGTCACCATGCTTAGAGTTTTCTATAGGCCTCCGAATAGTCCCAGAGATGTAGAGGAAAGGATAGCAAAGATGATTCTCGATAGGAGTGAGAGAGGCAGGGTAGTTGTCATGGGGGACTTCAACTATCCAAATATTGACTGGGATCACTACAGTACGAGTACTATAGATGGGTCAGTTTTTGTCCAGTGTGTGCAGGAGGGCTTCCTGACACAGTATGTAGACAGGCCTACAAGGGGCGAAGCCACTTCAGATTTAGCACTGGGTAACGAGCCTGGAAAGGTATTAGATTTGGAAGTAGGTGAGCACTTTGGAGACAGTGATCACAATTCTGTCAGGTTTACTTTAGTAATGGAAAGGGATAGGTGTACTCCACCGCACAAGAGTTACAGCTGGGGGAAGGGAAATTATGATGCAATTAGGAAAGATTTAGGAAGCGTAGAATGGGGAAGGAAACTGCAGGGGATGAGCACATTAAAAATGTGGAGCTTCTCCAAGGAAAGGCTCCTGTGTGTCCTAGATAAGTATGTACCTGTCGGGCAGGGGGAATGATATAGAACGTGTGAGCCGTGATTTACTAAGGAAGTGGAATCCCTGGTCAAGAAGAAGAAGAAGGCTTATGTGAGGACAAAATGTGAAAACTCAGTTAGGGCGCTTGAGGGTTACAAGGAAGTCAGGAAAGACCTAGAAAGAGAGCTCAGAAGAGCCAGGAGGAGACATGAGAAGTTGTTGGCGGATAGCATCAGGGTTAACCCTAAGGGATGTCAGGAATAAAAGAATAACGGGAGTTAAATTAGGGCCAATCAAGGATAATAGTGGGAAGTTGTGTGTGGAGTCAGAGGAGATAGGGGAAGCACTAAATAAATATTTTTCGACCGTGTTCACTATAGAAAAGGAAAATGTTGGCGAGGAAGATACAGAGATACTTGCATCTAGACTAGAAGAGATTGAGGTTCAGAAGCAAGAAGTATTAGAAATACTGCAGAGTGTGAAAATAGACAGGTGCCCTGGGCCGGATGGGATCTATCCTAGGATCCTCTGGGAAGCAAGGGAAGATTGCCGAGCCTTTGGCATTGATTTTCAAATCATCATTGTCTATAGGAATAGTGCCTGAGGACTGGAGGAAAGCAAATGTGGTTCCCTTGTTCAAAAACGGTAGTAGAGACAACACTGGTAATTACAAACCACTTCAATTGTTGGTAAAGTGTTAGAAAAGTTCATGTCCCCCTTTTGCCCTCCTGATTTCCCTCTTAAGTATACTCCTACTTCCTTTATACTCTTCTAAGGATTCACTCGATCTCTCCTGTCTATACCTGACATATGCTTCCTTCTTTTTCTTAACCAAACCCTCAGTTCTTTAGTCATCCAGCATTCCCTATACCTACCAGCCTTCCCTTTCACCCTGACAGGAATATACTTTCTCTGGATTCTTGTTATCTCATTTCTGAATGCTTCCAGTTTTCCAGCCGTCCCTTTACCTGCGAAAATCTGCCTCCAATCAGCTTTCAAAAGTTCTTGCCTAATACCGTCAAAATTGGCCTTTCTCCAATTTAGAACTTCAGCTTTTAGATCTGGTCTATCCTTTTCCATCACTATTTTAAAACGAGTAGAATTATGGTCGCTGGCCCCAAAGTGCTCCCCCACTGACACCTCAGTCACCTGCCCTGCCTTATTTCCCAAGAGTAGGTCAAGTTTTGCACCTTCTCTAGTCGGTACACCCACATACTGAATCAGAAAATTTTCTTGTACGCACTTAAGACATTCCTCTCCATCTTAAACTTTTAACACTCTGGCAGTCCCAGGAGATAGAACATTGAACATAGAAGAGTACAGCACAGACCAGGCCCTCCAGGCCACGATGTTGTGCTGACCACTGATCCTCATGTATGCACCCTTAAATTTCTGTGACCATATGAATGTCCAGGAGTCTCTTAAATGTCCCCAATGACCCTGCCTCCACAACTGCTGCTGGGAACGCATTCCATGCTCTCACAACTCTCTGTGTGAAGAACCCGACTCTGACATCCCCTCTATACTTTCCTCCAACCAGCTTAAAACTATGACCCCTCGTGTTAGTCATTTCTGCCCTGGGAAATAGTCTCTGGCTATCGACTCTATCTATGCCTCTCATTATCTTGTATACCTCAATTAGGTCCACTCTTCTCCTCCTTTTCTCCAATGAACAAAGTCCGAGCTCAGTCAACCTCTCCTCATAAGATAAGCCCTCCAGTCCAGGCAGCATCCTGGTAAACCTCCTCTGAACCTTCTCCAAAGCATCCACATCTTTCTTATAATAGGGCGACCAGATCTGGA
The DNA here is from genome assembly GCF_037043375.1 of Chiloscyllium plagiosum. NCBI lineage: Eukaryota > Metazoa > Chordata > Chondrichthyes > Orectolobiformes > Hemiscylliidae > Chiloscyllium > Chiloscyllium plagiosum. The sequence continues at coordinate 16,975,969 of NW_028270184.1, read as the reverse complement.
CACAGTATTCCAAGTGCGGTCTAACCAAAGTTTTATAGAGCTGCAACAAGATCTCATGACTCTTAAACTCAATACCCCTGTTAATGAAAGCCAAAACACCATATGCTTTCTTAACAACCCTGTCAACTTGGGTGGCCATTTTAAGGGATCTATGTACCTGCACCCCAAGATCCCTCTGTTCCTTCACACTACCAAGAATCGTATCCTTAATCCTGTATTCAGCTTTCAAATTCAACCTTCCAAAATGCATCACCTCGCATTTATCCAGGTTGATCTCCATCTGCCACCTCTCAGCCCATCTCTGCATCCTGTAAAAGTCCCACTGCAGCCTACAACAGCCCTCTATACTGTCAATGACACCTCCAACCTTTGTGTCATCTGCAAACTTGCTGACCCATCCTTCAATCCCCTCATTCAAGTCATTAATAAAAATTACAAACAATAGAGGCCCAAGGACAGAGCTCTGTGGAACACCACTCACCACAGACTTCCAGGCAGAATATTTTCCTTCTACTACCACTCGCTGTCTTCTGTTGGCCAGCCAATTCTGTATCCAGACAGCGATGTTCCCCTGAATCCCATTCCTCCTGACCTTCTGAATGAGCCTACCATGGGCAACCTTATCAAATGCCTTGCTAAAGTCCATATACACCACATCCACAGCTCGACCTCATCAACTTTTCTAGTCACATCCTCAATGAACTCGATAAGGTTTGTGAGGTATGACCTGCCCCTCACAAAGCCGTGTTGACTGCTCTTCCAGATGGTCATAAATCCTATTCCTCAGAATCCTTTCTAACACCTTGCAGACGACAGACGTGAGACTTACTGGTCTGTAATTGCCGGGGATTTCCCTATTTCCTTTCTTGAAGAGAGGAATTACATTTGCCTCTCTCCAGTCCTCAGGTATGACTCCAGTGGAGAGCGAGGATGAAAAGATCTTCGCAGTGGCAAAGCAATTACCTTTCTCGTTTCCCAAAGCAGCCGAGGACAAATCTGGTCCGGGCCTGGCGACTTGTCAATCTTAATGTTTGACAAAATTTTCAGCACATCAGCTTCCTCTATCTCTATCCATTTCAGCATGCACACCTGCTCTTCAAAGCTTTCATTCACTACAAAGTTCGTTTCTTTCGTAAAGACAGAAGCAAAAAAACTCATTTAGGGCTTTCCCTATTCTCAGACTCCACACACAAATTCCCTATGCTATCCCTGATCGGCCCTACTCTTTCTTTGACCATTCTCTTATTCCTCACATAAGTGTAAAATGCCTTTGTGTTCTCCCTAATCCGTTCTACCAAGCCTTTCCCATGCCCCCTCCTAGCTCTCCTCAGACCATTTTTAAGCTCCTTCCTCGCCTGCCTGTAATCCTGTAGAGCTGAGCTTGACCCTAGCTTCCTCCACCTTATGTAAGCTACCTTTTTCCTTTTGACAAGAAGCTCCACTGCTCTCGTCATCCAAGGTTCCTTTATCTTACCACTTCTTGCCTGTCTCAGAGGGACATATTTATTCATCACTTGCAACAACTGTTCCTTAAACAGTCTCCACATGTTTATAGTGCCTTTACCGTGGAACAATTGCTCCCAATCCATGCTTCCTAACTCATGTCTAATCACATCATAGTTTCCTCTTCCCCAATTAAATACCCTCCCATTTTGCCTAATCCTCTTCTTCTCCATAGCTATGTCGAATGTGAGGCAGTTGTGGTCACTATCACCAAAATGCTCTCCCACCACAAGATCTGATACCTGCTGGAAAGTTTGGAAAGTTAAAATCCCCTCTGATAACCAGCCTATTATTCTTACAGATAGCTGAGATCTCCTTACAAGTTTGTTTCTCAATTTCCCTCTGACTATTAGGAGGTCTTTAATATAATCCCAATAAGGTGATCATCCCTTTCTTATTTCTCACTTCCACCCAAATAACTTCCCTGGATGTATGTCCGGGAATATCCTCCCTTAGCACAGCTGTAATGCTATCCCTTATCAAAAATGCCACTCCCCCTCCTCTCTTGCCTCTCCTTCTATCCTTCCTATAGCATTTGTATCCTGGAACATTAAGCTGCCAGTCCTGCCCATCCCTGAGCCATGTTTCTGTATTGCTATGATATCCCTGTCCCATGTTCCTAACTATGCCCTGAGTTCATCTGCCTTCCCTGTTAGGCCCCTTGCATTGAAATGAATGCAGTTTAATTTATTAGTCCTACCTTGTTCTTGCCTAACCTGACTGTTTGATTCACTTCTGTTCTCAACTGTACCAGTCTCAGATCGATCTCTTTCCTCACTATCTCCCTGGGTCCCACCCCACCTACCTTACTAGTTTAAATCCTCCCAAGAAGTTCTAGCAGATATCCCTGCCAGTATATTAGTCCCCTTCCAATTTAGGTGCAATCCGTCCTTCTTGTACAGGTCACTTCTACCCCAAAAGGGATTCCAATGATCCAAAAATGTGAATCCTTCTCCCATACACCAACTCCTCAGGCATGCATTCATCTGTTCTATCCTCTTATTCCTACCCTCTTATTCCTACCCTCAATAGCTCGTAGCACTGGGAGTAATCCAGATATTACTACCCTTGAGGAACTCCTTTTTAAATTTCTGCCTAACTCTCTGTAATCTCCCTTCAGAATCTCAACCTTTTCCCTTCCGTTGGTTCCGATGTGGACAATGAACTCTTGCTGGCCCCTCTCCCCCATGACAACATTTTGCACCCTCTCTGAGACATCCTTGATCCTGGCATCAGGGAATCAACATACCATTCTGCTTTTTCTCTGCTGGCCACACCATGATGTTTCATTGTCAGGGGAGTCAGAAAGATCTTGGGACTATATTCAACGACCGTTGGAGCTTTTCCCTCCATTTGGCAAAATTGGCTGAACTGATTCATACTAAATTCACTTGAGTAGAGATGCGAAACACAAGGAAACCGTGGGCCGTCTCCAATATGGGAAGAGCAATGTGGGAGGCAGTTCTTTTACTCCCACGTCAGTCCGTGTAATAGTTAGGGATACAGGAGAAAACCCAACTGAGGGAATTCTACACACAGGGGAACTGCACAACTGTGGGGATATAGATGGCGATGAAAATGTGGGAAAGTAAAGGTTACCGCCCGAGACACAGCCGAGGAGTCCCACTTTGTGGACCGTCACGAACATGTGCAGACTACAAAGTGGAATGGGAGTGATGAGGATAGAAGAGAGTTCGTCACCGGAGGGGGAACCTTTATCAGACACCAATTAAGAATTCAGGCATGATTGCGTGCCAGTGAACAGCCAAAAGATGCTGCAGTAATAATAATAAAAAACGCCCATCAAAAGGAGCCAGCAAAAGAGATTCCAAGTTTGCTAAAATTCGAAGGAAACCAGACAGCAGACCGAGCAGCTGAGAAAGCGATAGAAAAAAGTAGCTATTGTTGAGGCTGCAATAGCCACTATTGAATTAGCACAAACTATGCATCTTTTTTTTAGAACATTACAGTGCAGTACAGGCCCTTTTGGGCCGTCGATGTTGCGCTGCCCTGTCATACTAATTTGAAGCCCATTCCACCTACACTATTCCATGTACGTCCATATGCCAGTCCAATGACGACTTAAATGCACTTAAACTTGGCAAATCTACTACCGTTACAGGCAAAGCATTCCATATCCTTACTACTCTCTGAGTGAAGAAACTACCTCTGGCATCTGTCTTATACCTATCTTCCCTCACTTTAAAGTGGTGTCCCCTCGTGTTTGCCGTTCCCATACTTGGAAAAAGGCTCGCCCTGTCCACCCTATCTAACCCTCTGATTATCTTGTATGTCTCTATTAAGTCACCTCTCAACCTTCTTCTCTCTAACGAGAACGGCCTCAAGGCCCTCAGCCTTTCCTCGTAAGACATTCCTTCCATACCAGGCAACATCCTAGTAAATCTTCTCTGCACCCTTTCCAAAGCTTCCACATCCTTCTTATAGTGCGGTGACCAGAACTGTACACAATACTCCAAGTGCGGCCGTACCAGAGCTTTGTACAGCTGCAGCATAATCTCCTGGTTCCGCAACTCAATCCCTCTATTAATAAAGGCCAGAACACCGTATGCCTTCTTAACAACCCTGTAAATCTGGGTGGCAACTTTCAGGGATCTGTGTACATGGACACCGAGATCTCTCTGCTCATCTGCACTCCCAAGAATCTTATCATTAGCCCAGTACTTTGCATTCCAATTACTCCGTCCAAAGTGTATCACCTCACTCTTGTCCACATTAAACTCCATTTGCCACCTCTCAGCCCAGCTCTGCATCCTATCTATGTCTCTCTGCAACCTACTATATCCTTTGTCACTATCCACAACTCCACCGACCTTAGTATCATCCGCAAATTTACTAACCCACCCTTCTAAGCCCTCATCCAGGTCATTTATAAAAATGACGAACAGCAGTGGATCCAACACCGACCCTTGTGGTACGCCGCTAGTAACTGGATACCAAGATGAACATGTTCCAACAACTACAACCCTCTGTTTTCTTTCAGCAAGCCAATTACTGATCCAAACTGCTATGTATCCCACAATCCCATTCCTCCACATTTTGTATAATAGCCTACTGTGGGGAACCTTATCGAATGCCTTGCTGAAATCCATATACACCACATCAACCAGTTTACTCTCATCTACCTGGTCACTTTGTCAAAAAGTCAATAAGATTTGTTAGGCACGATCTACCCTTCACAAAACTCTGCTGACTGTCCCTGATCAGATTATTCTTTTCGAGATGGTTATAAATTCTATCTCTTATGAACTTAGAAGGCCCAGCACCAATCCTTGTGGCACTCCACTGGTCACAGGCCACCATTGTGAAAAACAACCTTCCACCACCACCCTCTGTCTTCTACCTTTGAGCAAGTTCTGTATCCAAATGGCTAGTCCTCCCTTTATTCCATGAGATCTAACCTTGCTAATCAGTCTCCCATGGGGAACCTTGTCGAACGCCTTACTGAGGTGCATATAGATCACATCTACTGTTCTGTCCTCATCAATATTCTTTGTTATTTCTTCAAAAAACTCAACCAAATAGAATTAAGGAGAATCCAAAGGGATTTTACAAATATGTTAAGGACAAAAGGGTAACTAGGGAGAGAATATGGCCCCTCAAAGATCAACAAGGCTGTCTTTGTGTGGAGCCACAGAAAATGGGGGAGATACCAAATGAATATTTTGCATCAGTATTTAATGTGGAAAAGGATATGGAAGATATAGACTGTAGGGAAATAGATGGTGACATCTTGCAAAATGTCCAGATTACAGAGGAGGAAGTGCTGGATGTGTTGTAACGGTTAAAGGTTAAAGAAATGACAGCCAGACTACTAAGACCCCACGGAATCCTAGGAGGACACAAACCCACCAACACTCTCAAACAAAAACTAACAAACTTAAAAGATCCAGTACATCCCATAGACAAAACCAACGTCACCTACAAAATTACATGCAAGGACTGCCACAAACACTACATAGGACAAACAGGAAGAAAGTTAGCCACCAGGATACACGAACACCAGCTAGCCACAAAAAGGCATGAACCTCTCTCCCTTGTAGCCCTATACACGGATGAAAAAAGCCATCATTTCGACTGGGACAACACATCTATCCTGGGACAGGCTAAGCAAAGGGATGTCAGAGAATTCCTAGAGGCGTGGCACTCCAACCACAGCGCCATAAACAAACACATACATCTAAATGCCATCTATCAACCCCTCAGAAAATGAACAGGAAATGACATCACCATGAACGCCAGGAACCCCATCCAGGAGAAAGATATAAATAGAAAGCAGGAGACAACAGCTTCGCTTCACTTGGAGGCTGCCACTGACGATGTTAACTAGCCAGGTAATGAAACGTCTGGCTATCAAACCTACAGCTCAGCGAGCAAACCTACACCTTAAACGGTTAAAGGTGGATAAATCCCCAAGACCTGATCAGGTGTACCCGATAACTCTGTGGGAAGCTAGAGAAATGATTGCTGGGCCTCTTGCTGAGATATTTGTATCATCGATACTCACAGGTGATGTGCCGGAAGACTGGATGTTGGCCAACGTGGTGCCACTGTTTAAGAAGGGCGGTAAAGACAAGCCAGGGAACTATAGACCGGTGAGCCAGACCTCGGTGGTGGGCAAGTTGTTGGAGGGAATCCTGAGGGACCGGATGTACATGTATTTGGAAAGGCAAGGACTGATTCTGGATAGTCAACATGGCTTTGTGCATGGGAAATCATGTCTCACAAACTTGACTGAGTTTTTTGAAGAAGTAACAAATGGGAGAAGTAACAATTCCTCATGGGAGACTGATTAGCAAGGTTAGATCTCATGGAATACAGGGAGAACCATCCATTTGGATACAGAACTGGCTCAAAGGTAGAAGACAGAGGGTGGTAGTGGAGGTTGTTTTTCAGACTGGAGGCCTGTGACCAGTGGAGTGCCAGAAGGATCGGTGCTGGGCCCTCTACGTTTTGTCATGTACATAAATGATTTCGATGCGAGCATAAGAGGTACAGTTAGTAAGTTTGCAGATGACACCAAAATTGGAGATGTAGTGGACAGCGAAGAGAGTTACCTCAGATTACAACAGGATCTGGACCAGATGGGCCAATGTGCTGAGAAGTGGCAGATGGAGTTTAATACAGATAAATGCAAAGTGCTGCATTTTGGGCAAGCAAATTTTAGCAGGACTTATGAACTTAATGGTAAGGTCCTAGGGAGTGTTGCTGAACAAAGAGACCTTGGAGTGCAGGTTCAGAGCTCCTTGAAAGTGGAATCGCAGGTAGATAGGATAGTGAAGAAGGCGTTTGGTATGCTTTCCTTTATTGGTCAGAGTATTGAGTACAGGAGTTGGGAGGTCATTATTGCAGCTGTACAGGACATTGGTTAGGCCACTGTTGGAATAATGCATGCAATTCTGGTCTCCTTCCTATTGGAAAGATGTTGTGAAACATGAAAGGGTTCAGGAAAGATTTACAAGGATGTTGCCAGGGTTGGAGGATCTGAGCTACAGGGAGTGGCTGAACAGGCTGGGGCTGTTTTCCCTTGAGCGTCGGAGGTTGAGGGGTGACCTTATAGAGGTTTACAAAATTATGAGGAACATGGATAGGATAAATAGACAAAGTCGTTTCCTTAGGATCAGGGAGTCCAGAACTAGAGGGCATAGGTTTAGGGTGAGAGGGGAAAGATATAAAAGAGACCTAAGGGGCAACTTTTTCATGCAGAGGATGGTACGTGTATGGAATAAGCTGCCAGAGGAAGTGTTGGAGCATATCAAGATACCACTCTGCCTCTCAAACCTGCTCTTCCAATCTAATTCATGGATGATTATCTCTCTTAGTACCACATTCCATGCTGTCGTCATGTCCACATCTCCACGTCTCATATATCAGGATTCAAACCCACCCATTCTCGGAGATTTTTCTCCCTCCCACAATCACTAACCCTCCTTTACGTCCCTCCTCCCACTTCCCAGAGGCACTGCACAATCTAACACTCACTTTCACATTGACACTGTTCAGAGTCTGTGCTGCTGCAGTCACTGCTGCTGGGTGATGTGCCACAATCCCGCCCTCGAGACGTTCAAACCCTTCGATCTGTTTAGATCCCGCGGTTGTGAGACTAATCCTCATATAGCAGCTTTTACTGGCATGAACCAGAGATTATTGGAGCTTCAGGACACAAGGCAATATTAAGCAAAAGAGATTTTATTGGAAAAGACCAGTTTCTGTAGCTTTCTGCGTCATTTGCTTCACTTGGGCATTCGGCTCTATTTAGTGTATTGTGTGTAGTTCTGCAATTCACTTTATAGCGGGGATGTGATAGCACTGGCAGCGGTGCAGAATAGATTTACCAGAATATTTTCTGGACTGAAGAGGTTCAGTTATGAAGAGAGATTAGACAGGCTGGGGTTGTTCTTCTTAGAGCAGAGGAGATTGAAAGAGGTCATGACTGAGTTGTACAAAATAATGAGAGATATGGAAAGGGCAGACTGAAATAAACGTTTCCCCTTAATTGAGGGATCAACCTGGGGCGGGGGTGGGATAGGAATAGATTTATGGTAAGAGGCAGTAAAGTTTGAGTAGATGTGCTGAAAAACTTTTTCAGCAAGCCGGTTTTTGAAATTTGGTCCACCCCAGTCCAACACTTGCTCCTCCACGTCATGGCTTCAATTGTGCAGACGTTGGTGGAGGGTTGTGTACAGTCCTGGTCCCCTGATCTTGGGAAAGATGTATTTGCAGTGCAGTGAAGCTTCATCAGACCGATTCCTGTTTTGGTGGGATTATCTCATAAAATGGGATTGGGTCTTTAATCTCTGGAGTTTTAAAAAAATGTAAGGTGATCTCATAGAAATTTACATATTTCTGAAAGAGACAAGTAGGAATAGATATCGGAAAGCTGTTTCCTGAACGTGGAGTCCACAACCAGGGACAAAGTCTCCGAATAGAAGTCAAGCCATTTAGGAGTAAGATGGGGCAGACACTCAGAGGGTGATGAACAGTCATTCAGTAAGTCCAAAAGAGTGATTGCTAGATTTCCAGTTACTAATGACAACAAGATACATGACGACAGCATGGAATGTGGTACTAAGAGAGATGATCATCCATGAATTAGATTGGAAGAGCAGGTTTGAGAGGCAGAGTGGTATCTTGATATGCTCCAACACAGTCATAGTTGACTGAGACCTCACCTAAACCTGAGCCTGCATAAAATGTAACTCAGACAGACACAGCTTGTGTCATAATTCTGTGAAAGCTGATCACTCCCTGAGTGAGTCATTTCAATGTAACTTAGACAATGTTTCCTTAGGCCCTGCGCCATCTGAGACAATATCCAGGCCTAGATGTGATGAGCAGCAAAATCCAATCATTATGTTTATTGGTGAACTCACTGGTGTGTGGGCAGGTTACACAAAAGGACGAATTTCTGCCCTCACATGGTGCATATTAATGGCTTTGCCCCAGTGTGAGCATGGTGGTGCATCAAAAGATGGGATGACAGAGTAAATCCCTTCTCCCACTTTGGGCAGGTGAATCGTCTCTCTCACCAGGATGCACTCACTGGGTGTTTGAGCAGGGTAGATGACTATGTGAGCCCCTTCCCCAACTCACACCAGGTGAATGGTCTCTCCCCAGTGTGCAATCATTGGGTGTTTGAGGAGGGTGGATGACTGAGTCAGTCCCTTCCCCGATGAGAGGCAGGTAAATGGTCTCTCACCAGTGTTCAGTCAGTGGGTGTTTGAGGAGGGTGGATGACTGAGTGAACTCCTTCCCTCACTCCGGCAGAAGAATGGTCTCTCACCAGTGTTACTGTGTCAATGACTTTAAAGGGCAGGTGGGTAATGGACTCCATTCCCACAATATTCGCATTTCCATGCTTTCTCCCTACTCTGATTGCATTTGTGTCCTCACAGGGCAGATGAGCAACTGAAGCCTCATCCACACAAAAGAATACATAACATCAAGTCTTTGTCTCACATAATTGTACTCTGGATGTACGTTTGCTCGCTGAGCTGGAAGATTCATTATCAGACATTTCAACACCATACTAGATAACATCACAAATGAGCCTCCAAATGAAGCACTGGTGGCATGGCCTGCTTTCGATTTATGTGTTTAGGTTTCCTTGGTTTGGTGACCTCATTTCCTGTGGTGACATTATTTTCTATTCTTTTTAGCAGAGGGTGGCAAATGCGATCCAAGTCAATGTGTTGGTTAATAGAGTCCCACTCGGAATGCCATGCTTCTAGGAATTCTCGTGTGCATCTCTGTTGGCTTTTCCTTGGATGGATGTGTTGCCCCATTCGAAGTGGTGTCCTCCCTCATCTATATGTAAGGATACTAGTGAGGGAGGGTCATGTCTTTTTGTGGCTAATTGGTGTTCATGTATCCTGGTGACTAGTTTTCTGCCTGTTTGTCCAATGTAGTGTTTGTTACAGTTCTTGCAAGGACTTTTGGAAATTACATTAGTTTTTCTTGTTGTCTATGTATGGTATTTCAAGTTCATTAGCTGCTATTTTAGTGTGTTGGGGCGTTCATGGGCTACCAAAAACAACAGCGCTTTTCCAGCAACACATTTTCAGCTCTGATCTCCAGCATCTGCAGTCCTCACTTTCTCCTCTCCATCTAAATCCTTATTACTATGGCAGTCCCAGTCTATGTTTGGAAAGTTAAAGTCCCCTCTGATAATCAGCCTATTATTCTTACAGATCGCTGAGATCTCCTTACAAGTTTGTTTCTCAATTTCCCTCTGACTATTAGGGGGTCTATAATACAATCCCAATAAGGTTATCATCCCTTTCTTATTTCTCACTTCCACCCAAATAACTTCCCTGAATGTAGATTGGGAATATCCTCCATCAGCACAGCTGTAATGCTATCCCTTATCAAAAATGCCACTCCCCCTCCTCTCTTGCCTCCCTTTCTATCCTTCATGTAGCATTTGTATCCTGCAACATTAACCTGCCAGTCCTGCGCATCCTTGAGCCACGTTCCTGTAATTGCTATGATCTGTAATTGATAAACATCGCAATTTATTATCCTTTACAGCCCAATATAAAACAATGAGCATTGTTCTGGGAGAAAGTGAGGACTACAGATGCTGCAGATCAGAGTTGGAAGTGGAAAAGGACAGCAGATCAGGCAGCATCCAAGGAGCAGGAGAATCAACGTATCAGGCATAAGCCCTTCATCAGGAATTCCTGCTAAGGGGAGGAAGAGGCAACCATGGCTGACAGAGGAAGTCAGGAACAGCATAAAAGCGAAAGAAAAAACATGCAATGTGGTGAGGTTGAGTGGGAAGCCAGAGGATTGAGAGGCTCTATAGAAACCAGCAAAGATGTCTAAAAAAGCAATAAGAGGAAGGGGGGAGAAGATAATATATGAGAGTCAGCCAGCTGTAAGTATGACTATGTTTGGTTATTGTTTGCCTAGCCTATAAGTTAGCTCTCCTAATGTTGACACTACCCCCAGATGTTACTATCCTGCTGAGGCAGCAAGCAATTTACAAGTGACTGTCAGAGTCAGATTCACCTATTAACCACATCGAGGATGAAATCACTGTGAACATCCAGGTTTATTTTGTTGGTAATAGAACAAAGAGAACAGAGAACAGTACAACATAGGTACTGGACCCACCACAGGAATTCCCTGTAATTCCTGATGAAGGACTTTTGCCCGAAATGTTGATTCTCTTGCTCCTTGGATGCTGTCCTTTTCCAGCACCATACTCTCGACAATGAGCTTGTTCCCCAGAGTCCAATATAAAACAGTGATCATTATTACATTAGTCTCCAGACCCCAAGGATAAAATATTGAATATCATTTCCCAGAACCGACTTTAAAACAATTTAGCTATCTAGGTTTGTTCAATACATTCGCATAAGGTGTATGACTCTTTGATCTTTTACTTATAAATTCTATGTCCGATGTACTCTCTCTCACTAGCTGCCTGAGGAAGGAACGGGGTTCCGAACGTTTGCATTTTCAAATAAACTTGTTGGACTAAAACCGAGTGTCGTGTGATTTTTGACTTTGTCCATTCCAGTCGAACCTCGGCGCTCTCCACCATGGCTTGATGTCGGTGGGAACTGGAAAAGGGTCACCTCGGCAATGCTGTGGTTTTGATGATTAATTGAGTGGCAACAGTGAATCGACAACATGAGTATTCAGCAAGAGAATCCGTTTCACTACTTGACCTCGTTCACTTTGAAAGCTGATGAATTGCACTCGAAAACGAAGAGCACACCTCACATTCAGATCACGTCTTCGCTAAATCAAACCTCTGGGTTACAAAAAAAGCCATGAACTGCCGATGCTGGAAATCAGAAACAAAGTCAGAAATTGCTGGGCAATCGGTCTGGCAGCACTTGTTCTACAGAACTGAGTGCTCTCTACAGATATTGCCAGACATGCCAAGTTTCTTGAATGCTGCCATTGTGCCTGCTTCCACCACTTCCTCTCTCAGTATGTTCCAGGCAGTCACCACCCTTCGTGTGCAAACTTGTCTCGCACGTCTCTTTTAAACATTCCCTCCTACTCCTGCACCTTGAATCTGTGTCCCCTAGTAAGTGACCCCTCCACCCTGGGAAAAAGACTCACTTTTTACTCTATCCATGCCATTCACAAACTTATAAATTTCTATCAGGTCAACCTTCAACCTGTTGCATGCCAGTGAAAACAAACCCAGTCCTTCCTTCATAGCTAAAATCCCCCATACCAGGCAGTATTCTGGTAAACCTTTCTGAACCCTCTCCATTGCATGCACAACCTTCTGGTAGTATGGTGACCAGAACTGTATGCGTTGCTCCAGGAATTCCAAGCAGCAAGGAATTTCAAGAACGTCTTCTTCGCATTCTTTCTCCCTGATCCAGGGACGGTACTGTTTGTCCCTTCCCCTGCGATTGGGCTCTCTTCATGGGCACAGTATTCAACCATTTTCTTCCACTTGTTACACAAAGAGTATTGAAAGATCTCAAAGCTGAAGACTGGGCTTCCATGTTTTCGCTTATCAACTGACTTTTGTTTTCCTAAAACCTTGTCTCAATCCCCCAGTTACATCATGCCCAGGAAAGAGGGAGTTTAGTTTGGCAGAGAGATTCCAGAGGCTAGGATAGTTCTCTTTAGAACAAAGAAGATGAAATGGAGATTTCATGGCGCTAATGTTTGGGTGGAGCAGACAGTGAGAAACTGTTTCCACAGACCAGGATCAGTAATTAGGGGACTGGGATTTTAGAACATTGAAGAAAGGCAGAGTTGCATTTATATAACACTTTTCACCATCGATGATGAAGCTTGATGAGTCCAACCCATCCATGCTGACCAGATATCCGAGCCTAATCTAGTCTCACTTGCTAGCATTACGCCCATTTCCTCTAAACCCTTCCTATTCATACACCCATCCAGATGCCTTTTAAACGCTGTAATTGTAGCAGCCTCCGCACTTGCTCTCGCAGCTTAATCTATGCACTTCACCCTCTGTGTGAAAAAGTTGTTCATTAGGTTCCTTTTAAATTTTCCCCTCATACCCTAAGCTTATGCCCTTTCATTCTGGACTTCCCCAACCCAGGGGAAAGAACTTGTATATTTACCCGATCCATGCCTCTCATGATTTTATAAACCTGTATAAGGTCACCCCTCAGCGTTCGATAGTCCAGCGAAAACAGCCCCAGCTAATTCAGCCTCTCCTGAGAGCTCAAACGTTTCAAACCTGGCAACATCCTTGTAAATCTTTTTTTGAACCACTTCAAGTTTCATAACATCCTTCCTATAAGTGGGCGACCAGAATTGCACACAATATTCCAAAACCAATGTCCTGTACAGCTGCAACATGACGTCCTAACTCCTATACTCAATGCTTTGACCAAAAAAGGAAAGCATACCAAACCTTCTTCACTATTCTATCTACTTGTGACTCCACTTACAAGGGACTATGAACCTGCACTCCAAGGTCTTTTTGTTCAGCAACACTCCCCAGACCCTTACCATTAAGTGTATAAGTCCTGCTAAGATTTGCTTTTCCAAAGTGCAACACATCACATTTACCGAAATTAAACTCCATCCACCACTCCTCAGCCCATTGATTCGTTTGATCAACATCCCGTAGTAATGTGAGGTAACCTTCTTTGCTGTGCACTACACTTCCAATTTTGGGATCATCTTTGAAACAGCAAATAGTACTCTGCATACCACAGATCTCCTTTTTAATGGAAATGTGCACTTGCTGTGAATATTCAAGACAAGTGGTGAACCTTAGGCGATTGATGAAACAGTGCTCATGCAGGGTAATGGATTATGGTATGATTCTCACAGAACAGAAGAGGATGTGACACAATGAAAGGTCCCTTTGTTCTGTTGGAGAAACGCTCTGCTGCTCCCGTTGTCATTGACTCCTCAACATTTTAATATTGATCAGAATCTTGTGTCGAGTGTGAGTTTAAGATACCCATCAACAATCCCACGGGATATACCTGCGCTTCTGATAGATCTTTATTTGATTTTTGCTTTTGTTTTGTATTCGATGCAAATTCATAAAGAGTGAAGGTGGGAGCGATGAAGGGAGTGGAAATGGTGTTCCTTTAATTTTCCCACTTCCGTTGAAATGTCAATAAAACATTGGCGACGGGTTCTAATTCTTGATTTAGAATTGACGGCAGTGTCCATTATTCAAGAATGTCCGGTGAGATAAATTGACAAGAAAAGATTTCAACTCCAATACACTAAATGTGCACATTTATAGACTCCGGGAGGGCATGAAAACTGCACATAGACTCTCATCGAACCTGGGTCCCTATTGGTGAGGAAAAAATGCTGTCAACCACTACACTGACACAAAGCACAGCTACTCTCCCCGGCGGGGAATTGAACCCCGGTCTCCCGCGTGACAGGCGGGGATACTAACCACTATACTACCGAGGATCTTGCTGTGGGTCGTCTTTTTAAATCATGTTTTTATTATTTGGCCAATAGCCTTGTGTCTCGTCGTATCACAAATTAATATCGGAATGCTTCTTCACGTTGACGGTTTCTGCCTCTCCGGCTCTTACAGACAGTGAATTCCAGATTCAACCACCGACTGGCTGATCACGTTTTTTTCCTTACATTTACTCATATCTTTCTGCCTCGTACCTTCTGCAAACCCACGCGCCCCCATGGCGATCCGCCCCCCCCCATCAAGCGGAAACGTTTCTTTCAGTCCATCCTATCCATATCCCTCATTATTTGGTACATCGCAATCATGTCTCCTCTCAATCTCCTCTGCTCTAAGCAAAACAACCCTAGACTGTACATTCTCTCCTCATAACTGAAACTTTTCAGCCCAGACAATATTCTGGGAAATCACTTCTGCGCTGTTTGTATAGCGATCGCACCCCCTGCTGCAATGTGAAGTGCAGAAGTGCACACAATACTCAAGCAAGAGCCCACTGAACAAATGAAAGAAATGACGCTGAATACCACAGAAACTGATCTTTTCCAATAGTTTTTTTTCCCGTCAATACTGCTGTGTCCTTTTCCAAAGCCGAACGCTCCAATAACGCCTGGTTCATCTCAGTAAAAGCTGCTACGTGCGGATTGATTTCACAGCCACGGTATCCAAATGGATCAAGTGGTTTGACGGTCCGGTTGGTGAGATTGGAGCACGTTCACCCCGCAGCACAGAATGAACGGTGTTAATACAAAAGTGAGTGTTAGATTGATGCGGAGGAGCCGGTGTTGGACTGCGGGCGGACAAACTTAAAAACCACACAACACCAGGTTACAGTCCAATACTGTAGGTTTATTTGGAAGCACTCGCTTTCGGAGTGCTGCTCCTTCATCAGGTGGTTGTGGAGTATAAGACACGGAATTTATAGCTAAAGATTACAGTGTCATGAGACTGAGATCATATAGTGAACAAATCTAGATCGTTAAGTCTTTCATCTTTTTGAGTGAGTTTTGGTTCATTATATGTAAATCCCAGAACTTCATTTAAGTCATCTGACCTCCCACCTTAACCTGTCGACCCCTCCTCACCCACTCCAACCTCTCACCCTCTCACCAACCAATCCAACCACCTTGTGGCCAAACACTTCAACTCCCCCACCCACTCCACAAAGAGCATGCAGGTCCTCCATTGCCACACCCTAACCATCAAATGCCAGGGGGAAGCACACCTCATCTTCTGCCTTGGGACCCACCAACCATGTGGCATCCATGTGGACTTTACTATTTTCCTCATTTACCCTCCCCCCCCCAGATCCTACCTTCAAAAGTGGCACAGCCCTCTTGACCTGTCCTACCTGTCCATCTTCCTTCGCATCGATCCACTCCACCCTCCTTTCCAACCTATCGTCATTACCCCCACCACCTATCGCACTCTCAGCTGCCTTCCCCCCAGCGCCATTCCCACCCTGTTGGTTCACAAGCCTCATTCCTGATGAAGGGCCCTTGTCCAAAATGTCGTTTCTCCTGTGTGGTGAAAGGGTTAAAATTGTGTCCCAATACATGTGTGAATCTAACCGGAATGGAGGTGTTGCTTAGTCCCGTGTGAATCTTATTACACACCTCCCCGTGTGAATCTTCTTATCTGTATGTAACCAGAATGGAATGTGTTTTTTAGCCTTGCTCTGCTGTTCACATGAATGTTTATATCTGGAAAAGAGTATATCAGCTGGAAAAGTCTCCAGTTCGGTGAGTCTGCTCCGGGGTTACGTTTAACCGCCGAGCGTGGGTTGTTGGCAACCGCTCTACGAGAACTGACGGCTCCCAGTTCCGGTAACATGTAGAGTGAGTATAAGCCAGACCCGGGAGTCTGCTCCGGGGTTACGTTTAACCGCCGAGCGTGGGTTGTTGGCAACCGCTCTACGAGAACTGACGGCTCCCAGTTCCGGTAACATGTAGAGTGAGTATAAGCCAGACCCGTTGTAAGTATGAGACCTGGTTGTGGCGACGCTGCGGGGAATAAAATGCTCATATTCTAGCAGACTCGCCTCTTGGTCGTTTGTTCTGTGTCAGACTACTCTCCTATGAACCTGACCTTGAGAATTTTTAAAAACATTTTGGTGCTGCGAGCAGGGTCAATCGCAATTGAGGAGAGATTTTGATACAGAACAATGTTTTGGAAAAAGACTAAGAAACCAGAAGAACAAACTGTGGAGGTCCCGACCGTCCCGGGATGGCATGGATGTGGGCATGTACGTGGCAGTTTGTTTGAGAAATGGTGGGGGGCGACCGGAGGAACCCCAGGGTCGCTGCTGTCCACCCTTGAGAGGATCCCAGTCCTGCCGAAGAACCCCTTGCCTGGGGTACAGCGGAGGATGTGGGCATGTCCAAAAAGCTGAAGCGGAGTTAACAGAATTGAATGGGATTGAACTGAACTGAACTGAGTGGAACTGAAGTGAATCAAATTGAACGGAACAAAATGGAACTGAGCTAAATTGAATTGAAATGGACGGAACTGAATTGAACACAATTGAATTGAACTGAACAGACCTGAACTGAGCTGAATTGAACTGCACTGAATTGACTGAACTGAAATTAACTGAAACGAATTGAACTGAATTAAGCATAATGTAACACATGTATTGGGCCAAGCAGTGGAATGTGGTGTAAAATTATGTCCCAATACATGTGTGAATCATAATGTAACACATGTATTGGGCCAAGCAGTGGAATGTGGTGAAAGGGTTAAAATTGTGTCCCAATACATGTGTGAATCTAACCAGAATGGAGGTGTTGCTTAGTCCCGTGTGAATCTTATTACACACCTCCCCGTGTGAATCTTCTTATCTGTATGTAACCAGAATGGAATGTGTTTTTTAGCCTTGCTCTGCTGTTCACATGAATGTTTATATCTGGAAAAGAGTATATCAGCTGGAAAAGTCTCCAGTTCGGTGAGTCTGCTCCGGGGTTACGTTTAACCGCCGAGCGTGGGTTGTTGGCAACCGCTCTACGAGAACTGACGGCTCCCAGTTCCGGTAACATGTAGAGTGAGTATAAGCCAGACCCGGGAGTCTGCTCCGGGGTTACGTTTAACCGCCGAGCGTGGGTTGTTGGCAACCGCTCTACGAGAACTGATGGCTCCCAGTTCCGGTAACATGTAGAGTGAGTATAAGCCAGACCCGTTGTAAGTATGAGACCTGGTTGTGGCGACGCTGCGGGGAATAAAATGCTCATATTCTAGCAGACTCGCCTCTTGGTCGTTTGTTCTGTGTCAGACTACTCTCCTACGAACCTGACCTTGAGAATTTTTTAAAACATCCTGCTCCTCCAATGCTGCCTGACCTGCTGTGCTTTTCCAACACCACATTCTCGACTCCCACCTTTATTGCATTATCTGAGCTGAGATGTCACCTTTTGTTATAAAACCTTAAATTCTCTCCAGAAGGTGACTTAAAACAAGCTCTGGGATTTACATATTAATGAACAGATACTTGCGACTCATTCTGAAAGATGGAATACTTAATAACAATCCAGGTTTGTTCAATATATTATTTCAGCCTCGTGATACTGTAATCTTTTGATATAAATTCTGCGTCTTACGGTCTTGTGATCCACAACCGCGTGTTGAAGGATAGCGCTCCGAAAGCTGGCGCTTCCAAGTAAACCTGCTGAACTATAACCTGGTGTTGTGTGATTTTTAACTGTCTACCCCAGTCCAACATCGGCTCCGCCACATCATATTAAATGCATGTTTGCCCTTGTGTCTTTTAAAACAGGATTCTTCTTTCACGTCCACAACCTTTCATTAGAACTGGGAGAACTTTTGTGTTTTTGAAGCCATTGAGGAAGGAAGTAAAGAAAATTCACAAGTTTTGGTGTGTGGAAGGCAGTAGGGCGAGGACGGGCTGGTAAAGAGAGAGCTGCAACCGATAGCGTTCAGACGAATTTGAATATCACGAAATGTTGCCATCCAAACAAACGACCTTGAGGAAGGTAATGCGAACAGAAATTGCTGGAGAAACTCAATAGGTCTGACATCATCTGTCGAGTAAAAAACAGAGTTAACGTTTTGGGTGCCGTGACCCTTCAACTCTTCAGAATGAGGAATGTAACTGATGGATCAGCCTTTAATAAAACCTGAAGCAAATAATGAATCTGTCCATCTAAGGGAGTCCCTGGTTTACTCGGCCCTTTGTTTGGAGTAAAACAAACTGCAGATACTGGAATCCAAGATGGACAGGCAGGAGTCTAGGAGTACACAGCAAGCCAGATAGCATCGGGAGGTGGAGAAGTTAACATTTTGGGTGTAATCCTTCTTCAGGATTGGTGGTGGGTGTAAGGGGAGCTGCAGATAAACAGATTGGTGGGGGCAGGATGATGAAATGGGAATAGGTGAAGACAGGCAGAACATATGGCCCGGTTGGTCAATCAGAGGAATGAATCGGATTGATGGCTGGGAGGAGAGCCCTTTGTTTATCTGACATTGTGTGTCTTGCTGGAGGGTTGCTGCTCTTGTGTGTGTGTGTCACGTTCTGTGTGATGTGCCACATTGGAATTGTGTAGCGGGAAATCCTCCCAACATGTTCAAAAGCAAAGAGAAAATGAATATTTGTCTTGCTTCCAATATCACTAATAGCATGCAACGATTTCTTGGGCAGGTAGCAGAGTGGCGCAGCGGAACCGTGCTAGGCCCATAACCCCGAGGTCGATGAATAGAAACCATCGTTTGCAATTTGGAGGATGTTAGTTTTGCTTACATCATTTCGACATCAATGTTTGCTCCCAGTAAGCACTTCAATCTGGAAGAAACCCGTATTTATTCCACACGGTGTAGTCTTTCAACTGTTCAGAGTATGCATTTGCAGGACTGTAATTGCAGATACATTCTATTTTGTTCAAAAAGCGCATGATCCGCAGGCAGTCAATCAATGGAATATTTTATAAATTCCTACTTTGGAAATAGAACCAGTCTGACACAAGATTGGGATACAGACAGACTCTAACCTCGCACCTTGACTGCACCGAGCGGAGGTGTCACCTTTTTTCATAAAACCTTACGTTATCTCAAAAATGTGATTTGAAAAAAGTTCTGGGATTTACAGATTAATGAACTGAAACCTGCAACCCATTCTAAAAGATGCAAGACTTAACAGCAAGCGAGGATTATTCAATATATCGTATCAGTTGCATGCATTACAGTGTGATCTTTGCTTCAAATTCTATGTCGCATGATCCTGCCCCATTGGTTACCAGATGAAGGAGAAGTGCTCGAAAGTTAGTACTTCCAAATTAACCTGGTGGACTATAACATGGGGTTGTATGATTTTTAACTTTGTTCAGGGTATGACAAGTGATTCATTCTGCTGTTACACTATTGAGTTCACACCGAGGCACTCACTGTAGGAAGATTTCCATGTTCCTGCAAACCTCTTGTACCCGAGTAAGTCCACACTGCGAAGAGAATATTCACCTGACCCGACTGTGGGAAGGGATTGACTCAGTCTGGCAGCGTGCATTAACAGGAACGCTCTCACACTGGCAAGAAGGTGTTCCCCTGCTCTGTGTGTAGGAAGGGATACACTCGGTCATCCCACCTGCAGCAAGTTTACATGTTAATGCGGGATTTGAATTCTGCTGTTACTGCTGCTGTGAATCACTGCCAGGATTGATAGGCTGACAATGTGTAGTGTGGTTTGCTAACATCTCCTGTAACTGGTTGGAGTTTACTGATCTGGGTGTGTCACTGTTCTTCAGTATTTCAATGTGTGCTATGAAAAACACCAATCTTTCCCCAATTATGGTCATTGCCCTGAACTCGATTACACCACTGTTCTGAACTTTGGCTTCAGTTGATTTTTGGTGCAAAATATACAATTCAATCTCTGACATGGTCCACACATTGCCAATGGGAAAGTGCTTGTTGAGATTTTTTTTTGAGAAATCTTACTGACTTGCACAGTGACCCCTTCATTATGGACTGAAATTGGAAATGAAAATGAAGCAGAATAGTGAAAGACTTTCCAAGCACACCAATAAATGTTTCAGCAATCCACACTGATCTTGATGAAGTTTGGAAGTTGCTGGGTTATAATTTCTGAGACATTTATCAAAACTCGGTAAAGGTCGACCTCACAATAAAGGCGATTTTTAATCATGCTCAGTAGAGGTGGCATCTGTCATTAAAGCACATACTAAAGGCACCTAACGTACAACATAAACTGGAACACTGTTTCACTTAGAAGAACCAAGACAGTCATGTATACTGCAGGGAGATATCGTGCACTGAGTCAATCTGAGCAAAGAAATCCAAACTGCTGTCCCTGGTTGAAATCTGTATACTGTGTGCCATGCCATTGAGAGATAACTTGGTGCAACCATCGCCAACATTACCCCTGCCCAAAATTGGCAGATGCTAGACTACACAGGGAGAGAAATGAATAGATTGAACTGGGTTGAACATTACTCCGTGACTTACACTTGTGTCAATTTCATGTTGTCCTGTATCTTTCTGTCATTGTTGTGTTGGAAATGGTACCCTCCTGACCTGCCCTGGAAATGGCCGTCGAATGTGGAATAAGCAGAAAGGTTCCTGGCAAGTTTGGAAACACAACTGAACTGTTCACCTACAAAAGTGCCATCAACTGCCACGCCTTCATGACCTCCCCCTTCTCTGTTAGGGGGTAGGTTATGTGTGATCAGGAATATAATAACATTGATTCGCTCGGCTAAAAGAGTAGATGTTGTTCTATATATCTTATCTAAGGCATCAAGTAATCATCCAAACTAGATAAATGCAAGGATATCCACGGTAGGAAGAAAAAGGGCAAATGTGAGGGTTGCGCAAAAGGAATTAGTTTCCCATCCCAGCAAGGACCTTCTCAGCGCAGTCACACTGGAAAGAGGTTCTGTGTGTGTGGGAAGGGATTCATTGAACTATTCCGCTTTCAGAAACACCAGCTCATTCACGATGAGGAAAATCTGTGTGAGAATAGAATTGCTCTGTCATCGAATCTCCAGATACAGTCTGTCAAAATGCTGCTCGTTCTTTGCCTGTGCTTTCAGTGTCTGAAGAGAATTCCCAAAGAAAATCTGCATTTTCATTCTGTGTTAAATTCTGCTCCTTACAAAAGCTCATGGCCACTTCTCAATGACAAAGGCTTCTGTTTGCCCACATCTATGTGACTGGCTCCTGGGTAGGTGTACATCTTGGGATGTTAATGTTTTGGAAGAAACCATTGGATCTCTGGAGAAGGAGCTGCTTTTGCTCAGCAAGGAGAAAGAAATACAGCTTGAAGAGAGTAGTTTATTTCCCACTTCCAGGTGCTATCAGCTGTGCCTTTTAATTTAATAAGCCAAAGAAGGTTCTAAGTGTTAACCAGTCACTCTGTGCCTCCTGCGAACAAGTACCAGAGGAAGTACGATCGAGAAGCTGTATTCTGATCAGCAAAAGAATCACCTCAGCCAACCCTGTGAACAGGGACTATTGGACTACCTTCCTAGTTTCTCCCCCCATACATGATTTTGTTTTTGTATTGGTGCATAGATGGGGAACTTGCATTGGGGCTTTAAGTTTCAATGAGTAGTTATATCTTAATGTTTCATAATTATTTATCTGGAACTAAACTGAAAATGTGTTGCTGGAAAAGCGCAACAGGTCAGGCAGCATCCAAGGAACAGGAGAATCGACGTTTCGGGCATAAGCCCTTCCTCAGGAACAGGAGAATCGATGTTTCGGGCATAAGCCCTTCCTCAGGACAATGTTTCCTGAGGAAGGGCTTATGCCTGAAACGTCGATTCTCCTGCTCCTTGGATGCTGCCTGACCTGTTGCGCTTTTCCAGCAGCACATTTTCAGCTCTGATCTCCAGCATCTGCAGCCCTCACTTTATCTGGAATAAAGTCTAGTAATTTTTAATAAATAGCCATTCTTGTTAACTACAGGCATTTGCTCCATGCTTTCTGTTAATCTGAGTGTAAAAGAGAGAAGAATTGGAAAACTTTGCATATTTCTCAAAATCTTTGACATTTATGGTGACTCTGGAACAGTTGGGCTCATTCTTCAGTGCAAGTCCCCAATGAGGGGTAACCCCATGCTGTGGAAGAGGACTTCATGAATGTGAGGAGAAAGTGAAGTCTGCAGATGCTGGAGATCAGAGCTGAAAATGTGTTGCTGGAAAAGCGCAGCAGGTCAGGCAGCAGAAGAAGGGCTTATGCCCGAAATGTCAAGACTTCATAAATGTGTTTGAGATAGTTTTCTGAAGACAGATGTTGAGAAGTCACCTAGGGTACAGGCTACTTTAGATCTGCGAGAATACAATGGGAAATGAATAATCTTGCTGTGAAAGAACCTTTAGGAAATTGTGAACAATCAGAGAGCTCAAAGTGTTCACCCACTGCTCCTGAAGCAGACATTCTGGTACCACTACAGCAACACTTGTCTGGAAGAGAAACAACACAGAACAAATCTGTCTTAAAGGCACAGGACCATCACAAATGGAGGATGAACAAAATTGATAAATTGACAAAATAATGTAAGTGTTAAACAAAACTAAAATTGTAAAAACTCAGGTAATTACACAAAAATGAAAAGTTTAGCAAAGACAGATGTGGGTCCACTCTAGACAAAGGCAAGAGAATTTATAATCAGGGATACAGAAATGGCAAAGAATCCAAGCACTTGTGACTCTCTTCACACATATGGTGGAACCGGTGTTGGACTGGGGTGGACAAAGTTAATAATCACAAAACACCAGTTTATAGTTCAACAGGTTTATTCGGAAGCAGTAGCTTTCAGAGCACTGCTTCTTCATCAGGTCGCAAGGGAGGCACAATCATAAGAGGCAGAATTTATAGCAAAAGATCTCAGTGTCATGCATTTGAAACAATATATTGAACAAACCTAAACTGCTGTAAACCTTTCCTCTTTTAAAAATCTGCAACCCACCTAAAAGATGAAAGACTTAATAACGATCCAGGTTTTTTTCAATATATCACAGTCAATATCAATTATTTCTATATGGAAGCTGAGCAGAGGGGGAGTATGTTTCCAAATTTGAAGAATTCACAAAACTTGGGGAATGTGCACTGTGAGGTATTTTTGAAGACACGTCAAGATGTTTAGAATGGATTAGAAAGTGGGCAAGAGTACAGCTGATGGAATATAATGAGGATGTGAGAGATTATCAGCATTGGTTGGAAAGGTCAAAAGTGCAGAATATTCCTTAAATAGTAAGGGATTAGAAAGTGTAGATATTCAAAAGTGTCCTATGGCAGCAACATATTAGGAAGACAAGCAGTCTGCTACCTGCCCAGGACATCATTGCATGCTATTAGTGAAATTGGAAATAAGCGCTGAAAGTGTGTTGCTGGAAAAGCGCAGCAGGTCAGGCAGCATCCAGGGAACAGGAGAATCGACGTTTCGGGCATAAGCCCATTCCTGAAGAAGGGCTTATGCCCGAAACGTCGATTCTCCTGTTCCCTGGATGCTGCCTGACCTGCTGCGCTTTTCCAGCAACACATTTTCAGCTCTGATCTCCAGCATCTGCAGACCTCACTTTCTCCTCAGAAATTGGAAATAAGACAAACATTCATTTTTCCATTGCTTTTGTGCAGGAGTTGGGGAAGCAGGAGTATATATGTTGGCAGGATTCCTGGCTGCACAATTCCAATGTGGCACATCACAGAATGTGACACACACACACACAGAACAAAGAAAATTTACAGCCTAGGAACAGGCCCTTTGGCCCTCCAAGCCTGAGCCGATCCAAATCCACTGTCTAAACTTGTCGTCCAATTCCTGAGCGTGTGCATACCTCTACTCCCCACCTACTCGTGCATCAGTCCAGACGTATCTTAAATGAATACACACAGAGACACAAGAGCAACAACGCTCCAGCAAGACACACAATGTCAGATAAACAAAGGACACTCCCTCCAGCCACCAATCGGATTCATTCCTCCGATTGACCAACGAGGTCATACCCTCTGCCTGTCTTCGCCTATCCCCACTTCACCACGCTGCCCCCGCCCCCACCCCTCGCCTCCTTTACCTGCAGTTCCCCTTACACCCACCCCTAGTTCTGAAGAAGGATTACACCCACGACGTTAACTTCTTCACCTCCTGGTTTGCTGTGCTCCTGCTTGTCTAGCTTGGATTCCAACATCAGCAGGGTTTTTTTGTTCCAAACAAAGGGCCGAATTGACCAGCAACTCATTCAGATAGACAGGTTCATTATTTACCTGAAGTTTTACTAAAGGTTGATCCATAAGTTTCATTCCTCATTCTGAAGGGCTGTGATGAAGAGTCACGGCGCCCGAAACGTTAACTCTACTTTTTTCTCCACAGATGCTGTCAGACCTGCTGAGTTTCTCCAACAATTTCTGTTCTCATTACCTTCTTCAATGTCGTTTGTCTGTTGATGGTAACATTTCCTGAATCGTATGAAATGACATTCAAATTCGTCTGAAAGTTTTTATTCGCAGCTCTCTCTTTCCAAGGCGAAATCAAACTTTTTCAACATGAAAGCATTTATTCAAACCCCAGCTCTCTCGCAGCTCCGAGTCTCACATATCAGGATTCAAACCCACCCATTCTCGGAGATTTCTCTCCCTCCCACAATCACTAACCCTCCTTTACATCCCTCCTCCCATTTCCCTGAGCTACTGCACAATCTAACACTCACTTTCACATTGACACTGTTCAGTCTGCGCTGCTGCGGTCACTGCTGCTGGGTGAACGTGCCCCAATCCCGCCATCGGGACCTGCAAGCCCTTCGATCTATTTAGTTCCCGCGGTTGTGTGGTAAAACCTCATGTAGCAGCTTTTACTGGCATGAACCAGAGATTATTGGAGCATCAGGACACAGGGTAATATTGAGCAAGAGATACTTTATTGGAAAAGACAGTTTCTGTAGCTTTCTGCGTCATTTGTTTCACTTGTTCAGTAGGCTCTATTTAGATTATTGTGTGCAGTTCTGCAATTCACATTATAGCGGGGATGTGGTAGCACTGGGAGCGGTGCAGAATAGTTTTACCAGGGTATTGTCTGGACTGAAAAGGTTCAATTATGAAGAGATTAGACAGACTGAGGTTTTTCTTAGAGCAGAGGAAATTGAGAGAAGACATGATTGAGATGTACAAAACAATACGTGTATGGTAGACTGAAAGAAACGTTTCCCCTTGACGGAGGGACAGATCACATGATGGGGAGGTGGTTGGCAAAGGGTTTTTAGCTTAGATTATATCACCTACAGTGTAGAAACAGGCCCTTCGGCCCAACCAGTCCACACCGACCCTCCGAAGAGTAACCCACCCAGACCCATTTCCCTCTAACTAATGCACCTAACACTATGGGCAATTTAGCAAGGCCAATTCACCTAGCCTGCACATCTTTGGACTGTGGGAGGAAACCCACGCAGACACGGAGAAAATGTGCAAGCTCCACACAGACCACCCGAGGCTGGAATCGAACCTGGGATGATGGTACTCCGAGGCAGCACTGCTAATCACTGTGGTAAGAGGCAGAAAGGTTGGAGTAGATGTGCCAAAAAAAAATTTCAGCCAGCAGGGAATGGAACTTTGTCCACCCCCTGCCCAACACTGGCTCCTCCACAATTGTACAGACATTGGTGAGACCACCTCAGAGGGGTTGTGTGCAATCCTAGCATCCTTATCTTGGGAAGGATGTATTTGCAGTGCAGTGAAGCTTCATCAGACTGATTCCTGGTTTGGTGGGATTATCTCATAAAGTAGGATTGGGTCTTTAATCTCTGGAGTTTAAAAACGTAAGGTGTTCTCATAGAAATTTACATATTTCTGAAAGAGATAAGTGGGAATATATGCAGAAAGGATGTTCCCTGGCTGTGGAATCCACAACCGGGGACAGAGTCTCTGAATAAAAGGCAAGCCATTTAGGATTGGGATGGAGCGGACACTCAGAGGGTGATGAGCTTTTGAAATTCTCTTCCCCAGAGGCCTGTGAAAGCTCAGTCATTCAGTAAGTCGAAGAGAGAGATTGCTAGGTTTCCAGTTAGTAATGACATCAAGGTACATGACGATAGCTTGGGAATGTGGCACTAAGAGAGATGATCAGCCATGAACTAGAATGGAGGAGCAGGCTTGAGGGGCTGAGTGGCCTCATGCTATGCTCAACACATTCATAGTTGAATGAGACCTCACCAATCCCTGAACCTGTATAAAATACAACTCAGACAGACACAGCTTGTGTCATGTTTCTGTCAAAGCTGATCACTCCCTGAGTGAGTCTGTTTCAATGTAACTCACACACAGCTTCCTTTGCAACTCCATCTGAGACAATATCCAGGCCTAGATGTGATGAACAGCAAAATCCAATCATTGTGTTTACTGGTGAACTCAGCAGGTTACACAAATGGACAAATTTCTTCCCACACATGGTGCATATGAACAGCTTTTCCCCAGTGTGAGCATGCTGGTGTATCAACAGATGAGATGACTGAGTTAATCCCTTCTCTCACTTGGGGCAGGTGAATGGTCTCTCCCTGGGGTGCAGCCACTGGGTGTTTGAGCAAGGTGGGTGACTGAGTGAGCCCCTTCCCCCACTTGGGGCAGGTGAATGGTCTCTCCCTGGGGTGCAGCCACTGGGTGTTTGAGCAGGGTGGGTGACTGAGTGAGCCCCTGCCCCCATTTGGGGCAGGTGAATGATCTCTCCCTAGTGAGTAGTCACTGGGTGTTTGAGAAGGGTGGATGACTGAGTGAGCCTCTTCCCAAACTCAGGGCAGGTGAATGGTCTCTCCCCAGTGTGAAGTCACTCAGTGTTTGAGGAGGGTGGATGACTGAGTGAGCCTCTGCCCTCACTCAAGACAGATGAATGGTCTCTGCCCGGTGTGACTGCGCCAATGATTTTCAAGAGCAGGTGGATAATGGAATCCCTTGCCACCATATTCTCATTTCCATGCTTTCTCCCTGCTCTGATTGCATTTGTGTCCTCACAGGGCAGAGGATTAACTGAGGCCTCATCCACATGAAAGAGTACATAATATCAAGTCTTTGTCTTTCATAATTGTATTCTGCATGTAGGTTTGCTTGCTGAGCTGGAATATTCATTTTCAGATGTTTCATCACCATACTAGGTAACATTACCAGTGAGCTTCCAGAGGAAGCACAGGTGGCATGGCACACTTTCTATTTATTTGTTTAGGTTTCCTTGGCTTGGTCACATCATTTCCTGCTCTTTTTCTCAGAAGGTGGTAAATGGGATCCAAGTCAATGAACTTATTGATAGACTTCAGGTTGGAATGCAATGCTTCTAGGAATTCTCATGCATGTCTCTGTTTGGCTTGTCTTAGGATGGATATGTTGTTCCAGTCGAAGTGCAGTCCTTCCTCATTTGTATGTAAGGATACTAGTGAGAGAGGGTCATGTCTTTTTATGGCTAGTTGATGTTCATGTATCCTGGTGGCTAGTTTTCTGCCTGTTTGTCCAATGTAGTGTTTGTTACAGTTCTTGCAAGGTATTTTGTAAATGACATTCGTTTTGCTTGCTGTCCGTATAGGGTCTTTCAAGTTCATTAGCTGCTGTTTTCATGTGTTGGTGTGCCGTTTTGGTTTGTGGGCTACCAAAAACAGCAGCGAATGAACTTGAAAGATCCTGTACAGACAACAAGCAAAACTAATGTCATTTACAAAATGTGTTGGGAGAATTCAATTGCAGCAGCATATTGGCTGTTGTACATCATTGAGCACTTCAACAATTAAGACAGCTGGGATTTTTACAATCTTACTATGATGGTCAATGACTAGAGCTGAATTTTAAACTGCAATTCTGGGTTGAGGGAGGTGGTTACAGGAAAATTCTACATGATCATCACAAAAGGGAAGTTGTACATAGTGGACACAAGCAACAGGGCTTTGAGTGATTTAGGCAATGTGGAGGATGAGAAGCTGTCCAAGCGGATGATGGAATGAAACCCCGACCCTGTAAACCATCTACTTTAACTCAGAAATAAAACACCAACCAGTTCTTATCTTGCTTTTCACCAAAGATTATAAAGTTGCTTTTCATAGCATGTTAAAGGTGAAGGCTATATTGCAGGAAATTTGTGCATCCCGGTAAATGACAGCAATATCCTAACCAAGCAATTTATCTAACCAGATCTTCAAAAATTCGATTAGTTTTATCGTTGGCACTTGTTTGTTCTCTGCCCCAACACCTGCTGAGCTTCAGTAGCTTTTGGCTGTCTCTTGTTGCTAGTCTTTACAGTAGCAGGCTACTGTTGCAGGCAAACATTACGACAGAACCAAGTTGCAGAACATAAGTGACATTGAATTGGAGCCAGTTAAAGAAAAAAGTTAACAGCACTTGAATAATTAATCAACAACTAATTACTATAGTGTTATGCTTGACAGAAATTTAACATTTTCACATGCTTCCCAAGTATTCCTGTGCTTCAGAATTGTCAGTGGCATTGGTAGTTATTGGCAATGCTGATTATTTTATTCATGAATCTTAATGGATGAACTCCGACTACAAAATGATATTTCTCAATGTTATCAAGTTGCTAGAAGTTTGATTTTACATTTATGAGAGGTTATGTAACACAGTTTTGTTGGACAAAACAAACAGTGGCAGGTAAGAGGGGACCAAAAGAGTCACCCAGGTTGGCAAGAGGTGGCGGTGGTGAGGGATGAAAAAGTTAGTTAGGTTGGCAGGAGGAGGTGTTGGTGGTGATGAAGGATGAAAAGAATTACCCAGGTTGGCAGGAGGAGGAGGTGGTGGTGGTAAGCAATAAAAAGGATTACCCAGGTTGGCAGGAGGAGGTGGTAGGGATGGTGAGGGATGAAAATAATTACCCAGGTTGGCAGGAGAAGGAGGTGGTGGTGAGCGATGAAGAGTTACCCAGGTTGGCAGGAGGAAGTGGTGTTGGTGGTGAGGGATTAACAGAGTTACCCAGGTTGGCAGGAGGAGGAGGTGGTGATGGCAAGCAATAAAAAGGATTACCCAGGTTGGCAGGACGAGATGGTGGTGATGGGAAGGGATGAAAAGTTACCCAGGTTGGCAGGAGGTGGTGGTGGTGATGGTGAGGGATGAAAATAATTATCCAGGTTGACAGGAGGTGGTGGTGATGGCAAGCAATAAAAAGGATTACCCAGGTTGGCAGAACGAGATGGTGGTGATGGCGAGGGATGAAAATAATTACCCAGGTTGGCAGGAGAAGGAGGTGGTGTAGGTGGTGAGGGACTAAAAGAATTACCCAGGTTGGCAGGAGAAGGAGGTGGTGTAGGTTGTGAGAGACTAAAAGAATTACCCAGGTTGGCAGGAGAAGGAGGTGGTGATGGTGAGGGATGAAATGTTACCCAGGTTGGCAGGAGGAGATGGTGTTGGTGGTGAGAGATTAAAAGAATTACCCAGGTTGGCAGGAGAAGGAGGTGGTGTAGGTTGTGAGAGACTAAAAGAATTACCCAGGTTGGCAGGAGAAGGAGGTGGTGATGGTGAGGGATGAAATGTTACCCAGGTTGGCAGGAGGAGATGGTGTTGGTGGTGAGAGATTAAAAGAATTACCCAGGTTGGCAGGAGAAGGAGGTGATGGTGGTGAGTGATGAAAAGGGTTACCCAGGTTGGAAGAATGGTGGTGGTGGTGGTGAGCGATGAAAAGAACCAAATGAGTATGACATGGAAATGATGGGAATTTAAGCAAGTGCTTTTGTAATGACGCTACTAACTTCAGTGCAGATGTTTTACAAGTCCCTGCTAATTTTTTGAACATTGATAAACCAAGTCAATCATTTCCTGGGAAGGTCTCAAATAGGTTCCCCATTGCCCGGATGTTGAATGTGTTAATTTTAGCTACATAAGTAATTACTTCTACTTTTTCCATTTGATTTCTGAAAATCTCCCATTGATAAGCTAACATGTTAACTGAAATGCACTGATAAAAGAGAACATAAAATACAAAAACTACAACAACATTCCCCTTTATTATTCTGTCTCATAAATTTATAGAAATATCTCTATAAACTCTTTTCAAAGCATTCTAAATAATGTGTCCCATTTCCCACCTGTAAAATTTCTAAAATAGAGTCAATGTAGCACTGATATCATTGTTTAGCCTACAGCATGAAATGATTCAAGACATTTTCAAACATCAACAAGCATAGAATGGATGGTGTAGAAATAATCGTGTCTCACTAACTTGATTGAGCTTTTTGAAGAAGAAACAAAGAGGATTTATGAGGGCAGAGCGGTGAAGGTGATCGATATGGACTTCAGCAAGGCGTTCAAGAAGGTTCCCCAAGGGAAACTGGTTAGCAAGGTTAGATCACAGGGAGAATAGCCATTTGGATACAGAACTGGCTCGAAGGTAGAAAACAGAGGATGGTTGCTTTTCGGACTGGAGGCTTGTAATCAGCAGTGTGTCGTAAGGACGGGTGCTGGGTTCACTACTTTTCATCATTTATATAATTAACTTGGATGTGAACACAGGAGGTATAGTTAGTAAGTTTGCAGATGACAAAAAATAGGTGTAGTGGGCAGCAAAGAAGGTTACCTCAGAGTACAACAGGATCTTGATCAGATGGGCCAATAGGCCGAGGAATGGCTGATGGTGTTTAATTTAGATAAATGTGAGGTGCTGCATTGAGGCACATCAGGGTAGGACTTTACACTTAATGGTAAGGTCCTGGAGAATGTTGCTGAACAAAGAGACCTTGGAACGCAGGTTCATGGTTGTTGGAAGTGAAGCCATATGTAGATGGGATAGTGAAGAAGGTGTTTGGTATGTTTTCCTTTATTGGCGACAGCATTGAATATAGGAGTTGGAAGGTCATGTTGCAGCTATAGGAAGGATGTTGTGAAACTTAAAAACATTTTAAAGCATGTTGCCAGGGTTGGAAGGTTTGAACTACAGGGAAAGGCTGAATGGGCTGGGGCTGTTTTCCCTGGAATGTTGGACGCTGAGGGACGATGTTATAGAGGTTTCATGAGGGGCATGGATTGTGTAAATAGACAATGTCTCTTCCAAAGGATGGGGAGAGTCCAAAACTGGATGGCATAGGCTTAAGGTGAGAGAGGAACGATATAAAAGGGACCAAAGTGGCAATACTTCATACAGAGTGTATGGAATGAGCTGTCAGATGAAGTGGCTGGTACAAATACAATATTTTAAAAGTTAAAAGTCACATAACACCAAGTTCAAGTCCAACAGATTTATTTGAAAGTACAAGCTTTCGGAGCGTTACTCCCTCATCAGGTAGCTTGTGGGCAGCGTTATAGGACACAGAATTTATAGTAAAAGGTCAAAGTGTCAAACAATTGAGATGATGTATTGAACAAACCTAGATTGGTCTTAAATCTTTAATCACTTAGAGTGGAGTTGCAGGTTTTGATTGGTTAATATGTAAATCACAATTTCTTTCAAGTCACAGTCCTGAGATAACTTAAGGTTTTATCAGTATTAAAAATAGTGACATCTCAGCTCAGACAATACATTAAAGATGTGAGGTTAGATTTTGTCTGTATCCCAACCTTGAGTCAAACTGGTTCTATTTCCAGTAGGAATTTATCCATTGTCATGTTGAATGACTGCCTACAGATTGTGTGCTTTTTGAACAAAATACAATGTACCTGCAAATATAAATTCACTCCATAGACACGTGTATACGTGTGTGTGAGTGAGAGAGAGAGAGAGAGAGAAAGAGAGTGCGTGGGAGAGAGTATCTCTGTTTATGTATGTAGGAGAGAGGGAGAGTGTGCGAGTGTGCGTGTGCGCTTGATAGAGTGTACGTGCGAGTGTGATGAAATCTCAACCTCTGAAAAGGTATGTGCTTGTGTGTGCATGTGTATATGTGTGAAAGTATATAGTGTGGGCGGATCACCTGTAGTGTGACATGAACCCAAGGATCTGGTTGAGGCCATCCTCAAGGGTACTCATGTACATGGATTGTTTATAACCAAGGTGATGAAAAATATGCACAGACATAGAGTTGAAGGTGAAATCAGATCAGCCACGATCTTATTGAGTACAGAGCAGACTCGAAGGGCCGAGTGGCCTGTTCCTGGTCCTCATTTGTCTGTTTGAAAAATCAGTGAACAAAGAAATTCCAGTCTTGTCTGATTATGGGGGGTGGGGAGGGTGTTTGAGTTCCTGTGGGAAAAGATCTGCCACCCTGCCTACCCACAGCATAGCCACAGAGAACACAGAAAATCAAGCCTGTCCAAACCATACAAGAAACACCCAGAATGCCTCAGCATTGACCAAACAAGCTGACAAGAGAAACCAGACATGACCACAGTCACTCGCAGACCAGGAATACACTTCCCAAGACAAACTAAAAATAAGCTTCCTGGACCTGATCAACACAGCTGTCCCATAGCCTGAGGGCAGTCTCGTAACCCAGTGATATCAAAGCCACACAAAGTTCAGGTCAGACAGAGAGGCACCAGAATATCTCGCTCAGAGGAGAGAAACAATGGAAACATCTTACTGCCAAGGAAAGAGACATTCTCACCAACCCTCGAAGAGAGCTGGAATCTCCTGATCTCATTAAAAACTGTTTGCTGCTGCCAGGATGTTTCATTGGATCCACATTCAGGATATTCTTCTGATAACTGCTTTGTGATTATCACCATTGTAACTGGATTACTTGATTATCAAGACCATTGTATTTTCCTTATTTTCAATTAGCATCATTGTACAATATTCCTATAAAAACTGGCTTGATTCTCTGCTCAGGGAAGAGAACCTTTGATCTACCAGTACAGACTGTCAGTTCTGTGTCAGCCTAGTCAATTTCTCTTCCAGCCAAAGGGCTGATAATAAACAGCTTGTCAATTTCACCCGATCTGGCTTGTGTGATTTCTGCTTTATGGGGCTAATTTCTCTGACAGTTCCCACTACACCCACACAGTGGGAATAGTTCCTCGCTATCGACCTGACCAACTTCAATTATAATCTGGAAACTTTTATTCAAATCATTCATCAATGTTCTAAATTCCAGGGAATACAATATTCCTGAAGAGATTATGCATTTTGGTAGAAGAGGTAGGGAACACTCAAAATAGGAACAGCAGAAGTGCATTCGGTCCCTCGAGTCTTCAGATCAAGGCTTATCTATTCAGGCTTGAATTCCGCATTCACATTTGACCCCAATGATTTTTTTTGAATTCACGTGGGTATTCTTAAGTTGCCATTGAGAAGGGGATGATGAGCTGCCTTCTGGAACCGCTGCAGTGCATGAGCTGCAGGTAGACCGACCACACTGTTCGAGAGGAAATTCAGGGCTTTGTCCCAACAACAGTGAAGGAACTGAAATACATTTCCAAGTCAGGATGGTGAATGGCTTGGAGAAAATTCATGGTCAACAAAAGAAAATCTCAAAAGATCTACAGAAGAGAAAAATGCTTTGCTAATTCTGTCTGATCTTGCCACTATCTTCCAAATCCTCTGTTATTACACCTTTTATAGTAGACTCTAGCATTTTTCCCATGATCTATACTATTTAAATTCCCTGCTTCTTCTCTGCTTCCCTTCTTAAATCCTGGGGTTACATTAGCTACCTTCCAATCCTTCAGAACTCTTCCAGGACTCAGAATTTTGGAAGATAACCACTAATCGATCTGCTATTTCTCGGGTCACTTCCTGATGTACACTGGGGTGAAGATTAAGACCATAAGAAACAGGAGTGGAAGTAAGGCCATTCGGCCCATCATGTCCACTCCACCCTTCAATCACGGCTGATGGGCATTTCAACGCCACTTACCTGCACTCTCCCCGTATCCCTTAATTCCTTGCGAGATTAAAAATTGATCAATCTCTGCCTTGAAGTCATTTAACATCCTGGCCTCCACTGTGCTCCATGGCAATGAATTCCACAGGCCAACCACTCTCTGGCTGAAGAAATGTCTTATTACTTTCATTCTCAATTGACCCTCTCTAATTCTAAGGCTATGCCCATGAGTCCTAGTATCCACATCTCACACAAACAATTTCGCAGCGTCCACCCTTTCTAAGCCATGCATTATCTTGTAAGTTTCTATTAGACCTCCACTCAACCTTCTAAACTGTAATGAATACAATCCCAGGATTCTCAGCCATTCATCGTATGTTCAGCCTACAATTCCAGGGATCTTACATGTGAATCTCCGTGGGACATGCTCCAGTGCCAATATGCCCTTCCTGAGATGTGGCACCCAAAACTGGACACAGTATTCTAAATGGGGCCTAACCAGAGCTTTGTAAAGTCTCAGTACCACATCACCATTTTTACATTCCAACCCTCTTGAGATAAATGACAACATTACATTTGTTTTCTTCACCATGGACTCAAATTGTAAGTCAACCTTTAGAGAATCCTGTGTGAGCACTCCCAGTTCTATTTCTACTTTGGCTTTGTGAATTTTCTCACCATTTATAAAATAGTCCACGTCTGTGTTCTTTTTTCCAAAGTGCAAGAGCTCGTATTTGCTCACATTGAATTTCATCAGCCATTTATAGAACCATTCTCCTTAACTGTCTTAACCTTTCTGTAGTCTCCCCACCTCCTCAGAACTACCTGCTTGTCCACCTAACTTTGCATCATCGGCAAACTTCGCCTTAATGCCCCCAGTTTCCTCATCCAGATCATTTATATATAACGTGAACAGCTGCAGCCCCAACACTGAACCCTGTGGGACACCACTTGTCACCAGCTGCCATTCCAAAAAAGAACCTTTTATCCCAACTCTCTGCCTTCTGTCAGACAGCCAATCCTCAATTCATGCCAATACCTCACTTTGAACACCATGGGTCCTCACCTTACTCAGCAGTCTCCTGTGAGGCACCTTATCAAACGCCTTTTGGAAGTCTATGGTTGATTCTATTATCAATCACAGAATTCCTACAGTGTGGAAACAGGCCGTTCCGCCTAACATGTCCACACTGACCCTCCAAAGAGTAACCCATCCAGACCTATTCCCCACCCTTCTATTCTACGTTTTACCCCTGACTAATACACCAAACCGGCACATCCCTGAACATTGTGGGCAATTTAACATGGCCAATTCATCTAACCTACACATCTTTGGATTGTAGGAGGAAACTGGAGCACCTGGAGGAAACCCACGCAGACATGGGGGAGAACGTGCAAACTCTACACAGACAGTCACTCGAGGCTGGAATCGAACCCGGGTCCCTGGCGCTGTGAGACAGCAGTACTAACCACTAAGACACTGTGCCACCCCAAATATCTGTTAGAAATGCTGTCATTACGATAAATTAGCAGAACGATTTAACTCTCATACTCTGCCCTGGAATGAAACCTGGACTGCAACAGTGAAAGCACTGAATCCCAATCACTAGACCAGCAAGGAATATAAATCTTCCTTCGATAATCTGCTGATTCCACATATCAATCATGTAAACCTCCTCTCAACTACCTTCTATTAATTTACATGAGACCAAATCTGAACATGGCCACCGAGACGTGATCTCAGCAATTGCTGCACAAATGAAACAGAACATCGTTCTGTTTATGCTGAAAATGTGTTGCTGGAAAAGCGCAGCAGGTCAGACAACATCCAAGGAGCAGGAATCGACGTTTCGGGCATGAGCCCTTCTTCTTCCTGAAGAAGGGCTCATGCCCGAAACGTCGATTCTCCTGCTCCTTGGATGCTGCCTGACCTGCTGCGCTTTTCCAGCAACTCATTTTCAGCTCTGATCTCCAGCATCTGCAATCCTCACTTTCTCCATCGTTCTGTTTATGTTCAATTCCTGTTATAAAAAAAGGATACAGCCTCTTAGCTTTCTTAATTACATAACAACTTTGTGACTCCAACGTAATAATCGCTAAATCCCTCTAACTGCAAAATTCTGAGTTGCATTCTCAATTTAACGAATGTTCTGCTCTTATTTATCGTTCCTGCAAAAGTGATGTCACAATTTCGCACATGACATTCCATCTGCAAGATGTTTTGCCCATACACTAATCGTAACTATATCTGCCTGCAACCTCATGTCTTCATCACATGGTTTTCTATCCATCTTTAGCAATATTGCCTTCAATCCCCTCATTCAAGTAATTAATATAAGTTGGAAAAGGCTGGGTAATGAATTAGGCCCAACCATCTTCAAGATCGGCAGAAGATAGAATCCCTCCAGTGCACAAAGAGGCCACTCAGCCCATCAAGTTTTCACCTACCCTCTGTAGAGCATGCCATCCAGACACTCCCCCACCCCACCTCAGCAAACCCACATGGAGTGTTTGCCATGGTTAACCCCACCTAACTTGCACATTATGGGACAATCTACCTAACCTGCACCTGGAGGAAACCCACAAACTCATGGGAAAACATGCAAACCCACAAAGAATTTGCTCAAGGTTGGAATCCTGGGTTCCTGGTGATGTGAGGCAGCAGTGCTAACGGCTGAGCCACCGTGATGCCCATAATATCCTTCCTATAATTGGGCAACCCGAACTGGACACAGTATTCCAGAAGAGGCCTCAACACAACACGTGCAGTCCTGCCTATTCCTGGCCCATATCCGTCCACACCTTTTCTATTCATCTACTTATCCAAATGTCTTTTAAACATTGTAATCCACCACTTCCTGAGTGTGGTGAAACGGTTAAAAATTATGTCCCAATACATGTGTGAATCTAACCGGAATGGAGGTGTTGCTTAGTCCCGTGTGAATCTTATTCTTCTTATCTGTATGTAACCAGAATGGAATGTGTTTTTTAGCCTTGCTCTGCTGTTCACATGAATGTTTATATCTGGAAAAGAGTATATCAGCTGGAAAAGTCTCCAGTTCGGTGAGTCTGCTCCGGGGTTACGTTTAACCGCCGAGCGTGGGTTGTTGGCAACCGCTCTACGAGAACTGACGGCTCCCAGTTCCGGTAACATGTAGAGTGAGTATAAGCCAGACCCCTTGAGATGAGACCTGGTTGTGGCGACGCTGCGGGGAATAAAATGCTCATATTCTAGCAGACTCGCCTCTTGGTCGTTTGTTCTGTGTCAGACTACTCTCCTACGAACCTGACCTTGAGAATTTTTTTAAAACACTGAGGAAGTTTGTTTCACATGCAAACCACCCTATGTAAAAAGTTTAGCCCTTATTTTTTTCAAACCTTTCTCCTCTCACCTTACTCCCCCCATCTTAGGGAAAAGACAATTGCCATTAACTCTATCTATACTCTTCCTTATTTTATAAACTTCTATAAGGTTACCTCTCAACGTCTTACACTCTAGTGAAAATAGACCCAGCCTATTCAGCCTCTCTTTATTAATCATATCCAGCAATACCCTCATAGATCTGGGCTATGGTCGAGCGGTCTAAGCTGCTGGGTTTAGGTTTGTAACCTCCGCAGAGTCGAGGTTCGACTCCCTCCATGACATGTTGTTACTGTACTGTACGTTAGGGTGGCACGGTAGCGCAGTGGTTAGCACTACTGCCTCACAGCACCAGGGACCCAGGTTCAATTCCAGCCTTGGGTGACTGTTTTGTGGAGTTTGCATATCCCCCCGCCCCTCTCTACGTGTGTTTCCTGTAGGTGCTCCGGTTTCCTCCCATAGTCCAAAGATGTGCAGGTTAGGTGAATTGGCAGTGCTATAATTTCCCTTAGTGGGTTACTCTTCGGAGGGTCAGGGTGGACTGGTTGGGCCTGTTTCCACACTGTAGGGAATTAAGCTGGAGAGGACATGAGATTAGATTCCCTACAGTGTGGAAACAGGCCCTTCGGCCCAACCAGTCCACAAACAGTAACCCACCCAGACCCATTTCCCTCTGACTAATGCACCTAACGCTATTAGCGATTTATCTGACTTGCATACTTTAGTGACTGTGGGAGGAAACTGGAGCACCCAGAGAAAACCCACGCAGACATGGGGAGAATACACAGACAGTCGGCAAAGGCTGGAATCGAACCTGGGACCCTGGTGCTGTGAGGCAGCAGTGCTAACCACCGAGCCACCGTGCTGCCTATAATATCCTTCCTATAACTGGGCAACCAGAACTGGACACAGTATTCCAGAAGAGGCCTCAACATGACTTCCCAACTCCTATTCGCAAAGGACTGAAAAATGAAGACAAGTGTGTCAAATGCTTTAACGTGACACAAACGTCTAAGAATTATGTGCCTGCACCCCTGAGTCCCTCTGTTTTACAACACTACCCAAGGCGCGACCATTAACTTCATACGCCCAACTCCATGTTTGTTGGACCAAATTGCAACACCTCACATTTATCCAGATTGAACTTCACCTGCCAATTTTCAGCCCATTGACCCATTTGATCAAGATCCCTTTGTAATCTTACGGTACCTTCTTCATTGTCTATTATACCACCAATCTTGGTGCAGTCTGCAAACTTACCTAAGCGTGCTACCATATTGCCACCCAGATCACATCCCTGAAGGCTGCTTTGCTCACATTTCAAATCACTCAGAGCCTTTCAGTGACACTGATCTTGGAATGTTTTCCAACAGACACAATAGACAAACCTCTACCTTGCACTGTGAAAGGCTGATGACAGTGAGGTGATGGTGATTGCAGTTAGACCTTGCTGTGACATCTGGTTGGCATTGACGATGTGGAAATACTTCCCATTGAACAAGCTATTACAAACAGCAGACAGATAACAGCCCTCCTCCTCAGCTCGAGCTGCAGCTGCCTGCGAAGCATGCTCTCGTCACAGTTCCAGACCCGCCTTCTCTTTCGCTGAATGGCTGACGGGCTAGCCCGCCCCTCTCTGTGACCCGTTGTCAATTGGAGAGCCGGCCCAACCTCCGTTTCTTGATTGGTCCAGCTGCACGCCCAGCCACGCTATCCCTCTGATTGGTTTAACGACGACTACATCGAGCTCCGCCCTTTGCCTGCCCTTGGCCGTGACGTCAACACCGGTTGGGCTGACGCAGGAGCATGCGCACAGTTAATATGGATTGTGAGAATTTGCGCCGGATGTCATAGCTGGAAAGAAATGTTAGTCTCTCCCATTCACAGGCGGTGAGTTAAGATTCAAGGGACACAGTTATATTTTTAGTTAGAAAATTTAGTGATTGATCAGCGTGGGGTTCTAGCCCCCAAAATGGGGTTACCGGAGCCGCGATTTAATGCGCAGAAGGCCTCAGGCGTCTTCCCAGAAACAGGCCCCTGTCAAATGCCGCCATTTTAGTTCAGCGGGAGGAGGGAGTACGCAAGCGCAGTTAGCGCGTTGATGTCACAGTGAGTGGACGGTGCCGTGTACAACCCCAATCTGTGTCAATGCCTCCATCTGGGGATCTGCTGCTTTGTTTGGTTCCTCCCGGAGGGGGGAGGGCTTACTGGAAAAGAGCAATATGAAGGCGAGATGAAGCTCGTCGGGTTAAAAAGTAGAAATTCCACCAGAATCCAATTCATGTAAACCCCTGTAAACCTACAGGGCTCTCAGCAGCTGGATGTCTGACTGAATCCTTCTTGCACATGGAGCAGGTCTGTCCCTCGTGTGACTGCACCATTGGGTAGGCAGCTCAGGTGGGTAACTGTATCCCTGTCATTGTCCTGATATTTCCACAGGATCTCCATGTTGTAGGAATCACTGTCTCTGTTGGCTAGATGGTCAGATAAATTCTAAATCAAAAGGTGTGATGCTGGAAAAGCACAGCAAGGCAGGGAGCATCAGAGGAGTAGGAGAGTCAACGTTTCCAAATAAGCCCTTCATCAGGAATGATTCGGGGGAAAGGGGCTGAGAGATGAATAGAAGGATGGGGGTGGGTTGAAGGTAGCTAGGAAGGCGATTGGTGGATATGGGTGGGGGTTACTTGTGATAGCTCAGTGGGGAGGGTGGAGTGATTAAGTAAGAGAGGTCAAGGGAGTGGTGCCGAATTGGAAGTTTGAATCTGGGATGAGGTGGAAGAGAAAATTTGGAAACTAGTGAAATCAATGAAACGCTCTGTTCAGGCAACACGTCTGGGACACATGAACCAAACAACCCCACTGTTCTGTAGCTGACAACTTCAACTCCCCCTCCCACTCCACCAAGGACATACAAGTCCTGGGCCTCTTTCACCGCCAGATCAAAGTCACCCACCAACAGGAGGAAGAATGCCTCACATACCACATTGGGACCCTTTAACCACACGGCTAAAACATTAACTTCAGTAGTTTCCTGATGAAGGCTTTATGCCTGAAATGTCGATTCTCTTGCTCTTTGATGCTGTCTGACTGGTGCTTTTCCAGTGCCACACTTTTCAATTCTGACTCTCCAGCATCTGCAGTCCTCACATTCTCCCAGATAAATTCTAATCCAATTGACAGAACATCTATGTAGTTTTTTTTCTCAACTCCATGCAGTGTGATTTTATTTCAGTCCATGTTAAAGCTCTTTCCACAGTTGGTAGACTGGAACACTCTCTCAGGTTGTCTAACTGGTTACAGCTATTTCCACAGTCCACTGGAAGACCATATGTATTAGGAGTAGGAGTGGACCATTCAGATCCTTGAGTCTATTACACCATTCAAAAAGATTGGTTGACCTGACATTCCTCATTCTGGATTAGTGGTGCTGGAAGAGCACACAGTTCAGGCAGCATCCGAGGAGCAGTAAAATCGACGTCTCGGGCAAAAGCCTTTCATCAGGAATACAGGCAGAACGCCTGAAGGGTGGAGAGATCACTTTCCAGCATTTTTCCTGTAACCCTTGATCCTCCTCGTGATCAAGAATCTATCTATCTCAGCCTTAGCTATACACAAGGACTCTGCCCCCATAGCTCTCTTTGGCAGGAAATCCCAAGAACTCTCAACCCTCTGAGATGAAAATCCTCCTCTTTTCAGTTTTAAATTGGCTCAGTTTATTCTGAGATTATTCTTTCTCATCCTGATCTTTCCAGTGAGAGGGAACATCATCTCAGCATTTACCCTGTTACACCCCTTCAGGATTGAATTGCTTCAGTGAGATCATCTCTCATTAATCCAGTTGCAATGAGTAGTGTACCACACAATCTGTAACTAAAGGTTCTTGCACTGTGCACTGTGATCTCTGGATTATGAGCAGCAATTTATGTTAAAAGGAATGTTTGTTTGTTTTTGAGACCATACCTGGATGTAAATTGCAGGTTATGCTGCGGATTTCCCAGCTTTATCTTCCAATGGCCAGGAATTGTGTGTCCTGCACTGGAGATCATTTCTGTTTCTGTGCTAATCTTGAAGATCAAATACTTGTTATGACACAAAGATAGCAATCCAAAACATATTAGCCTCACTATGACTGAATTCACAGTGTAATTAAAAGATTGAATGACCCTCAAAATTGCCACAATGTTCCTTACTGGACTTTATGAATAACAGACCTTGGATGGCAAGTTTATGGAAGAAAGAAATAACACTAACTTGAACAAAACTAATGTAGGCAATTAGGCAATCTAATCAATATCTTGATTTAAACACAATCTTCTTCGTTTATAACGTTCAGTCTCACTGATTGACAGAGAGAGATAGGGGATATATTAAACAGAAAAAAAAAGTAAGTTGTCAGTTCAATTGAATAGTTTCCAACTATGGGTGCCAAGTCTTGTGCAATCCTTGGATAATGTGTTGTTTACAGGCACGTAAAACTTTATCTAATTTCTAAGTCAGCAGTGAATGTTAACAGTTTCAGCAAACTTACTTAAATATTTTCTTATTTCCTACGTACTCTGATGTCTTTCCCAGAGCATTGAACAATTTGAGAGCTGGATAGAAAACAAGAGACAGAGGAGCCAGTCCAAAAGCTTCTAAACTCATTCTGTCCGTCCTTGATCTCCTTGAACTGCTGCAGTTCGTGTGGTGAAGCTGTCTGAAAAGGGGTAAAAGAATTTTCATCCAGTGGTGATAAGGTAGTGCTGATATCTGTGTCAGTTACCATTGCTTTGCTTTTGTATCCCACCTTTAACTGAATAGACACATAAAAAGGAGTATGTTGTGGTGTTTGATCCTGCTCCACTATTCAGTATGATCTTGGCTGACTATCCTCCTCAATACCATGTTCCCACTTTTGACTTCTATTCTGTGATCCCTTTAGCTATCAGAACTACGTCTATCTTCCTCAAAACGTTCAGTGTTTTGGCCGAAACCGCTTTGTGTGGCATTGAATTCTGCAGATCACCAGTTCCACCCAAATAACTTACCTCGATGTATTCGCAGGAACATCTTCCCTAAGTACAGCAGTAATGCGATCCCTTATCAAAAAGGCCACACCCTCTCCTCTCCATCCTTGCTATAGCATCTATAATCTGGAACATTAAGCTGCCAATCCTATCCATCCTGAGCCACATCTCTGTAATTGCTGTGATATCCAAATCCCATGTTCCCAACCATGCCCTGAGTTCATCTGCCTTCCCTGTTAACCCTCTTGCATTGAAGTAAATGCAGTTTAATTTATCAGTCATAGATATGCACAGCATGGAAACAGACCCTTCGGTCCAACCCGTCAATGCTGACCAGATATCCCAACCCAATCTAGTCCCACCTGCCAGCACAC
The DNA here is from genome assembly GCF_037043375.1 of Chiloscyllium plagiosum. NCBI lineage: Eukaryota > Metazoa > Chordata > Chondrichthyes > Orectolobiformes > Hemiscylliidae > Chiloscyllium > Chiloscyllium plagiosum. Next base: position 16,933,109 of record NW_028270184.1, on the reverse strand, counting down.
GGCCTATATCCCTCCAAACCCTTCCTATTCATACACCCATCCAAATGCCACTTCAATGTTGCAATTGTACCAGCCTCCACCACTTCCTCTGGCAACTCATTCCATACACGTACCACCCTCTGCGTGAAAGAGTTGCCCCTTAGGTCTCTTTTATATCTTTCCCCTCTCACCCTAAACCTATGCCCTCTAGTTCTGGACTCACTGACCCCATGGAAAAGACTTTGTCTATATATCCTATCCAGGCCCCTCATAATTTTGTAAACCTCTGTAAGATCACTCCTCAGCCTCCGACGCTCCAGGGAAAACAGCCCCAGCCTGTTCAGCCTCTCCCTGTAGCTCAGATCCTCCAACCCTGGCAACATCCTTGTAAATCTTTTCTGAACCCTTTCAAGTTTCACAACACCTTTCCTATAGGAAGGAGACCAGAATTGCACACAATATTTCAACAGTAGCCTAACCAATGTCCTGTACAGCTGCAACATGACCTCCCAACTCCTGTACACAATACTCTGACCAATAAAGGAAAGCATACCAAACGCCTTCTTCATTATCCTATCTACCTGCGACTCCACTTTCAAGGAGCTATGAACCTGCACTCCAAGGTCTCTTTGTTCAGCAACACTCCCTCGGACCTTACCATTAAGTGTATAAGTCCTGCTAAGATTTGCTTTCCCAAAATGCAGCACCTCACATTTATCTGAATTAAACTCCATCTGCCACTTCTCAGCCCACTGGCCCATCTGGTCCAGATCCTGTTGTAATCTGAGTAATCCTCTTCGCTGTCCACTACACCTCCAATTTTGGTGTCACCTGCAAACTTACTAACTGTACCTCTTATGCTCACATCCAAATCATTTATGTACATGACAAAAAGTAGAGGGCCCAGCACCAATCCTTGTGGCACTCCACTGGTCACAGGCCTCCAGTCTGAAAAACAACCCTCCACCACTACCCTCTTGTCTTCTACCTTTGAGCCAGTTCTGGATCCAAATGGCTAGTTCTCCCTGTACTCCATAAGATCTAACCTTGCTAATCAGTCTCCTATGGGGAACCTTGTCGAACGCCTTACTGAAGTCCATATAGATCACATCTACTGTTCTGCCCTCATCAATCTTCTTTGTTACTTCTTCAATAAACTCAGTCAAGTTTGTGAGACATGATTTCCCACACACAAAGCCATGTTGACTATCCAGAATCAGTCCTTGCCTTTCTAAATACATGTACATCCCATCCCTCAGGATTCCCTCCAAAAACTTGCCCACCACCGAGGTCAGGCTCATCGGTCTGTAGTTCCCTGGCTTGTCTTTACCGCCCTCCTTAAACATGTTTGCCAACCTCCAGTTTTCTGGCACTTCACCTGTGACTATCGATGATATAAATATCTCAGCAAGAGGCCCAGCAATCACTTTTCTAGCTTCCCACAGAGTTCTCGGGTACACCTGATCAGGTCCTGGGGATTTATCCACCTTTAACCATTTCAAGACATTCAGCACTTCCTCCTCTGTAATCTGAACATTTTGCAAGATGTCACCATCTATTTCCCTGCAGTCTATATCTTCCATATCCTTTTCCACAGTAAATACTGATGCAAAATATTCACTTAGTATCTCCCCCATTTTCTGTGGCTCCACACAAAGGCCACCTTGCTGAGGGGCCCTATTCTCAAGGAGAAAGTGAGGACTGCAGATGCTGGAGATCAGAGCTGAAAATGTGTTGCTGGAAAACGCAGCAGGTCAGGCAGCATTGAAGGAGCACGAGAATAGACGTTTCGGGCATGAGCCGAAACGTCAATTCTCCTGCTCCTTGGATGCAGCCTGACCTGCGCTTTTCCAGCAACACATTTTTGGGCCCTGTTCTCTCCCTAGTTACCCTTTTGTCCTTAATATATTTGTAAAGCCCCTTTGGATTCTCTTTAATTCTATTTGCCAAAGCTGTCTCATGTCCCCGTTTTGCCTTCCTGATTTCCCTCTTAAGTATACTCCTACTTTCTTTATACTCTTCGAAGGATTCACTCGATCTATCCTGTCTGTACCTGACATATGCTTCCTTCTTCTTCTTAACCAAATCCTCAATTTCTTTAGTCATCCAGCATTCCCTATACCTACCAGCCTTCCCTTTCACCCTGACAGGAATATACCTTCTCTGGATTCTTGTTATCTCATTTCTGAAGGCTTCCCATTTTCCAGCTGTCCCTTTACCTGCGAACATCTGCCTCCAATCAGCGTTCAAAAGTTCTTGCCTAATACCGTCAAAATTGGCCTTTCTCCAATTCAGAACTTCAACTTTTGACAATAGACAATAGGTGCAGGAGTAGGCCATTCAGCCCTTCGAGCCTGCACCACCATTCAATATGATCATGGCTGATCATTCCTAATCAATATCCTGTTCCTGCCTTATCTCCATAACCCTTGATTCCACTATCTTTGAGAGCTCTATCCAACTCTTTCTTAAATGAATCCAGAGACTGGGCCTCCACTGCCCTTTGGGGCAGAGCATTCCACACAGCCACCACTCTCTGGGTGAAGAAGTTTCTCCTCATCTCTGTCCTAAATGGTCGACCCCGTATTTTTAAGCTGTGTCCTCTGGTTCGGCACTCACCCATCAGCGGAAACATGTTTCCTGCTGCCAGAGTGTCCAATCCTTTCATAATCTTATACGTCTCAATCAGATCCCCTCTCAGTCTTCTAAACTCAAGGGTATACAAGCCCAGTCGCTTCAGTCTTTCAGTGTAAGGTAATCCCGCCATTTCAGGAATTGACCTCATGAACCTACGCTGCACTCCCTCAATAGCCAGAATGTCTTTCCTCAAATTAGGAGACCAGAATTGCAGACAGTACTCCAGGTGTGGTCTCACCAGGGCCCTGTACAGCTGCAGAAGCACCTCTTTGCTTCTATACTCAATTCCTCTTGTTATGAAGGCCAGCATGCTATTAGCCTTCTTCACTACCTGTGTACCTGCATGCTTGCCTTCATTGACTGGTGTACAAGAACACCCAGATCTCTCTGTACTGCCCCTTTACATAAATTGATTCCATAGAGGTAGTAATCTGCCTTCCTGTTCTTGCCACCAAAGTGGATAACCATACATTTATCCACATTAAACTGCATCTGCCATGCATCTGCCCACTCACCTAACTTGTCCAGGTCACCCTGTAATCTCCTAACATCCTCATCACATTTTACCCTGCCATCCAGCTTTGTATCATCAGCAAATTTGCTAATGTTATTGCTGATACCATCTTCTATATCATTCACATATATTGTAAAAAGCTGTGGTCCCAGCACGGATCCCTGCGGTACCCCACTGGTCACTGCCTGCCATTCCGAAATGGAGCCGTTTATCACTACCCTTTGTTTCCTATTAGCCAACCAATTTTCAATCCAATCTAGTACTTTGCCCCCAATACCATGCGCCCTAATTTTACTCACTAACCTCCTGTGTGGGACTTTATCAAAAGCTTTCTGAAAGTCCAGGTACACTACATCTACTGGATCTCCCTCGTCCAACTTCAGAGTTACATCCACAAAAAATTCAAGAAGATTAGTCAAGCATGATTTCCCCTTCATAAATCCATGCTGACTTTGTCCTATCCTGTTACTACTATCCAGATGTGCCGTAATTTCATCCTTTATAATAGACTCCAGCATCTTTCCCACCACTGAGGTCAGACTAACTGGTCTATAATTTCCTGCTTTCTCTCTCCCACCTTTCTTAAAAAGTGGTATAACATTAGCCACCCTCCAATCCTCAGGAACCGACCCGAATCTATCGAACTCTGGAAAATAATCACCAACGCATCCACGATTTCCTGAGCCACCTCCTTCAGTACCCTGGGATGTAGACCATCAGGCCCAGGAGACTTATCAACCTTCAGACCTAACAGTCTCTCCAACACCAAATTCCTGGCAAATATAAATTCCCTTAAGTTCAGGTCCTTCAGCCACTGTTACCTCAGGGAGATTGCTTGTGTTTTCCCCAGTGAACACAGATTTGAAGTACCCATTTAATTCTTCTGCCATTTCTTTGTTCCCAGTAATATATTCCCCTGTTTCTGTCTTCAAGGGCCCAATTTTTGTCCTAACCATTTTTTTGCCTTGCACATACCTAAAAAAGCTTTTACTATCCTCCTTTATATTCTTGGCCAGTTTACCTTCGTACCTCATTTTTCGTCTGCGTATTTCCTTCTTAGTAATCCTCTGTTGCTCTTTAAAAGCTTCCCAGTCCTCAGTTTTCCCACTTATCTTAGCTATGTTATACTTTTTCTCTTTTAACTTTATATGTTTCTTTACTTCCCTCGTCAGCCACGGCCGCCCATGCCTCCTCCTGGGATCTTTCTTCCTTTTAGGAATGAACTGACCCTGCAACTTCTGCATTATACACAGAAATATCCGCCATTGTTCCTCCACGGTCATCCCTGCTAAGGTATTGCACCATTGAACTTTGGCCAGCTCCTCCCTCATAGCTCCATAGTTCCCTTTATTCAACAGAAGTACTGTCACTTCCGACTGTACCCTCTCCCTCTCAAATTGCAGATTGAAGCTTAATGTATTATGGTCACTACTTCCCAATGGCTCCTTCACTTCGAGGTCTCTGACCAATTCTGGTTTGTTACACAATACCAGATCCAGAATTGCCTTCTCCCTGGTCGGCTCCAGCACCAGCTGCTCTAGGAATCCATCTCTGAGGCACTCCACAAAGTCTCTTTCTTGAGGCCCAATACCATCCTGATTCTCCCAGTCTACCCGCATGTTAAAATCCCCCATAACAACTGTAGTAACATCTTTGCGACAGGCCAATTTCAGCTCCTGATTCAACTTACATCCGACATCCAGACTACTGTTTGGGGGCCTGTCGATGACTCCCAAGAGGGTCTTTTTACCCTTAGTATTTCGCAGCTCTATCCACACTGACTCTACATCCCCTGACTCTAGGTCCCCCTGTGCAAGGGACTGAATATCCTCCCTTACCAACAAGACACCCCACCCCCTCTGCCCGTCAGTCTGTCCTTACGATAGCACGTGTAGCCTTGAATATTCATTTCCCAGGCCCTGTCCACTTGAAGCCACGTCTCAGTTATCCCCACAATATCGTATCTGCCAATTTCCAAAAGAGCCTCAAGCTCATCCATCTTATGTCTAATGCTTCGTGCATTCATGTATAGTATTTTTAATTTGTTACTGCTCTCACCCTTCCCATCAACCCCTATTTCACTCAAACTTACAGCATGATCCTTTTCTGAGTTTTCTGTCTCATTGATACAGTTGTCTTTCTTGACTTCTCTTGTTCTAACTTTCCCTTCAGTTTCCTTTTTAAACATCCAGTTTGTCCCCTCCCCCCCGCTACTTAGTTTAAATGTAGCGGTGTTGCAGTAGAAAACCTGCCTGCCAGAATGCTGGTCCCTAACCTATTAAGGTGCAAACCGTCTGTCTTGTAGAATTAATGCTTACCACAAAATATACCCCAGTGATCCAAGAATTTAAAACCTTGCTTCCTGCACCAGTTCCCCAACCACATGTTCAAGTCCATTATCTCCCTGTTTCTGGCCACACTAGCCCGAGGAACTGGAAGCAAACCGGAGATAACCACCTTGGACGTCCTGCTTTTCAGCCTTCTTCCTAGTTCTCCGAAGTCCCGCTGTAGTATGTTCCTCCTCTTCTTCCTGACATCATTTGTGCCGACATGTACCACCACCTCTGGCTCTTCACCCTCATCCTTGAGGATTTCCTGCACTCTGTCCGCGATGTCTTTCACCCTGGCACCAGGAAGGCAACACACCATCCTTAAATCCCGTCTGCTGCCACAAAAACCCCTGTCAGTTCCTCTCACGATGGAGTCCCCTATTACCACGGCTCTGTGCGATGTCTGACTCTTCCGCTCTGCCTCTGCGCCAACTTTTGATTGACAGACTTGGCCGCCTTGCGAACTGGCAGTGTCATCAGTCTCTACTGTTTCCAAAAGCTTCAACTTGTTCCTGACAGGTACTTCTCCCGGGGTCTCTTGCACCTGTCTCCTCTCTGCCTTCCTCATCGTCTGCTCTCTTCTGCTCTCTTCTGGCATGATTGGTGTAATAACCTCGCTGAAGGTCTTGTCCAGAAAGATCTCATTCTCTCGGATGAGCCTAAGGTCTTTGAGTTCTGTCGTCAGCGCTGCAATATGCTCGGTCAATTGCTGAATGTGCACACACTTTCCACACATATACGAGCCAGACACACCAGAGTCATTGACCTCTCACATCAAGCACGTAGCGCACTGAACCAGCTGGGCAGTCATGTCTTCACCCTCTTCAACTGTGGCGTAATCACTTCACTCAACCTCCTTGTCAAAGATTCCTGAGCTGAAGCCTCACTCTTCGATCTAAACTTCCTTAGACCCTCTTTTTGTGGCAAGTCTGTGGCCTATTAATTAAGGTTAGAGGAGGAGGGAGGGAGGGAGACCCTACTTTGTAGGACCTGGGGTTTAGAACACACCCACTCTAATAGCAATCACTTACCTTCCCGACCGGCTTTGCGCTCCGTCTGAACTTCTGCCCAGCTCCTGTCGCTCTCTGCTGCGAAAAGATCTGGTCTATCCTTTTCCATCACTATTTTAAAAAGAATAGAATTATGGTCACTGGCCCCAAAGTGCTTCCCCACTGACACCTCAGTCACCTGCCCTGCCTTATTTCCAAAGAGTAGGTCAAGTTTTGCACCTTCTCTAGTAGGTCCTACCTTGTTCTCTGCTATGTTCCTTCCTGCCCTGACTGTTTGACTCACTCCCTTACCCATATGTACATGTGTCAGATTGATTTTTTTTCTCAGTATTTCTCAGCCTTCGACGCTCCAGGAAAAACAGCCCCAGCCTATTCAGCTTCCCAGGTCATTACCATTAAGTGTATATGTCCTGACCTGATTTCAAATTAAATTAAATTCCATCTGTTCCTATCTGATCAAGGTCCCTGAAATAAACCTTTTCGCTGCCCACCTTTTCGCAAATTTCAACAGGCCCTTCGGCCCAACCAGTCTACACCGACCCTCCAAAGAGTAACCCACCCAGACCCATTCCCCTGTGATTAATGCACCTAACACTATGGGCAATTTAACATGGCCAACTCACCTGACCTGCACATCTTTGGACTGTAGGAGAAACCGGAGCACCCAGAGGAAACCCACGCAGACACAGGGAGAATGTGCACACAGGGAGAAACTCCACACAGACAGTTGCCCGAGGCTGGACTCGAATCTGGTACCCTGGTGCAGTGAGGCAGCAGTGCTAACCACTGAGTCACCGAAATCATTTATATAAGTGATGAAAAACTGTGGACCCAGCACACCACTGGTCTTCATTCTGAGAAGCAACCATCCTCCACCACCTGCTGTCTCCTACTTTCTAACCAGTTATATATCCAAATGGATTCTTCTCTCTTTATTCCATGTGATCCAACCCCTTGCTAATCAGTCTGCCATTGTGTACTGAAGTCCATATAGGCCCAATCCTCTTTGTCACATGTCATCTACATGCTTGGAGATATGACATTTGAGTTTTCTCATCTAAATCATTAATAGATGCTGTGAATAACTGGAGTCCAAACACTGATCCTTGTGGTACCACACTAGCTACTGGGTGCCACTCAAAAAAAAATGACTTGTTTACTCTGACACTTTGTTCCTATCTGCTGTCCAGTTCTGTATCCATGTCAATACACTACCCTTAATCCCATGTGCTTTAATTTTACATGGTAATCTCTTCCGAGGAACTTTCTAAATGCCTTCTCGGAGCTCAGGTAAACCACATCCACTGCCTTGTTATCAACTCTAAACGCTGTGTTCTTGAAACATTCCAGCAGGTTTGTGCAGGATGATTTCCCTTTTGTGAATCGTTGCTGACTGACTCTGTCCAATCCTGTCTCTGTTTACCAGTGTAAGGCTAACCTGTCTAATGTGTGTCATTCCATGGTTTAAATAGTGGAATTACATTAGCTATCCTGCAATCCATAGAAATTGTTCCAGAGTCTATAGAGTCTTAAAAGATGACCATCAGTTTTCTTTATTTAAATTCAAACCCATTCCACATTATAACTTGCCCTGTTTCTGATTGCAAGAGATTTGATTTCATTAATCTTGTTTCCTCCTCATATCCCTTGAGAAGCTTTTACAATTAGTTTGTATGTTCTCTGCAAGCCTAGATTTATACTTTACCTTTCCCCTCTTTAATCAATCCCTTCATCTTCTTTCGCTGAAACTGCTCTGAGCCTGCCATTGTCCCAGAGGATCCTAGGACTGCTGACTCATTAAAGAGAGAGATGAGTAAAGGTGCTTTACCATGAGGGTAACCATGGTGAAGAACGTAGGACTTTCATGGTGACCTCAACCAGTCCATGAATTGAGCATGTGCTATTGGCGTCACTCAGTATCACATACACACACTCCAGGAATGTCTCCTCAATGAAATTGTTACTGGTTTGATTTTCTCAGTCTATGTGCAAATTGAAGTCACCCATAATAACCATAAGACCACTAGATATAGCAGCAGAATTAGGCCATTTGCCCATCAGCTCTGCTCTGCCATTTGATTGTGGCTGATATGTTTCTCAATCCCATTCTCCTGCCATTTCCCATAAACATTTCCCTTACAAATCAAGAACCTATCTATCTTTGTCTTAAATATGTTTAATGATTTGGCCTCCACGGCACTGAAGTACACTACCTTTGGCTGAAGATACTCCTCCTGATCTCCGTTCTAAAAGGTTGATCTCCATTTGAGGTGTGTCCTTGAGCCCTAGTCTCCTCCACACCCATTCTATCCAGGCCTATCAGTATTCTGTAAGTTTCATTCATGTCCTCCTCACACTCCTAAGCTCTAGTACAGACCCAGAGTCCTCAACTGCTGCTTATATGACAAATCCTTAATCCCTGGCATCATTCTTGTCAACCACCTCTGGAGCCCCACTAATGCCAGCACTACATCCTTAGACATGGGGCCCAAAACTGCTCACCTTATTCCAAATGTTGTCTGACGAGAGCTGATAGAGCCTCAGCAGTACATCTCTGCTTTTGTATTCTAGGCTCCTTTGAAATAAATGTTAAAATAGCATTTGTCTTCCTTACTGCTAACTGAACTTCCATGTTAACCTTCCATGCATAACCTCACACTTTCCCACATAGCACTCCATTTGTCACTTGATCGCCTAACATATACAAGTCCTTCTGCAGCCTCCCTGCTTTCTCAACACTAACTGTCCCTCCACCTATCTTTATGTCAACTGCAAGCTGTGCAACAATGCCTCTATCCAGATTGTTAATGTATAACATGAATAGTTGCAGTCCCAACACTAAGCCCTACAGAACTCCATGAGTACCGGTTACCATCCTGAAAAAGACCTCTTTATTCCCTACTCTCTGCCTTCTGCCAGTCAGCCAATCCTCCATCCATGCCAATATCTTGTCACTAACACTATGGGATCTTATATAGCAGCCTCCTGTATGGCACCTTGTCAAATGCATTCTGAAAATCCAAATAGATCACATTCAGTGGCTCTACTTTGTCTGACTTGCTCGTTACCTCATCAAAGAATTCTAATAGATTTGTCAGGCATGGCTTCCTCTTGACAAAGCCATGCTGATGCTGCCCTGTTTTACCATGCACCTCAAAGTACTGTGCATCAAGCTGTGAGTAGGCTGTCATTATGCAAAACCCAAGTTTGGGTCAGTATTTACCAATGTTCCACCTGTCTCCTGTCTGGCCTCATCACCATGGCATGCTCCAAGTAGTTGGGCTCTCCTTGATCACTTTTACGTTGTGTAGAAATTTGTAAAAAAAAAACGCCTTTGACCACAAGTCCATCAGAGAATGGTCAGCACATAGCATCCTCAATCGCCTGCGGGAAAAGCAGAGAGTTGATTTTGTTGGGTGGTTCCCTGAGCAAACTGTCAAAGATGTCATAAAGATGTGCAGCATGGAAGCAGACCCCTCAGTCCAATTAGTCCATGCTGACCATATATCCTAAATAATTCTGGTCCCATTTGCCAGCACTTGGCCCATATCTTTCCTATTCATATGCCATCCAGATGCCTTTTAAATGCTGTAATTTAGATAAGATTCCCTACAGTGTGGAAACAGGCCCTTCAGCCCAACAAGTCCACACTGACCCTCCAAAGAGTAACCCACCCAGACCCATTTCCCTCTGACTAAATCACCTAGCACTATGGGCAATTTAGAATGGCCAGTTCACCTACCCTGCACATCTTTGGACTGTGGGAGGAAACCGGAGCACCCGGAGGAAACCCACGCAGACACTGAGAGAATGTGCAACTCCACCTCAACTCCTGCCCTCTCGATGGCAGCGTGCAGTTGTTCAGAGGGTCTGTCCAAGCATGAAGGATCACCACCAACCAAGTGACTTTTGGAATCTGCATTCAATTCTGATCTCCCTGCTATAGGAAAGATGCTGTGAAATTTGAAAGGGTTCAGAAAAGATTTACAAGGATGTTGCCAGGATTGGAGGGTTTGAGCTGTAGAGGGAGGCTGAATAGGCTGGGGCTGTTTTCCCTGGAGCAGTGGAGGCTGAGGGATGATCTTATAGAGATTTATAAAATCATGAGGGACATGGATAGGGTAAATAGACAACGTTGTTTCCCTGGGGTGGGGCAGTCCAGAATTAGAAGGAATAAGTTTAGGGTGAGAGGGGAAGATATAAAAGTGGCAACATTTTCATGCAGGGAGTGGTGCGTGTATAGAATGAGCTTCCAGAGAAAGCTTTCTGCCTCTGTGGATTTCAAGTCTGGGACCGATGTGTGAGAGGTGAGCTGTTGGGAGAGGGGAGAGGCAGACGGAATCAGTGAGGGGTCTCTCTCAGCCCCCCTCCCCCACCTCTCCAGTGTGTGAGAGGTGACGTTTTGGGAGAGGGTAGAGGCAGACAGAGGCAGTATGGGCTCTCTCTTGACTCCCCCACCCTCAGATGGTTACAAGTGAGACCTCCATAAAAACAGCCATTCTTTTATCACTTGATCCTCCCCGAAAACACAAACTGTTCTCCGTACCCCAATCACAAACTCTAGGCCACAGTCTATCTGTGACATATGCTTAAACCAGATTTGCAAGTTTCCCTTTTGCATTAGCATTTGCAGTTTAACCATTGTTATGCTGTATCTCAATCACACAATTTTCAATATACTCCACACTGGGTGAGATGTGCTGTAGGTAGAGAGAGCTGGGAGCTCACTGTTTGCATTGGGATTTGGGTGGAGAGCAGCCTTTGAGTGCAAGTATTTAAAATAGATCCTGGCAGCCATACAGGACAGGAGATGTGTATGAGGGTATCTGTCTGCCCGGAGAAAGTGAGGACTGCAGATGCTGGAGATCAGAGGTGAAAAATGTGTTGCTGGAAAAGCGCAGCAGGTCAGGCAGCATCCAAGGAGCAGGAGAATTGACGTATGTCGATTCTCCTGCTCCTTGGTTGCTGCCTGACCTGCTGCGCTTTTCCAGCAACATATTTTTCAGCTCAGTATCTGTCTGCCCATGTGTTTGAGAGAGATTGTGGGTACTATGAATTTCAATGTCAGTTTTGTTGCATAAACACCGCCCTCTCTCCCTCTAGCCTTCCCTGAACCAGTCAGGCTGAAGCAAAATCCTGGAGCAGGGTCTGTTCGTTATGGGAGAGAGGGAGTGTCAGAAACCCAAGACAGTTGGGACCCACTGGAATGGTGAGTATCTGTTGGGTTCCTAAGAAATAAGGAACGCGTCTGCAATCCTTTCAAATATCTAGCTTCATGTCTTCTTGTATATCGATTACCTGTACACAGTTGGAAGTTGAGATTTCTGCAGCAACAGCTCATGCTTTTTATATAGTTTTACTTGATCCTCCAGAGATTGCCAGTAACATTCAGTACATTCTGTTTATCTAGTTCATAATAACCTCCCATGACATACTCGCAAACTGTTCCCCACATCCTAACCACAAGACCTAGGCAACAGTCTGTTCGTCATGTCCTTTTATAACTGCTTCAAACTGACTTCCTTAGTTTCATCCACATCTGCATCTTTTCAATATGCACCACAGTGTCCCCTTCCCAGTCTCCCCTTAAAGCCTGTTCGTCTCTCCCAGACTTTTTGCTCTTCTCTCCCTCTCCAGGTCTCTCTGCCTCTCCCTTTATGGCTGTCCTCTTTTTTCACTCCTGTTTTATTGCCTCTCTCTTACATTGTCTATTTATCTCTCTGTTTCTTTCTTGTTCTTTAGTATTTCTGACTCTTACCTCTTCTTTCTGCCTTTGTCTCTGTTCCATCCCATTCTAGTTTCTTCCCCCTTTTTTTAATTCACTTGTCTTTTATCCCTCCTCCATCTCTGTGCAGACTGATGTCAGGTTTTAATTAGATTACTTACAGTGTGGAAACAGGCCGTTCAGCCCAACAAGTCCACACGACCCTCCGAAGAGCAACCCACCCAGACCCATTCCCCTACATTTACCCCTTCACCTAACACTCCAGGCAATTTAGCCTGGACAATTCACTTAACCTGCACATTTTTGGACTATGGGAGGAAACTAGAGCACCCGGATGAAATCCACGCAGACACGGGGAGAATGTGCAAACTCCACATAGACAGTTGCCTGAGGCGGGGAATGAACCTGGGTCTCTGGCACTGTGACGCAGCAATGCTAACCACTGAGCCACTGTGCAGTCCCCTTTAACATGGCCAATTCACCTGACCTGCGCATTTTTGGACTGTGGGAGGAAATCCACGAAGACACAGGGAGAATGTGCAAACTCCACACAGACAGTCGCCCAAACCTGGGACCCTGGTGCTGTGAGGCAGCAGTGCTAACCACTGAGCCACCGTGCTGCCCCTCCACAAATTATACACTCCCACAATAATGCAGACATCTGCCAAGTTTTTGTAGTCTCCCCAATATTGCTCCCTTTCTCAAATGTGTCTCACACTCCCTGCTGCCCACTGTTTGCATTCCCCCAAAATGGATACACCATTTTGGCCCTCCCCTGAGGTAAAGCACCCCCCACAAAACCTGGAAGTGCACCCAGCACATTTTGCCTCTCCCCAAACATTGTCACCCCTTGGACATGGTGCTCCATTCCCCTTTTTTATGCACCCATTCCCAGTTTTGTGCCCCCAATCTTGTGCCTACCCCTCAGTTTTACATCCCCGATATTGTTCCTTTTTGTAGCCCCCACAATTTTGCCATCCCAAATTATGCACTGCCTCATTTTGCCCCAACACCCACAAGACTAAGCCCATCCAAAGATTTTGCACCCCGCCACATTTTGTACCCCTACCAAATTTTGTGTTCAAAATATTGACCCCCAAAATATTGCACTCCCTGAATTTGCCCTATCCCCATTTATGCAGCCGTCCCTAACTCTGCCCCCTATTTCATGACCCCATATATACCACCCCTAGGTTTTACCAATACTCCACAAAGGATTTCCCACAAATTGTGCACCTTGCCAAATGTTACCTCCACCCCAATTATGCGGCTGTCCCCGTTATGCTCCCCTATAATTAGCAGCCGGCCCCCCAAAGTACTTTGCAATCGTTAAGTTCCCCCTATTATTGTGCCCCCAAATTATGCACCTCCATAAATGTCCTCCCCTCAAGTTTGGCACTCACCACCTCCCTCCAAATTTTTGACCTACCCCCAAATGTTGCCCCTGCCCCATACTTGTGCCCGTTCCCAGTTTACACTCACATCATGTTTGGCACTGCCATTCCCTTCATTACACAGCATCCTGTTTTAGCCCCCTTCCATTCACACCTCCACACCCCCCCCCCCCCCCCCCCCGCCAAAGTTTACACCTCTGAAGTTCACCCCTGATTTTTAAATGACCCAAACCCTTTGATTAAACCAGGCTGAACCCCCTCGATTCAATTCCACATTCTAACTCATTCCTGGGTATCTGTTATTTCATACAAAACCATCTTGAACCCTTGATTAGTTTCCAGCTGGTAACTGACTCTTGTGATTCTGTTATGATGTGTTAACTCCAGGAAGGGTAAGAGAGGTAGGCAGCTAGAGCAGGAGTCTTTTGTGGATATACCCATTGCAAACAGGTATGCTGTTTTGGAAAATATAGGGGGTGATGGATTCTCAGGGGAACGTAGCACAAACAGCCAAGTTTCTGGTATTGAGACTGGCTCTAATGCAACGAGGGTTACGTCGGCTTCCAAGAGATCAATTGTGTTAGGGGATTCTGTAGTCCGAGGTACAGACAGACGTTTCTGTGGCCAGCAGAGAAAAAGCAGAATGGTGTGTTGTTTCCCTGGTGCCAGGATCAAGGATATCTAAGAGAGGGTGCAGAATGTTATCACGGGGGAGAGGGGCCAGCAGGAGGTTATTGTCCACATTGGAACCAACGACATTGGAAGGGAAAAGGTTGAGACTCTGAAGGGAGATTACAGAGAGTTAGGTAGAATTTTAAAAAGGAGGTCCTCAAGAGTAGTAATATCTGGATTACTCCCAGTGCTACGAGCTAGTGAGGACAGGAATAGGAGGATAGAGCAGATGAATGCATGGCTGAGGAGCTAGTGTGTGGGAGAAGGATTCACATTTTTGGATCATTGGAATCTCTTTTGGGGTAGAAGTGACCTGTACAAGAAGGCCGGATTGCACCTAAATTGGAAGGGGACTAACATACTGGCAGGGAAATTTGCTAGAACTGCTTGGGAGGATTTAAACTAGTAAGGTGGGGAGGTGGGACCCAGGGTGATAGTGAGGAAAGAGATCGATCTGAGACGGGTACAGCTGAGAACAGAAGTGAGTCAAACAGTCAGGGCAGGCAGGGACAAGGTAGGACTAATAAATTAAACTGCATTTATTTCAATGCAAGGGGTCTAACAGGGAAGGCAGATGAACTCAGGGCGTGGTTAAGAACATGGGACTGGGATATCACAGCAATTACGGAAACATGGCTCAGGGATGGGCAGGTTTGGCAGCTGAATGTTCCAGGATACAAATGCTACAGGAAGGATAGAAAGGGAGGCAAAAGAGGAGGGGGAGTGGCATTTTTGATAAGGGATAGCATTACAGCTGTGCTAAGGGAGGATATTCCCGGAAATACATCCAGGGAAGTTATTTGAGTGGAACTGAGAAATAAGAAAGGGATGATCACCTTATTGGGATTGTATTATAGAACCCCAATAGTCAGAGGGAAATTGAGAAACAAACTTGCAAGGAGATCTCAGCTATCTATAAGAATAATAGGGTAGTTATGGTAGGGGATTTTAACTTTCCAAACATCGACTGGGACTGCTATAGTTTTAAAGGTTTAGATGGAGAAGAATTTCTTAAGTGTGTACAAAACAATTTTCTGATTCAGTATGTGGATGTACCTACGAGAGAAGGTGCAAAACTTGACCTACTCTTGGGAAACAAGGCAGGGCAGGTGACTGAGGTGTCAGTGGGGGAGCACTTTGGGACAGTGACCATAATTCTATTCGTTTTAAAATAGTGATGGAAAAGGATAGACCAAATCTAAAAGTTGAAAATCTAAATTGGAGAAAGGCCAATTTTGACCGTATTAGGCAAGAACTTTTGAACGCTGATTGGAGGCAGATGTTCACAGGTAAAGGGATGGCTGGAAAATGGGAAGCCTTCAGAAATGAGATAACAAGAATCCAGAGAAAGTATATTCCTGTCAGGGTAATAGGGAAGGCTGTTAGCTATAGGGAATGCTGGATGACTAAAGAAATTGAGGGTATGGTTAAGAAAAAGAAGGAAGCATATGTCAGGTATAGACAGGATAGATCGAGTGAATCCTTAGAAGAGTATAAAGAAAGTAGGAGTATACTTAAGAGGGAAATCAGGAGGGCAAAACGGGGACATGGGATAGCTTTGGTAAATAGAATTAAGGAGAATCCAAAGGGGATTTACAAATATATTAAGGACAAAAGGGTACCTATGGAGAGAATAGATTAGATTACTTTACAGTGTGGAAACAGGCCCTTCGGCCCAACAAGTCCACACCAACCCGCCGAAGCGCAACCCACCCATACCCCTACATTTACCCCTTACCTAACACTACGGACAATTTAACATGGCCAATTCACCTGACCTGCACATCTTTGTGACTGTGGGAGGAAACCGGAGCACCCGGAGGAAACCCACGCAGACACGGGGAGAATGTGCAAACTCCACACAGTCAGTCGCCTGAGGCGGGAATTGAACCCGGGTCTCTGGCGCTGCGAGGCAGCAGTGCTAACCACTGTGCCACCGTGCCGCCCACAATAGGGCCCCTCAAAGATCAGAAAAGCGGCCTTTGTATGGGGGAGATACTAAATGAATATTTTGCATCAGTACTTACTGTGGAAAAGGAAATGGAAGATATAGACTGTAGAGAAATAGATGGTGACATCTTGCAAAATGTCCAGATTACAGGGGAGGAAGTGCTGGATGTCTTGAAACGGTTAAAGGTGGATAAATCCCCAGGACCTGATCAGGTGTACCCGAGAACTCTGTGGGAAGCTAGAGAAGTGATTGCTGGGCATCTTGCTGAGATATTTGTATCATCGATAGTCACAGGTGAGGTGCCGTAAGACTGGAGGTTGGCAAACGTGGTGCCACT
Source organism: Chiloscyllium plagiosum (assembly GCF_037043375.1). Taxonomy (NCBI): domain Eukaryota; kingdom Metazoa; phylum Chordata; class Chondrichthyes; order Orectolobiformes; family Hemiscylliidae; genus Chiloscyllium; species Chiloscyllium plagiosum. The sequence goes on along the minus strand of NW_028270184.1, from coordinate 16,916,560 downwards.
GTTTAAGAAGGGTGGTAAGGACAAGCCAGGGAACTATAGACCAGTGAGCCTGATCTCGGTGGTGGGCAAGTTGTTGGAGGGAATCCTGAGGGACAGGATGTACATGCATTTGGAAAGGCAAGGACTGATTCGGGATAGGCAACATGGCTTTGTGCGTGGGAAATCATGTCTCACAAACTTGATTGAGTTTTTTGATGAAGTAACAAAGAAGATTGATGAGGGCAGAGCAGTAGATGTGATCTATATGGACTTCAGTAAGGCGTTCGACAAGGTTCCCCATGGGAGACTGACTAGCAAGGTTAGATCTCATGGAATACAGGGAGAACTAGCCATTTGGATTCATAACTGGCTCAAAGGTAGCAGACAGAGGGTGGTGGTGGAGGGTTGTTTTTCAGACTGGAGGCCTTTGACCAGTGGAGTGCCAGAAGGATCGGCGCTGGGCCCTCTACGTTTTGTCATTTACATAAATGATTTGGATGCGAGCATAAGATGTACAGTTAGTAAGTTTGCAGATGACACCAAAATTGGAGGTGTAGTGGACAGCGAAGAGGGTTACTCAGATTACAACAGGATCTTGATCAGATGGGCCAATGGGCTGAGAAGTGGCAGATGGAGTTTAATTCAGATAAATGTGAGGTGCTACATTTTGGGAAAGCAAATCTTAGCAGGAGTTATACACTTAATTGTAAGATCCTAGGGAGTGTTGCTGAACAAAGAGACCTTGGAGTGCAGGTTCATAGCTCCTTGAAAGTGGAGTCGCAGGTAGATAGGATAGTGAAGAAGTCGTTTGGTATGCTTTCCTTTATTGGTCAGAGTATTGAGTACAGGAGTTGGGAGGTCATGTTGCAGCTGTACAGGACATTGGTTAGGCCACTGTTGGAATATTGCGTGCAATTCTGGTCTCCTTCCTATTGGAAAGATGTTGTGAAACGTGAAAGGGTTCAGAAAAGATTTACAAGGATGTTGCCAGGGTTGGAGGATCTGAGCTACAGGGAGAGGCTGAACAGGCTGGGGCTGTTTTCCCTGGAGTGTCGGAGGCTGAGGGGTGACCTTATAGAGGTTTACAAAATTATGAGGGGCATGGATAGGATGAATAGGCAAAGTCTTTTCCCTGGGGTGGCGGAGTCCAGAACTAGAGGGTTTAGGGTGAGAGGAGAAGATATAAAAGAGACCTAAGGGGCAACCTTTTCACGCAGAGGGTGCTACGTGTATGGAATGAGCTGCCAGAGGATGTGGTGGAGGCTGGTACAATTGCAACATTTAAGAGGCATTTGGATGGGTATATGAATAGGAAGGGTTTGGAGGGATATGGGCCGGGTGCTGGCAGGTGGGACTAGATTGGGTTGGGATACCTGGTCAGCATGGACGGGTTGGACCAAAGGGTCTGTTTCCATGCTGTACATCTCTATGACTCTATTCTTTATGCATAAACCGTTCTGAAGCTCTTGATTGGATTCCAGTCTGTATTTCACTCCTGTGCATCTGGTATTCTGTGTATAAACAACTCCTGATCTCCTTAGATTCTAGTCTCTAACTCACTCCGGGTAATTTATTATAGAACATGGAACAGTACAGCTTCCTCTGAGCCCCTCAATTAGATTCTAATCTAATTCACTCCCAGGTATCTCTTATTCAACATGTAAACCATGCTGAACCCACTTGATTAGATTCCAGTCTGTAACTCACTCCTGTGTATCTGTGACTGAGCCATAAACCACCTCAAAACCCTCAATGAGATTCAATGCTTTCTCATTCTTGAGTATCTGTTCTGAAAAGAAACAATTGCTGGAAATCACACTGCGTCAGGCAGTTTCCATTGAGAGAGAGAGAGAGAGAGAGAGAGAGCAAGCTAACATCTTGAGTCTGGGTGACTCTTCATCTGAGCTGGTGAAGTGTGGTGGAGGTTAGGGTCCTAAGAGAGAAAGGAAAGGGAAAGCAGATTAAGTTATCGGAAACACAAACAGAAATTGCTAGAAAGGATCAGCAGATCTGGAAGCGTCTATGAGGAGAAATCAGAGGTAACGTTGTGGGGCCAGTGACCCTTCCGCAGAGCTGATGGTAGCTGGGAAAATGTCAGTTTATATACAGAAGATAGGGTGGGGGAGGGGTTAAGGAGACAAGGATAGGTGGGGATAAAGCCCAAAGAGAGGGAAGAATGGTTGAATAGACAAAGAAGTGGATAACAATCTGTCTAGCAGGGTGAATAGCTGTTAATGGAGAGTGTTAGTGGCTATCAATAGGTTTTTTGTAATGGCTATGTGATAATAAGGCCTGGTGTGTGGAGGTGGGGGCTAAGACGTGGGTGAGTTCAGGCCCAAAATTATTTACTCTGTATTGAGATCAGAAGGTTGTAGAGTTCCCAAGTGGAAATAAAGGTCTTCCTACTTGTGCTGATCTTCACTGGAGTACTGCAGCAAGCCTGAGACAGATGTTGGCCGGGGAACATGGTGGGGTGTTAAAGTGGCAGAAAGTGAGGACTACAGATGCTGGAGATCAGAGCCAAGATTAGTGTGCTGCTGGAAAAGCACAGCAGGTCAGGCAGCATCCGAAGAGCAGGAAAATCGACGTTGCAGGCAGGAGCCGTTCATCAGGAAACTGTTAAAGTGGCAGGAAGCTCAGGGTTTTTTTTGAGAGCAGAAGATGGATGTCTATGCTTTGTTTCCCCAATGTAGAGGAGATCACATTGTGAGCAGCAAATAAGGTTGGCTAGATTGTGGGAGGTACAGGTAAAGTGCTGCTCCACCTGGAAGATGTGTTTGGGTGCTTGGATATTGGGGAGGGAGGAGATAAATGGCCAGGTGTTATACCTTCGGCCGTTGAAGGGAAAGGGGCTGTGGAAGGAAGGAATGTGAGAAGAGTGGACTAGAGTGCTCCGGAGGGAATGGTCCCTGTGTAAGACGGACAAGGGAAGGGAGGGGGATATGTGTCTGGTGGTGGAAATGATGGTATTCTGCATATGAATGCTGTTGGCAAGTACAAGGGAAACCTATCACTGTTGGGGGATGGAAGAGAGAGGGTGAGGGTGGAAGTGCAGGAGATGGGTCAGACCCAGTTGAGAGCCCTGTTGTCAGAGGTGCTGGGGAATCCTCATTGAGGAAGAAGTTGGACATCTAAGAGGCTCCTTTGTCAAAGTTGGTCTTATCGGAACATATGTGACGGAGACGGGGGAACTGGGAGGATGGAATGAAAGCAGGGTGCGAGGATGTATAGCCCAGGTTGATGTGGGAGGCGGTGGGTTTATAGTGGATATTAGTGGCCAGTCTATCCCAAAAAATGACAACAGATGTCGAGGAAACAATGGGAAGAGTCAGAGATAGACCAGGTGAAAGTAATGTCAAGGTGGAAATTGGAAGAGAAATCAAGAAACTTTTACAATTCCAGACGAGAGAGGGAAGCAGCATATAAACGGGGATTTCCCCACCTCCCATCAGTTTCTGAGGAAGGGTCACCAGACCCGAAATGTTCACTCTTATTTCTCTTCATAGATTCTGCCAGACCCTACTGAGCCTTTCTACCACCTTGTGGTTTTGTTTCTGATTCCCAGCATCTGCAGTTCTTTTGGTTTTTATGAAGTTCTCAGAATGTGAGAATGGCAGAGCAATGGTATGTCTCACTGTCAGACTGGTAAGGACAGAGAGTCCCACTGGGAAGCAGGAAGGGGACAGAGGACACGGTGACGGGGATGGCGAAGGGACAGGGCTACAAGGGGAAGGGGAGGGGACACTGTGATGAGGGGAGGGGTTAGGGTGACGGGAGGAGGGGACATGGGAGAGGGGGAGAGGACAAGGTGGTGGATGAGGGGATAGGGTGACGGGGGATCCTGGTGAGGGGGAACATGGTGATGTGGGAAGGGGGAGGGAACACAGTCCGGGGGACGGGGGCGGGGTCAGGGTGACGGAGCAGGGGATACGATGATGCTTAGAGGAGGAGGGGTAAGGATTTTGGGAGTGTGGACATGGTGACGGTGAGGGGGGGGAAAGTGATGGGGGGGAGGGAGAGGGGAAATGGTGATGGGGGAAAGGGACAGAGGACAAGTGGCGGCCAGAGGGGTGGAGACATGGTGAAAGGGGAGGGAACACTGATGGAGGGAGGGGACACGGTGACGTGGGGGAGGGGACAGGGTGACAACTGGGGATGGGGAGAGAGGACGCGGTGAGGAGACACTGGGGGAAGGGGACAAGTTCGCTCACTTTCTTGCAGATGTCCTGCTGCCGCACATTCTTATGATGTGGATGAGCTGGTGTTGGACTGGGGTGGACAAAGTTAAAAATCACACAACACTAGGTTATAGTCCAATAGGTTTCTTTGGAAGCACCAGCTTTCGGAGCGCTGCTCCTTTGTCTGCTAGCTGTGGAGTAGGACCATTAGGCACAGAATTTATAGCAAAAGCTTATAGTGTCATGCAACTGAGATGATATATTGAACAAATCGAAATTGCTGTTAAGTCTTTCATCTTTTCGAATTGGTTGCAGGTTTCAGTTCATTAACATATAAATCCCAGAACGACTTTCAAGTCACATTCTCGAGATTGGGGCAGCACGGTGGCTCAGTGGTTAGCACTATTGCCTCACAGCACCAGGGTCCCAGATTCAATTCCAGCCTCGGGTGACTGTCTGTGTGGAGTTTGCACATTCTACCTGTGTCTGCGTGGGTTTCCCCCGGGTGCTCCGGCTTCCTCCCACAATTCAAAGATGTGCAGGTAGGTGAATTGGCCATGTTAAATTGTCCATAGTGTGAGGTGCTTTAGTCAGAGTGAGATGGGTCTGGGTGGGTTACTCTTTGGAGGGTCGGTGTGGACTGGTTGGGCTGTAGGGCCTGTTTCCACACTGTATGTAATCTAATCATATCTCAATGTTTTATACAAAAAAGTGACATCTCAGCTCAGACAATACATTAGAGGTGTGAGGTTAAGGTCTGCCTGTATCCCAAAATTGAGTCAGACTGGTTCTATTCCCAACATAGGAATTTATAAAATATTATATGGATTGACTGGCTGCAAATTGTAGGTAAAAACAAGGACTGCAGATGATGGAAACCAGAGTCTAGATTAAAGTGGTGCTGGAAAAGCACCGCAGGTCAGGCAGCATCCTGCTGCAAATATAAATTCACTCCATAGATTTATATGTATGTGCATGGGAGAGGGGGAGACAGTGTGTGCATGTGAATGTGAGAGTGTGTTTGTGTGCGCGCAAGCTTGGTGAAGTGAGTGTGATGGAGTATAAGCCTGTGAGAGGGCGTATGCATGGGTGTGAGTATGTGGGGGGTGTATTTCTGTGTATGAGAGAGGGTCTGCGTGTGTGAGTGTATAGTGCAGTGGGGTCACCTGTAGTGTGACATGAACCCGAAGTCTCGGTTGAAGCTATCAGCCTCTGCTCAGCCACTCTGCATTGTTGTGTATCCCAAAGTCCACCTTGGAGGATGGTCACCCAAAGATCCGAGGCCAACATTGGCTGAGTCACATGAGTACCTGCTGTGTATGTGGTGGGTACTGTCCCCACTTGTAATGGTGATATCCATGCCTATCCTCTGACACATCTGGCAGTGGTTGCCATGACAGGGTTATATGGTGCTGTCATCGATGTTGTCCTGGGTGGTTTGCTGCGAACAATGGTTTGTTTAAGGTTTGGTGCTTGTTTAATGGAAAGAGGTGGAGGCAGAGGGTAGGTCTTGGCAAGGTACTCATCCTCACTCATCATGTGTTGCAGGCTGAGAAGAACGTAGTGCAGTTTCTCCGTTCCTGGGAAGTACTGGACAATGAAGGGTACCCTATCGGTTGCAGTTCATGTCTGTCTCCTGAGGAAGTCATTACAGTTTCTCACTGTGGCACATCAGAACTGGCGATTGATGAGTTGAGTATCGTACCCTGTCCTTAAGAGGGCATCCTTGAGCACCTTCGGGTGTCCGTCATGTTCCTCCTCATCTGAACAGATCCAGTGTATGTTTAGGGCTTGTCCATAGGGGGTGGCTGTTTTAATATGTTTTGGGTGGAAGCTAGAGAAGTGCAGCATCGTGCGGTTATCCATGGGTTTGCGGCAGAGTGTGGTACTGAGGTGCCTTGATGAAGATGCATGTGTCCAAGAATGAGACAGATACCAAAGAGTAGTCCATGGTAAGTCTGATAGTGGGATGAAATTTGTTGTTATCACTGTGTAGTTGTTTCAGTAACCTCTTGCCATGGGTCCAGAGGAAGAAAATGTCGTCAATATACATGTTGTATGGTGTTGATTGGAGGTCCTGTGCAGCAAGGAAGTCTTGTTCGGACCTGTGCATGAAAATGTTGTGTATTGGGGTGCAAAGTTGGTCCCCATGGCTATTCCATGTGACTGGATGAAGTGCTGGTTGTCAAAGGTGAAAACGTTGTGGTCGAGAATGAAGTGGATGAGTTGTAGGATGGCGCTCGAAGATTGGCAGTTGTTGGTATTGAGTACTGAGGTTATTGCCCTGATGTCGTCATTATGGGGAATACTGGTGTAGAGTGCTGAAACATCCATTGTGATAAGGAATGTTCCTGGTTCGAATGGTCCGTGGGTGCTGTGTTTCTGTAAGAAATCTGTAGTGTCGCAATAGAGGCTGGTGGTCCCTTTGCCTGATATAATGGGACAACCAGGTGTGTTGGCTTTGTGTATCTTTGGAAGGCAGTAGAAATCCCCAACACGAGACATACTTGGGATGAGAGTGCGTAGGGATCCCTGAAGGACTGAATCAAAAGTCTTGATCAATATGTTTAGTTCACAAATGTGTTCTTTGGTCGGATCAGCCAGTAGTTGCATAGGACCTGTGTGAGAACCTCTCGGACGATGTCAAAGGCAACTTGAAACCCACTGTATAGGGGACCACCAGCTTCTGTTGTGACACTGCAGATTTCTCACAGAAACTCAGCACCCACGGGCCAGTCAAACTGGAAACATTCCTCGTCACAATGCACATTTCAGCACTGTACACCAGCATTGGCCACGATGTTAAAAATCACACAACACTAGGTTATAGTCCAACAGGTTTAATTGGAAGGACTAGCTTTCTGAGCGCTGCTCCTTCACCAGAACCACCTGATTAAAGAGCAGTACTCCGAAAGCTAGTCTTTCCAATTAAACCTGTTGGACTATAACCTGGTGTTGTGTGATTTTTAAACTTTGTACGCCCCAGTCCAACACCAGCATCTCCAAATCAATCCCCACGATGACGACATCAGGGCAACAGCCTCCGTACTCAATACCAACAACTGCCAGTCTCCAAGCATCGTTCTACAACTCATCCAATTCATCCTCGACCACCTTTGACAACCAGTTCTTCATCCAAACACACAGAACAGCCATGGGGACCTAATTTGCACCCCAATACGATTAGTGGGTTGGGGGCCCGAGGGAAGAGCGGGAATGGTCAGTGGTCTGGTAGCCCAAAGGGGGAGCGGGAATGGTCAGTGGGCTGTAGACCCGAGAGGGGAGCGGGAATGGTCAGTGTGCTGGAACACGAGAGGGGAGCGGGAATGGTCAGTGGGCTGGAGCCCCAAAAGGGGAGCGGGGATGGTCAATGCGCTGGAGGACTTGGGGGAAGCGGGGACAGTCAGTGGGCTTGGGCACAAGTGGAGCGGGGACAGTCAGTGGGCTGGAAGCCCGAGGGGGGAGAGGGGACGGTCAGTGGGCTGGAGGCCCGAGGGGTTGTGGGACAGTCAGTGGGCTGGAGGCCTGAGGGGAGAGAGGGGACGGTTGGTGGGCTGGGGGCCCTGAGGGGGGAGTGGGTCGATCAGTGGGCTGGGGGCCCTGAGGGGAAGAGGGGACGGTCAGTGGGCTGGAGGCCCAAGGGGAGTGGGACGGTCAGTGGACTGGAGGCCTGAGGGGAGAGAGGGGACAGTCAGTGGGCTGGAGGCCTGAGGGGGAGAGGGGATGATAAATTGGTGGGAGGCTCAAGGGGAGGGGGAACAGTCAATGGGCTGGAGGCTATGAAGGAAAGTCCGGATGGTCAGTGGGCTGGGGACCCCAAGGGGGAGAGGGGATGGTCAGTGGACTGGGGACCCGAGGGTGGATGGTCAATGGGCTGGAGGCCCAAGGCGAGCAGGATGGTCAGTGGGCTGCGGGCCCCGAGGGAAAGAGGGGACATTCAGTCAGCTGGGTGCCCCAAGGGGGGAGAGGGGATGGTCAGTGGGCTGGGGGCCCGAGGGGAAGAGAGGACAGTCAGTGGACTGGGGGTCCGAAGGGAGTGGGACGATCAGTGGGCTGGAGGCCCAGAGTGGGGAGCAGGGACGGTCAGTTGGCTGTGGGCACAGAGGGGGGAAGCGGGTACAGTCAGTGGGCTGGGAACCCGAGGGGGGAGCGGGGATGGTCATTGGGCAGGGGGTCCCCAGGGTGGAGTGGGGACGGCCAGTGTGCTGGGGACCCGAGCGGAGAGAGGGGACGGTCATGGGATGGGGATCCTGAGGGGGGAGAGGAGACGGTCAGTGGGCTAGGGGCCCCTACTGGGGAGAGGGGACGGTCAGTGGGATGGGGCCCAAGGGGGGAGAGGGGACGGTCAGTGGGTTGGGGCATGAGCGGGGAGAGGGGACGGTCAGTGGGCTGGGTGCCCCTAGCGGGGAGAGGGGGCGGTCAGTGGGATGGGGCCCGAAGGAGGAGAGGGGCGGTCAGTGGGCTGGGGGCGCCTAGGGGGTAGAAGGGACGGTCAGTGGGACGGGGATAGAGGGGACAGTCAGTGGGATGGGGGACAGGGGATGGTAGGTGGGCTAGGGCCCGAGGGGGGAGAGGGGATGGTAAGTGGGCTGAGGGTCCCTAGGGAGGTGAGGGGACGGTCAGTGGGCTGGGGGCCCAAACGGGAGAGAGGGGATGGTCAGTGGGCTGTGGGCCCTGAGGGGAGAGAGGGGACGGTCAGTGGGCCAGGGGCCCTGAGGGGTGGGGAGTGGGTCGATCAGTGGGCTGGGAGACTTGAGTGAGAGGGGACGATCACTGGGTTGGAGTCGCTGAGGGGAAGAGGGGACAGTCAGTGGACTGGGGACCCCGAGGGGGAGAAGGGATGGTCAGTGGGCTGGGGAGAGTGGGGACGGTCAGTGGGATGGGGCCCGGAGAGCGGAGAGAGGACGGTCAGTGGCCTGGGGGCCCCTAGGGGTGAGATGGGATGGTCAGTGGGATGGGGCCCGAGGGGGGAAAGGGGACGGTCAGTGGGCTGGGGGCCCCGAGGGGGGAGAGGGGACGGACAGTGGGCTGGGGGCGCCGAGGGGAGAGAGGGACGGTCAGTGGGCTGGGGGCCCTGAGGGGAGAGAGGGGATGGTCAATGGGCTGGGGGCCCCAAGGGAAGAGAGGGAACGGTCATTGGGCTGGGGACCCTGAGGGAAGAGAGGGGACGGTCAGTGAGCTGGGGGCCCTGAGGGGAGAGAGGGGATGGTCAATGGGCTGGGGGCCCCAAGGGAAGAGAGGGAACGGTCATTGGGCTGGGGACCCTGAGGGAAGAGAGGGGACGGTCAGTGAGCTGGGGTCCTTGAGGGGAGAGAGGGGACAGTCAGTGGGCTGGGGGGAGTGGGGACGGTCAGTGGGATGGGGCCCGGAGAGGGGAGAGGGGACGGTCAGTGGCCTGGGGACCCCTAGGGGTGAGAGGGGATGGTCAGTGGGATGGGGCCCGAGGGGGGAAAGGGGACGGTCAGTGGGCTGGGGGCCCCGAGGGGAGAGAGGGGACGGACAGTGGGCTGGGGGCCCCGAGGGTAGAGAGAGGACGGTCAGTTGGCTGGGGGCCGCGAGGGAAGAGAGGGGACGGTCATTGGGCTGGGGGCCCCAAGGGGAGAGAGGGAACGGTCATTGGGCTGGGGACCCTGAGGGAAGAGAGGGGACGGTCAGTGAGCTGGGGTCCTTGAGGGGAGAGAGGGGACGGTCAGTGGGCTGGGTCCCAGAGGGGAGTGGGATGGTCAGTGGGTTGGGGGCCCGGAGGGGTGAGAGGGGACAGTGTGTGTAAGCCCGCTGCACGATCTACTGCATGTCATTTACAGAAAGACCGTAATGTTTATCTTTTTAAATTTAGTTCTTATTTTTCTAACCTATGCAATGAATATCTGAAAGGTAATGTAACTTTTTATCTCTCTACTTTGTGTCGACAATTTGTACCTCAGTTTTGAGAAACACAGGAAATGACATCACTAACCCAAGGAAGCCTAAACACATAAATAAAAAACAGGCCATATAAGCAGTGCTTCACTGGAGATTCACTAATGATGTTACCTAGTATGGTGGCGAAATGTCCAAAACTGAACCTTCCAGCTCAGTGAGCAAACTGACATCCACATCCATGTGGCCAAGATTTGTACCTCGGTACCTTGTATCTAAGATGGCACCATGTAGGGGTGACATTATAAACCTTTCACTGTACTCTGCTAAGTGAGTACATGTGGCAATAAATCTCATTTATTGTGTCTCTTGGCACAGGATTACTGCGCATGCCCCCTGCTGTCCACTGTCCCCTACAATAATGAAGTCTTCCCTAACTGGAAGGGAACATTCCTGCCTGGTGATTGTTGTGCGGTGTCCATTCATCTGTTGATGTAGTGTCTGCATATTCTCACCAGTGTACCATGCCTTGGGGCGACCTTGCCTGCAGTGTATGAGATAGATAATGTTGGCTGAGTCACATGAGTACCTACCACATTCATGGTGCATTATGATAGTAGTAGCCATGTTGATGGTGTGGTACATCTTGCAGAAGTTGCCATAGCAGGGTTATGTGGTGTTGTGGTCCTGAAGGCTGGATAGTTTGCTGCAAATGATGGTCTGTTTAAGTTTTGGTGATTGTTTGAAGGCGAGAAGTGGAAGTATACACAAGATCTTTATCGTCATTGACAATATGTTGAAGGCTGCAAAGAACATGAGTTAATTTCTCCACTCCTGGGGAAGTATTGGGCGATGAAGGGTACTCTATCAATCATGTCTTGTGTCTGTCTTCTGAGGAGGGAATTGCGGTTTTTTGCTGTGGCACATCAGAACTGGCAATCGATGAGTTGAGCGTTGCGTGCTCTCTGCTCTGTGTGACTACTCCATTTACTGTGAATGATGAGCTCATCCCAGGGCAGCGAGTGGAAGGATCCCACCACTAACCTCAATGGGGCCCGCCTGATTGACGGCAGGTCTAGACCAATAGAAGGAGAGTGGGCGGGTCTGGCAGACGTGGGTGCACTGGTCCTTCAACCAATGGGAGTGAATGAGGGGTAGAGCCAACAGAACCCTGCACCATTGCATTGCCGTGACTGGAGCCTGGAATGAATGCGGGAGGGGGAGACAGGATAGGTGGGAGAAACGGTGGAGACTGGAAGTGAAATAGAGTCAGTGTGGACTGGGAGATTTTATGATCACCCGTTGTAGGCCGCTAGACCTGAATTAGAAAATCTTGGTCCCGCGTTTGCAGCAAATGGGAAAATGGCTGCAGGCCTCAGGCGGTGATAGGTCCTGGGTTATCGTCACCATCTTTGTTGAGGGCCAGGGTTAGCGATGCGCATGCTTTTTCCTGGGTGGAGGCAGGACAATTTGACGTGGACCATTTACACAGCAAGCTGAAACCCAGAGAAATGTTGGCCACTGCTGGATTTCTACCCTGAACTGACAGTGATTTTGATTTTGTGAACTCGTTTTACAAGATATTAATTGAGAATGTTTGAAACCAAGTCAGAACTTGTTCTGACAGCCAACAGAGTTATCAGGAGCTGAATATGGATCATTGGCATTTAACTGTGGAAGGAAAAAGGTTTGTCTGTTGTACCTGTGGGAAAATATTTCCAATATCTTTGTAAACCAAAAAGCAGCAAGATGTTCAAATTCGAGGTTAGATTACCCTTGGGGGATGTGCTCAGTTCTGGGCCCACCACCTGAGGAAGGAGGTAGTGGCCTGCGAGGGAGCACGGATTTATCCAAAATATACCTCATCGCTTTGAAGGCACTGTCATATTTCATCCGAATCACCCACTTCCCGATTAAACCGATAAATTCATCATTCTCAATTACCCGCAAATATCATTTTAAGATTCTGTATGGACTCCAATTCCAGCACCCACTGTGGTGGGATATTCCAGATCCTGATAACTCTGTTCATCCAGAAACTGCTGAAGTCCATCTTGAGTCTGGGGTGATAAAGGGCTGAATTGAAAGGTGAGATGCTGTTCCCTGAGCTCTCGTTGAGCTGCATCGGAACAGTACGGGAGGCTGAGGTCAGTGTGGGTGTGAGCAGACAACTAAAATGACAAGGCTGCGCTGTGATTGCTGATTTGGAATTGGGCGAATCGGTTAGTGAGGTGCAACAGCAAGAAGGTAAAGCTGAAAGATTGAGTGTGGTGCTCAGTCTCAGAAAGTCACATAGTTCCAATGGGAACAACAAATTTATAAGTAATACCTGCAGAGAGTTTTCTACAGTTTTGAAAGGAAAATATATCTGATTAAGTAAAGGTAGAGACTTTTTTGATGAGAAATATTTGAAATGAGGGAAGATCATTTCAATTCTCTTAATAAAAGAAAATAGCTGAATCTAGAGAGAAGTCATGACAGGCGATTTCAGACCTTTAGTGCGCTCTTCTTGGGAAATAAGGGACACTTCCAGTGTCCTTGATGGCTATGTGTGCATGAAGTGTGTCCATCTGCAGCTACTGGGTAACTGCTTTTCATAGCTGGAGCTGAGGGTGGACTCACGGTGGAGCATCTGCGAGACTGAGAGTGTTGTGGACAGCACATTTAGCGAGTTGGTCACACCAGGTGAGGATTACACAAGCAGAAAGGATGACTATCAGGTAAATTAAAAGGGTAAGGAAGGAATCCCTGATGGTCATCCCCTTCTAGAACAGATTCGGTTCTCAGACTTTGGATTCTGTTGGGGATGCAGGTGGAATGGCCTCTCAGGGGAAATCAGAACAGCCAAGTTCATGGTACCACCGATAGGAAGAAAAAGAGTGGCAGGGCATTAATGACGGGGTAATCAATAGCGGGGTACACATAGGCACTTCTGTGGCCGCAGACATGAATCCGGGATGATATGTTACCTTCCTGGTGCTAGCATCAGCAATATCATGGAGCAGCTGCAGGACATTCTGGAACTGGAGGGTAAACATCCAGTGATTGTGGAATACGTGGGTACCAAAAACATCATTAAACAAAGGGATGAGGGCCTGAAAGCTGAATAGAGGAATATAGGCGATATATTAAAACGTAGCTCCTCAAATGTAATAATGTCATACTTGCAAGTGACAGCGGGAATAAGGGAATAGATCAGCTGAATGTGTGGCTGGAGAAATGGTGTACGAGAGAAGGGTTTAGATATTTCAGGCATTGGGACCTGGGTTAGATGGGACCTGTATAAGCCCCTGAGCAAAACTGGGAGAAATCTCCCCATGGGGATTTTGCCAGTTCCGTTGGTGAGGTTTTAAACTAGTCTGGCAGGGGGATGAGAACCAAAGTGTAGGCTTAGATGGGTCAGATTCAGATTAGGGACTGGGAGGTAGGATATTAGTTAGTGATGCAGTCAGTGGCTCAGAAGAACAAAAGAAAGGAGCATTAAACAAGAATTGGGTCTGTCTTAATACGTCAGTCCTGACTTCCCAGGCAACAGTTTGGTGATCCTTCTTTACTCTCTCTCAATAGGCAAGGAAGGGAGAACAAACGTACACACAGTTCTCCAGGTGTGGTCTCACCAAAGCCCTACCAGAAAGATATTCCTGCTCCTGTACTCAAATCCTGTAACAATGAAGGCCAACATATTCTTTGCATTCTTCAATGCTTACCACTGCTGCCTGCTTCCTAAAAGAGAGAGTCACAGAGAAGCATTGAGCAAAATGTGGTCAGTCTGATATAAAATTGTATGCATGTTGGTCATTAAGCACCTACTTACTCTGTCCCATTTCCCAGCACTCAGCGTGTAACCTATATTGTGCGTTGGATGATTGTCTAAACATTTCTTCAAGGTTGCAATGTTCCTGCATTTCTCATCGTTTCAGATCCTGCTGAGTATCTCTAGCACGCTTCGTTCTTATTTCAGACTTCCATTTTGCTTAAGCACTTTCAGTCATAGAGATGTACAGTACAGAATCGGACCCTTCAGTCCAACTCATCCATCCCGGCCAGCTCATTCAATGTGTCCACCACCCTCTGCATTAAAAAAAAGTTGCTCCTTAGCCCCCTGTTCAGTCTTTCCCCTCTTACCTTAAACCTATGCCCTCTAGTTTTGTACTCCCATGCAAAAAAGATCTTGACTATTTACCCCATCCTCATGCTCCTCATGATTTTATAAACCTGTCTAAGGTCACCCCTCAACCTCCGATGCTCCAGGGAAAATAGCCCCAGCCTTCAGCGTCAACTTATAGTTCAAAACCTCCAACCCTGTCAACATTGTGTAAATCTTTTTTGAACCTTTCCAAGTTTTACTACAACTTTTCTAAAGCAGGGAGACCAGAACAGAGTGCAGTATTCCAAAAGTGACCAAACCAATGTCCTATACAATCACAACATGACCTCCCAACATCTATACTCAATGCACTAACCAGGAACAACTAGTGCCTTCTTCACTATTCTGTCTACCTGCGACTCCACTTTCAAGGAACTATGAACCTGCACTTCAAGGTCTCTTTGTTCAGCAACACTCCCCAGGATCTTACCATTAAGTGTATAAGTCCTACTCTGATAACATCTTTCTGAAATCAGGGAGACTGGAATTGAATACAGTATTCTAAAATTGGCCTCACCAATGTCCTCTACAGCCACATTGTGATCTCCCAACGTATCATTTGCATTCTTCACTGCTTACCACTGTTGCCTGCTTCCTACAAGAGAGAGTTACAGTGAAACATTGAGCAAAATGTGGTCAGTCTGATATAAAATTGTATGCATATTGGTCATTAAGCACCTACTTACTCTGTCCCATTTCCCAGAACTCAGCGTGTAACCTATGTTGTGCCTTGGATGATCATCTAAACATTTCTTCAAGGTTGCAATGGTTGCATTTCTCATCGTTTCAGACCCTGCTGAGTATCTCTAGCACTCTTCGTTTTTATTTCAGACTTCCACCATTTTGCTTAAGCACTTTCAGTCATAGCGATATACATTACAGAATCCCCAATCATAGAGTCCCGACAGTGTGGAAGCAGGCCATTCGACCCACAGGTCCACACCAACCATCCGAAGAGCATCCCACCCTATCCCTGTAACCCTGCATTTCCAGTGGCTAATCCACCTAACCGACATGTCTTTGGACTATGGGAGGAAATCTGAGCACTTGGAGAAAACCCACACAGACTCTGGGAGAATGTGCAAACTCCAAACAGAATTGACCCTGTGTCCCTTTATTGATCAAAGCATTGACCAATTTAGTAAACATGCCAAATAGTTTCTTCAGTACCTGATCTACATAAAGCTCCACTTTCCAGGAACTCTGCACTTGTTATTAGCCTTCAGAGGGATTGATGGGTATGGGGAGAAAACATGAACAGGATTGTGTTGTGGATCGAAAAAATTCCTTTCCTTCATATCTGTCTCTCCCACCTCTTTCTCTGTAGTTTTGTGCAAACACTGATTGGTTCCATTCCCTGAAGGACATTTATGAACCAGTTCAGTTTTATAGACAATAGGTGCAGGAGTAGGCCATTCTGCCCTTCGAGCCAGCACTACCATTCATTATGATCATGGCTGATCATCCTCAATCAGTATCCTGTTCCTGCCTTATCCCCATAACCCTTGATTCCACTATCCTTAAGAGCTCTATCCAACTCTTTCTTGAAAGTATCCAGAGACTCGGCCTCCACAGCCTTCTGGGGCAGAGCATTCCACACACCCACCACTCTCTGGGTGAAGAAGTTTCTCCTCAACTCTATTCTAAATGGCCTACCCCTTATTTTTAAACTGTGTCCTCTGGTTCGGGACTCACCCATCAGTGGAAACATGCTTCCTGCCTCCAGAGTGTCCAATCCTTTAATAATCTTGTACGTCTCAATCAGGTCCCCTCTCAGCCTTCTAAACTCACGTGTATACAAGCCCAGTCGCTCCAAACTTTCAACATAAAATAGTCCTGCCACTCTGGGAATTGACCTCGTGAACCTACGCTGCACTCCCTCAATAGCCAGAATGTCTTTCCTCAAATTTGGAGACCAAAACTGCACACAATATTCCAGGTGCGGTCTCACCAGGGCACTGTACAGCTGCAGAAGAACCTCTTTGCTTCTATACTCAATTCCTCTTGTTATGAAGGCCAACATGCTATTAGCTTTCTTCACTGCCTGCTGTACCTGCATGCTTGCTTTCATTGACTGGTGTACAAGGACACCTAGATCTCGTTGTACTGCCCCTTTACTTAACTTGACTCCATTTAGGTAGTAATCTGTCTTCCTGTTCTTGCCACCAAAGTGGATAACCACATATTTATCCACATGAAACTGCATCTGCTATGCATCTGTCCACTCACCTAGCCTGTCCAGGTCACCCTGTAATCACATTTCACCCTGCATCTGTCCACTCACCTATCCTGTCCAGGTCACCCTGTAATCACATTTCACCCTGCCATCCAGCTTTGTATCATCAGCAAATTTGCTAATATTACTTTTAATACCATCATCTATATCATTAATGTATATTGTAAAAAGCTGCGGTCCCAGCACTGATCCCTGCGGTACCCCACTGGTCACCACCTGCCATTCCGAAAGGAAGCCGTTTATCACTACTCTTTGTTTCCTGTCAGCCAACAAATTTTCAATCCAAGTCAGTATTTTGCCCCCAATACCATCCGCCCTAATTTTGCTCACTAACCTCTTATGTGGGACTTTATCAAAGGCTTTCTGAAAGTCAAAGTACACTACATCCACTGGATCTCCCTTGTCCATCTTCAGAGTTACATCCTCAAAAAATTCCAGAAGATTAGTCAAGCATGATTTCCCCTTCATAAATCCATGCTGACTCTGACCTATCCTGTTACTGCTATCCAGATGTGTCGTAATTTTATCCTTTATAATTGACTCCAGCATCTTTCCCACCACTGAGGTTAGACTAACTGGTCTATAATTCCCTGCTTTCTCTCTCCCTCCTTTCTTAAAAAGTGGGACAACATTAGCCACCCTCCAGTCCGCAGGAACTGATCCTGAATCTATAGAACATTGGAAAATGATCACCAATGCATCCACGATTTCTAGAGCCACCTCCTTCAGTACCCTGGGATGTAGACCATCAAGTCCCAGGGACTTATCAGCCTTCAGGCCTAACAGTCTCTCCAACACCATTTCCTGGCAAATATAAATTCCCTTCAGTTCAGGTCCTTCAGCCATTCTTACTTCTGGGAGATTGCTTGTGTCTTCCCGAGTGAACACAGATCTGAAGTACCAATTCAACTCTTCTGCCATTTCTTTGTTCCCCGTTTCTTTCTTCAAAGGCCCAATTTTAGTCTTAACCATTTTATTTCCTTTCACATACCTAAAAAAGCTTTTACTATCCTCCTTTATATTTTTGGCCAGTTTACCTTCATACCTCATTTTTTTCTCTGCGTATTTCCTTCTTAGTTATCCTCTGTTGTTCTTTAAAAGCTTCCCAGTCCTCCGTTTTCCCACTCATCTTTGCTAAGTTATACTTTTTCTCTTTTAACTTTGTGTTTCTTAACTTCCCTTGTCAGCCACGGCCACCCCTGCCTCCTCTTAGGATCTTTCTTCCTTTTTGAAATGAACTGATCCTTCATCTTCTGCATTATACCCAGAAAAACCTGTCATTGTTGCTCCACTGCCATCCCTGCTAGGGTATTGCACCAATTAACTTTGGCCAGCACCTCCCTCACAGCTCCATAGTTCCCTTTATTCAACTGAAATATTGTCACTTCCGATTGTACCCTCTCCCTTTCAAATTAGTTTCAGATTAAAGCTTATTATTTTAATGTTATGAAAGAACATAGTTCCTTGTTAAGAAAGCATATGGTGTTTTGGCTTTCATTTTGAATTCATGTATCGCTGGACATCGGAGTGTGTCTGGGAAAATTAACAAACAGTGAATTTCACAACTAATCTTGGAGGAACCTGTTTGGGCGAAGTTCACAATACAGAATCAGATAAGTTAATTGTTGTTTTAAGTCTGTCCAATAGAAAGGCTGCAGTAGTGAGTACAGTGGGTTCTCTCTTGATTATATGTTTTTGGAGATAAGTCTCTTGACTAAACTTAAAATATAAGCCATAACTATTAATTTAACCTGGTGCAGTGTTTTGTAGAGGAATAAGATGGTGTTATTTTCTGGGTCTGTAGATTGTGAAGGAACAAAAATGGCCTTTGCAGTGATATGTACTTCTTGTCAGATGTGGGAGTTTAAAGAGAGTTTAAGGGTTATTGTGGATTATATCTGCCGTAAATGCTGTTGGATGCGAATCTTATCAGATCGATTGGATCGGTTGGAGAGACAGATAGAAGTGATGAGGAATTTGCAACTGCAACAGTATGTGATGGATGGCAGTTATAGGAAGGGGGGAAAGTCTCAGATACAGTCACGGAGATGGGTTAACTCCAGGAAGGGTATGAGAGGTAGACACCTAGGGCAGGAGTCTTTTGTGGATATACCCATTTCAAACAGGTATGCTGTTTTGGAAAATGTAGGGGGTGATGGATTCTCAGGGGAATGTAGCACAAACAGCCAAGTTTCTGGTATTGAGACTGGCTCTAATGCAACAAGGAGTACGTCGGCTTCCAAGAGATCAATTCTGTTAGGGTATTTTGTAGACCGAGGTACAGACAGACATTTCTGTGGCCAGCAGAGAAAAAGCAGAATGGTGTGTTGTTTCCCTGGTGCCAGGATCAAGGATGTCTCAGAGAGGTTGCAGAATGTTCTCATGGGGGAGAGGGGCCAGCAAGAGGTCATTGTCCACATTGGTACCACGATATAGGAAGGGAAAAGGTTGAGATTCTGAAGGGAGATTATAGAGATGTAGGCAGAAATTTAAAAAGGAGGTCCACAAGGAGAGTAACATCTGGATTACTCCCAGTGCTACGAGGTAGTGAGGGCAGGAAAAGGAGGATAGAGCAGATGAATGCATGGCTGAGCAGCTGGTGCATGGGAGAAGAATTCACATTTTTGGATCATTGGAATCCCTTTTGGGGTAGAAGTGATCTGTACAAGAAGGACGATTGCACCTAAATTGGAAGGGGACTAATATACTGGCAGGGAAGTTTGCTAGTGCTGCTTGGGAGAATTTAAACTAGTAAGGTGCGGAGGGGGGAGGACCTAGGGAGATAGTGAGGAAAAAGATCAATCAATCTGAGACTGGTACAGTTGAGAACAGAAGTGAGTCAAACAGTCAGGACAGGCAGGGACAAGATAGGATTAATAAATTAAACTGCATTTATTTCAATGCAAGAGGCCTCACAGTGCATGATTAGGAACATGGGACTGAGATATCATAGCAATTACAGGAACATGGCTCTGGAATGGGCAGGACTGGCAGCTTAATGTTCCAGGATACAAATGCTACAGGAAGGATAGAAAGGGAGGGAAGAGAGGAGGGGGAGTGGCGTTTTTGATAAGGGATAGCATTACAGCTGTGCTGACAGAGGAAAATCCCGGAAATACATCCAGGGAAGTTATTTGGGTGGAACTGAGAAATAAGAAAGGGATGATCACCTTATTGGGATTGTATTATAGACCCCCCCCCCTAATAGTCAGAGGGAAATTGAGAAACAAACTTGTAAGGAGATCTCAGCTATCTGTAAGAATAATAGGGTTGTAATGGTAGGGGATTTTAACTTCCCAAACATCGACTGGGAAGGTTAAAGGTTTAGATGGAGAGGAATTTCTTAAGTGCGTACAAGACAATTTTCTGATTCAGTATGTGGATGTATCTACTTTAGAAGGTGCAAAACTTGACCTACTTTTGGGAAATAAGGCAGGGCAAGTGACTGAGGTGTCAGTGGGGGAGCACTTTGGGGCCAGTGACCATAATTCTGTTCATTTTAAAATAGTGATGGAAAAGGGTAGACCAGAATTAAGGAGAATCCAAAGGGTTTTTATGAATATATTAAGGACAAAAGGGAGAGAATAGGACCCCTCAAAAATCAGCAAGGCGCCCTTTGTGTGGAGCCGCAGAAAATGGGGGAGATATTAAATGAATATTTTGCATCAGTATTTACTGTGGAAAAGGGTATGGAAGATATAGACTGCAGGGAAATAGATGGTGACATCTTGAAAAATGTCCATATTACAGAGGAGGAAATGCTGGATGTCTTGAAACGGGTAAAGGTGGATAAATTCCCAGGATCTGAACAGGTGTACCCGAGAACTCTGTGGGAAGCGAAAGAAGTAATTGCTGGGCCTCTTGCTGAGATATTTGTATCATCGATACTCACAGGAGAAGTGTCAGAAGACTGGAGGTTGGCAAACGTGGTGCCACTGTTTAAGAAGGGTGGTAAGGACAAGCCAGGGAATTATAGACCAGTGAGCCTGACCTCGGTGGTGGGCAGGTTGTTGGAGGGAATCCTGAGGGACAGGATGTACATATATTTGGAAAGGCAAGGATTGATTAGGGATAGTCAACATGGTTTTGTGCGTGGGAAATCATGTTTCACAAACTTGATTGGGTTTTTTGAAGAAGTAACAAAGAGGATTGATGAGGGCAGAGCAGTAGATGTGAACTATTTGGACTTCAGTAAGGCATTCGACAAGATTCCAATGGGAGACTGATTAGCAAGGTTAGATCTCACAGAATGCAGGGAGAACTAGCCATTTGGATACAGAACTGACTCAAAGGTAGAAGACAAGAGGGTGGGAGTGGAGGGTTGTTTTTCAGACTGGAGGCCTGTGACCAGTGGAGTGCCACAAGGATCGGTGCTGGATCCTCTACTTTTTGTCATTTACATAAATGATTTGGATGCGAGCATAAGAGGTACAGTTAGTAAGTTTGCAGATAACACCAAAATTGGAGGTGTAGTGGACAACAAAGAGGGTTATCTCAGATTACAACAGGACCTGGACCAGGTGGGCCAATGGGCTGAGAAGTGGAGTTTAATTCAGATAAATGTGTGGTGCTGCATTTTGGGATAAGTCCTGCATCTTAGCAGGACTTATACACTTATAATGGTAAGGTCCTAGGGAGTGTTGCTGAACAAAGAGACCTTGGAGTGCAGGTTCATAGCTTCTTGAAAGTGGAGTCGCAGGTAGATAGGATAGTGAAGAAGTCGTTTGGTATGCTTTCCTTTATTGGTCAGAGTATTGAGTACAGGGGTTGTGAGGTCATGTTGCGGCTGTACCGGACATTGGTTAGGCTACCATTGGAATATTGTGTGCAATTCTGCTCTCCTTCCTATTGGAAAGATGTTGTGAAACTTGAAAGGGTTCAGGAAAGATTTACAAGGATGTTGCCAGGGTTGGAGGATTTGAACTATGGGGAGAGGCTGAACAGACTGGGGCTGTTTTCCCTGGAGCGTCGGAGACTGAGGGGTGACCTTATATAGGTTTACAAAATTATGAGAGGCATGGATAGGGTAAATAGACAAAGTCTTTCCCCTGGGGTCAGGGAGTCCAGAACTAGAGGGCATAGGTTTAGGGTGAGAGGGGAAAGATATAAAAGAGACCAAAGGTGCAACTTTTTCATGCAGAGGATGGTACGTGTATGGAATGAGCTGCCAGAGGATGTGGTGGAGGCTGGTACAATTGCAACATTTAAGAGGCATTTGGATGGGTATATGAATAGGAAGGGTTTGGAGGGATATGGGCCGGGTGCTGGCAGGTAGGACTAGATTGGGTTGGGATATCTGGTCGGCATGGACCGGTTGGACAGAAGGGTCTGTTTCCATAGTGTACATCTCTGTGACTCTATGACTCTGTATCAGGGGGATCAAGTTTAAGAGCCACGAGGTTTTGCTGCAGCTCTACAAGTCCCTGGTGAGACCACACTTGGAATATTGTGTCCAGTTCTGGTTGCCTGACCATAGGAAAGATACAGAGGCTTTGGAGTGGGTGCAAAGAAGGTTTATCAGGATGCTGCCTCGACTGGGGGGCTTGCCTTATGAAGAGAGGTTGACTAAGCTCGGACTTTTCTGTCTGGAGAGAAGGAGGAAGAGAGGTGACCTGATCGAGGTATACAAGATAATGAGAGGCATGGATAGAGTCAGTAGTCAGAGACATTTCCCCAGGGCAGGATTGACTGGCACGAGGGGTCATAGTTTTAAGATATTAGGAGAAAGGTATAGAGGGCAACTTTATGCAGAGAGTTGTGAATGCATGGAATGCGTTGTCAGCAGTGGTGGTGGAAGCAGAGTCATTAAGGTCATTTAAGCGACTGCTGGACATGTACATGGATAGCAGAGAGTTGAGGGGTGTGTAGGTTAAGTTATTTTATTTTACATTAGGATTAATCCTCGGCACAACATTGTGGGCCAAAGGGCCTGTTCTGCTGCACTTTTCTATGTCTATGTTCTAATGATAATCTAGCAGTTACCCAAAGAGTCATCTCCACAAGTGACCAGATTAATTTCTGTCAGTTCCACAACCTGCATGTTCTTTTGGTTTCTCCTAATATATTTCTTTTCTGTTTTTAAAGGTGTTTTGCAAATGAACGATTTCAAATTAAACCACATCTGGATCTGACAGTCATTCTGTTTGCAATGATCTCATTATCTCAGGATTTTGAACACTGAAGGAAAAAGCACTGTTCACACCGGGGAGAAACACATACTGTGTGTATGGAAAGGTCTGTGAAGATTCATCTGAAATGCCCAAACTCCAGCGCAGTCACACTGGGGAGAGATGATGGAAATGTAGGGATTGTGAGAAGGGATTTCTTTACCCATCCCAGCTGGAAATGTACCAACCTAGTCACACTGAGGAGAAGCTGTTCATCTAATCTGATTGTGGGATGGGATTGACTCAGTCATCCAACTTGCAGATACACCAGTGCCGTTACACTGTGGAGAAGCCATTCACTTGATCTGTGTGTGGGAAAGATTTCATTCAGTCATCCAACCTACAGATACACCAGAGAGTTCACACTGCAGAGAGACTGTTCAATTGCTGTCAGTGTGGGTTGGAATTCACTCGCCCATCCAGCCTGCAGATACACCAACGCAGTCACTCTGTGGAAAGACCATTCACTTGCTCCGTGTGTGGAAAGGGATCCACTCAGTCAACCAACCTGCTGATTCACCAGTGAATTCTCACTGGAGAGAGACTGTTCACCTGCTCCCAATGTTGGAGAGGGTTTAACCAATCATTCCACCTGCGCAGAAACCAGGGAGTTCACACTGAAAAAAAAAATCCTCTCAGTCAACTCAACTGCTGACAAATCAGTGTCTTCATTCTGGAGAGAGACTGTTCCTTTCCCACTCTACCATCCAAACTGTTAACGCAGCACTGAAATGACACTGGGTGGATCGCGTTCACCTGCTCTGTTTGTGTAAAAGGATTTGTGTTTGCAAACACATCAGGAAATTTACAAAGAACTGCAGGTGAAGGGTTTTGCTTGTACTTACACCAAGCAATGTGCCTTGATCATTGGGCTGTTTGTATTGACATTATTAAACTCTACTCTATTAAAGATACTAATATTGTAGGTAAAATGTTGATACAATGTGTATCTGCTTAATAGGTTTCAAAAATGATCACAACGTTGCTGTGATATATATACACTAGGTGAAGACTGTTCACCTGCATATTGTTTGTGAAGTGATTTTGTGGTTCGTCAGGACTGGTTAGACAGCAATGAGTTCCCTGGTAACTGTCAGCATTGGGTTTTGAAACTGTTGTTTTCAAGGACAAGAATGGGTCTGCAATTAAAGTTCTGAATTTGGTGATTTTAATAAGGCCAGATATGATTTGGCCAGAGTGCACAGGGAGCAGATACTTTCAGGTAAATGTGCAAAAGAGAACTGAACTTTGGAGATAAGGAGAACTATAAGGGGAATGAATTGATGCTGCCAAGTAAAATAAAGAAGAACGCTCAGTTGTTTACAGGTACATTTATGGTTAAATGATTACAGGGGAAAGATAAGGCCCATTAATGACCACAGCAGTAATCTGTGTGTAGAACCAGAGGATACAAGCATGGTTCTAAATTAATACTTTGTGTCAACATTCACTCGTGAGAGAGATGAATCAGGAAGAAGGTCTGTGACGGAATGTAAAGAAATTAGCAAAGAGAGAGAGAGAGGAAGTATTGAGTAGTCTGGCAGGCTTAAATGCAGATCAATATCCCAGGGTCAAGTGAAATAAATCCTACATTGTTGGATCGAAATAGCAGGAGGTCTTGCAAAAATATTCAATTCCCCTCTGATCACAGGAAAGGTGCTTGAGCACTGAAGGACAGTCAAAGTAGAACTTTAATTCGAGAAGGCAGCAAGGGATAAACCAAGGAACTGCAAGTCTGTCAGTCTCACCTCGGTGATGGGGAGACTATTGGAAGTAATTCTGATGGACAGATTTATTTGGAGAGGCAGGGATTAATCAAAAACAATCAGGATGCATTTTGTCAAGGGGAGTTCATGCCTAACCAACTTGGTTCAATGTTTTGATGAGGTGTCCAGTTGGGTCAATGAGTGCAATATTTCTGATGTAGTCTGTTTGGACATCAGCACGGCTTTTGATAAAGAGAGACTGATAGCAAAGTTAAGTGCCCATGGGGTCCACAGAAATTTGGCAAATTGGATCCACAATCAGCTGAATGGCAAGAAAGGTTTTTTTTTCCTGACTGGCTGCCTGTGTCCATTGGGGTCCCACAGTGTTCAGTGTTGCACTCTTGCTGTTTATGGTTTATATAAATGATTTCGACATGAATGAAAGAAGGTTAATCAGTTAGTTTGCAGATGAGATAAAAAAAAACACAGTTGGGAAATAGTGAGCAGGACAGCCTTAGTTTACAGGAGGGTAAAGACAGGCTGGTCAGATGAGCTGATCAATGGTAAATGTAACTCAATCTGTATTAGTGACATATTTGGATGGGACAACTGGTCATTACATTCAGCTGTTATCCAAAATATTAGTCCTACTAAGTCTCCTCTGAACCCTTTCCAAAGCTTCCACATCCTTCCTATAATGTGGTGAGCAGAACTGTATGCAATACTCCAAATGTGGGCACACCAGAGTCTTGTACAGCTGCAGCACGATCTCATGATTCCAAAACCCAATCCCTCTACCAATAACAGCTAACACACCATATGCCTTCCTAATAACCCTATCAATTTGGGTGACAAATTTCAAGGATCTATGTACCTGGACACTGAAATCTCTCTGATCATCTACACGATCAAGATTCTTACCATTAGCCCAGTACTCTGCATTCCTGTTACTCCTTCCAAAGTGAATCACCTCACACTTTTCCACATTAAACTTCATTTGACATCTCTCAGTCCAGCTCTGCAGCTTATCTATGTCCCTCTGTAATCTACAACATTCTTCATCACTATTCATCTCTACTAAACTTAGTATCATCCACAAATTTACTAACCCCTATGCCTTTGTCCAGGTCATTTATATAAATAACAAACAACAGTGGACCCAGAACAGATCCTTACGGTACCTCAATAGTAACTGAACTCCATGATGAATATTTCCCATCAACCCCCATCTTCTGTCTCTTTTCAGCTAGCCAATCTCTGATCCAAACCACTAAATTATTCTCAATCTCATGCCTCCATATTTTGTGGAATAGCCACCATGGGGAACCTTATCTAACGCCTTATTGAAATCTATGCATCCCTGAATTGTCAATAGGGATTTTAGCTGCAAGACAATTTCATCACATGTTGCTCGCTCCACAGTTAGGCTTCACACTGCATATTCTATGACTGTGTATACCCATGACTGCGTCGCCAAATAACAGACTAATGCCATTTACAAGTTCGGTGATACACCACCATAGTCGGTCGAATCTCAGATGGCGACGAAACAGACAACAGACAGGAGGTGGAAGACCTGGAAAAATGGTGCACTGAGAACAACCTAGCTCTCAATGCTGGCAAAACCAAGGAACTCATTATTGACTTTCAGCAGGATGTTACACATTTACAGCACAGAGGTGGAACGAGTGGAGAGTGCCAAGCTCCTGGGAATGGTCATCAACAACAGGTTTTCTTGGACTCTTCATGTGGATGCAGTGATTACAAAGGCCCAGCAATGTCTTCTTCAGGCAGCTGAGAAAATTTCACATGACAGCGAATACCTTTGCCAACTTTTATAGGTGCGCCATTGAGAGCATTCTGTCTGGATGTATCACTACCTGGTATGGCAACAGTATCATTGAAGATTGGAGACAATTACAAAGAGTGGTGAACTTGGCCCGGACAAACACAAAGGCCAACCTCCCAGCTATAGAATCGATCTACCAGGCCTTCTGTCAAGGAAAGGCCGCCAGCATTCTCAAAGATCCATCCCACCCTGGCAATGTTTTTCTACAACCTCTACCATCAGGGAGAAGGTACAGAAGCATGAACACACACACCAGCCAGTTTTGAAACAGTTTCTACCCTACTGTTGTTCAATACTGAATGGACTCACAAACTCTGAGCATTCATCTTTACGTGTTTTTGTTTTTGCTGCTGTTTACCTATTATTTACTTAACTGTGCTATTTAACTGTGATCTGCCTCTATTGCTCACAAAACAAAGCTTTTCACTGTGCCACAGTACATGTGACAATAAATTCAATTCAATTCAACAATAGCTCCTAATGCACAGTGCTGCAAGTTATGAAGAAAGAAAGTGGAATTTTGGATTTAATAGCTAATTAATTTACAGATCCTTAAATCTTGACCATATCTGATAGAAATCCTACAATCGTGAACATGAGGAAAGAGGCCATCTTTTTAGCCAGGCAAATAAATGTGTGAAGTTGAGGGAATAAATAATGACAATAAGATTAGATTACATTACAGTGTGGAAACAGGCCCTTCGGCCCAACAAGTCCACACCGACCCGCCGAAGCGAAACCCACCCATACCCCTACATTTACCCCTTACCTAACACTACGGGCAATTTAGTATGGCCAATTCACCTGGCCCTGCACATCTTTGGACTGTGGGAGGAAACCGGAGCACCCGGAGGAAACCCACGCAGACACAGGGAGAACGTGCAAACACCACACAGTCAGTGACCTGAGGCGGGAATTGAACCCGGGTCTCTGGCGCTGTGAGGCAGCAGTGCTAACCACTGTGCCACCGTGCCGCCCAATAAGTTAAAGAGACATACTTGAACCAACATTCCTAGATTATGCTCCCTTCCTAGATTCACTTCCTTCAGTTGCTGCAAGTTAACACTTTCTCCCCGTCTATCCCTCCCAGAATGAGAAAAGGAATGGAAAGGGGGAGACATTACTTTCCTCCTAGATGTTGCACAGTCTCTCCCTCCCAGGATGAGAAAAGCAGTGGAAAGGGGGAGACATTGCTTGACTCTCGGATGTTCTTCAGAGGACAAAGGCTCACTCTGAAATATGACATCTGCTTTCGTGAGCTCACAATATAGGGTGGGGCTTGCCTGGCGCAGCCAATAAGAATCGCTGAGTTCGGCGGTGACGTCTACGGGCTCCAGAGCGTGAGCACAGCAGTCCCACCCCCGACCATTTACCCCCGATAGTAGCCAAGGTTTCCAGGCAACCGGCTGGGGGCTGGGACAACAGCGAGAAGCTTCAGGGTGCCGCCCTTCGCCCTTCCCCCACTCCCGCTCCCAAAAGAGACAGATTGAGCCCTGCTGCTCGTGGCAGCTGCACTGCGCCTGCTCCGGACGGCGGGGCCCGCGCAGAGCCTGTTGTCTGGGGACGGGAGAACGGTTTTGAAAAACCTCTTCCTTTCGTTTTTCTGCGGGTTATGTAACAGCACAGGGTTGGTAAGTTTTCTCTAGAAAGTCGAACCGGACCAAGTGCTGAAAGAGTGAATTGATGAGTAGAAGGTGAATATGACCAGCGTTTGACTGTTTTGTCTGTTTCAGGTTTGTCTGTTCTGTCTTTGAGGAAAGATATGGAGCATGTGGAAATAGAGAGGGAAGACCATGGAGGAATTTGAAAACAAGGGTGGGAATTTTTAAAATTCAGGTAGGGCTGAACAGGGGGCTTTAGATGGTTTTTATATGTTTGTTGATGGGATGTGCTGCCTGGCTCAACATTTATTGTCCAGCTCAGCTGCTCTGGAGAAAGTGCTGCCATGGACCATGTCTGTAATCTTTGACTGCCCAGTACAGAGGGTAGACAGGCAGGAGGCTGGGACAAACACAAACAAACCAAGCAGAATCAGGAGGTGGAGAAATCAATGTTTCGTGTATAACCCTTCTTCAGGACTGGAGGTGGGTGTAAGGGATGCTGCAGATAAGAGGGCAATGAGGAAGGGTTTTGGGTGGGGAAAAGGGCAGAATAGTGAGGTGGTGATAGGTGAACACAGGTAGAGGGTACAGCCTATTTGGTTGATGGGAGGAATGAACCTGGTTGGGAGCTGGAAGGAAGGGTTGGAGGAATGGAAAGGACTGGGTATGGGCTGGGAAGGGAGTTGGGGAATGGGAAGGGAGGTTATTTGAAATTGGAGAACTCAGTGTTAAGTCCTCCAGGCTGGAGGCTGCCCTGGCAGAAGATGCGGTGTTCCTCCAATTTGCAGTCTGATTCACTGTGGCAGTGGAGGAGGCTGAGGGTGGTCATGTCGGGAAGGGAATGGGAAGGGGAATTAAAATGGTCGGTAACTGGGAGGTCAGGTCGGCCCCTGTGGACCTGGCTAAGATGCTCGGCGAAACGTGCCCTGAGTTTAAGTTTGGTCTCACCAATGTGGAGAAGACCACTTCGGGAGCACTGGATACAGTAAATAGAGTACAGAGGGGACTAGGCAAGTCAGAGGATCATCTTTTGGATCTGCAATCTGTCAGTTTAACATGGGTGAAATTATGTTTGACAAATCATCATGTTTGACAATTTGAAGTTTTTTTTTGAAGGTGTAACTAGTGGAGCCAATGGATGGGGTCGTTCGGATTTTCGGAAAGCTTTTGATAAAGTCTCACTTAAAAGGTTTGTCTGCAAAATGAAAGTATACAGGATTACTGAGAATATACTGGTGTGGATTGAGAATTAGTTAGCAGACAGGAAACAGGAAATAAATTAATCTTTTTTGGAGTATATGGTTTTAACAAGTAGGGCACTCAGTGATCCCGTTGGACCCCAGCTATTCAAAAATACATCAACGGTTTGGATGAGGGAATCCAATGTGATATTTCCAAGTTTTTTGACACAAAACCAGGGGGATTGTGAGTGAAGACAGGGTGATTTAGATAATTTGAATGATTAAGAAATGCATGGCAGATGCAGGATCAATGTGAGTTATTCACTGTGGAAAATTCAGAATGGCAGAGTATAATTTAAATGTTGTAGATGATAGGTTTGGGAATGTTTCTGTAGAAAAGGCCCTGGATATGTCTGTACACTAGCCATTCAAAGCAAGCATGTAGGTGCAGCAAGCAAGGAAGAAAGCAAATGGAACTTTGTCCTTCATTGCAAGAGGGTTTGAGTACAGGGTCAAGGAGGTCTTACCGCAGCTGTGCAGGGTTTGAAAGCCCATATCTGGAGTCTGAGTCCTTCCCGAGAAACATTATTCATGCTGTGGGCAAACAGCAATTTCTTGTATTGATAAATGAGGGACAAAAGTTATCACTGTCCATGAATCAGGAGGGACCTCCAGCCGCTCTGTCCTTGCTTTAAATCACAGTTTGAGATGATGTCACTTGTTGACAACTTCTTAAAGATTTGTCCACAGTAGGAAGTGGGTGATGTTCCCTCATTCCTGCTTCATTCCCCGTTGCAGACATGATGGAATCCTGTGCTTTTGGCATACCCATTGCAGGGTTCACCCACCAAAGAAAGGAATGATGTGGATATAGTAATCTAAGAGTAGTAATGTGAAATATTAGACAAAATAATCATCATGGCAGAGGATATTTCAGCAAAGCTGAAATCATTAAAAGTGGTTAGTCACCAAGGCCAGATGGATAGCTCCCTAGGATGTTGAAGGAGGCCAGGAAGGAAATAGAAGATGCTGTGAGGAATATTTTCCAATCTTCCCTCAACACAAGTGAAGTGCAGGAAGGTTGGTGGGATGCAAATGCAATTTCATTGTGTAAAAAGGAAACAATGAAAATGCTCAACAAGTCGAGGCCACTCAGTCTTATTTTGGTGGTGGATAAATTGTAAGAATCAATCCTGAGAGAGCAGATAAACTGCTGGTTAGAAATGCATGGACCAGTCCAGGATAGTCAGTATTGCTTTATGAAGGGAAGGTCATACTTTAACAAATTTGATTGAATTCTTTGAGGAATGTGGGTAGTGTAGTGGACATTGCCTACTGAGGCATTTGGCAAGGTCCCACATGGCAGACTGGCCCAAAGTAAAAACCCATGGGATACAGGGTAATGTGTCAAATTGGATCCTCTGTTTACAGGGGATCAGACATCTTTCCAGTTGCAAGCTGCAGCAAGAGTCTCTAATATTGAAAGCAGTGAAATTGTTTCAGAGCTGAGCATTTTTGATGACTCAGGTGCAAGTTTGAGCATTTCGTGCTGTGTTCTGTTGTCTGTAAGAAATTGTATGTGACTCCTTTTCTCTGGTTCTGAATCCATGTCCATTATTGCTGTATTTCCTCTCTGCCCTCCCAGATCTGCTCTCTACCATTGTCCAACTGCCTTTGTCTCTAATAGTGGTTGTATTTTCCCTCAGTTTTGTGTTTTACTGTTACACCTACTAATTGTGTATAAATTAGTTTTCCAACGCTGCCTATATTCCCTGTCTGTCAGTCCGTCTGTTGCTGATTTGTCAATATTACCTTCCGAGAGAATCGGTAATAATCAGAAATTGTTTTTACTGTACTACTGTTGACTTCTGCTTTGCAAATTACGAACCTCACCCAGTTCACATTTCATAACATCGCAGAACCAGGGACCCAGGTTCGATTCCGGCTTTGGGCAACTGTCTGTGTGGAGTTTGCACATTTTCCCCGTGTCTGCATGGGTTTCCTCCGGGTGCTCCGGTTTCCTCCCACAGTCCCACAGTCCAAAGATATGCAGGTCAGGTGAATTGGCCATTCTAAATTACCCATAGTGTTAGGTGCATCAGTCAGAGGGAAATGGGTCTGGGTGGGTTACTCTTCGGAGGGTCGGTGTGGACTGGTTGGGCCGAAGGGCCTGTTTCCACACTAGGGAATCTAATCTAATCTAAATCTAATCATAACTTGTGTTTTTGATTTTGTGGTTTCTGTCTCCCTTCCTTTTGTTCAGTCTAAATCAGTTTCACATGGTTGTTAAGAAGAGGAGGCTATGAAGTCAATAAACTGAACACAAACATTACATCAGGATCTGAGAGAGTTGCCAACGTATCACTGAGTTTTGAACATGGAAGAAGAAAGCACTGTTTCCAGCGAGGAGAGGCCGTACACGGATTCTATGTGTGGGCAAGACTCCAACCAATTAGCTGGCCTGACAGAACATAAACATGCTCATACTGATGAGAAACCGTGGAAATGTGGGGACTGTGGGAGAGAATTCTTTCATCCATCCAAACTGAAAATTCACCTGCGTAGCCACACCGGGGAGAGGCCATTCACCTGTTCCGAGTGTGGGGAGGGATTCACTCAATCATCCACTCTACTGATTCACCAGCGAGTTCACACTGGAGAGAAACCATTCATCTGCCCTGAATGTGGCAAAGGATTTACTCAATCATCCACCTTGCTGAGACACCAGAGAGTTCACACTGGCAAGAGGCCATTCACCTGCACAGAGTGTGGGAAGAGATTTATCAATTCATCAAACCTGGTGACACACCAGCGAGTTCACACTGATGAGAGACCATTTAAATGCCCAATCTGCGGCAAGTGCTATAAAAGTTCTGGGGAGCTGATGCTCCATCAACGTGTTCATACGGACGAGAGACCTTTCAGGTGCTCTGACTGTGGGGCCGCGTTTAGCCGATCATCTTACTTGACTGTACACCATCGAGTTCACACTAGGGAGAAGCCATTCACCTGCACTGACTGTGGGAAGGGGTTCTCTCAGTCATCCCACCTGTTGGTACACCAGCGTGTTCACACTGGGGAGAAACCCTTTACCTGCTCTGCCTGTGGGAAAGGTTTCAGTCAGTCATCCCACCTGCTGAGGCACCAGCACATTCACACTGGGGAGAAGCCATTCACCTGCTCCAGCTGTGGGAAGGGATTCACACAGGTACCACACCTGCTGAGTCACCAGAGAGTTCACAACTAACTTCAGTGATTGGATTTTACTATTAACCACATCCAGGAGAGAGCCATGTTCACTGTGGTCTGTTTCTGATGTTAGTTTTACTCAGTTATAGAGTTAATGTTGACAAACATCATATAAACCAGCTTTGTGTAAAACACAGTACCTGCCACCTCCTTACTGTCTTTAACACAGATGTCTCTGTTTTGAATTACTCTCTCTCCCCTTCATCCTTACCTTGAGCAAGAAGTGCAAGGAGCTTTGTTGTTGCTGAGATGGAGACAATCTGTGCAGCTGCCTCTGCCCAGACTGAGAAAAGTGCTATGGAAATCTGAGTGATCTGATTTCCCACCAATGTATTTACACTCACACAGCAAAGACCATGCAGGTGCTTTCACTGCAGGGCTGGCTTCAGACAATCACGACCTCACTGTTAGCCAGTCATTTCACACTGTGGGGAGGCTGATCACTTGCTGTGAGAGTGGGAAGACTTACTCAGATACCCCACCTTCTGAGACACCAGTGAGTTCACTAGTAACTGCAGCAATTGGATTTGCTGTTATTCAAATGCTGGGACCATCCATTTCTCATTCCATCTATTTCTACTGATATTAATAAATTCTAGAACAGTTTTGTATGTGAACATTCAGAATAAAGTTCACATGAATTAGCTTTACGTTACACCCAGTGTCTTGAGCCTGTTTAGTGTCACCAACACAAGTCAGTGCCTTTTGAAGGGACTCTCCCCTCTTTCCTCTAATGAAAAGTGTGAGGGGTTCAAGAAGCTTAGACCCCACCAAGATTGAGACAATCTGATCAGCTGCCTCTGCTGCTTCCCTCCCTTCCACTAGCTGACTGGGTCAAACTGTCTGTCAGGTTTTGCCTTCCTGACCCCTGACTCCAAAGCTGTTTCCAGTTTCTCTCCTATCAGAGCTTCTCTTGGCCATGAGACCCACCTTTGTTCCAATGGCCTATTCTCACTAAGGATGTTCACTAATATTGTTAACAGTTCACTCCCTTAAACCTTCCTATTCACCAGTCCTTTTAAAAAAGCTTTGATTGCACGGTGCTTGCAAAGACTTGAGTGATCCTTGCTCCCTCCTACTTCTCATCTACACACTGCCACTGGTCAACATTATCCAGAAGCAGTGTGTTAGTTTTCATGTGGTCTTGGACAACCACAGCTCTACCTCCCCACCAGCCCTGTTCATTCCTCCACTGTTATTGCATTATCCCACACCATGTATTGGATGAGCAGAAGTCTCCTCCAAGTAAATGTTTGGAAGACCAATCCATTGTCTTCAGTTACCATTACATATTCCTTTCTCAAACTCCTGAATTTATCCCTCTTCCCTGACACTGAGGCTGAACCACACTGTTCATCACCTCAGTCACAGATTTAACCCCAAGGTGAATTTCCAAAGACAAAATTACACTGTCACTCATACCAGATACTTAAATCTCCATAACATAGCCTTCTCTACCCCAGCCCAGCTCATTTGCTACTGAAACCCATCTCTGTGCCTGTGTTATCTTCAGACTTGATGATTCCAATGCATTCCTGACCAGTTTCCCACATTTGCCACATCCCAGTTTGGAAATCGGAGATCTCCCAAAACTCTGTTTTGCAACTCCTGTTCCACGTTCCCTGTAATCTGTGTGTGTGTGTGTAGTCACTCCAAGTTTAGCTACTGTGACTGAGGTATTAACTTCCAGTTTCAGAAGTCATGACTGTGCAACGTCCCTGGCTGCCTGCACAGCCATTTGGAGGGAATGCCCGTCCCATTCACCCAATACCCTCCTTGATAGTGTTGCTGCTCATTTCGTTTTCTACACTGACCTCCGATCTGTACGCAGCAGCAATGCTTGATCCCGGGACTGTGGAGTTTCAATGGATCATTTTATCTGTCCTTGCAGTGAATCTTGATCTGACACATTCTAGCTCCTCCTTCGGCTGAAATCAAAATGTTAAAAAATTTGTACAATTTCATTGCTCCACTCCCAGTCTCTTCCTCCCCCCCGCCCCCATCTTAACTAGTTTCAACTCTTCATAGCTTGTGTGCAGAAAAAGACTGAAATCAGTGAGATAATAGTTTTGTTTCGTAGTCATGGGAGCTTTGAAAAATGTAGAAGAATAAGTGAGTTATCACTCATTTTCAAATAATTTAAAATAACCTTTCTCCAGTTTGAATATGCCGATTGTGGAAGAAATCCTTTGCAGTTTCAAAGTTTGCGCATTTGAAGGTAGGAAAATTGAGTAAATCCTTTTGTGTTCTCAATGTCAGAACTGTCTGTTTCCGAATTTATTTGTCTGTGCTGCTCTGTCAGTAAATGAGATGACCAAATGAATTATTTTCCATAATTAACTGATCAATATCCTCTCCCTGGTTCCACCCATAAAAAATAATAAGAACATAAGTAGATGCAAGATTTGAGATATTACATTTTACAAAAAGATTACTAAGCAAAGTGATTTTAAAAACTAATAAATCAAGATGGTTGGGAAGATGATGTGTTGAGACTTGGGATTTATGACTATTTGGAAAAGCATAGTGTGATTAAAGGCAGTCAGCATGGCTTTGTGAGGGGCAGGTCATGCCTCACAAATCATATTGAGTTCTTTGAGGAGGTGATGAGACAGGTCAACAATGGTCGAGCTGTGGATGTGGTGCATATGGACTTCAGCAAGGCATTTGATAAGGTTCCCCATGTTAGGTTCATTCATAAAGTCAGGAGGTATGGGATACAGGGAGATTTGGCTATCTGGATTCAGAATTTGTTGGCTGACGGAAAGCAGAGTGTGTTTGTAGATGAAAAGTATTCTGCCTGGAGGTGAGTGGTGTCCCACAGGCTCTGTTCTTGGACCTCTGCTCTATGTAGTTTTTTATAAATGACTTGGTTGAGGGGTGGGTTAGTAAATTAGCAAAGGTTGGAGATGCCATTGACAGTATCAAGGGGTATTGCAGGCTGCAGCGCAACATAGACAGAATGCAGAACTGGTCTGAGAAATGGCAGACGGAGTTCAACTTGGATAAATGCGAGGTGATGGATTTTGGAAGATCAAACTTGAATGCTGAATATAGGGTTAAAGCCAGGATTCTTGGTAGTGTGGAGGAACCGAGGGATCTTGGTGTTCAAGTGCATAGATCCCTCAAAGTTGCCACCCAAGTGGATCGCGTTATTAAGAAAACATATGGATTTTGGCTTTCATTAACAGGGGGATTGAATTGAAGAGCCACGAGATTTGCTGCAGCTCTACAAGACTCTGGTAAGATCACACTTGGAATATTGTGTCCAGCTCTGGTCGCCCAATTAGGAAAGATACAGAGGCTTTGGAGAGGGTGAAAAGAAGGTTTACCAGGATGGTGCCTAGACTGGAGGGCTTGTCTTACACACAGAAGTTGACTAAGCTCAGACTTTTTTCGCTGAAGAGAAGGAGGAAGAGAGGTGACCTGATTGAGGTATACAAGGTAATGAGAGGCATGGATAGAGTCAATAGCCAGAGACTTTTCCCCAAGGCAGGATTGACTTGGGGGCATAGTTTTTAAGATGTTAGGAGGAAGGTATAGAGGAGAAATCAGAGGACGGTTCTTTACGCAGAGAGTTGTGAATTCATGGAATGCGTTGCCAGTGATGGTGGTGGAAGCAGACTCATTCCGGACATTTAAGCGATTGCTGGACATGCACATGGACAGCAGTGATTTGCGGGGTACGTAGGTTAGGTTACTTTATTTTAGATTAGGAATAATCCACAGCACAACATCGTGGGCTGAAGGGCCTGTTCTGTGCCAAACCTTTCTATGTTCCACATCAGGGAGAAAATTACATGGACAGTTTGTTCCAAGTGACAGTCACAGCTCCTCGGGTATGCTATTCTTATTTGGTCCACAGTCAACGATATAAGTGTGTGACTGTACATGAGGCAGGTTTGGGGATTTTTTAATGTTTACAAGTATAGCATTTTAATCTAAATTCAAGTATGATTGTATAAAGGCAAAACCTGATAAAGCAAATTGAAAAATTGTGTTGATTGATTGCAGAGGTATAGTAGTGTCATTGGCCGAGGGGTGACCTTATAGAGGTTTATAAAATCATGAAGGGCATGGATAGGGTAAATAGATGGGATGGGAGAGTCCAGAACTAGAGAACATAGTGTTAAGGTGAGAGGGGAAAGGTACAAAAGGGACCTAAGGGGCAACTTTTTCATGCAGATGGTGGTGCGTATATGGAATGAGCTGTCAGAGGAAGTAGTGGGGTCCGGTACAATTACAACATTTAAAAGGCATCTGGATGGGTATATGAATACGAAAGGTTTAGAGGGATATGAGCCAAGTCCTGTCAAATGGGACTAGATTAGGTTAGGATATCTGGTTGGCATGGACAGGTTGGACAAAAGGACTGGTGTTATGAAGATGTAAGAGCTGCTGTACCTTGAGTTGAGAAGCTAGCAAGGACTTAGAGAAGCACACAGAGTATTGGAAAATATAAAATGTAACATTTGGTCGAACAGCCAGCGTTATCTATGTTGCTATAAGATAAAAACCAATCAGTTTAAATTATGCCCCAAGGTACCAAACTCCAATCAAGTTTGAACTTAGTATTATGACAATATTAAAACCAATGAAGCGCTCTGATGTTTTGAGTTTTAAACCAGAAAAAAATTGAACAGTTGAAAGAGAACTGCCAAAAGATCAACCGATATAGGCTGTTTGTATGAGCTCTGATCTAATCAGAGCACACAAAATCCCTGATTTCACTGTCTGTTGAATCAGGTTAACAGAAAATTCAGCCAAGTTCTGTACTAAACAAGCACTTTGTATATTACCATTAAGAGACTCCAGTATAGTTCTCATGTAAGTTTTCTCATTATCCCCAGGCAGAGATGATGTTTGAATCCCTGGTGTGCAGGAATGAGAATCCTTTCAATATCTCAGATTAGTGAATGTCACCGAGAACATCAGAGACAATGTTCCAAGGGAAAGGTGAAGTCGTCCTACAAGCTGCTCATGTGCAGCTTTCAGTTTCCAAAACCCAAGTTCTGTTTCAGGACTCTGTTCTCTGTGAGAATTACTGCTTTAAAAAAAAGCTGTGAATGGCCCTCGAGCCATCATCTGAAGCTGCACATTTCAGATGCGTAGTCTGTTACTTATTACACTGCAGACTCTTCCCATAGCCAACATCTACATGTTGTGGTGTTAACGGACATCACTGCTTTACTTCAATGGTCCTCACTTTGAGAAGTGATGAATTTCATCGGTAGACAAGACATATTTGTCCTCAGGAAACTGCTTCAGTATCAACTCTACCTCTGCTGGAATGTTCCATTATTTTATTTAGTCACTCTGTTATTTTATGACCCTCTCCAGTGAAATATACTTTCAAGCTTTGAGTCATGGTCTCTTCAATTCGATTCTTGGGGATCTAATAATTCCCAACTCCACTCTCCTGCCTTTTCCCATAACCCTTGAATTCCTTACTGATCAAAAATATGTCTGTCGTATCCTTTTATATACTTAACGTGCCAGTCTCAACAGTTCTCTGCTGTGAAGAATTCCACAGATTCACAAACCTCAGAAAGAGGAAGTTCCTCATCTCTGTTTTTATGTGGGATCCTTGTTCTGAGATTCTCCCCTCTGGTCTAAGACTGTCCCAGAAACAAGGAGAAAGTGAGGACTGCAGATGCTGGACAGCAGAGCTGAAAATGTGTTGCTGGAAAAGCGCAACAGGTCAGGCAACATCCAAGGAACAGGAGAATCCTGAGGAAGGGCTTATGCCCAAAACGTCGATTCTCCTGTTCCTTGGATGCTGCCTGACCTGCTGCGCTGTCCCAGAAACAACCTTTGCACCTCCAGGCTGTCACGCTCCGTAAGAATCTTGTGTGTTTCAATAAAAAGCAGGGTTTATGTCATCCTGCAGCCAGTATTTTGGAGCAGCTAAATACTCGGGAGCAGATGAACATTTGATTTGTTCCTGGCCCAGCATGATGCTTTCATCTCTGATGTAAAACCCACAATGATTCAGGCAGAGCTGTTCTATTTTTCCTGTTGTTACTGTGAAAAAAGTCCTAGTCAGTTAACAGTTCTACAAGAACAACAAATTCCCCTTCTCTATGCCAGAGTCAAGCTCAGGTCATCACAGTGAGAGCTCCAAAGCCTAACCACTGGACCAGCAGAGAACATAACATTAATTAGCCCTTCAAAGCCATGGGAAATGAAGTTAAATGAGTTATAGAGATGTACAGCACTGAAACAGATCCTTTGGTCCAACTCATCCATGCTGACCAGAGTTGGGACTGGAAAAGAAATGAAGAAATGAAAGATGTGTCTGGAGCAGGTGCACAGCTGACAAAAGAAACAAATTGAAACAAGAAAAGGTATGAAAACAAAGTAGGATGGTGAGTTCACAGTCTGTATGTGTTGGTCTCAATAGCAAATCCAGAAAGCTGTATTCTTGAAGCTTATGTTTAGCATCACTGGAAGAGTGTAATGAGCTAAGGACAGAAATGGCAGCATCAGAGCGAGATGGAGAATTAGAAAAGTGGAACCTACTGCCCCAACAGATCAGGGATACTGAAAACCAATTAAACATTTTAAAACTGCAATGTTAGATTTTTGTTAAGAGTTTCAAGGGATCTGGAAAAAGTGTTAGTTCTGATGGAATTGAATGGTTGAGGGGGTTTAATGGCCCCCTGTTACTGATGGACATTCCAATGAAAGGAAACTAAGTAAGACTGATACAGGTATCCCCTGCTTTTCGAAAGTTCACTTTACACCACTTCGCTTTTATGAAGGACCAACATTAGTATCTGTTTTTACTAACTGGAAGAAATCTGAAGAGGATTTTCCCTTGTACAAAAATAATATTTCTGATATAAATTAATGCTTTACACCATTTCGGCTTATGAAAGATTTCATTGGAATGCTCTACTTTCAAGTAGCAGGGGAAGCCTGTAACGGGAAACATCTAATGGAAATGTTTGTATCCTTGTCTATGAAATTTTAAATACAACTGTATTTGATAGCCTCGCCATTGCCTGAGCTAGTGGGACCCTGCAGGGGAGAAAATAAAATATCATCAAACACCACTAAGTTGGCCGAGATAATGAATTTCAGTAGAACTTGACCATCCTCTGACTAGTTACATTTTATTTTGACTGAAGTAAGCTAATAAGGTGAATTTTGAGCCTAACATTTAGTTAAAGAAGACACCCTGAAAATAATTAAATGTGTTAATTAGTCTCCAATCAGACACAGATCATTAAAGAGTGAGCCCTGCAAATTTGGCCCATGACAGTGAAGGAACAACAATGCATTTCTAAGTCTGAATTGTGTGGCTTGGAGGGGAAATTTTGGACACTGGGATTCCCAAACATCTGGTGTGCTTGTCTTTCTAGGTGATCGAGTCATGGTTTTGGAATGTGTGTTTAAGGAGCCCTGGTCAGTTGCTGTGCTGTATCTGGTTTACTGCTGCTACTGGAAAGCAGGAGGCAAGTTACACACTGCTGATCTGCAAACCCACAAATTAGGACAAGTAGGCCATTCAGCCTCTTGAGCCTGTACTGATATTCAATGAGAATGTGGCTGTTCCAATATACTCCCAATAACCTTTGGTTCCATTAGCTCACAGAAATCTCTAATCTCTGCAGCTGACAATTTTAAGGTGACCTGAGATTACTTCTGCTTCACAGAGATGACTGATTAACATGGAACGATCAATGACATGGTTAAGATTGTACGTGGCCAGGATTTGAATCACACTGGGTTTCACATGCAGAAACCTGTGATTACAGATATCTTTAACTTGCTCTCTAAGTGCAATTTGACCCTAGAATGGTCTCGCATTGCTCACCGATGAAACTTGTGTCCTCGGACAGGAAAACCCACTTACCCTGCGCACTCAAGGTGTGATAGGAGCTGTTTCTCAGTTGTAGTTTGAGTCACAGTTCAACCCTTTAATCTCAGTGATCCCCCAAACCTTCATTTATTTTTTTTGCTTGCAAACTCTGTCCAGCCTATCGGTTCTGAGCTTCCACATATTCCCACTAAGCTGTTTTGATCTGCTCCAAAGTGAAGTGGTGAACTGTACTCTAAGTGAATCAGGGATGTGCCATGAGGTGATGGGAGGCTGGTGCATTTCCAATGTCGACCTCCTAGGATGAAAGATGCAGGAATTCACTGCCCATGGAGAATGTCCTGAAATGTTGGGGAATGCTGCTGAGATGGAGACCTGGAAGATCAAGCGAGGATGACTGAGTACCTGCTCAGACTTGTATGTTGGAAATTGTCAGCGCTACATTTCTCTCTGCTACATGGAAGAATATCAAACTACAAATAAATCAACGGAGAATAGATAATAATGAGATGTAATTGCATGCAAATAAGACTTACTACTTACCATCAAGATTCTTGTCTCTCTGTTAAAACCATGGTTAGAAAATTTGACTTTTCATTCCTTGACTTGAGAACCTCATTTTTGTAATCTCACCATATTTTCCAAAATAACCCATTATTGCCTACACTGTGCAGGGGCTGGGAAGATTCTACTCCATGTGTTAACACAAAACTGGTTTATTTGATGTCTGCTAAGGGACACACGTAATGTCTGATCACTAAAAGTGTCAGAAAGGTTGGGTTTGGTTTTTAGTGATTCCCAGGAGCATTACCAAAACGTTTGCTGGATAACAAGATTAAGAGATACGTTGTGGAAGGTATGGGAATTGGGACTTGTCCATAGGAGTAACTGAAGTATGAAGACATTACACGATGACTCCGGATTTTTTTTTCATTGTATCCTGGAGAAATCAAGGACCTGACACATTGTTTCAAATTACATTGTATATTTTGATCTGGTGGAGTAATTAAATTCCAGTCCAGTTATGGTTTTAACAATAGCAACATAAATAAACCTAGAACTGTCAGAATGAACTCAGTTGTAATTAAAAGCAACAACAACACAATCCACAACACAATCTCCTAGTGAACTCACTGGTGTGACTGTAAGTGGTATGACTGAATGAGTTTCTTCCTATTCTTGAAGCAAATGAACATCCTTTCCCAAGTGTGACTTTGCTGGTGTTTCAGCAGACTGCTTGTCCTTTTAAAGGTCTTCTACATTCAGAATATTTGCAAGGTCTGTTATCCACGTTGTTATGGACCACGCCAGACCCCCATAAAATATTTCAAGAAGGTAACCGAGACCCTAACTTTTTCATCTTTTAAAGGCAGGTGTGAAGTGAGTCTTTCAGGTCTGATGCAGCTCGTCTAACCATTCGGCTTTTAAGCAAAACAAAATTTATCTAAACACCGTAGTTAAAACACAAACAAAAGAAAGTGGATTTTCGAATAACTTAACTATTGGAAAACTTAACCAATACTTGACACAATAACTTTATGGATTAACTGTCTCAGCACAGTAACATCCCATAAACACACCCCTTGGGGGAAAAGGTGGATTCAAACACAGATTCTTACAGGCAGGTGGGGAAAAAAACCCAAAGAGAGATTTCAGAGAAAGTCGGTCAAGAATCATTTACTGAAGCTTGCAACCTTTCTGGACTCAAACATTTTGTGACTGCTACAGCTAAAAACATAGCCTGAACTGCCAGAACTGGCCACTCCCATTCCATTGTACGACTTCCTTTTTAAAATAAAAAACCAAAAAGCCTCCCCTAATTGTTGACTTCGGTAGTTTCTCATAGCCATTTCAACATCTCTACTTTCACAACCTCTCTTCAAAAAAACCCAGAACAAAATAATCTTTTGAAACTGGCAGCATTGTCACA
This sequence comes from Chiloscyllium plagiosum, assembly GCF_037043375.1. Taxonomy (NCBI): domain Eukaryota; kingdom Metazoa; phylum Chordata; class Chondrichthyes; order Orectolobiformes; family Hemiscylliidae; genus Chiloscyllium; species Chiloscyllium plagiosum. Next base: position 16,874,653 of record NW_028270184.1, on the reverse strand, counting down.
CTACACCACCTCCCCCCCCCCCCCTTAAAAAATATCAATATACAAAAACGGTTTCATTTAAAACCCCTTAGTCTTACTGTATTAGTACACGACAACACACACGCATCTCCAAATGTCTTCATCTGGGTCATGACAACACATTGGCAATTTTATTTTCTTTTCCTGCCACATGTACAATTTTCAAATTGAATGGCCGTAATAAGCTCCATCTAAACAGTCTGGAATTATTGTCATTAAATTTCTCCCAAAACTTTAATGGGTTACGATCAGTATATACGATTGTCTCGACGCTTCACTGGCAATATAGATATTGAAATGTTGTAACGCCAACACCAATCTCAAGGTTACTTTCTCAATTCTCAAATATTTCTGTTGATGAATATTCAATTTTCTGGAGAATTACCCTGTACGTCTTTCTATCTTCTCATCTTCTTGTAAGAGCACAGCACCAATACCCACATCACTTGCATGAATAGCCACCTTGAATAACTTTGCGTAATTAGGTGTGGCTAATACTGGGGCAGTGGTTAACATAGATTTTAGACTACTGAATACCTTCTGACGTTCCTCTGTCCACTGAAATTTTCTGCTCTTCTTCAATAAGTCAGTGAGTGGAGTAGCCACACTGCCAAAATTCGGTATGAACTTCCAGTAAAACCCATTCAATTCCAGGAATCATAGTACTGCTCTCTTCATTGATGGTATGGGACACACCCCAATAACCTTTATTTTTACATTCTGTCTGATACCATAGCCCAGGAACATGACTTGGGCTTTAGCAAATTCACTCTTAGCCAGGCTGATCACCAAGCCTGCCTCCCAAGGTCTATCAAATAATTCCAATAAATGCTGCAAATGTTCTTTCCATGTATGACTAAAAAATCATGAGGTCATCAATGTGTACCACACAACTGGATAATCTAGAAATGATTCTATTGGTTAGTCTTTGAAATGTGATTGGCGCATTTTTCATACCAGATAGCATGATTTTAAATTGGTACAGTCCAATTTGTGTTATGAAGGCCAAAATTGTCTTTGCTCGTTTAGATAAAGGTATCTGCCAGTATTCTCTGAGCAAATCCAACTTAGATATATATGTTGTTTGTCCCAACTTCTCAATACAGTCTTCCAAACATGGAATTGCATATGAATCAGGCCTTCTAACTGCATTGTCTTTGTGATAGTGCCTGATCTCCATAAAGAATTCGCCTCTGTGGGTAAAATTCACTGAGAAAGAATGGGGAGAAGGACAAGAAGTTATAATTTTGAGAGATGCTAAGAGATGAATAATTTTGCACTCTTTCTGACCTATTATCTGAGAGAGTGGTAATTTGTGGAATGGATGGACAGAAATTTAGCGATCCCCTATGTAAGATCAGAATGGAGTGTCACATCAGGACTCAGGAAGTAACAGTGGGAGTATTGACAGAGTGTCAGTTCCAGGAAACCAGTTTGTTCTTGGGAACAATTTAGCAGGGTGGGAGTGACACCCCTTGTTGCGGAGAAGCTGAAGGAAGACCAGGGACCCAAGGAGTTGAAAGGAAATTATCCAGGCATTTTCTCAGACTGTGTAGTTACAAGAGCCCATGATCATAAGTCACAGCACAAAGCAAAAACTAAAGAGAAAAATTATGGAGTTGAGGTTCTGTTAGCAGACACCCTGTTTGACGTAATGGTACAGGTAAACCCTGAACAGGCAGAGGGTCAGGCAGAAGTGTTTAGTCCTGAAAGGCTAATGGTCTTGCAACAGAAAGATGAGGCAATAAAAGATATATATGTTGATGTGTACTCCGAAAAGGAGGCAGAGAATATTCATGAGTATTATTATCTGAAAGATAGAATCATAAAACAGAAATGGAGACCATGGCAGGTTAGTGCAGAGGAGAAATGGGCTAAAGTCCACCAGACTGTGATGCCGGTCACATACAGACAGGAGGTGTTACAGGTAGCACATGAACTACCTGTAGGAGTTCACTTTGGGGTATGAAAGCTTCAGACTAACGTACAAAAACATTTCTATTGGCCTGGAATGCACAACAATGTGGTTAACCTTTGCCAGAAGTGTCATACATTCCAAATGTAGCCACAGACAGTAATAAAACTGTTGCCAATTGTTGCCAATTCCTGCATTTGAAGAACCTTTCATGCAGGTTATAATTGGTTGTGTAAGTCCCCTCCTGAGAACTAAAAGTGGGAATTAGTATTTGATAACCATAACGGATGTATCTACCAGATTTCCAGAGACAATTTCATTCTAGATTATCAAGGCCAAAAGGGTGGTAGAGGAGTTAGCAACTTTCTTCATATGGTACGGGCTGCCAGAGAGATTCAGTCAGACCAAGTGTCTAATTTTACAGTTAGGCTTTTTATGGAAATCATGGATAGCTTAGGTATACAGCACTTTAAATAAACTGTGTGTCATCCTGAATCCCAGGGAACTATAGAAAGGTGACATCAGACTCTGAAAACCATGTTGACAGCGAACGATTTGGATAAAGGTAGCTCATTTGTATTGTTTGCCATTAGAGATGCCTTAAAAAATCTACTCAGTTTACTCCCTTTGAGTTAATATTCAGGCATGAAGTGAGAGGCCCTTTGAAATTAATGAAAGAAAAATGGTTAGGACCAAAGTCACAGATCTTACACTTAGATTATGTATCAGAGGTGAGGGAGAGATTAAATTGGGTAGGTGAGTAAGGTAAACAGCACCTAAAGAGGGCACAACCTAGAATGAAGCAGGTGGCAGATAAAAAAAAACTTTGAGATTCAGACATTTTCCCATGGAAATGATGTATTAGTATTGTTATCCATGATAGGAGATATCTTCAAAGCCAGGTTTAGTGGTCCCTATCAAATTGAGAAAAGGTTGAGACATGTGAACTGTCTAGTAAAGATGCCAGATAGAAAAGAAAATCTGTATCAGATATGTCATGTGAATATGTTGAAACCTTATTATAATAGAGAGAAGGAACTGGAAAAACAGATGTTAGTTATCAGTCAGCAGAGTGAGGAATCAAATCCAGATGTTGTGGAATTTGTTGTGCCTCAAAGTATGTTAAATAATGAGGAGTGGGAAAGGTTAGTAAACTAACTGTCTCAGGAGCAAAGAGCATTGAAAGGTTTGTTGCATCAGTATGAGGACATGTGCAGGAATAAGATGGGGAGGATTAACACTATTGTGCATGAGGTAGGCATAGGGAATGCTGTTCTGATAAAACAACACCACTGTTGGCTTAATCCTTTCAAAGTCAGACAGGTCCAGAGGAATTGGAGGTGATGCTCAATGAAGCTATCAAACTGAGTCAGAGTAAGTGGAGTCCGCCAATCGTCTTAGTTCCCAAAACTGACGGTACTCAATGATTTTGTATAAACTGTCGAAAGGTCAATGCCGTAACAAAATTGGACTCGTATCCAATTCCATGATTGGAGGACTGCATCGAGAACATTGGATAAGTCAGTTACATAACCTAGTTGAACTTACTGCGTGGTTACTGGCAGGTACCTTTATCAGAAAAAGTGAAAGAAATTTCTGCATTTGTAACCCTAAATGGGCTATATCAATTCAAGGTAATACCCTTTGGAATGAAGAATGCACCTGCCATATTCCAAAAACTCATGAAAAGAGTTGTGGGTTTGAAACTTGATTTTGTTTGGGGTTTTTATTGGATCAGTATAGTGTTGTCGAGTGGGAAGTAGATAAATCGATCAGACAAAGGATGCTTGTAGTGTAGATAGTTGTTCTTCAACATTCTATTGTCATGGAGTTAAAGAATAAATTGTTTTTTTTTAAATTGTGGGATTTGGGTAGTAAATAATACTTTAACAGATTATGAGGTGAGGTCAGTTTTGCTGAGTGTCTGGGGGAATTGTTTTACTAAAAGCACTGATAGTCCTGTTTAGAAAGCCATCAGATTGATAGTGGATGGTTAAAAGCAAAATACCAGAGAATAGTCATAGTGGTAAAGTGTTACTAGACTGTTGAATAATTTAGATAAGGCCTGTAAGATAATTAGATTTTTGGAAATGAACAAAGGGTCTGTTTCAGTAAGGCTCTGGCTGAGAGAGAGAGACATTGATTTATGGCCGAGTTCTTGGCTGTTTGCAGCAAGGCTCTGAATGTGTGTGTGAGAGTGGGAGCAGTTGTAGTTTGCAGAATGTTTCTCTGTGTGTGTGTGTGTGTCTGAGAAAGATTTTATAATTTAATCATTGCGATCTGGTTTGTATGCATAATTGTTTGTTGGTGGTTGAATGTTTGTGTTTTGTTTCCCTGGAGCTCAAGATCTGGGGGTGTTTTGATTTTATTTTGCACTGTAAGAATTTAAGAATTTTTTGAGAGATTGTTTCAAGAAACCGTTAGTAATTAGTGCAATTTGCAGATGCACTCCTAGATTGGTTTAGGCTGAATGAATGAGAATAGGTTGTTTGTATTAACTAGCTGCAATTGAGGATGTTTAGGAACAGATAGATTGATAAGGGACTGCAATTGAGATACTGAGTAAGAAATTTCCAGTAGTAAGACACAGTTTTGTAAAACTTTCTGGAAAATATGAAAGAAGAACTAAGGATTTATTAACTAAATGACCGAAAGAGGATACCTTTGATAGAAATATGTGCACTGAAATGAACGGGTTAATTAAGAATTGCTGACTTAAGGGTAAATCAACAAGACAATATTGAAGAGGGAATAGGAGTTGGAAATTTTACAGCAGTATGGAATTGTAGGGGAGGTTTGGGAGTGTTTTATCAGGCACGAGTTGCGACCGGGGGTGCCGGAGAGCAGGATGAGCAGCTTCTCTGCACAAAGGCTGGGATGAGAACATCTCCATGTGTTTAGTGCAGAATAAAGAGCCTTCCAGTATAGAGGCCCAGCAGAGATCTACATCTGTATTTCCTGGGTTGGACGGCTTGGGGCAACCCTCCCCATTTGGGTGAGGAGAACGTAACACATTGTCTTGTGATAAGGGGACATTAGAGACAATGTGGGAATTAGATTTGGATGCAACTGACCCAGAACAGAATGCGTTTAAAAATGGAAATGAGAGGCAGGAAAGGTAAAGTGCCAGTAACACAGGGGAGAATGGTGAAATACAAGTTAGGTTAGAATTGGAATCCGGTGAGGAATCACAATGTTGCAATTTTAATAAGGGAAAGAAGCTTCGACAGGGGAAGATGCTGCATTTGTCTATAAAAGAGGGGAGACTGTTGTTATTCATTCCTTGGGGAACCCAGGATCTGGAAAGGCTGAGAAATGTGTTGCCCAGTTTACATTATCGAGTAGAAAAGTGGATTAGAGCCTTTGAAGATGAAACCACAGGAAGGTTGTTGGCTGTGGGTGATTTGAAGGCACTGCTAATACAGGTGGTGGGACTCTCAACATTAAGAGTGGTAATGGACCGAGTCTGCCTGAGGAATGTGGTGGATTAGTGGTGCTGGAAGAGCACAGCAGTTCAGGCAGCATCCGAGGAGCAGTAAAATCGACGTTTGGGGCAAAAGCCCTTCAGCACCACTAATCCAGAATCTGGTTTCCAGCATCTGCAGTCATTCTTTTTACCTGAGGAATGTGGTGGACAATCCAATGATTAGTGCTGTGTTTGATCGAATAAAACAAAGGGTATGGCAGGCCCTTAGACTGTTGCCCACCTGAGATTGATCCCGTAGCTTTGAGAGGGCATCCATTGAGAGACACTGAAAACCCAGCAGCCTTTTTGGACAACCAGTTGAAAAGGTGGAGGCTTGAAACAGAACAGGCTGTGAAAGGCAGTCAGCTGCTGACCACGAAGGTTCGGACTGCTATTGCTGAGGCAAAGCCCCCTCAAGTCAAATCTAAGTTAGAGGAGGTAGTGGGTCTGATGTCCATGGCCCCCCAGGAATTCAGAGAACATGTAGTCCATGCGGTTGAAAGATACTGTAAAGACATAAAGGAGTTGGCTGACCAGTAAGAGGAGGTGCAATGAAAGTTGACATTGCTGCAGCTCAGGAACTTAAAAAGAAACAATGAGAGAAAAGCAAGATAATATTGCCAGTGACAACTGGGTTGATCAGCGCTACTGTGATGAATAATATGTCGGTCCAGGGAACACCCTCTAACGCCACCTTACAAGGGCCTGAAAACCCCATGCCAGTTTTTGGAGGGGCTTTTCCACAAGTACCATACCAAGGGCAAAACAAACTTAATCAACTGCCGAGATGGAACTGGGGTCTCCAAGGACAGGGACGAGGAGATGGTGGGGCCAAGGGGTATAGAGAGAAATCAGATTCAGAGAGGATCAGGAATAGTGTGTGGGGAGTGTTATTTACCAAGCCATTTTAGAAGAAATTGCCCATATTGGACCTGGCCCTCCCGGCCCCAGGGTGGACCTTTGAGTGAGGGATGTCTGACTATCCTGCCACAAAATCCCCGTACAGGTCCAATGGGCCTGTTAATCTGTATAGGGTGTGCTAGGGATGCCCAGGGAACCCGAGTGGGAAGGGGCTGTACCCTGTGATAATATACGGGAGGCTGAACAGGAACCTATTTTACAGGTTAGGTGGCAACTGTCCTTTTACACTGTGATGATAGATACTGGAGTTATGTACGCTAGCATCCAACCGCAGTATGCCTCCCTCCTTCCTATGCCGGGTAAATGTATTAGGACTGTAGGGTTCTTGGGTAGACCGCAGTTGACTAGGTTTATAGTTTCAGTAAGTTTACAAGTAAGTAGTTAACTGGTCGTTTTGCATTTATTAGTCTCTAGGGGGGCACCACTTAATTTGTTAGGTAGGGATGCTTTATTGCAGTTAGAATTAAAATTAGGATGTACACATGAGGGGTTTAATGTGGATAGAGCGACTTCTCAGTTGGTGTTGCAGGAAGCCAGGTAGGCCAATGTGTATTGGATAGGTGACATAGATGGTTATATTTGGGAAACTTGGGGAAAATGGAGGACAGATGCTTAAGCGCTACTGCCTTTGTCTGAGCCACCCTAGTCTGAACTGCATTTGTACAGTGATTTTTTGATGAGATTCGGAGTAAAGTCTTAGGGGAGTGGCACTGTGAGATTGTTACCCCGCAGCATTTACAGAGTGAAGCTATAGTGATAAGGAAGCAAAGGGGCTTCCGGAGGAGCAATGAGGATCCCATACAACATTGTCAGCAGCTTAAGTCAAGTTGACAACTGCATTGAAGCATTGTTGATGATACAGTGTCGGGCACACGAGAAATGTGATGATTTGGTGGTTAAGGGTAATCAGGCTGCAGATGAAGCAGCTAGACTGGCACTTTGGCTGTCATTACGCCCCAGGTATGTTTAGATCTGGAGCCAACCATAGCCAACACCATTACAATACAAGGTAAAGTGACCTTTAAAGGCAAGCTTCGTGATCTGTGGATGACAGGAAAAATCGTACAACTAGCCAAGAGGAAAAGAGAAGCGTACATAAGGTCCAGGCAGTTAAGAACAGAATAGGCTTTGGAAGAATATTAGAAGAGTAGGACCAATCTTAAACGAGGAATCAAGTATCAAAACGAGGAATCAAATATCTTTGTAGCAACCTTAATCACAGATGAGGTGCCAGAGGACTGGAGGGTTACTCCTGTTGTCCCTCTGTACAAGAAGGGTAGTAAGGATATTCCGGGTAACTACAGACCAGTGAGCTTGATGTCAGTGGTGGGAAAATTGTTGGAGAAGGTACTGAGGGATAGGATTTATTTGTATTTGGAAAAGAGTGGGCTTATCAGTGACCGCCAGCATGGTTTTGTGCGAGGGAGATTGTGCATTACCAACTTAATAGAGCTCTTTAAGGAAGTACCAAGTTGATAGATGAAGATGTCATATACATGGACTTTAGTAAGCCATTTGATAAGGTTCCCCATGGTAAACTAATAGACAAAGTGAAGTCATATGATGTGTAAGGTGTTCTAGTTAGGTGGATAAAGAACTGGTTGAGCAACAGGAGACAGTAGTAGTTGAAGGGAGTTAATCGAAATGGAGAAAGGTGACCAATGGTGTTCCACAGGGATCAGTTCTGGGGTCACTGTTGTTTGTGATATACATGAATGAAGAGGGCACTGTTGGTCTGATCAACAAGTTTGCAGATGACGTGAAGCAGTAGAAAGCATCGAGGACTATCAAAGAATACAGGAGAATATAGTCAGACTGGAGAGTTGGGTGGAGATGTGGCAGATGGAGTTCAATCCAGGAAAATGTGGGGTGATGCATTTTGGGAAGTCCAATTCTAGAGTGAACTATACTGTAAGAGGAAGAGCCTTGGGAAATGTTAATGAGCAGAGAGATCTGGGAGTTCAGGTCAATTGTACCCTGAAGGTTGCTGCACAGGTGCATGGAGTGTTCAAGAAGGCATTTGGTACGCTTGCCTTCATCGGACAGGGTTTTGGTAGGCCAAGTTAAATTGCACAAGACATTGGTTCGGCTGAATTTAGAATACTATGTACAGTTCTGGTCGCCACATTACCAAAAGGATGCGGACGCTTTGGAGAGGGTGCAGAGAAGATTTACGAGGATGTTGCCTAGTATGGCAGGTGCTGGCTATGAAGAGAAGTTGAGTAGGTTAGGATTGTTTTCTTAAGGAAAAGGAGATTGAGGGGGGACCTAATTGAGGTCTACAAAAGCATGAAGGGTGGATTTGGATTGGCTCAGGCTTGGAGGGTCCAAGGGCCTGTTCCTGTGCAGTACATTTTCTTTGTTTTTGGTTCTTCCTTTGACCTTAGCTGAGCAGTTGTTGCAGGGACAAAGGGGAGAGGGGCAGGCATAACCAGGAAGGCCTGTGGTGCACAGAAGATGTTTTGTGGATGGCACCTACCCCTTTGTTGACCATTCTCACCTCGGTGGCACATGGGTTGGATCACTGTGCTAGAGGGCAAGTGCTGAGGTAAATAGATTGATAGCTTTTGGTCACCTTACTTGCAGGGTTCAGTGGGTTATATATTATTGCAATGTGATGTCTGTTCTCAAAGTAATGTCGGGATAACGGCCCCAAAGGACATATCTTCGAGGAGAAAGTGAGGACTGCAGATGCTGGAGATCAGAGCTGAAAATGTCTTGCTGGAAAAGCGCAGCAGGTCAGGCAGCATCCAAGGAACAGGAGAATCGACGTTTCGGGCATAAGCCCTTCTTCAGGAATGAGGAAAGTGTGTCCAGCAGGCTAAAATAAAAGGTAGTGAGGAGGGACTTGGGGGAGGGGCGTTAGAATTGCGATAGGTGGAGGGAGGTCAAGGTGAGGGTGATAGGCCGGAGTGGGGTGGGGGCGGAGAGGTCAGGAAGAAGATTGCAGGTTAGGAAGGCGGTGCTGAGTTCGAGGGATTTGACTGAGACAAGGTGGGGGGAGGGGAAATGAGGAAACTGGAGAAATCTGAGTTCATCCCTTGTGGTTGGAGGGTTCCCAGGCCGAAGATGAGGCGCTATTCCTCCAACAGTCGTGTTGCCATGGTCTGGCGATGGAGGAGTCCAAGGACCTGCATGTCCTTGGTGGAGTGGGAGGGGGAGTTAAAGTGTTGGGCTACGGGGTGGTTGGGTTAGTTGGTCCGGCTGTCCCAGAGGTGTTCTCTGAAACGTTCCGCAAGTAGGCGGCCTGTCTCCCTAATATAGAGGAGGCCACATCGGGTGCAGTGGATGCAATAGATGATGTGTGTGGAGGTGCAGGTGAATTTGTGGCGGATATGGAAGTGTCCCTTGGGGCCTTGGAGGGAAGTAAGGGGGGAGGTGTGGGCGCAAGTTTTGCATTTCTTGCGGTTGCAGGGGAAGGTGCCGGGAGTGGAGGTTGGGTTGGTGGGGTGTGTGGACCTGACGAGGGAGTCACGGAGGGAGTGGTCTTTTCTGAACACTGATAGGGAAGGGGAGGGAAATATATCCCTGGTGGTAGGGTCCATTTGGAGGTGGCAGAAATGGCGGCGGATGATCCATTGTACATGGAGGTTGGTGGGGTGGTAGGTAAGGACCAGTGGGGTTCTGTCCTGGTGGCGGTTGGAGGGGCGGGACTCAAGGGCGGAGGAGCAGGAAGTGGAAGAGATGCAGTGGACGGCATTGTTGACTACGTCTGGCGGGAAATTGTAGTCCTTGAAGAAGGAGGCCATCTGGGTTGTACGGTTTTGGAACTTCCGTACTTCCCTCCAAGTCCCCAAGGGACACTTCTATATCCGCCACAAATTCACCTGCACCTCCACACACATCATCTATTGCATCCGCTGCACCCGATGTGGCCTCCTCTATATTGGGGAGACAGGCTGCCTACTTGCAGAACGTTTTCGAGAACACCTCTGGGACACCCGGACCAACTAACCCAACCACCCCGTAGCCCAACACTTTAACTCCCCCTCCCACTCCACCAAGGACATGCAGGTCCTTGGACTCCTCCATCGCCAGACCATGGCAACACGACTGTTGGAGGAAGAGCGCCTCATCTTCTGCCTGGGAACCCTCCAAACACAAGGGATGAACTCAGATTTCTCCAGTTTCCTCATTTCCCCTCCCCCCACCTTGTCTCAGTCAAATCCCTCGAACTCAGCACCACCTTCCTAACCTGCAATCTTCTTCCTGACCTCTCCGCCCCCACCCCACTCCGGCCTATCATCTTCACCTTGACCTCCCTCCACCTATCGCAATTCCAACGCCCCTCCCCCAAGTCCCTCCTCCCTACCTTTTATCTTAGCCTGCTGGACACACTTTCCTCATTCCTGAAGAAGGGCTTATGCCCGAAACGTCGATTCTCCTGTTCCTTGGATGCTGCCTGACCTGCTGCGCTTTTCCAGCAACACATTTTCACCCCTATAGGACATGTGCCTGTAGCTGATGGGCCATTTAAGCATTTGGTGATCAACTGTGTAGGCATGATAAGGACAGTGAGTAAAAAGTGGTCATTGACAGGTTTAGTAGATGGGTAGAAGTGACCCCGTTGAAAGATTCAGGGGCAGGCACAGTGATAACGCTTTTAATGACTGAAGTTATTCCATGATTTGGCCTACCATCGGAGATCAGTTTGGGTATTGGGTCTGTCCAGATGGTTGTTTAATTGGCACTGCAGACTTGGCAGATTAAGCAAAGTTTTGGCTGTGTGTATCATCCCCAGTCGCAGGTTATAGTGGAATGGATTAATGGTACTTTGAAAGCTAAGCTGAGTAAGATTTGTGCGAGCTCCAATCTTAAATGGGTTGATGTGCTGCCACTGGCACTAATGAGCTACCGTATGCAAACTAACCACATGACTAACTTGGTGCTGCATGAAATGCTTACCAGTAGATCCTTGCCAGTGCCCAAATGGAGGGGTCCATATGATAGGCCTGGAACAACTGGAACTTGAACTTAAGTAATACATGCAACAGCTAACTAAGATACATGAGTCTATCCACACACAGGAAATACTGAGGGAGCCAGTGTCTGGTAACAGGAAGGGTCCTATTAGCGCACCTGGTAGATCTCACTTGGTAGAGCCACTGCCCTATCATAGCCGACTGCACCGCCCTAAATAGGAGTATGTCCCTGAGCCAGTAATACACGTTCTTGGTATTGGTTAGCCAAGGGGTGCCCCGAAATGTTTTGAGCCAGGAGTGAGATTGCCACAGGCTGGAGTCACTTATCCCTGCCATTGGGATTTGCATGAATGTTGGGTGGATTAATTATATCTGTTGAAATTTATTGATTAATCTGCTGATGCCCTCTCTGCATTGGGTGAGCAATTGGATGTGACTGGTTGGGTGGCGTGGTGGACTCAGTAGGCCTTGGGCTGGTTGGATGGTGTTTTGTGTAGATCGGGGGCATGGTTCGCTACATTTGGGATTGTTGCAGGTTTTGTGTTGCTCGTTGTTGCCTTTGTCTTTTGCTGTGCTCTTCCTCTTGTTAAGTCTTCTTTTAGGGTGTCTTGCTGCGCAACAGATCCCTGTTGTTCCAGTGGACTCTGGCCCAGCCCCCTCTTCTGCTGCAGGTTCGTTGCTCTGCTTCAATGATCTGAAGTCTGCTCTGGTGCTGAAGCCTTGTTCCGATGGACATGTCTGACTTGCATGTGTTGCGTGCGTGTTTAGGTTGTGCAGGGTCTTTGGGTCTTTTTTCCTATTATTGTGGGACAGGTTTTGGCCTGTGACTCCAGATGTGGAGGGAGAATCCTATGAGGTCTGGATGCAGTAAATTGTTATTGCCTGCTTTTGGGGCTCTGTCAATCGATTTGGCCTTTGGGTGTTCAGCCGCCTTGTATTCTTTTTCTGTGTGAGACCTGTTAGTCTCAAAGAGGGGAATAAATGGAAGTTATTCTGGCAGTTATGTGGTTAACCTAGTGTTGCAATACATGCCCAGGATCATGTTACAGGGGTCCAGTAACAGATAACGGTAGTGCACTGTGATAGGTTAGTTAAATCACTGGGAAATGAGATGATGGTGTTGTAATTTTTTTTAGATTACATTACAGTGTAGAAACAGGCCCTTTGGCCCAACAAGTCCACACCGCCCCGCCGAAGCGCAACCCACCCATACCCCTCCATTTACCCCTATACCTAACACTACAGGCAATTTAGCATGGCCAATTCATCTAACCTGCACATCTTTGGACTGTGGGAGGAAACTGGAGCACCCGGAGAAAACCCACGCAGACACAGGGAGAACATGCAAACTCCACACAGTCAGTCGCCTGAGGCGGGAATTGAATCCGGGTCTCTGGCGCTGTGAGGCAGCAGTGCTAACCACTGTGCCACCGTGGATGGAGGAAACTAGTGTGGCAGACGATGATTGGGTAATGCCATCAGATAAGTGCGTTAAGAATAACAGTATAAATTGCAGGAGAACAAAGATTGTGGGGAATTATGAAGATATTTTTCTGGCTCCCACAGCTTTGATTTTGCAAGATTAAAGTTTACATGAAGGATATTCTGCGTCTCCTGGTAATTTTTTTTTAATAGAGCATTGAGTGATTCTTCCACAACATGAGCTGGCAAATTGGATACAAAATTGGCTTGATGGCAGGAAGCAGAGAGTAATAGTGGAAGGATGCTTGTCAGACTGGAAGCCTATGACTAGTGAAGTGCCTCAGGGGTTGGTGCTGGGCCCATTGCTGTTTGTTATCTAAATCAGTGATTTAGATGAGAATGTACAAGGCATGCTTAGTAAATTTGCTGATCTTACTAAAATAGGTAGTATCATGGACAGTGAGGAAGGTTATCAAAAATTGCAGCAGGACCTTGATCAGCTGGGGAAGTGGGCCGGGAAATGGCAAATGGAGTCTTGCATTTTGGAAAGTCAGATCATGGCAGGGGTTTCATGGTGAATGGTAGGGCTTTAAGGAGTGTAGTGGAACAGAGGGATCTTGGAGTTCAGGTTGACAGTTATCTCAAAGTTGAATCACAGGTAGACATGGTAGTGAAGAAGGCTTTTGGTATACTGGCCTTCATCAGTCAGGGCACTGACTATACAAGTTAGGTAATTACGTTGCATATATACAGGACGTTGGTGAGTATTGTGTTCAGTTTTGGTCACCTTTATTACAGGAAGGATGTTATTAAACTGGAAAGAGTGCAGAAGAAATTTAGAAGGATGTTGCCTGGACTCAATGGTCTGAATTCTAGGGAGGGATTGGACAAGCTATCTTTATCCTAATGAAGGGCTCTGGCTCCTCAGATGCTGCCTGACCTGCTGTGCTTTTCCAGCAACACATTCTCGGCACGTCTATTGCCCACGTGACTAGGAGGAACAATGATTGACAGATTGATGTGATTGTAAGTCTGCAGACAGGAGCTGGAGAACTGGAGACAGGCAGAGGGAGGGTAGGAGAGAAAAAACTGGGAATGGGAGAGGAAAGAAATGGGGAGATGGGTTTCGGATTCAGTCTTTGAGATGAGAAAGTCAGGAACATCGGAACAGAGTAGGCCATTCAGTCCATCAAGGCTGGTCTGCCTTTCAAATAGATTATGGCTAGTCTCTGGCTGAAATCCATACTCTGACCTTTGGCCCAGGTTACTTAATACTTTTACAGAAAGAAAAAACTCAGATTTAAAATCAACAATTGATCTAGCATCGACTATTGTTTGTGGTAGAGAGTGCCAAACATCCACCACACTAACGTGTAGAAATTCTTCACAACATCTCTCCTGAATGGTCTGAGGCCATTTCTCAGACTCTGCTATCTAGGTCCAGAATATCCAACCAGTGGAAATATTTTTTCCTTATCTCCCAGTCTTTTCTTGTTAATATCTTGAAAACTACAATCGAAGCTAGTCTTGACCTTCTAAATTTGAAGAAAATTGGTCTACTTTGTAATCTCATTTCATAACATAACTCCTGTAGTCCATGTATTATTCTTGTAAACCTATGTTGTGCTCCCTCCAAGGCCAGTACATCCTTCCCAGGCTCTGGTGCCCAGACCTGCTCAAAGTACTCCAAGGGATCTAAGATTTTGTACAACTGCAGCATAAGTTCTGAATCCTTATACTCCAGTGTTCTAGATTTCAGGACAGCGTTCTATTCGCCTTCTTGATCATCTTCTCCACACTCGCTTGTGGCATCTTAAAAGATCTATGCACCTGAAACCTCAAATCTCTTTGGACATCCGCTGTATTTAACTTCACACCATTAAGGGTATGCTGTTTCTGTGTAACATGCATAATGTCACGCTTGGTTACTATGCAATCCATCTGCCATAGTTCTACTAATAACCTAGTCAATCAATGTGCATTTGTAATCTTATACATTGCATATATGATTTTCTATGCATTTTCCAAGTCATTATAAATGATGTGAATAATAACACAGATCCTGGCAGGGCACGATGGGTCACATCCTGTTGCATTTGTTTAGAACTTTGGAGAACAAAAAGTCAAAGCAATAGCACTTTTAAAAGAGAGAGGAACAGACAAAGACTGCACATGATGAGGTCATTGCAGGAGAAAGAGAGAGAGAGAGAAAAAAAACCCCACACTGCTAACTGACACAGCAGTGAACCTGCTGTTTGAATTCATGAATCACTGGACATCAGAGTGCGTCTTGGAACATTAACAAACAGTGAAATTCACAACTAACCTTGGAGGAACCTGTTTGGGAAAGGTCATGGCGTGTAAACAGATAAGTGAATATTTTTAAGTGTGGCTTGACAGTAAGTCTGCAGTAGTGAGTAGAGTGGGTTCTTTCTTGATTATATGTTTTATTGACATATGTCTCTTGATTAAATTTAAAAATATAAGCCATAAGTATTAAATTAGTCTAGAGTAGTGTTTTGTAGAGGAATAAGCGTGTTATTTTCTGGGTCTGTAGGTTGGAAGAAGCAAAAATGGCCTTTAGTAGAGTGATATGCTCTTCTTGTTGGATGTGGGAATTTAGGGAGAGTTTATGTGTTACTGAGGTTGGAGAGACAGTTAGAGGCAATGAGGAATTTACAAGAGCAATGAATGTGATGGATGGCAATTACAGGAAGGGAAACAAGTTACAGATAGAAAAAGTTACATAGATGGGTTAACTCTAGGAAAGGTAAGAGAGATAGAAGGTAATGCAGGCGTCTTCTGTGGCTATCCCCATTTCAAACAAGTATGCTGTTTTGGAAAATGTAGAGGGTGATGGATTTTCAGGGGAATGCATCAAGAACAGCCAAGTTTCTGGTATCAAGACTGGCTCTAATGAAATGAGGGGTACATCAGGTTCCAAGAGATCAATTGTGTTCAGGGATTCTCTAGTCTGAGGCACAGCCAGCAGCAAAATATCAGAATGGTGTGTTGCCTCCCTAGTGCCAGGATCAAGGATGTCTCAGAGGTTACAGCATATTATCAGGGGGAAGAAGGAAGAGCAGGAGGTCATGGTACACATTGGAACCAATGAGATAGGAAGGGAAAAGGTTAAGATTCTGAAGGGAGAATATAGAAAATTAGGCAGGAATTTAAAAAGGAGGTCCTCGAGGGTAGTAATATCTGGATTACTCCCAGTGCTGTGAGCTAGTGAGAGTAGGAATAGGACGATAGAGCAGATGAATGCATGGCTGAGGAGCTAGTGTACTGGAGAAGGATTCACATTTTTGGATCATTGGAATCTCTTTTGGGGTAGGATGGATTGCACCTGAATTGGAAGGGGACTAATATGCTGGCAGGAAGATTTTGCTAGAGCTGCTCAGGAGGATTTAAACCATTAATGTGGGGGTGGAGGTGGGACCCAGGGAGATAGTGAGGAAAGAGATCAATCTGAGACTGGTACAGTTGAGAAAAGGAGCGAGTCAAACAGTTAGGGCAGGCAGGGACAAAGCAGAGCACAAGGTCAGACTGACAAATTAAATTGCATTTATCTCAATGCAAGAGACCCTAACAGGGAAGGCAGATAAACTCAGGGCATGGTTAGGAACATGGGTCTGGGATATCATAGCAATTACAGAAACATGTCTCAGGGATGGACAGGACTGGCAGCTTAATGTTTCAGGATATAAATGCTACAGGAAGGACAGAAAGGAAAGCAAGAGAGGAAGCGGGAGTGGCATTTTTGTTAAGGGATAGCATTACAGCTGTACTGAGGGAGGAAACTCCCAGAAATACATCCAGGGAAGTTATTTGGGTTGAACTGAGAAATAAGAAAGGGATGATCACCTTATTGGGATTGTATTATAGACCCCCTAATAGTCGGAGGGAAATTGAGAAACAGATTTGTAAAGAGATCTCAGTTATCTGTAAGAATAATAGGGTTGTAATGGTAGGTGATTTTAACTTTCCAAACATTGACTAGGACTGCCATAGTGTTAAGGGTTTAGAAGGAAAAGAATCTGCTAAGTGTGTACAAGAAAATTTTCTGATTCAATATGTGAATGTACCTACTAGAGAAGGTGTTAAACTTGACCTAATCCTGGGAAATAAGGTAGGCAGGTGACTGAGGTGTCAGTGGGGGAGCACTGACTATAATTCTATTAGTTTTTAAATATTGATGGAAAAGAATACACCAGATCTGAAAGTTGAAGTTCTAAATTGAAGGAAGGTTGATTTTGACTGTATTAGGCAAGAACTTTCAAAAGCTGATTGGGGGCAGATGTTTGCAAGTAAAGGGATGGCTGGAAAATAGGAAGCCTTTGGAAATGAGATAACAATAGTCCAGAGACGGTATATTCCTGTTAGGGTGAAAGGAAAGGGAATGTTGGATGACTAAAGAAATTGAGGGTTTGGTTAAGAAAAAGAAGGAAGCATATGTCAGGTATAGACAAGATAGACTGAATGAATCCTAAGAAGAGTTTCAAGGCATTAGGAGTATACTGAAGAAGGAATTCAGGAGGGCAAAAAGGGGACATGAAATAGCTTTGGCAAATAGAGTTAAGGAGAATACAAAGGGTTTTTACAAACACATTAAGGACAAAAGAGTAACTAGGGAGGGAAAAGGGCCCCTCAAAGATCAGCAAGGCGGCCTTTGTGTGGAACCGCAGGAGTTGGGGGAGATAGTAAACAAGTACTTTGAATGAGTGTTCCCTGCGGAAAATGTCATGGAAGATTTAGAATGTGGGGAAATAGATAGTGACATCTTGAAAAATGTGCATATTACAGAGAAGGAAGTGCTGGATGTCTTGAAACAGATAAACGTGGATAAATCCCCAGAACCTGATCAGGTGTACCTTAGAACTCTGTGGGAAGCCAGAGAAGTGATTGCTGGGCCCTTTGCTGAGATATTTGTTTCATCAATAGTCACAGGTGAGGTGCAGGAAGACGGGAGGTTGGCTAAAGTGGTGCCACTGTTTAAGAGAGGTGGTAATGACAAGCCAGGGAATGATAGACAAGTGAGCCTGATGGCAGCGTTGGGCAAGTTGTTGGAGGGAATCGTGAGGGACAGGATGTACCTGTATTTGGAAAAGCAAGGACTGATTAGGGATAGTCACATGGCTTTGTGCATGGGAGATCATGTCTCACAAACTGGATTGAGTTTGTTGAATAAGGAACAAAGAGGATTGATGAGGGCAGAGCAGTAGTTATGATCTATATGGACTTCAGTAAGGTGTTCAACAAGGTTCCCCATGGGAGACTGATTAGCAAAGATAGATCTCATGGAATATAATGAGAACTAGCCATTTGGATACAGAACTGACTCAAAGGTAGAAGACAGAGGGTGGTGGTGGAGAGTTGTTTTTCAGTTTGGAGGCCTGTGAACGAGTGGAGTGCCACAAGGATCAGTGCTGATTCATCATTTACATAAATGATTTGGATGTGAGCATAAGAAATATAGATAGTAAGTTTGCAGATGACATCAAAATTGGAGGTGTAGTGGACAGTGAAGAAGGTTACCTGAGATTACAACGGGATCTTGATCAGTTGGGCCAATAGGCTGGGAAGTGGCAGATGGAGTTTAATTTAGATAAATGTTAGGTGCTGCATTTTGGGAAAGCAAATCTTAGCAGGACTTATACACTTAATGGTCAGGTTCTAGGGGGTGTTGCTGAACAAAGTGACTGTGGAATGCAGTTTCATAGGTCCTTGAAATTGTAGTCGCAGGTAGATATGATAGTGAAGAAAGCGTTTGGTATGCTTCCCTTTATTGGTCAGAATATTGAGTACAGAAGTTGGGAGGTCATGTTGCAGCTATACAGAACATTGGTTAGGCGACTTCTGGAATATTGCATGCAATTTTGTTCTCTTTCCTATCGGAACGATGTTGTGAAGCCTGAAAGGGTTCAGAAAAGGATTACAGGGATGTTGCCAGGGCTGGAGGGTTTGAGCGATAAGGAGAGGTTGAATTGGCTGGGGCTGTTTTCCCAGGAGCGTTGGAGGCTGAGGGGTGACCTGATTGAGATTTATAAAATCATGAGGGGCATGGATAGGATAAATTGACAAAGTGTTTTCCCTGGGGTGAAGGAGTCGAGAACCAGAGGGCACAGGTTAATGGTGAGAGGGGAAAGATATAAAAGAGACCTAAGGGGAAGCATTTTCACGCAGACGGTGGTGTGTGTATGGAATGACCTGCCAGAGGAAGTGGTGGAGGCTGGTACAATTGCAACATTTAAAAGGCACCTGCTTGGGTCTATGAACAGGAAGAGTTTGGAGGTTATGGGCCGGGTGCTGGCAGGTGGGAGTAGATTGGCTTCAGATATGTGGTTGCATGGACAAGTTGAACCAAAGGGTCTGTTTCAGTGCTGTACATCTCTATGACTCAATGAAGTCCTGCTAATTTGAGTAACTTGCTGTTCCCTTCAACTAACCATATTTCCAGGCAAATCAGTTAAGTCCCTCAATTCCTTTAGCTTCTACCTTAGTTTATAGTATTTTACGGGCAACTTATAATTGAATAAAGGCAACTGCAGAGGCATGAGGGAGGAGCTGTGTAGAATTGACTTAGAGAGGAACCCAGCAGGAAAGACAGTGGAACAGCAATGGCAGGAGTTTCTATGAGTAATTCAGGAGACACAGCAGAGATTCATCCTGAGGAAGAAGAGGCATGATACTGGAAGGATGAGGCAATCATGGCTGATGAGGGAAGTCAGGGACAGCATAAAAGCAAAAGTGAAAGCATATAATGTGGTGAAGGCCAGTGGGAAACCAGAGGATTGGGAAGCATACAAAGACCAACAGAGGGCAATAAAGAAACAAATAAGGAGGGAAAAGATTAAATATGAGGGTAAGCTAGCCAGTAATGCAAAAGAAGACTGCAAGAGTTTCTTAAGATATATAAAGGGCAACAGAGAGGCAAAAGTGACCATTGGTCTGCTGGAGAATGACATTGGAGAGTTAGTAGTGGGGAACTAAGAAATAGCTGAGGAACTGAATAATTATTTTGCATCAGTCTTCAAGGTGGAGTCAAGAGTAATATCCCAAAATTTCGAGAGAGTGAGAGGCAGAGCTGAGTATGATGGCCAACACAAAGAAGAAGGTGCTAGAAAAACTGAATGGCCTGAAGGTGTTTAAGTCACCTGGACCAGATGGGCAACCCCCCAGAGTTTTAAGGGAGATAGCTGAAGAGATAGTGGAAGTGTTACTGCTGATCTCTCAGGAATCACTAGAATTGTGGAGGGTCCTAGAGGACTGGAAAATTGCTAATGTGTCACTCCTGTGTAAAAAGGCAGTATGGCAAAATACGGAAAATTACAGAATGATTAGCCTTACCTCCATTGTGGGTAAGATCCCGGAATCCGTTGTGAAGGATGAGATTTCTGAACACTTGGAAGTAAATGGCAAAATAGGGCAAAGTCAGCACACTTTCACCAACGGGATGTCATCCCTGACAAACCTACTAGAATTCTTTGAGGAAGTAATGAGCAGGTTAAGCCAAGGAGCGCCAATGGATGATGCATACCTGGACTTCAAGAAAGCCTTTGACAAGGTGCTGCACAGGAGGCTACTGAGTAAAATCAGGGCCCTTGGTGTCAGAGGCAAGGTGCTAGCATGGATAGAAGCTTGGCTATTCAGCAGAAAGCAGAGAGTGGGGATAAAAGTGTCCTTCTTAGAATGGCATGTGGTTTTCTGCAAAGCTCAATGTTAGGACCCTAATTTTTCACTTTATACATTAACGATTTAGATGAAGAAAATGAGGTTATTCTGCTAAGTTTGCAGCTGATACAAAGATGGGTAGTGGGAGAGGTAGCATTGAGGAGGTGGGAAGGCTGCAGAAGGAATTGGACAGGTTAAGAGATTGGGCAAAGAAGTGGCAGATGGAGTACAACTTGGGAAAGTGTGATGTCATGAATAGAGGCATGGACTGTTTTCTAAATGGAGAGAAAGTTCAGAAGTCTGAAGTGCAAAGAGACTTGGGAGTTCTAGTTCAGGATTCTCTTCAGGTAAATTTGCAGGTTGAGTCAGTAGTTAGGAAGGCAAATGCAATGATGGCATTAATTTTGAGAGGACTTGAATATAAAAGCAGGTATGTACTTCTGAGGCTCTATATGGCTCTGGTCAGACCACATTTGGAGTATTGTGTGCAGTTTTGGGCCCCATATCTCAGGAAGGATGTACTGGCCCTGGGGCGTGTTCAGCGGAGGTTCATGACAATGATCCCAGGAATGAAAAGCTTAACATTTGAGAACGTTTAAGGACTCTGGGTTTATACTCTACTGAGTTTAAAAGGGTTAGAGGGATCTAATTGAAGTTTACAGAATACTGAATGGCCTGGACAGAGTAGATGTTAGGAAGATGTTTCCATTGTTAGTAGAGGCTAGGACATGAGCGCATAGCCTTAGAGTAAAGGGAAGACCTTTTAATATGGAGAAAAGGAAAAACTTCTTCAACCAGAGAGTGGGGAAATCTATGGAATTCATTGCCACAGAAGGCTGTGGAGGCCAGCTCATTGAGTATTTTTAAAACTGAAATGGATAGGTTATTGAGTATCAAAGGGATCAAAGATTATGGAGACAAAGTGGGAGAATGGTATTGAGAAACCTATCAGTCATAATTGAATGGGGGAGCAGACTCAAAGGTATTAATGGCCTAATTTCTGCTTCCATGTCTTATGGTCTTATGGACTTTAACGGATACCTTCTAAAAATGCATGTAAACAACATCTACAGACATTCCCCTGTCCATTACCTTTGTCACCTCTTCAAAACATTCAATGAAGACTGGAATTTACAGCTTTGACAAACAAAAGAGGAACATATTGAATTCAGTAACTTAATTTAGTGAAGCTAAAATTTTCTGTTTTGAATTTCTATTCTATACTGACATGAAAGACAACTGTAAACCTTTTTTGCAGAGCGATGGAACAGGAAGATTTGATTACTTACAGTGTGGAAACAGGCCCTTCGGCCCAACAAGTCCACAATGACCCACTGAAGCGCAACCCACCCATTCCCCTACATTTACCACTTCACCTAACACTACGGGCAATTTAGCATGGCCAATTCACTTAATCCACATTTTTGGACTGTGGGAGGAAACCGGAGCACTCAAGGAAACCCACGCAGGCACGGGGAGAATGTGCAAACTCCACACAGTCAGTCGCCGAAGACGGGAATTGAACCTGGGTCTCTAGCGCTGAGGCAGCAGTGCTAACCACTGGACAGAAATCTCAAACTAAACATCACAGCAAGAATTGAGGGAGGTATTTGACTTATCAGGGCCTGAATATTACCAGCCTTTGATTGTGGAAGAAGAGACATTTGTCTGGTCTGTCTTTCAGAAAAGGTTTCAAATGCTATTGTGACTTTAAAACCACTGAGACAAGGAAATGCCTGAATGTGAGTGTTCCAGTGTACTGTCTGTGTGGTAAAAGCTGTACCCAGTTATACCACATACAACAGGCATCACTATTTTACTCTGAGGAGAATAAACTTGTACAGAGATTGTCCAACTGAATTGATACAAAGACACTCGTGCCATGGAGAAACCATGGAAATGTGATGACCATGGAAAGGGCTTTAGTTATCCATCCCAGCTGGAATACCACCATCAGAGTCATACTGAAGAGAGACCTTAGAAATGTGAGGAATGTGGCAAGAGATTTGATTCTCATTATCTGCGAGAAACCCAACAACGCAATTACACTGGGGAGAAGCCATCCATTTGTTCCATGTGCAGGAAAGGATTTGTACAGTCAACCGTCCTGGCATTGCATCAGCAAATTCACAATGAGCAGAGGCCCTTCTGTGACTGTGGAAATAGGTTCAGGCAGTCATACCACCTCACTGTACATCAGCAGGTTCACACAGGGGAGAGACCATTCACTTGCTGTGTATGTAAGAATGGATTTACTGTACCCTCCTACTTGCAGAATCACCAGCATGTTCACACTGGGGAGAAGCCGTTCACCTGCTCTGAGTGTGGGAAGGGTTTCACTCTATCCTCCCACCTCACTGTATGCCAGCATGTAAACACTGGGGAGAGGCCGTTTACCTGCACTGAGTGTGGGAAGGGATTCACTGTGTCCTCCCACCTCACTGTACACCAATGGGTTCAGACTGGGGAGAGGCCGTTCACCTGCTCTGAGTGTGGGAAGGGATTTATTTGGTCAGCCAAACTGGCAGCACATCAGTGAATTCACACAAAGAAGACACCACTCAGCTGCTCTTCCTGTGAAAAGAAGCAAACTTTTGGGCAATCTCAAACCATACCAGCGGGTTCACACTGTGCAGAGGCCATTCAATTGCACTGTGTGTGGGAACGAGTTCACTTTATTATCCAGCCTGTTGAGATACCAGCAAGTTCACAAATGACTGCAGAGTCTGGATTGTGCTGTTCAACACATCCAGGGTTGATAGCCTGACAATATTGTGTTTGTTTCTGCTGATATTAACAACACCCTATGAGCAACTGGAAGTTAATATTCTGGATAGGTAATATTCTGATTTTCAAAGTTTCAATGTTAACTTTTAAATAAGCAATTTGATTGCTCTGTTTCATTCAAGAACTTCCAACAGGAACCTGATTACAGTCAAATTGTGAACTTTAATCATCAGTGCTAACTAATCCTTCCTCACAATTCTCACTGACGTGCATGTTTTTCATAGTGGAACCTTCATTATGAAACTAAATTATCAAGTAAAAAGAAACAACAGTGAAAAGAATTTTCATCAATCCACATTGATATTAGAGAAGATTGGAAGTAGCTCACTTCAGTCATTTATGATACAGCAGCAACAACATTTGGTAAAGTTGGAACTGGTAACAGAGACTGGTTTGAAATCTATTCAGCAGGGATGGTATCTCAATCAACTTATACCAATAAATCCAAGTTGCCTGTGACAGTGAATGTCTGTTCACTCAGTGTGATAGGATTGAGGGAGTTCTGGAACCCTATCACCAATACTGTTACCCCAGCCCCACCAACATTGACAGATGAGGTGCTAATGGACAGGTATAAATAGAAGTCGCTGCTGAATTGTGATGATGCTGCTCCTATAACAAGGTTGTGTTGTTCTTGATTTATTTTTCAGAGGGTTTGTAAACCGAGTCATGCTGCAGCTGTATAAAACTCTGGTGCGGCCGCACTTGGAGTATTGCATACAATTCTGGTCACCGCATTATAGGAAGGATGTGGAAGCATTGGAAAGTGTGCAGAGGAGATTTACTAGGATGTTGCCTGGTATGAAAGGAAAGTCTTATGATGAAAGGGAGAGGGATTTGAGGCTGTTTTCATTAGAGAGAAGGTTAAGAGGTGACTCAAAGAGACATAATAGATTATCAGAGGGTGGGCAGTGAGAGCCGTTTTCCTCGAATGGTGATGGCTAGAATGAGGGGACACAGCTTTAAATTGAGGGGTGATAGATATCGGACAGATGTCAGAGGTAGGTTCTTTACTCAGAGAAGGAAAGGTCTTTACTCAGAGAGTAGTAAGGGCATGGATTCATCAACTTTAAGGACATTAAATGGGCATTAGATAATATATGAATGATAATGGAATAGTGTAGATTAGATGGGCTTCATAGGTAGCCCAACATCAAGGCCTAAGGACCCGTACTGCCCTATAATGTTCGATGTTCTTAGGGCCAGTTTGATTGTGGCTAACAGATACTGCCTAAGACAAAAGGCTTTCAAGTTTTTAAAAAAAGCACTTGTGCAATGAAAGGGGAGTAGCCAGTTCTCCCACCTGAGCTTTTCTCTGGTTTGGTTTGAGTTTTAGCAGTGGGGTTTTGTAGCTGCTGGACCCAAAGAAGAAGGTCCATGCTCATCCTCCCTCTAACATCTCTTCTGTCGGACCCTGCAATTGATTTTATCTTTTGTGTCAAGCGGTGTTTATGAGGATTGTTGCAAGTAGTTGGAACAGCATCATTACGTTGGGATAATCTGTTGGGGTTTCGGATAGTTTAGGTTATTCTGTATTCTGTTCTCTGCTTTTTGTGTTTCATTCAGTAATCTTGTAAATCAATTCTGTTTTGTTTAAAACTAAGTGGTTGGGCCAGCTGCATCACTCCTGAAAATATCCAATGTACATCTGCTTAAAACAACTAATAAATTTAGGGTCCGGGCTACTTTCTTGAAATGTTTTGAGGAGGTCTGGCTTGGTTCATAACAGTTGACTAAGACTGAGGTGTACTCCCATGAGACAGACCCAAAGAAACAGGTCCATGCTGATCCTCCCTCTCTCTGACATCTCTGTCTGATACTCTCCCACACCTTCCCGTCACGTTTAGTTGGACAAGGAATGCTCATCATTTAAGATTGAAAAGACCATTGATCATTTACTAAACTGAAAGGACCCCAGCAAGAATGGAATGCTAGCTGAAATGTTCAAACACAAAGTCTTATCTGCACCATCATGGCCTTATTTCTGATGGGAAATCAGGTAATTTCCACAGGAGAGGCACAATGCAAACATCATGACAATTTACAGATACTGAGGTTACGGAGAAGATTGCGACAACTACAGGGCACCACACCAACAGTTTCACGATAAAGAATGAAGTGAAACAGAAGCCAACACCAAAATCAAGAATTCAAAACAATGTCTGGTAACTATAACCAAGGGAGATAAAACAGGGAGATGTGGCAGTGAATCATGAGATATGGACAGATCCATGTAATTAAAGTCAAGGGGCTGCAGTAAATTACAGCTTCCTAAATCTTTTCCCAGTGTGACATGTTTGAATTCCTCAGGATCTGTGTAATCAACAGTTAACTTTTGGGAGATCTGAGAATTGCTCATCAGTGGTATAGGGGGAGGCTTCTGTGTGTGTGTGTGTGGTGGGGGGGAAAGGGGGGTAGTGACAGATTATTAATGTAATAACATCCAGATTATTCACTTGATACAATCAGGATTATTGATCCAATTGGTGAATGACCTTTATGTAATAGAATCCTGTTTCTTGAAGTTGGATTAGTTTCTCCCCGTGTAGATGAAACCAGCTTAAAAACTTACCACCCTTCAATGAATTCCCTCTTTAACCTTCTGTGCTCAAAGACAAATAATCTCAGCTTCTCCAGTCTCTCCATGG
The DNA here is from genome assembly GCF_037043375.1 of Chiloscyllium plagiosum. Classification (NCBI taxonomy): domain Eukaryota; kingdom Metazoa; phylum Chordata; class Chondrichthyes; order Orectolobiformes; family Hemiscylliidae; genus Chiloscyllium; species Chiloscyllium plagiosum. The sequence goes on along the minus strand of NW_028270184.1, from coordinate 16,848,880 downwards.
TCTGTGATCAGACACTCATTTTCAGATTAAACATGTGAGGGAGAAAGTGAACAGTGTAGTTCAGCCTCAGATAGTTCCCAGTGAAAGGGATGGATTTGATTGTTAGGAAACAGAACTTTATTACTGATTTTGGACGATGGATTGTCTTTTCCTGATTTTTACTTGGAGGAAAGTCCTGCAGATCTGGTATTGGATGTGGGAAGAACAATCTGCAATTAGAGGAATAGAAAAAGATGGTGGTGAGATGGAGCAGAGTGTTGTCAGTGTGCCTGCGTAAAACAACAAAGTGCTTCTGGGCAATGTTTCCCAGTAGATGAGAAATAGGAGACACCTGGGACAGATCCTTGTAGCACACCACGTTCAAGACTTTTGGAGAGGAAATGGAGATGAGAGAGGAGGTGGTAGGTTGCAATGGTGGTGAGGTCAAGAGTTATTTTTTCTCAGAATGGGCGATGATCATGGATTGAAAGAGAGAAAACTATTCACAATTTCAGTGACCATGGGAGAGTTGGATGGTCAGATGTTTAGTAGGAATAGGATCAAGGGACTCAAAAGTGGGTCAAATGGACAAGTCATGATGGGAGATAGAGAAGTTAGAGAAAGACACCGGTTGAGAGTTCAAAGAAGAATTTTCGAGGCAGTTTGGCAGGGTGAGCTCAGGGAAGGGAAAGACACGCAGCGGTAACTCATCAGATGCTCTCACTCCTAATGACAGTTCATTAGTTCCTCACTTGTTGGACCTGAAGATGGAGGAGATGGTGAAAGCCCTAGAACTTGGAACAACAGGGACCATTCTGCCCCTGAATGTGCTCTGCCATTCAGTTGGATCTTGGCTGGTCATTTCTTTTCTGCATTATTCCCATTCTGTCATCCACCTGAGGAATCTATTGTTTCCTGTTTTGAACATCCTCAATCGTTGTAGAATTTCAAAGGTTCTGAATGAAAAATCCCTAATCACTCTAGTCTTCAGTGGCCTATCCTTTATTCTGAGTTGAGATCCCTTGGTTCTAGACTCAACAGCCATGTGAGATGTCCTATCTACATCTATCCTGAAAGAATATCGTAAATTTTAATTCCCAAATGTTACGGTCCCAGTTGATGGTAATACTGCATAAATTGGATCTCTGAGGTAAGATTGTAAGTTTTACGTTTTGCAGTTTAGTTAGGATGGTAGTCAGAAACTTTCAGATGAGGCTGCCAATGTTCTTTCAACAAGACAAGACAAGACAAGTTTATTACTAAAAGAAAAAAAAGCTCTGTACATATATAACAATTTTCAAAGATCTTACCATAAACAGCAATTTAGCTATACTTCTTTCAAACTTGATGAAAAATTTGACAATATTATGGTGACTATTTCCCAAATGCATCTGAACAGCAAAACTGTTAATCACACATTCTGTTTACATAATATGAAATACAAAACAGTCTGATTCATATTTGGTCATTAAAAATTCTGCTTCATAAATAAATCTTATCCACACCACAGAAATTCATCCTCCCCAACATTGATGCTGATTAGCTTCACCCAATCTATATGGAAATAGAAGTCGCCCATTACTACTGTATTACTCATATTACATGCACACCTATTTTTCTGATTTATATTCAAAAGGTAGTGTTATAGTAAGTACAATATTAAATATAAACAGCTGTGTGTGTAACAGAAAGTCCATATATTTACTTTTACCCATACCATTGTCATATAAAGTTAGACTGGGATTGTAAAAGTAGGCAAAAGTGAGGACTTTCCTGATGAAGGGCTTTTGCCCGAAACGTAGATTTTCCTGCTCCTCGGATGCTGTCTGACCTGCTACGCTTTTCCAGCACCACTCTGATCTAAACGCTAGGATTGTAAAAGTCACCAGTGAACATCCTTGTGACCTTAGTGTGAGTAACAGAAAAACACACCTCCTGAAATCACTTGTGGATACGTCTCTGCAGGTGTGCCATGAGATGGGATTTCTGAGTGAAGCCTTTCCCACATTCAGTGCAGATGAAAGGTCTCTCTCCAGTGTGAACTCGCTGATGTACAGTGAGTTGAGTTGATCGCCTGAACCCAGTCCCACAGTGAGTACACCTGAATGGTCTCTCATCGGTATGAATATGTTGATGGGACATCAGTTCCCCAGAGCTTTTAAAGCACTTCCCACACTCTGGGCATTTAAAAGGCCTGTCATCAGAGTGAACCCGTTGATGACGCATCAGATCCCCAGAACTTTTAAAGCCCTTCCCACAGTCTGTACATTTAAAAGGTGCCTCCCCAGTGTGAACCCGCTGGTGTGTCAACAGGTGGATTTTCTGAGTGAATCCCTTCCCACACTCAGAGCAGGTGAATGGTCTCTCTCCAGTGTGAGTGCGCTGATGTACACTGAGTTGAGATGACCATCTGAACCTAGTTCCACAGTGAGAACAGCTGAACGGTCTCTCATCAGTGTGAACACGTTGGTGTAACTTAAGCTCTCCAGAGCTTTTGTAACCCTTCCCACAATCTGGACATTTGAAAGGTCTGTCCTCAGTGTGAACTCGTTGGTGTGCCTTGAGGTGGGATGACTCAATGAACCCTTTCCCACACTCAGTGCAGGTGAATGGCCACTCTCCAGTGTGAACTCGCTGGTGTGTCAACAGGGTGGAGAACTGAATGAATCCCTGCCCACATTCCGAGCAGATAAATGGCCTCTCCCCAGTGTGAAGCCGCTGGTGTATAGTGAGTTGTGACGATCTCCTAAACCCAGTCCCACAGTGAGAGCAGCGGAACGGTCTCTCCTCAGTGTGAATACGTTGATGAAGCATCAGTTCCCCGGAACTTTTAAAGCACTTACCGCAGTCTGAACATTTAAAGGGTCTCTCCTCAGTGTGAACACGTTGATGTGACTGCAGACGACTGGAACTTTTATAGCACTTCCTGCAGTTTGAACATTTAAAAGGTCTGTCCTCAGTGTGAACCTGTTGGTGTGCCTTGAGGTGGGATGATTGAGTAAATCCAATTCCACATTCAGAGCAGGTAAATGGTCTCTCCCCAGTGTGAATGCGTTGGTGAACAGTGAGCTGGGATGACCACTTGAAGCCAGCGCCACAGTCAGAGCATCTGAACCGTCTCTCCTCAGTGTGAACACGTTGATGGGACATCAGATCACCAGAGCTTTTAAAGCACTTCCCACAATATGGACACTTGAAAGGTCTATCCTCAGTGTGAACCCGCTGGTGTGTAATCAGTGTGGAGAACTGAGTGAATCCCTTCCCACACAGGGCGCAGGTGAATGGCCTTTCACCAGTGTGAACACGTTGGTGAATTTTCAGCGCAGAGTGGTGTTTAAATCCTTTCTCACAGTTCTCACATTTCCAAGGTTTATCCCCAGAGTGACTGCATTTGTGGTTCTTGAGGTCAGTTGATTGGTTGAAGCCTTTTCTGCACACAGAACATGTGTACCTGTTCTCCCCACTATGAATCGTGCTTTCCTCTTCCATGGTTAAAATCTGTTGGTATTCTGGTTGTGATAAATTGGGTGACTCCGTCAGGTCATTATGTGATGTTTCATTTCTGTTTCCTGCCTGCAAATCCTCCTCTTATCACACCCTGTAAAACTGACCGAAAATGGAAAAGTGAACGAGAGAGAAGCCACAAAACCTTAAAGGCACGTTGTGAAATTATGTTGACAGAATCTGGTGATTTGTGGAGATGGCGTTCAAGAACAATGACCATGAAAGCTGCTAGATTACCACAGAAACTCTACGGTGACTAAAGCTAATGTCAATCAGGGAAGGGAACCTGCTCCATGTCTGGCCCTACACTGGACTGTATGGCCTGTTGGAGGTCTCACAGGAGGCTCCAAAGCACTAAAGATGTCACCTAGACATGGGCTGACATGTCCACAAATCAATTTCCCAGCTTGGTGAACGTACCCACAACTATGGCACCTGAGCTACAAATCTTTACGCAAACCTTGTATGGCCTCTATGGAGCAGACTGAGAGAGAAAAGAGAATGACACAGTTGCATGGAGAGAAAGAGAGACAGATAGGTAAGGAAGTAGGAGATGCTGGGGACAAAGAAGCGAGCTTTGTTTATCTCAAACTTGACCAGAACTTCAAGAGGATCTTCTAAATCCTCAATCATCAGCAGCGCAATGGGGACTTTAGCGGCAACTTTTTCATGCAGAGGGTACTAATGAGCTGTCTGAGGAAGTTGTGGAGGCTGGTACGATTACGACATTTAAAAGGCATCTGGATGGGTATATGACTAAGAAGGGTTTAGAGGGATATGGGCCAAATGCTGGTATATGGGACTAGATTAATTTAGGCTATTTGGTCAGCATGGATCAGCTGGACCGAAGAGTCTGTTCCATGCTATATATCTCTATGACCGTGATAACAGTTTTTTTAGATTAGATTACTTAGTGTGGAAACAGGCCCTTTAGCCCAACAAGTCCACACCAATCCTCTGAAGAGCAACCCACCCAGACCCATTCCCCTACATTTACCCTTTTGTCGAACACTAGGGGCAATTTAGCATGGCCAATTCACCTAACCTGCACATTTTTGGACTGTAGGAGGAAACCGGAGCACCCGGAGGAAACCCACGCTAACACGGGGAGAATGTGCAAACTCTACACAGACAGTTGCCTGAGGTGGAAATTGAACCCAGGTCTCTGGCGCTGTGAGTCTCTGTGAAAACCATCAGCACCAAGTTACCATCCAACTCGCACTGTCCTGACCTGTTTGACATCCAGTACTGGAGTAAAGCAGAACTCTGTCACTGAAATAGGAGGAGGATGATAGTCATTCCTTACAGGCCCCATTACGAAGTCTATTCCCCAATTGCGAACTTCATCTGTCACTGGAAACTGTCTGACATTGAAACAACTTAGTGTCATATTTCATTCCCCAAACTGAGATACCAGTCATATGTCCATATCATCATTAAAATCACCTATTTCCACTCATAACATCATCCGATTCCCTCGCAGTCTCAGCTCACCTGCTTCTGAAACTCTCATCTATTACACGGTTACCTGTAGACTTACCAATCCCCTAACAGCTCCCACATCCCCCACGTTACCGCCCCCTCTCCCCAGAATTGAGATCCTCCACCCCCTCCTGTAATTGAGACCACACCCTCTATGTAACTCAGACCCTTCCTCTTCCCTTGTAATTGAGACCACCCTCCCCCTGTCTGTCTCTCCACCCTTCTGCAGTCTATCACCCGCCCTTTGCGGCTGCCCCTCCCCCTCCTGCTGACTATCACCCCCTCTCCCGCTGCCCCTCCCCTCCTGCTTCCGGTCTCCCCATCCCTCCAGCTTCCCCTCCCCTCCCCTCCTGCTTCCGGTCTCCCCTTTACTCCTGCACACCCCCTCCACCACTCCCCTCACTGAGCCATCCCCCCAGTGACATCACAGCACTGTCCGAAAGATGGCCTCGCACGCGCTCTGCAGCACATTGACCCTATAAAGATGGCGCCCCTAGAAACCCGCGCGCTCCCAGTGCCCTCACTGAGATGGCGGCCATAAGGCTGGGCCTCCTTGAGTCGGATTTCCGAACGCGGGGCTTGGATAGTCTTATCCGGGGCTTGCAGCCCACACGAGGTGTTTATAAAGCCTCTCCGCTCTTTCTCTCCCGATCGCACTCCAACACACAGTCTCCACTCCTCCCCTTTTCTGTCGCCGACCGCAGCCACTGGACAAAGCTGCTCCAAGTCTCTCACTGTGACCGGTCCTGCAGCTCCGCCCATCGTTCACTTTCATTAGTTGGAGGACCCGCCGGACGATTGGTCTTCCTGCCCCGCCTCCGGATTCCTATTGGCCCAGAGCCGCCGCCAATCACCCGGACGCCGCAGGGTGAGCAACTGCAGTACCGATGTAGAAGCGGTGGTGGCGCTTGAGGAAGTGGGAGAGCCTGAGGGTGGGTCCAGGGTTTCGAAAACACAGCATGTTGGCTGCAAGCACTAGTAGTTACGCCGGCGGAAAGGGCTGGGGCTTCCTGCAAACTCTCTTTGCAGAAATAAAACTCTAACCAAACCACATGGTGTTTACATTCAGGACCAGGATAACATGTATCTAAAAATGTGAAAGGAGAAAGCTTTCTCTGCTGTGAATGTGGGCAATGATTTCAAATATCAGTGTTACTGTAAAAACACCAAGATACAAACGGGATTGTGACAGTGCTCTGGTTGGGGAAAGAGTTTTAATTCGTTAAAACGTTTGAAAGACACGACACCAGGGAAAATCTGTACATGTGCAGACTCTATGGAGCAGGCTTCAACTAATAAGCCGCCATGAAATGCCATGGAGAAAACTGTGAGGACTGGGAGAGGGTGCAAATGCCCATCTAAGTTGGTACCACATCACTGCAGTCACACTGGGAGAAGCCATTTGCTTGTTCTGAATGTGGAAAAACATTCATCTAGTTCACACAGACAAGAGATCTTTTAAATGTCTATGACTACAGTGACTGTGTAAATAATTAAATCCTGATCCAGTACAAAGTCATACAATAGAATCTTCAGAGTACAGAAGGTGGTCATTCGGCTCATTGTGCTGGAACTGTCTGTGAAAATGCTGACAATTGAGCCCCTCTCCCTTGCTTCTTCTGCCTTATGAAGGAATATTCCAAATCACTTTTGAAAGTTACTGTTCAATCTGCTTCCAACAGACAATCTGATAACATCGTTCAGATCATCAGAACTGAATTAAAATAATCTCTCCTCATTTGCCCCCTTTGACTTTTTGCTACATACTTTGAAGTTAGGTTCTGTGGTTACCAACCATCCTGAAGTTGGAACAGTTTCTCCCCATGCAGATGAAACCAGCTTAAAAATTTACCACCCTTCAATGAATTCCCTCTTTAACCTTCTGTGCTCAAAGACAAATAATCTCAGCTTCTCCAGTCTCTCCATGGTCTGTGATCAGTTACTCATTTTCAGATTAAACATGTGAGGGATTAAGTGAACAGTATGGTTCGGCCTCAGATAGTTCCCAGTGAAAGGGATGGATTTGGTCGTAAAGAAACAGAACTTGCATCACTGATTTCAGACAATGGATTGTCTCTTCCTGATTTTTACTTGGAGGAAAGTCCTGCAGATCTGGTACTGGATGTGGAAAGAACAATCTGCAATTGGAGGAATAGAAAAAGATGGTGGTGAGATGGAGCAGAGTATTGTCAGTGTGCCTGCGTAAAACACCACAGTGCTTCTGGGCATTGTTTCCCAGTAGATGAGAAATAGGAGACGCCTGGGACAGGTCCTTGTAGCACACCATGTTCAAGAATTTTGGAGAAGAAATGGAGATTAAAGAGGAGGTGGTAGATTGCAATGGTGGTGAGGTCAAGAGTTTTTTTTTCTCAGGATGGGTGATGATCAGGGATTGAAAGGTGAAAGGGACAAAACAAAAACAGTGAGAGAGAGAGAAAGAGACAGAGAGAGAACTGTTCACAATTTTAGTGACCATGGGAGAGTTGGATGGTCAGTTGTTTAGTAGGAATAGGATCGAGGGACTCAGAAGTGGGTCAAATGAACAAGTCCTGATGGGAGATCTAGAAATTAGAGAAATACATGGGTTGAGATTTCAAAGAAGAATTTGACACAGTTTGGCTGGGTGAGCTCAGGGAAGGGAAAGACACGCAGAGGTTACTCATCAGATGCTCTCACTCCTGATGACAGTCCATCAGTTCCTCACTTGTTGGACTTGAAGATGGAGGAGATGGTGAAAGCCCTAGAACTTGGAATAGGAGGGACCATTCTGCCCCTGAACTTGCTCTGCCATTCAGTTGGATCTTGGCCAGTCATTTCTTTTTTGCATTATTCCCATTCTGTCATCCACCTCGGGAATCTATTGCTTCCTGTATTGAACATCCTCAATTGTTGAAGAATTTTAAAGATTCTGAATGAAAAATCCCTCCTCACTCAGTCTTCAGTGGCCTATCCTTCATTCTGAGTTGAGATCCCTTAGTTCTAGACTCAACAGCCATGGGGGATGTCCTATCACACCTACCCTGAAAGAATATCGTAAATTTCAATTCTCAAAAGTCACGGCCCCAGTTGACACACCACTGAGTTCACATAGACAAGAGATCTTTTAAATGTCCAAATGACTACAGAGACTTCTTTTCCGTTAATCACAGCCAAGACTGATCTATGTTCAGTGGAATCTACTGCAGATGTTACTAAATTTAGTCCATTTTACTGCCGAAGGAAAAAAAAGAACTATAGTTGCTGGAGATTTGAAACAAAAACAGAAATTGCTGGAGAAATTCTGCAGGCCTGGCAGTGTCTGAGGGAAGGAATCAAAATACTGAGGGCCAGCCAAATCCTCTGTACTCGATGGGAACTGTCTTCAACAAATAGTTAAAAATCCATGGAATTCAGTGTTAGAACAAGAAAATTATGTAACAGAAGCAGGCCATTTGGCCCAACATGTCCACACTGACCCTCTGAAGAGTAACCCACCCAGACCCATTCTCCTGCCTTAATAATCGATATTTCCCCTGACTAATGCAACTACTCAATACATCCCAAATACTACGGACAATTTAGCATGGTCAATTCACCTAGATTGCACATCTTTGGACTGTGGCAGGAAACCCATGCATTCACAAGGAGAATGTGCAATCTCCTCACAGACAGTCACACAGTGCTGGAATCGAATCTGGGTCCCTTGTGCTGTGAGGCAGCAGTGCTAACCACTGAACCACTGTGCCACCTGCAGAAATTTAAGTAAAAAGAAAAACAAAATCAATCCTGGAAAACTGAAAAGAACAAAATGGATATTGGTATTCCATCATTATAAAATGCTAAATTCATGATAACAGTTTCAGATAAGACTCTAGCAATGAACACTTGCCAACACCAATCTTGGTGCTGCTAGAACCCCTCTTGACCAATCAATGTGTGGGTATTTAAAAATGAAACTTAATATTTTGTCAACATCTTCCATGGTCACACTCTTGGTAAAGTATAATTTCTAGCTCATCTTGGATTGCCGAACAGTTTCATCTTTATCAATGTAGTAGAAACTTAAACCTGTAGATTCACTTCCAGTCAGGAACACATCGGTTTTCTACTCATCTCTGACTTGAAGCACATTTCCAGCATTCACTGTTGTTCTTCCTCTGACTCTAGAGATTCTGTTCTATAACTAGGAGCTCTGAGCCATAGGAGACAGTAGCTAGGACACATTCCTTCTTCACAGCAGAATAAACCCATACTGGGGCTTTGCTGTCAGTGACGAGGAGACGAGAAAGATCAAAGTGCTATTTGTGCTTCTCAGTGTGACTCGGAAGGAAATATCCACGCTTAAGTTCTGTTGCTGTCATATCCTCCCCTGAGACTGTTGTTTCTGATCTCCAGATGAATAGAAACACTCAGGATTCAAACAATCTACACTGACATGTTTGAAGCAAACCTGATTTATTTGACATTTCTCCAGAATATTAAACTCCAGTCCAATTTCAGAGGTTAGAAACATCATCAGAAAAAAAACTCCAAAGGTCAGAATAAAGTCATCTGAAAGTTATGGCACAGGTGGAGGCCACTTGGTCCATTGTGGTTATGTGGCTGAAATAGAACTGTCTAGGCTGATCCCATTTTACTGATCTTTATACATAGAGCTGTATATTCTGCATTCCAAGTGTATCCATGTCCTTTTATTTTAATCCAATGAGATTTCTGCCTCTATCAGACAGAGAATTCCAACTCCCCACCATCTCTATGTGAAATGATTCCTCCCTTCCCCCTTCTTTCTGTGAAATATTTTAAATCTAAAACCTCCAGTTACCAACCTCGCTATTAATGAATAGCTCATTCCGATCCACTCTGTCTGGACTCCTATCTTATCACTTAAATTAAATCTCACCTCACTCTGCTTCTCTTCCACAGAAAACAACCTCAACCTATCCAACCTTTTATCAGAGCTATAATTCTCCAATTCTGGAAACACTCTCATCAATCTCCTATGCAGCCTCCCTGGTGTGATCACGTCTATCCTGGAATGTGGGGCCAGAACTGAGTGTCATATTTTAGCTATGGTCAAATGAGTGTTCTTGTCAGTACCAAAAATTGTGTCCCTGGCAGACAGGGTGATGAAGAAGGTATTTGGCACACTTGCCTTCATTGGTCAGAGCACTGAGTACAGGAGTTGAGATGTCATGTTACAGCTGTACAAGACATTGATGACACCACATTTGTAGCACTGCGTACAATTCTGGTTACCCTGGTACAGGTAGGATGTCATTAAACTGGAAAGCATGCAAAAAAGAGTTACTAGAATGTTACCAAGACTGGATGCTTTGAGTTAAAAGGAGAGGATGCATTGTCTGGGACTTTTTTCCCCTGCAGTATAGGAGACTGAGGGGTGATATTACAGAGGTTTATAAAATTATGAAGGACACAGATAAGGTGAATAGCCAAGACCTTTTTCCCAGAGTAGAGGAGTCCAGAATTAGAGGGCACAGGTTTGAGGTGAGACAGAAAGCTTTAATAACATCCTGAGGGGCAACCTTTTCACACAGAGGGTGGTGCACATATGTAATGAGCTGCCAGAGGAAGTGGTAAAGGCCAAGACACAATTACAACATTGAAAAGACATTTAGACAGAGACATGGATAGGAAAGGGTTAGAGAGATATAAGGAGAAAGTGAGGACTGCAGATGCTGGAGATCAGAGCTGAAAATGTGTTGCTGGAAAAGCGCAGCAGGTCAGGCAGCATCCAGGGAACAGGAGAATCGACGTTTCGGGCATAAGAAGGGCTTCCTGAAGAAGGGCTTATGCCCGAAACGTCGATTCTCCTGTTCCCTGGATGCTGCCTGACCTGCTGCGCTTTTCCAGCAACACATTTTCAGTTAGAGAGATATAAGCCAAACGCAGGCAAATGCAACTAGTTCAGTTTAGTAAAGCTGTTTGACTTGAGTAAGTTTGGGCTGAAAGGTCTGTTTCAGTGCTGTATGACTCTGTGACTGTAATTATCCTGGTTTTCCCATATGGAACTCAATGTGCAGTCCATGGGACTAGGATTCCCTACACTATGTTTATTTATTAACTAAATCAAAACAAACTTCAGATTAAAATAAAGATAGATTCATTTGCTACACACTAATCAACTTCTTCCCTTATACAGAAGTCACCATTTTATAGTAAGTTAACCAAAATATTTTTCTTAATTATTATGATTATTGAAACACTACAGATTTTAAGTTGCTTACAATTCAGATGTCTTCACTATTACAATCATTTTGTAGGTTAGCTTTATCTTTATCAGTGACATTTGATGAATTGAACACTGATTGTACTTAAATATCAAAATGTCTTGAGTTTTATGATAATTAAATAGGTTCACTTTCTAGTTCACTCATGTGATGAACAGAACTGCCCTCGGTACTCCAGCTGTGCTTTAACTCATATTTTCTAAAGTTCCAGCACAATTTATATTCTAGGTTCAACTAAACCCCTCACTAACCTCTTTATGTACCCATCCAGCCATCTTCGGGTATCTGTGGACATCATTCGATGTGCTCACTTTCCTCTAAACTTCTCAGTTTCCGACGAATTATTGTACATTCCCTTTCCCTGTTAGCCCCTCCCCTCCCAGATTCCCTATCTCCAGAATGAATTCCATTGGCCATGTTTCTGCCCTTTTGGCTAGTCCATTGACATCATGCAGTCTGCAGCTTTCTTTCTCATTGTCCATTTTATGGCCAACTTCTGTCATATTTATAAATCTTCCTCATTATGGCCCCTACATTGAAATCTAGATCCTTGACCTCCACCAAGAAACTGTGGAGCCCCATCGGAAATGGGCAGTCAGATAAGGCTCAGTCCCAGCTATAGGTCACAGCAGCATTCTCAGTAGAATCCAATTGCTGCTCTTGCAGGTGAAGTTGCTGGTGTTTCAGGAGGATGTGAGACTGAGCAAATCCTTTCCTGCACACAAACCAGATGTACACTCCCAACCTCAAGTGAAGTTTTTGATGTTTCAGCAGATACTGTTTACTTTTAAACCTATTTTCACAGTCACAATATTGAAAAGGTCTGCTGTCAGTGTGAACAAGTTGGTGTTCTGTGAAATCGGAAGACTGAGTGAATCTCCTGCCACATAGGGAGCAGTCTCTCCCCAGTACGAACTCACTGGTGGATCAGAAAATCAGATGAATCAACAAATTCCTGCTCATACTCAGCACAGGAGAATGGCCTTTCCCCAGTGTGAACTTGATGGTGTCTCAGCAGGTGGGATAATAGAGTGAATCCTTTCCCAGACACAAAGCAAAGGAATGGCTTCTTCCCAGTGTGGGTGTCATGGTGTTTAAGAAAATGCTTTCTGCTTTTAAATTTCTTCTCATAGTCAAGACATCCAAAAGATCTCTCATCAGTGTGAACAAAATGATGTGTCAGAAGATAGGATGAATTAGTGAATCCCTGTCCAATCTGAATTCCCTTGTGTGGCAGGTGGCTCAGCGGTTAGCACTGCTGCCTCACACTGCCAGGGACACAGGTTCAATTCCTGCCTTGGGCAACTGTCTGTGTGGAGTTTTCACATTCTCCCTGCATCTGCATGGGTTTCTTCACACAATCCAAAGATGTGCGATGCTAAATTGCCCATAGTGTTAGATGCATTAGTCAGGGGTAAATGTAGGGAAATTGGTCTGGATGGGTTACTCTTCGGAGGGTCAGTTTGCACTTATTGGGCCAAATGGTCTGTTTGAACACTGTAGGGAATCTAATCTAATCTTATAATAGATTTCCCACACACAAAGCAGATTATGGTTTCTCCCCAGTTAGAATGTGTTAGTAGTTCAGTACATCCTTTCTACGTTTAACGGTCTTCTTGCAGTCAGAACATTTAAAATATCTCGCTTCAATATGAATAAGTTGGTGGGTCAGGAGGTGGAATGACTGAATGAATCCTTTCCCACACACTTTGCAGGTGAATCGTCTTCTCCCCAGTGTGTTGATACATCTATGTTGATGTATCAATATATCCTATCCGCTTTTAAAACTCTTCTCACAGTCAGAACATTTAAAGGGTCTCTCATCAGACTGAATCTGCTCATGAGTCCAAAGGGTTGATAAAGCATTAAATCCCTACCCACACATGGAGCTGGTGAATGGCCTCTTCCCGGTGTGAATGTGCTGGTGTATGTACAGGCTCGATGACTGAGTGAATTGCTTCGCACACACCGAACAGCCTCTCTCCATTGTGATTGCTTGATGAGTTTCCAACCTTGAGGATTAACGGAATCCTTTCCCATCGTCCCCACATTCCCATGGTTTCTCCGTGGTGTTGCTCTCCTTAAGTCATTCCAGGTTCAATGTCTGACTGAAACTGATCTGCACAGACAGAACACATGGACAGTCTCTCTCCATTGTGGAGGGTGTAATTATTTTTCAGGCTGCATAGTTAATGCTCTTTCGACAGTCAGTGCACTGGAACACTCTCACACTTGTGTGTCTCTTGGTGGTTTTGTAGTCACACTGATGTTTAAAATCTCCTCTCACAGACAGCGTTTCACCTTCCACATTCGGGGGTGCCAGTAATGTTCAGGTCCTGTTGAATTGGGTCACTCTGTCAGATCTTGATGTATTGATTCTGATTTGGAAATACAACACAAAAATATCCTGTAAAAGGAGGTTAAACTGAAATACTTAGAACATGAAATGAGCAGACAGGTCATTCAGTCCAATTTCTGCTGATTTATCTCTTCCCTCTTATTCCATTCACCTCATTCTCAGTCTTCCAATTGACATTTCCATCCTTTTCCCCAGTCAGATTCAGATTCTTGTGGATGACATAATCAGTTCACACAACCATTTACAGCATGACCTGCAGCCTGGGTCTTTAAGAGGCCTCTCCTATGTGTGAATTCACTGGTGGGCCTGCAGGGCAGATGTTTCAGTGAATCTCTTTCCAGACTTAGTGCTGTTGAATGGTCTCTCCTCAGAGTGAACACGCTGGTGTCTCAGCAGATGGGATGACTGTATGAATCTCTTCCCACATTCCATGCAGGAGAATGGTCTCTCCCCAGTGTGAACTCTTTGATGTACAGTGAGGTCAGATGACCACCTGAACCTAGCCCCACAGTGAGAGCATCTGAATGGTCTCTCCTCAGTGTGAATACGTTGATGGACTATTAGTTCTCCGGAGGTTTTAAAGCACTTCCCGCAGTCTGTGCAGTGAAAAGATCTTTTGTCAGCATGAACATGTTGATGGTACTGAAGTCCCCCAGAACTTTTATAGGATTTCCCACACTCTGGGCAGTTAAAAGGCCTCTCGTCAGTGTGAACTCGTTGATGACGCATCATTTCCCCTGAACTTTTATAGCATGTCCCACAATCTGGACATTTAAAAGGTCTCTCGTCAGTGTGAACTCGTTGGTGGTACATCAGTTCCCAAGAACTCTTATAACACTTCCCACAATCTGCACAGCTAAAAGGTCTCTCATTAGTGTGAACACGTTGATGACGCATTAGTTCCCCGGAACATTTATAACACTTTGCACAGTCTGGGCACTTAAAAGGTCTCCCATCATTGTGAACACGTTCATGACGTATCAGCTCGCCAGAACTTTTGTAGCATTTTGCACACTCTGAACATTTAAAGGGTCTCTCATCAGTATGAACACGTTGATGAGCCATAAGTTCGCCAGAACTTTTAAAACACTTCCTGCAGTTTGGGCATTTAAACGGCCTCTCATCAGTGTGAACACGTTGATGGGACATCAGATTGCTGGAACTTTTATAGTACTTCCCACAATCTGGGCATTGAAAAGGCCTCTCCTGAGTGTGAACTCGTTGGTGTGTGAGTAGGGTGGATGGCTGCATGAATCCTTTACCACACTTCGAGCAGGTGAATGGCCTTGCCCCTGTGTGGCTGTGTTGATGAATTTCCAGCTCAGAAGGGCACCTGCATTCTTTGCCACAATGCCCACATTGCCACCTTTTCTTCCCAGTGTGAGTGCACTTGTGGTTCTTCAGGTCAGAAGATTGTTTGAGGCCGTGTCCACACAAGGAACACAAATGTGCTTTTTCCCAGATATAAATAGATTCTTTTTCTTCCATGTTCAATATCTGCTGATATTCAGGTTGTGACAAACTGAGCAAATCCATCATATCCTGATTTGATGTTTGGCTTGAATTTCCCAACTGCAAATCTTCCCCTTCTAACATCCTGTGAAATTGATTTAAAACAGAAAAAAGGAAGACAGAATGCACAAAACAGAAAATTAGAAATTGATCTCAATGAAACTGGTAACTTATAGGAATGGGGCTCTCAGAAAAAGTGGGAATGAAAATTGTTGAATCAATGGCGGCACGGTGGCACAGTGGTTAGCACTGCTGCCTCGCAGCGCCAGAGACCCGGGTTCAATTCCCGCCTCAGGCGACTGTGTGGAGTTTGCACGTTCTCCCCGTGTCTGCGTGGGTTTCCTCCGGGTGCTCCGGTTTCCTCCCACAGTCCAAAGATGTGCAGGTCAGGTGAATTGGCCATGCTAAATTGCCCGTAGTGTTAGGTAAGGGGTAAATGTAGGGGTATGGGTGGGTTACGCTTCGGCGGGTCGGTGTGGACTTGTTGGGCCGAAGGGCCTGTTTCCACACTGTAAAGTAATCTAAAGTAATCTAATCTAATGCAATAAGTGAACCCGTTATGAATATCCATCAGGAAAGAGTAACTGCCATCTGGTCAGGATTGACACAGGACTCTGGCCTGTAAGGGAGGACAGAAATGGAGAGAGTGAGAGAGAGAAAATGTGGCTGGAGAGTAAGACCGGGGAAGGGAAAAGTGTGTGCAAGGTGGGAGAAAGAGGGAGCGCAAAGAATAGAAGCAAGCAGGAGCATAGGAGAGTGAGAGGACTGTTTGTGAGTGAGGCCTGTGCAAAAGAAAGGGAAACCATGTGTGTGGAAGTGAGATAAATCAGCAGCACATAGTTGCTGGATATTAGAAATATTAGAAGCCCTACAGTGTGGAAACAGGCCCTTCAGCCCAACAATTGGTCAGAGTATTGAGTAAAGGAATTGGGAGGTCATGTTGCGGCTGTACAGGACATTGGTTAGGCCACTGGTGGAATATTTCATGTAATTCTGGTCTTCTTCCTATCGGAAAGATGTTGTGAAACTTGAAAGGGTTCAGAAAAGATTTACAAGGATGTTGCCAGGATTGGAGGATTTGAGCTATAAGGAGAGGCTGAACAGGCTGGGGCTCTTTTCCCTGGAGTGTCGGAAGCTGAGGTTTACAAAATTATAGAGGTTTACAAAATTATGAGGGGCATGGATAGGATAAATAGAGAAAGTCTTTTCCCTGGTGTCGGGGAGTCCAGAACTAGAGGGCATAGGTTTAGGGTGAGAGGGGAAAGATATAAAAGAGACCTAAGGGGCAACATTTTCACGCAGAGGGTGGAGTGTGTATGGAATGAGCTGCCAGGGGAAGTGGTGAAGGTACAATTGCAACATTTAAGAGGCATTTGGATGGGCATATGAATAGGAAGGGTTTGGAGGGATATGGGCCAGGTGCTGGCAGGTGGGTCTAGATTGGGTTGGGATATTTGGTCAGCATGGATGAGTTGAACCGAAGGGTCTGTTTCCATGCTGTACATCTCTATGACTCTAAATCCACACCGACTCTCCGAAAAGTAATCTACCCAGACCCAATCCTCTATTACTCCACATTTAACCCTGACCAATGCATCTAACCTGCACATCCCTGCGCACTATGGGCAATTTAACATGGTCAATTCACCTAACCTTCACATCTTTGCACTGTGGGAGAAAACCCACACAGACACAGGGAGAATGTGCAAACTCCACACAGACATGCTGGAATCGAACCCGGGTCCCTGGTGCTGTGAGGCAGCAGTGCTAACCACTGAGCCACCATGCCACCCTAAATGGGTGGATGTAGTGATGGAATTCTCATTTAGATACGATCAGAAGAAATCATGATAAACTATCACATGGGGTTAAAAACACTAATTATTAAAGGTAGAGGAGGTTATACAATGGCAAAGAAGTGATCAGGCAGGACAGGGATAAAACAGAGCAATAGATGGACATAAATTCAGATCCACTTCAAACAGCTCACACCAGCCCCACACACCAAGATCAGCATTGAATTGTAGATGAATGCTCAATAATACTCACCTTTGGAAAAATCTTATCGTGATTAAATGTAAAATCTCCTGCTGGATCTTGCAGCTGAGAAGACAGCAGAACTGGAATCAAAGAAAATTTTCAGAAATTTCATGTCTTCCACTTCTCTGTAAAATGGAGGTGACAAAAGAAATAAGTAACAGTCAAGGAAGAAATTCAGAAGAGGCAAACATTTCTCATGATCTTAGTATCTGTTAAAGGATCTCCAAAATCCATCACCATTAGTTACAACATGATTTGAGGGATGAGGTATTTAAATTACAAGGTTATGTTGTAGAGAGTGGACGCCAACTCATGGAGCATTTCAAGGAACATCTCTGGGACACTCGCACCAAACACCCACTGCCCTGTGGCTGACCACTTCAACTCCCCCTCCCACTTCCCCCAAGGACATGCAAGTCCTGGGTTACCTGCACTGCCAAATCAAAGTCACACATCAATTGAAGGAAGGATGCCTCCTCTTCCGCCTTGGGACCCTTCAACCACACAGCATGAATATCTATTTCACTAGTTTGCAAATCTCCCCTCCACCAACCTCATCCCAAATCCAACTCTCCAATTTGGCACTGCCCTTTTGACCTATCCTTTATACGTGACCATCTTTATTCCCACCTATGTGCTTCTCCTCCCCATCGACCTACTACAATTACCCCCCCACTTGCATCCACCTATGGTGGCTAGCACTGCTGCCTCACAGCACCAGGACACCCCATCTGCATCCACCTGTGGTAGCATGGTGGCTAGCACTGCTGCCTCACAGTGCCAGGGATCTGGGTTCGATTCCCGCCTCATGTGACTGTCTGTGTGGATCTGTGTGGCACATTCTCCCTGCATCTGCATGGGTTTTCTCCAGGTGCTTCGGTTTCCTCTCACAATCCAAATTAGTGTAGGTTAGGTGAATTGGCCATGCTAAATTGCCTATAGTGATAGGTGCATTAGTCAGAATGAAATGGGTCCGTGTAGGTTACTCTTAGAAGGGTCGGTGTGGACTTGTTGGGCTGAAAGGCCTATTTCCCACTGCAGATAATCTAATCTCATCTTCTCACTAGCCCCATCTATTTATCTCTCATCCCCCTCCACATTCCTGAAGAAGGAGTTATGCCTGAAATGTTGACTCTCCTGCTCCTCGAATGCTGCCTGACCTGCTGTGCTTTTCAGTGACACACTTTTCGACCCAGACTTCTCCAGCATCTGAAGTCCTCACTTTCTCCTACTTGTAGAGAGTGGGGTTGAGAGTTTGATGGATGTGTCCTTAGGTCAGGACGTCTTTCCGGCCACCAATATTGTTCTTCCAAAGAATATTTCGACAGCAGAAGCTTGAAATGAAAGAAAGAGAAAAATATTGAAAAGTAGAATCAATCTTCAATGACAATTGATTTCAATGGCGTGTTAAATACCCAGCATCCCGTGCGGTGTTGAAGGTCCTCTTTCCACACATCAGGAAGGAGGGCGCGTGCGCACTACCGGCTGGATCCGTGCATTGGAAGCGACAGTGATAGCGGAGACGCTGTTTTCGAAATGGCAAGGTCGGGGAGCCGGAGGGAATGATTGATACGGACAATGGATGGAGAGGGTTTATAAAGGCAAGCAGCGAGAGGCGAGCACCTTGTAAGAGAAGCTGCAGGTTAGTTCTTTGCAGTTTCGTGTCTTTTATCCGGGAACGGTCCGAGGTGAACGGACGCCATCTTGGCGATGATACAAAGCGCATAACGTCACAGTCCAGGGCGGGGCCTGAGAATGAATCTTGCAGATGCTGGAAATCTGAGATTAAACCAGAAAGTGCCGGAGGAAGTCAGCAGGTCTGGCAGCATCTGTGGTGCGACAGAGACACAAAAACGACAGAGTTAACGATTCCATTCTGTTGTGCATCTTCTTCAGAACCCAGGAGGTGCAGCTTCCTTGGCGATAGCTTCACCCACATGTTATATTTGCAACAAACAGAAGACCACATTAATCCCAGGATTTCACTGAATGGGTTTTTTAGCGAACCTGTTCTGATGTGTTATGACCACATCTCTGGAGTAGGTTTAACTTAAGAATCCAGACTCTCTTAGCCAGAGTAGTGTTCCTGAGGGTAGAGTCCTTGGCCTAACCAACTTCAGCTGCTTCATCAATATCTTTCCCTTCCGATGTTGACAGATGATTACATCATTTGTGATGGCTCAGATACTGAGATAGTGCATGTATGAAGCTTCCAAGATCAGCATAAGCAGCAAGTAACATGCATGTCACATTTGTGTCTGGCAATGACCATCTTCAACAATAGAGAATTGGAGTATCACTCCTTAACATTCAGTGGCATTACCATTGTTGAATCCTCGACTATCAGCATCCTGGAGGTTACCATTGACCAGATTAACCATATAAATACAGTTGCTGCAAGAACAGGGGAGAGGCTAGAGATCTTGCAGTGAGAAATTCACTTTGTAACTGTCCAACATCTGTCCACCATTTGCAAAACCTAAGTCAGGTGTGATATGAATTGCACTCCACTTACCTGAATGGATGCAGCTTTAACAACACTCAAGAAGCTTGACACCATGTGGGACAAAACAGCCCTGTTGGTTACCCATCACCTTCACCATTCACTTTCTTTACCATTGATGCACAGTAGCAGCAAAGGGTATCATCTCTCTTGTGTGAGGACAGGGAGCTTGTGGTGTCCCCCTGTGGGCTATGTACCTCCCACGACAAGTTGGCACCTCAGGGTACCCAATGTCTCAACAACACTGGGGACATCAATCTGGTTTAATCAGGAATGGTCCTTTTGTGTGTAGGAGTGGTTTTCACTCTTGTATTATGGATCATATATTTGGAGGGATTGCAATAGAGAAAGAATGTTTCTCAGAAATTGGATGTGTTTGTTCTGAGATTTTACTGTGTACAGACAATCATAATGTTTGTAAATCATTTCACAGAGCAATAGAAAGAAAGACATTGAAGATGGGAAGTCAAATTGAACACAATATCAAGATCTAACAGTGCCATTCAATTCCCTGGGAACACGATTACCTGGTATGTCTGTGGGAAAAGGTTTCAAACATCAGTGTGGGTTGTAAAGTGCCAACATGCAAACACACCTAAGTGTGAATGTTCTAGTGAACTAACTGCAAAAATTATTTAACATCATCCAGTTACCAATCTGAAAAAATATCCACAGAGCAGAGAAACTGTGCACACATTGCATTTATGAACAAGGATTCAACATGTCAACCAATTTGGAGAGATGCCAAGAGATCAGCACCATGGAAAAACCGTGGAAATGTGTGGATTGTGGGAAGGAATACAAATATCCAGGTCAACTGGAAGCTCATCGACGCAGACACTCTGGGGAGAGACCATTCATGTGCTCCGTGTGTGGGAAGGGATTTGCTCGCTCATCCAGCCTCGTGTCACACCAGTGGGTTCACAGTGACAAGAGACCTTTTAAATGCTCTGACTGTGGGAAAAGCTTTAAAAGTTCAAAAGGTCTAATTCAACATCGACCTGTTCACACAGGGGAGAAATCATTCAGCTGTTCCACATGTGGGAAGGAATTCACTTGGGGATCCAGCCTAATGTCACACAAACGTCTTCACCACGGGGAGAGAAGCTTCATCTGCTCAGTGTGTGGGAAGGCATACACTTCACGCTCCAGCCTAATGTTACACAATCGGGTTCACACTGGAGAGAGACCATTCATCTGCTCTGTGTGTGGGAGGGGATTCACTTCATCATCCATCCTAATGTCACACAGTCGAGTTCACACTGGAGAGAGACCTTTTACCTGCTCTGTGTGTGGGAGAGGATTCACATCATCATCCAGCCTAAGGTCACACAGTCGAGTTCACACTGGAGAGAGACCTTTTACCTGCTCTGTGTGTGGGAGGGGATTCACATCATCATCCAGCCTAAGGTCGCATAAGCCATCCCATACTGGGGAGAGACCATTCATCTGCTCTCAGTGTGGAAAGAGCTTCAGTCAGTTATCCAGCCTCACTAAACATCGACGTGTTCACAGTGGGGAGAAACCATTCACCTGCTCCATATGTGGGAAGGGATTCACTTGTTCTTCCCACCTCACTTATCACAGGCATGTTCACACTGGAGAGAGACCATTCATCTGCTCTGTGTGTGGGAAGGGATTTATTAAATCAGCACAGCTTCTGATACACCAGCGTGGTCACACGAGAGAGAGACCATACACCTGCATCGAGTGTGGGAAGGGATTCACTCGGTCATCTGTACTGAGTGAGCACCAGCGTATTCACACTGGGGAGAAACCTTTTACCTGCTCTGTGTGTGGGAAGGGATTCACTCGGTCCTCCAATCTCAGCAGACATGGACTTGTTCACACTGATGAGAGACCATTTAAATGTTGTGAGTGTGAGAAGAGCTTTAGAAGCAGCAATGATTTGATGAAACACCAGCAAACTCATTCTGGAGAGAGACCATTCACCTGCTCTGTGTGTGGTAAAGGATTTAATGATTCATCCACACGTCTGAGACACCAGCGAGGTCATATGTGATTATATTCTGCTGTTACTACACCCAGGACTGAACCGTGTTTACTCTGATGGTTGGGGTTTGAATGTTCTGTTTAATTGGACCTTTGTTTAATTGTCCTGTTATTAATCACATAAGATTCAGAGTTTGTGTCCCTGATTTCTCTCCGATTAGAGGAGACTGAGAGATATGCCGTTACTAACCTGTGAAGTCCTTGTGAAGTGCAGCCACTGTTGTTGGAGGTACAGCAGCTAAATTGTGTGCAACAAACTCTTACAAACAGAAATAAGAATCTGGAAATACTCAGAAGGTCAGGTAGCATGTTTGGGGAGCAGAGTTGACAACAGAAACATGGCTATGACAGACACTCTTTCAGGAATGATTATTAAGGGATGCATATTAAACAGTAAAACTGAGAGATCTGTTCTCCTCTTTGAAATAACTTCATGGGATCTTTTAAGTCCACCTGTGAGGACAGATGTGGCGCTTCAGCTAAAAATTTCTTCCCAAAGACAGGATAGTGCAGTGCTCCCTCAGTCCTGCACCAGTATATCAGCTGTGATTTTACAGTGAAGAGTCCAGATGGGATATTTGAACTCTCAACATTCTGAGACAGAGATGAGGTTGGAACCACTGAACATTAATACCACATAATTACTCCAGATTATTTCAGATCTGACACTTTTGTATGACAGAATTGTTATGGTATAGAAGGAGGCCATTCAGTCCATCGTATTACTACTGACTGTTTGAACATTATTCTTGCTCTTACACCTTTGGTTATTCTCATGGCCATGTTCACCCATTGGGCTCTTGGTCAAAACCAAGTGGATGTGTGTTTTTAAACAGGGTACAATGCTTTGCAGAGCAGCACAAGAGCTGATTCTGCAGCTGGAGTAGTGGAACTTTTTTATTAAATCACAAAGTAAACTACAGACATCAAACATCACAACCTGGTGCTGATAAGACTAAAAACACTTTGTTGTTCAATGACTTGGCCTTAACTATTCAGGCCATTTGCTCTCATTCAAGACGAAATGCTTGAGAACAGAAGGTTTGAAAGTTACCTCTAAATTAATGGCAAGTTGTTCTGTCTCTGATGTAGAGGCATCATTTGAAACCACCAAATGTGGACAGAATTGGTCTGAAATGTAAATTGATGTGAGTCTCTTATTAAACCTTTCAAAGGGAAATTGAGCTGAAGTTTAAAGGGATAATCAAAAAATAACAAGAACAATTAATAAACAGTTCAAGTAGCTCCTGGATTTCAAAAAGGTTTGTTTGAAGGAATAATTGCCTACAGATTTTTAAAAGATGTTTTTGGGTTAATATTCATAAAAAAACAATTCCAGGCACCATTGACTTTGGTACTGTTAAGTCATCAATGCCAAATAAAATAAACAATAAGCAAACACATTATGTTATTGTGTTTCAGAATCGGATGGGAATGTTTGAATTCTGTTTGAAAGGGATTGTCAGCATTGGACAGTCATTGTTCTCCATTGTTCGCAACGGTAACTATACCAGTATGTGCATAATTGTGTGAAAAGGAGTGATGAAGATTGGGAGACAAAGTTAAGGAAAAGCACGCAGCACTTGAATGGCAATTGGAATAATTCACCTTGGATATGATGCAATAGAATAAAGCATCATGTTGCTGGTGGACATTCTAGTGAAAGTGTAGGAGGGACTAATAAGTTGATAGTTTGTTGTAGAGATGTTTGTATCCTTGACTATGCACTTTTGAAGTGAACTTTATTTAATAATCTGGCCACTACCAGAGATACCAGGACAATGTTGGGGGGAGATAGGCAAAGATCTTCAGGATGCATTTCAGTATAACTTCAATATATTCTCAATAGCTACGTTTAGGTTTTACTTAAATAATCTCACCAGGTGAAGGAAACCATTTTGAGATTAACATTTAACTGAAGACAACATCTTGTAATTAATCAAATGTATTAATTGGTCTTCAGCCTGAAATAGGTGATTAATTAAGCAGTGAGCCTTACATATTTATCCTGGCAATAGTGAAGGAAAGAGGATTTTTTTCCAAGTCAGAATGCTGTGCGACTTGGAGGAGACATTGCAGCAGAGGTATTCCTCTGTGTCTGCTGCCTTTATCTTTCTAGATGTTTGAGGTCATGGGATTGGAAATTTCTGTCGAAGGAGCCATAGTCAGTTGCTGTTCTGCATCCAGTGGATAGTATATACTGCTGTTGCTTAGTAGCCAGAAGGTGAGTTTCTCACTGCCAGGTTCCCAGCTTCCTACTAAAATATGAATTAGGAGAAGGTATAGGTCACTGGGACCTTCAAGCCTGTTCTACTAATCAATAAGATCATTGCTCATCGTCTTCTGCTCCAAATTCCACATTCCCATCTCCTCCCAATAATCCTTGATCCCAATGCAAAACAAAAATAGCTACTACCTCTGCCTTAAAAATATTCACCCACTTAGACAGAGTCCCAAATTCACTCAACCGTTCCAGATAAAAACTTCTCCTCCCTCTTGTTACTGAAAGGGCAACTCTAATTTTAAACCAGTGCCCTCTAGTTCTGGATGTACCCAGGCACAAGAGGAAACAACAGGCTCAATTTTACACCAAATCTGCCTGGTGTCCATTTCTGAGAGTTTCATAGAGCATTCATTGGGTAGCATTGTGGCTCAGCGGTTAGCACTGCTGCCTCACAGCATCAGGGTCCCAGGTTCAATTCCAGTCTCAGACCACTGTGTGGAGTTTGCACATTCTCCCCCTGTCTGCGTGGGTTTCCTCCCACAGTCCAAAGATGTGCAGGTCAGGTGACTTGGCCATGCTAAATTGCCCATCGTGTTAGGTGCATTAGTCAGAGGGAAATGGGTCTGGGTGGGCTACTCTTTGGAGAGTCAGTGTGGACTGGTTGGACTGAAGGGCCTGTTTCCACACTGCTGGGAATTTAATCTAATTTCTCTCTGTGAGCTTTAGTGAGTTACCTCAGACAATTCTCTGCTGTCCACCTAATATAAATGCCCCACAGGCCTCTGTGAGATCTCACCAGTGACTGAGGACTCCAATGCTGCCAGCGTATTTCAGCCACCTGCTTCATACTTAAAACCAGGCTGTACATCAGTTCAATTGCTGCCAGCCAGGAAGATACCATCACAGTACATGGCATGAGTGAAAAAAGACACAGGAAGTTTGTGAGGGTGCTGGGATGGTATGGGTCACATTTGTAAATACATTACCACTTTACATCATTATGTGTCAGTTTGATTGTTGCAGTAATGACAAGTAAAAGAATCAGGCTACCCATCCTCAGCACAAGACTATGTCAGAGCCCTGTCTCCAGGAGGACTTCTCATTCCCCAGTGTAACATTAGACCTTGTCATTGTTCATTGTGGGAGCATCATGTATTGGAAACAGTTCAGACAATTGATACCATTAACTTTTATGGATCAATAGGAAAAGCAAAGGAGAAAAAAAAACAAGCAACAGTTGTTGCATTCAGTTCTTGGAGTGAATAGGGCCTGCTTGCCTTTTGAGTATCTGCCCCTCTGATTCTCCTGCTCCCAGCACAACTACATTCCTATTTCCTTCCCTACTTGAATGGCACAAAGGTACAAGTACCCAAGATGGGTCAACTGATCAGATTGTCTCAATCTCAGAGATGAAGATGTTCACGACCTTGCATTTTGTTGTTAAAGGTGTGGTTGGAGGAGAGGGAGAAACTAATGAAATATTAAAAAGACTTAACACACTGTATAGAACACAAAG
Source organism: Chiloscyllium plagiosum (assembly GCF_037043375.1). Lineage (NCBI taxonomy): Eukaryota > Metazoa > Chordata > Chondrichthyes > Orectolobiformes > Hemiscylliidae > Chiloscyllium > Chiloscyllium plagiosum. Next base: position 16,823,521 of record NW_028270184.1, on the reverse strand, counting down.
CTGATGCAGCTGTTTCTCAGCCAGAACACAAAGCTGATGCAGTTGTTTCTCAGCCAGAACATTATTCCCTAAAATTAGGCTGAAGTTTATTAGTATTGGCAGAAAGAGAACCAAAATGAAAATGGTTTTGTCCTGACTATGATTTCAGTCACTCCAGTCCTTTGTGAACCTGCTGGTGTCTGAGCAAGTGGGATGATGGGATTTATCAATTTCCACATTCAGAGCAGGTATACAGCCTCTCCTCAATGTGAACCTGATGGTGGCTGAGCAGGGTGGGGGGCTGACTGAGTGGATCCTTTTCCACTCTCCGAGTGGGTAAACAGCCTCTCCTCATTGTGAACCTGCTGGTGTCTGAGCAAGATAGCTGACTGATTAATCCTTTCCCACATTCAGAGCAGGTGAATGGCCTCTCCCCAGTGTGAATTGGCTGGTATATCAGCAGTGCAGGTGAATTAGTGAAACCCCGGGCACAATCAGGACAGGGAACAGCTTCTTTGTAGAATGAAGTTGTGGGTGTATCTGCAGGCAGGATAATGTGGTATATCCCTTCCCCCGCTTGGGAGAGGAAAGCACTTTCTCACCAGGTGTGAATTCACTGATATGTAGGGAGATCAGCTAATCACTTGAACCCTGTCCCACAGTGAGCACACACAAAAGGCCTTTCATCTGAGTGAACATGTTGATGAAGCATAGTTCCCTGGAACTTTTATGGAAGTTCCAGCAGTTTAAATATTTAAAAGGTCTCTTGTCCGTGTGAACTCAGTGGTGTAGCTAGTGTGATGACTGAGTGAATCCCTTCACGCACTCAAAACAAATTAATGGCCTCCCCCATTGTGACTGAATTAATGAGTTTCTAATTCAAACTGGTTTTTGAATCCTTTCCCACAACCCATACATTTCCAAAATTTCTCCACAGTGTGGGTATCCATCAGTCTTTCCTGGTTCAATGATTAATTCTCCACACAGAGAACATCTGTTCATTTCTCTGCTTTGTGAATCATGTGATGTTTTCTCAGACTGCAACTGCCTTGAGCTCTTTTCAGTTGTTAGTGCAATGGAACCACTGGTGCCTGCCTGTGTATGTTCTCCATTTACCTTGATGTTTGAAATCTTTTCCCACATTCAGAACATAAAAGATTTCCTCCTTTCACATTTCCAAGTGACTTTACCATTGTGTTAGGTGGGAGTTTCTGTAAATCCTCACACCCTGTAAAGAGAGTTAACAGGAAGGCTCACCCTTGTTAGTGCAAGGTCAGAAGTTACACAATGTCAGGTTATAGTCCAACAGATTTCTTTGAAATCACAAGCTTTCGGATCACTGCTCCTTCATCAAAGAAGTGAAGAGAAACACACAGGTACAGAATTTATAGGCAGAGAGATCAATAGATTTACAAACAAGAGTTACACTCAGGGGAGACATTTCAACTGTTCAAACTCTAGGAGAGTTGTAAAAGCCCTGAGGAGCTGAAGTTACACCAATGTGTTCACACTGCCAATAGATGGCTCAGGTGTTCTCAGTGTAACTGGGTTCAGGTGATCATCTCATCTCACTGCACACCAGCGCACTCGCTCTCACAGAGACCATTTACCTGCTCCAAGTATGGAAAGGAATTCACTCAGAAAATTCACCTCCTGACACACCAACGTACTCACACCGGAGAGAGACTGTTCACCTGCTCCATGTGTGAGAAGGGATTGACTGAGAAAATCCACCTACTGACACACCAGCAATTTCACATTGGGGAGACACCTTTCAAATGTACAGACTGTGGGAATCATTATACACGATCCTGGGATCTGATAACACCATCAATGTGTTCATTCTGATGAGAGACATTTTAAATGTCCAGAATGAGGCAACTGTTTTAAACGTTCTGGGGGAATTGATGCTATATGAACTGTGTTCACACCAATGAGAGACTATTCAGCACACTTACTGTGGGACTCAGTTCAGATCATTCACTCAACTCAGTGTATGCCAGCGAGTTCACACTGAGGGTGGTCATTCATCTCCACTGAATGAAAAGGATTTACTGAGAAATCCCACCTCATGGCATGCCAGCAGAGACAGCAGCAAGTCCACGAGTGATTTCAGGAGCTGTAATTTACTGTTAATCACATCCAAAGTCGAGAGTGTAGTGCTGGAAAAGCATAGCAGGTCAGGCAGCATCCGAGGAGCTGCAGAATCAATGTTTTGGGCATAAGCCCGTTAATCACATCCAGTTCACAAACATATTAAATCATCCAGTCCAGATTTTAGGTGATAATGCCAACGTACATATAAGTATTTGGATTTTGCATTGAACGCACAGGCTGCTGAATCTATTTAATAATCCGAACAATTCCTTTTGAATATAAATCAGAAAATTAGGTGTGCATGTAACCTGAGTAATTTGGCAATAATGGGTTAAACTAGAAGTGCATGTAATGTACGTAATATGGTAATAATGGGTCACTTCAATTCCAATACAGACTGGGTGAACCTGATCAGCATGTTGTGGAAGGTGAATTTCTGCAGTTTGTACTGAAGCATTTCTGAAGCAGAACATTGAAGGACCAAGTAGTATTCAATTTGGTTTAGGTTTTGTATTATGTTCAGAGAAGTGTAATTAATAACCTGGCTGTTTAGAAACCTTCATAAAATGGAATTTTTAATCAAGTTTCAAAGTGATGCATTTCATTCTGGAATTAGGATCTTAAATCTGAACAATGGAAATTATGAAGATTGAACTGGCAATTTGGCCATGTTGGATTGGAAAAATACACAAAATGATTTAGGTAGTATGGAAGATTTGAAGTAATACTGCACAGTTTACAACAATTTTGCATTCCTTGACAACAGAAATATGCAGCGAATAGTGGTTGGGAAGTTTGCAAGCAAAAGTGACAAGGTAGGAGATTGGCAGTAATTGACAATCTAATAGAGGGTGACCAAAAACCTGATGAAAGGAGAAAAGAGAACATTCACGTAAGCTCAAAATATAAATGTGAACTTTACAAGTAGGTTAGATATGTGAATTGCAAAAGCCTTCCAGATTGGCACCCCAACCATCAGCTTCAACATTCACCCCCTCATCAGTGACGCACAGTTGCAGAAATATGTACCATCCACATTGCAGTAACTCACCATGGCTCCTCCAACAGAACCTTCTCAATGGCCCCTACCACCTAGAAAGCCAGAGACAGTAGGTGCATGCAACTTCGCTCTCACGACTTGGACCAAAATCACATTCTTTCATCATCAAAGAACAATCCAGCACAAGTACAGGCCCTTCAAGCCTACACTGACACATTTTGCCCTTCTATACTAAAACCGTCTTCACTTACAGGATCCATTTCCCTCTTTTTCCCATCTCCTCCACCCCAAATCCAACAACAAGTGAAGAACTCTTTGTCAGTCAGAGTGAGATCATCTGATCAATTACCTCTGTTGTGTCCCTCCCTTCCCTGAGCTCGCCCGGCCAAACTGCCCTGAAGTTCTTCTTTCTATCCTTAACTTATATCATTCTCTAATTTCTCTCATGTCTCCCTCATACTAGATTTATTAACCCGATTATCGCACGTGACAAACAGAAATTTTCTTCAAGTGAAAATTGAGAAGACCAAAGTCATTGTCTTCACTCACCACTGCACTTTCTGTTCCTTAATTACCAAGTCCATCGCTCTCCCTGGAAATGTCTGAGGCTCAACCACACAATCTCTGTGTTAAATTTCACTTCAAAATGAGCTTCTGATCATACGTTTCAGGTCACGCTTTCAAGCAGACAAAGTTAAAAAGTGACTTTATTGAGGTGTGGAAATATTTTAGGACCTTTCATCTATATATGGAGAAACTGTTTCCACTGCAAGATGATTGGTAACTACACAACACAATTTTTTAAAGTATGTGGCAAAAACTCCAGGTGAGGAAGAGGGGAGATGATTTTACTCAGTGAGTTCTGAAGATTTGGATGATATTATCTGAATGTCTCGTGGAAGCAGATTCAACAATAACTTTCAGAAGTGAACTTGGAACATTTCCCCAATTAGAGTTATAGAGATATACAGCATGGAAACAGACCCTTTGGTCCAACCTGTCCATGCCGACCAGATATCCCAACCCAATCTAGTCCCACCTGCCAGCACCCGGCCCATATCCCTCCAAACACTTCCTATTCCCATATCCATCCAAATGCTTCTTAAATGTTACAATTGTACCAGCCTCCACCACATCCTCTGGCAGTTCATTCCATATACGTACCACCCTCTGTGTGAAAACGTTGCCCCTTAGGTCTCTTTTATATCTTTCCCCTCTCACCCTAAAACTATGCCCTCTAGTTCTGGACTCCTCAACCCCAGAGAAAAGACTTTGTCTATTTATCCTATCCATGCCCCTCATAATTTTGTAAAACTCTACAAGGTCACCCCTCATCCTCTGACACTCCAGGGAAAACAGCCCCAGCCTGTTCAGCCTCTCCCTGTAGCTCAGATCCTCCAACCCTGGCAACATCCTTGTAAATCTTTTCTGAACCCTTTCAAGTTTCACAACATCTTTCCGATAGGAAGGAGACCAGAATTGCACGCAATATTCCAACAGTGGCCTAACCAATGTCCTGCACAGCCGCAACATGACCTCCCAACTCCTGTACACAATACTCTGATGAATAAAGGAAAGCATACCAAACGACTTCTTCACTATCCTATCTACCTGCGACTCCACTTTCAAGGAGCTATGAACCTGGAATCCAAGGTCTCTTTGTTCAGCAACACTCCTTAGGACCTTACCATTAAGTGTATAAGTCCTGCTAAGATTTGCTTTCCCAAAATGCAGCACCTCGCATTTATCTGAATTAAACTCCATCTGCCACTTCTCAGCCCATTGGCCCATCTGGTCTAATCCTGTTGTAATCTGAGGTAACCCTCTTCGCTGTCCACTACACCTCCAATTTTGGTGTCATCTACAAACTTACTAACTGTACCTCTTATGATCGCGTCCAAATCATTTATGTAAATGACAAAACGTAGAGGGCCCAGCACCGTTCCTTGTGGCACTCCACTGGTCACAGGCCTCCAGTCTGAAAAACAACCCTCCACTACCAGCCTGTCTTCTACCTTTGAGCCAGTTCTGTATCCAAATGGCTAGTTCTCCCTGTACTCCATGAGATCTAACCTTGCTAATCAGTCTCCCATGGGGAACCTTGTTGAACGCCTTACTGAAGTCCATATAGATCACATCTACTGCTCTGCCCTCATCAATCTTCTTTGTTACTTCTTCAAAAAACTCAATCAAGTTTGTGAGACATGATTTCCCACGCACAAAGCCATGTTGACTATCCCGAATCAGTCCTTGCCTTTCCAAATACATGTACATCCTGTTCCTCAGGATACCCTCCAAAAACTTGCCCACCAATGAGGTCAGGCTCACTGGTCTATAGTTCGTGGCTTGTCCTTACCACTACGTTTGCCAACCTCCAGTCTTCCAGCACCTCACCTGTGACTATCGATGATACAAATATCTCAGCAAGAGGCCCAGCAATCACTTCTCTAGCTTCCCACAGAGTTCTTGGGTACACCTGATCAGTCCTGGGGACTTATCCACCTTTAACTGTTTCAAGACATCCAGCACTTCCTCCTCTGTAATCTGGACATTTTGCAAGATGTTACCATCTATTTCCCTATATCTTCCATATCCTTTTCCACAGTAAATATTGATACAAAATATTCATTTAGTATCTCCCCCATTTTCTGTGGCTCCACACAAAGGCCGCCTTGCTGATCTTTGAGGGGCCCTATTCTCTCCCTTGTTACCCCTTTGTCCTTAATATATTTGTAAAAACCCTTTGGATTCTCCTTAATTCTATTTGCCAAAGCTATCTCATGCCCCCGTTTTGCCCTCCTGATTTCCCTCTTAAGTATACTCCTACTTTCTTTATACTCTTCTAAGGATTCACTCGATCTATCCTGTCTATACCTGACATATGCTTCCTTCTTTTTCTTAACCATACCCGCAATTTCTTTAGTCATCCAGCATTCCCTATACCTACCAGCCTTCCCTATCACCCTGACAGGAATATACTTTCTCTGGATTCTTGTTATCTCATTTCTGAAGGCTTCCCATTTTCCAGCCATCCCTTTACCTGCAAACATCTGCCTCCAATCAGCTTTTGAAAGTCCTTGCCTAATACAGTCAAAATTGGCCTTTCTCCAATTTAGAACTTCAACTTTTAGATCTGGTCTATCCTTTTCCTTCACTATTTTAAAATGAATAGAATTATGCTCACTGGCCCCAAAGTGCTCCCCCACTGACACCTCAGACACTTGCCCTGCCTTATTTCCCAAGAGTAGGTCAAGTTTTGCAACTTCTCTAGTAGGTACATCCACATACTGAATCAGAAAATTGTCTTGTACACACTTAAGAAATTCCTCCCCATCTAAACCTTTAACACTATGGCAGCCCCAGTCGATGTTTGGAAAGTTAACATCCCCGACCATAACTACCCTATTAAGGAATGGTTTTCAATAGGAGGGAGGAGGAGCAGAGTGGGATAGATTGTCAGCATTTACACAGACAGGACCAGCAAAATGGACTGAATGGCCACCTTCTGAGCTCTTAAGATTCCATCGTGTGGGTTTATGATGAATTAGGATTTAATTATTTATGCAGTTCCATTAATTTTTTCCTTCAATAATTGGAAATAATTTCACCAATAATTACCACTAATCTGTAATAATAACAATATTATTGAAATTAATTAACAGAGCCCTATTAAATCAATACTAAGGATCCTGTCACATTACCATTGTTTGCATATTGTAAAAGATGATTAATCTGGATGTTATTGCATTAATAAATCAAGTCCAAATACATTAACAATCTGTTATTAATACCCCACCTGCCTCCCCTTCCCCAGTTGATCAGCAATTCTCAGACCCCACTAAAAAAAACAACTTTATTTTTGGATGACATCCATTCTGAAGCATTAAACGGAATCAACATTTTGTAGGAAGTGATTTAATACAATCCCTGTCTAAACTTTAAATGCACGGATCTAATTTCTCATCTCATCATTCATTGTACAATGTTCTATCTTCCTGAGAGAAGTAATTATTTATGGTTATTAGATGTCTTTGAGGTTTTCAATTTAGCATTGAAATCAGTTTTGCTCCTTTCCATACCCTGCAACTCTCACATGGTGCTGTCAGACTGTACAGTGCAGATCAGACTGAAGAGTTTGTAACGGAGGCACCAGTTATGATCAATCAGCTGCATTAGGCAGTTCACATCATCTGTCGAGAGGGTGGTGCTGGAAAAGCACAGCAGGTCAGGCAGCACCTGAGGAGCAGGCAAATCGACATTTTGGGCATAAGCCCTCCATCGGGAATTAGGCTCATTCCTGATGAAGGGCTTGTGCCCAAAACGCTGATTCTCCAGCTCCTTGGCTGTTGCCTGACCTGCTGTGCTTTTCCAGCACCACTCTCTTGACTTTGATCTCCAGCATTTGCAGTCCTCACTTTCTCCTAGTTCACATCTGCATGCCCAACACGGGACTTCTAAAACAAGCTCCTTAATCTGAGTGAGGTTGGCAGATAAATGTGTTCAGTTTGTTCACATTACCTGTGAAAAAAACGCAATATCCCCATTCAATGGTGGGAATGTTTGGTTCAAAACCATCCAATTTGGAGAAGACATATCTGACAGGCCAAGGTGGAGAACAAACATTACCACTGGAAGAAACATGTGAAAACCTGAGTATCATCATCACTCACTTCAGCGAACATTACCTGCTCCACATGTGGCAGTGCTTGTGAATCCAGCATTGAGCTATTTAATAACCTCAGGATCTGCAACATTGAAGTGGAAGTAAATTGCCCTTGAGTCCACGGTGACTGCTCAAGAAGAAGTATTGTTTTACAGAAGGTATAGTAAGAACAGAGTTGATATTCAGTACACATTATTCTGTGTGAATATTAGATTAGATTCCATACAGTATGGAAACAGGCTCTTCAGCCTGACTCTCCGAAGTGTAACCCATCCCCCTCTGACTAATGTACCTAACACTATGGATAATTTAGCATGGCCAATTCACCGACCTGCACATCTTTAGGATTGTGGGAGGAAACCGGAGCCCCCGGAGGAAACCCAGGGAGAACGTGCAAACTCCACACTGACAATTGCCCGAGGCTGGAATGGTGCTGCCCACATGATGGAATATGGTGATTATTATTATGGTGTTAATATATTTCTCAGACAAATTAAAAATCACTATATCCCACATACTCCGTCCTCCACACCCTCCCCTCCCCAGGTCTTTAAGCCTTTGCCTGATATTAGAAAGCTGGTCCTGTGTGTCTGAATGAGGATCCTGTTCTCACCAGCATTTCCGCCTTTCCATCCACTTCCCACAGATAGGCTTTATGAGTACTACAACGCCCACAATCCCTGTCGCCTGCCTGGATACGAAACTACGCATGTGCGCAGTCGGATCTGTGCGAGAAGAGCTGGGACGAATGTATTGGTCGGCTGTGGATGACATCATGGACCCAATGCTTTCCCGCCATCACATGGGTCCAATTTCCGCCCCAAGTCCGCATTATCGCGCATTGACCAATAGAACACGGCGGAGAACCGGAAGAACACTGGTTCTCCAGCCAATCAGTGTTCCCCTATTGTCACGGAGGGCCGTACCAGGCTGGGCTGGTTTGGGGTTGATCAGTACATGCGGTCCCAAGTACTTGATGAGCACATTAAAAGTGGACGGTTTTTGTGAGCAAACTTATCTATTCTTTGTTCTGACGCTGGGCTTTTATTAATAATTCTCTGCCTAAATCCGTAACAAACACTTCAATATTCTGTAACTAGTCATCTTATATGTCTAAGGTGGTGACGTTACAAAGTTTTCACTGCACTCATTTGCAGTCTCTGCGACAATAACGGTTAATCTTATCATTCTTCTGAAGCTGTTCAATCCTACCCTTCAAAGCTGCTGCTGCTGCATCTCTTTCTCTCTCTGAATGAAGACTGACCTTCATTGAGACGGAGACAGTGTCTTTCATCTTTCCTTTCTAAAAAAAAATCTAGTGTTAAGTTAATGATTTATAGAAACTTGAAAAGAAAGAAAATCGAAACCAACAAGGGGACAGAGTCTATCCAGCACGGAGCTGTTACACAGCACCCTCAGGAGAATGGGGAGGGTGTATATTAAGGACAGGGGAGTGAGAATAGCCGGGAAGGGTGTGTGGGATTGAGGTTTTTAGATTTGGGGGGAAGAGAAAGGGAAAAGTTATTTCAGAGAAACTAAAATTGTCTGTCCTGCATTTGTAATCTGTACTTATTCCTTTTATAACTGCTTTTACAGGAAACTGGAAGGAGAAGATTTACAGACAGGAATCTTCTAACAAACATTGTGAAAATAGTGACTTAATTAACTGGGATTTAAATAACCATAAATTGAAAAATGTCTGTCCTGTCTGTATCAAAGGTTTAACATCAATTTGACTGGAAAAGCAGTGAGAGACACCCTCTCGCCCCTGTGTAAGAATTTTCCATTGAACTGACTGAAACAGCTACAATCAGTCACGTGACCTGCCATACACATTACATTGCATGTGTGTGGCTAGAGTTGATTATTGTACTTTCAGAGACACAAGAACATCCTCAGTATGGAGAAACCGTGGAAGTGTGAGGACTGTGGAAAGGGATTCCAGTCCCTGTCGACATTGGAATTTCATCGACGTGGCCACAACAGAGAACGGCCATTCACCTGCTCGGAATGTGGGGAGGGATTCCCTGATATGTCTGCCCTACGGAAACACCAGCGTGCTGCCACGGGAGAGAGGCCATTCACCTGCTCTGAGTGTGGGAAGAAATTCCGTGAATATTTCACCCTGCTGAGCCACCAGCGAGCTCACGCTGGCAAGAGTCCATGTACCTGCTTGGACTGTGGAAAGGTATTTACTCAGTTCTCCAGTCTGCAGACACACCAGCGAGTTCACACTGGAGAGAGGCCCTTTACCTGTTCTGAATGTGGGAAAGAGTTCACTCAGTTATCAAGCCTGCAGAGACACCAGCGAATTCACACTGGGGAGAAACCATTCAAATGTTCCAAATGTAAGAAGCCATTCAGAGACTACTCTGGTCTACAGAAACACCAGAGAGTTCATACTGGGGAGAGGCCATACGTGTGTTCTGAATGTGGGAAGCGATTCACTCAGTCATCCAATCTACGAAAACATGAGCGAATTCACAAGTGACTGCAGAGATTGGATCTGTTGTTAATCAGCGTCAACATCCATGTTCAACCTCTAGAATGTAGGAGGCTAAGGCATCACCTGCAAACTCTCCTCCATGTCGCAGACCATCCTCACTTGGAACTGTACTGGCTGTTCCTTCACTGTCACTGGGCCAGACTCCCCTCTACACCACAAGGTGTGCAGTTCCAGAAGGCAGCTCACCAGCACCTTCTCAAGCAGGACAGTATGGGATGGGCAGTAAATGCTGACACAGATACTATACCCTATCGATTGATATTAAAAATGAGGGGAAATCCTATCCAAGACTGAACCGTGTTCATTCTTACAGGGGGTGAAGTATGAGGGCCAGAGGGTTTCTTTCCACTGGACTGGCCACACTCGCCACTTTGCTTCCAGTGAGGCTGATGCTCTTTGAGCCTGGGACTGCGCACACTCTCATGGAGATCGGCCCAAAAAGCTGAGGAAGAACATTTCTTTCATCCTTGACTGCAAATAATGTCGTCCCTCCCACTGCAAATCGGAAATGAATACATGTCCCATTGAGTCGATAGCACAGGGCCAGTCGGCGCAATTATCTGTTGGTAATTATGCCCCATATAAGCCTCCATCCTTCCCTCTTCGTCTCCCACCATCAACATATCCTTTTATTCCTTTCTTCCTCATGTATGTGTCCAGCTTCTCCTTAAATCTGTTCTTACTGTTCACCTCAACCGCTTGTGGGAGTAAGTTCAACATTCTTGCCTCTTGTTGGGTAAAGATGTTCCTCATAAAATCCCCAGTTGGATTATTGATCATCTTAGCCATCCTTTTTTTTGAGAGAGAGAAAAGGTCCCCAGCCTTTCCTGAGGGTTAAATACTTTCAGTTCTCATGTTCTGCTTGTGATTCTATGTGACACCTTCCCCAGTGTCTGTTTCCTTTTTCTAAATGGAGATGATAAATATTGACACCGTCCCCAGTGGTGCATAACCACAGTTTGAAATAATTTGCACATTATCTTTGTTTTTCAATCCATCCCTGTAGATATGAGTCTATGTTCTGCACCTTTACAGAAAGATGTGCAATTCCTGGAGATGTTGGAAACTATTTGTGGGAGTAATATCAGGAATTGAAATTGGTTGGAGAGACTGGAGCAGCTGAGCCTGTTCTCTTTAGATCAGAGGGTCATAGTGGCAGAGTAAAGAAGTAGGCCATTCAGCCTTTGGGTCTGTGCTGACTGTCAGTCCTTGGTCATAACCCCACAGGTTTATATCAGTCAAGTCTCCTGGATACGTTATCAATGCATTGAATAGTATTGTTAGAGTGGGCCAAAATTTGGCCGATTGAGTTTAACTTGAGGTCATGCATCCTGTTTGAAAAAATGGGAAGGCTAGCAGATTATCTAAATGGGGAGACCCTTCAGGGTTCTCCACTGCAGCAGAATCTAGGTGTCCTCTTTCATGAGTCTCAGAAAACTAGCATGCAGGTACAGCAGATTATTAAAAAGAAAGCAAATGGATTGTTATCTCTTATAGCTAAAGGAATAGAATATGTCAAAAAAACATTCAGCCCAATGGATCAGAGAGCACAAACATGGATTGTGGTGAAATTGATGAGCAGTTTATTAGACACAGCGATATCGTGGAGGAGAAATTGAGCAGGCTGACACAGAACTGATCCTCTGCACAGAATGCTTTTCCCAGAACAGAAGATGTAGGCATGCTTTATAGGGGTACAACACAAAGGTGATAATTGTAAAGTAGTTACAGTTCAATGGTGAAAATTGTAAAGCGATTAAAACAAGAATAAACTGAATGGAAGTTCAAGTGTCTGGCAGTGGTAATTCATTTGTAATTGACAGAGGAGATTCCAGCCATTTTCAGAAATGGGTGAAATGTCGTCATTTGTATTTCCTGCCCATGCGAGTATGTGTAAATGTCCTTTCCCCTGGCATTCAGGTGTGCTCATTGTGTTCCTCCTGTGAGTGAAGTCGTTCGGGGTATCTCGATCTGCCTCTTTTGTTTATGTGGTATCGGTTTCAATGGGAAATGGGCTTGCCCTAAGGATATTGAAACCGCAGTGCTAAATGGGGCAGGGAGCTTTACTGTGAAGGTTGTTTGGGAAGTCTACTCTCTGGTCTGGAAATAGCTTGGCCATGTCTGGTTTCTTAGCCTGTTTGGCCAAGACTGGGGCATTGTGGGTGTGTTCTGCCTGTGTTGGCAGGCTTGATTTGTGTTTTGCAGACCACCTTCTGTTTCTTTTTAATGTGGCCATGTTGTGGGTGGGCAGGGTGGCAAATATTTTTCCCAAAATCCCCTTTTTGTTTAAAGGGAGGGTTGAAAAGGGGGGCAATGTAGCCAGATCTGGGGGAGGTGGGGGCAGGGAGGGGATTGTTAGGTAGTGGGGGGTTCGGTGTTGTACAGGTAGTCGTTAGTGTTGGAATCTGACAGAGCGGAGGCTGTGTCAGGGTGGGAATGTCACTCCAGCAGACTTGTATTAGCAGGGTGGTGAAGGGGCAGGGGGTAACAATGCTGTATACAACCGGGAACAGCACATAGAGGATCATGACCAGGACTACGATACCCGCAAGAATGGCAGTAAGGGATATCAGAACCTGCAGCAGGTCTGTGCCCATGAGCCAAGCCCGGAGGTTGCCCAGCTTCACAAGTTCCAGTGGGACTCTTGCCGTGTAGGATAGCAGCAGCCTGTCAGTTCCGTTATGTTTTCATTGGTGTCAGGAATGTAGGTACAGCACTCTGTGCCAACCAGGGCACAAGTGCCCCCTTTCTCGGCCAGCAAATAGTCCAGGGCCATTCTACTTTGTAGGGCGACAATGCGAATGGTGACAGCCTCTGCAGCTGAGCGAGCACTTCAGCCGTGACATTCGCTATCTCCTCTAGCACGGTGGCCAGTTGATGTGCCTCAGCGTTGTATAATTGGGCACAAATAGGGAGTGTACCTCGTCTAGGGCAGTGAGGGTGTGATTTGCTGTGGGTGATAAGCTTCCAGAAGGGAGAGAACAGGAAGTGGCAAATGAGTAGTACCATGTATCTGATGAAACAGCTGCCAGCCCTTGACAATGGCAGCCAGGGGCATGCCTTGTGGTCACAGACAAAATAAGTGCCGTTGTATGTTTTTAAGTGGTGGGTTTGGGTTCCTGTCCAGATGGTAGTGAAAGTGGAATTGTGGGCAGACTTTTTATGGGCAAGTAAATTTAGGATACTACCCTGTGCTGCAGATCGATGCGCTATGGGAGCTCGGAGCAGAGAGTTGGTGCATTGGCTCCAGTCAGCCTCCCATGCAGATGGCTGGCTTCTTGTCAGGCAGATGGTTCCTATGGGTGCTCCCCGTCCAGTGGTTTTAGATTAGATTAGATTCCCTACAGTGTGGAAACAGGCCCTTTGGCCCAACTAGCCCACACTGACTCTCCGAAGAGTAACCACCCAGACCCATTTCCTCTCTTGACTAATGCACCTAACACTTTGGGCAATTTAGCATGGCCAATTCACCCGACCTGCACATCTTTGTGACTGTGGTAGGAAAGCGGAGCAGTCAGAGGAAACCCACACAAACGCTGGGAGAATGTGAAAACTCCACACACAGTCACCTGCAGCTGGAATCAAACCTGCGACCCTGGTGCTGTGAGGCAGCAGTGCTAGCCACTGAGTCACAGTGCTGCCCCATAACATCATCACTTATATAAGTGATGAAAAGCCATGGATCCACTGTGATGGTCAAGGCTGGGGGTTAGTGTGAGGGGTTGTAGGCTGGGTAGAACTATGCTGTGAATTTGTCTAGGTGATACCCTGCAGATTTCCAGTGGTTTGGGCTATTAGTCACATGAGTGGCCGGTTTGGTAGGCTGAGCGTTGTGACCTTGGGACCTGTCCGGATCCAGCCACCATTCTGCCATCTGTGCGATGTTAAAAGAGACTGGGGCTAGAGGAATGCCCCCATGGGACTGGGCTGGGAAGCAGGCACAGACCCAGCAGCGGGTCTGGTTCACCCTCTGAATATCTGTGGGTCACATGAAGGAAAGTTTTTTTTTGCCAGCCATTTGCAATGGACAAAATGTCCTGTTCTGTGTCCCCTGTTAGCGATCTGCAGTGATGTGCAGGTCAGACCAAGGGTAATGATCCTGATGGCTGCGGCAAGCAGCTGGATCCCTCTGGTGTCCAGTCCTGCTTGGTCGTATTTCTACGGAGATGGAGCCCTCTTGTCGCGTGCGTTCATTCTGGTGTCCCTTGGAGCTTGACAGCTGGCCTGGTTGAGAGCAAGATCAGGATGGTCCTTTCCACTGAGGGGAGAGAGAATCTTTCAGCAGTAACTGTATCATTACATTGTTCCCAGGTTTAAATGGGTGAAGTGGTTGCTGGTATGGTGCAGGCAGCACAGCTTTTACCAATTCATGGTTTAAAGTGATCCTCCTACTAAGGGCTTGAACGTAATCTAAGCAAGCCTCCTGTATTAAGAGGAGCGCTGTGTCAGTGAGTGTTTTTGGGGGTCTGGTGGTGTGGGCACAGGCTGTCCCATTAGCACCTCCCAAAGGGTGTCAGTCCCGTCATTCGATTTACCTGTCCTCTTATTGTGTACAGTGCCAATGGCAGGACGTCTGGCCAAGTCAATCCGGTGTCCTGAATGATATTGGTGAGGGTGGTTTTGAGGATGCCGTTCATTTTTTCTACCTTTCCTGATAACTGGGGCTGGTAGAGGATGTGGTGTCTCCAGGGTATCCCTAGGGTTTCACGGTGAAATGGGTCCCCCTGTCTATTTCTATGTTCCCTGGAACTCCAAATCTTGGAATAACATCCCACAGGAGACACTTTGCCACTGTTCGGGCATCATCTTTTTTTTGGTGTGGAATGCCTCTACCCATTTCGAAAGCATGTCTACAATAACTAGACTGTATTTGTATCCCTGTTTCTGAGGCATGTGGGCAAAATCAATCTGGACGTGGGTGAATGGCCCCTCAAGAACCGGTAAGTGATCATATTTGGCTACAGGCTTCCCTGTATTGTTCTGTAAACAGATGAGGCATTGTGTCAGCAGGGCTTGGGCAGTTGCGGCAAATCCCAGTGCATACCAGGAATGGCTGAAAGCAAGTATCATTCCTCTCTTGCCTATGTGTCTGATTGTGTGCCACCATCAGGCTAGATAAAAACCTACAGGGAGGGTGACTGTACAGGCCCAAGCGGCCCTCTCTTTTGGTGAGGCAGCTTGCTGAGCTGCTCGGACTGCATCGGGGGGTCTGGGAGTATGCAGGCATTTCCTTGGGTGACGGGATCAGTGGCAGAGGTGTAGGTGGCATATCTTATAATTGCTACAGCAGAGGGTAGCAGAGGTTGGTGATGAGTGCAACGCGTTGGAGTGGTCTCCCAGCAGGCATCCAGCTATGAGAAAATCAACAATTTGCAGAGCAGTCGAACCATGGGGGGCTTCAGGAATACTCTCCTATCTCATGCAGTTCAGCGTAGGACCCGCCATGGTCCTAAACGCTGCCATCGTCTCTGCCTCCTGTCCAGTAACCCTCATGGGTCACAGACGCTGTGCAAGTTAAATGCCAGCATCCACTACTCCCCGCAAGTACTCACGCTCAAGATCCTGGAACCACACTCCTGGAGTCATCTCCCATAGCCCCGATCTCTCTAACCAGGCAAACTCTTGCTACACCTGGTTATGCCTGCCAGAACCTACCCATGCCCTTTTTGACCCTCTCCTCTCCTGGCTACCAATCACCCCTTCACCACCCATGTAACCTTTCCTCCAGTGGATGATATTGACAGGCCGCTTTGTCTGTCAATTTCACTGTTCAGCTTCTGGCCCACAGGAACCGGCATCAACATATGTTGCTCTCACAGACTCACACCTCGAGCTCGCCTCCCCACTAATGATCACTCGTAGGTACTTTGTTGGACCGCAAGGTGTGGCAGCAGAAGTGCAACTCCGTGTAGAGCAGGCTGCACTGGCTTGCAAAGACCCAATGGCGGTTCCGCATATTTCCCCTTATTACTAAGAACCTGTAGCTCCCCAAAGATCTAGCAACCACGACAGTGTGGCTCACGCAATCACCACTACATTTCACACCCCTTCGGCAAGGCACAGATCCCCCAGATTGCACCGATTAGAGAAGATGAATTCTGTGCATACTGCGCTCCTGCATTACTGCAATCTACTTTTACAAAACAGAGCCCAGGTGCTGCCCCCTCCTATGAGAGCCCCTCCTTATACTCGCTGTGGCCACAGCACTTTGACCACACAGGCCAGGTATTATCCACCCTGGCACATAGTTACACTCAGACAGGGAGCCATCCTACCATCAACATGACAATACCCGTTACTACCCTGCAGCAGTAGAAGTGATGATACCAGCTATTGACTTATTTCTGCAACAGGGAATCCTAGTGCCCACAACCAACCCATGCAACACGTCCATCGTACCTATCCCAAAGCCTGAGAGACCAGGAAAATGGTACTTTGTGCAAGATCTTAGGGTTGTCAATGCCATTGTTGTCCCCTGCACCCCTGTAGTCCTGGAAACAAATGCTATCCTGACCAGTATCCCTGCCTCTGCCACCTGCTTTGTAATCGACCTATGCTCAGCCGCCTTCTCGATTTAAATTGTCCCCTGACAGCCAATGCCTTTTCACTTTTACATATGGTGGCTGCTAATATACATGGACCCAGCTTCCCCAAGGGTATACGAAGAGCCCCACAGTTTATGCTGCTTGCAGTACACTGCACTTGTTCACCCTCCACCTGCCATGCCACAGGACCCTCCTCCAGTATGTGGATGATCTGCTAATAGCTTCCACCTCCACTGTGGCCTTGCTCTGCTGTCTGGCACAGGGTGACTATCGAGAAAATGCAGTTTTGTCAGCAAAAAGTCCAACACCTGGGGTACGACCTTTCACATGGCTTCAAAGCATTGTCCAAGGAGCGTGTGGCTGTCTTCATCCAACTTCCCCCACCTGTCACAAGTATGCAGCTGCATGCTTTTTTGGGGATGGTAAACTGCTGCATGCACTGGATCCCTTATCACCATGCCATTGATGCACCCCCGTGGGAGACAGCTTCCCATGAACAGCCGGCCGAAGTGAAGTGGACACCCAAACTGCAAAGGGCATTCACTGAACTGAAGCAAAAACTAATCTCCGCTCCTGCTCTGGGAGTTCCAAATTATTCACAGCCCTTCTATGTTTAAGTAACTGAGTCAGAAGGGTTTGCAGCCGGCATTTTAACGCAGCTTCATGGGCACCTCTATCGCCCTGTTGCCTTTTATTCTGTCCATTTACAACCTGTTGTGAGGGGAATGCCGGAATGTTTGCGTGCGGTGGCAACAGCCACAGTAACAATGGTAAAGGCCACCCCATTGTGCTAGATGATCCGTGTACTGTTTTGGTCCCACATTTGGTCTCCCTGCTGCTTAATTCAACAGCAACCGAACATTTTACTGCAACTCAGAACTGGCTATGAGGTCGCTCTCCCTACAGCGCGCTCCTACCTTGAAACCCTCCACCCTACTCCCGCCCACCCAGCACGATGCTGCAGACGACCATGACTGATTCAGCAGGTTGTTACCCCACGTCCCGACTTGATACTTTTCACCGATGGCTTTTTCTTCCAGCCATCAGACTAACGCACGTTAGCAGGATATGCTATCTGCACCCCCTTGACTACCCTCGAATCAGGTAAAAACAATGACTGCAGATGCTGTAAACCAGATTCTGGATTAGTGGTGCTGGAAGAGCACAGCAGTTCAGGCAGCATCCAAGGAGCAGCAAAATCGACGTTTCGGGCAAAAGCCCTTCATACCCTCGAATCAGCTGCATTACCAGACAGGATGTCCACACAGGCTGCATAGCTCTTTGCTCTCACCAGAGCCTGCATCCTGGCAAAAGGGGAGCACAACTAACATCTACACAGGCTACACATATGCCTTTGGAATCATTTTCAGTGTTGTTCAGCCCACGCTTCCAGTCGGTTGTCACACAGGAGACTGGGATTTAATTCCCCACCGGCGAGGGTACAGCATTTTTTAGGATACCTTTGATATCCCTGACCCTGGACTAGGTATTACTGCCAGCTGCCCCAAATATTTGAAACAACATCTCCCAACAGGCTTATGGGACAAAACACAAGGCAGGCTCTTTGGGGGTGGGCCAAAGCATCACCCCGCCTCTCATTATCTCGGATTGGTTGGAGGAGGGTCCGGTTCAGCCCTGTCGTTAAGCCGCGCCCGCGACTTCATAGGACTAAAGCTGACGTCATGACGCCGGGATCCTCTGTGACGTCGGACGAGACGGAGGCGGAGACGGTGCGTGTTGGAGACGAACGGAGCCGGCGGCGGGCAAGGGAATATGCCCGAGCGATCGGTTTCGGCTCCTACACTCGGGAGAAGAATGTGAGACAAGGTAGGGATGTAAACTGGAAAAGGAGTCGGGGGGGGGGGGGGCATGAGGAGGCTATAAACTCCATGGGGTGGCCTGAGGCCGCAGTGCGTGTGGACGGGGGTGAGAACGGAGCGACCGCCCTCTTGGTGAGGGCAGTTGTCACCGGGTAACCGGCCGCCATCTTGGTATAGGCATACGGTGTTACCCGGCCGCCACCTCGCTGAAGACGGGCATTGACCTTGCGTAACGTGCCGCCATGTTGGTGAGGGAGAGGCGTGTCTGACTTTCGGTCGAATCCATGAGGGTGTGATCAGGAAGGAAATATTGGAGGTGGGTCAGTCTGGGAGAGGATACAACAAAATAGGCTGGAAGCCCCAAACTCTAATCAGAATCACTGCTTTGATTCTCAGTCTGCAGCCAGGAGATTGAGATATGAATCCAGAGGCAGGATAGAAAACTGGGAATGGGGGAAAGAGATGGGCAGATAGATCCGGATTTCAGTCCAAAGAAGGAAGAGATGTGGAATCAGGACATTACAGACTTGAGGAGGAAGAAATTACGAAAATAATGTTCCTTCGAATCTGGAATTCCCTTCTGATTTTCTATCCTGGCACTGATAATGATTACTTTTGTCAACTCCTTTTGCAGGATATTTGAACAGAAGACTTCGGAGATATTGAACACAAAGCAAATTTCCTGCCAAAGTCTGGTTGACTTATGCCACTCACCAGGAGCTGAGTATTATCGGCCTCTGAGTGTGGACAGGGAAATGTTTGTTCTGACTGTGGGAAATTATTTCAGACATCTGTGTGAGCAACGAGGACCCAATGATAAACACACACACAACCCCCTGAGTGATTGTATTCCAGTGAGTAGACTGCGGAAAGAGCATTACACAATCGCACATTCCAATGAGAGCATTCTGGTGAATTTGCTGTGAAAAGAACTTCAACTTGTCAAGAAGATTGAGAAAACATTCACCCCATTGGCAGTGGGGAGATACTGTGCTCAGAGTGTGGTCAAGGCTTCAATTGATCACCCATCCTGAAGAGATACAAAGACACCGTTTTTGACCATGGAGAAACCGTGGAAATGTGAGGACTGTGGTAAAGGGTTCAATTATCCATCCCAGTTGGAAATCCACCGACGAGTTCACACTGGAGAGAAGCCATTCACTTGTTCTGTGTGTGGGAAAGGATTTACTCAGACAACCAAACTCATGTCTCACCAGAGAATTCACACCGAGGAGAGACCATTCACCTGTCCAGAGTGTGGGAAGGGATTTACGCAGACATCCTGCCTCATGTTACACCAGCGGATTCACACTGAGGAGAGACCTTTCAGCTGCACTTACTGTGCAAAGAGGTTCATGTCTTCATCTGATCTGAATATACACCAGCGTGTTCACACTGGGGAGAAACCATTCAACTGTTCTGTGTGTGGGAAGAGATTCCCTCATTCATCTGGCCTTCGATCACACCAGCGAGTTCATACTGAGCAGAAACCATTCAGCTGCACCACCTGTGGAAAAAGTTTCCGACATTCGTCTGCCCTGGTTGAACACCAGCGAGTTCACTCTGGGGAAAAGCCATTCACCTGTTCTGTGTGTGGGCAGGGCTTCACTCAGTCGTCCAGTTTGCTGAGACACCAACGAGTACACACCGGAGAGAAGCCATTCAGCTGCACTTCCTGTGGGAAAGGTTTCCGGCAGTCATCCACCCTGACTGCACACCAGCGAATTCACACGGGGGAGAAACCCTTCACTTGCTCTGCATGTGGAAAGGGATTCACAGTTTCCTCCGCACTCGAGTCACACCAGCTAATTCACACAGAGGAGAAGCCATTCAACTGCACTTCCTGTGGGAAGAGTTTCAGGTGTTCATCCTCTCTCCTTGCTCACCAGCGAGTTCATACTGGAGAGAGACCGTTCATTTGCTCTGTGTGTGGGAAGGGATTCACTCGGTCCTTCAACCTAGTGACACATAAGCGAGTTCATAAGTGAATCTCAATAACCTGTATACTGTTGAAGTTCAAGGAGGAAACTCTTCATCATCTTCAGGCCCAGCCAGTGATTTCCATTTCTTGTGAAAGAATTGGATTCTGCTGTTATTGCTGTTGTTGATCACTTCCAAGATTGACAGTCTGACAACATTAGATTTGTTTCAATTGATGTTAACACTCCTATAACTGGCTAGAGTTTGGTAATTTGGATATGTTGCTGATTTTTGGGACTGCAATGCCCCTTTTTAAAAGCAACAACAGTGATCCTGGATTTGAGGTCTGTGTTTGGAGAGAGGAACACATCCTGTGCAAGGGAAAACACAAAATTGTCAATTTACAAACAAAGCTGACAAAGGAAATCACCAAAAACTCTGTCTAACAAAGCTTCCAGGGTCAATTGCTCCTTTCATTGCCCTCTATTGCACAGATTGACAGCATCATAATCTGTATAGGACCAGGATGAAGGATGTAGTGAAATTGGGTTGTGTCATTTTAAAAAATGTTGATTTTTAAAAAATATTTGTTCATCTGTGGGATGCGGGTGTTGCTGGCTGGGCCTGCATTTATTTCCTGTCCTGGGTGACACTTGAGAAGGTCGTGGTAAGGTGCCTTATATAGAGAGTCCCAAAAGTGTGGAAACTGGCTATTCGGACCAACGTGTCCAGACCAACCCTCTGAAGAGCATCCCACTCAGACCCAGACACATCCCACTACCCTATCCCTCAAACCCTACATTTCCCATCCACCAATCAACATATCCCTGTACACAATGGGTAGTTAGGATGTCCAGTCCTCCTAACCTGCACATCTTTGGCCCGTGGGAGGAAACTGGAACACTTGGAGGAAACCTACACAGACGCTGGGAGAATGTGCAAAGTGCACACAGTCAGTTGTCCGAGGCTGGGATCGAACCTGGGTCCCTGGCAATGTGAGGCAGTAATGCTTACCACTGAGTCATGGTGCGTTTTTGACCTGCTGCAGTCCACCTGCTGTGGATTGACCCACAATGTGACAAATCCAATTGCATTTTTAGTCACTGGTAACCCCCAAGATGTTGGTAGTGTGGGATTTTGTGATAGTAACACAGTTGAATGCCAAGAGGCAGTAGTTAGATTGTCTTATTGGTGACAGCCATAAACTGGCTTTGTGTAGCTCAAATGTTACTTGCCATTTGTTAGCTCAAACCTGGATATTATCGAGATCTTGCTGCATGTGAACATCGACTGCTTCAGTATCTGAGGAGTCACGAATGGTGCTGAATTTTGTGCAATCGTCGGAGAACATCCCCACTTCTGACCTTATGATGGACGGAAGGTTATTGCTGAAGCAGCTGAAGATTGTTGGGCCCAGGATTCTACCCTGAGGGACTCCAGAGATGTCCTGGAGCAGAGATGACTGACCTACCAACAGCCACCACTATCTTCTTGTGTGCCGGGTGTGACTCCAGCAGGGTGGTTGTCCCGAATACCCATTGATTCCAGTTTTGTTAGGGCTCCTTGATGCCACACTTGGTCGAATGCAGCCTTGATGTAAAGGGCTATCACTCTCCCCTCTCGCCTGGAATTCAGCTCTTTTGTTCATTTTTGAACCAAGGCTGTAATGAGGTCAGGAGCTGAGTGACCTTGGCGTAACCCAAACTGGGCATCACTGAGCAGGTTATTGCTGAGCAGCTGCTGCTTGATAGCACTGTTGATGACCCCTCCCATCACTTTACTGATGATCGACAGCAGACTGATGGGGCGGTAATCGGTTGGGTTAGATTTGTTCTGCTTTGTGTACAGGACATACCTGGGCAGTGCTACACATTGTTGGATAAATGTTGTAATTAGACTGGAGGAGTGTGGCCGGTGGAGAGGAAGTTCAGGAGTGCACCTTCAGTCGTTTTACTGGAATGTTGTCAGGACCTGAAGCTTTTGCCGTCAACTGTTTCTTGATAGCACATGGAGTGAATCGAACTGGCTGAAGACTGGTATGTGTAATTCTTGAAACACTGAAGGATGCTGAGATAGATCAGCCACTTAGCACGACTAGCTGAAGGTTGCTGCGAAAGCTTCAGCCTTATCTTTTGAACTGATGTAATGGGCTCCTCCGTCAATGAGAATGGAGCTATTTGTGGAGTCTCCTCCTCCAGTGAGTGGCGTAACCAGGGTTGCTCCCCTGGATTGATGGTAATGGTTGAGTGGGGATATGCCGTGCCATGAGTTTGCAGATTGGGCTGGAGTACAATTCTGCTGCAGGTGTTGGCCCACAGCACCTCATGAATACCCAGTCTTGAGTCGCCAGATCTCTGCAAGGTCTGTTCCATGTAGCAAGGTGATAGTGCCATATAACACGATGGAGGGTATTCTCAATGTGAAGGTGGGACTTCGTCTCCACAAGGACTATGCAGTGGCCACACTTATCAATACTGTCATGGGCAGATATATCTACAACCTGTATGGATGAGGTCAAGTGTGTTCTTGTTGGTTCCTTTACTGCCACAGATTCAGTCTGGCAGCTATGTCCTTTAGGTCCTGAACAGCTCAGTCAGTCATACTGTTGCTGAGCCTCTCTTGTTGGTGGACATTGAAATCCCCCAGTGGATGTTCTGTGCCCTTGCCATCCTGAGTGCTTCCTCCAAGTTTTATTCAACTTTAAGGAGGATTGATTCATCAGCTGAGACAGGACGCTACGGAATAATCTGCAGGAGGTTTCATACCCATGTTTAACCTGAAACCATGAGACATCATGGGGTCCACATTCAATGTTGAGAACTCCCAGAGTAACTCCCTCCCGGCTGCATCCCGCTGTTCCACCACGTCTGCCGATCTGCCCGTCAGTGGGACAGGACATATCCGGGGATAGTGATAGTGGTGTTGTGGGACATTGTCTATAAGGTATTATGAGAGTATGATCTATATCCTGATATATTGTTCAACAACCTTCCTCACTATCCTCAACTCCACTAATTTCCATGGCATTAGCAAACTTATTAATCAGACCACTTACACGTTCATCCAAATCTTTTATACTTAAAACAAACCTTGTGGAACATCCCTGTCACTGCCAGTCAGAAAAACACCCACCACCGTGGGGCGGCACGGTGGCTCAGTGGTTAGCACTGCTGCCTCACAGCACCAGGGTCCCAGGGTTCATCCCAGCCTCGGGTGACTGTCTGTGTGGAGTTTGCACCTTCTCCCCGTGTCTGCGTGGGTGTCTTCCGGGTGCTCCGGTTTCCTCCCACAGTCCAAAAGATGTGCAGGTCAGGTAAATTGGCCATGCTAAATTGCCCGTAGTGTTAGGTGCATTGGTCAGAGGGAAATGAGTCTGGGTGGGTTACTCTATGGAGGGGTCGGTGTGGACTAGTTGGGCCGAAAGGCCTGTTTCCATACTGTAGGAACTCTAATCTTAAAAGAAAAACAACTACCCTTTGTCCTCTACAATCCAAGTTTGTATTCAGTTCAGCAACTCACCATGGAATCGATCGTGACTTAATCTTCTGAACCAGCCTATCATGAGGGAGCTTGTCAAATGCTTCAGTGGAGTGCATCCACTGCCCTGTTCTTACCAATCATCTTTGTCACTTCCTCAAGAAAACTCAATCAGGTTTGTGAGCCATGACGTCCTCTACAGGAAACCATGATGCATGTTGTCCACATGGACTTTAGCAAGGCCTTTGACAACGCCCCTCATGGCAGGCAGATGCAGAAGTTGAAGCCACTTAGAATACACTGTGAGATGGATACAGAACTTGCTTTGTCACAGAAGGCAGAGAGTAGCGGTGCACGGACATTTCTGTGACTGGAGATCTGTGAGCAGTAGCACCAGTCGGGATCAGTGCTGAGACCCCTGTTGTTTCCATATTTATGTGTCAATGATTTGGAGGAGAATGTCGGTGGCCCAATTAATAAGTATTTGAATGTCACAAAGATTGGAACGAGCTGTGAATATTGAGGAGGAATGCTAGACGATATAGCAGGATTGACAGGAAACTTGGGCAGAGAAATGGAGATGGAATTTAATTCAGACAAGTGTGAGGTGGTGCATTTTGAAAGTTTTAATAAGGGAGAGACATATACAGTAAATGGCAGAATCCTGGGAAGCATTATAATAGAGAGGGATTTGGCATTCAGGTCTACAGTTTCCTGAAAATGGCAATTCGTTTGGATATTGTTGGCGCGCCTTCATTGGTCACAGTACATAAACATTGACAAGGCACATTGCAGCTTGATAGAACTTTAGCAAGGTTACATTTGGAATATTGTGTACAATTCTGCTTGCCACACCACCATGAGGATGTAAGGCTTTGGAGATGGTACAGAAACAGTTTCCCAGGATGTCGCATGGTTTGGAAGATATTACCTATGAGGAGAGGAGAGGCATAGAGATGTACAGCAAGGAAACAGACCCTTCAGTCCAACCCGTCCATGTCGACCAGATATCCCAACCCAATCTAGTCCCACCTGCCAGCACCCGGCCCATATCCCTCCAAACCCTTCCTATTCATGTATCCATCCAAATGCCTCTTAAATGTTACTATTGTACCAGTTTCCACCACTTCCTCTGGCAGTTCATTCCATACATGTACTACCCTCTGTGTGAAAACGTTGCCCCATAGGTCTCCTTTATATCTTTCCCCTCTCACCCTAAACCTATGCCCTCTAGTTCTGGACTCCCCGACCCAGGGAAAAGACTTTGTCTATTTATCCTATCTATGGCCCTCATAATTTTGTAAACCTCTATAAGGTCACCCCTCAGCCTCTGACGCTCCAGGGAAAACAGCCCCAGCCTTTTCAGCCTCTCCCAAGAGCTCAAATGCTCCAAACCTGGCAACATCCTTGTAAATCTTTTCTGAAACCTTTCAAGTTTCACAGCATCTTTCCGATAGGAAGGAGACCAGAATTGCACGCAATATTCCAACAGTGGCCTAACTAATGACTTGTACAGCCGCAACATGACCTCCCAACTCCTGAACTCAATACTCTGACCAATAAAGGAAAGCATACCAAATGCCTTCTTCACAACCCAATCTACCTGCGACTTCACTTTCAAGGAGCTATGAACCTGCACTCCAAGGTCTGTTTGTTCAGCAACACTCCCTAGGGCCTTACCATAAAGTATATAAGTCCTGCTAAGGTTTGTTTTCCCAAAATGCAGCACCTTGCATTTATCAAAAGCATTGATAAGAGCTGTCAAGGAGAAAGTTCAAATTGAGAACCATAAGGAATACAAAAGGTTCAGAGTTGGGCTAAGTGGGTGAAAAAGCGAACAAGAAGTGAAGAGAAATAAAGAGAAAAGACTGGCAACCATTTCATGATACACTGGGTTTAACAGAATATAGGAGAGAAACCAAAGAAAGATGCAGGTTCTGGGTTCAGACAAAGGTGAGCTTTAGGAACACAGTATTCCCATGGGAAGCAGCAGGGGCAGCCGATCAGATTGTCACCATGAGTGAGACAATGACCCACCACAACCTAACTTCCCCCCCCCCCCCATTTGTTGTTGTAGGTGAGGATGGAGGATACATGTGGGAGGGGAACAAGCTTGTATGTGAGATATGATGAAGATTAAACATACTGCATGTTGAACACAAAGCTGTCTGATTTGATTTTTATGCAAAATTTAAAGACAGAGCTGGAGTTATTAAAACCAGTAGAAACAATCCCCGTTTGAAAATGTTCAATGCTGGTTGTTATTGAAAGTAAAATCCAAAGCTCCAGCAGTTACTTATGAACTCATGTGTGTCAGCAAGTGAGATAAATGAGTGAACCCCTTCCCACACTCAGAGCAGATGAATGGTCTCTGTCCAGTGTAAATGCGCTAGTATATGCTAAGATTAGCCAGTGGTCTGAACCCAGTCCCACATACACCACCTGAACGGTCTGTCAGCAGTGTGAACATATTGATATCTCATCAGTTTCCCAGAACATTTGAAGCACTTCCCACAGGTTGGACATTGAAAAGGTCAGTGTGAACCAGCTTGTGTGTCAGCACTGTGGTTAACCAAATAAATCCCTTCCCGCAATGAAAGCTTGTGTTGTGTCAGTCTAGATAGTTGTCTAAAACCATGTCCACATACAGAACATGGTTTCTCCACACTGTGAACAGCTTTCTCCTTCCATGTTCAAAATCTGGTGATAATCAGTTTACAAGAAATTGGGGGACTCTATCAGACCCTAGGATAATGACTGATGTCACTTTCCCTGTGTAATTGATTGAAAACAGAACAATTAGAGTGAGAGCGAGCCCCACACAAACACCAGGTTGGCTGTGAAATTCAGCTGGTAATGAATGTGGTAATTCATAGGATTTATGGTGCATGATGAGAAAGTGACCATAGAAGCTGCTGGGTTGTCATAAAACCTGTGTCGATCAGCGAATGGAACTTGCCACCTAGTCTGGACCTACACACTGGGTCCAGTCTGTGTAATGCTTTGGTATTCCCCCTCAGTAAATCCCCTTCCTCCAACTATTATTGATAGGCCAAATTCTTCATCCCATGAAACAGTTTCACAAATCTCTTTTGTACTGCATTCAATGCCAACATATCTGTTCTTAAATAAGAGGATGACACCGTACATAATACATTAGGAATGGCTTCACCAATATCCTGTGCAGTTCTTACAAGATCCCACAATGTTTAAACTCCAACACCTGGCAATTTAGGCCAAAATTCCATTTTCTTCCTTCATAATTTGCAACACAAGTTTAGGAGTTTAGTCCCATCCTTGACCTTTTCCATAACAATCCTGAATGGGAAAGAGTTATAATAAGCGTCTGCAAAACGCTCCCTCACTGACACTTCAACCTTCCCCTTCCTTGTTGAGACTATTACATACCGGCTTCAAAAGCTGTCCCGGATCTATGTTAAAAATTCTGATAATCTTTCACACTATGACGACCACAGTTAATGTCGGGGAAGTTGAAAGCCCCAGCTATGACGACGCGATTACTTTTACACTTCCCTGAAATTTGCCTCCTTTCCTGCTCTTGTCATTCTACCCAGACGGATTTATTTAAGATGTTTTTAAAGATGCTGTCGGAGAATTGTCCAAGTATAAATAAAGCCCGTATGAAATTGACACACACACACACTGATTTATTTCACAATATTGTGGGAAGAGGAATTGACTGCTCGTATTCAGAATGGGCAGTCTGTCGAGTCATAGAGGTGTACAGCAAGGAAACAGACCCTTTGGTCCAACCCGTCCATGCCGACCAGATATCCCAACCCAATCTAGTCCCACCTGCCAGCACCCGGCCCATATCCCTCCAAACCCTTCCTATTCATATACCCATCCAAATGCCTCTTAAATGTTGCAATTGTACCAGCCTCCACCACATCCACTGGCAGCTCATTCCATACAGGTACCACCCTCTGCGTGAAAAAGTTGCCCCTTAAGTCTCTTTTATATCTTTCCCCTCTCACCCTAAACCTATGCCCTCTAGTTCTGGATTCCCCGACCCCAGGGAAAAGACTTTGCCTATTTATCCTATCCATGCCCCTCATAATTTTGTAAACCTCTATAAGGTCACCTCTGAGCCTCCGACGCTCCAGGGAAAACAGCCTCAGCCTGTTCAGCCTCTCCCTGTAGCTCAGATCCTCCAACCCTGGCAACATCCTTGTAAATCTTTTCTGAACCCTTTCAAGTTTCACAACATCTTTCCGATAGGAAGGAGACCAGAATTGCACGCAATATTCCAACAGTGGCCTAACCAATGTCCTGTACAGCTGCAACATGACCTCCCAACTCCTGTACTCAATACTCTGACCAATAAAGGAAAGCATACCAAACACCTTCTTCACTATCCTATCTACCTGCAACTCCACTTTCAAAGAGCTATGAATCTGCCTCCAAGATCTCTTTGTTCAGCAACACTCCCGAGGACCTTTCCATTAAGTGTATAAGTCCTGCTAAGATTTGCTTTCCCAAAATGCAGCACCTCGTATTTATCTGAATTAAACTCCATCTGCCACTTCTCAGCCCATTGGCTCATCTGGTCCAGATCCTGTTGTAATCTGAGGTAACCCTCTTCGCTGTCCACTACACCTCCAAATTTGTACAGATGAGTCTCAGCCCTCTTCACCTGTACTTAGTTTTTATATGGTTACAAGAGATCAAAGTTAATTACAAGACAATACGGTTTCAATCAAATTTATTGGGAACAATGCTGCTAGTTGCTCAATTAACAATGGCAACAGGAGGCTAGTTAATCCATAGAATTAGGTGCTAATATTCAGCATCCCCTTCCTTCCTCTCTCTCCTGTAGTCCCTCCCTCTTGCCTCTCTCTCTCCCCTACTCCCTACCTCCCCTCCCTCTCTTCCCCTCCCTCTCTCTCCCCTCCCTCCCTCTCCCTCCCTTCCTCCCTCCCCCCTCTCCCTCCCTTCCTCCCTCCCCTCTTCCCCCCTTCCTCCCTCCCCTTTCCCCTCCCTCTTTCCCCACCCCTCTTTCCCCTCCCCTTTCCCCCTCCCCCCCTTCCCCTCCCCTTTCCCCCTCCCCCCTCTTTCCCATCCCTCACCCATCTTTTGACCTCCCTCCCCCTCTTCCCCACTCCTCTCTCCCCTTTCACACCTCCCCTCTCTCCCCCTCCCTCCCTCTCCTCTCACCCTCCCTCCCTCTCCTCTCTCCCCCCACCCACTCCATTCTCCACCCCACCCACACCCCTCTACCCCCATCCCTTTCCCCTTTTCCCCCTCTGTCTCCCCTTCCCCCTCCCCTTCCCCCTCTCTCTCCCCTTCCCCCCTCCCCTTCCCCCTCACCCCATTCCCCCAACCCTTTCCTTCCTCTCCACTCTCCCCCCCATCCATGCCACTCTCCCTCCATCTCTCTCACCTTCCCCACTCTCTCTCTCCTTTACCCACTCTCTCTCTCTCCTTTCCCCCCTCCCTCCCCTCCTATCTCCCCCTTCCTCCCCTCCTATCTACCCCTCCCTCCGACACACTCTCCCCCTCCCACTCCCTCCCTCCCACTCTCCCCCTCCCTCCCACTCTCCCCCTCCCTCCCACTCTCCCCCTGCCTCCCATTCTCCCTTATCTCCCTCCCTCCCATTCTCCCCTATCTCCCTCCCACTCTTCCCTGCCTCCCTCCCACTCCTCTCCACCTCCCTCCCACTCTCCCTGCCTCCCTCCCACTCATCCCCAGCCTTCCACCCACTCTCCCCCTGCCTCCGCCTGCCCTTTCCCCCTTGCCTACCCCACTCTTTCCTGCTCCCTCCCTCTCCTCTCCCCCCTCCCTCTCCTCTCCCCTCCCTTCCTCTCCTCTCCTCTCTCCCCCCACCCACTCCACCCCACCCACACCCCTCTACCCCCACCCCTTTTTCCCCCTCTCTCTTCCCTTCCCCCCCTTCCCCCTCACCCCATTCCCCCCATCCCTTTCCCTCCTCTCCACTCTCCCCCCACCCACTCCACTCCACCCCACCCACACCCCTCTACCCCCACCCCTTTCCCCTTTTCCCCCTCTCTCTTCCCTTCCCCCCCTTCCCCCTCACCCTATTCCCCCCATCCCTTTCCCTCCTCTCCACTCTCCCCCCACCCATGCCACTCTCCGCCACGCCCCTCTCCATCCATCTCTCTCACCTTCCCCACTCTCTCTCCTTTACCACTCTCTCTCTCTCTTTCTCACCTCCTTCCCCCTCCTATCTCCCCCTTCTATCTCTCCCTCCCTCCGACCCACTCTCCCCCTCCCACTCTCCCCCTCCCTCCCACCCACCCTCCCCTGCCTCCCTCTGCCCTTTCCCCCTTGCCTACCCCTACTCTTTCCTGCTCCCTCGCTCTCCTCTCCCACCCTCCCTCCCTCCAAACCTCCCTCCCCCACAATCCAAACCTCCCTCCCTCCCACCCACTCTCCCCTGCCTCCCTCCCACTCTCCCCCTGCCTCCCTCTCCCTTTTCCCCCTTCCCCCTGCCTCCCTCTCCCCTTCCCCCGCCCCCTCTCCCCTTCCCCCGCCCCCTCTCCCCTTCCCCCGCCTCCCTCGCCCTTTTTCCGCTCCCTCGCTCTCCTATCCCACCCTCCCCCTCCCTTCAAACCTCCCTCCCCACCCACTCCCACCTCCCTCCTTCCCACTCTCCCCCGCCTCCCTCCCACTCTCCCCCCGCCTCCCTCCCACTCTCCCCCTGCCTCCCTCCCACTCTCCCCCTGCCTCCCTCCCACTCTCCCCCTGCCTCCCTCTCCCTTTTCCCTCTCAACTCTCCCTCTCGCCGCCTCCTCCCTCTCCCCCTCCTGCCTCCTCCCTTACTCCCCGCTCCTCCACCTTCCTCCCACTCACATCCCCGTCCACCTCCTCACTTCCTCCCCCTCCTCCCTCCCTCCGCCCTCTGTCTCTCTCTCCCTCCCTCTCACCTTCTCGCTCTCCCCCGCCTCCTCCATCTCCCGCTCCTGCCTCCTCCTTCCCCTCTCCTTCCCATCCACCCTCCACTCCCTTCCCCTTCCGCTTCCCCTTCCCCTCCCTGCCCCTTCCCCTCCCCACCCCACACCTTCCCCTCCCCTTCCCCTCCCTGCCAGTCCCCTTCCCTCCCCCGCTCCCCCAGCCCACTCCCCCACCCCTGCTCCTCCACGTCCCATTCCCTCTCCCTCCCCTTCCTCTCCCTCCCCTTCCTCTCCCCTCCCCTCACCTCGTCTCCCCTTCCCTCCCCCTCCCCTTCCCCTCCCCTCACCTCCTCTCCCCTTCCCTCCCCCTCCCCTTCCCCTCCCCTACCCCTCTCCTCCCCCTCCCCTCCCCCTACCTCTCCCCTCCCCTCCCCCTCCCCTACCCCTCTCCTCCCCCTCCCCTTCCCCTCCCCCTACCTCTCCCCTCCCCTACC
Source organism: Chiloscyllium plagiosum (assembly GCF_037043375.1). Classification (NCBI taxonomy): domain Eukaryota; kingdom Metazoa; phylum Chordata; class Chondrichthyes; order Orectolobiformes; family Hemiscylliidae; genus Chiloscyllium; species Chiloscyllium plagiosum. The sequence continues at coordinate 16,792,144 of NW_028270184.1, read as the reverse complement.
CCTCCCCTCCCCTTCCCCTCCCCCTACCTCTCCCCTCCCCCTGCCCGACCCCTCCTGTCCCCCTTCCCTTCCCCTCCCCCTACCTCTCCCCTCCCCCTGCCCAACCTCTCCTGTCCCCTCCCCCTCCCCTCCCATCCTCCCCCTCCCCTCCCCTCCTCCCCCTCCCCTCTCCCCCTCCCCTCCCCCCCCTCCCCCTCCCCTCCCCCTACCCCTCCCCTCCTCCTGCCCGACCCCTCCTGTCCCCTCCGGTCCCCTCCCCTCCCCTCCCCCTCCCCTCCCCTCCTCTCCCTCCCCCTCCTCCCCCTCCCCCCAGCTTCCCCCCTCCCCTCCCGCTCCCCCTCCAACTCACCCTCTCCCCTCTCACTCCCCTTCCCCCTCCACCCCTTCCCCCTCCCCCCTCCACCTCACCCTCTCCCCCCTCCACCTCACCCTCTCCCCCCTCCACCTCACCCTCTCCCCTCTCACTCCCCCTCTCACTCCCCCTCTCCCTTTCCCCCTCCACCCCTTCCCCTCCCTTCCCTTCCCCTCCCGCTTCCCCTCCCCTTCCCCTCCCCCTCCCGCTTCCCCTCCCCCTCCCCCTCCCCTCCCCCTCCCCTCCCCCCCCCTCCCCCCCCTTCCCCTCCCCTCCCTTCCCCTCCCCTCCCCCCATTCCCCTCCCCCTCCCCTCCCCCCCTTCCCCTCCCCCTCCCATCCCCCCCTTCCCCTCCCCCTCCCCTCCCCCCCTTCCCCTCCCCCTCCCCCCCTTCCCCTCCCCCTCCCCCTCCCCTCCCCCCCTTCCCCTCCCCCCCTTCCCCTCCCCCCCTTCCCCTCCCCCCCTTCCCCTCCACTTCCCCTCCCCCCTTCCCCTCCACTTCCCCGTCCCCTCCCCCTCCCCCTCCCTTCCCCCTCCCTTCCCCCTCCCCCTCCCCTCCCCTTCCCCTCCCTCCCCTTCCCCTCCCTTCCCCTTCCCTCCCCTCCCCCTCCCCCTCCCTTCCCCTTCCCTCCCCTCCCCCTCCCCTCCCCTCCCTTCCCCTTCCCTCCCCTCCCCCTCCCCTCCCCTCCCTTCCCCTTCCCTCCCCTCCCCCTCCCCTCCCCCACCCCGCCCCCTCCCCCTCCCCTCCCCCGCCCCCTCCCCCTCCCCCTCCCCCGCCCCCTCCCCCGCCCCCTCCCCCTCCCCTCCCCGTCCCCGTCCCCTCCCCCGTCCCCTCCCCCGTCCCCTCCCCCTTCCCCTTTCCCGTCCCCTCCCCCTTTCCCGTCCCCTCCCCCTTCCCCCTTTCCCCTTTCCCCTTTCCCCTTCCCCCTCCCCCTCCCCTTCCCCTTCCCCCTCCCCCTCCCCCTCCCCCTCCCCCCCGCCCTCCCCCTCCCCCCCGCCCTCCCCCTCCCCCTCCCCTTCCCCCTCCCCCTCCCCTTCCCCCTCCCCCTCCCCTTCCCCCTCCCCCTCCCCCTCCCCTTCCCCCTCCCCCCTCCCCTTCCCCCTCCCCCTCCCCCTTCTCCCTCCCCCTCCCCCTTCTCCCTCACACTGTCCCTCAGGATTCCATCCAACAACTTGCCCACTATTGATTTAACACTCACTGGTCTATAGTTCCCTGGCTTTTCCTTCCCCCCTTCTTAAATAGTGGCACCATTCCCACTCCCCCACCCCCCCACCCCTGCTCCTCCACGTCCTATTCCCTCTCCCTCCCTTCCCCTCCCCTCACCTCCCCTCCCCTCACCTCCCCTCCCCTCACTTCCTCTCCCCTCCCCTCACTTCCTCTCCCCTCCCCTCACCTCCTCTCCCCTTCCCTCCCCCTTCCCCTCCCCTTCCCCTCCCCCTCCCCTCCCCTACCCCCTCCCCCTACCCCTCCCCCTCCCCCTCCCCTACCCTTCCCCCCCCCCTCCCCCTCCCCTACCCTTCCCCCCCCCCACCCCACCCCCTACCCCTCCTGTCCCCTCCGGTCCACTCCCTCTCCTCCTCCCCTCCTCCCCCACCCCTCCCCTCCCCCCACCCATCCCCCTACCCCTCCCCTCCACCTGCCCGACCCCTGCTGTCCCCTCCCCCTCCCCTCCCCTCCCGCTCCCCCTCCAACTCACCCTCTCCCCTCTCACTCCCCCTCTCCCCTTCCCCCTCCACCCCTTCCCCCTCCACCCCTTCCCCTTCCCTTCCCCTTCCCTTCCCGCTTACCCTCCCCTTTCCCTCCCCTCCCCTCCCCTCCCCTTCCCTCTCCCCTTCCCCCTCCCCTTCCCCCTCCCCTTCCCCCTCCCCTCCCCTTCCCCCTCCCCTCCCCTTCCCCCTCCCCTCCCCTCCCCTCCCCCTCCCCTCCCCCTCCCCCTTCCCCTCCCTTTCCCCTCCACTTCCCCCTTCCCCTCCCCCTTCCCCTCCCCCTTCCCCTCCCCCCTTCCCCTCCCCCTTCCCCTCCCCCCTTCCCCTTCCCCTCCCCTTCCCCCTCCCCTCCCCTTCCCCCTCCCCTCCCCTTCCCCCTCCCCTCCCCTTCCCCCTCCCCTTCCCCCTCCCCTCCCCTTCCCCCTCCCCTCCCCTTTCCCTCCACTTCCCCCTCCCCTCCCCTTTCCCTCCACTTCCCCTTTCCCTCCACTTCCCCTCCCCCCTTCCCCTCCCCATCCCCCTTCCCCTTCCCTTCCCCCTTCCCCTTCCCCCTTCCGCTCCACTTCCCCTCCCCCCTTCCCCTCCACTTCCCCCTTCCCCTCCACTTCCCCTCCCCTTCCCCTCCCCTCCCCTCCCCTCCCCCTCCCCTCCCCTCCCCTCCCCCTCCCCTCCCCTCCCCTTCCCTCCACTCCACTCCCCCTCCCCTCCCCTTCCCTCCACTCCACTCCCCCTCCCCTCCCCTTCCCTCCACTCCATTCCCCCTCCCCTCCACTCCACTCCCCCTTCCCTCCCCTCCCCTCCCCCCCTCCCCTCCCCCCTCCCTCCCCTCCCCCCCTCCCTCCCCCCTCCCTCCCCTCCCCCCCCCTCCCTCCCCTCCCCCCCTCCCTCCCCCTCCCCTCCACTACCCCCCCTCCCCTCCCCCTCCCCTCCACTCCCCCCCCTCCCCTCCACTCCCCCCCTCCCCTCCACTCCCCCTCCCCCCCACTCCCCCTCCCCCTCCCCCCCACTTTCCCTCCCCTTCTCTCCCCCTCCCCTCCCCCTCCCTCCCCCTCCCCTCCCCCCTCCCTCCCCCTCCCCTCCCCCCCTCCCCCTCCCCTTCTCTCCCCCTCCCCTCCCCCTCCCCCTCCCCTCCCCCCCTCCCCCTCCCCTCTCCCCCTCCCCCTCCCCTCTCCCCCTCCCCCTCCCCTCTCCCCCTCCCCTCCCCCTCCCCTCCCCCCCTCCCCTCCCCCTCCCCTCCCCCCCTCCCCTCCCCCTCCCCCTCCCCTCCCCCTCCCCCTCCCCCTCCCCTCCCCCTCCCCTCCCCCTCCCTCCCCCTCCCCCCTCCCCTCCTCCTCCCCCCCCTCCCCTCCTCCTCCCCCCCTCCCCTCCTCCTCCCCCTCCCCCTCCCCTCCCCCTCCCCCCCTCCCCTCCCCGCCCTCCCCTCCCCGCCCTCCCCTCCCCCCTCCCCTCCCCTCCCCTCCCCGCCCTCCCCTCCCCCCTCCCCTCCCCTCCCCTCCCCGCCCTCCCCTCCCCCTCCCCTCCCCTCCCCCTCCCCCCTCCCCTCCCTCCCCTCCCCCTCCCCTCCCCTCCCCCCTCCCCTCCCCTCCCCCCTCCCCCCTCCCCTCCCTCCCCTCCCCCTCCCCTCCCCTCCCCCCTCCCCTCCCCTCCCCCCTCCCCCCTCCCCTCCCTCCCCTCCCCCCTCCCCTCCCTCCCCTCCCTCCCCTCCCTCCCCTCCCCCCTCCCCTCCCCTCCCCCCTCCCCTCCCCTCCCCCTTCCCTCCCCCTCCCCTCCCCCTTCCCTCCCCCTCCCCTCCCCCTCCCCCTCCCCTCCCCCTCCCCTCCCCCTCCCCCTCCCCTCCCCTCCCCCTCCCCCTCCCCTCCCCCTCCCCCTCCCCCTCCCCCTCCCCTCCCCCTCCCCTCCCCTCCCCCTCCCCCTCCCCTCCCCCTCCCCTTCCCTCCCCCTCCCCCTCCCCCTCCCCCTCCCCCTCCCCCTCCCCTCCCCCTCCCCTCCCCCTCCCCTCCCCCTCCCCCTCCCCTTCCCTCCCCCGTCCCCTCCCCTTCCCCTCCCCCTTCCTTTCCCCTCCCCCTCCCCTTCCCCTTCCCCCTCCCCTTCCCCCTCCCCCTCCCCTTCCCCCTCCCCCTCCCCTTCCCCCTCCCCCTCCCCTTCCCCTTCCCCTTCCCCTTCCCCCTCCCCTTCCCCCTCCCCTTCCCCCTCCCCCTCCCCCTCATGGGTGGTCCCATCCCCTCATGTGTTCTGGCACCTCACCTGTGGCTACTGATGATACAAATATCTCACAAATAACCCAGCAATCCTGAGGGACAGGAGTAACCTGCATTTGGAAAGGCAAGGACTGATCAGGGATAGTCAACATAACTTTGTGCTTGGGAAATTGTGTCTCACTAATTATTCAGTTTTTTTGTAGTAAAGAGGATTGATTAGGGCAGAGAAGTGCAAATGATCTATATGGACTTCAGTAAGGCATTTGACAAGGCTGCGCATTGTAGGTTGGTTAGCAAGGTTAGTTCACTTAGAATACAGGGAGAAGGAGCTATTTGGATATAGAACTGGCACAAGACAGTGGGGTGGCGGGTTTCAGACTGGAAACCCGCCTGTGCCACAAGGGTTGGTGCTGGGTCCACTGCTTTTCATCATTTATATAAATGGTTTGGATGTGAACAATTAAGGTATGGTTAGTAAGTATGCAGATGACACCAAAACTGGAGGTGTAGTGAATAGTGAAGAAGATTACCTCAGAGCACAACAGAATATTGATCAGTTGAGCCAATGGGCCAGTGAGTGTCAAATGGAGTTTAATTTAGATTAATGTGAGGTGCTGCATTTTGGGAAGCCATTTCATGGCAGGACTTATACATTTAATGGTAAAGTCCTGGGGATTGTTGTTGAACAATGAGACCTTGGAGTGCAGATTCATAATTCCTTGAAAGTGCAATTGCAGGTGGAAAGGATAGTGAAGAAGGCATTTGGTATGCTTGCCTTTATTAGTCTGTGCAATAAGTATAGCAGTTGGGAGGTCACATTGCAGCTATATAGGACATTGGTTAGGCCACTTTTGGAATACTGCACTCAGTTCTGGTCTCCCTGCTATTGGAAGGATATTGTGCAACTTGAAAGGATTGAGAAAAGATTTACAAGAATGTTGCCGAATTGGAGGATTTGAACATTAGGGAGAGGCTGAATAGACTGGGGCTATTTTCCCTGGAGCATCAGAGACTGACAGGTGACTGTATAGATGTTTAGAAGATCATGAGAAGCATGCAGAGTGTAAGAAACAAGGTGGTGGAGTCCAAATAGAGGGTAGAGGCAAGTGAGAGGCAAAAAATTTGAAGGGGACCTATGGTGCAACGTTTTCATCCAGATGGTGGTGCGTGTATGGAATAAACTATCAGAGAAAATGAGAGCTTTGGCCCGAAAAGTTGATTTTCCTGCTCCTCGGATACTGCCTGCCCTGCTGTGTTTTTCCAGCACCACTCTAATCTAGACTCTGATCTCCAACATCTGCAGTCCTCACTTTCGCCTGTCAGGGGAAATGGTGGAGTTTGGTACATTCACAACATTTGAAAGGCACCCGGCTGGGTATATGAATAAGAAGTGTATAGAGGGAAATGGGCCAAGTGCTGGCAAATGGAACTGGATTAATTTGGGATATCCAGTCAGCATGGACGAGTTGGACCGAAGGGTCTGCTTCTGAACTCAACAGCTTTATGATTCTGTGACTGTAATTGGAGTATTGCATGGCAGCGTGGCCAGTCCCATCCTTCCCAACGCCGGGGAGCAGTAGAACCTCAGTACATAGTGACACTTGGGGTTTTTATGTACCGAAGATTTACACACAGCTTAATGCAACCACACACATAGGTGGCCATCAGGGCGAGGGCCATGTTGGGTAATTTCCTTCCTCTCCTTACCCAGAGTTTTGTACATGGACTCCATACAGACATGGTAGATCTTGGCCTTCCAGATGAAGTGGAAGATGGCACAGGTGACTGAAACAGGGCACGTTTGGGGGATGGCCCAGGTCTGTGCCATGTCCAACAACAGAGACAGTGCATCACACCTGATGACCAGATTTTTACCCACACTGGGGAGGGGGTAGTGCTCTCAAAAGACCAGTGTCTGCTGTCTGCTTCACTATTGTGATGTGCTCCTCCGTGGATTTTATGCACAACCTGGTGACTTTGAACCAATAACCCAGCACCTACAGCTAATCTGCCCTGATGGTGAAGGGAACGAAGGATCGATCGGCCCAGTTCCTAAAGAACATGGCCTTGCTCTTGCCTGGATTTACCTTGGCTGCTGAGGCCAGTTGGAACTGGTCCCAGATGCTCATGAATCTGCGCACTGACAGCGGATCCCAGCAGAAAACAGCGACATCATGCATTTACGGGGAGGCTTTCACCTGTCAGCCTCCTCTGCATGGAATAGTCACCCCTCTCAATATCACATCCTTCCCGATGGACTCAGCAAAGGGCTCTATACGCAACAAGGCAGGAGAGAGTGGACAGCCCTGCCTGACTCCGAATCTGATCTGAAAGCTTTCTGATTCCTTCCCTTTGAATGAGACTTGCCAAAGATGTTGGTGGAGAGCAGCAGATTCCCTCCCCAAAGCTGATTTTGAAGAGCACCTCCCACATGTAGGTTTGTGATATCCTGTAAAAGGCCTTCTCCTGGTTCAGGCCGATGAAGCAGGCGTCCATTCCCCTGTCCTGTACGGAGGTGATCGTATCCCTGAGGAGTGTGAGGCACGCTGAGATGGTCCTGCCTGGTACAGCATAGATTTGGTTGGTGTGAATCACTGATCCTAGGACAGACCTGACCCAGTTGCCAGTAAACTTAGACAGGATTTTGTAGTCTGCATTCAGCAATGATATTGGTCACCAATTTTGAATTTTCTCCCTCTCCTCCTTCTGCTTACAGATGAGGGCGATGATACCTTTCCTCATGGATTCCCTCATGGTACCTGCCAGAATCAAACTGTCATACACCTCTAGCAGGTTCTGGCCAATCAAGTCATTCAAAGCCCAATACAATTCGATAGACAGCATGACTTTGTGCGGGGGAGGTTGTGCCTCAGTAATGTTATGAAGCTGAAGGTGTGTACTGTAACTTTGAGAGATGAAAAGCTAGCAAGGACTGACTGAAAACACAAAGTGCCCTGAACAAGGTAAAAGTGGAACAGTTGGTCAAAACAAATAGCTGGATTTGTGTTGCCATGGAACAAAAACAAATTCAAGTTTGGCCAATCAGTTTAAATTGTGCCCCAGATACCAAAATCCAATCAAATTTAAATTTTACTGTTTGGGATGAAATAATCCGATGTTTTGGGGTATAAAACCAGACATTTTGAGCAGTTAGGAGGAGAACCACCAAACATCAAAAAGTATAGACTGCTAGATGAATAGGTCTCTGAAAGGTAAATCTTAACTTTTTTTTAATGGACCGGTGTTGTAGAGTGGAAGGTAAAAGATAGGTTTAAGAGAAAGGAGTTGTAAATCAGTTTTTAATGTTCTCTTTTGGAATTAAAGAATAAAATTATTATTTTTTTACTTTAAATAGTGACCTCTGGTGTAATTCTTTGCCTCTCGAAATTTAACCAATTACGGCAGAGGGTGAGCTTCTCTGTGTGTCGAGTTTGAATTAACAGAGTTATTTACCCCGTGTCGTAACAGTTTGTAGGCTTTTGTCTGTAATTTGAACTATTTAGACAGATCCAGTCTGAGAATTTAATAGGTTTGGGGTATGAAAAAGCCCAGTAGATTTAAACACTTGCCGGTTAGTGTCCTAGATCATTAAATAAAACTAAGGTGAGACAAATTGTTGAATTTCGGTTGCTTGTGGTTGGTTAAATTAAAAGCGAGGGAAATGACTTTTAAAATTGCTAAATAGGTTCTGGGGTTTGAACACAATTCTCAGATTTAGAGAACGTTTAGAAGGAAAGAAAACATCCATACTTTTAGAAATCACAAAGAAATTAAATTTGGGTTTAACCAAGGACAAAACTAAAGCTGAAATTGTAAGGAAATTACTCAAACAGTGAGGTGTGTCAGAGAAACAGACAAGTGCGGTAGAGTTAGAAAAACTTAAATTACAATTGAGGAAAATGGAGTTAGAAGATAAAGAGAGAGAGAGAGAGAAAGGAGAAAGTGCGAGCAGAGAGAGAGAGGAAAAAGAAAAAGAATGTTCTTAGCTGAGCAAAGAGAGAGAGAAGAAAGGAAGAGAGAAGAAAGGAAGAGAGAAGTGAGAGAGAGGAAAAAGAGAGAGAGAAGGTTGTTATCTGAGCAAAAAGAGAGAATTTGAACTTGAGAAGTTGTGTCTTAGCAAAATCACATTCACAGGATGGAGATGAAAAGAGAAGGTAGTGATATATACAAATATGTCAAAACTCTGCCACATTTTGATGACGAAGGTGTTGAAGCCTTCTTTATTTCATTTGTAAAATTAGCTAAGCAGATGGAGTGGTCGAGGATTTATGGATAATGCTTGTTCAGACGAAACTGGCAGGCAGAGCGAGTGTGGTATTTGCCACGCTGTCAGATGAGCGGTCAAGAGATTGTGAAGAGGCCAAACAGGCTATTTTAAGTGGTTATGAATTGGTATCAGAAGTATAGACAGCGGTTCAGAAACATGAAAAAGGAACCAGGTCAGACTTATGTTGAATTTGAAAGAATTAAACATAGTCATTTTGATAGACGGGTACAGGCCCTAAAGATAGAGAAGACCTATAAGGCTCTTGAGAGAGATTATTCTGCTGGAGGAGTTTAAAAACTCATTTCCAGAGATGAAAGAGTTTACATGAAGAAACAGAACATTCAGGAAGTGAGAAGGGCAGCAGAATTAGCGGATAAATACATGTTAGTGCAAAAGAGAGGCTTCCAGCTAGAATTTTGTCCTATGAGTTGGGAGAAGGGGAGATACTACACTATGAAATAAAGAATACAGAACACTGGTAAGATTTCACCACAGGTTAAAGAAGCCCAAGAAGGTGGAAAGGAGGTGAAAGGCCTCGGGGGTTTCCACTGTGTTAAAGTGGGACACAAAGTCACTGTGCTGGTCGTTAAAGAAAGGCACTGTGAGAAAAGATGTGGTAAAAGAAGCTAAGCCAGTGACATTAGTGAAAGTAGCAAAGGAAACCCCAAGAAGAGCCGAGGGGCTGCAGGAGAGTGCACAGCCTACGCAGGGGCTGGATATGGAGTTAGTGCCTGACCCCCTAGAAAGAATTTGCATCTGAGGTTAAAGTTTACTCAGAAAGAACAGGGGGAGAAGGACAAGAAGGTATAATTTTGAGAGATACAGATCTAGCCAGTCTTTTAATAGTAAGAGATCTGTGAGTTTGCACTCTTTCTGATCTGTTACCCAAGAGTGTGGTAATTTGTGGGATAGATGGACAGAAATTTAGCTTTTCCCGATGTAACATCACGTTGGAGTACCAACTCAATACTGGGGAAGTAACAATGGAAGTGATTGACAGAGTGTCAATTCCACAAATCCAGTTTGTTGTTGGGAATGATTTAGCAGGTGAAACTGCCACTGCTTTTGTGGAAAAGCCCATGGAAGATGGGACATAGAACATAGAACAATACAGCACAGAACAGGCCCTTCGGCCCACGATGTTGTGCCGAACATTTGTCCTAGCTTAAGCACCCATCCATGTACCTATCCAATTGCCGCTTGAATGGTCGCCAATGATTCTGACTCTGCCATTCCCACAGGCAGCGAATTCCATGCCCCCCTCCCCCCAGTCTCTGGGTAAAGAACCTGACATCACCCCTATACCTTCCACCCTTCACCTTAAATTTATGTCCCCTTGTAACACTCTGTTGTACACGGGGAAAAAGTTTCTGACTGTCTACTCTATCTATTCCCCTGATCATCTTATAAACCTCTATCAAGTCACCCCTCATCCTTCACCGTTCCAATGAGAAAAGCCTAGCACTCTCAACCTATCCTCGTACGACTTATTCTCCATTCCAGGCAACATCCTGGTAAATCTTCTCTGCTCCCTCTCCAAAGCTTCCACATCTTTCCTAAAGTGAGGCGACCAGAACTGCACACAGTACTCCAAATGTGGCCTAACCAAGGTCCTGTACAGCTGCAACATCACTTCACGACTCTTGAATTCAATCCCTCTGCTAATGAATGCTAATACACCATAGGCCTTCTTACAAGCTCCATGCACCTGAGTGGCAAATTTCAAAGATCTATGAACATAGACCCCAAGATCCCTCTGCTCCTCCACCTTTAACCCTATATTCCGCATTCTTATATGTCCTTCCAAAATGGACAACCTCACACTTGACAGGGTTGAACTCCATCTGCCACTCCTCAGCCCTGCATCATATCTAAGTCTCTTTGCAGCCGACAACAGCCCTCCTCACTATCCACAACTCCACCAATCTTCGTATCATCTGCAAATTTACTGACCCACCCTTCGACTCCCTCTTCCAAGTCATTAATAAAAATTAAAAACAGCAGAGGACCCAGAACTGATCCCTGCAGAACTCCACTTGTAACTGGGCTCCAGGCTGAATATTTACCATCTACCACCACTCTCTGACTTCGACCGGTTAGCCAGTTTTCTATCCAACTGGCCAAATTTCCCTCTATCCCATGCCTCCTGACTTTCCGCATAAGCCTACCATGGGGAACCTTATCAAATGCCTTACTAAAATCCATGTACACTACATCCACTGCTCTACCCTCATCCACATGCTTGGTCACCTCCTCAAAGAATTCAATAAGACTTGTAAGGCAAGACCTACCCCTCACAAATCCGTGCTGGCTGTCCCTAATCAAGCAGTGTCTTTCCAGATACTCATAAATCCTATCCCTCAGTACCCTTTCCATTACTTTGCCTACCACCAAAGTAAGACTAACTGGCCTGTAATTCCCGGAGTTATCCCTATTCCCTTTTTTGAACAGGGGCACAACATTCGCCACTCTCCAGTCCCCTGATACCACCCCCCGTTGACAATGAAGACGAAACGATCATTTGCAACGGCTCTGCAATTTCCTCTCTTGCTTCCCACATAATCCTAGGGTATATCCCGTCAGGCCCGGGGAACTTGTCTATCCTCAAGTTGTTCAAAATGCCCAACACATCTTCCTTCCTAACAAGTATCTCTTCTAGCTTACCAGTCTGTTTCACACTCTCCTCTTCAACAATACGGTCCCTCTCATTTGTAAATACTGAAGAAAAGTACTCATTCAAGACCCCTCTTATCTCTTCCGACTCATTACACAGTCTCCCACTACTGTCCTTGATCGGACCTACCCTCGTTCTCGTCATTCTCATGTTTCTCACATATGCATAAAATGCCTTGGGGTTATCCTTGATCCTATCCGCCAAAGATTTTTCATGCCCTCTCTTAGCTCTCCTAATCCCTTTCTTCAGCTCCCTTCTGCCTATCTTGTATCCCTCCAACGCTCTGTCTGAACCTTGTTTCCTCAACCTTATGTAAGCCTCCTTCTTCCTCTTTACAAGACATTCAACCTCCCTCGTCAACCAAGGTTCCCTCACACGACCATTTCTTTCCAGCCTGACAGGTACATACATATCAAGGACACGTCGTATCTGTTCCTTGAAAAAGTTCCACATTTCCACGACATCCTTCCCTGACAGCCTATGCTCCCCACTTATGCTCCTCAGATCCTGTCTTACAGCATCGTATTTACCCTTCCCCCAATTGTAAAACCTACCCTGTTGCACGCACCTATCTCTCTCCATAACCAAGGTGAAAGTCACAGAATTGTGGTCACCATCACCAAAATGTTCACCCACTAACAAGCCCATCACTTGTCCCGATTCGTTACCAAGTACCAAATCCAATATGGCCTCCCCTCTGGTCGGACAGTCTACATACTGAGTTAGAAAAGCTTCCTGGACACACTGCACAAACACCGCCCCATCCAATCTACTTGATCTAAAGAGCTTCCAATCAATATTTGGGAAGTTGAAATCGCCCATGACTACTACCCTGTGACTTCTGCACCTTTCCAAAATTTGTTTCCCAATCTGTTTCTCCACATCTCTGCTGCTATTGGGGGGCCTATAGTAAACACCCAACAAGGTGACTGCTCCTTTCCTATTTCTGACTTCAGCCCATACTACCTCTAAAGGCAGATCCCCCTCGAACTGCCTTTCTGCAGCCGTTATACCATTTCAAATTAGCAACGCCACCTCCCCTCCTTTTTTACCACCCTCCCTAATCTTACTGTAACATCTGTAACCAGGAATCTCCAACAACCATTCCTGTACCTCTTCTATCCACGTTTCCGTGATGGCCACAACATCGTAGTCCCAGGTACCGATCCACGCCTTAAGTTCACACACCTTATTTCTGATACTCCTTGCGTTGAAGTATACACAATTGAACCTATCTCTGTGTCCACAAGTATTCCCTGTCAGTGCTACCTTCTCCACAGCCTCCCTACATTCTTGGACATCCTGACAAACAGCTAGCCTACTTGCTGGACTACAAGTCCGGATCCCATCACCCTGCCAAATTAGTTTAAAGCCCCCCGAAGAGTGCTAGCAAACCTACCTCCCAGGATATTGGTGCCCTTCTGGTTCAGGTGCAACCCGTCCTGCTTGTACAGGTCCCACCTTCCCCAGAATGCAGTCCAATTGTCCAACTACCTGAAGCCCTCCCTCCTACACCATCCTTGCAGCCACGTATTCAACTGCACTCTCTCCCTATTCCTTGCCTCACTGTCACGTGGCACCGGCAACAACCCAGAGATGACGACTCTGTCTGTCCTAGCTTTTAGCTTCCAGCCTAACTCCCTGAGCTCCTGAGTGACCTCCCCACCCCTCTTCCTACCTATGTCATTGGTGCCAACGTGCACCACGACTTCTGGCTGCACACCCTGCCCCTTAAGGATCCTGAAGACACGGTCTGAGACGTCTCGGACCCTGGCACCCGGGAGGCGACAAACCATCCGAGAGTCTCGCCCATGTCCACAGAACCACCTGTCCATCCCTCTAACTATAGAGTCTCCTATAACTAGCGCTCTCCTCCTCTCCCCCTTTCCCTTCTGAGCCTCAGAGCTGGACCTCGTGCCAGAGACGTGGTCACTGCAGCTTACCCCTGCTAGGCCCTCCCCCCCAACAGTATCCAAAGCGGTATGCTTATTGTTGTGAGGAACGACCACAGGGGATCCCTGCACTGCCTGCTTCCTCCCCACTCAAATATCAATCACTTACCTTCCCGACCAGCTCTGCCTCCAACTTCACTTCCGCCCAGCTCGTGCCGCTCTCTGCTGTGAAAAGACTTTGGTGTTGTGGCCATTTCAGACACATGGATAGAGCAGGGTCAGGAGTGGATGTTGCATGTTCCAGAATTTAGATCTCACATTAAGATCAGAGGAGGTGGTAAAAGGGGGGGAGGAGTGGCTTTGTTAGTCAAGGACTAACAAAGTGGCTGTAAGAACTTTTGACAAGGACTCGTCAACTGAGGTGGTATGGGCTGAGGTTAGAAACCGGAGAGGAGAGTCACAGTGCAAGGAGTTCTTTAGAGGCCTCTGCTAAGTTCCAGGGATGTGGAGAGGATTGGGAAAATGATTCTGGGTAGAAGTGAAAGGAACAGAGTCGTCATTATGGGGGCTTTAACCTTCCCAACATTGACTGGAATAGCTATAACTCTAGTACTTCGGATGGATCAGCTTTTGTCCAATGTGTGCTCGAGGGTTTCCTGACACAGTATGTCGAAGGTCCGACAAGAGGAGAGAGCACACTAGACCTGGTACTTTGTAATGAACTAGCCAGGTGTTTGATTTAGTGTTAAGTGAGCACTTTGGAGAGAGTGACCATTAATCGGTTACATTGAATTTAGCGATGGAAAGGGATAGGTACATGCCACACGGCAAGAGTTATAGATGGGGGAAGGGCAATTATAATGCGATTAGGCAAGACTTTGGAGGCATAGAATGAAGTAGCAAAATGCAGGGGATGGTGACAATCGAAATGTGGAGCTGGTTTAAGGAACAGATATTGCATGTCCTTAATAGGTATGTCTCTTTCAGGCGGGGAGGAAATGATAAGATAAGGGAACCATGGTCTACTAAAGAAATTGTATCTCTTCTTAAGCTGAAGAGGGAAGCTTATGTGACGTTGAGACCAGATAGTTCAGATGAGGCAATGGAGAGTTACAGATTAGCGAGGAAGGATTTAAAGAGAGAGTTAAGAAGTACAAAGAGGGACATGAGTAGTCTTTAGCAGGTAAAATAAATGAAAACTCTAAAGCTTTGTATGTGAGGAATAGGGCCAGTCAAACAGAAGTGAGACGTTGTGTGTGGACCCTGTGGAGATTGGAGTGGTGCTAAACGAATATTTCTCATCTGTTTTCACTCAGGAAAAGGAGAATATTGTCGAGATAAGGCTGAGATATGGGCTATTAGACTAGAAAGGATTAAGATTAGTAAGGAGGAGGTGTTATCAATTCTAGAAGATGTGAAAGTAGATAAGTTCCCTGGGCCAGATGGGATTTATTCGAGGGTTCTCTGGGAAGCTCAGGAGCAGATGGTGGAGCCTTTGGCCTTTACTTTTGAGTCATCATTGTCTACAGGTTTAGTACCAGTGCACTGGAGGATTGCAAATGCTGTGCCCTTGTTCAAGAAGGGCAGTAGAGATGACCCAGGTAATTATAGACCAGTGAACCTTACAATCTGTTGTAGGAAAAGTTTTGGAAAGGATGATAAGAGATAGGATTTATAATCATATAGCAAGCAACTATTTGAATGAAGATAGCCAACATGATTATGTCAAGGGTAGGTCGTGTCTCACAAACCTTATTGAGTTTTTTGAGAAGGTGACCGAGCATGTGAATGAGGGTAGGGCAGTTGGCGTGGTGTACATGGACTTCAGTAAAGCCTTTGATAGGCGTTTGGAGAAAATGGGGAGGCATGAGATTGAGGGTGATTTAGTTGATTGGATTAGAAACGAGCTTTTTGTAAGAAGGCAGCGAGTGATGCTGGATGGAAAATATTCAGCCTGGAGTCTGGTTACTAGGGGTGTGCCACAAGGATCTGTTTTGGGACCACTGCTGTTCTTCATTTTTATAAATGACTTGGATGCAGGCAATGTTGGATGGGTCAATAAGTTTGCAGATGACACTAAAGTCCTTGAAGTAGTGGGCAGTGTGGTTGAATGTTGTAGGTTGCAGGGGGCCTTGGATAAACTGCAGAATTGGGCTGAGATGTGGCTTCAATACAGCTAAATGTGACTTGATTCACTTTGGGAAGAAAAGCAGGAAGGTAGAATACTGGGTCATGCAAAGATTCGTGGTCGTGTGGGTGTGCAGAGGGATCTTGGTGTCCATGTACATAGATCCCTTAAAGTTGCCACCCAGGGTGACAGTGCTGTTAAGAAGGCATACGGTGTGTTAGGTTTTATTGGTAGAGGGATTGAGTTCCAGAGTTGTGATGTCATGCTTCAGCTGTACAAAATGCTGGTACAGTCTCACTTGGAATATTGTTTACATTTCTGGTCGCCCATTACAGGAAGGATGTGGAAGCATTGGAAAAGGTACCAGGACGTTGCCTGGTCTGGAGCTTATGAGGAAAGGTCTTGGGTGTGTTCTCATTGGAGAGAAGAAGACTTAGAAGGGATTCAATAGAGACATACAAGATGATCAGAGGATTAGATAGTGTGGACAATGAGAGTTTTTTCCTAGGATGATGAATCAGATTGTATGAGGTGTCATAGCTGCAAATTGAGGGGTGATAGATTGAAGACAGAATGTCAGAGGCAAGTTCTTTACTCAGAGAGTGGTAATGCCCTGCCTGTCAATGTAGTTAACTCAGCCACATTAGGGCATTTAAACAGTCCTTGGATAAGCATACGGATATTGATGGGATAGTGTAGAGGGATGGGCTTAGATTAGTTCACATGTCGGCACAACATCAAGGACCGATGGGCCTGTTCTGTGCTGTATTGTTCTATGTTCTAAGATCAAGAAACTGCGGAGATAACAGAAAAATATTCTGGTATTTTCCAAGACTGTACAGTAATCAGATCCCACTATCATAAGTCATAGCACAAAGGAGAAACTAAAGAGAAAGATGAAGGAGTTGATGTTTGGTTAGCAGACACCCTGTATGATGTAATGGTGAAGGAAAAACCTGAACTGGCAGAGGGTCAGACAGAAGTGTTTGGTCTGGAAAGGCTAAGAAACTTGCAACAGAAAGACACAATGATAAAAGATATATATGTGGATGCGTACTCTGAAAAGGAGGTAGAGAATATTCCTGAGGGTTATTATCTGAAAGATAGAATCCTAAGGTGGAAATGGAGACCACTGGCGGGTTAGTCCAGAGGAGAAGTGGGCTGAAGTGCACCAGATTGTGTTGCTGGTAGCATACCGACAGGAAGCACATGGGGAGCACATGAACTACTTGCAGGAGGTCTCCTAGGGGTACGAAAGACTCAAACTAAGGTACAAAAACATTTTGTTGGTCTGGAACCACAGGGATGTGATTAACTTCTGGCATACATGTCATATATGTCAAATGGTAGGTCCGCCACAGACAGTAACAAAACCAGCACCTTTGTTGTAAATTCCCGCATTTGAAGAACCTTTCATGCAGGTTATAATTGATTGTTTGGGTGCCCACCGAAGGACTAAAAGTGGGAACCAGTACTTTTTGACGATAATGGATGTGTCTATGAGGTTTCTGGAGGGCATGAAGTGAGAAGCCCTATGAAATAAATTAAAGAAAAATTGACAGGACCAAAGTTGGAGATCTCACAGTTAGATTATGTATCGGAGGTGAGGGAGAGATTAAATTGAGTAGGTGAGTTAGCTAAACAGCACCAAAAGAGGGCACAGCATAGAATGAAGCAGGTGGCAGATAAAAAATCTGAGACTCTGACATTATCCCATGGGGATGATGTGTTAGCACTGTTACTAGTGATAGGATTTCCCTTCAAAGCCAGGTTTAGTGGTCCCTATCAAATTTAGAAAAGATTTGAGTCAAGTGAACTATCTAGTTAAAATGCTAGATAGAAAAAAAAGTATTGGGTATGTAATGTGTACGTCTTGAGAAGGTATTATACTCGAGAGAAAAACCTGGAGAAACAGGTGTTAGTTACGGCCCCGCAGAGGAATCAAATCCAGTTGTAGTGGCTTTTGATGTATCTCAAAATATGTTAAAAAATGAAGAAGTCTTTGAGTGAACTATCTGTCTCAGGAGCAAAGATCGCAGTTGAGAGGTTTGTTGCTACAGTACGAGGACATATGTAGAAATCAGATGGAGAGGACTAATGCTATTGTATATGAAGTAGACGTAGGGAATGCTGTTCTGATAAAACAACACTCCTATTGGCTTAATCCTTTCAAAGCCAGACAGGTCCAGAAGGAGGTAGAAGCCATGCTCAATGAGGATAACATCAAACTGAGCCAGAGCGAATGGAGTTTGCTGATTGTCTTAGTTCCCAAACTGGACTGGACTAAACCATTTTGTATGGATTATAGTAGGTCAATGCCGTTTCAAAATTGGAGGAATGTATTGAGAAAGCTGGTCAATCCAGTTACATCACCAAGGTGGACTTACTGCGTGGTTACTGGCAGGTACTTTTATCAGAGACGGTGAAAGAAATTTCTGCATTTGTAACCTGAAATGGGCTATATCAATTCAAAGTGATGCCCTTTGGAATGAATAAAGAACAAAGAAAATTTACAGACCAGGAACAGGCCCTTCGGTTCTCCAAGCCTGAGTCGATTCAAATGTACTGTCTAATCCTGTCGGTCAATTCCTAAACTTTTTTATCCCTCTGCTCCCCACCTATTCATGCATTTGTCTCGACGCATCTTAAATGAATCTACCATGCCTGCCTCTACCACCTCTGCTGGCAAAGTGTTCCAAACGCCCACACCCTCTGTGTGAAGTACTTACCGCGTGTATCCCCCTTAAACCTTCCACCTCTCACCTTGAAAGTGTGACCTCTCGTTATTGAATCCTTCACCCTGGGAAAAAGCATGTCTCTATCCACCCTTTCTATACCCTTCATGATTTTGTAAACCTCAATCAGGTCCCCCCTCAATCTCCTCTTTTCTAATGAAAGTAAACCTAACCTACTTAACCTCTCTTCATAGCTAGACCTTCCATACCAGACAACATCCTTGTAAACCTTCTCTGCAGCCTCTCCAAAGCGTCCACATCCTTTTGGTAATGTGGCAACCAGAACTGTACACAGTATTCTAAATGCGGCCGAACCAATGTCTTGTACAATTTTAACATGACTTGCCAGCTCTTATACTCAATACACCGTCCAATGAAGGCAAGCATACTATATGCCTTCTTGACCACTCTATCCACCTGTGCAGCAACCTTCAGGGTACAATGGACCTGCACTCCCAGATCTCTCTGCCCATCAACTTTTCCCAAGGCTCTTCCGTTCATTGTATAGTTCGCTCGAGAATTAGTCTTGCCTAAATGCATCACCTCACATTTTTCTGGATTGAGACCATCTGCCACTTTTCTACCCAACTCTCCAGTCTATCTATATCCTACTGTATTCTCTGACAGTCCCTTATGCTTTCTGCTACTCCACCAATCTTTGTGTCATCTGCAAACCTGCTGATCATACCGACTTCCAGATCATTTATGTATATTACACCAATGGCCCCAACACTGACCTGGATTACACCTCTTCCCACCCTACCTCTTGCAAAAATGCCATCCTGTATTCTTAATTCCTCCGCCTCCGCCGGATCTGCTCCCAGGAGGACCAGTTCCACCACAAAACACACCAGATGGCCTCCTTCTTTAGGGACCACAATTTCCCTTCCCACGTGGTTAAAGATGCCCTCCAATGCATCTCATCTACATCCCGCACCTCCGCCCTCAGACCCCACCCCTCCAACCGTAACAAGGACAGAACGCCCCTGGTGCTCACCTTCCATCCTACCAACCTTCGCATAAACCAAATCATCCGCCGACATTTCCGCCACCTCCAAACAGACCCCACCACCAGGAATATATTTCCCTCCCCACCCCTTTCCGCCTTCCGTTCCCTCCGTGACTACCTGGTCAGGTCCACGCCCCCCTACAACCCACCCTCCCATCCAGGCACTTTCCCCTGCCACCGTAGGAACTGTAAAACCTGCGCCCACACCTCCTCCCTTACCTCTATCCAAGGCCCTAAAGGAGCCTTCTACATCCATCAAAGTTTTACTTGCACATCCACTAATATCATTTATTGTATCCGTTGCTCCCGATGCGGTCTCCTGTACATTGGGGAGACTGGACACCTCCTAGCAGAGCGCTTTAGGGAACATCTCCGGGACACCCGCACCAATCAACGACACCGCCCTGTGGCCCAACATTTCAACTCCCCCTCCCACTCTGTCGAGGACATGGAGGTCCTGGGCCTCCTTCACCGCCACTCCCTCACCACCAGACGCCTGGAGGAAGAATGCCTCATCTTCCGCCTCGGAGCACTTCAACCCCAGAGCATCAATGTGGACTTCAACAGCTTCCTCATTTCCCCTGTCCCTCAACTCACCCTAGTTCCAAACTTCCAGCTCAGCACTGTCCCCATGAATTGTCCGGAGTTGTCCTACCTGCCTATCTTCTTTGTCCACCTATCCACTCCACCCTCTCCTCCCTGACCTATCACCTTCATCCCCTCCCCCACTCGCACATTGTACTTTATGCTACTTTCTCCCCACCCCCACCCTCCTCTCACTTATCTCTCCACGCTTCAGGCTCTCTGCCTGTATTCCTGATGAAGAGCTTTTGCCTGAAACGTCGATTTCGAAGCTCCTTGGATGCTGCCTGAACTGCTGTGCTCTTCCAGCACCACTAATCCAGAACTTGATCAGCATTGTTCAGGAGAAAGGAATCAGCTGAGCTAACTGCTGCTACATTGTTCCACATGGGATCTTGCCATGCATCATTTGTCACCATATCATCTTCGCAGGCAATGAATTTTCTCATCAGCTATCACCTTGTTTTGGAAAGGTCCAAAAGGGTCTGGCCTGAAAAAGCAACTTCCAGCTGACATGGTTTATGTTCGGATGTTGCTGAGAGAGGAAATCCCTGGTATCTTGGTGTGCGATCTCTCTAAAGATTTCCTTGTTCTTTCTTTTAATTGATCCTATCTCTTTTCTCCCAGGGAATTGTTATTCACTTGGAAGATCCAAAGAGAGAGTGAGTTTTGGGCATGGTAACCTTTGAACAATAGCATCCTTCAGAGGGGGACGCAGTCCTGAGGCGTATTCGACAGGCGGCATTCCATGGGGCCCAACCTCAGTTGTGTCTTTTTATTCCTCTCAATGAGTAGTTTCCTCTGTTGAACGCTGACTTTTTAAGGGAACTCTGATTAACTGGGTCCTGTTATTAACTGTGGCCCTGTCATTTTAAAACAGGTTTGAAGCCTGGGGTTGAAGTAACCGAGGTCTTGGGATTCAACGCAAAGTTGTTAACCCCCATGTCCCCATTCCCAGTGAATGTCTGACAGACAGAACTTCCCAAAGAGGAAATTAAAATCCTAAATATCAAACTGAGTCTTAAAGATTTGTTATAATGTCAGAGTAATAAAGTATGAATGTTAAAATTTTAGTTGGGAGTGAGAGAGAGACTTGAAAAGGGAGAGGGATGGGAGAAAGAGAGAGATGGAGGGAGGGAGAAGTATTTGAAATTGTGAAATAGCAGTTATGTCAGTGCCTGTAGTTGCAACAAATATTGAAGTTTTAAGCAGTCCCCATCAGAAAAAAATTGGACTGATCTTGCTGCTTACATGTTGCTGCCTGTGAGGTGTGGCTGTTCTCCAATGGCCTGCAACAACGTGATCGAAGCCTGTAGTTTTCAGGCTTCCCAATCGGTCTGGGATTGAAATCCCCAACTTTAAACCCAATTTGATCGTAGTTAAGTTGTGCTGGGGGAATTTTTGTTTTACAGAATGACCTGTTGCTGTGTAATTTTTTGAATGTCTCCCCCATTTCCAGTTTCAATAATATTTTCTCTCCCACTCTCTCTACCCACCCCATGCAGGAATTGTTATTCTAAAACTATGGCAGGACAAGAAATCCTTCAATTGGACAGAAGTTTCCTCCTGAAGGGGAAGGGCAGATATTGGCCTGAGGCCTATTCGACAGGCCACACCACATGGGACCCATGTGAGTTGTTTGTGTTTATTACCCCAAGGTTTGATTTTCTCTGGGAGATCCTGGTTTTTTTAATGGCTTCTGGTTAACTGAGTCCCATTGGATTGTGGCTCTGTCATTTTAAAACAAGTTTGAAGCCTGGTGTTAAAGTAACCAGGACCTTGAGATTTGACACAAACATGTTAAATGTCTGGCAGACAGGACTCCCCAGAGAGGAAATGAAAACCCGAAATGTGAAACTCTCCTTAAGCACTTGATATAATGTCAGAGTAATGTGTGAGAGTGTTATATCTGGGAGTCATGCTGGCAGCAGGAAAATCCCTAGAGGGAACCTCAGCAAATATCCCCACGGTCTGGCTAGTTCTGAGTGTGCTGATAGATTTAGGGGCAGAGAATCTTTGAGGCTAGTGTGGGATCAATGTTTTATGTTTTCAGACAGCACTGATATAGATTAAAAAATTTTTAAAACGATTTAAGATGAAACAAGGAATGGTCAAGCTTTCCTGCACTAGAATTAACATGACAATGTTCAGGGAGATCTAACAAGGTTCAAGTCCTGACATTAACAACTCAATGGGACAGGGAGCTCTCGGGAAGGGGACTGACAGACGTTGCAATGTGTCCAACACTCCGGGGTGGAGATAGCAAACCCGTCAATGAGAATAAATCTGCAGAAGAATGTGTCAAATTAATTCTCAAATCCTGTTATTTCTCTCTCTGTTGAGAGAGTGAGCAACTCTCCCCGCCTGACTGAGGTTGTGTATGTCTGTGTGTGCGCGTGTCGGGGGAGAGAGAGAGAGAGACGTTTGAGATTAGTTCTTTTCTGGAGCAAATAGTTAACAGTGAAACAGCATCACAGAGGAGAAAGGAATCAGATTCTTGGGCCGGCTGCTGCTATACCGCTGGGGTGGGATCGTGCTGTGCAACAATTGCTACAATGCCATCGCTGCAGGCACTGAGTGTTTTACTCAGCAAACTCTTCATTTCGTGAAGTTTTTGAAAAGGGTTGTAGCAGTAAAACTCAATCCATGACTAATATGTTGCTGAGAGATTGTCAGTATCCCCCAAGTCTGAAATCCCTGGGATCTTGTTGTGTCCTCTCACCCATCTCTTTTATCCCAAGAAATAGTAGTTCACTCAGAAGATCCAAAAAGTTTGGGACAAGATGACCTTTGAACAAGAGCATCCTCCAAGAGGGAGCCACAGTTCTGAGGCCTGTTTGGCAGGCAATACTCCATGGTGCCCATGTGAGTTGTTTCTGTTTATTATTCAGAAGTTTGATTTCTTCTGTGGGCCCCCAATAATGTTATGAGCCTCTGGTCAACTGAGTCCTGTTGTATTGTGGCCCTGTCATTTCAAAAGAGGATTGAACTTGGGGTTAAAGTAAACAGAGCCTTGGGCTTTGACACAAACACATAAACCATCAGCGTGTATCTTACAGACAGGACTCCCCCAGAAGAGGAAATTAAAATTCTAAATGTGAAAATTTCCCTCAAAACTTGTTGTCAGAGTAATGTACGATCTGTCTGGGGCAGAATGGTATAATTAGAGATCACAGGCACAGGATAAGACGCAGGATGGCCATTTCAATTCAGTTCGCTGCGTATCTAGAAGGAGGGTCTATCTTTCTCTCTCTCTCTCTCTCTCTCTGACTCTCTCGTCCAGAATCCTCTACAGCTTTCTTGTTTGTTTAAACAAATAAATGTCCCATAGACAATACTCCTTGTTGCTATGTTAAAAAGGGGAAATGGAATTTTCTTTTAGTCCAAGGGAATTTATGGAAGAAAGGGGATAGAAAAGAAAAACAGATGCAGACAGTGAGAGAGAGAGAGAGAGCATGTGGCAGGGTGGCAGGGGGGAGGACAGGAAGAGATAGAGAGACAAGATGGAATGTTGGAAAATCCCCAATTGCCCCTGAATGAAGAAAGTGGAACCAGAAAGAGAGACAGGGAAAGAGATGGTGTGTGTGTGTGTGTATGTTGGAGGGGTGGGGGTGGTGACAGACAGACAAACAAATTGAGCCGGGATCTGAACGAATCGTGGTGGGTGTTCGAGATTTCTCTGTCCCTCTATCTCTAGAAACAATCTCCAGCACATTCGTGAGATTACAGCCTGGGATAGAGAGAAAGAGACAGAAACATTGACAGAGCTAGAGGTAAACAGAGCAGAGAGAGAGTATACAAAACAGGGACAATAGAAGAGAAACAAGAAACACGGACGGAAGGAGAGGAAAGAGAAATAAAGTAATTGACGAAGAGAAAAAGAAACAGGGACAGAGAGAGAGAAGGTATGAAGCAGAGATAGAAACACATAGAGGGAGAGAGAAGGAGAAAGAGAGGGAAAGAGAGACAGAGACAGTGCTACACAAAAGTGGAGGTAACAGTGTCTCAATCTCTATAGCCCATGGTTTCTAACTGCAGGATCTGTTCTTATTGTCATGCAGTTGCTCCTTCATCCCCACGTTGTCCTTTGGGGTGGAGGGGTTTGAGTTGGGGAAAACGGTCAGGAGCCCTATGAGGGGGACGTGTGTGAATTTGTGAATCATATTTTCAGATGGTGTCACAATGCAAAGAGTGCACAATGAATTGTGCAGGTGCCATGTGAATGTAGTTTAGCATCGATTCGAAGTGAACAGGAGGAGGAACAGGGCTCCCCCACCCCAGTGAGTCTCTCTGTCCCATTCCAGCCAGTTCCTCTCAATATTTGATGTTGGAATCTCTCTAAAGGTCGCCCGCCCGCCCGGTCTTGTCTCCACTTCAATTGGAAGTGGGTTTGGGGGGTAGTCTGGATGGGGGAAGGGTTGTGGAGGAAGTGAATTATCGCTGCTATCCTCACACCCTCATCCTTTCTCTTGTCACCCCCACCTCGCCCCCTCCTAGAATACTTTGTCTAGGTCTGGTTATCCAGTTATAGGAAGGGTATGATTTAGCTGGAGGGTGTTCAGAAGAGATTTACCAGAATGCTGCTGGGTATGGAAGGTATGAGTTATAAAGAAAGGCTGGATAGGCTGGGTATTTTTTTCACTGGAGCATGGGAGGGGTGAGAGGGGAATGTATAGAAGTTTATAAAATAATGAGGGGTACGGATAGAGTTAACAGTAGTTGTCTTTTCCCTAGGATGGGGATTTCAAGACGAGTGGGCGCATTTTGTGATGAGGGATTTTAAAAAAGACCTGAGAGGCAAATTATTTACACAGAGGTGGCATGTGTATCGAATGAAGTTCCAGAGGAAGTGGTGGATGTGGATACAATTACAACATTTTTAAAGATATTTGGATAAGTACATGAATAGAAAAGGCTTGGAGGGACATGGGCAAAGAGCAGGCAGGTGAGAATAGTTTAGTTTGGGATTCTGTTCGGCATGGACAGGTGGGATTGATGGGTCTGTTTCTGTGATGTATAACTCTATGACTCTATAATTCTCTCTGCACAGAGGAGCTGGGTTGTGACAATCCATTTGTACAAGCCCCATGTCACAGCAACAGCTGTCCTGACTTTTCTGGGAAAGTATATGCAGTTTGAAGGAGGGAGCGCCAATGTGGTGGACCCCTTTGGAATATGGACCAGCAAGCGGCAGGTCAAGGTGACTCTGAGGGTAGATGCCAGTGGGAACATCCTCCACCCAGCATCCAGCTTTGTGATTGGAGGGAGCTGAGGCTACCTGATGTACACGGGGCAGCTTACAGTGTACCGACCCTGCAGGATGGCAGCACACATGACAACAAGCTGCAAAGTGACCATTTGCAGGTACTGAAAACAAGAGGGCCACCTGACTAAGGACTGGAGGAATGCAACCTGTGTGGGGAAGCAGGCCACCTATATAAGGCCTGACCAAGACCAGGAGCGGGGGGTGCCACATATGCTCAAATAGCTGGAAGTGGGCAAAGTGAGCCGTGGACCCCCAAAGGCCAGTGAGGTGCCGTTTGCCAGCAGGAAAACTGAAAGGGAGGGTTACCCAGAAGTGAGGACAGATCGGAGAAGAAGGAAAGGTAGCCAGAGTGGAGGCACAACAATCAACACAACCTCCACCTGAACAGAGTCAATGTGCCTCACAGTGCCAGGGACCCAGGTTTGATTCCAGCCTCGGGCAACTGTCTGTGTGGAGTTTGCGCATTCTCCCCGTGTCTGCGTGGGTTTCCTCCGGGTGCTCTGGTTTCCTCCCACAATCCAAAGATGTGCAGGTTAGGTGAATTGGACATACTAAATTGCCCATCGTGTTAGGTGCATTAGTCAGGGGTACATATGGCGAATGGGTCTTAGGTGGGTTACTCTGTGGAGGGTTGGTATGGACGTGTTGGGCCAAAGAGTCTGTTTCTATACTGTAGGTAATCTAATCTAATCTAAAGACTGCAGTAAAGTACCTGTTTGTATCACCCCCATTTCCTACAATTTCACACATAGGCAGCTTTGCTGATCTTTAACATTCCTGATGAAGGGCTTTTGCCTGAAACATAATTTTTTTCCTGCTTCTCGGATGCTGCCTGATCTGTTGTGCTTTCCCAGCACCACTCTAATCTTGACTCTGATCTCCAGCAACTACAATACCCACTTCTGCCTAGATGGTCTTTAAGGGGCCCTATTCTCTCCCTAGTTACTCTTTTGTACTTAATGTATTTGTAGAATATCTTTGGAATCTCCTTAATTCTATTTCCCCTCAATCAACTTTTGAAAATTCTTGCCTAATACCGTTATAATTTACCTTCCTCCAATTTAGTACATCTTACAAAACAGTCTTCTTGACCAGATGAACCATAGCATGTTCATCCAACTCTTATGTAAACAGGGATAAAATGCAAAGTGCAAAAACAATTTGCTTTTGGATTTTTTAGACGACTATACTTTGGTTCCAGACTCTTCTTAAGGTGAGACATTTATTCAGCATGAAACAACTCAATGTGTATTGTTAATTAAATAAACTCTACTCATGTTTTCATGAGGTAAATTTTGTGTGCAATGCTACTGTCAGAAACAAGTACTTCATTGGCAGAAAAACCTTTTATGTTCATCTCTCCACTGGAAGTATATACTTTCCTCATAAGGTCAGTAATAATGTGCACTTTACTCAAATACACAAACCAGCTGAAATCTGGCACATGGACAACCTGACAGTATTGCCTTACCATTGCTCCTGAGTGTGCGACAGTCTGTATACTGTAGTTTGGATAACTTGCATTTAAATAGAACATTTTAACTATTTCATCATGTGTAACAAATTTAAATTCCAATCATGAACAAAAGCCCAACAAGGTATAATTATGGAATACAGGCGAAGGTCCAGATTATGGTCAATCAAAGGAAGAGGTGTATACAGCTGATGTTAGGGAGAAGGAGGGGATCTTGTGGTAATGTCCTTACCCATGCTCCCGAGCTGTGTAATAACATGTTGATTGGAAAAATAGGTTAATTTTTTTAAATAATTAAAGCTGACATTAAACTCTAGGCCTTAAAATTTGGAACACATTCGATTCAGTAAAGCAACGCTAACAAAATTAAGAGAGAAAACAACATGAAATTAAACTGGTGAGAGACATAAACATGTGTTTGTAAAAGCTTTCTACAAAGAAAGCAAAATGCAATCAGAAATATGCACCAACAACTGGCAGAATCAGGAAAAATTGCAATTGGGATGGTATAAATAACAGGGAAATAAAGATAATATTTTGGGTCTGTCTTCAAAGAGGAACATTCACTATGTTTCTCAATAATACAACAGAAGCAGTACCCTCGTGAAAATGAGGAGGTAGACAAATTGGTCATTAGTGCACAAAAGTAGTACTAAAGAAAACAAAATACAATCCTGGAATCTGACAATCAACATCTGGGTGTTTTCAGAATATTCGTTGTAGTGATAGTGTTCTTTTGCTGCTAGTTAACAGTGCATATTAGTCTTTTGTGATCACTTTTTGCTTTACCTACAGAAAGCTTATTCAAACACATGCTTATGTCTTTTGCTCATTTAATTTCATGCTGTTTTTCTCTTAATGCATTATTTTGTTGGTCCTGCTTTACCAGATTTGAAAGTATTCTGAAACTCCAGGCCTGGGCTTAATATCAGGTTTACACATACTGTTTTAAAGTAAACTATTTTTAAAATTATCTGTTCATGAACTCTGCACCACCAGATGCCCTAACTCCAGCCCCCACCCCACCACCCAACATCAGCTTTATACATCTCTTCCTTTGATTGACAACACTTTTACCTTAGCCTTATTCAATTATGAGATCTCTGACCATAAGACATAGGAATGGAAGTAAGACCATTTGGCCCATCGAGTCCACTCCTCCATTCAATCATAGCTGATGGGCATTTCAACACCACTTACCCGCACTCTCCCTGTATCTTGTTGGGCTTTTGCTCATGACTGGAACATAGATTTGTTACAAATGTCAAAATAGTTAAAATCTTTGGCAGTGGTTAGGCAATGCTTCACTGTCAGGTTGTCCACTTGCCAAATTTCAAGTGGTTTGTGTATTTGAGTAAAGTGCACATTATTGCTGATATAATGAGGGAAGGATATGCTTACAGTGAAGAGATCAATATAAAAGAATTTCTGCAGAGGAAGCGCTTGCTTCTGACAATAGCATTGCAGACAAAGCTATTTAGTGCATTACAAAAGCAGAGTTTATTTAATTAAACACACATTGAATTGTCGAATGCTGCATCAAGGTCTTGCTTTGAGGAGAGTCTGGAACCAGCCACCAGAGAATAGTCATCAAATTGGTCCAAAGCAAAAAAGCATGCAATTTTTTTTTTGCATTTTGCATTTTATTCCTGTTGACCTAAGAGACAGGTGGATGTGCTGTGGTTAGTTTGGCCAAGAAGATTATTTTGCAAGATGTACGTGTCTGGCCGAATCAAAAGAAGAAGTGGCCCAATATGGAAAATAACATAAATTGAGGGCACAAGGGCAGAGTAGTTAATTCAGAGACGAGGTGATTCTGATCGGTGAATCTTTTTTGAACCTCTGTCTTTCTGTTTCTCTCCATTTGGTTCGAACTCCGCCTCTCTCTCTCTCTCTCTCTCTCCCCCCCTCTCTCATTATATCCCACTCTTCCTCCCTTGCATTCTCTCTCTCACTTTCTCTCTCTCTCTTGCTCTTTCTGTCTCAGTGCCTCTCTCTCTCTCTTCTCTTACTCTCATGGGGAGGTGCCCTTGTTGGACTGGGGTGGATAAAGTTAAAAATCACAAAACACCAGGTTATTGTCAAATAGATTTATTTGACAGTATTAGCCTTCAGAGCGCTGCTCCTTCATCAAGGAGCTAGTGGGGTAGGATCATAGCACACAGAATTTTTCATAAAAGTTCACAGTGTCATACAATTGATGCGATGTATTGAACAAATCTAAATTGCTGGTAAGCCTTTAATCACTTAGAATGGGTTGCCAGTTTTGATTGATTAATATGTACATTTGCATATTAATGAATCAAAACTTGCATCACTGTGCAAAGTGATTGAAGACTTAACAGCAGTCTAGGTTTGTTCAATACATCTATCAGTTGTATGACACTTTAACCTTTTACTATAAATATTGTTTGCTATGACACTGCCCCACTAGCTACCTTTCAAAGGAGCAATGCTCCAAAAGCTTGTACTTCCAAATAAACCTGTTGGACTGTAAGCTGGTGTTGTGTGATTTTTATCTTTCTCTTTCACTGACTCTCCCTCACTCACACTCTCTCTCACTATAGATCTCTCACTGCCACTCTTCCTACTTCTTCCCCGATGTCTCTCTCACTCTCTCTCCCTCAATCACTCTCTCTCTCTCGATCTTTGTGTCTCAATATCTCTCTCACACACACTAACTCTCCCTCCCTCCCTCTCTCTCTCTTACACACACTCTTCCCCCCCCCCCACACTGTTCCTCAATCCCCCACTATCTCTCTGTCAATATTTCTCTCTTTATATCTCACAGCTGTCTCTCACACAGTCTCCCAATCTCTCTCTTTGTCTCTCACTGTCTCTGTCAGTCTCTTCTTCTCTCTGTCATTCTCTCACTGTCCTGCTCTCTACCTTGCACCATCGCTGTCACACATACATATACACTAGTTGTCTCTCTCAATGTCTCGCTCTGTTCATCTTCGTTGTTCTTTCCCTCTCTCTGTTTCTACTCTGTCACTGACTCACTCTGTCTGTATCACTGTCTTTCTCTCCCTCTCTCTCATGATTTTGAGATGCCAGCATTGGACTGGGGTGTACAAAGTGAAAAATCACACAACACCAAACTATGGTCGAACAGGTTTAATTAGAAGCACCAGCTTTTGCAGTGCTGCTCCTTCATCAGGTGGTTGTGGAGTATAAGATTGTATGACACAATATTTATAGCAAATGTTTACAGTGTGATGTAACTGAAATTATATATTGAAAAAAGATTTTTTGTTAAGTTTCTCATCTGTTAGAATGACCATGTTGGTTTCAGTTCTTTCATATGTAAATCACAAAACATTTTTAAAAGTTACATTCTCAAGTGAACTTTCACAATTGACATCATGTTGGCCCAGATAATGTATTGAAGATGTGAGCTTCCCAGTGTGAGACTGTCTGTGCCATAATGGTCAGACTGATTCTAATCTAAAAACGGATTTACAGAAGCTTACATGCTGTTTTTAATCAAAGTAAAATGGAATTCTGCAAGGATAGATTCATCCCACAAACTTATATGTAGGTTAGGTGAATTGGCTATGCTAAGTTGCCCATAGTGTTCAGGAGTGTGTAGGTTAGGTGATTAGTCAGGGTTAAATGTCAAGTAATAAGGTCAGGGTGGGATGCTCTTCGCAGGGTCAGAGTGGAATGCTGGGCTGAGGTGCTTGTTTCCACACTGTAGGGATTCTATGTTCTATTCCCTAACTTGTCCATGTCCAGCAAGTTTCCAAACTAAACTATTCCCATTTGGCAAATACTCTTTTCATATACTTGTGCCTGCCAAATGTCATTTAAAATGCGGAGCCTTTGGCTTTGATTTTTGTTACCATTGTCTGCAAGAATAGTGCCAGAAGACTGGAGGATAGCTAATGTTCTTCCCTTTTTCAAGGAGGAGAGTGGAGACAACTCTGGAAATTATAGACCTATGAGCCTTGCTTCGGTTGTGGGTAAAGTGTTGGAAAGGGTTATAAGAGATAAGACTTTTAATCATCTAGAAAGGAATATGTTGATTAGGGGTAATCAACATGGTTTTCTGAAGAGTAGGTCATGCCTCACAAAACCTATAGAGTTCTTTGAGAAGGTGACCAAACAGGTGGATGAGGATAAAACAGTTGATGTGCTGTATATGGATTTCAGTAAGACATTTGATAAGGTTCCCCATGGTAGGCTATTGCACAAAATACAGAGGCATGGGATTGAGGGTGATTTAGCATTTTGGATCAGAAATTGGCTAAATGAAAGAAGACAGAAGGTGGTAGTTGATGGGAAATATTTATCCTGGAGTTCAGTTAATAGTGGGGTACTGCAAAGATATGTTTTGGGTCCACTGTTGTTTGTCATTTTCAGAAATGACCTGGATGAGGGCATAGGAGGATGGGTTAGTAAATTTGTGGATGAGACTAAAGTCAGTAGAGTTGTAGATAGTGACAAGGGATGTTGTAGGTTACAGAGAGATACAGATAAGCTGCAGAGCTGGGCTGAGAGTTGGCAAATGGAGTTTTATGCAGAAAATTGTGAGATGATTCACTTTGGAAGATGTAACAGGAATGCAGAGTACTGGGCTAATGGTAAAATTCTTGGTAGTGTAGACGAGCAGAGAGATCTCGGTATCCAGATACATAGATCCTTGAAAGTTGCCACCCAGGTTGATAGGGTTCTTAAGAAGGCATACGATGTGTTAACTTTTATTGGTAGAGGGATTGAATTTCGGAACAATGACATCATGCGGCAGCTGTACAGAACCCTGGTGCAGCCACATTTGGAGTATTGCATACAGTTCTGGTTACCACAGAACAGGAAGGATGTGGAAGCTTTGGAGAGAATTCAGAGGAGATTTGCTAGTATGTTGCCTGATACGCAGGGTAGGTCTCATGAGGAAAGGTTGAGGCTGTTTTCGTTAGAGAGAAGATTGAGAGCTGACTTAATTGAGACATATAAGATAATCAGAGGGTTAGATAGATTGCACAGTGAGAGCCTTTTTCCTCAGATGGCAATGGCAAACACGAGGAGACAAAGCTTTAAATTGAGGTGTGATAGTTTTGGGCAGACGTCAGCGGTAGTTTCTTTACTCAGAGCGTAGTAGGAGCATGGAACGCACTGCCTGCAACAGTAGGGGACTCGCCAACTTTAAGGCATTTAAGTGGTTATTGGATAGGCATATGGACAAGACTGGAATAGTATAGGTTCAATGGGTTTCAGATTGGTTCCACAGGTCAGCGCAACATTGAGGGCCGAAGGGCCTCTACTGTCCAGTAATGTTCCATGTTCTATAAATGTTGCATCTGTACCAGCATCTGACTCTTTCTCTGGCATTCAATTCACATATGAACCACCCTCTGTGTGAAAAGGTTACCCTACCAGTCCCCTATATCTCTCGCCTCTCCCCTAAATACTCTGCCCCCTAGTTTTGAACTCCTCTGCACTCGGGAAAATACCTTTGCCCTTTAACCTCATCTATGCCTTTCAGGAATTTATATACCTCTGTAAGGTCACACCTCAATGTCCTATGCTCTAGTGAAAAAAATGTCCTATCCCTCCTCTCCTTACTGATGCCAATATTGCTCAATTCTATCATCATTTGAATCATACTTTGCCTTTCTGATTTTTTTTTTCTCTATCGATGTGGACAACATCACGTTTGCCCCAGCGCGTGTTTACCAATTTACTGACCTTGTTTATATAATTCCAAAGCCTCCTTACCTCCTCTACATGAGCCATGATGATGCACAGTTTTGAACTGTCATGGAAACATCCTTTCCATGTCCCCGTCCAGTCAAACCCATTCCGATACTTATAAGGCAGTCATTGTTGACTGCTCTGAATCACAGTGAAATTATTTTCATGTTCTTATCAGTGAGAGCGTGGGGAAGTGGATCTAAGTCCATGAAAAGAACAGCCATGATCTTACTGAATGGCAGACCAGACTCGAAGGGTCAGTCGGCCTACTCTTGCTCTTGGTTCTTATGCTCTTATCCATCTATCTATCATGATCGTTTGTGACATTGAGGCAAGTAGTGAATCATAGTGAATTAAAATGAAGCTACAGAAAATTATTAAGGCGGCTAGTAGCATTCTGTGATTTATTGCAGGAGGAACTGCACAAAGATGAGTAATAACGTTCTGCTTCAGTTCTACAGGAAGTGGTGAGACTAAGACTGAAATACTCTGTGGTTTTGGTCTTCTTGGTTTAGGTAGAATGGAGATATGTTGGAAATAGTGCGGAAGGTGCTTCCTAAGTTGACACTTTTAATTGACAAGCTGTCTCTTGAGATAACATTGCACAGACTCTCCTGCTGTTCACTATGATTTACAGGAGTCAGCAATGACTGCATTAATTTTTTTTTACTGGACAGATGAGAAAAGGATGTTTAATCTTGTGGGTTAGTACAGAGATAGGGGCAATGTTTCAAAATTAGGTATCTCTCTTTCTGGACAGATTAGGGTATTTTTTCTCTCAGAGAGCTGTTTGGCATTGGAATTTCTGCCTCAAGGCCGTAGAGACAATTGCCTTGAATGTTAAGGCAGAGATGGATAATCTTGAGAGAGAAGATAATTAGGGTAAGATGTGAAAGTGGAATTGAAAACACTGAGAATGAATGATCTTATGGATGGCCAAACAGGGATCGAGTGGCCCCAATGGTTTTATGGCTGTCCAAATTCTTACGCTCTCCAGTTCTCTTTGCATCCCTTTTCTCTGAGTTTGAGCCACCACCCTCTTTCGTCGCAAATAGAGCACACCATCTTTCTATTCTAGTTGTATATCAAGCTAACAGTGAGGTAAGGAAGAATTTCTTTTTCTACAAGGTTCTGTGTTTTTGAACATTTTTGCCACAGAGAACTGCGGGGGCAGAGCCCTTGTGTATATTTAAGGCCGAGGTAGATTCTTGATCAGTAGGAGAATTAAGGGAGACAGGGAAAGGGCAGGGAAGTGGACATGAGGCGTGTCCTACCAGTTCACATCTCTTTTTCTTCCTCGCAATCTCAACCACACACCCCATTGTTTCTTCCTCTTTATTTTCTCTCCATCTTCGTACCTACTCTTTTGGCTGTTTCCGCTGCAGTTACTTTAATTTCTCTCCATCACATTACCTGTCGCCCTGGCTCTCTCTTTAAACCTCTCATCGATGTTTGTGATCCCACAATTTACTAGAACACTTGGACAGGGAAAAAACAGTACATCAGCATTGATCTATCCATGCAAAATTCGAATTGTGAATTGTAGA
Source organism: Chiloscyllium plagiosum (assembly GCF_037043375.1). Lineage (NCBI taxonomy): Eukaryota > Metazoa > Chordata > Chondrichthyes > Orectolobiformes > Hemiscylliidae > Chiloscyllium > Chiloscyllium plagiosum. The sequence goes on along the minus strand of NW_028270184.1, from coordinate 16,758,619 downwards.
GCTTCATGTTTTCTCTAATATGAGAAGCAATGTGCCAAGTAACTCATCTCAAATTGGACCCATTCACTAAAAAGAGAATGTTTTACCCTAATTCCGTCCCATGACTCACAACCTGATTTCACCCTTTTCAGTTTCCACCTTCTGGCCGGGCAAGAGATGACCCATTGTGGCAGCGGACATTTTGCCTTCCTGGTGAGTTTACCTGCTTCCCAGTTCGGAGGAAGCAACACAGATGTAGACTTGAACCCCAGCGGCTAAATACATCCTCTTATTACCAACGATGTGAACTTTTTCCTTAAGAACCCAGGCAGAAATTACCCCGCTGTCTTCCTGAACAGCGGCAGTCGTTGCCCAGAAAGTAAGTTGCTGAACCCCAACCAGAATAACAAGAACGGCAATGCGGCTCAGCTTTTCCAAAATCTGCTGAACAACAGAACCCAGAACACTAATGAACCAGTGGGCTGTATCATTCTCTACACCACCTATAGCCCATACCTAGACCTCTGTTTCAGTAACACGAGAACTAAGAGATCATCTCTGCCTTGCAAAATTCCCCATTTTGGGACATATGAACTGAACCAGACATTCACAAGTATTTTGTCTTCAGTGAAATATTTGCACATGATGCAGATCGGAGCCGACACCAGGATAAGCTGGCTGCAGTGGAGAATACCGGGTTTCATGTCAGAAGGTGTGACGTAGAAGGTTCACTCAGGTGTACAGAATGTTGTGCACCGGAATATTTCATCGAACAGACACCAAAGATACAATAAATCTATTAAGGAATCTGGGATTTTCTGTAAATGGGGTCTGTGCCTATTCGAGTACCTCTATCACATTTCAAATCAGTATAATAATCCGAGTGTACCAATATACACTGATATCCTTCCTGCTTATCATTCAATGAATCATTTCAGATGTCATTCAAGAAAAAAGTCAATTATCAATTCATTAAATTCAAGAATCCCTCACAGTCAAAACCAATTCAATTCGCAACCTCTTTTTTCCTATCCATCAACACTTCTGCAAATGCAACCCAATAGTGGTCCCACATTCCCCATATCATTCTTATTCTACCCCAGCTGATCACTGCATACGTTTGACAACAATGGGAAGCTAGACAGTAACATTCAGACCCAGTGCTAGAGACGTATGTGAAATAACTACAATGAGGCTGGTGCCCGTCTCCAAGTCACCCTTTATATACACATGAACAGTCCCTGACTTTGGTACTGCCTCATTCAAAGAAAGCTATCAAAGTGTCAGGTTCTTTGACACTCCCCCTTCTTATTTGTCAGCCAGGGCTCCCTGATCGATTCACCTTCTTGATGGCTTTACCTGCTTCCAAGTCACAGTCAGGGAACTCATATTCTATGAGATACGGCTGACTGACCTGGTCACAACCACTGCAGTACGGCCACTGGAAATCAAGCACATGCTAAAAAAAAAGTTACATACCCAGGGAGAGAAAGGGAGATCCATGTTGGGGCCGGCTCAGAGAGTAGAAAAAAATTGAATGTGAAGGAGACCAGTAAAGAATGAAGAAGACAGGTTTAACTGTCTGAATGAAACATTCCATTTGTGAAATGGTTTGCTTCCCCGACCTTGATTTGTAATCCTCTAAGTCATTGAACTCTGCAGTTTCTATATCATTTCCAAATGTTCTTTCTTCAATGTTGTGTTGTTGAAATTGGTCAAAAAACAGAGATATCATTTCTTTGCACATTTGTATTCAGTGAAATGGCTTGCATGCATAAAAAGACATTTTTCCTGCTTCTATTTTTATGCGTATAAAATAAAGTTAATCCCACCGTTGTACAGCAATCTGCATTCAGATGTATGATTTATCTCATTCACCTGCCACTTCTTCCCATCAATGAGTCATGTTTCTGTTTGGAGAAGAAATATGAATGAGCTGGAGAAGAAGTGGCAGTGCCCATAGTGAGGATTCTCCAAAATTGCAGCTGGAAGGTGGGGATCAGGGAAGGGGGTGGATTTCACAAGAACTATTAAGGACGGAAAGGGAGAGACAGGTGGTGTATGTGGGAGCACCAAGACAGTGCGGAGAATGCAGTTGCAGCCTGGAGGGGCATCTGGCTGCATTCTCAAAAGCAGGGGTTAAATGGAAGAGGACACAAAGGATTCACTCAGATCAGCCTGGGCTGACTGTGAAACAGGCCACAGACATTGGGAAGTTACTGGTAGGAGTAAGGGCTTATGCCCGAAACGTCAATTCTCCTGCTCCTCGCATGCTGCCTGGCCTGCTGTGTTTTTCCAGCACCACATTTTTCAACTCTGGGACTCCAGCATCTGCAGTCCTCACTTTCTCCTTTGAATCAATCATATTCACTGTGAGACTGGTTACAGTCACTCTATAGTTACTGGATGGTATGTACGTTTGGGCCGGAGGAGGGAGAGGTGTGTGGTCTTTAGCTGAGGGCAGGCTGTTACTGTCTAGTTACTGAGATGTGGATACCCGAGGCCAAGGTCACTGTGAGACTGTCTTTTTACTGGAGGCTGTGCAATTGAGGCCAGGGACACTGAGACTGTTTGCAATCACCATGTATATATTGGGAGGTATGTAAATGAGACCTGAATCACAGTGACCACATAGCTAGTGGGAGGAGCGTTGGCAAGGCTAGTGCCCCTGGACTAATCTTCCAGTCCAGGGTCCACTGTGAGACATTTTACAGTCACCGTATTGTTACTGGGAGCTGCATAAATAAGGTCAGGCTTATGTGTACACCCAGTGATAAAGAATGAGCAGCTGGCCATTTCGCAGCAACTCCTAATAGGAAAGTGTGGGGTCACAGGAATCAGATGGGGGGTGGGTATGACTAGTGTGTAGATGCAACCAGGACAAAATTGTCCAAATGTCATAAAACCATGCAGAACCTATTACTGCTGCAGGCAATGGGGTGTGATGTCACGGAGGATCTCAGGAGGCGAAGAGACAGCAAACCATGCTCTCTACTTCAGAGACCAACAAGCTAATCTTCCGGTCCAGTGTCCACACCATGGAGCAAGTGGAGATGTGCTTCTTCCAGAACATACACAAGGAGAGCTCTGTGCTCAGCAGCCTTGAAAAAAGAAACTGGCTAGGTAACATTATCTCAGTCTGACATCCTGAGAATCAGCAAATCCATTTATGCCAGTCTGTACGATACGAAGTCCACAGACAGCGCAGCCTCACAGTCGTTCCATTCTGTATTATGGAGGTCTTAGACAGCAGCATGTGGGAGAGGCTAGATCAGCCGTTACCTCTGAATGAGCTGACGAAGGCCCTCGAGTCCTTAGAAAAGATTAAAAGACCCGGAAGTGATGGCTTACTGGCCGAGGTTTATTTATTCTGTTGTATTCGAACTGGCCTCAGGAGCCAAGAGAAATCGAGGGAAGGGCAAGGCCATTTTCTTTGGAAACTTGGCTGACTGATCCTCTATCCCTTTGATTGCTGGAGATGCATGACAGTATGTTTCTGGCAGGTAGCATGAGTGAATTCCATGAGGAAAGATGGTATCACCCTTATCTACAAGTGGAAGAGGGAGAATGAGGAAATTAAAAATTGGCAGCCAAAATCCTTGCCGAATGCAGACTACAAAATCCTGTCTAGGTCACCAACAACCGGGTCAGGTCTGCTCTGGGATCAGTGATTCACCCCGAGCAAACCTGTGCTGTACCAGGTAGGTTCTGAAAGCCTCACACTCCTTAGTGTAACTATCACTTCACATTGAGCCTAGCTTCTTTTTTATTTCAAAACTATACCTCGAAGTGAAGGAGCCATTGGGAAGTAGTGACCATAACACAATAAGCTTCAATCTGCAATTTGAGAGGGAAAGGGTACAGTCGGAAGTGACAATTTTTTAATTCTATAAAGGGAACTATGGAGCTATGAGGGAGGAGCTGGCCAAAATTCAATGGTGCAATACCTTAGCAAGGACGACAGTGGAGGAACAATGGCAGATATTTCTGTGTATAATGCAGAAGATGCAGGATCAGTTCATTCCAAAAAGGAAGAAAGATCCTAAGAGGAGGCATGGGTGGCCGTGGCTGACGAGGGAAGTTAAGAAACATATAAAGTTAAAAGAGAAAAAGTATAACATTGCAAAGATAAGTGGGAAAACGGAGGATTGGGAAGCTTTTAAAGAACAACAGAGGATTACTAAGAAGGAAATACGCAGTGAAAAAAATGAGGTATGAAGGTAAACTGGCCAAAAATATAAAGGAAGATAGTAAAAGCTTTTTTAGGTATATGAAAGGCAAAAAAATGGTTAAGACTAAAATTGGGCCCTTGAAGACAGAAACAGGGGAATATATTATGGGGAACAAAGAAATGGCAGAAGAATTGAATTGGTACTTCAGATCTGTGTTCACTGGGGAAGACACAAGCAATCTCCCTGAGGTAACAGTGGTTGAAGGACCTGAACTGAAGAGAATTTTTATTTGCCAGGAATTGGTGTTGGAGAGACTGTTAGGTCTGAAGGTTGATAAGTCCCCAGGGCCTGATGGTCTACATCCCCGGGTAAAGAAGGAGGTGGCTCAAGAAATCGTGGATGTGTTGGTGATTATTTTCCAGAGTTCGATAGATTTGGGATCAGTTCCTGCAGATTGGAGGGTGGCTAATGTTGTCCCACCTTTTAAGAAAGATGGGAGAGAGAAAGCAGGAAATTATAGACCAGTTAGTCTGATCTCAGTGGTGGGAAAGATGCTGGAGTCTATTATAAAGGATGAAATTACAACACATCTGGATAGTAGTAACAGGATAGGTCAGAGTCAGCATGGCTTTATGAAGGGGAAATCATGCTTGACTAATCTTCTGGAATTGTTTGAGGATGTAACTCTGAAGCTGGACAAGGGAGATCCAGGAGATGTAGTGTACCTGGACTTTCAGAAAGCTTTTGATAAAGTCCCACATAGGAGGTTAGTGAGCAAAATTAGGGGGCATGGTATTGGGGACAAAGTACTAACTTGGATTGAAAGTTGGTTGGCTGACAGGAAACAAAGAGTAGTGATAAACGGCTCCGTTTCGGAATGGCAGTCAGTGACCAGTGGGGTACCGCAGGGATCAGTGCTCGGACTGCAGCTTTTTACAATATATATTAATGATATAGAAGATGGTATTAGTAATAACATTAGCAAATTTGCTGATGATACTAAGCTGGGTGGCAGGGTGAAATGTGAGGAGGATGTTAGGAGATTACAGGGTGACCTGGACAGGTTAGATGAGTGATCAGATGCATGGCAGATGCAGTTTAATGTGGATAAATGTATGATTATCCACTTTGGTGGCAAGAACAGGAAGGCAGATTACTACCGAAATGGAATCAATTTAGGTAAAGGGGCAGTGCAAAGAGATCTGGGTGTTCTTGTACACCAGTCAATGAAGGTAAGCATGCAGGTACAGCAGGTAGTGAAGAAGGCTAATAGCATGCTGGCCTTCATAACAAGAGGGATTGAGACCACACCTGGAGTATTGTGTGCAGTTCTGGTCTCCAAATTTGAGGAAAGACATTCTGGCTATTGAGGGAGTACAGCGTAGGTTCACGAGGTCAATTCCTGGAATGGCAGGATTACCTTACGCTGAAAGACTAGAGCGACTGGGCTTGTATACCCTTGAGTTTAGAAGACTGAGAGGGGATCTGATTGAGACATATAAGATTATTAAAGGATTGGACACGCTGGAGGCAGGAAACATGTTTCCGCTGATGGGTGAGTGTCGAACAAGAGGACACAGCTTAAAAATACGGGTAGACCATTTCGGACAGAGATGACGAGAAACGTCTTCACCCAGAGAGTGGTGGCTGTGTGGAGGCCCAGTCTCTGGATTCATTTAAGAAAGAGTTGGATAGAGCTCTCAAGGATAGTGGAATCAAGGGTTATGGAGATAAGTCAGGAACAGGATACTGATTAAGAATGATCAGCCATGATCATATTGAATGGTGCTGCAGGCTCGAAGGGCAGAATGGCTTACCCCTGCACCTATTGTCTATATACTTTATTCATAAACTATCTCTGTATACATTTTCGCAAAAGTAGTTTGATTCTGTCCAGTTGCATGTTAAACACTACTGGCTTTAAAATAGTGACGTAAAAGGATAGATTGGATCTAGAAGTTAAAGTTCTGAATTGAAGGAAGGCCAATTTTCATAGTATTTGGCAAAATCTTTCAAAAATTGTTTGGGTGGGGTGGGGTAGATGTTTGCTAGTGAAGTGACGGCTTCAAAAGTGAGGTAACGAGAGTCCAGAGCCAGTATGATCCTGTTAGGATGAAGGGCAAGGCTGATAACTGTAGGGAATGTAGGATGACGAGAAAAATTGAGGTTTTTGTCACAAATAAGCAGGAGACATATTCCAGCTATAAACAGCAGAATTCGATTGTATCCCTAGAAGAGTATAAAGGCAGTATGAATATACTTAACAGGGAAATCAAGAGGGCAAACAGGGGACATGAGGTATCTTTGGAAAGTACGGTTCAGGAGAATCTAAAGGGTTTTGACAACTACATTAAGGACAAAGAGGTAACTAGGGCAAGAATATGACCCATTAAAGATTAACAAGGTTGCCTATGTGTGGAGCCACAGGAGATGGGGCAGATACTAAACAACAGCTTTGCTTCAGTTTTTACTGGAGAAGGGTATAGAAAATACAGAACACAGGGAATCAAATAGCAACATCTTTAAAAATGTCCATATTACAGAAGAGGCGGTACTGGACGTCTCAAAATGCATCAAGGTTGATAAATCCCCATGATCTGATCATGTGTACCCAGAACTCTGTGGGAAGTTAGTGAAGTGGTTGCAGGACTCCTTGCTGAACTATTTGTCTCATCAATAGCCACAGATGAGGTACCAGAACACAGAAGGTTGGATAACGTGATGCCACTATTTAAGAAAGGTGGGAAGGAAAAGCTAGGGAACTGTAAACCGGTGAGCTTGACATCAGTGGTGGGCAAGTTGTTGGAGGGATTCCTGAGGGACAGGATGTATATGTACTGGAAAGGCAACGCATATGAATAGTCAATATGGCTTTGTGCATGGGAAATCGTATCTCACTAACTTGCGTTTTTTGAAGAAGTAACAAAGGGGATTGATAAGGAATGATTGGTGGACGTGATCGATGTGGACTTCAATTCGACAAGGTTCCTCATGGTATACTGGTTAAAAATGTTAGATCACATGGAAATCTTGCAATCTGGATACAGAACTGGCTCGAAGGTAGAAGACAGACGGTGGTGATGGACGTTTGCTTTTCAGACTCGAGGCCTGTGACCAGCATTGTGCCACAAGTTCAGTGCTGGGTCCACTGCTATTTGTCAGTTATATAAATGCTTTGAATGTGATCATACAAGGCATGGTTAGTAACTTTGCAGACAACACCAGAATTGGACATCAGTGTAGTGGACAGTGAAGCAGGTTACCTCAGACTACAACAGGATCTTGATCAGATGGGCCAATGAGCCGAAGAGTGGCAGGTGGAGGTTAATTTGGAGAAATTCGAGGGGCTGCATTTTAGAAAGACAAATCAGGGCAGGACTTATACACGTAATGGTAAGGTCCTGCCAAATATTGTTGAACAAAGAGATCTTGGAGGGCAGGTTCATAGTTCCTTGATAGTGGAGTTGCAGGTAGACAGAATCGTGAAGAATCCATTTATTATGCTTGCCTTTATTGATGATTACCTTGAGGAGATGAGTTGGAGATCATATTAGATTAGATTAGATTAGATTGCAGCGTGGAAACAGGCCCTTCTGCCCAACAAGTCCACACCGACCCGCCGAAGCGCAACCCACCCATACCCCTACATTTACCCCTTACCTCACACTACGGGCAATTTTGCATGGCCAATTCACCTGACCTGCACATCTTTGGACTATGGGAGGAAACCGGAACACCCGGAGGAGAACATGGGGAGAACGTGGAAACTCCACATAGTCAGTCGCCTGAGGCGGGAATTGAACCCGGGTCTCAGGCAGCAGTGCTAACCACTGTGCCACCGTGCTGCCCATGGCAGCTGTGCAGGGCATTGTATAGGCTACTTTTGGAATACTGCGTGCAATTCTAGTCTCCCTGCTATAGGAAGAATGTGGTGAAACTTGAAAAATTTCAGAAAAGATTTACAAGGATGTTGCCAGGGCTAGAAGGTTTGAGGTATAGGGAGAGATTCTGAAATGGCAGAGGCTATTTTCCCAGGAGGCAGAGAGGTGATCTGATCGTGGCTTATAAAATTATGAGGAGCATGAATCGGCTAAGTAGAAAAGATCTTTTCTACAGGGAGATGGGAGTCCAAACCTCAAGGGTATAGATCTAATGCCAGAGGAGAAATATTTAAAATGGATACAAAGGGCAATATTTTCATGCAGAGGGTGATGCGTTTATGCAATGAGCTGCCACAGCATTTGCTACAGTTGGTACAAGTACATCATTTAAAAGGCATCTGGATGGGTAAAGGAATAGGAAGGGTTTAGAAGGACTAGATTAATTTAGGATATCTCGTTGACGCGGACAACTTGGAGTGGAGGATCCGTTTCAATGCTGGACAACTCTATGACTGCACAATAATTGAGACAGGCGAGATTTGAGAGGTTGGAGGAATGCACAGATCAGGGAATGGTTGGAAGGTTAAGAGGACTTTACAAACAAACAGAGGTAATTGGATATGAGAGTTAATCAAGTGATCGGGAGAATTGTAAGAGGTGGTAGAGATTTTGAAAATAAGTAGAGAAGTAAAGTCTGGAGGAGGTTATAGAGAAAAGGAGCTGGAAATGTGTTGCTGGAAAAGCGCAGGTCAGGCAGCATCCAGGGAACAGGAGAATCGACGTTTCGTTTCGGTTCATAAGCTCTTCTTCAGGAATGAGGAAAGTTTGTCCAGCAGGCTAAGATAAAAGGTAGGGAGGAGGGACTTGGGGGAGGGGCGTCGGAAATGTGATAGGTGGAAAGAGGTCAAGGTGAGGGTAATAGGTCAGACTAGGGTGGGGGCGGAGAGGTCGGGAAGAAGATCTCAGGTTAGGAAGGCGGTGCTGAATTTGACGGATTTGACTGAGACAGGGTGGGGGGAGGGGAAATGAGGAAACTGGTGAAATCCGAGTTCATGCCTTGTGGTTGGAGGGTTCCTAGCCGGAAGATGAGGCGTTCTTCCTCCAACCGTCGTTTTGTTGTGGTCTGACGATGGAGGAGTCCAAAGACCTGCATATCCTTGGTGGAGTGGGAGGGGGAATTGAAATGTTTAGCTACAGGGTGGTTGGGTTGGTTGGTCCGGGTGTCCCAGAGGTGTTCTCTGAAATGCTCCGCAAGTAGCCGGCCTGTCTCCCCAATATAGAGGAGGCCACATCGGGTGCAGAGGATGCAATAGATGATATGTGTGGAGGTGCAGGTGAATCTGAGGCGGATATGGAAGTTTCCTTTGGGGCCTTGGAGGGAGGTGAGGGGGGAGGTGTGGGCGCAAGTCTTGCACCTCCTGCGGTTGCAGTGGAAGGTGCCGGGAGTGGAGGTTGGGTTGGTGGGGGGTGTGGATCTGACGAGGGAGTCACGGAGGGAGTGGTCTTTACGGAATGCTGATAGGGGAGGGGAGGGAAATATATCCTTGGTGGTGGGGTCCGTTTGGAGGTAGCGGAAATGACGGCGGATGATGCGCTGTACATGGTGATTGGTGGGGTGGTAGGTGAGGACCAGTGGGGTTCTGTCCTGGTGGCGGTTGGAGGGGCGGGGTTCAAGGGCGGAGGAGCAGGAAGTGGAAGAGATGCGGTGGAGGGCATCGTCGACCACGTCGTGGGGGAAATTGCGGTCCTTGAAGAAGGAGGCCATCTGGGTTGTGCGTTTTTGGAACTGGTCCTCCTGGGAGCAGATGCGGCGGAGTCGAACGAATTGGGAGAATGGGATGGCGTTTTTACAGGGGGCAGGATGGGAGGAGGTGTAGTCCAGCTAGCTGTGGGAGTCGGTCGGTTTGTAGTAGATGTCCGTGTTGATTCGGTCCCTCCAAGGCCCCAAAGGAAAGACTTGCGCCCACACCTCCCCCCTCACCTCCCTCCAAGGCCCCAAAGGAACAACCCAGATGGCCTCCTTCTTCAAAGACCGCAATGTCCGCCCCGACGTGGTCGACGATGCCCTCCACCGCATCTCTTCCACTTCCCGCTCCTCCGCCCTTGAACCCCGCCCCTCCAACCGCCACCAGGACAGAACCCCACTGGTCCTCACCTACCACCCCACCAATCTCCATGTACAGCGCATCATCCGCCGTCATTTCAGCTACCTCCAAACGGACCCCACCACCAAGGATATATTTCCCTCCCCTCCCCTATCAGCATTCCGTAAAGACCACTCCCTCCGTGACTCCCTCATCAGATCCACACCCCCCACCAACCCAACCTCCACTCCCGGCACCTTCCACTGCAAACGCAGGAGGTGCAAGACTTGCGCCCACACCTCCCCCCTCACCTCCCTCCAAGGCCCCAAAGGAAACTTCCATATCCGCCTCAGATTCACCTGCACCTCCACACATATCATCTATTGCATCCTCTGCACCCGATATGGCCTCCTCTATATTGGGGAGACAGGCCGGCTACTTGCGGAGCGTTTCAGAGAACACCTCTGGGACACCCGGACCAACCAACCCAACCACCCTGTAGCTCAACATTTCAATTCCCCCTCCCACTCCACCAAGGATATGCAGGTCTTTGGACTCCTCCATCGTCAGACCACAACAAAACGACGGTTGGAGGAAGAACGCCTCATCTTCCGGCTAGGAACCCTCCAACCACAAGGGATGAACTCGGATTTCACCAGTTTCCTCATTTCCCCTCCCCCCACCCTGTCTCAGTCAAATCCATCAAATTCAGCACCGCCTTCCTAACCTGAGATCTTCTTCCCGACCTCTCCGCCCCCACCCCAGTCTGACCTATCACCCTCACCTTGACCTCTTTCCACCTATCACATTTCCGACGCCCCTCCCCCAAGTCCCTCCTCCCTACCTTTTATCTTAGCCTGCTGGACAAACTTTCCTCATTCCTGAAGAAGGCTTATGAACCGAAACGAAACGTCGATTCTCCTGTTCCCTGGATGCTGCCTGACCTGCTGCGCTTTTCCAGCAACACATTTCCAGCTCTGATCTCCAGCATCTGCAGACCTCACTTTCTCCTCTATAGAGATAAGGAGCCATATATGAACTGCAAGAGGCTACAGAAGTAAAGGGTTGAAGGGACTGAAGCGTTTACATGGATATAAGTAGGAGGGACTAGTATAGCTTACGGAGAATGTGTATGTTGTGGAGATGGGTGAACTTTATAGAGATTGTGAGGATTGGAGAGATTACATTAGGAAGGATACTTGCAGCTGTACGGCATATGGGGTTATGGAAGATTGCAGGAGCTTGAGGAGGTCACCAAGGTATGGAGATTTGCTGTGAAGGAGGAAGATTATACTGATAATGAGGGCTGTAAGGGAGTGAGGAAGTTGCAAAGGCTTTTTGGGTCTGGAAGACGCTCTACAAATAGGGGCAGCTCAATGTACTGGAGACTTTTTCAGACAAGAAACATTGTGGCAGTGCAGGGGAACACACGGACAGGGAGGGTTGTATTGGGAAGAGAGGTTCACAGAGATAGGACTGATTGTATGGACTGGAAAAAGCGATTCTGATACAGAATGTTTGAGAGACTGCAGATGCCTACAGGGAGAGTGTGTGTGTGTGTGTGTGTGTGTGTGTGTGTGGTTTACATGAACTTAAGACATTTGACAAGGCCCCACATGAAAAGCTGGTATCCCCAGGGGATCCAAAAGAAGTTGGCAAACTGGATTCAAACTTGGCGGAATGAGGGAGGAGTTAAAATGTTCGGTTACATTCCTCATTCAACACCTTCTCCATCACCAAACCCTAACCAGTCGATGCCGAGAGGAAGAACGCCTCATCATCCACCTTGGGACCCTCCAGTCAGACGGGATCAATGTGGATTTCACCAGTTTCCTCATTTCCCCTCCCCCCATCTTATTCCAGATTCAAACTTGCAACTCGTCTCCGCCCCTTGACCTGTCCTACCGGTTCATCTTCCTTTCATCCTATCCACTCCACCCTCTCTCCAACCTGTCACCTTCATCCCCAACTTCATCTACATATCGCATTCCTAGCTTCCTTCCCCACTCCCCACCTACACCCCTCCACCACCCCCCTCCCCACCCAGCCCCACACTCCTTCCATTTATCTCTCAGCATCCTTGGGCCACAAGTTGCATTCCTGATGAAGGATTTATGCTGAAACTTTGATCCTCCTGCTCCTCGGATGTTACCTGACCAGCTGTGCTTTTCCAACACCACACTCTCTGACTATCCACATACTGTGTCACAAAATCCTCTTGCTCACATTGGGCAAAAACTGACCCACCTAAACTACTCGAATTATCACATTTCCCGTCAATATTTGGAAAGTTAAAGCCCCCATAACAACAACTCTGTTACTTTCACTCCTCTCCAGAATAATCTTAGCAATCCTTTCCTCGACATCTCTGGAAATTTTCGGAGGCCTATAGAAAACATCCAACAGGGTGACCTCTCCTTTCCAGTTTCTAATCTCAGGCTACACTCCCTAAGTAGATGAGTTCTCACCAAATATTGCCACCTTAATACCGTCCTTGACTAACAATGCCATACCTCTCCCTCTTTTCAAGAGGATGTTACAGGGACATGGATAGTTTTAGGTGGCTGCAAGAGATTACAACTTTAGGAAGGCTAATAGTGACTGGAGAAAGTAGAGATAGGGAGCATTCTAGTTACAAAAAGCAGGTCAGAGACGGAGAATATTGTAGAGACTGAATGAGGTGACAGGCACGGGGAGGGTCAAAGTGGCTTCAGAAGGTCACCCGAACAATGAGTATAGTAGAGACTGAAGCAAATTACACAAGGAGGAAAAGCTTTACCGTTTGGAGAACCTGAAGCAGTTGGGGAGATTTGCAGTAACGGTAGGAGATTACAGAAATAGTGAATTGCTGAAGCATGGGAGGAAGGAGTGTTGCAAAGACTGGAGGAGGGTGTACTGATGGGGTGGTTTGTAGGAGATGGCAGAGACTGGAGGAGATGGGAAAGATAGTGACTACTGCAGTGACTGCAGTTTGCTGAGACAGGGCATGCTGTAGAGAGAGGAGCAAGTTACAGAGATAGGGTGGGTAGTAAGGACTGGAGGAGGTTACAGAGATAGGGACAGTAATAGAAGTTAGATAGATAAAACACAGCAACATAACACATGACATAAATACTGTGTTGAAGACAGAGAACAGCATAGTACAAAAAGATATCAGACTTAATTAGCAGCCTCTCGCGACAGATCTGCTTCCACCTCTGTTGAACTGAACTTCACGAAAACAGCATGTGAAGATCCCAGTCATCAATTGTAGCCCATGCTATCTTTGCAAAGCTCAGTAAAGGAATGGTGAAAGCAGGCCTCGTGAGAGGATAACAATGGAGCTTCTGTGCTCCCACTTCAGCGCTCAAGCTGTGTCATGTTTGTGGGCCTAGAGCTTTGAGCCCTCTAATTCACCTTTATCCAACACAAGTGATCTTACCTGCAGGATTTATTGAAGACTGTAGATCTCACTCTCCCTCATCTTTCTGGCTGGTTGATTGTCTTCAATGTGGTGATGGATGAGGCAGAATGTGGGAATTCTGCTGAGTTAAGAATTCCGAGTAGCTACAGGAGACACAGAAATAGAAAGATTCAGAAATTACGCTGATGAAATGAGTATTACCCGAATAGAATGATACCGAGTCTCACAGAGATGTAAAAAATCCCAGTCTCCATTCCTGGTCAATGTTACATAATCTTTTAGGCTCTCCTGTCTACAGTGGAGAATTCTGTCAGCCCAGAATCTTAGAGTAGCTGCAACAGAAAGTGGCAGACAGATGCAGCAGCTAGACACACACACACACAGTGAGGGATCACATGAAGAGATACTGAGCAATCCCAAAAGCATGCAAGAAGTTTCAGAATCAAACAATACTGTCAGAAGAAGTGGTTTTGATTCATGGGGCATTGGCACCAGTGCTCAAGAAAAGCGAGCTTCAGTATTGGATTCCACAAGATCAGTGCTGGGACCAGTGTCCTGGCTAGTCGTATGAATACGATTACGAATAGCCTTTTAACTGACAGAGATGAGGCAGGAACAGGGGTCGGGTGAGTCGATATTTTCAAAAACAATGAGAAAGGTTCAAACATAGGAATAACATGATAATGTGGATGAAGAAAGGAACAGTAAGGGACAAGTTTAACTGGTAATAAGATGTAAGTTATTGTTTCTCTATTTGAATGCGCAAAGTATCTGCAATAAGATGGATGGACAGGTGAACACAGAAGTGAATGACTTTGATCTAATCACCAGAGAGACTTGGTTAATGTGAACAAAATGTAGGACATTAATATTCAAGAGTACTCAGTTTTACAGAGGGACAGACAGAATGGAAATGGAGGAGGGAGGAACCTTTTAGTTCGGCATAACAAAAGCAAGACTGACAAATTATTTATCCCCAGGTTATGAAATACAGTCAGTAGGAAAGCAATTTGGAAGGACGATGTGCCAAGAATTGAAAATAGGTGAACACTTTTGACTTGGATATCAGCACTGCATCGTTAAGACACTGCATTAAACAGGAACCTACTGGGATTTGTAAAAAGACAAGGGAATAATTATGGGGGACTTCAGTTTGCATACAGTCCGGGTCAATCACATTGGCAAGAGTGATCTCAAAATGGAGTTTGTAGAATGGTTTTGTCAGTGTTTCTTGGAACAACAACAACATTGTTCACTAACTGGAGGTAGATCTGTTTCAGATCGAGTGTTGCATAATAAAGCAGAGTAAATGAGCAATGTCACAGTAAGAGTTCCTCCAGGAAATTAGGAATAAGATGGAATTCAAAGGGATGATGAAGTTTTAAAGTGAGCCCCATAAAGGATAAACAATAACCGAGAACAAGAAGCAGCGTGCCATGGTTTGAGTATGAAAATGAGCACTGGTGGAGATAAACAGGGGAAACAGGATTATGTCTGGCTGTAAATGAACAGAGGCAAACAGTGCCAAATATTCACCAAAAAGGGACATACTCTGGGCACTCTTACCATCTGTTCTCCTCGGTCTACAACAGAAACCCTAGCATTTTCCAGGTCTGAACAAGAGTTAGATCAGACTCAAGACATTAACTGTTTCTCCGCACAGCTTCCTGCAGCACACCCTGTGCGAACTACATTATCCATGCTGCCCGGGATCGTAGCGCCTGCGCAGTACGAGTTGGTAAACATGCCGGGCGGATACTAGGTCCGCGGGGCCAGGTGGGTGTTGTAGTTCTAACGAGTGTGCACGCGCACCGCGGCAGTTAGCGACCAACGACCAGGAACTCGCGTGAGAGCGCACGGGGTGCCCCGAGCGCAGGTCACGTGACGTGGCTGGCATTTGGGGAGTGCCCCTGTAAATCAGGGTGGGGGGCGGGGTTGGCAGTCTTATGCATCACCTTCAATCAACATCCTTTCTCCAAACCTGACAGGCAGGAGGCTGGAAGAACACAGCAAGCCAGGTAGCGTCAGGAGGTGGAATAATCGACGTCTCAGGTGTCCCCCTTCTTAAAGATTGGGAGGAGATGTTGGGAAGCTGCATATAAAGGAGGTGGTTGGGGCAGGGTAGTGAGGTGGGGATAGGTGAAGTACCGTAGTTGGTTGGACAATGGGAGGAATGAATCCAATTGGAGGTAGAGAGCAGTGGAAGTGATAGGGAGTGACTGGGAAGGGAGTCAGGGAATGGGATGGGAGGTTATTAGAAATTGGAGACCCCAAAGTTGAGTCCTTTGGACTGTAGGG
Organism: Chiloscyllium plagiosum; assembly: GCF_037043375.1. Lineage (NCBI taxonomy): Eukaryota > Metazoa > Chordata > Chondrichthyes > Orectolobiformes > Hemiscylliidae > Chiloscyllium > Chiloscyllium plagiosum. The sequence continues at coordinate 16,742,802 of NW_028270184.1, read as the reverse complement.
TGCCCAGAGAGAAGATAACGTGTTGTTCCTCCAATTTGTGTAGTGGTTGGTTTTGGCAATGGGGATGCCAAGGATGATCATGTCAGAAAGGGAGTGCTTGGGGTAATCTAAGTGGGTGGCCACTGCAGACCCCCAGCCCCAGCCGCCCGCCCCCGCCCCGGATTCTCAGCAAACTGTTTTCTAAGTTTACGTTTAGTCTCCTGTTGTAGAAAAGACTAGATTGGGTGCACCAGATGCAGTAAACTAGGTTGGAAGGGAGGCAGGTGAACCTCTGTCTCACCTGCAAGGATTGTTTGGGGCCTTGAATGGAACTGTGTAAGGTGACGTGCCAGCAGGTTTGGCATCTTTTCCGGTTGCAGGGGTAGGTACCTGGGGGTTCAGGAGGGGGGTCGGTGGGGAGAGTGGTGCAAACCAAGGACTGTCAAAGGGAACGGTCCTTGCGGAAGGCAGAGAGGGGTGGGGAGGGGAAGATGTTCTTGGTGGTCTGGTCTAGTTGGAGTTGGTGAAGTGTTTAAGGATGATGCATTGGATCTGGAGACACGTGGGTTGGGAGGTGAGGACAAAGGGGACTCTCTAAAATGCAAAATTGGCCGGTCTAGTAAGGATTGATTAGGGATAGTCATCATGGCTTTGTGTGTGGGAAATCATGTATCATGAACTTGATAGAGTTTTCTGAAGAAGTAACAAAGAGGGCAGAGTGGTGGATGTGATTTATATGGACTTCAGTTAGGTGTTCAACACGATTACTCATGAGAGACTGGTTAGCAAGATCAAATCACATGGAATACAGAGAGAACTAGCCATTTGGATACAGATCTGGCTCGATCGTAGAAAACATAGGGTGGTGGTCAAGGTTTACTTTTCAGACATCTGTGACCAGTGGTGTGCTGTGTCCACTACTTTTCATCATTGTATAAATGATTCGGATGTGAACGTAGGAGGTATAGTTAGTAAGTTTGCAGATGACACCAAAATTGGAGCTGTAGTGGACACCGGAGAAGGTTACCTTACTTTGCAGTGGGATCTTGATCAGATGGGCCAATGGGCTGCCAAGTCACAGATGAAGTTTAATTAAGATAAATGTGAGGTGCTGCATTTTGGAAAAGCAAATCAGATCAGTACTTTGGTAAGGTCATAGGGAGTGTTGCTGGACAAAGAGACCTTGGAGTGCAGGTTCATAGCTCCTTGAAAGTGGAGTCGCAGGTAGATATGATAGTGAAGAAGGCGTTTGGTATGCTTTCCTTTATTAGTCAGAGCATTGAGTACAGGAATTGGGAGGTCATGGTGTGGCTCTACAGGGCATTCATTAGGCCACTGTTGCAATATTGCATGCAATTCCGGTCTCCTTCCTATCGGAAAGATGTTGTGAAACTTGAAAGGGTTCAGAAAAGATTTACAAGGATGTTGACAGGGTTGGAGGATTTGAGCCATAGGGAAAGGCTGAACAGGCTGGGGCTGTTTTCCCTGGAGCGTCAGAGGCTGAGGGATGACCTTCTAGAAGTTTACAAAATTATGAGGGGCATGGATAGGATAAATCGGCAAAGTCTTTTCCCTGGGGTCGGGGAGTCCAGAACTAGAGGGCATAGGTTTAGGGTGAGAGGGGAAAGATATAAAAGAAACCTAAGGGGCAACTTTTTCATGCAGAGGGTAGTACGTGTATGGAATGAGCTGCCGTAAGAAGTGGTGGAGGCTGGTACAATTGCAACATTTAAGAGGCATTTGGATGGGTATATGAATAGGAAGAGTTTGGAGGCTTATGGGCCAGGTGCTGTCAGGTGGGACTAGATTGGGTTGGGATATCTGGTCAGCATGGACGGGTTGGACCTAAGGGTGTGCTTCCATGCTGTACATCTTTATGACCCTATGACTTATTCATTTAATGGTAATGTTCTAGGGAGGTTTATAATTCCTTGAAAGTAGAGTTGCAGATAGATAAGATAGTGAAGAAGGCATTGGTATACTTTCCTTTATTGGTCAGAGCATTAAGTATAGGCATTGGAGTCGTGTTGCGGCCGTATGGGCCATTGGTTCGGCCACTTTTGAAACATTGCATGCAATTCTGGTCTCCTTCTTATCAGAAGGATGTCGTGAAACTTGAAAGGATTCAAACTCTCTGGAGAGCCTAAATAGGCTGTGGCTGTTTTCCCTGGAGTGTCAGAGGCTGAGGAGTAACCTTTATACATGTTTATGAAATCCTGAGGGGCATGGATAGGATAAACAGACAAGATCTTTTCCCTGGGGCGACCGAGTCCAGAACTAGACAGCATAGTTTAGGATGAGAGGGTAAAGATGTATAAGGGGCCTAAGGGGCAAATTTTTCATGCCAAGAGTGATGCATGCATGGAATGAACTGCCAGAGGAAGTGGTGGAGGCTGGTACAACTACAGCTTTCAAAAGGCAGCTGGATGGGTATATGAAGAGGAAGGGTTTAGAGGAATCTGGGCCAAGTGCTGGCAAATGGGACTAGATGAGGTTAGGATATCTCATCGGCATGGACAAGTTGGTCTGAAGGGTCTGTTTCTGTGCTATACATCTCTCTGACTCTATATGCATGCATTTGGAAATACAGGGTCTGATTAGGAGCAGTCAGCATAGCTTTGTGCATGGGAGATCATGCCTCACCAAGTTGTTAGAATTCTTTGATGAAGTCACAAGGAAGGTTGATGAGTGTATGGCAGTAGACATATTTTATGTGGATTTCAGTAAGGCCTTTGATAAAGTTCCACATGGGAAGGCTGCTCTGGAAGGTTAGCTCACATGAAATTCAGGGCAAGCTGGCAAATTAGATACAAAGCTGGCTTGATGGTAGGAATGCAGCGGCTAATAGTGGAAGGATGCTTGTCGAACCGGAGGCCTGTGACTAGTGGAGTGCCTGAGGAGTCGGTACTGGGCTCATTGGTGTTTGTTACCTATATCATTGATTTAAATAAGAATGTACGAGGCATGATTAGTAAGTTTGCTGATGGCATTAAAATAGATGGCATCGTGGATCGAGAGGCAGGTTACCAGAAATTGCAGCAGGACCTTGATCAGCTGGGGAAGTAGGCCGGGAAATGGCAAATGGGCGAGGACAGTGTGGAGAGAGAGAGAGAACCTGGGAAAGAGTGCATCTGGGAAAATTACCAAACAGTGAAATTCACAACTAATCTTGGAGGAACTGTTGGGCGAAGTTCACAGCACAGAATCAGATAAGTTAATTGTTGTTTTAAGTCTGTCCAAGAGAAAGGCTACAGTAATCAGTATAGTGGATTCTTTCTTGGTTGTTTGTTTTTGGAGATAAGTGTCTTGATTAAACTTAAAATATAAGCCATAGCTATTAATTTAACCTGGGGCAGTGTTTGTTGAGGAATAAGACAGTGTTATTTTCTGGGTCTATATATTGTGAAGGAGCAAAAATGGCCTTTGAAGTGATATGTACTTATTGTCAGATGTGGGAGTCTAAAGAGCATTTAAGGGTTACTGCAGATTATATCTGCCATAAATGCTGTTGGATGCGAATCTTATCAGATCGAGTAGATCGGTTGGAGAGACAGATAGAAGCGATGAGGAATTTGCAACAGCAACAGTATGTGATGGATGGCAGTTATAGGAAGGTGGGGAAGTCTCAGATACAGTCACATAGATGGGTTAACTCCAGGAAGGGTAAGAGAGGTAGGCAGCTACTGCAGGAACCTTTTGTGGATATACCCATTGCAAACAGGTATGCTGTTTTGGAAAATGTAGGAGGTGATGGATTCTCAGGGGAACATAGCACAAACAGCCACGTTTCTGATATTGAGACTGGCTCTAATGCAATGAGGGGTACGTCGGCTTCCAAGATATCAGTTGTGTTAGGGGATTCTGTAGTCAGAGGTACAGACAGACGTTTCTGTGGCCAGCAGAGAAAAAGCAGAATGGTGTGATGTTTCCCTGGTGCCAGGATCATGGATGTCTCAGAGAGGGTGCAGGATGCTCTCACTGGGGAGAGGGGCCAGTGAAATTGGAACAAATTACATTGGAAGGGAAAAGATTGAGATTCTGAAGGGAGATTACAGAGAGTTAGGCAGAAATTTAAAAAGGAGGTCCTCTCGGGTAGTAATATCTGGATTACTCCCAGTGCTACGAGCTAGTGAGGGCAGGAATAGGAGGATAGGGCAGATGAATGGATGGCTGAGGAGCTGGTGTATGGGAGAAGGATTCACACTTTTGGATCATTTTAATCTCTTCTGGGGTAGAAGTGACCTGTACAAGAAGGATGGATTGCACCTAAATTGGAAGGGGACTAATATACTGGCAGGGAAATTTACGAGAACTGCTTGGGACGATTTTAAACTAGTAAGATGGGGTGGGGGCTGGGACCCAGGGAGATAGTGAGGAAAGAGATCGATCTGAGACGGGTACAGCTGAGAACAGAATTGAGTCAAACAGTCAGGGCAGGCAGGGACAAGATAGGACTAAAAAATTAAACTTCATTTATTTCAATGCAAGGGGCCAAACAGGGAAGGCAGATGAACTCCAGACATGGTGAGGAACATGGGACTGGGATATCATAGCAATTACGGAAACATGGCTCAGGGATGGGCAGGACTGGCAGCTTAATGTTCCAGGATACAAATGCTACAGGAAGGATAGAAAGGGAGGCAAGAGAGGATGGGGAGTAGCATTTTTGATAAGGGATAGCATTACAGCTGTGCTGACGGAGGATATTCCCGGAAATACATCCTGGCAAGTTATTTGGGTGGAACTGAGAAATAAGAAAGGGATGATCACCTTATTGGGATTGTATTATAGACCCCCCAATAGTCAGAGGGAAATTGAGAAACAAACTTGTAAGGAATCTCAGCTATCTGTAAGAATAATAGGGTAGTTATGATAGGGGATTTTAACTTTCCAAACATTGACTGGGGCTGCCATAGTGTTAAAGGTTTAGATGGAGAGGAATTTCTAAAGTGTGTACAAGAAAATGTTTTGATTCAGTATGTGGATGTACCTACTAGAGAAGGTGCAAAACCTGACCTACGCTTGGAAAATAAGGCAGGGCAGGTGACTGAGGTGTCAGTGGGGGAGCACTTTGGGGCCAGCAACCATAATTCTATTGGTTTTAAAATAGTGATGGAAAAGGATAGACCAGATCTAAAAGTTGAAGTTCTAATTGGAGAAAGGCCAATTTTGACGGTATTAGGCAAGAACTTTCGAAAGCTGATTGGAGGCAGATGTTCGCGGATAAAGGGTTGGCTGGAAAATGGGAAGCCTTCAGAAATGAGATAACGAGAATCCAGAGAAAGTATATTCCTGTCAGGGTGAAAGGGAAGGCTGGTAGGTATAGGGAATGCTGGATGACTAAAGAAATTCTGAGTTTAGTTCAGAAAAAGAAGGGAGCATAAATCAGGGTATAGACAGGAGAGATCGAGTGAATCCTTAGAGTATAAAGAAAGTAGGAGTAGACTTAAGAGGGAAATAAGGAGGGCAAAACGGGGACATGAGATAGCTTTGGCAAATAGAATTAAGGAGAATCCAAAGGGTATTTACAAAAATATGTTAAGGACAAAAGGGTAACTAGGGAGAGAATAGGGCCCCTCAAAATAGGGCCTTTGTGTGGAGCCACAGAAAATGGGGGAGATACTAAGTGAATATTTTGCATCAGTATTTACTGTGGAAAAGGATATGGAAGATATAGGCTGTAGGGAAATAGATGGTAACATCTTGCAAAATGTCCAGATTACAGAGGAGGAAGTGCAGGATGTCTTGAAACGGTTAAAGTTGGATAAATCCCCAGGACCTGATCAGGTGTACCCTAGAACTTTGTGGGAAGCTAGAGAAGTGATTGCTGGGCCTCTTGCTGAGATATTTGTATCATCGATAGTCACAGGTGAGTTGCTGAAAGACTGGAGGTTGGCAAACGTGGTGCCACTGTTTAAGAAGGGCGGTAAGGACAAGCCAGGGAGCTATAGACCAGTGAGCCTGACCTCGATGGTGGGCAAGTCGTTGGAGGGTATCCTAGGGACAGGATGTACATGTATTTGGAAAGGCAAGGACTGATTCGGGATAGTCAACATGGCTTTGTGCATGGGAAATCATGTCTCACAATGTTGATTGAGGTTTTTGAAGAAGTACCAAAGAAGATTGATGAAGGCAAAGCAGTAGATGTGACCTATATGGACGTCAGTAAGGCATTTGACAAGGTTCCCCATGGGAGACTGACTAGCAAGGTTAGATCTCATGGAATACAGGGAGAACCAGCCATTTGGATACATAACTGTCTCAAAGGTAGAAGACAGAGGGTGGTGGTGGAGGGTTGTTTTTCAGACTGGAGGCCTGTGACCAATGGAGTGCCACAAGGATCAGTGCTGCGCCCTCTACTTTTTGTCATTTACATAAATGATTTGGATGCGAGCATCAGAGGTACAGTTAGTAAGTTTGCAGATGACACCAAAATTGGAGGTGTAGTGGACAGCGAAGAGGGTTACCTCAGATTACAACAGGATCCGGACCAGATGGGCCAATGGGCTGAGAAGTGACAGATGGAGTTTAGTTCAGATAAATGCGAGGTGCTGTATTTTGGGAAAACAAATCTTACCAGGACTTATACGCTTAATGGTAAGGTGTAGGGAGTGATGCTGAACAAAGAGACCTTGGAGTGCAGGTTCATAGCTCCTTGAAAGTGGAGTCACAGGTGGATAGGATAGTGAAGAAGGCGTTTGGTATGCTTTCCTTTATTGGTCAGAGTATTGAGTACAGGAGTTAGGAGGTCAGATTGCAGCTGTACAGGACATTGGTTAGGCCACTGTTGGAATATTGCATGCAATTCTGGTCTCCTTCCTATTACAAAGATGTTGTGAAACTTGAAAGGGTTCAGTAAAGACCTCCAAGGATGTTGCCAGGGTTGGAGGATTTGAGCTACAGGGAGAGGCTGAATAGGCTGGGGCTGTTTTCCCTGGAGCGTCAGAGGCTGAGGGATGACCTTATAGAGGTTTACAAAATTATGAGGGGCATGGATAGGATATATAGACAAAGTCTTTTCCATGGGGTCAGGGAGTCCAGAACTAGAGGACATAGGTTTAGGGTGAGAGGGGAAAGATATAAAAGAGACCTAAGGGGCAACGTTTTCATGCAGAGGGTGGTACGTGTATGGCATGAGCTGCCAGAGGATGTGGTGGCGGCTGGTACAATTGCAACATTTTAATAGGCATTTGGATGCGTATATGAATAGGAAGGATTTGGAGGGTATGGGCCAGGTGCTGGCAGGTGGGACTAGTTTGGGTTTGGATATCTGGTCGGCATGGACGGGTTGGACTGAAGAGTCTGTTTCCATGCTGTACATCTCTATGACTCTGTGACTAAATGGAGTTTAATATAGATAAATGTGAGGTCTTGCATTTTGGAAAGTCAAATCAAGGAAGGAATTTCATGATGAATGGTAGAGCCTTAAGGAGTGTCGTGGAATACAGGGACCTTGGAGTGCAAGTGCATGGTTCTTTAAAAGTGGAGTCATATGTCGACAGGGCAGTGAAGAAGTATTTTGGAACGTTGACCTTCATCAGTCGGGGAATTTTGTCTATATGTTGGAAAGTTATATTGCAGAGCAAATGATACAGTAAATGGAAAATCCCTGGGGAAAATTGATGTACAGAGGGATCTGGGTTTTCAGGTCCATTGTACCCTGGAGGTGGCAACGCTGGTCTCTTGAGTGGTTAAGAAGGCATATGACATGCTTTCCTTCTTCTGATGGGGTATTGACCTCAAGAGTTGCCAGGTCATATTGCGGTTGTATAGGACTTTGGTTTGGCCACATTTTGGAATACTGTGTGCAGTTCTGATCACCATATTAGCAAAAGAATGTGGATGCTTTGGAGTGGGTGCAGCGGAGGTTCATCAGGATGTTGCCTGTAATGGAGGGCGCTAGCCATGAATAGAGGTGAGTAGATCAGGATCGTTTCATTGGAAAGACTGAGGTTGAGTGGCATAGACAGGATGGATCGCAAGAAACTTTTGCCCAGTATGGGCGTCTCAATAACTAGGGGTCACGAGTTCAAGGTGAGAGGGGAAAAGTTTAAGGGAGATATGCATAGAAAATTCTTAATGCAGGGGGTGTTGAGTCCTGCAATGCGTTGCTAGTTGAGGTGGTAGAAGTGGGCACGATAGTGTCATTTAAGGTGCATCTAGACAGCTACATGAATGGGCAGCGATCCTTAATCAGGAGGGAAGCCATATCCAAGAAAGTGGCTTCCACAATCCCTCTCTTTTTTTCACAATCAAAGAAGGAGGTCAGGAGCTTCAGCAAAAGGGCAAATGTACCCAGGGCCAGGGGGATTTTTCAGAGGGGGAGACTCAGAGTCGGTCAGATAAGTTGTCAGAATCTGAAGTGTCAGCAATGATCAGGTCCAGGATCAGGGACTCAGCGCCAGGGAAGGGTCTCACTGCCAAAGGGATTTTAACCTGCTGTGCAGGTAATGGGATGGAGGGTAGCAGCTGTCATGCTGAATAAAACTAACAAGGACCACAAGAAATACAAAACAACAAGGACGTTAAGCCCTTGTTGAATGGCATTGCCTCAGGACCCGAAGCACGAGCCCACCCAACTTCACAAGACCCACCAGGAGCCAGGTTCCCTCTGAGACGGTGCTTTCTTGCATCGAGTTCTGTTCATTCACTTGAGTCTTTCTTTGATTCTGACCACTGTGCACGTGGCTAGTAGAACAAGATACGGGCCTTCCCACCCAGGCTCCAATTCTCCTTGGTCCCAATTCTTAGCCTTGGTTGGGTACAGCAAAGCCGAGCTATTTTACGGAGTCTGGATGGGTGGGATTTGATTGGTTTGACAGGATTATAAACCCGTTGCTCCCTTTCACTTTAGTTTTATTGCTCAGAGTCATGACAGTCCAAAACGTTTTCGTGGCTAGCTGCTACTGAAGTGTCAGAACAAAGAAGAGAAATGCAATATCCCAGAGATGGAGAGTAGATGCAAGTCTATAGTTTTCCATTTCTGGCAGTTTCATATTGCTCTGGTTGCTCTCTGTTATGGAGTTCATGGATTATAATGTTACAGGTAAAAATATTGAGAACTACAATGCTTCTGAACATATATTTCAACGAGTTAGGTATATGCTGATGAATTTAACTTGCTGCTCAAGCACATTTATTTATGTGGTAACCCAGTCCAGGGTTAGATAACAGCTGAAGAACATGATGATATAACCAGTTTTGTTAACCATTCAATTAAAGTGAACGATGGAGAACAGCCAAAGATCTATCTCAAAAACACAAGTGTTTATTTTCATGTTAAATTCCAAATGTCTATTAAATTAGTAATACTGGTAATTATTTGGATTTCATAATACCAGCAGTGTGCATGAAGTCTGGGTCAGAGAGACAGCAAGGCTCTCGACTCTCTTCATCATATGACGGAACTAGTAACTTAAGTTCTCTGTTTGCTTTATTACAGTGGTGCAATTTCCAGTTTCTTAAAGCTGCTCAGAAAGTCATACGCGTTCATAATAAAGCTAGAACAGTGCACAACATTGACCTTGTGTGAATCCAATTACTTTTTAAAAAAATTCAGTGTAACATGTTTTATAAAAGATGTTTTACCTGATGTTTTGAGTAGTTATATCTGCACAGATTCCGTTCAGTCAGCTGAAGTACATTGTTGAACAAATAAGTATCTCGTGAACAATATCCACAGCTAGATTTAGTTCTAAATCTGCATTTAAATGAATTCTAAAAATGAATTAAAACATTTCTTTCAAAATTAACCTGTTTGGATGTGCCCAGAAAAGGAAACATATCCTCACACCGACACCAATTATATTCCTTTCTGTTTCGGCATCAAGGTTCACAAGAGAAATAGAGGTAAGGATCGAAAGCAATAGACAGTGTAGAATAAGACATGAGTCCCATGTACTAGTATTTCAGTTCAGCCTGTATGTAAGCTCTTGACACTGAATCAGACTAGAAGGTGTGCAACTAAATGTTGATGCTGAACATTAGAGTGATGCCACCTGGGAGACGTTGTAATATGGTGTTTGCTGGATGTTTTGGGGGTGATGGGGAAATGAGAGATGGGGTGGAGCATTGTATAATCAGCAATCAGATAGTCACACATAACACCTACTTGAATTTAATTCCGTTTATTTAACAAACTTGGCATTCCATTTAATTCCGTTTATTTAACAAACTTGGCATTCCATCCTTTTGGAAAGTGGAGACCTTCCTGTGAATATGTTTGTGGATCTGCAACAGGTGGGGAAGATAATGGCTGAGTGGTATTATTGCTTAGACTGATAATCCAGAGATCCAAGTAATGTCCTGGGAATCCAGGTTTGAATCCTGCCATGGCAGATCGTGTAATTTTAACTCTATAAAATCTGGAAGTAAGAGTCTATGACTACTGTGAATCCATTGCTGATTGTCAAAGAAAAAACCCATCTAGTTCACTAACATCCTTCAGGGAAGGAATCTGCCACCCTACATGTGACTCCAGACAGACAGCAATATGGTTGATTCTTAACTGCCCTCTGGACAATTAGGGAGGACAACAAATGTTGGCTTGTCCAACGATGCCTCATCCCATGAGTGAAACAAGGAAAAATGTTGAAATTCAATGAATCAATCATATCAGTCACCACTGATTTCCAGAAGTTTATGCGGGATGGGCACAAAGCATGTTATAAACGGACCATCGTAGGCACGAATACAGGAGTAGTCAATTCATGATTACTGAAAGCTATCCAACGTGGCTACTGGCATCTTTCTGAAGCACAAGACTTTGGGCTTATTAGCTCAAAAATGTGTTGCTTGAAAAGCGCAGCAGGTCTGGCAGCATCAAAGGAGCAGGAGAATCGACATTTCGGGCATAAGCCCTTCTTCAGGACCTTTGGGCTTGTTACACTTGATTTGAGTGTTGTCGCCTTTTTGCACCCGCGACTGTTGAAAATCCTGACAGAGAAATCTCTTTTGTATATTTCACAGTGCCCGTGTTAATTTCAGTTTGAAACTCTACAACTCCGAAAAATGTAAGCTGCTGAGCGGAATGCTGATTGTTAGCTAGACTATGATCATTTCACTAGCTTACCTCTCTTAAAATGGGAGACCCTTGCAAAAAATATCTCTCTCCGAGTAAGTAGGGGCCATTTGGCGAATTGGGGCTGGCCTGGTTTTACCCTGGATAGGCTCTCGCCTCCATGTAAAGCATTGCATAATTTTGCTGAAAATTTCACAACACCAGGTTCTAGCCCAACAAATTTATTTGGAAGCACTAGCTTTTGGAGCATTGCTCCTTCATCAGGTGGTTGATGAAGAAGCAGCACCCCAAACACTAGTGTTTCCAAATACGTTGGACTATACCCTAGTGTTGTGTGATTCTTAACTTTGTCTACCCCAATCCAAAACCAACGCCTCCAAGTCACAATTTTGCTGGGTAGCCTTCATCATATTGCTGACAGTAAAACTGTATCTCCACTAATTTAGTGTGGTGACTGTGCATGTGTTTGTACAGTTGAAAACATGAAACAAACATTCATGAAACGAAGAAATTAATTTTATGATTGGAATATTGGTATAATAACGTCATCAGTGGTCTGCGGCCGAGCGTACTTAGCTTTTATACTAAACATGTCAGTATAATTTTACTTCATCAATATCATCTCTTTTGACAATGCAGGAATTAAATTTGTTTTTGTGACGACAGTCTCTCAGGCTGCGTGAATGTAGTCTGTGAAGTGGTAGTCCGCAGGGATGTCCCTTTCCCTTTTAATTTTTGAGACACATTAAGATATTGAAATGGATTATATTAACATGCATTGCAACATTTATCTAATACCTTATCTGGTGTTATTTTTACAAAGTGGCTACGAGAGATTTTCTAACTAATGCAACAATTTGAAACTAATAGTACGCTTAACATAATTAAACACCTAAATACAGACTGGTAAGATAGGGACCCTCTCATAGAGACATAAGGACTCTAATCCTATAGCACGGAGACAGGCGCTTTGGCTCAAACTATTCTGTGCTGAACTAAATGTCCATCAACACTAACCCCATTTTCATGAATTTGACCTGTCATTCTAAGCCTTTCCTATCCATGTATTTGTCCAAATGCCTTTTAAATGTTGTTAGTGTAACTACCTCAACCACTTCTGCTGGCAGCTTACTCCATATATGTACTACCTTCTGTGTAAAAAGGTAGCCCCTTAGGACTCATTTTATTCTTACCCCTCTAAATTATGAACTGATGACCTATAGTCTTTGATTCTCCAATCCTGGGGAAAAGACTGAGTGCATTCAACCTATCCATACCTATCATGATCTTAAGGAAATGTATAAGTTTTCCCCTTTATCATAATGTTTCTTCAACTTACAATGTCTTCTTTTACAAACAAAGCTTCTTTTACATCACAAAAGCTGTCAACATGAAGAAGTATCTAATGATGATATATTCTTCCAAAAGGTGTCATCCACTCAAGTAAAATTACAGAAGCTTGAATTGACAAAGAAAATCAACGTCAACTACAACCGACACATGCTCTTCAACCTTCGCTATTTCCCGGACTATTGATGCCCTTCGAATTGGCACAGATAACCCAACTGCGAGATGGCAAATGATAAAGATTATCCAGTTCAACACTGAGCTGTCTGGAAATATTTCTTGTGACTTTATCTGTTGTATGTGTGACTCTCGACACCTGGTATCATTGTGTGTTCTTAATGTATCTGAAACATATAATGTTAGACTTTCCAATGACCATTGTTCCCCGTGAAAGAATAAAAATTGGATACGCACGCAGCAACTAACACATCCCCACTAATAAATGCACCAACTCCACAACAGACATGACTGCAAAATTTATCTCATTTGGATGTTGTCCAACGGCAGAAAATAGGAAAGAGTGTTTCCTCCAATAAATGGATCCAGAGATTGTTGGTTGTTCAGCGAAAATGGCCACAAAAGCAGCGACATTCCAGTTGGAGAGAATGAAAGAGAAGGGAATATCTTGGGGGGAAAAAAAACATGATTAAGCGTTGAGCTTAAAGGACTATGAAGAAGGCAGCAAAGAATTCAAGCAGGGAATTAAAAGAGCAAGAAGGAACCTTGAAATGACCTTGGCAAGTAACATTAAAGAGAACACTAAGGCATTATGTGTGTGTTTTTTATTTATACACATACCTCAGAGTAAATTGACTAATGAGGCGTTCCTGAAGGAATAGAATAGAATTGGAAGCTATCTGCACCAGGATCAAAATTCGCTACCCACCAGTATTCACAGGTTCAGGTTCTAACCTGGGCAAGGCGAATTTTGATGGAACTGCATAGGAGCTTGCAAGGATTGATTGGAGTAGTTTGTTTACAGGCAAATGAACTTCTGACAAATGGGAGGTCTTTTTGGTGGGATAGCTAGAGTTCAAGATCTATATATTCCTGTGCGGGTGAAGGGTAAGATTGGCAGGAATAAGGAACCCTGTATGACAAGAGATATTGAGACTTTGACCAGGAAAAGAAGGAGCCATGGATGAGGAACGGGCAGCTGGGATCAAAGAAATCTCTGGCAGTATATCGGGGATACAGGAGTTTACTGAAGAAGGAAATCAGGAAGGTGAAAATGGGGCACGGGATAGGCTTCTCTGAGAATCCAAAGTGGTAAGTTGGCATGTATGTGTAGAACCGCAGGAGATGGGTGAAGTCCTCAGTGAATATTGCAGTTATACAGGTCGTTGGTGAGGCTGCACTTGGAGATTTGTGTTAAGTTTTGATCATCTTGCTCTAGGAAGGATGTTATTAAACTGGAAAGAATGCAGAAGAAATTTACATGAGTGTTGCCAGGGCTGAATCGTATGAGTTATAGGGAGAGGGTCGACTAGCTAAGACCTTTTCTTCTTTAGAGTCTGGGAGACTGAGGGGGGATCTTATAAAAAAATGTGTAAGACCATGAAGGGCATCGATAGGATGAATGCACTCTCATTTTCTCAGAGTTGGGGAATCACGAACTAGAGGGCATCAGTTTAAGTTTAGAGGGGTAAGTGTAAAAGGATACCTGAGGGGCAACTTTCTTATACAGAGGCTGTAACACATATGGAATCAGTTGCTAGTGGAAGTGTTTAAGGCAGGTATATAAACAGCAGTTAAACCAAATTTCGACAAATATATGAACAAGAAAGATTTAGAAGGATATGGCCAAGTGCGTGGAAATGGAGTTAGCGTAGGTGGACATTTTGGTCAGCATGGAATAGTTTGGGCCAAAGGGCCTGTCTCCATTCTGTAGGACTCTGTGATTCAATGATTATATGACTCGAACAGAAAACCAATTTGAAAGGCTTGTTGCAGCAATATGAGGACATGTGTAGTAAAAGATTGGTGAGGACTAAAAGAATTGTATTTGAGGTTGATGTAAGGAATGTTGTTTGGAGAAAGCAACATCCCTACAGGCTTAATCCTCTCAAAGCAGCACAGGTATAGAAAGAATTGGAAGCAACGCTTCAAGAAGACATCATCCAACCAATCCAAATGAGCGGTATTCACGGGTCATGTTGGTTCTGAAGCCTGATGATACTCAAAGATTCTGTGTGGATTATCGGAAGGTCAATGCCAGAACTAAATCAGACTCATAGCCAATTTCACAACTGGAGGACTGTGTAGTAAATGTAAGGTACGCCACTTACTTCACAATGTTGGATTTACTGCGTGGTTACTGGCAGGTTACTGGCAAATAACTCCGTCTGAGAGCATGAAAGAAGATTCTGCATTTGTAACCCGAAATGGGCGATATCAATTTAAAGTGGAATGAAGATCGAACCTGCCACATTCCAAACACAGATGAATAGAGTTGTTTGACAAATTTTACTAACTATTTGAGCCGTCTACTTAGTGATCTTTAGTCATTCATAGAATTATCACATGCTGCATTTGGCGGAGCACTTTGAAAGACCTCGGGGAGACAAATCTGGTTATATCTGGAGCATAAATGGAATTCACGAAGGCAGAGGTGATATTGTTGGATGACACCATTGGACATAGAAAAATGACCCTGAGGAACATGAAGATGATGGACATCGAGGAATTTTCAAGAGCATCCTCAAAGCAAGAGGTTGTTCACTTTTTGGAACTGAGTGGATTCTATCAGAAATTTGTACTAAGCTTTAGGAGAGTGGCGGCGCCCTTGATGAATTTTCAAAAGAAGAGCACGAAATTTCAATGGCCAGAATAATTACAGGAGACATTTGAGAATCTAAAAGCCATGTTAACCGCAACACCAGCTTGAGCCACATCAAATGTCTTCAAACCTTTTAAAGTTGCTATCGACCCTAACGATGTAGGGCTTGGAGCTTTAGACGCAGGAGAGTGATAGCGAAATTAAAAGCACAATTTGTTATTTTTTTTAAAGAAACTCAATATCAACCAGAGAAAATTTCAATCCACCAGAAAAAAATTATGAAGTTTAATAGTAGCCTTACAATGCCTTAATGTTTATGTTATGAACAATGCATCAGAGACAGTTTTGTACATGGACCACAACACACTTTTTTGGAAAGATTTAAAATCAGATATATGACATTATTTCATTGGAGTCGTATGTTATGGGTTTTCAAATTCCAGGTTGTCCCGTTGTGGGTCCTGAAAACGTTATCGGAGATGTGTTATCAGAGGTTTAACGGAAAATGTATAGAAAAGGTGCAACTGGTACGGTCCAATGTAACCAATATGTATGCAAAATTACTTTGTAATGTATACCCTATGGATACTGGCCTATATTTCTCATGTTAATGATGTTATGACTTCTTTAAAAAAAAAGAAATGAAACAATCTTTTCTTAATTATGCTTCTTTTTTCTTGATATGGGAGACGTTAAAAAGTCGTTTAGAGTACTTATGAAGTGGAAGGCAGGAAGATAGAATTGCTTTGGAAAATTAACAGGAGGAAAGAATGCGTTGTCCTATTCATCCAGTCCATGGCTTTTATGATTTTATAAACAGCTAGAAGGTGTAAATTTGACTCCTATTAACACAAATGGTTGTGCTTTCAGTCGTGTGTGTGTGTGTGTGAATGAGCGGGTCAAGGAGGGAGGCACAGACGGGAGCAATTAGAGTGAACTGTTCAGCTGAGCCTTTCTGTTACACCTATTCCACCCTCACCCCCCACCCACCCCGCCTTTAATGTCACAAGAAGGCCTCTTAGTTAGCTCCATACCTGGGAGAGGAGTACTCCAGGTACAGGGAGTAGTCACTGTCTATTTTTCTCAGCCTGTCTCTTTTTATCGTCCTCTGTCTCTCCTTTCCTTTTTTTCAAGTCTTTCCAATTTACCCAAATTTTCCCTTCAAATATTTCCCATTCAATTTGCCCCTGAATTTCTGTCCCTCAAATATTCACACATAATATCTGCCCCACAAATTCCTGTCACTTAATATTGTGTGTCTCCCAAATTTGTGCCACCCATTTGTATATATCAATTATTGCTCTCCTCTCCAATTTTTTAATCCTGAAAATATTGCCTTACAAATTTGTGCTACCACATTTTTGCTCTTCAAAATATTACTCCCTACTTTACACTCTTCCAAAATGTTGTGCTCCTACAAAAATTTGCCCCTTCCTAATTTTGGTACCACCTACCTTCAATATGGTGCCATATACAAACAGAGCTTCCTCTGCATGACCAGAAATGATTGTCTACTATCTGCTGCTGTCCTGCTCGTGTATGTCACACACTCAGCTCTGAAACATCTCCATGACAGTTTCGTCCTGTAGCTGTGTCTCTGGCTCTGTACCAGTCTCTGCAACTCTCTCTGTCTCTGAAATTGCCCACCCATTTCTTCAGTAATGCTGAATAAGCTCCAAAACAGTTCGATTACCTGTAAAACACATTGGGATACCCTTAAGTTATGAAACAAAGGTAATAAATGGCAATCCCTCAGTTTTAGGAGGACATTGAGT
This sequence comes from Chiloscyllium plagiosum, assembly GCF_037043375.1. Taxonomy (NCBI): domain Eukaryota; kingdom Metazoa; phylum Chordata; class Chondrichthyes; order Orectolobiformes; family Hemiscylliidae; genus Chiloscyllium; species Chiloscyllium plagiosum. The sequence goes on along the minus strand of NW_028270184.1, from coordinate 16,725,902 downwards.
TACGTTTACTCTTTATATTTACATTGTCCCTGAATGACACAGTACGTTAATGTCCAGGGGCCGCTAGCAACCAGGAATTTAGTCAGGTGTCAAACTTTGTTAGCGTTTGACCTTCAAGAGTAAAGAAGTCTTGCTGTGACTGTTTTATTGAGAAGACGTCAGGAATCCTGTGGACCACTTTCATTCTCAGAAAAACTGTAAAGAGCGTCTGCAAAGGAAATTCACATTTTCGAGATCCAGGAATGTCTGAATGAAAGTAACTATTGATGTGTTTCCTCAATGCAATCACTGGTACTTTTAGGAATTTGCGATCCGGTGACATTCACCTCCACAGGTGCATAGAAACCACGAGCATCAATAAGCCATTCAGCCCTTTCAGCATGTTCCCCCGTTCTAAAAGTTCATGGTTGATCCTCTATGCCAGCGCCATATTTCCATATTCTCTCCATACCTGTTATGTCTTTAACCTCTAAAAGCATGCGCAGTCCCTTTCCAGATTATATTAAGTGACTTGACCTCCACAACCTTCTGTTGGAGAGAATTCCATAGGTTGCCGACCCATTGAGTGAAGAAACTTCTCCCTATCTCTGTTTGAAATGGCCGAGCGAGTTTCCTGAGACTGTGACCTTTGCTTCGAGACTCCTGCATCAAGGGAAACACCTTCCTTACATCGAGCCTGTCCACCCTGTTAAAACTGAATAAGTTTCAATCAGATCCGCCTCTCATTGTTCTGATTCAAGGCCCAGATGAACCAACTTCTCCAAATGGGACATCGCCTAGTGAATTTCTGCTGTATTCTCTCCATGGCAAGGATCTCCTCGCTAAAGTAGGGAGATCCACACTGCATAAATTCATCCACCTCTGATCTCACCAAGACCGTGTACCAAGAAGTTATCCCTACTTCTAAAATCCAGTTCTCTTGCATTGAAGGCCAACGTAGCATTTGCCACACAAGTTGTTTCCTGCAGCTTTCCCGTTTCCCTGGACTGGTTTACAAGTTCACCTAGAGTGATGGCATGGGATTCAGAGGATTCTGGGCAGGTTGATGAAATAGACAGACACATGGCAGCTCACTAAAATGCTGAGGCAAGTTTGGTGACTCATTTCGGGTGAAAGTCTGAGACAGGTAGTGTAAACTAAAGGATATCAATGCTAAAACGGGCACCTGGCCCGAGAGACCTGGTCATCTCGTTATTGAATTTTTAACAATCAGTGTGAGTCTCAGAATTTGTAGTTATAATCACGTTTAAAACCTTAAATTTGTGGGCAGTTGAGGTGTATTTGAATCTGGATGTTGTAACCTCATTCAATATGAGATTCGGTTCAGTGAGCCCCCACAGTTTTCCCTTGCATGCTTTGTCTGTCATTTCTGTATCCCTCTGCTCCCTCTCTCCCACTCTATTTGCCTGCCTGCTTACTTTCTGTGTTTTCCACCGTCCCCATCTCTGACAGTTCTCTGAATATATATTTTTAAAATTGCAATGTTAAGACAGACTGCATACCAGTGTTTGCTGTGTCCTGGGGTTGAGGGTTGGGGATAGAATACATGGAAGTTATTCTGGCAGTTATGTAGTTAAGTTAGTGTTGCAGTGTATGCCCGGGATCATGTTACAGGCCTCCAGTAACAGATAATGGTGGTGCATTGTGATAGGTTAGTTAAATCACTGGGAGATGAACTAATGCTGAAGATGATGATGTTGTAATGTGATGATGTTGTATGTTAATGCTATCACATAAGCACGGGAAGAATAACTGTGTAAATTGCAGGAGAACAAAGAGATTTTGGGGAGTCAGGAAAATATTTTGCTGCTCTCACAGCTTCGATTGTGCAATTTCTTGAAGAATTTTCTGCGTCTCCTGGTAACCTTTTTGTTATAGAACATTGAGTGATTCTTCCACAACGAGGATTGGCTGGGGACAGTAAACGGGGTCATTTCCAGTCCGATGAGCTGGTGTTGGTTGGTGTCAGAAGAGTCGCTGCTAAAGCCAAAAGCAATTTAAAATCCTTATCAGTAATTTAGACGCATGGGACGAATCTAATATCTCCAGCATCACGGAAAATATCATTTTGAATCGGAGAGAAAACTGTGGGGACGACCAATGAGGCTATTCACAGGTATGGACATGTTCACTGAATGAGCAAGTAATGGCAGATGGAATACAATGTTGAGAACTGAGCATGTGCAGCAGAAATTTACAATCTAACTTTGTGACATAATAAGATCATAATTCCCTGCCAAATGCCAACTTTCAGATCCAATGAGGATTTGTCCCTGAGAGTGGGCAATTTTCTGACTGAATATTATAACATTGTAACATGAAGGTACGGTGTGTAACAGAGGCCACTACGTCTCATCACATCATCTATTTGGCCATCTGTATAATGTGAATTATACTTAAAGCATTGACTGGAAAATATAACGTGAAATGTGATTCATGTTCAGACGAAGAACAGAAAAATTATCAATGCTTCTGTTTAAAATGGTGATTAGGAAACTTTGTTGTCCAGGGGGCATTGATGCTGTCAGATAGTTTCCATGATGCAGAGACAACAATTCTTCGGACAAACGGTACATTTCCAGCTATTGCCAGGGGATTGTGTTCAGGATGTGAGGAAATATTACTTAGAATCTTTCTGTGGCAGATTTTCCCTTTCACTGAAGATACAAATATCCCTTAGCAGTTTTCTCTTCACACACACTCTGTCTCTCTCTTTCACACACACACGCACACCATTACCTCCAGGAGATATGTTTAGTAGCAAGTTCTATGTTTATACAACTCATAAGTTGAATCAATGGTGGAAGAGTGTGGCATTTGATAAATTAATACCTCATAGAGTCATAGAGGTATACAGCATGGAAACAGACGCTTTGGTCCAACCTGTCCATGCCGACCAGATATCCCAACCCAATCTAGTCTTAGCTGCCAGCACCCGGCCCACATCCCTCCAAACTCTTCCCACTCAAAAACCCGTCCAAATGCCTCTTAAATGTTGCAATTGTACCATCCTCCACCACTTCCTCTGGCAGCTCATTCCATACACGTACCATGCTCTGCATGAAAAAGTTGCCCCTTAGGTATTTTTTATATCTTTCCCCTCTCACCCTAAAACGATGCCCTCTAGTTCTGGACTCCCCGACCCCAGGGAAAATACTTTGTCTATTTATCCTATCCATGCCCCTCATAATTTTGTAAACCTCTATAAAGTCACCCCTCAACCTCCGATGCTCCAGAAAAAAACAGCCCCAGCCTGTTCAGCCTCTCCTTGTAGCTCAAATTCTTCAACCCTGGCAACATCTTTGTAAATCTTTTCTGAACCCTTTCAAGTTTCACAACATCTTTCCAATAAGAAGGAGACCAGAATTGCATGCAATATTGCAACAGTGGCCTAACCAATGTCCTGTACAGCCGAAACATGACCTCCCAACTCCTGTACTCAATACTCTGACCAATAAAGGAAAACATACCAAAGCCTTCTTCATTATCCTATTTATCTGTGACTCCACTTTCAAGGAGCTATGAACTTGCACTCCAAGGTCTCTTTGTTCAGCAACAATCCCTAGGACCTTACCATTAAGTGTATAAGTCCTGCTAAGATTAGCTTTCCCAAAAAACAGCACCTCATACTTATCTGAATTAAACTTCATCTGCCACTTCTCAGCCCATTGGCCCATCTGGTCCAGATCCTGTTGTAATCTGAGGTAACCTCTTTGCTGTCCACTACACCTCCAATTTTGGTGTCACCTTCAAACTTACTAACTGTACCTCTTATGCTTACATCCAAATCATTTATGTAAATGACAAAAAGTAGAGGACCTAGCACTGATCCTTGTGGCACTCCACTGGTCACAGGCCTCCAGTATGAAAAACAACCCTCCACCACCACACTCTGTCTTCTTCCTTTGAGCCAGTTCTGTATCCAAATGGTGAGTTCTCCCTGTATTCCATGAGATCTAACCTTGCTCACCAATCTCCCATGGGAACCTTGTTGAACACCTTACTGAAGTCCATATAGATCACATCTACTGCTTTGCCCTCATCAATCTTCTTCATTACTTCTTCAAAAACCTCAATCAAGTTTGTAAGACATGATTTCCCATGCACAAAGCCATGTTGACTATCCCTAATAGTCCTTGCCTTTCCAAATACATGGACATCTTGTCCCTCAGGATTCCTTCCAACAACTTGCCCACTACTGGGGTCAGGCTAACCTGTCTATAGTTCCCTGGCTTGTCTTTACCGCCCTTCGTAAACAGTGGCGCCATGTTTGCCAACCTCCAATCTTCCTGTGACTATCAATGATACAAATATCTCAGCAAGAGGCCCAGCAATCACTTCTCTAGCTTCCTACAAAGTTCTCGGGTACACCTGATCAGGTCCTGGGGTTTTATCCACCTTTAACCGTTTCAATACATCCAGCACTTCCTCCTCTGTAATCTGGACATTTTGCAAGATGTCACCATCTATTTCCCTACAGTCTATATCTTCTATATCCTTTAATATATTTGTAAAAACCCTTTGGATTCTCCTTAATTCTATTTGCCAAAGTTATCTCATGTCCCCGTTTTGCCCTCCTGATTTCCCTCTTAAGTATACTCCTACTTTCTTTATACTCTTCTAAGGATTCACTCTTCTAAGGATTCATATTCATCCTGTCTATACCTGACATATGCTTCCTTCTTTTTCTTAACCAAACCCTCAATTTCTTTAGTCATCCAGCATTCCCTATAGCTACCAGCCTTCCCTATCACCCTGACAGGAATATACTTTCTCTGGATTCTTCTTATCTAATTTCTGAAGGCTTCCCATTTTCCAGCCGTCTCTTTACCTGCGAACATCTGCCTCCAATCAGCTTTCAAAAGTTCTTGCCTAATACCGTCAAAATTGGCCTTTCTCCAATTACAACTTCAACTTTTAGATCTGGTCTATCCTTTTCCTTCACTATTTTAAAACGAATAGAATTATGGTCGCTGGCCCCAAAGTGCTCCCCCACTGACACTTCTGAAGGCTTCCCATTTTCCAACCGTTCCTTTACTTGCGAACATCTGCCTACAATCAGCTTTCGGAAGTTCTATACACTTGTTAGATTCTAAATTAAAACTCTGTGACAGATTCGGAACACGACCTCAAATATAGTGTGTTTTATAAATGTTCATTCCTTAGTTACTTTGAGGGTTTGCAGTGTCAGGGTGTGATTTGGTTTAAATAAAAGCCTGACCTCTTCTCCGCAGGACGCTGGGTGAGTGTTGTGCCCCCGATCACGAACAGAAAGCTCTCATCTCGCTCATGTCTATTTTACATGAATTCATATCAATTGACCATCCAGCGAAGAAAGCCTTGGGGTGACTGTTTCACTGATACGGCATCAGGAAAACTGTGGATCACTTCCAGCTTCAGACTGACTGTAAACATCTTCTGCCTTTATCCTGCTAAAGTCCGCTCCTCTACTTTTCCCTATTTACTCCAGTGCCAATGTGCGTGTCATCTGCAAATTCTTAAAATATCTCCTGTTTTTTTTTGCAGTTTGTCACAGAGTAAGGCTGAGACATGAGTTTTGAGCCTGGACCAGCTGTGTGAATGTCTTTCCTTAATCTGACATCCAGGCATTCTTTAATCGAGTGCATTTAATTTTGCAAGAACTCATTTACTCCATCTCCCAACAGAATTTGCAGGGCAGTGACACCGGAGGCTATGCAAAGAGAAACATTGTCCTGTGTAGATACCAGGGAATTAACAATCCTGTGTTCGAGACAGATTAAATCGCCTTCCACACCATCTTTACTAAACATTCTGAGAACAGCTACAGCACGGTATTTGGTTTGGAGTGAGATACCCCATCTACATTGTTCCCAACAAACACCCCTTGACAGGTGGAGAGTGAACATAGATATTTCCAGCTTCGGGAGTTGGTGCTAGTGGGAGGGTCGGGAGGAAATGCTGCTAAAGCCATAGCCATCTATAATCGATATCAGTGATTGAGAGGACGGGTAGGAGTGCAATGTCTCCAGGAGACTATCTGTGTGGAGTTTGCACATTCTCCCCGTGTCTGCGTGGGTTTCCCCCGGGTGCTCCGGTTTCCTCCCACAGTCCAAAGATGTGCAGGTTAGGTGAATTGCCATGTTAAATTGCCCATAGTGTTAGGTGCATTAGTCAGAGGGAAATGGGACTGGGTGGGTTACTCTTCGGAGGGTCGGTGTGGACTTGTGGGGCCGAATGGCTTGTTCCCACACTGTAGGGAATCTAATTTAATGTAAAAGAAATATAATCTTTGACAAGGATCCAAGATGAAGGACCGGAAAAGGAAGCACATGGTGAGGTCAGTGCAGGAGAGAGAGAGAGAAAGAAACCCACATTGCTTACTGACAGAGTTAGCAGTTACTGCCTTTGCTGTTGAATGCATTTATCGCTGGACATCGGAGTTCATCTGGGAAAATTTAAAAACAGTGTAATTCACAACTGATCTTGGAGGGACCTGTTTGGGAAAGGTCAGAGCACAGAAGCAGAGAAGTGGGTTTTAAGCGCAGCCCTAAAATAAGTCTGCAGTAGTGAGTAGAGTGGGTTATTTCTGGATTATATGTTTTATTGAACTATGTCTCTGAATTAAACTTAAAATCTAAGCCATAAGTATTAATTTAACCTAGAGCAGTGTTTTGTAGAAGAATAAGACAGTGTTATTTTCTGGATCTGTAGATTGAAAGAAGCAAAAATGGCCCTTAGTGGAGTTATATGCTCTTCTTGTTGGATATGGGAGTTTAGGGAGAGTTTACAGGTTAGTGAGGATTATATCTGCAATAAATGCCATTGGTTGTGAATCCTATCAGATCAAATGGATCAGTTGGAGAGGCAGTTAGAGGCAATGAGGAATTTACAAGAGCAAAGGGATGTGATGGATGGCAGTTATAGGAAGGGGGGATGTCTCAGATACAGTCACATAGATGGTTTAACTCCAGGAAAGGTGAGAGAAATAGGCAGGTAGTGCAGAAGTCTTCTGTGACTATCCACATTTAAAACAAGTATGCTGTTTTGGAAAACGTAGGGGGTGATGGACACTCAGGGGTACGTAGCACGAACAACCAAAATTCTGGTATTGAGACTAGCTCTAATGCAATGAGAGGTATGTCGGGTTCCAAGCGATCAATTGTGTTCGGGGACTCTCTAGTCTGAGGTGCAGACAGATGTTTTTGTAGCCAGCAGCGAGAAATCAGAATGGTATGTTGCTTCCCTGGTGCCAGGATCAAGGATGTCTCAGAGGGGGAGAGGGACAAGCAGGAGGTCATTGTCCACATTGGAACCAACGACACAGGAAGGGAAAAGGTTGAGATTCTGAAGGGAGATCACAGAAAGTTAGGCAGGAACTTAAAAAGGAGGTCCTCAAGAGTAATACCATCTGGATTACTCCCGGTGCTATGAGCTAGTGATGGCAGGAATAGGAGGAGAAAGCAGATGAATGCATGGCTGAGGAGCTGGTGTACAGGAGAAGGATTCACATTTTTGGATCCTTGGAAGCTGTTTGGGGATAGAAGTGACCTGTACAAGAAAGATGGATTGCACCTAAATTGGAAGGGACTAATATACTGGCAGGGAGATTTGCTAGAGATGCTTGGGAGGAAGTATGGTGGGGAGGGGAGGAGGCAAGACCCAGGAGGATAATGAGGAAAGATTTCAATGTGAGACTGGTACAGTTGAGAACAAAGGCGAAACAGTCAGGGCAGGCAGGGACAAAGCAGAGAACAAGGTAGGACTGATCAATTAAACTGCATCCATTTCAATGCAAGAGACCTAAGAGGGAAGGCAGATGAACTCAGGGCATGGTTAGGAACATGGGACTGGGATATCAGAGATGGACGGGACTAGCAGCTTAATGTTCCAGGATACAAATGCTACAGGAAGGACAGAAAGGAGGCAAGAAAGGAGGGGTAGTGGCATTTGATAAGGGATAGCATTACAGCTGTACTGAGGGAGGATATTCCTGGAAATACATCCAGGGAAGTTATTTGGGTTGAACTGAGAAATAAGAAAGGGATGCTCACATTAGTGGGATTGTATTATAGACTCCCTAATAGTCAGAGTGACATTGAGAAACAAATTTGTAAGGGGATCTCAGTTATCTGTAAGAATTATAGGGTAATTATGGTAGAGGATTTTAACTTTCTAAACATAGAATGGGACTTCCATAGTGTTAAGGGTTGAGATGGAGAGGAATTTGTTAAGTGCGTACAAGAAAATTTTCTGATTCAGTGTGTGGATGTTCAAAGTTTGAGAGAAGATTTGTAGCTCGGGTGCTCGTTGTTGTGGTTCTGTTCGCCGAGCCGGAATTTTTTGTTGCAAACGTTTCGTCCCCTGTGGATGTACCTATTAGAGAAGGTGCAAAACTTGACCTACTCTTGGGAAATAAGGCAGGGCAGGTGACTGAGGTGTCAGTGGGGGAGCACTTTGTGGCCAGCGACCATAATTCTATTAGTTTTAAAATAGTGACAGAAACGGATAGACCAGATCGAAAAGTTGAAGTTCTAAATTGGAGAAAGGCCAATTTTGATGGTGTGAGGCAAGAATTTTCGAAAGCTGATTGGGTGCAGTTGTTCACAGGTAAAGGGAAGGGTGGAAATGGGAAGCCTTCAGAAATGGGCGGCACGGTGGCACAGTGGTTAGCACTGCTGCCTCACAGCGCCAGAGACCCGGGTTCAATTCCTGCCTCAGGCGACTGACTGTGTGGAGTTTGCACGTTCTCCCCGTGTCTGCGTGGGTTTTCTCCGGGTGCTCCGGTTTTCTCCCACAGTCCACAGATGTGCAGGTCAGGTGAATTGGCCATGCTAAATTGCCCGTAGTGTTAGGTAATTAGTGTTAGGTGGATTGCGCTTTGGCGGGTCGGTGTGGACTTGTTGGGCCAAAGGGCCTGTTTCCACACTGTAATGTAATCTAATCTAAATGAGATAACGAGAATCCAGAGAAAGTATATTCCTGTTAGGGTTAAAGGAAAGGCTGGTAGGGAAAGGGAATGCTGGATGACTCAAGAAATTGAAGGTTTGGTTAAGAAAAAGAAGGAAGCATATGTCAGGTACACACAGGATAGATCGAGTGAATCCTTAGAAGGGTATAAAGGCATTAGGAGTATACTTAAGAGGGAAATCAGGAGGGCAAAAGGGGACATGAGATAGCTTTGGAAAATAGAATTAAGGAGAATCCAAAGAGTTTTTACAAATACATTAAGGACAAAAGGGTAAGTAGGGAGAGAATAGGGCACCTCAAAGATCAGCAAGGCGGCCTTTGTGTGGAGCCGCAGAAAATGGGGGAGATGGAAAATACTCATTTTGTATCAGTATTTACTGTGGGAAAGGATATGGAAGATATAGGTTGTAGGGAAATAGATAGTGACATTTTGCAAAATGTCCATATTACAGAGGAGGAGGTGCTGGATGTCTTGAAACGGGTAAAGATGGATAAATCCTCAGGACCTGATCAGGTGTACCCGAGAACTCTGTGGGAAGCTAGAGAAGTGATTGTTGGGCCTCTTGCTGAGATATGTGTGTCATTGATAGTCACAGGTGAGGTGCCGGAAGCCTGGCTAACGTGGTGCCACCGTTTAAGAAGGGTGGTAAGGACAAGCCAGGGAACTATAAACCAGTGAGCCTGACGTCGGTGGTGGGCAAGTAGTTGGAGAGAATCCTGAGGGACAGGATGTCCATGTATTTGGAAATGCAAGGACAGATTAGGGATAGTCACCATGGCTTTATGCATGGGAAATCATGTCTCACAAACTTAATTGAGTTTTTAGAAGAAGTGACAAAGAAGATTGATGAGGGCAGAGCAGTAGATGTGATCTATATGGGCTTCTTTAAGGCGTTCGACAAGGTTCCCATGGGAGACTGGTGAGCAAGGTTAGATCTCATGGAATACAGGGAGAACTCGCCATTTGGATACAGAACTGGCTCAAAGGTAGAAGACAGAGGGTGGTGGTGGAGGGTTGTTTTTTATAGGAGGCCTGTGACCAGTGGAGTGCCACAAGGATCAGTGTTGGTTCCACTACTTTTCATCATTTATATCAATGATTTGGATGTAAGCATAAGAGGTATAGTTAGTAAGTTTGCAGATGACACCAAAATTGGAGGTGTCATGGACAGCAAAGAAGGTTACCACGGATTACAATGGGATCTTAATCAGATGGGCCAATGGGCTGAGAAATGGCAGATGGAATTTAATTTAAATAAATGTGAGGTGCTGCATTTTGGGAAAATAAATCTTAGCAGGACTTATGCACTTAATGGTAAGGTCCTAGGGATTGTTGCTAAAAAAAAAAAGAGACCTTGGAGTGCAGGTTCATAGCTCCTTGTGTGCAATTATAGTCTCCTTCCTATCGGAAAGATGCTGTGAAACTTGATAGGGTTCAGAAAAAATTTACAAAGATGTTGCCAGGGTTGGAGGATTTGAGCTGTGGGGAGAGGTTGAATAGGCAGGAGCTGTTTTCCCTGGAGTGTCAGAGGCTGAGGGGTGACCTTATAGAGGTTAATAAACTCATGAGGGGCATAGATAGGATAAATAGACAAAAGTCTTTTCCCTGGGGTGGGGGAGTCCAGAACAAGAGGGCGTAGATTTAGGGTGAGAGGGGAAAGATATAAAAGAGACCTAAGAGGCAACTTTTTCACTCAGAGGGTGGAATGTGTGTGGAATGAGCTTCCAGAGGAGGCTATAACAATTGCTAGGAAGGATTTGGACGGATATGGGCCGGGTGCTGGCAGGTGGGTCTAGATTGGGTTGGGATTTCTGGTCGGCGTGGACGAGTTGGACCGAACGGTCTGCTTCCATGCTGTACATCTCTTTGACCCTGTGACTCTACGACCACTTTGAGTGGGAAAAAAAAACTGTGGCACGATCAAAGATGTTTTGAACAGACATGGACATGTTAACTGAGTGGACAAGTAATTAGCAGGTGGAATAAAACGTGAACAAATGTCCATGTGCATGTACATTTTGTAAAAATGCAAGTCACAATAAATAAAACAAAAGAGATTACACTCATGCATTTGGTGATGCCCTAATCTAATTAACATACTTCTGGATTTTTTTTGCAATTGTATGTTTGGTGTTTTAGGTAGAAAGTAAATTTAGTGGAAAATGAGCATATGTGAATTTTGATAGATTGTAAACTCAGAGCTCACAGAATAATGGATGGAGAGATGTACAGGCCAGCTACCTCTGAACATAGCTTGGGCTTCTTGAGGACCTACATGCAGAAAAGGCACGTGGTTTGTGCATTTCATAGATCAATCTCAATTCAAAGTGGCTTGCTATCCTCAGAGTTTCTCGCTTGAAAACCTAACTGCCATCCTACTGCGATTTGCAGTCAGTCAAACCATTTAATTGATGTCTGGTAATTCAGTTTTAAGTGGCTTGCCAAAAGTAATTCAGCTTACAAACCTGTGAAGAGATTCGGAGAAGATGGACCGAAAAACAACATACTGACCAGTGTAGGAATCATCAGGATCATCTCGACAGCCCGGGAATATGGACCACTGAATTCGTTTCCTACCCATTTCCATCGCCCATAATGTATTGCCCATGCCTGTTTGCCTGTCTGTCTGTGTGGAAGGAGTTTATAAAGCGATTACAATTTAAGTTTGTTATGTCATATGCCAATAGTTTATAAATGTTTACATGAAGCTAAAGTCTCATTACTCAGAATAAATGGTGATTCTTGTTCAGTACAGAGACCCACTCCTGTGTTTTCTATCAATCAGCGTCTAAGAATCAGGAAAATTGGGGAATTGAATTTCAGGCAGTCATTCTAAATATCTTTAACTTCTGTAATAATTCCAGGATCATTTGGTATTATGGAAATAAATTCCTACGGGAAAAGCAAAAAACAAAGTTTCCATTCATCAAAATATTGCTAAGTAATAAAGTATTGATTCCAATTTTGAGCACTTTTAGAATTAAATGAGAATTAATCAGAATTAATCTTGTTAGATCAAGGAAGGGAATGGATGTATTATCAATCACATAACTTTTCCACTGCTGTGTTACAAATCAGGCAGCGTTATCTGATAATGGAGAGTAGCATCATCCTTGCAGAATTTTTTTTTAATCACTTTGAACTCTGCTGCATATAAGAAAAAGAAATCGGTATATGTCCCCACGAATCATCTATGGAGAGGTTTGTGGAATAATTCATGGTTGCCATTTTTGGATTTCATTCATGAAGGTGACTACAGCAGTCAAGATCTCAGTTCGACCCTGGCAATTACTGCCAGACATGTGGGTACTATCCATCAGTCTAGTTGTAGGTTATTTCCAACAATAAAAAGATGCTCTCAATGACTAGGCAGTCCAAAACCAGAGTGTAAAAGTCAATGGACTGCATCATGAAGGACTCAAAGCCCTCCGCTTCTTCCTTTCCCGCCGTACCAACCAGTACCCTTCCACTGACAGCGTCCTTCGATTGACTGAACTGGCCCTCACCCTGACCAACTTTTCTTTCCAATCCTCCCACTTCCTCCAAACCAAAGGAGTAGGCATGGACACCCGCATGGGCCTCAGCTATGCCTGCCTCTTCGTAGGATATGTGGAACAGTCCATCTTCCGCAGCTACACTGGCACCACCCCCCACCTTTTCCTCCGCTACATCAATGACTGTATCGGCGCTGCCTCGTGCTCCCACGAGGAGGTTGAACAGTTCATCCACTTTACCAACACCTTCCACCCCGACCTCAAATTCACCTGGACCATCTCAGACTACTCCCTTCCCTTCCTAGACCTTTCCATTTCTATCTCGGGCAACTGAATCAACACGGACATTTACTATAAACCGACCGACTCCCACAGCTAACTAGACTACACCTCCTCCCACCCTGCCTCCTTTAAAAACGCCATCCCATATATTCCCAATTCCATCGTCTCCGCCGCATCTGTTCCCAGGAGGACCAGTTCCAATACCATACAACCCATATGGCCTCCTTCTTCAAAGACCGCAATTTCCCCCAGGCATGATCGACGATGCCCTCCACCACATCTTCTCCACTTCCCGCTCCTCCGCCCTTGAGCCCCGCCCCTCCAATCGCCACCAGGACAGAACGCCACTGGTCTCCACCTACCACCCCACCAACCTCCATATACAACGTATCATCCGTCGTCATTTCCGCCACCTCCAAACGGACCCCACCACCAGGGATATATTTCCCTCCCCTCCCCTATCAGCATTCCGAAAAGACCACTCCCTCTGTGGCTCCCTTGTCAGGTCCACACCCCCCACCAACCCAACCTCCACTCCCGGCACCTTCCCCTGCAACCGCAAGAAATGTAAAACTTGTGCCCACACCTCCCCCCTTACTTCACTCCAAGGCCCCAATGGGATCCTTCCATATCCACCACAAATTCACCTGCACTTCTACACACATCATTTACTGCATCCGCTGCACCCGATGTGGCCTCCTCTATATTGGGGAGACAGGCCGCCTACTTGCGGAATGTTTCAGAGAACACCTCTGGGACACCTGGACCAACCAACCCAACCACCCCGTGGCTGAACACTTCACCTCCCCCTCCCACTCCACCAAGGACATGCAGGTCCTTGGACTCCTCCATCGCCAGACCATGGCAACACGACGGTTGGAGGAAGAGCACCTCATCTTCAGACTAGGAACCCTCCAACCACAAGGGGTGAACTCAGATTTCTCCAGTTTCCTCATTTCCCCTCCCCCCACCTTGTCTCAGTCAAATCCCTGAACTCAGCACTGCCTTCCTAACCTGCAATCTTCTTCCTGACCTCTCTGCCCCCACCCCCACTCCGGCCTATCACCCTCACCTTGACCTCCTTCCAGCTATCGCATTTCCAGCGCCCCTCCCCCAAGTCCCTCCTCCCTACCTTTTATCTTAGCCTGCTGGACACACTTTCCTCATTCCTGAAGAAGGGCTCATGCCCGAAACGTCGATTCTCCTGCTCCTTGGATGCTACGTGACCTGGTGCGCTTTTCCAGCAACACATTTTCAGTATAGGGAATAAAGGTACGTTGGGCCCAGTGAATTGTGCAAACTGCAGCTACCTTATGGAACTGTATTTGCCACTGTCACGCATTGCCTGCTGCACTTCGCATACAATTTGGAAATGGGAGAGAATGTTAGAGTTTAACATCTTCAGAATGTCATAGTTTCTACAAAAAAACTAGTTTGTGACTCGTTGCTGGTGAGAGGTTAGAGATGGAAAACCTCATAACATCGAAGACGCATGTAGATGTGTATTTGTGATGCCAAGGCATACAAGGCTAAGGGCCAACCACTGGGAAATAGGGTTAGAAGAGTTAAATGGTTGCACTGGCATCCCAAATAGTGGGCGGACAGGGCCTTTCTTCTGTGCTGTACACCCCTGTATTGTGTCCAGTTTTCGTCCCTTTACTTAAGCAATGGTGTGGCAACTCCACACTTCAGAGGAGGTTCACCAGATTGATGCTTTTACGTTTCTTTTGAAAACGAAAGACATCAAACAGAGCGTGTAATTTCGCGGTTAAACGTCCATTTCCCAGAACAGCTGGCATTTTGAGTCAGAGAAACACAGTCAATCTGAATCAAATGCAAAGTCAACTAAAGCAAATACACACGCACAGAGAAAGTGCCTCAGAGACTCGGCGTGTGTCGCAGCAGCATTGGGGGCAGGAGAAAAGATGTAACATTTCCAGTCCAGCTTCCTTTCCTAAATAAACTCCTCTAATCCCATCGACTCACAGAGAGGTCTCGATTGTTAGATTTGACTTCTATCAAAGTCAAAAGCAAAGACAAGAGTCAAGATGAACCTTTCAGAAGAATTTGTCTTGTCAATGACGCAAAGGATGACAAGCCGATTGAAATACATGGGGCTATTTTTTGGCAATTGCTTCTGACCAATGCAAGGTCTTTGGAAATAACTGCTGTGACGTGATGCAAATTATTCACGCTCCTGTGTTTTGGACGGAGGGTTGTTTGAATTAATTGTATATCCAAGATATCAGATCAAAACCGTTTTGTCACAAAGTACGAGACCTGGCCGTATTATTGTATGAAAAAAGATTACATCAGTTTGGATGATATTCACTGGATTTTATAAGATATAAGGGGGATGTCATATAAACCTATAACATTCTAACAGGACTAGATGGGGTAAACGCAGGACGGAAGTTCCGATGCTCGGGGAAGGATATTCAAAAACCAGGAAATTATAGTCCAAAGGAGACAGGTTAGGACTGTAATGAGGGGAAATTGAAAGAGGGGTTTTTACCGTGTGGCGGGGGCTGCAGAATTCTCTGTGGCAGAAAGTGACCGAGACAAAGACATTGACTGTTTTCAAGATGGAGTGAGGTAAAATTCTGAGGGGAGGCAAAGGACATGGGAGAGAGCAAAACTGGAGGCATCATCAAGAAAATAAAACTCAAAGCAGGGAGGGGGACCAGGGAGAGAGCAGTCGAGGGAGAGAACAGCATCAAAACTCCACCAAACAGTATGTGAGAGGGAGAGAAAAAAACTACTTTACGCTCCCTCTGTAGATATTGCCGTGACTTTTAAAGTTGATTCTTTTCCACATCACTCGGTTTTAGATAAAGCAAACATTTCGAAAATTTGGGATCTCTCAATAGTGTTTCGAGGAGAGCGTCTTTTAGATAGCTGCTGGCACTAAATAATAAGAGAGGAAAATGCATTGCTGAAATTATTCGTTTTCTGGGCTGCCCCGCGTTGGTATTTCCCAACAGGGAATCGGTGGAAATTGAAAGAGCGGGTTGTGCCGTGTGGCGGGGGCTGCAGAAATCTCTGTGGCAGAAAGTGACCGTGACGAAGACATTGACTGTTTTCAAGATGAAGTGAGGTAAAATTCTGAGCGGAGACAAGGGACATGGAAGAGAGCAAAATGTTAGTTTCCTTTCTCAGATGCCTTTACGTCATTGTACTAAAGTACCCGATGTTTATCAGTGTTTATGCTGGATGGGTTGCGATAAATGCAAAAATAACTCCTTAATTGTGTTTCTTTTCCTATTAAGTCCTTTTACCTATTCCCCAAGGGGACCAGATGGGTAGGAAGTAACACAAATAGCAATCCGTACATATGGTGCAATCTGGAGAGGACACAGGATCGCAGTCTGGTCCCAGCTGGTGAACATGCACCACAGCTTCAGGTACATATTACTACCAATTACTTCAGATCCTTTAAAAGAAATAACTTGGATGTGCACTTGAAACGTAGTCAGCTTCAGGGCTACGGGTCACGTACTTGAAAGTGGGACAGATGGAGTTTAGAACAGCTTTTGGCGCTAACAGATTCAATGGGCTGAAAGGCCTTTTCAGTCCTCTACATGAATCTATCTCATTGCACTCTATACGAGTATCCTTAATTCAAAATACTATTCAGATTATTTTGAAGGAAGCGTATTATGCTCCATATTGATGAGGAATAATTCTGTAAAGTGTATCCAAGTTTTAACGACAGTCCGATATCTCATTAGGGGGCCCCAGTACATCGTACAACTATTCCTTAACTCACAATGCAGAAGCATTGTCATCTTCGTTTCAGGCAACTCAAAGACACTGAAATTGTAAAAGGCATTAGGCAGACCACAGCTGGAGTATGGTGAACAGTTTTTGGGCCCTTTATGCAAGGAACGATTGACTGGCATTACAGGCAGTCTATGGACGGTTCATTCAGCTGATACCAGGTATAGAGGGATTGTCTAATGAGGAGTTCAGTGTACTTGGCATGTGGTCATTGGATTTTAGAAGAATAAGATGCGAATTTATTGAAACACGTAACGATTCTGAGGATGACTTGAAAGGCTAAACGGAAAGAGATTATTTCCTCTTGGGAGAGTCTCGGACCAGAAGGTACAATCTCAGAATAAGGGGCCTCTTGTTGAAGACAGCGATGAGGAGAAATTTCTGGTTTTGAGGGAAGTGAGTTTGTGGAATTCTTTACCGCAGTGTGCAATGGATGTCGGGAGTAAAGTGAGTGCATTTCAGAAGGAGGTGGATTTTGAATCAGTAAATGCTTGAACGGTTATGGCAAGCAGCCAGGAAAGTGGAATTGAGGCGAAGATGTACTGCATCAAACACTCCCACACAAGGACAACGCATGACTAGAGACAGAGTAAAACTCTCTCTACGCTCTACCCCATTAAATATTGTCAGAACAGGGATACTACACAGTTATATACAAAGTAAAGCTGTCTCTACAATGTTCCCATCAAATATTTCTGGACAGGAACAGCACGGGGTTAGATACGGAGTAAAACTGTCTCTACACTCTACCCTGTTTAGTGCTCACAGACAGTGGCAACAGGGATGGGTTACAGAGGAAAATTCCCATTACAACTTACCCTCTCAAACAATACTACGACAGCACGGGGCTAGATTCGGGCTAAAGCTCACTCTACACTGCCCACATCATCACACCTAGGACAGGGTCAGCACAAGGTGGAGGCAAGAAGAGTCAGAGTAAATTTACATTGTGATTTTTAAATATTTTTGGTGGAGTATTCTAGGAGAGAGTAAATTGCCATGGAATAAAAGTGGGAGAAGTAAGGAGAGAGAGGAAAAGTAATAAAAGATGGATGTATTGGAAGGTGACAGAGAGAGACAAAGAAGTAGAGAAAGAGAGAAACAGAAGAGAAAGAAGAGAGAAAAAGCAGAAAGAAGTGGCAACAGAGAGAAAAAGAGAAAAGTTGTCAGAGCTAGAGAGGAAAATGCAGAGGAGCATCCCTCAAACTGAGCTGAAGGTCTGTCTGGAAGGATGTCTTCCACTGGGCTGTTGGTCTTTCTAGAAGGATCTCTCCCACTACCTGAAGAACTGTCTGGGAGGTCTCCCCCAATTTAGTCTTGCTACTTCTCCCGGTCCCCACATCAAGATCTGCTATTTCCCCCAAGTTTTCACAAAGGTCGAGTATTTCTCAAACGTTCCCCTGACTTCAAGACCCTAGTTGATATAAATCATTGACTGGGCTTCTGTACTGAACAAGAATCACTATTTATTCAAAGTAATAAGAATCAAAATAGGGGTTAGCAATAATAAACTAACGGCATATAATACTATAAATTAAAACTCTAATGCCCTTATAAATCCCCTCTTACATACGCATAGACAGGCAGTCAAAGAGACAGGGACAATATGTTATAGGTGAGAGAAACGGAGAGGCAGTTCCTATTCCTGTGCTTTTCAGAAAATGTGTCTGTTGCTCGTGCTGGTCAGATTTTTCTTTTCAGTCGTCCTTCTCCAGATGATTCTATTGGTTTGCAAGTGGCACATGGCGGCTGTGTCACTTGTAAAATGCCTTTGACATAGCAATTAGAACTCACAGGTTAGAGAAAGGGATGAAGAAAAAATTAGTTCATTTTCTTCAGATTTTAAGTTTTAACTGTGGAGAACAGAGAGACGACTTCTGTTTCAGAGGCGATGAAACACTTCTCACTTTATTTTGTTCCCAGCCCCAAGCTGCTTAGTTACCTGAAAACCATCAGATGATCGTTCACAGGCAAATCGTCATTTTCATCGATGAATGGACACTAATCCATAGACCAATCTATTTGCCGGTAAATAGAGCTCATCTAGACTCGGTCTCCCTGGTTTTCAGTCTCTCCACAACTACTTTGATTTCTGCTTATTCAGACAACTGTATACACAATACATACGTTAAGTATCAGGAATTCTGCTTTCTAAAGTGGGTGACATTGACTTTTTAAAAAATTCAGTCTGGGACATGGGCATTATGTTTGGATTAAAGCTTAACAATAATAATCCCATACTCCCATCCTCTGACAGTTAGAAAAATATTTTTCCACAAAGGCGTAGACAGTAGCGGTTTTCCACGTTTTGAAATGAAACCTCTCGGTTCCCACAATGGCAGGAAGTCAGTAAAACAATTGCAGACATGCATACTATCAGAATGCATCTTTCTGTGTTGGTTAATTACCAAGGCGACTGACGAATTGGTCAAGTCGGCTGGGTGGATACTCATCCCACTCGATAATTTAGTGCAAACTCAACAAGATAAATAAACAAAGCCTTTTCCCTGGAGTGGGGGAGTCCAGAATTAGAGGGCATAGATTTAGGGTGAGCGAGAAACATGTAAAAGGGTCCTAAGTGGCAACGTTTTCATACAGAGCATGGTGCATGTATGGATTGAGCTACCAGAGGAAGTGGTGGATGCTGGTACAATTGCAACATTTAAAAGGCATATGGGCCAAGTGTTGGGAAATGGGACTACATTAATTTAGGATATCTGGTCGACATGGACAAGTTGGACCGAAGAGTCTGTTTCCATGTTGTACATCTTTATGACTCTATAAGAGCTGTACCTTGGTCATCCTCTGCATACATTCGTCATTTTGACTTTTTCATGCTATTCTCCACCATAGAGGACCCATCAACAAAATATACAATCGCTGATTCGTGGCATCTCTCTGTTTAGGATGTCGGATCTACATCTAGATCTTACAGACTTAACGAGCCCTTCCTCATTTACTTTGGAACAAATGATCTCTTGGAATTAGATGTTGCCAAAATTTAATGCTCATCCGGTTCACCACTGCTTTCAACATCCTCTCATTTTGGTCCGTTTCGAATCCTACTTGCAAATGTCCAACAAAGTCACTCAAAATAACTTTCCCTTTCTTTCACCGAGACAATCGAATGCTTTTCTTTAAGTCATTCACGGGATGAGGGCGTCACTCGCTCGGCCAACAATTATTGTCCATCCTTAGTTGCCCAGAGGGCAGTTAAGAGTCACCCACACTGCTGTGGATCTGGATTCATGTGTAGGCCAGACCATATAAGGATGGCCGCTTTCTTACCGAAAAGACATTAGTAAACCAGATGTTTCTTTAATTCTGACAATCGATACATAGTTATCAAAACTGATACTTTTTGGATTCAAATTTCAACATTTGCCATGGTGGGATTCGAACCTACGTCCCCAAAACATCCCGCCTCTGGCGACTGTCTGTGTGGCATTTGCACATTCTCCCCGCATCTGCGTGGGTCTCCTCCGTGTGCTTGGTTTCCTTCCTTATTCCAAATGATGTGCAGGTCAGGTGCATTCGCCATGCTAAATTGCCCATAGTATTAGGTGCAGTTGTTAGGGGAAATCTAGGGAAAGTGAGTCTGGGTGCGTTAGCCTTCAGAGGTGTGGACTTGTTGGGCTGAAGAGCCTGTTTCCACACTGTAGGGAATCGAAACCAATCTAACATATCTGGATCTATACATTAACAGGTCAGTGCTAATACCACTAGGCCATTCCCTCCCATGTCTACCTGCTGAGGGCAATGTGGGAACCCGCGTATCACTTAAGTATTCAATGGAGTGGCCTCGTCTCTAGGTTTCTACTGAACGTCTTCCCACACTTGCATTAAACACAGACACACACAGGCACACGGGGCCTGGCGCCATCATGCCCTCAGATTCGCATCTAGTAACAGTGGATAAAAATAAACCGTCTCCTCCACTTCCCTTACTGGACTCTGCCGCATTCTTCCCTCCTGTCGCAAAGCTCTTTATCCTGGCTGTCATTCTTGCCCTTGTTCTTTTGCTGGTTGTATTCCCCGTCCTTATATATTTCCCTGTCAATACTGATCAAGTGTTATACCATCCTGATTGATGTGACCCTATCGACCACAATTAAAACACTGTACTAGAAGTCTAGTGTCCCCTTGCGCATCTGGTTCGCCTTGATAAGAAGTAACTTTATATTGCTCTGAATTCAAATTCACCAGCCTTTTATATAGAGGTGAATCTATCAGATATTAGAAATAAATCCAGTGTTTTCTGAATGTGAAAAACAAAGAGCAGAATTTGTAAAGAGAAACTGGTTATGTCTCGCATTCCTTAGAAGATACCTAACAATTTAAGAGTAAAGAATTGCAGATTGCCAAGGATGGGAAAACATTCTAGGATAGTATCCGTGAAAGTGCCTGAACGAAAATTGCATGGATTTTTCAGACTGCTGATAAAATTTTGGATCAAGTAGGCAGGCAAAATAAATCCTCTGTGACTGATCACTCAAAGTGCCAGGGGGAGATTGACAAATTACGATCTCGTCTGTCAATACATAGAAGAATGGTATGCCCATTTGTCATAGCTGAGTCTGAGGGAATTGGTGATTACTGACTGTTTTGGGGATGGCTAGATCTGAATGGTCGGCACTGTGTTGCACATAATGAAGCATAGCCCTCCTTAAAGCATTTCCATCCTTCCTATGATTAGGCGACCAGAACTGGACACAATATTCCAGTTGCGGTCTCACCAGGGTGTTATAGAGCTGCAGCAAAACCTCGTGGCTGTTAAACTCAATACCCCTGTTAATGAAAGCCAAAATACCATATGAATTCTTAACAACCCTACCAACTGGGGAGGCACTTTCACCGATCTATATATGTGGGCTCCAAGATCCCACTGTTTATCCACACTGCCAAGTATACTGACTTTAACTCTGTATTCAGCATTCAAATTCGACCTTTCAAAATGAATCACATCACATTTATCCAGGTTAAACTCCATCTGCCTCTTCTCAGCCCAGCTCTGCATCCTGTCAATGTCTTCTTGTAGCCTGCAACAGCCGCTGACACTATCTAGGAAATCACCAACAATTTTGTCATCGGCAAAGTTGCAAACCCATCCTTCCATTTCTTCATCCAAGTCATTTAAAAGAACTAAAAAGAACAGAGGCCAAGATCCCTGCAGGAAAACACTGGTCGCTGACCTCCAGGCGGAATTCTTTCCATCCGCTACCACAGACTGTCTTCTTTCTGACAGCCAATTCTGCATTCAGACAGCCAAATTTCCTTCCATTCCATACCTCCTAACTTTCTGAATGAGCCTACTGCGGGGAACCTTATCAAATGACTTACTGAAATCCACATACACCACAGCTGCTTGACCTTCATCAACTTGTTTTATTACATCCACAAAGAACTCAATAAAGCCTGTGAGCATGACTTAACCCGGCCCAAAGACCTGCTGCTGATCTCAGGATTAAGGGCCAATCGTTTTGGACTGAATGAACAAATTGAACATTAGCAGCAGGATCCAACCTGATTAGCACTGCTGCCTCACAATGTCAGAGACCCGGGTTCAATTCCCGCCTCAGGCGACTCTCTGTGTGGAGTTTGCACATTCTCCCCGTGTCTGTGTGGATTTCCTCCGGGTGATGAGGTTTCCTCCCACAATCCAAAAATGTGCAGGTTAGGTGAATTGGCCATGCTAAATTACCCGTAGCGTTAGGTGAAGGGGTAAATGTAGGGAAATGGGTCTGGGTGGGTTACGCTTCGGCGGGTCAGTGTGGACTTGTTCGGCCGAAGGGCCTGTTTCCACGCTGTTAGTAATCTAATCTAACCCTGACAAATAACTGCGAACCCACATGTGAGTCAGCAAGTATGGTAAAACTTTTCACACTCACAGAGTAGCTAAGTTAACTCTCCTTAGTGTGGACCTGTTTGTGTCTCAGCAGGTTGGATGCCTGAGCAAAAACAAAAAGCACACACAAAGCAGGCGAATATATTTTACCCCAATGTAAATCCGTCAATGTTGTGCCAGACTGCATGAAGAAGTCAATCTGTTCACATGGAAAGAGTGGATAACTGGCCTGTCTCTAGTGTCAACCTGCTCGTGTTGGCTGGTATGAGATGGTTGTCTTAATATATTCTCATAATAAAAACAGCTAAACGGCCTCTCATCAGTGTGAGCAAACTCGTCTTAAAATAGAATTGTTGACGTTTACCAGCAGTTCCCACAGCCAGAGGGTTTAAAAGGTCTCTCATCGGTGTAAACCACCAGCGAAACTAAAGGCTGGAAACCTTACTGAATCCACTGTCACACGTTCAGCAAGTGAATGATCAGTCGACAGTATGACTGCGTTTGCGACCGACTAGCTCGGTTGGTCATTAGAACATAGGACCATAGGATGTAACAGCAAAAATGAGGCCATTCAGCCCATCGAGTCTGCTCTGCCATTCAATCATAGTTGATAAGTTCCCCAACCCGAGATGCCTGCTTTCTCCTCACCACCCTCGATTCCCTCAAACAAGATATTATCTATCTCCATCTTAAGTACAGAACATAGAACAGTAAAGCACAGCATAGGCCCTTCGGCCCACGATAATGTGCCAAGCATTTATCTTAATCTAAGATCAAAGGAACCCACACGCCGCTCAATTTACTGTCGTCCATGTCTTTGTCCAACAGTCGCTTAACTGTCCCCAATGTCTCTGGCTTTATTACCATCACTGGCAGTGCATTCCACGCAGCCACCACTTACTGTGTAAATATTCTACCTCTGACATCTTACCTATACCTTCCTCAAATCAGGCCCCTCCTGAAAGCCATTTCTGCCTTGGGGAAAAGTCTCTGGCTACCTACTCTATCTATGGCTATCATTACCTTGTACAACTATATCAAGTTGCCTCGCTTCCTTCTTCTCTCCAGTGTGAACACTCTAGCTCACTCAACCTCTCCTCATAAGTCAAGCCCTCAAATCCAGGCAGCATCCTGGTAAATCTCCACTGCACCCCACTCCCACCCCCCACCCCCACCCCCCAAAAAAAAAGCATTTACATCCTTGCTATAATTAGGCGAAAATAACTGGACAAAATATTCCAATTGTGATCTAACCAGGGTTTTATAAAGCTGCAGCAAAACCTCGTGGCTGTTAAACTCAATACCCCTGTTAATGAAAGCCAAAACACCATATTCCTTCTCAGCAACCCTACAAACCTGGGTGGCACTTTCAGGGATCTATGTTCGTGGACTCCAAGATCCCGCTGTTTCTCCACACTGCCAAGAATCCTGAAATTAACTCTGTATTCAGCATTCAAAATCGAGCTTCCAAAGTGAATCTCATCACCTTTACCCAGGTTAAACTCCATCTACCACGTCTCAGCCCAGCTCTGCATCCTGTCAATGTCTTGTTATAGCCTGCAACACCCCTCAATACTATCAAGAAAACCATCGATCTTTGCGTCATTGGCAAAATTATAAATCCACACTTCCACTTCTTTATCCAAGTCATTTATAAAAACTACAAACAGCAAAGGCCCAAGAACAGATCCCTGCGGTAAACCACTGGTGACCAACCTCCAGGAGGAATACTTTCCATCCACTGCCACACACTGTCTTCCTTTGGCCAGCCAGTTCTGTATCAACACAGTCAAATTTCCCTCTATCCCATTACTCTTAATTTTGTCAATGAGCATACCACGGGGAACCTGATCAAATGACTTACTGAAAATCATATACACCATAACCACTGCTCAAGCTTAGTCAACTTGTCTTGTCACATCCTCAAAGAACTCAATAAAGCTTGCAATCATTACCTGCCCCGCACGATGATCTTAAATCAATCAATCCATGTTTTTCCAAATAGTCATAAATTCCATCTCTCAGAATCCTTTCCATTACCTCGCTTACCACATACATAAAACTGACTGGTCTGCAAATACCAGGGTTTTATGTGTTCCCTTTCTTGAATGCATTAACAACATTTACCTCCCTCCAATCATGCAGTCCAACCCCTGCGTAAAGTGAGGATGCAAAGATCATCGCCAGAGGCGCAGCAATCTCATTCTTCACTTTCCGTAGTAATCTTGGATATAT
This sequence comes from Chiloscyllium plagiosum, assembly GCF_037043375.1. Lineage (NCBI taxonomy): Eukaryota > Metazoa > Chordata > Chondrichthyes > Orectolobiformes > Hemiscylliidae > Chiloscyllium > Chiloscyllium plagiosum. The sequence goes on along the minus strand of NW_028270184.1, from coordinate 16,701,316 downwards.
CTGCTCCAGCCCTAGGGATTTATCTATCTTTGTTGCTTCCCAGAATTTCCATCACATTCACTTTATTAACATAAATGTGCTCAAGTCTACTAAACTGGCCCACGGTATTCTCACTATCAACTAGGCCCCTCTCTCCCGTGAATACTGAAGCAAAAATCTCATTGAATGCCTCCCCATCTCTTTAGACACCAGGCTGAAGTTCATACCACTATTCCTGATTAGTCTACCCTCTCTCTGATCACTCACAAAAGGGTAAAAAGCCTTTGGGTTTTCCCTGATCCCTTCCTGCTATGGCTTTTTTGTGACCTCCCCCCCCCTCCCCCCTCCCCCTCTCCCCCCCTCCCCCCTCCCCCTCTCCCCCCTCCCCCTCCCCCCTCCCCTCCCCCCTCCCCCTACCACCTCCCCCACCCTCCCCCCACCCCTCCCCCACCCTCCCCTCTCCCCCCTCCCCTCCCCCCTCCCCCCCTCCCCTCCCACTCCCCCCCTCCCCCCACCCCTGCCCTCCCCCCCTCCCCCCACCCCTCCCCCGCCCCCCCTCCCCCCCTCCCCTCCCACTCCCCCCCTCCCCCCACCCCTGCCCTCCCCCTCCCCTCCCCCTCTCCCCTCCCCCTCCCTCCCCCCCTCCCCTCCCACTCCCCCCCTCCCCCCACCCCTGCCCTCCCCTCCCCCTCCCCCCCTCCCTCCCCCCCCTCTCCCCCCTCCCCCCCTCCCTCCCCCTCCCCCCCTCCCTCCCCCCCCTCCCCCTCCCCCCCTCCCTCCCCCCCTCCCTCCCCCCCCTCCTCTCCCCCCCCTCCCACCCTCCCCTCCCCCCCTCCCACCCTCCCCTCCCCCCTCCCCCCTCCCCCCTCCCCTCCCCCCCCTCCCCCCCTCCCCTCCCCTCCCCCCCTCCCCCCCTCCCCTCCCCTCCCCCCTCCCCCCCTCCCCTCCCCCCTCCCCCCTCCCCTCCCCCCCTCCCCCCCTCCCCTCCCCTCCCCCCTCCCCCCTCCCCTCCCCCCCTCCCCTCCCCCCTCCCCCTCCCTCCCCCCTCCCTCCCCCCCCTCCCCCCTCCCCTCCCCCTCCCCTCCCCCTCCCCCCCCTCCCTCCCTCCCCTCCCCCCTCCCCCCCCTCCCCCCTCCCCTCCCCCTCCCCCCCCTCCCTCCCTCCCCTCCCCCCTCCCCCCCCTCCCTCCCTCCCCCCCCTCTCTCCCCCCTCTCCCCCCCTCCCCCCTCCCCTCCCCCCCCTCCCCTCCCCCCCTCCCCCCCCTCCCCTCCCCCCCTCCCCCCTCCCCTCCCCCCTCCCCTCCCCCCCTCCCCCCCTCCCCCCCTCCCCTCCCCCCCTCCCCCCCTCACCTCCCCCCTCCCCTCCCCCTCCCTCCCCCCTCCTCCCCCCCTCCCCCCTCCTCCCTCCCTCCCTCCCCCCCTCTCTCCCCTCCCCCCCTCCCCCCTCCCCTCCCCCCCCCTCCCCCCCCTCCCCCCTCCCCTCCCCCCCTCCCCCCTCCCCCCTCCCCTACCCCCCTCCCCCCTCCCCTACCCCCCTCCCCCCTCCCCCCTCCCCTCCCCCCCTCCCCCCTCCCCTCCCCCCTCCCCTCCCCCTCCCTCCCCCCTCCCCCCTCCTCCCCCCCTCCTCCCCCCCCTCCCCCCTCCTCTCCCCCCTCCCCCCCTCCCCTCCCCCCCTCCCCCCTCCCCTCCCACCCTCCCCTCCCCCCCTCCCCCCTCCCCTCCCCCCCTCCCCCCCCTCCCCTCCCCCCTCCCTCCTCCCTCCCCCCCCTCCCCCCCTCCCCCTCCACCCCCCTCCCCCCCTCCCCTCCCTCCCTCCCCTCCTCCTCCCCCCCTCCCTCCCCCCCTCCCCTCCCCCTCCCCCCTCCCCCTCCCCCCTCCCTCCCCCCCCTCCCCCTCCCCCCTCCCTCCCCCCCTCCCCTTCCCTCCCTCCCCCCCCTCCCCCCCTCCCTCCCCCCCTCTCCCCCCCCCCTTCCCCCCCTCCGATCAGAAAGAATTTATTTTATTGGCAACCCATCCATTCACTGCAAATGCAAAAAGAACCTATGCGCCGAATTAATCGTCTTAACGTCGTACCAAGCAGGACTCAAACGTGGGAATGATTCGCAGGTCCCACCCATTTCTCTGCAGCGGTAAAGCAACTTTTTTGACAAGTTCCTTCGAAATTCATGATATAAATAACAATGAAACGCAGAGAGTTCCAACAGAGTGCATCATATTCACTTTCCCCTTGTTGGCATTCATACTTGTAAATATATTCCCAGTCTTTTATCAGCCCCGTTTGCCACTTATAACCCCTGAGCTAAAAGCTCTGTGGTGCTTTTTCAGCACAGTAACTTGACTGGTTCAAGAAGGATGATCCCCAGCAAGTTATTGGTAGAAACAGGAAACATCTAATAATCTCCTGTATTGGCAGTGTTTCCAACATCATGCGAACAGGACACAGTATTGTGAGAAGCAGCAGGGGAGAAAGACAATCACCAGTTTTGTAATTCCTTGACGTTTGCTTTCCTCTCTCAATTTGCTCTTGCTGCATATTGACTGGGATCGTGTTTTGTTTTCTTACTTTTCAATTTTGCCTTACCTTTCTTCCACTTCATCTCGTGGATTCTCAGTTATCAATTAACTTCCACAAAGTAGAAATATTCTATTCAAAAGTAGAAATTTTGCACAACATTGCATGTCTTTTTAGAGCAAGAGAGATGAGGCAGGGAGGGTAGGGTAATCTGACCTCTGAGACAAATAAACAGAAATACAGGCCAAAAGTGGGCACTGCATGAAAGTGCAAAAATGTGTCAGCAGAATCAGAGCATTGCCGTAAAAATAACCTTAAGCCAGGGAGAGATCGGGTTTGAAGCGGGAACTATCAAAACGTTTAAGAAAAATTTAAACCGGCCCTACAAACACAAGGGCTTATGCCCGAAACGTCGTTTTTCCTGCTCCTCGGATGCTGCCTGGACTGCTGTGTTTTTCCAGCACGACTCTGGTACTCCAGCATCTGCAGTCCTCACTATCTCCTACAAACACAAGGGCACACAAGGTTATAAGCTACGTGCTGGCAAATAGGACTAGAATAGATGGATGACTGATGGTTGTCATGGACACAATGGAGCGAAGAACTTCTTAACATTTTGTTAAAAAATATTCTGACTGTTTCTCTCTGACTCAGATTGGAGAGATAATAAGATTAACACAACAATCAAAGTCCAAGAACATCGAATTCAATCAATAATAAATGTTCCACCTGATCTATTATGATTTTCACTTGCCCTTCACTCCTCCCTAGAACATCTTGTCACCAAGAACAGCTATCTAAGAATCCTACTCATTGACTACAGTTCAGCCTTCAACACTATTATGCCCTCGAGACTGATTACTGAACTTAGTGATGTCAGACTAAACCCCATTCTCCGCAACTGGATCCTCAGCTTACTGACCCACAGGCCACAATCAGTGAAGGTTGGGGACAATATTTCATCCTTGCTAATACTCAACACTGGAACCTCCAGGGGTGCATACTCAATCCCCTATTGTAGTCACTGTATACTAAAGACTGCATTGCCAAATACCAGACTCATGCCATTTACAAGATCGTTGACGACACCACCATTGTCGGTCAAATCTCAGATGGCGATGAAACGGACGACAGACGGGATGTGGAAGACCTGAAAAAATGGTGCACTGAGAACAACCCAGCTCTGAATGCCAGCAGAACCAAGGAGCTCATTATTAACTTTCGGCGGGATGTTACTCATGCCCCTCTGCACATTAACAGCACAGAGGCTGAACGAGTGGAGAGTGTCAAGCCCCTGGGAGTGGTCATCCACAACAAGCTTTCTTGGACTCTTCATGTGGACACACTGGTAACAAAGGCCCAAAAACGTCTTTTCTTCCTTCGACAGCTGAGGAAATTTGGAATGACGGTGAATAGCCTTGCCTACTTTTATTGGTGCGCCATTGAGAGCATTCCGTCTGCGTGTATCTCTACCTGGTATGGCACTACCTGTACCACTAAAGATCGGAGACGGTTACAGAGAGTGGTGAGCTCGGCCCGGACAAACGCAAAGGTCAACTTCCCATCTATAGAATCCGTCTACCAGGCTTGCTGTCAAGGAAAGGCCGCCAGCATTCTTAAAGATCCTTCTCACCCTGGCAGTGCTTTTCTACAACCTCTACCATCGGGGAGAAGGTACAGAAGCCTGAACACATGCACCAGCCGGTTTGCAACAGTTTCTACCCTACTGTTGTTAGAATACTGAATGGACTCACAAGCTCTTAACATTCACTTGTACCTGTATTTTTGTTTTTACCACTGTTTACCTATTATTTACTATCTATGCTACTTAACTATGTTATCTGCTTGTATTGCTCACAATACAATGCTTTTCACTGTGTCTCAGTGCATGTGACAATAAATTCAATTCATTTTTTAAAAAAAAGTTGTTTCACAAGGACACAAAAAGTAAGAGCATGCCATTTAAGCAGTCATGGGATGAGAATAAATTTGTTGTCAAAGAGAGTGGTGAGACGTTGCCATTGTGCACCATAGAAAACGTTTGAATGTATAATATTGGATATTTTGCAAGTCCTCAAGCAGAGGACTGCGACAGTGCAGATTGACTGCCGTGGTGAAGATCTTTCCCGTCATGAACTCAGCAGACCCACCCCATTTTTTCTGTCTCCCATTCAAAGTTGACTTACCACAGATTTGAAGCATATATGCACCTTTACACAAATACATGATTCCGTGTTAGATACTCTCTGCTCAGGAGCGAAGCAGTGTGATGTGAAATAAAAGCGAGCATTGCTGCTTGATTGTCCCCTAATTGCGATGGTAATCTACCAGTATTCTTGGTTATTGCACTGATTTCTACCTTTGTTATTATTTCAATGGTCAATTTTCACTTGTGCTCAAACTTTAAGCACCAACTGAGATGAAAATAAATTTGTTCTCAAAGAGAGTGCTGAGCCTGTGACATTCTGCGCCACAGAAAACGTTTGAAGGTAAAATATTGAATATGTTACATGTCCTCCAGCAGAGGACTGTGACAATGCGGATAGGTTGTCGTGGTGAAGATCTGTATCTGCATGGTCACCACTACCAGAAGAAGGGCCTCAGCAAGGCACCTTCTGACGAGAAGCAGTCACCTGCACTGAAGAGCAGGTGGTGGGCTTAGTGTCAAGGAATAGTTGAGGGGCAAACACTACATCACTGTAGTGTTTCCCTCTTTCCATCCTCGTCTAACCAAACAATAAAGTGGAGGGCTGAAGTCATGTGCTATTGAAAAATTTGGTGGCAGCAGTGCAAGAAGTAAGAATGTGCCTCGAGAGGCTTCGGAGAACAGTAGCTCGACAAAAAGTGCAGGTAGGTTCAGGTAAAGTCCTTTCAACTTTACATTTTAGTTTTACAACTATTAAGGTGGCAGGTAGGGCAGTACCATGTTGCTCCAGCATGATGTGGGAGCACAGGGAGACTTCCATTGTCCCAGATGACTACACCTTTGTGAAGAAGACCAGCTACAGCTTCTTGTTAGCGAGTTGGAGCTGGATGCACTCAGGATCATCCGAGAAGCTGTCTGCTTCATAGATCAGAGTTTTACTGAGGTGGTCACACCTAAGGTGCAGGCAGAGAGTAGCTGGGTGACCAATAGGAAAGGCAAAGGAAGTAGACAGAGAATTCAGGAATTCCCTGTGGGCATTCTCCTCGAAAACACGCATATACCTGTTCATGAGGGATGGGTTGCATCTAAATTGGAGGGTGACCAATATTTTGGTGATCAGATTTGCTCGAGCTGCAAGGGAGAATTTAAAGCAGATTGGCAGAGAAGTGGGATCCTCAACATCAGGGAGACAAGTGCTAGGCTCAAATAAGATACAATCATTAGAAATACTGGATTGAAGAGGCAGGGGAGGTGGGAACATGACAGAGAGCAAGGAATCAAGATTAGAGCGGTGTTGGAAAAGCACAGCGGGTCAGGCAGCATCGAAGGAGCAGGATGCTGCCTGACCTGCTGTGCTTTTTCAGCACCACTCTAATCTTGACTCCAATCTCAAGTATCTGCATTACCCCCCTCTGACGAGGTAGCAAGGAATGCTTGGTGCATTAAATTGAATTGATTTCAATGGAAGAGGGCTGATAAGTAAGGCCGAAGAGCTTACTGCGTGGATAAGTACGTGGGACTAGAATATTATGGCCATTTCAGAAATATGGTTAATGGAGGGACAGGACTGGCAACTTAATGTGCCAGGGTACAGTTGCTTTAGGCATCACAGAGATGGTGAAATGAGTGGAGGGGATGTTGTATTTTTGATGAAGGTGAGTATCACAGCAGTAGTGAGAGATGAAATAACTAAGGATCATCCAGTGAGGTTTTGTGGATGGAGCTAGAATATGGTTATTGCACCACCGCCCCCCCTCCCCCCCCCCCCCGCCCCCCCCACCCCCACCAAATTCGGTCGATGGGAATTAGAGGAACAAATATGCAGGGAGATTGAGGAGACTTGCAGGAACAATAAGGTTGTCACAGTAGGGGATTTTAATTTTCCTAACAAAGACCGGGACTGCCAGAGGGTTAAGGGCTTATATGGACTGGAATGTTTTAAGTGTGTTCAGGAAAGTTTCCTCAAACAATGTATAGAGGGTACGACTCAGGAAACAGGGCATGACAGGTGACGAGGCTGACAGTGGGGAAGCACTTTAGGACCAGGGACATGTTATGTTCAAGGCCAAACCCCTCAAAAATATTTCAATAAGATAGCTCAGAACCTAATTTTGCTAGTTGTTTTAAGTAGGGGGAACGGGGATATTCCAGGAGTGATGCAGTTGGTTAAAGTACTCAGTTTTAAAAAAAACAAATAATTACTGAATGAAAAGCACAAGCAACAGAGAACAGAATACGGATTAATATAACCAATCTGAAGATCAATCAGATTATCCCAATTTAATGATGCTGTTTCAAGTACTTCCAATAATCTGCATAAACAGTCCTTCACATGAAAGGTAAAATCAAACACAGAGGTGTACAGGAGATTTGTCAGGGAGAGAGTACCAACATGGGCCTGCTTCTTTGGATCTAGCAGTTTCCAAACTACCTGACTACTTTTGGTGAATAGCCAGACCGGAGAAAAATTAAGCTGAGAGTGGTGGCCAAACCCCTTTAATTGAGCAAGTGTTTCTTTTTAACCAACTTAAAAGCCTTTTGACTATTAGTAATAATCAAATTGGCCCTAATAACCTTCAACACCAGAATTTTTGGGTTCTGTGCCTTTAACGACCTCTGCAAAAAAAAAGCCAAGGAAAAAAAATCATGTTAAAAGAACAGTATCATAGAACATAGAACATTAAAGGACATTATAGGCCCTTCAGCCCTCGATGTTGTGTCGACCTGTGAAACAAATCTGAAGACCATCTAACCTACACAATTGCATTTCCATAAATATATACATCCAATGAAAATTTAAATGCCCTTAAGATCGGTGAGTCTACTACAGTTGCAGGCAGGGCGTTCTATGCCCCTACTACTCTCTAAGTAAAGAAACTACCTCTGACATCTGTCTGTATCTATCACCACTCAATTAAATGTTCTGTCCCCCCTGTCTGGCCATCACTATCCGAGGGAAAAGGGTCTCACTGTCCACCCTATCTAACCCTCTGATTATCTTAAATGACTCAATTAAGTCACCTCTCAACCATCTTCTCTCCAATGAAAACATTCTCAAGCCCCTCAGAAATTCCTCATATGACCTTCCCTTCATACCAAGCAAAATCCTAGCATATCTCCTCTGAACCCTTTCCGAAGCTTCCTCATACTTCCGACAATGCATTGACTAGAACTGAACGCAATTCTCCAAGCGTGGCCTGGCCAGAGTTTTGTACAGCTGCAGCATGATCTCATGGCTCTGAAACTCAATCCCTCTACCAATAAACCTGAACACATCATATGCCTTCTTAACAACTTTATCAAGCTAGAATCTATGTACATCATCATCTACATTCCCAAGAATCTTACCATTAGCTTCGTAGTCTGTATTCCTGTTGCTCCTTCCAAAGTGAATCACCTCATATCATTTCACATTAAACTCCATTTGTCACCTGTCAGACCAGCTGTGCAGCTTTCCTATGTTCCTCTGCAACATGAAACATCCTTTGGCACTTTCCACAACTCCACAGATCTTATTGTCATCTGCAAATTTATTAACCCATACTTCTATGTCCTCATCCAGGTCAATTACGAAAATGACAAACAGCACTGGTCCCAAAACAGATCCTTGCAGTAAACCACTAGTAACTGAACTCCGATCAACAACCACCAGCGAGCCAATTTCTGATCCTAACCGCTAAATCACCCTTAATCCCATACCTCAGTACTTTCTGCAATAGTTTACCGTGTGGAACTTTATAAAATGCCTTATTGAAGTCCACATACACTACATCAAACGCTTTCCCATCATCCACCTGTTTGGTCACCTCCTCAAAGAAGTCAATAAGGTTTTTGAGACATGACCTACCCTTCACAAAACCGTGTTGACTATCACTAATCAGCATATTCCTTTCTAGATGATTACAACCCTTTCCAAAACTTTACCCATCTCTGAAGTAAGGCCACTGGTCTATAATTGCCAGGGTTGTCTCGACTCTCTCTCTTAAACAAGAGGACAACATTTGCTATCGCCTGGGTTCTGGCACGAAACTTGTAGACCATGATGACATAAATATCCAAGCCAAAGGCTCTGAAATCTCCTCCCTGGATTCCCAGAGAATCGTAGGATAAATCCCATCTCGCCCAGGGTTCTTATATATTTTCACACATTCCAGAGTTGTTAACACCTCCGCCTTGTGGACTTCAAACCCGTCTAGTCTAGCAGCCTGTATTTCAGTATTCGCCCTGACAACCATGTCTTTTTCCAGTGTCAATACTGACAAAAAAAATCATTTTGAGCTTCTCCTATCTCCTCGGACTCCATGCACCACTTCCCACCACTGTCTTTGATTAGACCTAAACTTATACTAGTCATTCTTTTATTACTGACATACCCATAGAAACATTTTTGGTTTTCCTTGATCCTACATGCCAATGACTTCTCATATCCCCTCCTGGCTCTTCTTAACTCTTTCTGTATGCCCTTCCTGGCTAACATGTAACTCTCAAACGCCTTAACTGAGCCTTCTTGTCTCATCCTTACATAAACCATCTTCTTCCTCTTGACAAGAGATTCAACTTCTTTAGTAAAGGTCCGCTCCTTCGCTCGACCACTTCCTCCCTGTCTGACAGGTACATTCAAATCGAGTACATGCATTAGCTGATCCCGGAATAAGCTGCGCATTTCAGTTGTGCCCATCCACTGCAGTTTCCTTCCCCATCCTATGGATCGCAAATCCTGCCTAATCGCATCCTGATTGCCTTTCTCCAGATGTAACTCTTGGCCTGGGGTATATACCTATCCCTTTCTATTGCTAAAGTCAACATAACCAAATTGTCATCACTATCACCAGAGTACTCACCTAACTCTAAATCTAACACCTGTCCCGATTCAATACTCAGAACAACATCCAATGTGGCCTTACCCTTTGTTGGTCCATCTACATACTATGTCATGATCCCCCCCCCCCCGCACACATTGTACAAAAACTAACCCATCTAAAGTACTCGAACTATGGAATTTCCAGTCAATATTTGTAAATTTAAAGTCTCCCATGACAACTACCCTGTTACTCTCACTCCTATCCAAAAGTGGTTTTGCTAAATTTCCTGTGCATCGCTGGAACTATTTAGAGGCTGGAGAATACTCTCAACAGGGTGACCTCTCCTTTCTTGTTTCTAACCTCAGCCCATACTACCTCAGTCGACGAGCTTTCTGCCACCCGTAATACTGTCGTTAACTAAAAATGCCACACCTCCCTTTCTTTTACCATCTTCCTTGTTCTTACTGAAACATCAAAACCCAGGAACCTGCAACATTCATTCTTGTCCCTGCTCTATTCCTGTCTCCGAAATGGCCACGACATTGAATTCCCAAGTAGCAACCCATGATGCAGGTTCACCCACCTGTGGTGTAAAATTCCAAGCAGTGGAATGTGGTGAAACGGTTAAACATTATGTCCCAATACATGTGTGAATCTAACCGGAATGGAGGTGTTGCTTAGTCCCGTGTGAATCTTCTTATCTGTATGTAACCAGAATGGAATGTGTTTTTTAGCCTTGCTCTGCTGTTCACATGAATGTTTATATCTGGAAAAGAGTATATCAGCTGGAAAAGTCTCCAGTTCGGTGAGTCTGCTCCGGGGTTACGTTTAACCGCCGAGCGTGGGTTGTTGGCAACCGCTCTACGAGAACTGACGGCTCCCAGTTCCGGTAACATGTAGAGTGAGTATAAGCCAGACCCGGGAGTCTGCTCCGGGGTTACGTTTAACCGCCGAGCGTGGGTTGTTGGCAACCGCTCTACGAGAACTGACGGCTCCCAGTTCCGGTAACATGTAGAGTGAGTATAAGCCAGACCCGTTGGTTGTGGCGACGCTGCGGGGAATAAAATGCCCATATTCTAGCAGACTCGCCTCTTGGTCGTTTGTTCTGTGTCAGACTACTCTCCTACGAACCTGACCTTGAGAATTTTTTAAAACATTTGGCGTAGTCGAGCAGGGTCAATCGCAATTGAGGAGAGATTTTGATACAGAACAATGTTTTGGAAAAAGACTAAGAAACCAGAAGAACAAACTGTGGAGGTCCCGACCGTCCCGGGATGGCATGACGTGGCAGTTTGTTTGAGAAATGGTGGGGGGCGACCGGAGGAACCCCAGGGTCGCTGCTGTCCACCCTTGAGAGGATCCCAGTCCTGCCGAAGAACCCCTTGCCTGGGGTACAGCGGAGGATGTGGGCATGTCCAAAAAGCTGAAGCGGAGTTAACAGAATTGAATGGGATTGAACTGAACTGAACTGAGTGGAACTGAAGTGAATCAAATTGAACGGAACAAAATGGAACTGAGCTAAATTGAATTGAAATGGACGGAACTGAATTGAACACAATTGAATTGAACTGAACAGACCTGAACTGAGCTGAATTGAACTACACTGAATTGACTGAACTGAAATTAACTGAAACGAATTGAACTGAATTAAGCATAATGTAACACATGTATTGGGCCAAGCAGTGGAATGTGGTGTAAAATTCCAAGCAGTGGAATGTGGTGAAACGGTTAAAAATTATGTCCCAATACATGTGTGAATCTAACCGGAATGGAGGTGTTGCTTAGTCCCGTGTGAATCTTCTTATCTGTATGTAACCAGAATGGAATGTGTTTTTTAGCCTTGCTCTGCTGTTCACATGAATGTTTATATCTGGAAAAGAGTATATCAGCTGGAAAAGTCTCCAGTTCGGTGAGTCTGCTCCGGGGTTACGTTTAACCGCCGAGCGTGGGTTGTTGGCAACCGCTCTACGAGAACTGACGGCTCCCAGTTCCGGTAACATGTAGAGTGAGTATAAGCCAGACCCGGGAGTCTGCTCCGGGGTTACGTTTAACCGCCGAGCGTGGGTTGTTGGCAACCGCTCTACGAGAACTGACGGCTCCCAGTTCCGGTAACATGTAGAGTGAGTATAAGCCAGACCCGCTGTACCTGGTTGTGGCGACGCTGCGGGGAATAAAAAGCTGAAGCATATTCTAGCAGACTCGCGTCTTGGTCGTTTGTTCTGTGTCAGACTACTCTCCTACGAACCTGACCTTGAGAATTTTTTAAAACACCACCTTAGTCCGGATGGTCCTGACGTTGAAGTAGACACACTTAAAACCTTCTTCCTGCTTGCCGGTGCACACTTGTTGTCTTGAAATCGTATTTCTGACTTCATTACGCTCAATCTCCTGGACACAATTTAGTATCCCACCCCCGACTGAATTAGTTTAAACCATTCTGAAGAGCATTAACAAATCCCCCCTCCCCCACCTCCAGGATATCAGTATCCCTCTGGTTCAAGTGTAGACCATCCTGTTTGTAGAGGTTCCACCTAACCCAGAATGCACCCAAATTTTCCAGGTATCCGAATCCCTCCCTCCTGCACCATTTCTGTAACCACATATTCAACTCCTGTCTCTCCCTATTCCTCGCCTCGCTAGCACATCACACCAGTAACAAACTTGTTTTGTTCTAGCTCTAAGTTTCCACCCGAGCTCCCTGAATTTATGCCTTAAATCCCCATTCTTTTTCCTCCATACGTCGTTGGTGCTTATGTGAACCATGACTTGGGGCTACTCCCCCTCCCCATCAAGGATCCCGAAAACATGATCCAAGAGGTCACGAATCCTGGCAACCTGGGAGGCAACACAACAACTGTGAGTCTTCTCGTTCCCACAGAACCTCCTTTCTGTCCCCCTAACTATGAAGTCCCCAGTGACCAATGCTCTGCTCTGCTCCACCTCCGCTTCCCTTCTGAGCATCAAGGATGGACTCTGTGCCAGAGGTCTGTACCCCATGGCTTATCCCTCTTAAGTCGTACACCCCCATGATAACCAAAATGGTACCCTTGCTTTTTTTGAGAGGAACAGCCACAGGGGATCGCTGCACTGTCTGCTGTTTCCCTTTCCGTCCTCTGACTGTCACCCATCTGCCTTTTTCCTGTGTCCGAGGTGTGATTACCTCCTTGTAACACCTCTCAATCACCTCCTCAGCCTCCCAAATGGTCTGAAGTTTATCCAGCTCCAACTGTAGTTCTCTAACGCTGTTTTCAAGGAACTTGAGTTGGGTGCACTTCCCGCAGATGAAGTCAGCAGAGCCACCAGTAGCGATTCTTACCTCCTACATTCTGCAAGAGAAACGTTCACACCTCCCCTCTTAAAAATCTGATCCATTAACATCCAAAGATGATTTCATTTTAAAACACCTTAATTTTAAATGGTTACACCACAGAAATACATAATATTGACTATCACCATGCAAACCTGCATAAATACATTCTGTTTCAGCCTGTTTCAATCCGGCCATTTCTCATTTGCATCTCGACATTATGTCGACAATCACATTTTCCCACCTGCCATATGCACAACTTTCAAATTGAATGGCTGTAACGACAAGCTCCATCTTAACAGTCTGGCATTTTTGTCCTTAAATTTCTCCACAAATTTCAATGGGTTATAGTCAGTATTGTCCCAGATACGTTACTGGTTACATAAAAATGAAAACATTGTAACGTCGTCACCAAGCTCAAATGCTCCTTCTCAACTGCTGAATATTTATGCTGATGAGTATTCAACTTCCTGGAGAAATATGTGATTGGCCTTTCTATCTTCTTATCGTCTTGCTACAAGAGCGCAACACCAACACCTGCATCATCTGCATCGATAGCCACCTTGAATGGCTTTGAGTAATTAGCTGTGGCTAATATTGGGGCAATGGTTAACACAGCTTTCAGGCTGTCAAATATCTTCTGACATTCCGTTCTTCACTGAAACCTTTTGTCTTTCTGTTTCAATTCAGTGAGAAGAGTAGCCACGCTGCTAAAATTTGGAATGAATTTTCGATTAAATCCACTCAGTCCCAGGAACCCCCAATTGCCTTTAGTTTTAGCATAGGAAACATCCCAATTACAAATGTTTTTGCGTCCCGTGGGGCCATGTGTCCACGTCCATTAATATGGCCCAGGAAGTTGACTAGGGCTTTGGCAAATTCGTGTTTAGCCAGGTTTGTCATCAGGCCTGCCTTCCGAAATCGATCAAACAAATGTGATAAATGTTGCAATGCTTCCATTTATGACGAAAAATGAACAGGTTATCTATATATACGCGACACAGTTGGATAATCTGGCAATGACCTGGTTTGTTCGTCTCTGAAATGAGGCTTGCGCATTTTTCATATCAATTGGCATGGCTTTAAACTGATACAGTCCATCTGGTGTTACAAAATCCGAAATTTCCTTCGTCCCTTCAGACAAGGGTACCTGTCAGTATCCTCTCAGCAAGTCCACTTAGAAATTTAAGTTGCTTGTCACACCTTCTCAAAACAGTCTTCATAATACGGCATCAGATTTGAATCCGTCTTTGTAACCCAATTGACTTTGCGATAGTCCATAAAAATCCATGGGGGAAACATGCATTTGGAAAGATAGGGTTTGGATAGGAATCATACTTCACAAATTTATGAGAGTCCTTTGATTAAGTGACCAGGAAGTTTGACGAGGGCAGAGTGATAGATGTGGTTTATATGGATTTCAGCAAGGCCTTTGATAAGTTTCCACATGGTAAGCTGCTCTGGAAGGTCAACTTGCATGGAATCAGGGGGAGATGGCAAATTGAATTGCCTGTTGTTATCTCTGATGTTCTTGTTATTACCTTTGGCGATTTTATCTGGAAAATAGTATCTGCATCTGCTGTTATTTCACAATATACTGTTTATTATTTTAGCAATCTGTGTTTTCTTTATTTGGAGATGCCGGTGTTGAACTGGGGTGTACAAAGTTAAAAATCTCACAACACCAGGTTATAGTCCAACAGGTTTAATTGGAAGCACACTAGCTTTCGGAGCGACGCTCCTTCATCAGGTGGTAGTGGAGGGCTCAATCCTAACACACAAAATTTATAGCAAACATTTACAGTGTGATGTAACTGAAATTATACTTTGAAAAGTTGATTGTCTGTTAAGCCTTTCATCTGTTAGAATACAGTGATAGTTTCACTTCTTTCATGTGCAAATCACAAAACCTTTTTTAAAAAAGTTGCATTCTCGGGTTAGCTGTTAACAATGGTGCTAGCTAAACAATACTAGCACTGTATTCTAACAGATGAAAGGCTTAACAGACAATCAATTTTTCATTGTATAATTTCAGTTACATCATACTGTAAATTTTTGCTATAAATTCTGTGTGTTAGGATTGAGCCCTCCACTACCACCTGATGAAGGAGCGTCGCTCCGAAAGCTAGTGTGCTTCCAATTAAACCTGTTGGACTATAACCTGGTGTTGTGTGTTTTTTAACTGTGTTTTCTTTAATATCGTACAATATAACACGGGTTAATATTGATTGTTACAACACATGGTAAACCCTTCTGCTTAAATTAAAACCAGCAACACAGAAAAGATTTATCCCGTGCAGTAATCTGTAAAAATTTGAGTGGTCACGGTCTATTTAAAGAAAACATTAACAACTTTATTTCTTAAAGTTTGAGAGAGAACAATTAACTAACAACTATTTACAATCGCTTCCTCTAACCTATCTTTTACCTTCTCTTTTATAATACTAGTCCAATAAAACTCCCAATTCAGATTTACAGAAAAATTCAAATTTTAAAGTGGTCGAATCTTTAGCTTCTTTGGTAGATTGGCTCTTCAGGTGATGGTTGAGGTTTTTTTCTTTGCAGGTACCTCTAGTCAGGTACCTCTCAGAGATCTGACTAGCAGTCTACAGCTGTTGGTGTGGTGGACTTTATCCTCCTTACTGTTCAATTTTCCCCAGTCTTATACCGCAAAGCAATGGATTGCGTCATCGTCTTTTAAGATTGTCAATATAATCAATTAAAACTGGATTGGAATGTGGTATTTTTCTGCTACAATTTCTGATAATCTTCTTCAATGTCCACAATACCACCTATTTATTTTTCAGCAAATTTATGCCTTGTAGATTTTCATCCAAATTGTTGAGGTTGATAACCAACAGTAATTGAAACTGATTGACCTAATTCAAATCTGTTTTGTCGTTTCCAGGCAAGCAGATACTCCAGTAGCTGGAGCACAGGTTACATTGTGTCTTATTGAGAACACTTGGTGCTGTCACTGCTAGCTTTTACTCTCTTAAAGGTTTGTTTGCCACATCTTCATAACACTATCACAATATTAAATTACTTTTATGGTTCTTCATATATCGCATTAGTCTCCTTCCTCAGTTGCATTACCAGGGCACGATTACTTCTGTACCAGTCTGGTAATCCTTTATGCAGCACAGACATCTATTAAAATAATGACTGCACAACACCCTGTTGCATATAATTTCACGCTATCAGAACCATTAGCACACAAACTCCTCTGCCTATTTATACAATAGTTGGTCGTTTTGTCGTTGGGACTTGACCATTCCTTGCTTATGTCCCCAGTA
The DNA here is from genome assembly GCF_037043375.1 of Chiloscyllium plagiosum. NCBI lineage: Eukaryota > Metazoa > Chordata > Chondrichthyes > Orectolobiformes > Hemiscylliidae > Chiloscyllium > Chiloscyllium plagiosum. The sequence continues at coordinate 16,685,275 of NW_028270184.1, read as the reverse complement.
GACCAGACAGAATGTCAGTTTGGTTTACATTTCCATACCATTGTTAATTCAAATGAATTTCTAACCATTCCCATTATTACGGTCCTATCTAAGATAACATATCTTAAACGGTATCCATTAGCATTACCCTAGATCCTTCTCTGTTCATCTGAATAAAGGTCATGTGTCCACTTGTATTGCTTTTGGCCTAATCTCAATTATTACATTCTAGATGAAATATCATTCTACATGACATTGACTCCACCGCTATTCCTGTTGCATAGTTGGAAAACATGCTGCACATTTGTGTGAAATTTTGTAAACACTTGTTTCTCCGTGAATGTCTTTGCATTCTTCTAATTCTATAGTCCTATCAGACTACAAGTAAATTACCATATTCAGTCGTGTCTGTGTTCACACTGCACTAGCCCCTACCTTATGAATGAATTAACGAGGCCACATTTCTCATGGCTGCCGTTTTTCACATTGCACTCATCTCTGTCTTAGTTATTGCTACATTCGATGTTATCTCATTCAGCATTACATTGTCTGTGTCTCCCTTCGTCACGATATATATCTAACACATGTGTCAGTTTTCCTGCACCTGATATTGTCTCTGTTTGTGCAACAAAAGACCTTTACAAATGGTAAACGCATCAGAAACTCTGAAAAGAAACTCCCGCATTTAGAGGCCACTCCTGAATTTGTAGCTTAGCACAACAAAGGAATGTTTTGTAGTTTCGAATTGGCCCAGACTTTGCATGTGATTGTTTCCTCCTCAGTTAAATCAAATGAACAAGAACTGAAACTGTTACCAATAAATCAAATACATGTAAAATCTGATAAGAAAATCAGATTTGGGGAAAGGAGGGAAATAAATGGAACCGGGCGTAGATAATTAGCATTTTTTTAAGTGAAATGTAGGACAGCAAGTTAACAACTGTCAGTGGCTCCGCTTGATGGAAAGGCAAAACTTGGCTTGTGGGGAGCATAAAAATTCAAAAGGAAAAGTCTTAGCCAGCTGTCCTCAGTGCATGTATACAGTTTACATTGTAAAATGATTCCCCTTGATAATATTACAAGTGGAAGGCACAAGGGTATGTATTTGTTTACCGAACCATAACTAATGTTTATTATGTAACTTAATTGTTCCGCAAAACATTCAGTTGGAATAAATGAGCGACGCAGCGAGCGTGGCTCTGACCTAAAGTCTACAGATTCTGACATCCCTTCAATCTCCGAAAACAAGGATGCATGGACCAGCAAATGGGCTCTTCTTTGCCATTGTCTATCCCTTTCTTGCTGTTATTGGTGCCCCTGGTAATTAATGGATTACAAACTAAATAATTTTCTTTTATTGCACATAAACATTTGCTTTTCTGTTTCATAGTACTTTTAATATCCAATGTTACCCGAGAATCCCGGAATTCATGTGCATTACAATTTATTGGTATATGTTATGGTAAATAATGGCATTATTCGCACTTGTATTTCAGAGTTTTTAAATTAATACATTACTTTTATAAAGCTGATATTTGTCAGTTTTTTGAAATATTTGGACATTTGATATTATGCTTTTAACGTGAACTTCTGACATAATATTGTAAGACTTAATCTAGTGTATTTAATGTGATGTGAAACAATAGCTTTGTTTAGTTTCAAGATCATTTAGCGTCATTCATATAATCCCAAGAATGAGTGGAAGGATGGTGGAAGAAACAAGTGTAGTTGAAAAATTTATAGCTGATTCGAATTTTCAGTTCTCCTGATAGGTTTGTACCTTCGGCGTCTATGATGGTAATCCTGTTTTGACATCCTCGGTGGATGTAACAGTTGCTAACAAAAGGGATTAATGATTGTTCATCTGTAATTTCCACTTGAGATGGTAGTGTTACAATTGTAACGCAAGCCACTGAAATTGGTACAGTAAGGGTGCTTCACAGAAGTTTTGGCAGACATTTTGATACAGAGTTAGAAATGGATTGGACCTTCAGAAGGGAGGAGATGCAGACTGACTGAGGGAGTCATTTTGAATGACTAAATGGGCAACCAGCAATAATCATACTGGATAAATTCATGATGGAACGGCATTCTACAAGCTGGTGCTTCCAAATAAACCTGTTGGACTATAACCTGGTACTGTGTGCTTTTAACTAACTTCAGAGTGACACAAAAGGCCAGTATTGGAGAGAATCAGGAGAGACTTGGTAATCTCAGCTGATGGTAAGATTACGCAGGCGCAAGAGTGCAGAAATTGTGGACAGGATTTGAAAATTCGGAGATGAAATTATTAAAACTATAACATTAACGGACAGAAAGTCAATGTAGATAAATAAGTATCTCTGGATAAATCGAATTTAGACTGATTAAAGCTGTCGATAGCAGATACTCAGGATAAGCTTAACATGTATTTGGAAAAGCAAGGTCTGATTAGAGATAGTCAACATGGTTTTGTGCTTAGCAAATCATGTCTGACAAACTTGGTTGAGATTTTTGAAGAAGGAACAAAGAGGATTGATGAGGGCAGAGCGGTAGATGTGATCTATATGGATATCAGTAAGGCATTCGACAAGGTTTCCCATGAGAAACTGGTTAGCTGGAGGTCTGTGACCAGTGGAGTGCCACAAGGATCGGTCCTGCGTCCACTTATTTTCATCATTTTTATAAATGATTTGGATGTGAGCATAAGAGGTATAGTTAGCAAGTTTGCAGATGACACCAAAATTGGAGGTGTAGTGGACAGCGAAGGTTACCTCAGTTTACAACGGGATCTTGATCGGATGAGCCAATAGGCAGATGGAGTTTAATTCAGTTAAATGCGAGGTGCTGCATTTTGGGAAAGCAAAATCTCAGCAGAACTTAAACACTTAATAGTCAGGTCCTGGGGAGTGTTGCTGAACAAAGACACCTTGGAGTGCAGGTTCATAGATCCTTGAAAGTGGAGTCGCAGGTAGATATGATAGTGAATAAGGTGTTTGATATGTTTTCCTTTATTGGTCAGAGTATTGAGTACAGGAGTTGGGAGGTCATGTTGTGGCTGTACAGGACATTGGTTAGACCACTGTTGGAATATTGCAGGCAATTCTGGTCTCCTACCTATCAGAAAGATGTTGTGAAACTTGAAAGGGTTCAGAAAAGATTTACAAGGATGTTGCTAGGATTGTAGGATTTGAGCTATAGAGAGAGGCTGGACAGGCTGGGGCTGTTTTCCCTGGAGCGCCGGAGGCTGAGGGGTGACGTTATAGAGATTTACAAAATTATAAGGGGCATGGTTAGGATAAATAGACAAAGTCTTTTCCCTGGGGTCGGGGTGTACAGAACTAGAGGACATAGGTTTATGGTGAGAGGGGAAAGATATAAAAGAGACCTCTGGGACAACATTTTCATGGAGAGGGTGGTATGTGTGTGGAATGAGCTGCCAGAGGAAGTGGTGGAGGCTGGTACAATTGCAATATTTAAAAGGCATCTGGATGGGTATATGAATAGAAAGGGTTTGGAGGAATATGGCCTGCGTGCTGACAGGTCGGACTAGATTGGTTTAGGATATGTGGTCAGCATGGGCAGGTTGGACTGAAGGGTCTGTTTCTGTGCTGTGCATCCCTATGACTCTATGTATTCTCAGCTATAAAAGTCATTGCAGTAGTCTGAGAGCAACATCTGTGGTGGGAGCAGACTGCTGTGTCCCCGGTATTAACAAATGTTCCACCCAGTCGTAAACATTGAACCATCAACAATGATTTTGGAACAGGCAAATGTTGAGCATGGAAAATCAATGGAGCATACTGCTTCAGTTCCAGAATAATGAAACTGGCGATTGCAGCCCATTCAGTCTCATATTTCACTCTCTTCATCCCTTACAGCAAACTTGTTGGCAATAGTAGTCCTATCTGGACGACGATGTGGACTTTCTCGATGCATCACCTACTATCTGAAGGCAATAGCAGCAGCTGATTTATTTGTCATTATTACTGGATGCATCTTGAACAGAATTGGCCGCATCTATTTTAGCTATAGTGTCCTGTCAACCACCGCTGGCTGCAGCATAAATGCTGTGCTGGTCTATGCAGCTCGGGATGCTTCTGTTTGGCTGACAGTAGCCTTCACCATTGATCGTTTTGTGTCTATCTGCTGCCAGAGCCTGAAGAATAGTTACTGCGCTGTGAAAACTGCATCACTGGTCATAGGAATGATTTGTGTCTTTATTTGCGTCAAGAACGTCCCATACTACTTTATTTATCAGCCCTTATACAGTCTAAATGGGTTGCCTTGGTTCTGTAACATCAAGCCCAACTTCCATACTTCATCTGCATGGCAAGCTTACCATTGGCTCGATCGCATCTTAACTCCTTTTCTCCCTTTCTTCCTCATTCTGTTTCTCAACGTCCTGACAGTGAGGCATATTCTTGCAGCGAGCAGAGCCCGTAAGAGGCTCCGATGCGCTGAGAACCGTATTGATTCAGAGATGGACAAACGTAAGAGGTCTATTGTCCTACTGTTTGCCATCACGTTCAGCTTCCTCCTCCTATGGGCCACCTATATCGGACGTTTTCTTTACAGATTGATTGCACGTGACGAGTATGTCAGCAGCCTGAACTTCAGATCCCCACAGTACATCCTTCAAGAAACGACGAACATGCTCATGCTGCTCAGTTCCTGCAACAACATCTTCATCTATGTGGTATCACAGAAAATGTTCAGAAAGGGATTGAAGGAGATTCTTATGTGTCCCTTTCAAATATTCACCACCTGCATAAAGTGGCCGACAGGGAAAACAGAAAACTGTCCTACCAATATTTCCCATGGAGCATAGTGTGAGGCACTGTCTAATCCAAACCACAAATTCAAAAAAGAAAATTCTTACCATCACTCAGGACCAATATTTATCCCTCATTTCACATCATTAAAGCCAATTTGATATTTATTTGCACAGCATTTTTGTGAAGTCTCACACTGCACGTTTGCTGCTACTCTTCTGTCATATAACTGGATAGTACATAATTAGCCCTTCCTTCGTTAATGTGTTCCTTACTCCCTTCTTTCCTTTATGTCTTTCTTCTTTCCTTCCATTTTACCATCTTCCTTTCTTTATTAACCAGGGAGTAACCAAATTGGATTGCCACCTTGTCTCTTTCTGACTAACTCATGAAATAAGTTTTGTTTAATTCATTCATGGGGTACGGGCACCTCTAACAGGATCAGAATCTCTTGCCCATCCCCAACAGCACTGAAACAGGTGCTGGTAAAATTCCTACTTTGAACTGCCTAATTCCTTAGGGTGCAGGTAAACCACAATGCTGTAAGGGAAAGGGTTCCATGAATGTTAATCTAGCACCACTGCATAACAACTGATATAATTCCAAATCGCAATGGTGCAGAGGAGAACTTCAAGCTGACAGGTTTCCCTTATTTTGGTTCCTGTGTCCTCCAGCAAGGTAGATGTCACAGCTTGCAAAGGCCTTTTGATAGAAACTCGGGTAAGTGCATCTGGTAGCAGGTAGATGCTGCTGCTACTGTGCGACAGTGATTAAATGTTGAAGGTTGAGCGTATTGTACAAATTGAGAAAGCTACACTGTTTTAGATGACGTCAAACTGTTGAGTCTTATTGCACCTGTAATCATCCTGAGTCACGGGAAAAAATCCATCACAATCCTATTTCGTGCTTTAAAGTGTGGTTGGCAGGTTGTGTGATCAGACAAGATATATACACGCCAAAAAATGATAAATGTCTCACTTGCTCCTGTAGCTGAAGTGTTTAGATTGCTTGTCCAGTTTGGCTTCCCGTCAAAGATGAAGTCAAAGTGTGATCCATACATGATAATGCCATTGGACGACAGGGTATTATCCGCACATTCAACTTAATTACAGTCAGGCAATTCCTGCACTTGTGTGGCACAGTTATTACTTAACATTTCCTTTCATTGACCATGAACATCAATTATGAGATGATGCTTCTCGGGTTACAGCAGTGCCCAAATAATGACCACAGATCATGTTTAATTGCATTGGCATTAATAACTTCAGCTTTGATCAAGTTCTATTGTTAGATTTATCAGAGTGGAAGTCAGGCCACCACCCTAACCTTGAGGCATGATCATCCAACCACATTGAATACCTCCTTCAACCAAGAGTGCGCGTGGAATGAGCGGCTGTTCTGCTGTTTCTGTCTGAAGTAATTTCTAGCTTTGTGTGCGTTTCATAAAGGCATCACTCTGAATACTGATGATAAAATAAGTATGTTAATCAGGAAAACGGTGAACACTGAGAACTCTCCTTGAACACTTTCATTCAACCACCATCAGGACAGATGCAGAACACGAATAAAAAAGAAATAAGTTTGTTTTATACTGCCCAAAGTCTTATTTCCACGTCAAGTCTAGAACAAACCTTTCCAGTGCAGATGAGGGAGTGAACAGCTCCAGTATAAATCTGCCCCTCACTTTCCTATCAAACACTGCCCAAGACAGGAAACAATGCGGAATAAAATCGAGCGAGACAATTAATCAATGAAGGTCAATTATCACGCATTCTTTTGAAATTGTATTGCAGGATTTAAGCCATGTTACTGATGAAGAAGATGCATTTAGTGAATACCATGCAACCAGTGTATGTTCAGGCTCAGCGCGAGCAAGTGGCTCAAAGCACAGACCACCTTTAATATCAAGGTCGTATTTTGCAAAGATCAAAATTAGTTTTCGCTTGTTTTATTGGCCCTGCAATAGAAATAGCAATGAATAGACCTGATATGATCTGAGCGATCAGATACAAAATATGTCCATCCTTTCTGATCCCACAGACAGAAAGGTCAGCGCCTAAACCGCTGCCACACCACATCGCAATCACAGTAAGATGAGATTTTTACTGTCTCTGCCTGCAGCAGGATGTAACCTCAGGCCATCAAAAGTAATGATTGCTGTCTGGCCCGCTTCGCCACCAGTATTTCATGAGACACTGCAGCATTTGAGGCTTTTTATTTTCTTAGAGAGGAATCTGTCTGCAGGTCTACTGGCATTTCGAAATTGTAAACAGCATGCATCGTTCCCATAATTTGGGTGAAGGACCCTGACATTAAACTCAATTCCATTTGCAATATTCACTTCAATCCGAATTAAGCGAATCGTCCAGTTACATTCAGGAGCCACAACGTCAAAAGTAAGAAAGTGCAACGAAAGACATTTTGGTTTACAATTTGAGAGATTATACTGTTCAGCAAAGTGCTCGCCTCATGAACAGATATTTTCAGTTTTGTAGCTGTAGTAAGTAAAGATTATTCTCTCTCCCAAATCAGCAGTTGTTCCCAAAAGGCCCCAGCAATTTCCAAAACTGGCTCCCACAGAATTCTGGGACTGGTCACATCACTTGTGGACTTGTCTACTTTCATGAGTTTCAAAATACCCAACATCACCTTCTGTATCAAAGTCTTATGTCATAGATAACCAACATATGCCCTCACGAGATGCATGAAGCGCCATGTTCTAATCAGGTGGACTGCAGAAAGAATGGATAAGAGCTACAATCAAGGATTGGAAATGTCGGTGTTGGACTGGGGTGTAAAAATCACACAACACTGGGTTGTAGTCCAACAGGTTCCATTGGAAGCACTAGTTTTCGGGGCGCCGTTCCTTCATCAGGTGGTTGTGGACAACCATTTGATGAAGGAGCAGCGCTCCGAAAGCTAGTGCTACCAATTCAAGCTGTTGGTCTATAACTTGGTGTTGTGTGGTTTTCAACTTTGTACAATGAAGAACGCTGTGAATTTTGCTCAGGGCCGTTAAATGCTGGCCTTGGTTACATCTGCAACTGGGACCCGTAATTTCCTGTGTTGAGGGCTTTAGAAAGACTGGAAACGTGTTCTCTTATTTGGGCACGGAAGCAAGTTAAAAAGTAGGACCTCAGAGGTAGTAATCTTAGGATTGCTACCAGTGCCACGTGCTAGTCAGAGTAGGAATGATAGAATAAGCTCGATGAATGCGTTGCTTGAGAGATGTTGCAGGAAGGAGGGGTTCCGAATTTTGGGACATTGGGACCGGTTCTGGGGAACTATTACAAAATGGATGGTGCAGTAACAATGTTGAGGCTGTATGACAGGCCTCCCAACAGTGAACATGAGATAGTGGAACAAATATGTAAGCAGATCATGGAAGATATAGGAGCAACAGTGTGGTGGTGATAGAAGATCTTAATTTTCCCAAAATTGACTGGGATTCACTTAGTGTTAGAGGTCTGGATGGAGCAGAATTTATAAGGACCATCCAGAGGGTTTTGTAGAGCAGTATGTAAATAGTCCGACTCGAGAAGGGCCATACTGGACCTGGTGTTTGGAAATGAGCATGGCCAAGTGGTTGAAGTTTCAGTAGGGACTTACTTTGGGAATAGTGATTACAATTCCATACGTTTTAGAATACTCATGGACGAAGACGATTGTGATCTTAAAGGAAGAGTGCTAAATTGGGGAAAGGCCAACTATACCAAAATTCTGCAGGTGCTGGGAAATGTAGATTGGGAGCTGCGGTTTGAAGATAAATCCACATTCAATATGTGGGAAGCTTTTACAGAGAAGTTGATTAGTGTTCCAGAGCGATATGTTCCTATTAAAATGAGGAATAGACTTGGCAAGATTATGGAACCATGGAAGACAGGTGGAATTGTGAGACTAGCTAAGATGAAAAATGTGCATACATAAGGTCTAGGCAACTAAAGACAGACGAACCTTTGGAAGAATATCAGGAATGTAGGACCATTCTGAAACGAGGAATTAAGAGGCCTACAAGGAGTCATGAGATATCCTTAGCAAACAGGGTTAAGGAAAATCCCAAAGCCTTTTATTTATATATAAAGACCAAGAGGGTAACTTGAGAAAGGGTTGGCCCAATCAAGGACAAATGAGGAAAGATATGCGTGCAGTCGGATAAAATGGCTGAGATTCTTAATGAATACTTTTCATTGGTGTTCACCGAGGAGAGGGACATGGAGGATGTTGAGGTTAGGGATATACATTTGATTATTTTAGCTCAAAGCAGCATAAGTAGGGTGGGAGTGTTGGGTATGCTAAAAGACATTAAGCTTAGAGCCCTGGTCCGCTTGGAATCTATCCAAGGTTACTGAGGGAAGTGAGAGAGGAAATAGCTGAGGCATTAACAGATATCTTTGCAGCATCATTGAAAACGAGTGATCTCGCAGAACTGGAAAATTGCTAATGTTGTTCTCTTGTTTAAGAAGGGTAGCAAGAATAATCCAGGTAATTCCAGACCTCTGAGTCTGACATCAGTAGTTGGGGAGCTGCTGGAGACATACTGAGGGGTAGGATATATTCACGTTTGAAAGAAAATAATCTTATCAGTGATGAATAATGGTTTTGTGGAAGGATAGTCATATCTTACAAACCTAATAGAATTATTTGAGGAGGTGACAAAGCTGATTGATGAGGGAAGGGATGGAGATGTCATACACATGGACTTTAGTAAGATGCTTGATAGGGTTCACCAGGGTAGGCTAATGGTGAAGGTAAAGTCGCATGGGGTCCAGGGTATTCTAGCTAGATGGATAGAGAACTGAATGGGCAACAAGCGACAGGGAGTAGTAGTGGAAGGGAGGTTCTCAAAAAGGAGACCTGTGACCACTGGTGTTCCACAGGAATCTGTGCTGGGACCACTGCCGTTTGTGATATACATAAATGTTTTGGAGGAAGGTGTAGGTTGCCTCATTGACAAGTTTGCAGTTGACACTAAGATTTGTGGAGGAGCAGGTAGTGAAGGGGACTGTCAGAGAATGCAGCAGAATAAACATAGATTGGAGAGTTGGGCAGAGAACTGCCAGGTGGAGTTCAATCTGGGCAAATGTGAGGTGATGTGTTTTGGAAGATCCAATTCAAGAGTGAACTGTACAATAAATGGAAAGGTTCTAGTGAAAATTGATGTCCAGGGAGGTCTGGGTGTTCAAGTCCATTGTTCCCTGAAGATGAAAATGCAGTTCAGTAGAGTGGTCAAGAAGGCATACGACATTCTTTCCTTCATCAGACGGGGTATTGCATACAAGAGTCAATAGGTCATGTTGCAGTTATATAAGAGGAGGGTCACTAGGATGCTGCCTGCTCTGGATGGTGCTAGCTATGAAGAGAGATTGAATAGATTTAGGAATTGGGCGTTAGGTTTAGACAGTGGATTTGGAATGGCACGGGCTTGGAGGGCCGAAGATCCTACTCCTTGGCTGTAAATTTTCTTTGTTCTTTGTTCTACTAAATGTTCTGCCGGGAGTGACATCAAATTAAAATTGTCGGCTGCTGTCAACTTTTTCTTGTCTCATGTTCTGCGAGATTTCAAGACACAGGTCTACACCTCAAATCCCACAGCACCAGCAATTCTGTTCTACCTTTGCGCTGGGTGACTTTCATTGATGATAGGAAGTTAAACAATAGCAAATAATATAATGTCTGGAGGAAGACATTTGAGAAACAGAGGGCTCACTTTCAACAAGTGTCGAAGCTGCAGTCGAGCACAGGTATATTATGGTTTCAGTCTTGCATGAAGAATGAAAGCACGCAAGACATAACGGAATAACAATTCACAGCAATGATAACAGAATTGAGCGATAATAACTGTATTAGAGCTGTCCAGACTCTAAATTTTCCAGTTCTTTTTAAGCAGGTATAAAGTGAATATTCTAGATATTCTACTTTTAATCAAAATAGAATGTATTTGCAAAATACCGATTGAAACCCAAACAAAAGAGGACAGACTATAGAATAACAACTATATAAAAACCCAGTCGACTCTATCACAACTTAATGACGCTGTTCCAAATTCGAATAACATTTCCATAAATATCCCCTTACCAGAAAATGTAAAATCAAACACAGATTCTTACAGGAGCAATGTCAGAGAGATTCGGCACAGAACACCTTCTTCCATGGAGCTGTTTCTTTGGATTCCCCAGCTCTACGTGACTAGACACTCTGAACAAGGAGACTGATTGTGAAAACTAAACAAAACCAAAGCAGAGAAGTGCTGAACTGGAAAACCTGGTCACCCCCTTTAATTGTATTTGTTTAAAATAAACGTGAAATGAGCAGCATTGGCACAACTGTCAGAAGATACTGTGTGCACTTGGTGTCCTTTCTCGACAAATGAGAAGAAAAATAGTTAACTGCATAGATGCCTTTACAATAGCGAAAGATCTTGGATTCCAGGCACAAAAGGGAATATTTCTTTTCAGAAGGATTTCAGAATTATACATTTAAATAAACAATTTTAAACGATCCAGTGGGGATTTCATTTGAAAATGTTTAGCTGGAGAGTGTCTGGAATATGGCGGTGGTTACCAAAAGGAGTGTTCGTGGGGAAAAGCAAAAATGCATGTGAAGATTAACTCGGTGAAATGGTGATGGAGAAAGGGATGGAGGGTTCGGCTGATAGAATGAGAGAAAGAAGTCGACAGGATGTTTGTGATTATTATGTGGAATAGACATGCCCTGGCGGACGAATGAGCATTTTCTACTCTCAATTCAGTCGATTTATTTGTAACATCGTGATTTCTGCATTCCCTTCGATTCACTCTAAACTTTAACCACTGATTTCTACTTTCTGTAGACTTGTTTTCCCAAACTGAGTGACGGACTTCCTATTCGTTAGTGAGAGTCACAGTGTCGTAGAGGTATACAGCACAGAAAACAGACCCATTGGTCTAACTCGTTCATGCTGACCAGATATCCTAACATCATCTCGTCCCACTTGCTAGCACTTGGCTCATATACCTTTAAACCTTTCTTATTCATATACCCATCCAAATGTCTTTTAAATGGTGCAATTGTACCAGCCTTCACCCCTTCCTCTGGCAACTCATTCCATACACGCTCAATACTCGGCATGAAAAAGTTGCCCCTTAGATCCCTTTTATATTTTACCCCTCTCACCCTCAATGTATAAGTTCTTGTCCTGTTCTCCCACACTCCAGGGAAAAGACTGTGTCCATTTATACTACCCATGCCCCTCATAATTTAAACGCCTCTCTAAGGTCACACCTCACCCTCCGACAGTCCAGGCAAACAGCCCAAGCCTATTCAGTCACTCCCTCGAGCTCAAACCCTCCAACCCTGGCAACACCCTTGTAGTATTTTTTTTTCCTGAAGCCCTTCATGTTTCCTCTGATAGGAAATAACCAAAATTGCAGACAATATTCCGAAAGTGGCTGAACCAACGTTCTGTACAGCAGCAATATGACCTCCCAACTGCTTTACTCAATACCCCTAAAAGTAAAGGAAGCATTCCAAATGCGATCTTCACTATCCTATCTACCTGCGACTCTACTTTCAAGGAGTTTCGATCAGCAACCCACCCTAGGACCTTAACATTAAGTGTACAAGTCCTGATCTGATTTGCTTTTCCAAAATGCAGAACCTCACATTTATGCAAATTAGATTCCAACTGTCACTCCTCAGACCATTGGCCCATCTGATCAAGATCCCGCTGTAATCTGAGGAAACCTTCTTTGCTCTCCACTAACCTTCAAATTTGGTGTCATCTGCAGACTTACTAACTATACCTCTTATGTTCACATAAAAATCATTTATATAAATGACTAAAAGTAGTGGACCCAACACCGATCCTAATGACACTCCACTGCTCACAGACCTCCAGTTTGAAGCGCAACCCTCCACCACCACTTTCTGTCTTCTACCTTCGAGCCAGTTCTGTATCCAAATTGCTGCTCTCCCTGTATTCCATGAAGTCTAACCTTGTGAAGCCGTTTCCAATGGGGAACCATTTTGAATGCCCTACTGAAGTTCATTTAGATCGTGTCCCTCACTCTGCTCTCATAAATCCTCTTTGTTCCTTCTTCAAAAAACACAACCAAGTTCGTCAGACATGATTTCCCACGCACGAAGCCATGTTGACTATCCTTGATCAGTCCTTGCCTTTCCAAATACTTGTAAGTCCTGGCCCTCAGGATTCTGTCCAACAACTTGCCAACCACCGACATCAGGCTCACCATTCTATAGTTCCCTGGCTTTTCATTGCCACCTTTCGTAAGTATTGGTATTGCATTAGCCAACGTGCAGTCTTCCTGCAACTCACTGGTTAAAATTCATTACACAAATATATCAGCAAGGGGCCCAGCAATCACTTCCTTAGCTTCCCATGGAGTTCAGGGGCACACTTCATCAGGCCCTGGGGATTTATCCACTTTCATACATGTCAAGACATCCAGCACCTCTTCCTCTGTAATATGGATAATTTTCAAGATGTAACTATCTATTTTCCCACACTCTCTGTCTTCCATGTACTGTTCTACAGTAAATACTGATGCAAAATGCTCATTTAGAATCTCCCCCATCTCCTGTGGCACCATACATAGGCCGCCTTGCTGATCATTGAGAAGCCTCATTCTCTCCCTAGTTATCATTTTGCCCTGATTATATTTATAAAAGCCTTAGAATTATCCTTAGCCCTATTTGCCAACGCTATCTCATGTCCCCTTTTTGCCCTCCTGATTTCTCTCTTAAGTATACTCCTACTGCCGTTATACGTTTCTATGGGTTCACTCGATCTCTCCTGTCTATACCTGATAGATGCTTCCTTCTTTGTTTTGTCTAAAACCTCAATTTCTCTCGGTATCCAGCATTCCATATGCCAGAACCCTTTCCTTTCCCCTACAGGAATGTACTGTCTCTGGACACTAGTTATCTTATTGCTGAAGGCTTCCCATTTTCCAGCAAACATCTTCCCCCAACCAGCTTTTGAAAGTTCTTGCCTAATACCGTCAAAATTAGCCTTCCTCCAATTTAGAACTTTTAGGTCCGGTCTATCCTTTCCAACATTATTTTAAAACTCATAGAGTTATGGTCGCTGGCCCCAAGGTGGTCCCCCAATAACACCTCAGTCTCCCGTCTGCCACATTTCCCAAGATTAGGTCACGTTTTGTACCTTCCTTAAAAGTTTTTATCCACATACTGAATCAGAAAATTTTATTGCACACACTTAAATTCCCCTCCATCTTAACCATCAACACTATGGAAGACCCAGTCTAGGTTTGGAAAGTTAAAATCCCCTCCCATAACCACCCTATTATTCTTACAGATAACTGAAATCTCCTTAAAAATCTGCTTCTCTATTTCCTGCTGACTATTAGGGGTTCTATAATACAATCCCAATAAGGTGATCAGTTCCACCCAAATAACTTCCCTGAATGTATTCCCAGGAATATCCTCCCTAAGTACATATATAATGCTATCCCTTATCAAAAACACTGCTCCCCCTCCTCTCTTGCCCTCCGTTCTATCCTTCCGATAACATTTGTATCTTGAAACATTGACCTGCCAGTCCTGTCCATCCATGAGCCACCTTTCTGTATTTGCTATGATATCCCAGTTTCATGATCCTAACCATGCCCTGAGTTCATCTGCATTCATTGTTCGCTCTCTAGTATTGAAGTAAATGCACTTTTATTTATGACGACACTTTGTTCTCTGCTTTTTCCCTGCCCCACCTGACTGTTTGACTCGCTTGTTTTCGCAGTATCAGATTGATCTCTTTCCACACTATCTCCTTGGCTCCCACCCCCTTCCCGCCTCCCCCACATTACTAGTTTAAATGCTCCCTCAGTTCGAGGCCTCGCTCTCACAGACAAGAGGGACAGGATGCTAATTTGAACTTCACCTGTACCTGCGATGTTTATTCATTATTCTGGTACCATCAGTACCATGCAGACGGCTCAAAATTGCAGTCTGGAGGCAGAATAGCAGTGCTGTCTGAAATTAAGGCAGATTTCACTTCGAACCACTTTCCTGAAAGTTCTGCATTCAGCCAAGTTAACATGTCGGAGCTGCTGTTGCGTGAAACCGCAATGCAATTCTGTGCAATCAGATTCACAGCATTATAAATCTTGCACAAACATGCTGAAGGTTTCTAAGTCGCATTCATTGGCGGTTGAGGACTGTTCATAAGTCCAGAGGACAACAGACAAAAACAGTTTTTAATATGGTTCACAGTGAATACTGACTCTGACTATTTCACCGACCGTGTGAGGGCCGAATTGGCTTATATCTATTTGGGAATCGCTGTGACCTTCCCACTTACTTTCATTGAGAATATAAACCCTGCAATGTGCATAACTATGAATTGCCATTCTGGGGGAAAATGTGAACAAATATGTTTCGATTTATTTTATATATTTGTGGGAGTTGGGCGTCGCTGGCTCGCCAGCAATAATAGCACATCCCTATTTGCTCTTAAGAAGATGATGGTGAGCTGCTTTTTTGAATCACTGCCGTCCACTTCCTGTGGGTTGACCCCCCTCCACTTCCTGAGTAGCGGCACGGTGGTTCAGTAGTTAGTACTGCTGCCTCACAGCGCCAGGGACCCAAGTTGAATTCCAGCCTCAGGCGACTGTCTGTGTGAAGTTTGCACATTCTCCCCGTGTCTGTGTGGGTTTCCTCCCACAGTTAGAGTGTCTCTTATTGGTGATGGTCATTGCTTGGCATTCGTGTGGCGTGAATGTTACCTACCACTTGTCGGCCCTAGCCTGGATATTGTCCAGATCTTGTTGCATTTGAGCACGGACTACTTTAGTATCAGAGGAGCCGGAATGGTGCTGAACACTGCAATCATTGGCGAACATCCCCACTTCTGACCTTATGACAGAGGGAAGGTCATTGATGAAGCAGCTGAAGATTTTTGGGCTTGATGGACTGAAGGACTCCTACAGAGATGCCCTGGAGCTGAGATGACTGACCCTCCACAGCGACAACCATCTTCCTTTGTGCCAGGTATGACTCTAACCAGCGGAGTGTTTGCTCTAATATCCATTGATTCCAGTTTTGCCAGTGCTCCTTGATGCCATACTCAGTCAAATGCAGCCTTGATGCCAAGGGCTATCACTTTCACCTCAACTCTGGAATTCAGCTCCTTTGGCCATGTTTGAACCAAGGTTGTAATGAGATCAGGAGCTGAGTGACCCTGGCGAAACCCAAACTGGTCGGCACTGAGCAGGTGCTGCTGGATAGCTCTGTTGATGACCGCTACCATTGCACACTGATTGGGCGAGAATTGGCCGGCATGGATTTATTCCTGCTTTTTTGTGTACAGGACATACCTGGACAGTTGTCGGGGAGATGCAAGTGTTGTAACTGTACTGGAAGAGCTTGGGGGGGGGGGGGGGGGGGTGCTAAGGGAGCATCATATTCTGTAGCACACGTCTTCAGTACTAATACCAGAATGTTATCAGGACCCATTGCCTTTGAAGTATCCCGAGCCTCCAGTCGTTTCTTGATATCATGTCGAATGAATAGAATTGACTGGAGCTTGGTATCTGTGATGCTGGGGACCACTGGAGGAACCTAAGATGGATAATTCACTCGGCACCTCTGACTGAAGATTGTTGCGAATGCATCAAACTTATCTGTTGCACTGATGTGCTGGGTTCCTCCATCACTGAGGATGGGGTATCTGTAAAGCCTCCTCCTCCAATGATTTGTTTAATTCTCCATCTCCATTCGCGACTGGATTTGGAAGGACTAAAATCTGATCGTTTGGTTGTGGGATCGCTTAGCTCTGCCTATCACTTGCTGTTTATGCCATTTGGCACACAAGTAGTCCTGTCACCAGGTTGACACCTGATGTTTAGGTATGTCTGATACTGTGAGGACATGTCCTCCTGCAGTCACCGTTGAACCAAGGTTGAGCCCCAGCCTTGATGGCAATGGTTGTGTAGGGTAGAGAGGCGAAAGTGAGGACTGCAGATGCTGGAGATCAGAGTCAAGATTAGCGTGGTGCTGGAGAAGCACAGCAGGTCAGGCAGGATCCGAGGAGCAGGAAAATCAACGTTTCGGGCAGGCCTCTCATTCCTGATGAAGGGCTCCTGCCCGAACCATCGATTTTCCTGCTCATTGGATGCTGCCTGACCTGCTGTGCTTTTCCAGCACCACTCTAACGTTGAGTAGGGTATATGCCAGGCCATGACGTTGCAGATTGTGCTGGAGTAGAGTTCAACTGCTGTTGATGGCCCACTGTGCCTCATGGATGCCCAGTTTTGAGCTTTTAGATCGGTTCAAAGTCTGCCCAGGTTAGCACAGTGATAGTGCCACACAACACGATGGAAGTTATTCTCAAATGTGAAGGCGGGACTTTGTCTCCACCAGGACAGTGCGGTGGTCACTTTTACCTACACTGCCATGGGCATATTAATAAGGATGACATCAAATGTATTTTTTTTTACTTTTGTAGATTCCTTCACCACTTGCTGCAGACCCAGTCTAACAGGCATATCTTTTCGAACCCGACCAGCTCGATCAGTAATGCTGCTGCCGAGCCACTCTTGTTTATGGACACTGTAGTGGATATCTACTATTGAAGACATATGCTACAGAATATGCTGTTCCCCTAGCCAAGCTCTTCCAGTACTGTTATAACACTTGCAACTACCCGACAATGTGGAGAACTGACCAGGTGTGTCCTGTACACAAAAAGCAGGACAAATCCATAGCAGCCAATTACTGCCCAGTCTATTCTTCATCATCAGTAATGTGATAGAAGGGGTCATCAACAGAGCTATCCAGCAGCATCTGCTCAGCAACAACCTGCTCAGTGCCAACCAGTTTGGGTTTTGTCAGGGTCATCTAGGCCCCCCAGAGTACATTTTGCGCTGCTGACACACTCAATGCTTCCTTCAAGTGTTGCGCAACATTGCGGAGTACTGGTTAAGACGAAGGAGGATGATATATGATAACCAGTAAGAGGTTTCCTTGCCCATGTTTAATCTGAGCCATGAGACTTCATGGGGTCCCCAGTCGATATCAAGGACTCCCAGGGCAACTCCCTCCCGACCGTATACCACTGTGCTGCCACCTCTGCTCAGTCTGCCTTCCGGTGGGACAAGATGATTCCAGGGATATTAATGGCGGTGTCTGAGGTGTTATTTGTAAAGTATGATTCCGTAAGAATGATTACTTCAGGCTGTTGCTTGACTGGTCTAAGAGACAGCTCTCCCATTTTCGGTACTTATCCCCCAGGTGTTAGTGAGGAGGACTTTGCACGTCGACAGAGCTGTTGTCTTCTTTTTTCTGATTCCAAGGTCAATGCCAGGTCCTTTGTTGTGACTTTCTAGCAATTGATACAACTGAGTGAATTGCTAGGCCATTTCAGAGGGCAGTTGGGAGTCAACCACAGTGCTGTGGCTCCGAGTTACATGTAGTCCAGACCAGGTAAGGATGGCAGATTTCTTTCCCGAAAGGACATTGGTGATCCAGAGGGTTTTTTTCCAACAATTGGCAATGGTCATCAATTGACTCTTAATTCCAGATTTTATTTTTGAATTCAAATTCCACCATCTGCCGTGGCGGTATTCAAGCCCAGGTCCCCAAGCCATTATTCTGGGCTTCAGTATTAATAGTCGACCGATAGTACTACAATGCCACCGCCTCCCCAGGAATATCAGGAGAGATCAGGATGTAGTGTGAGCAGCAACCCATCAGGTGAGAAAATCCCCAAGCAACTTGATTGAATGCCTATCAATGTTGAAGATATGCATTAAATCCAGATTAGATGCATAATAAAATGAGGCAAAAGAAGTTATTTTCAATATGTGATGAACAAATGATGAAAATCGAACAAAAAGGAAAATGAATAAAATCCGGAAGGGCAGGCATAGAGTATTTTTGGAACAGATGGCCTAAAACCCCATTGAGTATAAAAGTATTTTTTCAAGTGGGATGTGCATTATAGAATAATAGGAGCTTATGATAAATGTGACTCATTGGATAAGGTCCTACGTGAATAAAATGTCTGAAAGCGCTTTTTAAACCTGCATTAGTAGGCTTCTTCATTTACCTGTAGTGTACATCTTTGCTGAGGACACCTTTTCTCATGATGTTCAGAATGCATTCAATATGAAATAAACAGTGCAGAACCAATTTGCTCCCCTTATTATTTACTTGTATTTATTTCATTACAGACTTTCTGGTAATTAGTTTAGCAAGTTCATGTTTCACTCAAAACTTACACATTGTATTTACGTTTTCGCATGAGACTCTCTCTGGTTCTTGTCACTGTGTCCTTCAGCCTGCAGTAATAGATCGTGCTGTCAGAGAGTTGTAACTCACTGATGGTGAAATTCCCTTCACGTTTTAAACTGTCAATAGATGCAGAAAATCCAGACACCCACTTTCTGCTCTGAAAACATTTCGATAGCTATGGATATAGAATAAGAAGTTAGAGCCGTTATCCTTGTCTTGACAGTATAGTTACAGGTAATATGAAGTATTTGTAGTTCCAGAGCTGCACTTTATCATCACTGAATCTGCTTCGAAGCATTTCACTGCACCTGGCAGAGACAGAATCTGCTCAACACCCGCAAAAATTAAGAGAGAGGAAACGTTAATGCGTTCATTGCCATTATCTCTTTCGCTGAAGCAATCTTTTTTTTCCTGAAATATAGAGAACGCACACAAAAAGGAAACCAAATATGATATCAATATCACCAACAAGTGATTTATTTACAATTTGGTGAACTTACCAGTTAGAAAAAATGCAGCAATGAGGAATGAGTAAATGATAAGAGCCACTTCGTTTTCAGAGCTGACGCCGAATTTGAACAGAGGGAGCTGAAGCTGCATTGTTTCAGTTCGAAACTAAAGTTGTGTCACACCTTATTGCTGTGGATTGGTTCATTCAATTGACGACACCCAAGCAGCTCACAAATTCTTTGTTCTCCATTCCAGAGAGCTAGCTATGTGAATGCAGATTGGGAACTGGATGAGTCCATTTTGAACTGGAGAAGTCAATTTGAATCTTCAAACCTGCTGTATCATTCAATGAGATAATTGTTGATCCACGTCAAATCTAACGCCCTGCGTTATCGTCAAGACTCTCCGTTTACTTTTGATACACCAATCCCTACCGATGTGAAATGAACTCAGCAACAGAACAACAGCTTTCTCTTCATACAAAATAACACATTCAGTTCTGGCTCTTTAACAGGGCCAGAAGGGATACTGAATTTTGTCAGAACATCTGTGCCAACATCTTCCATTTAAATATCTGCTCACTGGACATTAGAATATTCACAGCAGATATAACGAGATATTTAATACTGAATGAAACATATTCAGGCTGTCAGACGTTTGGAAATCTACTTTGTACGGTGGAGGACAAGTCATCACTAAGTCTAAGAAAGTTTTTTCAGGTATTGAAAGTACCGTGGTGCAAAGGTTTGAAGTCAGGATTATGGCATTGATAAAGACTATTAGTTTTTAACAAATGGCAGGGTAGGCTGTAATGACCGAATTGCCACTGCAGCTGCTAATCTCTCAATTTTCGGTGGTCTTTTTAGTGCACAATGTAGTTCATTCACCAGACTCATTGAGTGGAAGTGAGCGTTTCTTCTGAGTATTTATATCGGCTGATTTCGACTATGTATTAACGCGGTGCTCAAAGTATAGTACTACATGGCAAAATCAGAAATAAGACCATGGTTGACCGTCAGAGTAACAGTTTTCTTGTCTTGATCCAAAACAGCAGAAAACCAATCAGGCAGATGAGGAGTCTTACCTCCCGGTTCCTTGTCCGATTTCCTTTGGACATATATTGAAGTTTCCACAGGACACTGGATTTCCCGGAGAAGAGTTTATGCACAAGCAGTAATTAGACTCTAATAGTACTGTGTGCCTTTCTAGAACTGGTGTTTCAGGCGTGTCCTATAAAACTAAATCTTCACCATTCATCTCTGTAAGAAAATATATTGTGCGTCGAATGTATGTGAACAAATGTAACCAGTGAAATATATAGTGGTTAATTTAATTCAGACTGAGCAGCACGACCATTACTTTGAGTAAAGAACCAAGGGAGTAGATTGTTTCTAGTGCTTTTGTAAGCGACAAAATGTTTAAAAGATGTTGACACTGTCGTCTTTTAGAAAGACTGAACATAAATCAGGGACAAGCTTTATTTCGTGAGGAATGGATGGGCGACTCATCTTGCGGAGAATGGCTGAGGTCACCAATCTGACGTCGCCTGTGGTCGACTCATTATTATTTAAGATCTGATCACACTTTCCAATCCCTTCACTCGTTGATCTTTGAAGTTTTCTCTACCTGTGCTCTGTCTTACATTTTCAGGAATTCAGTGTGTTCCATGGTTTAACGGCTTGAATTCCATACTGTGGCCCAAAATCGGGAAATATTTCAGTCTAATTCCATGAAAAGCGAAATGATTCATACTTTCTTGATTGATCTTTAATGCATCCGATGAATGTATACAATTCTGAACTACTGCTGAAATTGTAGAGAGTTTAAAAATCTATGATCAAATGGGGACATTTAAGTGACTGCTGGACATGCACATGGATGGCAGTGAGTTGAGGGGTGCGTAGGTTAAGTTACTATATTTTACATTAGGATTAAACCTCGGCACAACATTGTGGGCCAAAGAGCCTGTTCTGTGCTGCACTTTTCTATGTTCTAAGTTCTAAATGGCGTAAGCTCAGAATTAAATGGCGCCAATTTAAGACTGAAATCAGCAGGAATTTCTTCTCTCAGTTGATTGTCAGTCTTTGCAACTATTTACCACAGAGAACTGTGGGGGCAGAACCCTTGTGTGCATTTATAATTGTGGAAAATGTATTTTTGATCAAAAGTAGATCTGAGGGTACAGGGAGTATGCAAGAAAACGGACATGTGGAATGTACGATCTGCCATGACTATGTCAAATCGGGGAGCATGCTCCATGGGCGGGACTGCCTACTTCTGTTCTTATTTCAGAAGGTCTTGTGGTTTTATTAGAAAACACTGAACTCTGAAGCTTATTGCAGTGCTATTGCAGCTCATATCAGTAAATGTAATGTTTCCATCAGTTCGTGTTTGTCTCTTAAAAACTCAATGGGAAAACAGTGCTCTTCTGGCAGAGAAAGAGGATCACTTTTGAAAGATAGTGTCGGTCAAACAAGCAACAGATCCACTCATTCCTAAGTGAAGTATGATTCAATAGTTTAACCTGGGTAACTTCAAATGATTATAAGATCGTAAGGATTATAGTTGGAGCGGGCCATTTTGCTCGAATTTGTGAGATTTGTTTAATTATTTGGTTTGATTGTGACTTACCTATTTAGTGTTTAAACCAAATTCCTGTTCGCCAACACCTCACAAAGTCGTTTCACCTGGTATTGAATAAGAGTCTGAACGTGACATGTTTATAATAGCTCAGACCCCATTATTCTTTTGGAAGGTTTCCGAGTCTTAAAACCTTTTGACAGACAAAGAGGTTATCTCCACTGAATTGTGACTTTGGTAATTTGAACAATTCCGCAGAATTCTAGATTCTCTCTCAGATTGTACTTGTCAAAGTGTTCAGCATTTCATATGTTTACCAATGAATTTCGAATGATCTTACAACGTTTTTGCTGGAGTGATAGCAAGTGTCTAAAGTACACGATGGATTTTGTTACCCACCAAAGATTACACATAGCACAGAACTGATTATTGTTCATCTCAATAGCAGAGATACACTCATGTCAACCTGAATTGTCGAAATTATTCCCTGTGCTTTATATCCACACGTGTTTTCCTGGTATCGACCTTTCTCGTTGGAACTGTGTTGGATTTTATGTAAGACTGGGGGACTCTCATTCATTTCAGGACTCAGTGCACAGTAATACACAACACTGGCTGTCAACTTCAAATCTTTCATAGATGATTGGAAAGTGTGATGTGCCCAGTTGAGTTCCCTCTTGAAATGTTCTCAGCTTCATGGAATATTGCATACCCTTCTGCTTACAGAGTCAGAAGGATATACACCTAAGAAACAGGCATTTTGGACTAACTCAACCATGCTGACCAGAATATCCTAAAATGTTTAGTCCTATTTGCGAACACGAGGCCCATATGCCTCTAAACTCTTCCTATTCACATACACATCCATTAAATGTTGTAACTCTACCAGCCTGCACCGCTTCTACTGGCAGCTCATTTCATTCCAGTCTGAAAAGCAACTCTCCACTACCACCCTCTGCCTTCTATCCTCGAGCCAGTTCTGTGTACACAAAACTAGTTGTCACTCTATTCCGTGTGATCTAACCTTGCTAACCAGTCGACCATGAGGAACCTTGACAAAAACCTTAGTGAACCCCATGTAGATCATGTCCACTGCTCTGCTCTCATCAATTTTCTTTGTTGCTTCTTCAAAACTAATAATCAAGTTAGGTGAGACACAAATTTACGCGCACAAAGCCTGATTGACTATCCTTAAGTAGTCCTTGCTTTTCCTAATTTATGCAAATTCTATCCCTCAGGGCTCCCACCAATAACTTGCCTAACATTGATGTCAGGATCACCGGTCTATAATTACCTATCATATCCTTGTCGCCATTTTTAAAAAAATAGTGGCAACATGGTCGTCAACCTCCAGTCTTCTAATACCTCATCACAGGCTTTTGATAATACAATTATTTCAGCAACGAGCCTCAGCAAAGATACAGAATATTGAATGACCTGGATATGGTAGATTTTGGAAGATGTTTCCATTAGTTGAAAAGACAAGGAGTTGAGGGCATAACTTTAGAGTAAAGGGAAGACCTTTTAAAACGGAGACGAGGAGAAACTTCTTCAGCCAGGGAATGGTGAATCTGTGGAATTCATTACCACAGAAGGCTCTGGAGACCAGGTCACTGACTGTATTTAAGACTGATGTAGCTAGGTTCTTGAGACCCAATGGAATCAAGGATTATGGTGAGAAAGCGGGAGAATGGGGTTGAGAACCTTATCAGCCATGATTGAATAGTGGAGCAGATTAAATGAGCTAAATGGCCTACTTTCTGATCGTATGTCTTATAGCCCTATGGTCTTAAGGTTACACTTTAAAATTAGCCAAATACCTGTTCTTCTACTGTGTTCACCCCACACATGTTTCTCCAAGATCAACTATGAATTTTGTTGTTTTAATTTTCTTAGAACGAACTTCGATGTTCATAGATCATTTGAAATCACTGTAATGGAAAATTAACAAAATTAACATTTACTGTGAAATCTGAAAGATTTAATACTTTGCCAAATCTTGCAGGTAGACAGCCTGACTTTGCTGAACTTTGCAAACAGGCAACCTGCCCTTGCAAGCAGTTGAATTCAGCAGAGTCAGGCGAAACATAAAGGCAGTAAGCAATTATATCAACAGCAAAACAACTCCATATGTGGAAAGGGGCTCGAATGTTCCTAGCTCTTGCCCTTGAGTGTGTGATAAGGATAACCAAAATATAGTACAAAGAGAATATGAGAAAGTTGTTAAGGGCCCTTACATAAGACGTTTTTGCCAAGTGTATTGGGCCCCCTGCAGAGGGTACAATAAAGCTTTTTCTTTGCTCTTGATAGCATTTGAGTTGAGTCCATTTGATTTCCATGACAATGGCTCAGCAAAAGCAACAGCTCTGCTGGGTATTGGGTCAGACAGCAGTGTGGGTTTCTTCCTATGTTTGAATCACTCCATGTGGCCACTGCCTCTATCTTTCCTCCTTTTTAAAGTGCTATTATTTTGATATTTTTCCCAAAGTACAAAACAATGCCACAGCTTGTAAATGAGAAATTACTGTTCTTATACCTCGAAAGAAAAATCTCCAACACTGAAAATAGCTCAAAATAGGAGCAGCTCTTGTAGTGACAATTGTTTCCTGTCCTCCATCTTGGATTATCCAAAGGAGAAAGAACACAGGAACAAATCATTCGGCAAACCAAGACTGCACCAATACATGATGCCATTGTTAAAGCAGTTCAAGAGATAATTCTCATATATATCGCAATTATTAGCTCTCCTAAGAATGCATCTGTTTGTATTGTACTCACCATTTGCTGCATCAGGAAATCTGACCACGTTCTGGAGTATTGTTGGCGCTTCCTGCATTTGCAGTTCTGCAGTTTCTTCAGGTCTCAGGATTTGTATGTGATGGCCTTCATCTCTGCTCATCTCCAATGTTACCTAACTGAGATTTTAAAAGTTTACCTGTGATTCTATTAAAACATTCAGGAAACACAAATGAAACATGCCAAAATATTCACAAATAAACCACACAGTGGTCTTACATACAGGATAACGGGCATACCAGCACAGTAACAAATAATTTGGAAACCAAGAATGCGCAGAAACGTGATGTCATTCTAAATTTGTTTTTCTTACCTCTATGCAATACCTCTTTCTTTTATTATAATGACATAACTTTGGTTATCAGCAAACCCTCTGGAGGCTTGCCATCCACCGTTTCATTCTGCTATGTGTGTTCTGATGTAATGCAATCATAAAGGATCTCACCTATTTCTCTTTTCTCCACGTCTAAATTCGTGTTTCGCCCTTGAGTGGACCTAACCTTTCCCAATCAATTCTCTTGCTCTTAATATATCTATAAAACTACTTGGAAATTTCCATAATTCTATTTGTCAAAAACAACGATATAATATGATATAGGAAAGAATGAAAGAATTGGGATAGCAATTGCAAGATAATGTTTCAAAATAAAGTTACCTCTCTGCCCATTAGCAGCAACTCAACTTGAGAGAGACAAAAAGCTGTGGATTCTGCTTCACGTAACCTCACAAGTTGCAAACAGCAGTTCACCCACAGGTATAACTGAATTACTCAACTTATCCGAGTAATAAATGAGTCGTGAAGTCATGGAAAGTTAGATCGTCTGTTGGTTCATTGAACTGTGATTAAACACAAATGTTATAACTTTGTTAATCGTCTCTAACAATGAATAAATGTGGGACTCTTTAAACAAGTTATGTTCAACTGCTCTGGAATTCGTATAGTCTCAAAGACGGTACTTGGTTCAGAGAATGGGCTCTTTCTTGCCATTTGGATCCCATTCTCACTCGTACTGAGGCGCCTGGTAAGTAAAGTGTCACAGTTTAGTCGTTTCTCCTTGCCACATCTCATGACATTTTGCGGATTCTTTTTCATGATCATTTTGGGTTTTTTTCAATTGTTCAGCGTACCCTGACTATGATAAAACGAACTATGAAACGTTGCAAGACGCTATTCAAATCATTTTGTTGTGCATTTACAAATTATATAATTTATTGCATTCCTAACATATTGACCTTCATGTATGGCGTTGCATAAATATGAATTTATTCAGTATGAACATATGCAAGTGAGAGTCAGCAGTGTACCAATTCGACTCTATGCCTGCTCCACCTTTTAACACACCATACTGACATAAATGTAACCCCTAATCGATATTTATTCTAAACCAAAAGAGCATTTTGCTCTTTCACTTATAAAGCATCTATTAACATCTACTGAAATATTCAACTCCTCTGAATCCAGCACATGTTCTTGAAAGAAAAGAAGACTAGAGACGATAGTAGTGAAAAACAAAGGGTCATCTCTGTTTTATTTCAGCTCGCCAATTTCTGATCCAAACCACCAAGTCATCCTCAATCCCATGCCTTCGTATTTTGTGCATTAGCCTACCATGGGGGACCTTATCTAACGTCTTACTGAAATCCATATACACAACTGCTTTACCCTCATCCACGTGTTTGGTCACCATCTCAAAGAACTCAATAAGGTTCATGAGACACGTCCTATTCTTCACAAAACCGTGTTGACTATCGCTAACCAACTTATTCCATTCTAGGTTATTATAAATCCTACCTCTTATAATCTTTCCAACACTTTACCCACAACTGACGTAAGGCTCACTGGTCTATACTTTTCAGAGCTTATTTTTTTCTCTCCTCCCCTACTTGAACAATTGGGCAACATTTGCTCTCCTCCAGCCTTCTGATACTATTCCTATAACAATGACAACATAAAGATCAAAGTCAAAGGCTCTGCAATCTCCTGTCTGGCTTCCCAGAGAATCCTAGGATAAATCCGGGAAAGGAGAGTCGCTAATTTATATCTTTAAAACCTTACCTCGAGCGTCGGAGCCCTCCATTTCTGTTTTCAGCAGCAAGAAGAGCGGATGCTTGGACCAGGGGCCTGCCGGGAAAGGTGAGTCACTAATTTAAATCTTTACATCTGACATCGGAGAGCAGAGGGTTCTGGGAAAGGAGAGACTTCTTCCCCTCAGCTAAATAAGTGAGTGCTTTCTAAACCCAATATCCTACCCTTGTAGGCCTCCCGTCCATCCATCTCCTCTAAACTTAAACACCAGGGACACATCAGGTAAGCTTCTTTTGAGGGGACTAGAAAGGATGACAGTGCAGGGATAGAAATGTTCCTCCTGCACGATGTTTGAGGTGTAGGACGCCATTAGTGTCCTATCCAAGTACATCTGCAGAAAGTGCATCTAGCTCTTGCTCCTCCAAGACCGTATTAGGGAACTGGAGCGAAAGCTGGATCAACTTGTTTTTTTTCGGTAGGCAGAGTTTGTGATAGATAAGAGTTACAGGGCGTAGTTACTCCTATGCACGAAGAAAGCTGAGTAACTGTTAGAAGGGACATAAAACAGTCAGTGCAGGGATCCCCTGTGATCATTCACCTGGAAAACAAGTATACCATTTTGGATACTGTTGGCGGGATGACTTCCCAGGGGCAAGCATTGGGGTGCAGGTCTCTGGTGTAGAGTTTGTCCCTGTTCTACAGAAGGGAAGGGGGGAAAGGAGGTTAGTCATTGGGAACTCAATAGTCAGAGAGTCAGACAGAAGATTTGTTGGGAACGAAAGAGACTCACCGTTGGTGTGTTGCCTCCCAGGTGCCATGGTCCATGTTGCCTTAGATCGGGTATTTGGGTTCCTGAAGGAAGAGGGTGACCAGCCACAAGTCATGGTCCACACGACATATGTAGAAAGAGGGATAGGGATGTAAGCCAGGATTTCGGGAAGCTAGGGTGGAAGCTGAGAGCACGAACAAAGTTGTTATCTCTGGTTTGTTACCTGTGCTACATGATAGTAAGGCGAGAAACAGGCAGAGATATGACCTGAACACGTGGCTGCAGGGATAATGCTGGAGGTAGCATTTCAGGTATATGTATAATTTGGCCTCATTCTGGGAAAGGTGGGACTTCTACAAACAGGATGGTCTTCACTTGAACCAGAGGGGTACTAATATCCTGGGTGGGAAATTTGCTAGAGCTATTCAGGTGGGTTAACTCGCTCAGCAGGGGGATATGAACCTGTGGCGTAGTTCCAGTGCACAGGAGACTTTGAGTAGGGAGGGCATGGACAGGATTTCACAGTCAAGGAATGTGCTGGCAGACAGCAAGGTGGTAGGAAGTGTGTCTGCTTCAAAGCCAGAAGTATTTGGAATAAGATAGGTGAGCTTGCAGCATGGATAGGTACCTGGTACTTTGATGTTGTGGCCAATCCAAAGACATGGATAGAGCAGGGTCAGGAATGGATTTTGCAGATTCCAGGGTTTAGACCTTCCATTAATATCAAGGAAGGTGGTAAAAGAAGGGGAGGCGTGGCTTTATTAGTCAAGGATAGTAAAACAGTGGCTGAAAGAGCTTTTGACAAGGACTTGTCTACTGAGGTGTAATGCGCTGAGGTTAGAAACAGGAGAGGAGAGGTCACACTGCTGGGAGTTTTTTTATATAAGACTCCACAAATTTCCAAGAATGTGGAGGAGGGGATTGGCAAAACGATTCTGGGTAAGAGTGAAAGGAACAGGATGGTCTTTAACTTCCCCAACATTGACTGGAAAAGCTACAAGTCTAGTACGTAGCATAGATCAGTTTTTGTCCAATGTGTGCAGGAGGGTTTCTTGATGCAGTATGTCAAAGGGCCAACAAGAGGGGAAGCCACATTGGATCTGGTGCTTGGTAATGAACCAGGCCAGGTGTTTGCTTTAGTGGGAGGTGAGCACTTTGGAGAGAGTGACCATAATTTGGTTATGTTTGGTTTAGCGATTGAAAGAGGTAGGTGCATGCCACAGGGCAAGACTTATAGTTGAGGGAAGAGCAATTATAATATTAGGCAAGACGTAAGAGGTATAGAATGGGGTAGCAAAATGCAGGGGATGGGAACTATCGAAATGTGGAGCTAGTTGAAGGAACAGATATTGCATGTCCTTGATAGGTATGTCCCTGTCAGGCAGGGAGGAAGTGATAAGTTAAGGGAATGGTGGTTACTAAAGAAATTGTATCTCCTGTTAAGCGGAAGAGGGAGGCTTATGTGACATTGTGATGAGATGGTTCAGATGAGGCGATGGAGAGTTACAGATTAGCTAGCGAGGATTTAAAGGGAGAGTTAAGAAGAACAATGAGGGGACATGAGCAGTCATTAGCAGGAAGAATAAATGAGAACCTTAAAGTTTTCTATGGGTATGTGAGGAATAAAAGGATGACTAGGGTAGGAATAGTCAAAGACAGAAGTAGGAAGTTGTGTATGGACCCTGTGGCAATCGCAGAGTTGCTAAACGAATATTTCTCATCTGTTTTCACTCAGGAAAAGGAGAATATTGTAGAGGAGAAGACGGAGATGCGGCTATTGGACTAGAAAGTTGGAGGTTAGTGAGGAAGAGGTGTTACCAACTCTAAAAGATGTGAAAGTAGATAAGTCCCCTGGACAGTGGTGGGATTTATCCAAAGATTCTCTGGAATGCTAGGGAGGAGATGGCGGAGGCTTTGGCCTTGATCTTTGAGTCATCTTTGTCTCCAGGTCTAGTACCAGAGGACTGGAGGATTGCAAATGTTGTGCTCTTGTTCAAGAAGGACAATAGAGATGGCCCAGGTAATTATATATCTGTGAGCTTTCCGTCTGTTGTAGGAAAAGTTTTGGAAAAGAGTATATGAGATAGGATTTAAAATCATGTAGCAAGCAATAATTTGACTGGAGATAGTCAACATGGTTTTTTTAAGGGAAGTCGTGTCTCAAAACCCTCACTGAGTTTTTTTTTGAGAAGATGACCAAGCATGTGAATGAAGGTATGGCAGTTGACATGGTGTACATGGCCTTCAAACAAGCCTTTGATTAGATTCCACATTGATAGGCTTTTGGAGATAATGTGGAGGAATGGGATTGATGGTCATTTAGCAGTTTGGATTAGAAACTGGCTTTCTAAGAAGGCAGCGAGTGGTGGTTGATGAAAAATATTCAGCCTGGAGTCCGGTTACTAGTGGTGTGCCACAAGGATCTGTTTTGGAACCATTGCTGTTTGTGGTTTTTATAAATGACTTGGACGCAGGCATAGGTGGATGGGTTAGTAAGTTTGCAGATTACACTAAAGTCGATGAGTGGTGGACAGTGTGGAAGAATGTTGCAGTTTGCAGGGGGACTTGGACAAACTGCAGAATTGTTCTGAGAGGTGGCAAATGGAATTCAATGCAGATAAATGTGAAGTGATTCACTTTGGGATGAATAACAGGAAGGCAGAATACTGGGTTAGTAGAAATATTCTTGGTAGTGTGGATGTGCAGAAAGATCTTGGTGTCCATGTACATAGATCCCTGAAAGTTGCACCCAGGTTAATATTGCTGTTAAGAAGGCATACGGTATGCTAGGTTTTATTCGTAGTTGGATTGAGTTCCAGAGTCGTGATGTCACACTGCAGCTGCACAAAACGCTGCTGTGGCTTCACTTGGAATATTGATTACAGTTTTGGTCGTCCATGACAGGAAGGATGTGGAAGCATTGGAAAAGGTGCAGAGGAGATCTACCAGGATGTTGCCTGGTCTGGAGGGAAGGTCGTATGAGGAAAGACTGACAGACTTGGGTCTGTTCTCATTGGAGAATATGGGGCTAAAAGGGGATTTAAGAGAGACATCCAAGAGGATCAGAGGATTAGATATGGTGGACAGTGAGAGTCTGTTTCATAGGATGATGATGTTGGCTTGTACGAGGGGACATAGCTGAAAATTGAGTGGTGCTAGATTTAAGACAGGCATGCTCAGAGGCAGGCTCTTTACTCAGCGTGGTAACTGCATAGAATGCCCTGTCTGCCTATATAGTTAAGATTAGATTAGATTACTTATGATTAGATTAGATTATTTACAGTGTGGAAACAGGCCCTTCGGCCCAACAAGTCCACACCGACCCACCGAAGTGCAACCCACCCATACCCCTACATTTACCCCTTTTACTTAACACTACGGGCAATTTAGCCTGGCCAATTTACCTGCCCTGCATATCTTTGGACTGTGGGAGGAAACCGGAGCACCCGGAGGAAACCCACGCAGACATGGGGAGAACGTACAAACTCCACACAGTCAGTCACCTGAGTCGGGAAATGAACCCGGGTCTCTGGCGCTGTGAGGCAGCAGTGCTAACCACTGTGCCACCGTGCCACCCACTCAGCCATATTAGGGGCATTTAAACAGTCCTTGGATAAGCTAACAGATGGTGATGGGATAGTATAGGGGGATGGGCTTAGATTAGTTCACAGGTTGGCGCAACATCGAGGGCCAAAGGGCCCATTCTGTGTTGTGATGTTCTATGAATCTTGCCTGTATTTGAGATAGAGATTGATTAATGGGATTGTCGTGGTTCAATAAGAGCTATTTTGTAAGCAACATCCTGCAGCCCCAATAAGCTTCCGAGCAGCAATTCGAGAGTGTGGTGCTGGAAAAGCACAGCAGGTCAGGCAGCATCTGGGGAGTAGGTGAATCGACTTTTCAGGCATAAGCCCTGCATCAAGAATGATGTTTTTCCAGCACCTCGCTCTCGACTCTGATCTCCAGCATCTGCAGTTTTCACTTTCTCTGAGCTTCAAATGCATGTCAACAATCTTATCACCAAATTCACCTCAAAGTCCCACACTGCACTGACCTATGTGATACTACATTCAGAAATTTCCTCCATTTAAGTACTGGATGTTGAGATACCTGAATTTAGTGCCTTTAGTCCAGCTACAAACTCCACTCTGAAACCACTGATTTCGTCTCCCTACCTGGTCATCATCTGAGGTTGAATACTCAGTGCAAAATCATACAAAATGTGAGAGTTGTGCATGTTTCTGAAAGTTTTAGGTAAGGCAGATAAGGAACATTCTTCTCATTAGCTGATTGGAAAACGACTACAAGACACCGTTTACAATTATGGGCAAGCTCTCCGGGGTAATCATTGTTGTTAATGAAGGGTTCACAACATCCTCACCTCCTGTGACCTGGTTCACGATGGTCACAACAATCAGTCTGTTGAACATTAACCGTCTTTGTCATTGTCTGACCCTTTATTTGAAGATTGTGTTTGCTCAAGGTCCTGAGTTTCTGCTGAGAGTCTTCATGTGACTGAACAGAGGTACAGGTCTTTGGACACATGGGACTAAACAGTAGAAGGAATTTGAGTACATAATTTGAAGTGTCACCAGACTCGAAATGTTAGCTGTTTTCTCCAGACCTGCAGAACTCCCCCAGCATTCTCTTTTTGTTGCAGGATGTGTTGCCTGTTCCTTCCTTCTTTGCCACAATGTTGCCTCATCAGGTGGCTTGGCAAGTTTTGAAGCTCTGCCTACAAAGATGGTGGCCGTGCACGTGCCCTGCTGCTCATTGTCCCAATAAAGATTGGTGTTTATTACCCTGGGCCCAATGCTGGGAGCCGAGGCCCCATTGTGTATAAAGGTAAATGGAAAGATAAATTCATTATTGAGGGTTGAAAGACAGTTGCATAACGTTTCCTAAGACTGCTTATGCATTCACTGATTTGTCACTAATGCAGCACCATACTCTTACTGTTTATAGATCCAGGAAACGATGAGCTTTTCTCTCACCAAGCATGTTCCTTCCCCTCTTTGACACAATGCCTGTGTATTTCTTTTTTGTTTTGTATAGAGAAGAGATTCACGACCAT
This sequence comes from Chiloscyllium plagiosum, assembly GCF_037043375.1. NCBI lineage: Eukaryota > Metazoa > Chordata > Chondrichthyes > Orectolobiformes > Hemiscylliidae > Chiloscyllium > Chiloscyllium plagiosum. The sequence continues at coordinate 16,652,600 of NW_028270184.1, read as the reverse complement.
GGTGACAAATGAATAAGTTCATCGCCATTGAAGGCTCGAATTGGCTTGTATTAATTTCCTTTTACATAACTGTAGCCTGACAGTGATAATATCAAACTGGAAAGCACACATCTTACCAACGTTAACTACTGCCTCTGTTCCCTTGTTCCCAATGAATGTGAAATGGCAGATCATCTGTGTCAGCTTCAACTATGTATTAGCAAATTGTTACATGTATAACACAAAGGAGATCTTTTCATGTATTTCAGTTTTTACAACACATATCTATCTATCAATATCTTAAAGCTCATTTATTTAAACGATTTTAATAAATTATTCTTCCTTGTTTTCCTGTTTTGTGTCTCTTGCTCCTATTTCCATTGTTACTTCTTGTTTTTACTTTAGCTCATTATGTTATTTAATACCCTCTCCAGAGTTCCATTTCTTGTCTGTGTCTGCCTAAAAATTCAGATGTCCTTACCAAATTTGATAACAATGTACAGTATGTCATGCAGAATGGCATGAAATATGACTTCTGTTGGTGGGTTTCAGTTATTCAGTACATTACATTCAGAAGTTATTCTTTCTTTAGGATTCCCATCTGAAACATTAAATATTGTTACAATTTTGGACAAGGAAATTGATTTTCTTTCTGAGACAAGACGAACCTCTGAAATGTTGTGTCTGCCCCACGGACATGTGCGTGTAGTCCACTGACATGGAGCGCCATTTCAAGCTGTTCCTTGCCCACACACCCAACCCCCCAACTCCCACCCCACCCCCAGATGAGCTCCTGACCTCTTCCTGTCCTTTCGTACTCCTCTATGTGTTATCACTGTATCCTTCAGGCTGTATCAAGTCTTCTGGTCTAATTAATTGATACACCTCCTACCTATGTACAGGAATTCCTCCCAAGACTATGCCGTAACTCGGTAACAAAATACATCAACGACAATAAGTAACATCTGAGTTTCATATCAAGCCACAACCACAAGCATTCCAAGTAAATTTCAACACAATATACCTAATGATTCCTCTCAGATGACTGGTTTGAAGAAGTTTCAGAGATGTTTTCTAATTTTCCTCCCCTCAAATTTGAATCAGAACCTTCTTGTTTGATAATTCTTTGATATGGATGGGTTGCTTTTGATTCTCCTATCATTTAGCCACTTCTGTGATTGAACCACTTATTGGTCTCAGGGTATGAGTAGAACCTGTCAATATTAAAGTGCCACGGTTCAGTGAACGTTAAGCCACACCAACAAACATGTCTCCCATCCACTCCCAGTTTTCACTCATAAACCAGCAACTCAGATATTGATAAACTGAAAAGGAGAAAAACTCATTTCAAATGTGATGGCCCTGCCAATGGAATGAAGAGCCACTGTAAAAGTAAAGGTTTCAAATGAACTTTATCCAATCAAGGTATCAAAGTCACGACCTGACATTAAAAATATTTTATTTTATTAACTGGGGAGCTGGACATATAGTCAGGCTATAACCACTTCTCTTGTCTAAGCGAAGTAGCTGCTTAAAAGCCATGTAATGAATGAAGATGACCACTGGAAGCTCAAGGCACCAATGCTTTCTACTCAACAATCAGTGAAATCATTGAGCTTTTGCTTCTTTCTCAACATTGGCATCGTGTTTCATCAGCATCTCTTCCTGGATTTAATATTGTTTGTCTGTTTTATGTCTTTATTTTGAGAGCAGATTCACTTCAATATCAACAAAACTGAATGACAAACCTGACTGAGATACAACAGAAAATGGGTCACTCCCTAATACATATTCCCAGTGCTCACGTTCAGATTCACAAAGGCCAATCGTTAAAAGAAAAGCAGTGGATGATGTTTAGAAAGTTAGTGAGTGATTTTTGTGATTTACGCTCAGAATTTTTGTAATCAGGACATAATCTCGCTCAGTTTTCCTGTATCGATGTATTGCGAGGTTTGACCCAGGTTGCAGAATCTCGTTTCCAAAAGATGTGCAGTAGACCCCGACTGAAGTAGCAGTTGTTGATTTTCACTGATAGCAGAGGGTTAGAGAGTGTGGGACTGGAATCTTACTGCTTTCCTGTCTTTCCCTATATTGTTCTGTATGGAGCTAACGAAAATGAATCATTATCGGAGTTTGTTTGAAACCAAAATCATTTCAGGTTTCTTAAGATTCAAGGGTAAGAATATGGTCAGTTCGTTGTTTGGTTTTCTGATTGTGTTTGTAAGATTATTGGTACAGCGTGCCTGAGGATATTTGTACTAGTTATTCCCAGAACAATCAACAATATTTTCTTGCAGGCAATCTCCCCATTGACAGGCCGGAATTGTGTGACAAGAAAACAGTAAGACGTATGCGAGCATAGGAACTAGTGTAGGCCATTCAACACCTTGAGCCTGTACCACCATTCAAATAAATCATGGCTGATTTGACACCTAACTCCATTTACCTGCCTTTGATCCATATCCCTTAATACCTTTTCCTGTACAAAAAAACTCTCAGATTTAAAGTTAGCGAATGATCCTGTATCCACTGCCATTTGCACAATAATGTTCAAAACATCTGACAAACTGTGTGTAGAAGTGCTTCTGAACATGCCGCTGAATACTCGGGCCTTAATTTTCAGACGGTGGCCCATTTCAACTTGCAGATATTTTGGTGAACAGCCAAACGTGCCGGCTAAATGTACCACAGAGCCTGAGGTGTAAAACTCCTGGAAGATTCCGAAACCCGCATTTCAGCCAATTCAAATTGCAGTTATTGAAATGGTAATTGCCGCATGAATTTTCCTCTTTATAAATAAAGGCTAGTACTTTCATTGTGATCCCAGCCACCGCAAACACATCCATGTCATCAGGAATCAGCCTGTGTGTGGATACAACAAAGTGATTCTGTAGCCCTTCAGCCATTTCTTCAGTTTCAACTGCTGTTTCTCTTTCGAAGCACAAACAGGCAGAGTCAAACGAAGTCTTTCTCTGATGTAAACAGAGATTTTTGGCACCATAATTGTTTTAAATATTGGTCTAGGTATTAGGTTTACAAGCTAATGGGTTCAAATCTTGCCGACATTGTGTCTCACCACATTCAAACATTAAACAGGCGTCTAAAGAAATAATTTGCCAACATCGGGAAGAAATGCTTATATACACAGCTAAGGAATTTTGGTTTGCTAGGTTTGGATATTTAAGTAGAAGGAAGGGATTTTTGCCTCGAGGCTGTTTAATTTGAAGATCTGTCCACATGTAAAAAGCCATCCCAATGCTTCCCAATGCAGGACTGCCTGATCTTTAGGGGGGTTTCTTTCATAAATTGTTCCCAGGGGCTTCCAGCTACAGAGTGATGTCATATGACATATAATGTGATGAGCTTCAACTATTGTGACGCAACAATAATGCTGGTCGCACATTATGAATATGAATTAGTCATGGGTTACGTGATACTGAATCATACAATGAAATGTTATCACATCTCCAGGGATTGAAATTTGCACATTACATTCACAAGCACTTCCGTGTCTGGCATCAATTTAAGCAACTGTTCTGGTCCTGTATTATTATTTCTGATGTTCATGATGTATTTTCTTGATGAGGTTCGAAATATATTGTATCTTGATGGCTGATTTTATTGGATAATAAATGGAAAATGGCAATGGAACCAGTCCGTATTTTTTTGTTCCCCCTTGCAGATCTTTTGTCTTTCGATGTGTTCGTCCCCAATCCGCTCTGAGGAGGGGTAAGTTGTTTGCAGAGACAAAAGGAGAGAGACAGAACAGGCATTAACTTTTGATCTCCGTTGTCAGTTGTAGTACGCCAGAAGCTTGTGGTGCAACAGTAGCAAGTCTAACTCCAAATTGGGAAATTGCGAGTTCAAATCATGTCAAACCCGGAGATGCTCAATGGACGCCTAACTACCTGGGCTTTACATTATGGCAGAGTTTGTTCTCTGCATTTATTTATTGATCACAATTTTCTTTGTCGACTTTCGATCACGCATAAAGTTTTGCTGTCAGTTTTATTTGGAAACAATGTTTCATGGATGTGGTGTGCCCATTGATGGGTAAAAGTTCAGTTCCCCCAATGTGAGAAGTAAAACGCAAAAGGATCATCACGGTGTTTAAATATACATCTGCCTTCCTCTCGGCAGCCGTTTTGTTCAGTTGTGACAGCGTGGAGTTAGTATCATTTTACTGTTATTCTATTACTAAATCTATAAGCGCCAAACTTTATTGGTTCAACTTAACAGGAGATTCTAGCTCCTCCTGTTATGGTAGAGTGAATGTGAGTTCAGAAACAAATGTTTTCAACCAACAATTCCTTTTCTTTCAATCGACACAGTTCATCAACAGCAGGAGCGGTAACGGCAGTCTGACGGCCCATCCTCACATGAAGGGTGACCCTAAACTTTATAGATTGTGTCAGTAAAATCCAATGGCGGACATTTATTTGGTTCAATCGCTGTCTGCCAAACTTAATTGACGGGGAGGACGCTGATGTGTGAAACAGAGTGGGGAATTATTGGAGAGTACAGTGCGCATGGAACACGCCACAAATAATGTGTTACAACGTGACCAGTTTATCCCATCTGCTATGAGGTTGAAGGCGTGTACTATACCTTTGACAGAAAGTGAATGTTGTTTTTTCACTGACAGCTTACAAGCACCTGTCATATGACATAATAGCAGTCTCAGAGCGTACTGAAAAATTGAAAATATGCAACATTTATTGGAGAAAACGACATCTGAGCTTTGGTTGCTATATTTCCCTCCCCACCCCTTTCCGCCTTCCGCAAAGACCGTTCCCTCCGTGACTACCTGGTCAGGTCCACGCCCCCCTACAACCCACCCTCCCATCCTGGCACTTTCCCTTGCCACCACAGGAACTGTAAAACCTGCGCCCACACCTCCTCCCTCACCTCTATCCAAGGCCCTAAAGGAGCCTTCCACATCCATCAAAGTTTTACTTGCACATCCACTAATATCATTTATTGTTGCTCCCGATGCGGTCTCCTCTACATTGGGGAGACTGGGCGCCTCCTAGGGAACATCTCCGAGACACCCGCACCAATCAACCACACCGCCCAGTGGCCCAACATTTCAACTCCCCCTCCCACTCTGCCGAGGACATGGAGGTCCTGGGCCTCCTTCACCGCCGCTCCCTCACCACCAGATGCCTGGAGGAAGAACGCCTCATCTTCAGCCTCGGAACACTTCAACCCCAGGGCATCAATGTGGACTTCAACAGCTTCCTCATTTCCCCTTCTCCCACCTCACCCTAGTTCTAAACTTGCAGCTCAGCACTGTCCCCATGACTTGTCCGGACTTGTCCTACCTGCCTATCTCCTTTTCCACCTATCCACTCCACCCTCTCTTCCCGACCTATCACCTTCATCCCCTCCCCCACTCACCCATTGTACTCTATGTTACTTTCTCCCCACCCCCACCCTCCTCTAGCTTATCTCTCCACGCTCCAGGCTCACTGCCTTTATTCCTGATGAAGGGCTTTTGCCCGAAACGTCGATTTCGAAGCTCCTTGGATGTTGCCTGAACTGCTGTGCTCTTCCAGCACCACTAATCCAGAACAATTCGAATTTAGTCAATCAGTTTAAATTGTGCCCCAGGATGCTAAAACCCAATTGCATTTGAATTTATTGTTTTGCCAACATTGAACCAATGTGACGATCTGATGTTGGTGCTAATAGGATTGGCAGGCAGGTTGAAATTTAGACAGAGTAACTACCATCTCGAGATACACCGCCATTCAAATCACTCTCGATCAAAGGTTCCTTTTTTCATATGAAACATCTTTGCAGTAGAAGACAGAAGATGCCTCAGGGAAGTCTTCAGCCAGAGGGAGACAAGACACTGACGATAACTGTAGGTGAGTGCTTTTGAAATTAAGTTGATGTAATTTTAATGTGTTTATTGGAATAGTATATTGTTACAGAGTAGAAGGTGGATAATAAGTAGTTAAGAGAAAAGGGGTTTAGAGTTGTAAATAGTTGTTATGTAATATTCACTTTTAGAGCTAAAGAATAAATAGTAGATTCTTTCTTGATTATATGTTTTTGGAGATAAGTCTCTTGATTAAACTTAAAATATAAGCCATAGCTATTAATTTAAACTGGGGCAGTGTTTGTAGAGGAATAAGATAGTGTTATTTTCTGGGTCTGTAGATTGTGAAGGAGCAAAAGTGGCCTTTGCAGTGATATGTACTTCTTGTCAGATGTGGGAGTTTAAAGAGAGTTTAAGGGTTACTGTGGATTATATCTGCTATAAATGCTGTTTGATGCTAAGCTTATCAGATCGACTGGATCAGTTGGAGAGACAGAAAGAAGCGATGAGGATTTTGCAACAGCAACAGTACATGATGGATGGCAGATATAGGATGGGGGGGAAAGTCTCAGACACAGTCACATAGATGGGTTAACTCCAGGAAGGGTAAGAGAGGTAGGCAGCTAGTGCAGGAGTCTTTTATGGATATACCCATTTCAAACAGGTATGCTGTTTTGGAAAATGTAGGGGGTGATGGATTCTCAGGTAACGTAGCATGAACAGCCAAGTTTCTGGTGTTGAGACTGGCTCTAGTGCAACGAGGGGTACATCGGCTTCCAAGAATCAATTGTGTTCGGGGATTCTGTAGTCAAACGTACAGACAGACGTTTCTGTGGCCAGCAGAGAAAAAGCAGAATGGTGTGTTGTTTCCCTGGTGCCAGGATCAAGGATGTCGCAGAGAGGGTGCAGAATGTTGTCACGGGGGAGAGGGGCCAGCAAGAGATCATTGTCCACACTGGAAGGGAAAAGGTTGAGACTCTGAAGGGAGATTACAGAGAGTTAGGCAGAAATTTAAAAAGGAGGTCCTCAAGGGTAGTAATATCTGGGTTACTCCCAGTGCTACGAGCTCGTGAGGGCAAGAATAGGAGGATAGAGCAGATGAATGCATGGCTGAGGAGTTGGTGTATGGGAGAAGGATTCACATTATTGGATCATTGGAATCTCTTTTGGAGTAGAAGTGACCTGTACGAGAAGGACTGATTGCACCTAAATTGGAAGGGGACTAATATACTGGCAGGGAAATTTGCTAGAACTGCTTGGGAGGATTAAACTAGTAAGGTGGGGAGATAATGAGGAAAGAGATCGATCTGAGACTGGTACAGCTGAGAACAGAAGTGAGTCAAACAGTCAGGGCAGGCAGGGTCAAGGTAGGACTAATAAATTGAACTGCATTTATTTCAATGCAAGGGGCCTAACAGGGAAGGCAGATGAACTCAGGGCATGGTTAGGAACATGGCACTGGAATATCATAGCAATTACAGAAACATGACTCAGGGATGGGCAGGACTGGCAGCTTAATGTTCCAGGATACAAATGCTACAGGAAGGATAGAAAGGGAGGCAAGAGAGGAGGGGGAGTGGCACTTTTGATAAGGGATAGCATTACAGCTGTGCTAAGGGAGGATATTCCTGGAAATACATCCAGGGAAGTTATTTGGGTGGAACTGAGAAATAAGAAAGGGATGATCACCTTATTGGGATTGTATTATAGATCCCCCAATAGTAAGAGGGAAATTGAAAAACAAACTTGTAAGGAGATCTCAGCTATCTGTAAGAATAATAGGGTAGTTATGGGAGGGGATTTTAACTTTCTAAACATCGACTGGGACTGCCATAATGATAAAGGTTTAGGTGGAGAGGATTTTCTTAAGTGTGTTCAAGACAATTTCTGATTCAGTATGTGGATGTACCGACGAGAGAATGTGCAAAACTTGACCTACTCTTGGGAAATCAGGCAGGGCAGGTGACTGAGTTGTCAGTGGGGGAGCACTTTGGGGCCAGCAACCATAATTCTATTCGTTTGAAAATAGTGATGGAAAAGGATAGACCAGATCTAAAAGTTGAAGTTCTAAGTTGGAGAAAGGCCAATTTTGACGGTATTAGGCAAGAACTTTCAAAAGCTGATTGAAGGCAGATGTTCGCAGGTAAAGGGACAGCTGGAAAATGGGAAGCCTTCAGAAATGAGATAAGAAGAATCCAGAGAAAGTATGTTCCTGTCAGGGTGAAAGGGAAGGCTGGTAGGTATAGGGAATGCTGGATGACTAAAGAAATTGAGGGTTTGGTTAAGAAAAAGAAGGAAGCATATGTCAGGTATAGACAGGATAGATCGAGTGAATACTTACAGTATAAAGAAAGTAGGAGTATACTTAAGAGGGAAATCAGGAGGGCAAAACGGAGACATGAGATTACGTTGGCAAATAGAATTAAGGAGAATCTTCAATTCCCGACTCAGGCGACTGACTGTGTAGAGTTTGCACGTTCTCCCCGTGTCTGCGTGGGTTTCCTCCGGGTGCTCCGGTTTCCTCCCACAGTCCAAAGATGTGCGGGTCAGGTGAATTGGCCATGCTAAATTGCCCGTAGTGTTAGGTTAAAGGGGTAAATGTAGGGGTATGGGTGGGTTGCGCTTCGGCGGGTCGGTGTGGACTTGTTGGGCCAAAGGGCCTGTTTCCACACTGTAAGTAATCTAATCTAATCAAAGGGTTTTTACAAATATATTAAGGACAAAAGGGTAACTAGGGAGAGAATAGGGCCCCTCAAAGATCAGCAAGACGGCCTTTGTGTGGAACCACAGAAAATGGGGGAGATACTAAATGAATATTTTGCATCAGTATTTACTGTGGAAAAGGATATGGAAGATATAGACTGTAGGGAAATAGATGGTGACATCTTGCAAAATGTCCAGATTACAGAGGAGGAAGTGCTGGATGCCTTGAAACGGTTAAAGGTGGATAAATCCTCAGGACCTGATCAGGTGTACCCGAGAACTCTGTGGGAAGCTAGAGAAGTGATTCTGGGCCTCTTGCTGAGATATTTGTGTCATCAATAGTCAGAGGTGAGGTGCCGGAAGACTGGAGGTTGGCAAACGTGGTGGTGCCACTGTTTAAGAAGGGTCGTAAAGACAAGCCAGGGAACTATAGACCGGTGAGCCTGACCTCAGTGGTGGGCAAGCTGTTGGAGGGAATCCTGAGGGACAGGATGTACATGTATTTGGAAAGGCAAGGACTGATTCGGGATAGTCAACATGGCTTTGTGCGTGGGAAATCATGTCTCACAAACCTGATTGAGTTTTTTGAAGAAGTAATAAAGATGATTGATGAGGGCAGAGCAGCAGATGTGATCTATATAGACTTCAGTAAGGCGTTCGACAAGGTTCCCCATGGGAGACTAATTCGCAAGGTTGGATCTCATGGAATACAGGGAGAACTAGCCATTTGGATACAGAACTGGCTCAAAGCTAGGGTGGTGGTGGAGGGTTGTTTTTCAGACTGGAGGCCTGTGACCAGTGGAGTGCCACAAGGATCGGTGCTGGGCCCTCTACTTGTTGTCATGTACATAAATGATTTGGATGCGAGCATAAGAGGTACAGTTAGTAAGTTTGCAGATGGCATAAACGCGTGGCGTCAGTCCCACACAGACAGAAGCCATTTAGCCTATCAGGTCTACCACGACTCTCTGTTTCTTGTGACACTCTGAGGTTGTTCACAATCGATGTCTGTCCTAATAATGGTGAACTATGTCTGTGTGTTGATGCTGTCTCTGACATGCTGATCCTCTTGTCATTCATGTCTGAACCAGCGTGGGGAATGACTGCAGGGTATGAACAAAACTACAAGCAATATGCTTCAACTTCATAAGTTTCTTCCCGTTTGTTCTCTGTTTATATAGTTAAGCTCCCAGCATGCCCTCTGGCACTACACTCATAGAATCATAGAATCCCTACAGTGTGGAAACAGGCCATTTGGCCCAACAAGTCCACACCAACCCTCCAAAGAGTAACCCATCCAGACACATTCCCCTACTCTACATTTACCCCTGACTAATGCACCTAACCTACAAATCCATGAACATGATGGGCAATTTAGCATGATAATTCACCTAACCTGCACATCTTTGGATTGTGGAGGACACTGGAGCACCCAGAGGGAATGCACGTAGACATGAGGAGAATGTGCAAACTCCACACGGACTGTTGCACGAGGCTGGAATCGAACCCTGGTTCCTGGTGCTGTGAGGCTACCGTGTTGCCCAGTTTGTTGCCCGAGATAGACTATAATTGCACGACAAAGCAGGTTTCCTGGTGGCAAGTTAGTTACAAATATACAAGGAGCTGATATATGAAGCTGTGCAGGATGAATAAAAATTATGTGGTCGTTGCCATACCCAACATATGACCATGCTGAATTGCCCCTTAGGTGGATTATTCAGGGGTAAATATAGGGGGTTGGGTTTCTCTTCGGAGGGTCAGTGTTGGGCTAAAGGGCCTGTTTCCACACTATAGGTAATCTAAATCTAAATATGAGCTGACCAGGGGCTGTGGAAACAAATCTCAACCACAGAAGTGATCTCCTGTGCCTCCACGTGTGAAAGCAACCCACAGCACTGTGGATGCTCCTGAAGATCAGATCCTAAAGCCGACCTGCCGCGTGACCAGAGGCAGAGTGACGTCATGAACTACAATGGGGAGCAAAAAAGATGGACCATCTAAAAAGAAACCCAAAATGGACAACTTCCTCATGGATTTAGAAAATGCATTTCGGCTCATAACATTGAATGATAAGAGGTTTTGCTTTACATTTCCACCAACGTATATTAATAAGTAAAAACGGGAATTTGACGCCCGACCACAAAACGATGTACGGTAAATTCAAGGATTTTCCTTATAAAGCATGCTTCAGACGAAGAATGTTGGCAAGGTGCAGACTATTTTGAAAGCTCACCAGTTGATTTTCTTTTATTGAAACCAGCTGCAAAACGTGCAGTCTGCATTGAATCTTCTAGCAAAACACAAATCATTCACAGATGGTGATGCATTTTTGAAAAAAGCAATGACTGTGTGTCACTGACCATTTATTCAAAGACTTTAAGGATAAAGAAGAAATAATGGAAAGAATAAGACCATTGCAAATCCATTCCTTCAAGCCATCATTGGTGGCTGGATCACCACATTCCATCAGACATTTGATTTAAAAAGCAGTGGAGTTGATACAGAGTTAATTGTTTTGCCAAAATGATACTGAGCTGAAAGTCAAATAAAGGGACAGTGATTTTTGGCAACTCATAGACAGAGAAAAATAATCACTCCCTAGCATGTTTAGTTTGGGAAATTTGATCGGCTTGGACGAGTTGCATGGAAGGGTCTGTTTCCATGCTGTATGACTCTACCTGCTTCGAAAGTGTGGTTTAGTTCCACATATCTCTGGTTACACGTACGTCTGGGAGACCATATGCACCCAAATGAAGATAATCAGGTCCACGTATTGCATTCCCCTGTCGGATGCCTATTTGACGAACAGTTCATAACAAGCAGTCTCAAGCCACAACTCAGATTTCAAGGCACTGGTAGAGCCTCAGTGGGTGACACTGAGACTTAGTGTGTTGAGGACAAAATGAATTATCATCTATAGTGATTTACAGCACTAAAAATAAACTATCTATTCTTTATTTTCTGGGGGTAGATTCAAAGTGATCTTGTGCTTAGACAAAGTTGGAGCCCACTGGGCTGCACTCCCCTGCACTCGTTTACCATAAAGTTTTCTTCATTCCCAAAACAGCTTTTCTTACAATATTCAATAAATTTCTGAAGATTTTATGAAGTTAATGGAAGGGGATTTCTACTTGGTCAGCAATCAACCACCTCAGGCGATGCAGTGGGAAGGATGGTCATCATTCAACTCAACCATGACAGGAAGCTGCAGGAGTGTGTCAAATAGAAACAGGAAGATATCTGTTTGATATGAGTATGTTCAATAGTATATTAATAGTAATGTTCAACAGAGCAGACCATCTTTGGTCGATGAGCACTTCCCCATCTACTGATCTCAGGGGGTTATGGTTGCACCAAGAATCCCATCATACACAGCACGTAGATTTCCACTGTCAGAGGCAGCTCAGCGTTCTGACCATTATTGATACAGTGTTTATTTGCACTGTATATCTGGTCGGCATGGACGGGTTGGACCGAAGGGTCTGTTTCATGCTGTACATCTCTATGACTCTATGTATCTCTCTGAATTGGCAACTTTTAACTGATACAGTTTCTAGCTGTTAGATTTATGTTGTCTACAAGGGCTTTTTTCATCTGCTGCTGATCAGGTCTCAATACAATCTTTGTCTTGGGATCCACTTTTTCAAAAGGTTGCTGCTGCTGGGTCATAAACAATTGAACCTCGTGACTCCCAGATGTCATCAGTATCAGTGTTGATTGATGAGGCTTTTATTGATAACGCTTTTATTGATAGTCTGTAAAATATTTCACAATTTGATTCCATGATTCCTTGATAATTTAATTTCAAAACGAAGTGTCAATGACTGCAATGTATTAGTAAGAATTGTCAGAGAGGATTATTCTGCACATTTTCATCAGAGATGTCAATCAGTGGAACCTTTCAGACACTGAAGTGTAGAATTTGCAAAGATTAATGATTTAAAGTGACTTTAAAATTAAGCAAGGGTGATGTGAGAAGAATTTTTTTTCGCAAAGCAAGCTGTTGGGACATAGAATGCACTGTCTGGAAATGTGGTAGAGGTATGTTCAATTGAGACGTTCAAGGGGGCACTGGACTTTTTTTGGATAATAATTATGTGCACGAATACGGGAAAAGGGAGATGATTGGTACTAGATAGTAGAGCAGACTAGATAAAAGGCAGTGCAGGTATATGGGCCAAATGATCATACGTGCCTGTGATCAATTTAAGATTGAAGTAAAAGTTCATCAATTTTATTGCAAAGGCATTCCAATACTGAGAGTTCTTGATTAAAGGAGAAATATGATGATTTTAAAATGGGACACTGCAGCCGTTAAAAGAATTAGTCACACACTCAAAACATGAAACTCCAGCCATTTATAGAGGTTGTCAAAACAAGCAGAAACAAACCCAACACTGTCAGACCGTCAATGCTGGATGTGACAGGACAATCTATTAACTTGTTGATGGTTTAACAGGTTGGAGGACCAAGTGAATGCTTTCCAATACACAGAGCAGCTGAATGGCCTCTCCACAGGGTGAGCGTGTTGGCGTACAGAGAGGTCAGATGAATGCCTGAAACTCTTTTCACAATAAGGGCAGTTGAGTGGCCTCTCTTCAGTGTGAATTCAGAGGTGCGACTGGAGGATAAATAATCAAGCAAATCCCTTCCCACAAACAGAGCAGGTGAATGGGTTCTCCCCTGTGTGAGTGTGCTGGGTGTGCAGTGAGGGCGGATGACTGTTTAAACCATCTTCTGCAGGAAGCGCAATTGAAGGGCCTCTCCTCAGTGTGAATTTTTGATGCATTGATGGGCCAGATGACCAAGTACCCACAGACACGCAGGTGAATGATTTCTCACCAGCGTGAATTCGCTGGTGAGAGTGTAGATAGTTAGTGTAGATGGGCTATTGAACGTTTGCCTCCAGTAAGTGCAGCTGAAGGGCCTTTCTTCAGTGTGAATTCTCAGGGAGATTGTCTGTGTAAATGTCTTCCCACACACAGAACAGGTGAATGCCTTCTCTCGGTGTGAATGTGCCAGTGGATTTCCAGCAGGAATGAATAATTGAATTATTTTTCGCAGTCCTCACCTTTCCATGGCCTCTCACCAGTGTGAATACTTTGATGGTTTCTCAACAGGGATGGATAACTGAATCCTTTACCACAGTCCTCACATTTCCATGGTGCCAGTATATTGGTGTTTTTCTTATTGGGTGATCAGTTATACCTCATCCACACACTCCTGCTCTGAAATGTGCAATGTTTTTAGCTCTTTCAGGTCTCAGTGCTTTGGAACACTCTCATTCATTGGTAAATATCCAACTGCTTTTCCAGTGATAGTGACATTTGAAATGTCTTGAATCAAGAAACGTTATCAGATCTGGACATCAAGTTTGAAGCTATCCTTCCGCAAAACTTCCATGCCTTACAGCCTGAAAAAGAAAAGTACAAAGCTCTTCATGTCTTGATTCACCATTTCCTTCTTACTTTTACTCTGGCTGGTTTCAGTTCTCAAGCCTCGGTGTGCACAATGGGATTAAACTGAATGAGAAGCAATCATTTTCTCTCCCAAATGCAGGGATCTTGATGCTCTTGCTTCACCAACACGGTGGCATGCTCCGGAAAGTGACCTGCTCCCGGGAAAAGCCGCAAACCCAGGACCGACAAAGTTTGCTCCTCCGGGTTTGCAACCTGCAGTGGATGTTTCTGAATCCTCACTGTCCAGGTTATCCCTCCTCACCAGAAATCAAAGGACTCATTGATTTCCTCCCAAAGGTATTTTTTTCTTCACTGTCCCCTTCACTTGCTGCCCACGATGGGGGACGCATTTCTGGACTTATTCTCGGGAAAGAGAGGCCCACCAACTGCAGTACAAACCTGGGAGCTGCTGATGTTGGCCAGTCTGTAGCTGGACAAAGTATTACTAACATCACCCGGGCCAGCACGACTCCATCTCGCCCTCTACCGACGGCAGAAGTTACAAACAAACGGCACGCGATCTGTATCTCTGCGCATGGTCAAGGGGAGTGATTGACGGGAGCACGGACCAAGGACAAACGGGACATATACAGTAGGCGGGACAGGTGTCCAGCTGTGCATAGGCTGTGCGGCTCATAAAAACAGTGGCCGTTATCGGGGCATCGAAATCAAGGAAAATATCCAAGCGTCTGTCGCCAGATTAAAAGTCCAACCACTCGCTTCCAATTCCGAGTTTAAAGCCTCGATGTTCATATGAAACCTCCCAACCTACCCGCTGAATTCCATCCCTCTCCCACAACCCATCGGCCAGTATGATTTGGAGATGCCGGTGTTGGACTGGGGTGTACAAAGTTAAATATCACACAACACCAGGTTATAGTCCAACAGGTTTAACTGGAAGCACACTAGCTTTCGGAGCGACGCTCCTTCATCAGGTGGTAGTGGAGGGCTCAATCCTAACACAGAATTTATAGCAAAAATTTACAGTATGATGTAACTGAAATTATACATTCAAAAATTGATTGTCTGTTAAGCTTTTCATCTGTTCGAATACCGTGATAGTTTCACTTCTTTCAGGTGTAAATCACAAAACCTTTTTTTAAAAGAAGTTGCATTCTCGGGTTAGCTGTTAACAACGGTGATAGCTAGACAATATGTTGAAGGTTCTGGATCAGTGGTGCTGGAAAAGCACAGCAATTCAGGCAGCATCCGACGAGCAGCAAAATCGACGTTTCGGGCAAAAGCCCTTCATCAGGAATAAAGGCAGAGAGCCTGAAGCGTGGAGAGATAAGCTAGAGGAGGGTGGGGGTGGGGAGAAAGTAGCATAGAGACCTGAAGCGTGGAGAGATTGTGTTGGCCCCCTGTGTTCTCTGTCTATGCCATGATGTTTAGATTGACTCTAATCTAAAAAGTGCGATAACGGAGTTTTACATGAATGCTTGCAGTTTTTGAGCAAAGTACAGTGTAACCCTGTAAGTACAAATTCACCCCCCAAAATACATGCATGCATGTGGGTCTTTGTCTCTCTGTGTGTCTGTCTGGGTTGGAGGTTTTGAGTGTGAGAAAGTGTATGTGTGTGTGTAGTTAAGTCTGTGAGCGGGTGCATGTATGAGTGTGGGAGTGTGTGTGTCTGTAAGGTTGTGTGTGGGTGTCTGTTTGTATGTGTGTCCGTGTGTATGTGTGTATAGGAGTGCCTGTGTGTATGTGAGAGTGTTTGTGTGTGTGTAGGAGTATCTGTGTGTGTGTATAGTGCAATGGTGATCACCTGTAATGTTACATGAACCCAAGGTCCCAGTTGAGGCCCTCCCTATGGGTACCTAACTTAGCTATCAGTCTCTGCTCGGCCACTTTTCTCTGCTGCCTGTCCTGAAGTCCACCTTGGAGGATGGTCACCTGAAGGTCCGAGGCTGAATGTCCTGGACCACTGAAGTGTTCCCTACTCCTGTCTGGGAGGGAACACTCCTGTCTGTTGATTATCAATGAGGATGAGTACCTCACCAAGACCTTCCCCACACCTCCACTACTTGTCTTTAAACAACCGCCAAACCTCAAACAGATCATTGTTCATTGCAAGCTGCCCGGCTCTCAGGACAACTCCATAGAATCCTCTCATGGTAGGCGCTGCAAGTCATGTCAGTGTGGACATAGATACCACCATTACGCGTGGGAACACCTCCCACCTTGTACATGGCAGGTACTCACGTGACTCAGCCAATGTTGTCTATCTTATATGTTGCAGGCATGGTACATTGGGGAAACCGAGCAAAGGCTACGACAACAGATGAATGGGCACCGCACAACAAGCAACAGACAGGAGTGTTCCCTCCCAGTTGGGGAACATTTCAGTGGTCCAGGACACTCAGTCTTGGACCTTCAGGTGACCATCCTCCAAGGTGGACTTTGGGACAGGCAGCAGAGAAAAGTGGCTGAGCAGAGACTGATAGCTAAGTTCAGTACCCATAGAGAGGGCCTCAACCGGGACCTTGGGTTCATGTCACATTACAGGTGACCACCATTGCACTATACACACACACAGATACTCCTACACACACACACACACACACACTGGCACTCCTATATACACATACACACAGATGAGCACAGACACCCCCACACATCTTTACCGACACACACACTCCCACATGCACCCCTCACAGACTTAATACACTCTGCCTCACTACACACACACATACACTTTCTCACACACATACACTTTCTCACACTCTCAACCCAGACAGACACACACAGACATTCAGACAAAGACCCACATGCACACATATATTTTGTGGAGTGAATTTGTACTTTCAGGGTTACACTGTACTTTGCTCAAAAACTGCATGCATTCATGTAAAACTCCGTTATCTCACATTTTAGATTAGAATCAATCTAAACATCATGGCATAGACAGAGAACACAGGGGGGCAACACCTTCAACATATTGTCTAGCTATCGCCATTGTTAACAGCTAACCCGAGAATGCAACTTTTTTTTTAAAAAAAAGTTTTGTGATTTACACATGAAAGAAGTGAAACTATCACGGTATTCCGACAGATGAAAGGCTTAACAGACAATCAATATTTCAATGTATAATTTCAGTTACATCACTGTACATTTTTGCTATAAATTCTGTGTTAGGATTGAGCCCTGATGAAGGAGCGACGCTCCAAAAGCTAGTGTGCTTCCAATTAAACCTGTTGGACTTTAACCTGGTGTGTGATATTTAACTTTGTACATCCTCCATTATAACCGTCCAAACATTTCTATGACGCCCCCGAGCATGCGCCTGGCGGAGATGATTGACAGATAATTTGGGCCAATAGCAAGAGGGAAAGGTGGAAGCCCGACTGGGAACGTTTGGTCTACCAACCAATTGGAGTGAACGAGGAGCGAGACTCGTCATAGAAAGAAAATAGGAGCGGGAGAAGATCACGGTCCTTCAGAGTCCGCACAGACACAAACCCTTCGGTCCAACCAGTCCATGCAGACCATAATCCCAAACTAAACTAGTCCTACCTCCCTGATCACATCCCTCTAAACATTTCTTATTCATGTTCTTATCCAATTGTCTTTTAAATGGTGTAAGTTCATCTGCATCCACCGCTTTCCCTGGCAGTTCATTTCCACACATTAACCACTCTGTAAAAAAAAAGTCGCTTTTTTAAAATTGTTCCCTTCTCACCTTAGAAATATGCCCCATAGTCTTGAAATCCCCCACCCTTGGGAAAAGGCACTTGTCGTTCACCTTTTGTCCACCTCTCATGATTTTATAAACTACAGTCATCCCTCAAATTCAAATGCTCCAATGCAAAACGTCCCAGCCTATCCAGGTTCTCCTTATAACTCAAACCCTCCATTCCAGACAACATCCCAGTAAATATTTTCTGAGGCCTCTCCAGCTTAATATCCTTCCTATAACTGGGCACCCAGAACTGGACACAATACTCCAGAAGTAACTTCACCAACATCCTGTACAACCTCAGCATAATCTCTCAACACCTATACTCAAAGGTCTTTGTAATCTTAGATAACCTTCTTGGCTGTCCACCATACCACCAATTTTGGTGTTGTTATCTGAAAGCATTTGAGTAAGCTCCACCAATCAATACGATCATAGTAAATCATCAAACTCAGTACCCCGAACCTGCTTTGTCCCCATCGCCTTTTATCCTTTTAGCCCTAAGAACTATATGCAAGTGCTTAAAGTCCCTAAAACTGCAGATGCTGGAAATCTGAAGCAAAAATACTCATTTCTCTTTTTGTACTTACTCACTGTGTTGCCATGATGGTATTGTGGTTCAGTGTCACAATGCTCAGGAAAAGAACACAATGCAACATTGAGGTACAGGGAAATGATGGCCTATTTGGATCGTCACTGAACGATTAATCTAGAGACCTAGATCATGTGCTGGGGACTCGGGTTGGAATTCAGGCACAGCAAATGGTGGAATTTGAATTCTGGTGTGGTTCATTAATGCCCTTTTGGGAAGGAAACTGCTATGCAATGCATTTGATTCTTAGTTACACTCTGGGATTAGCTACCAATTAGGGACGGGCAATGAATGCTGTCTAGCCAGTGATGCCCTCATCCCATGAATGAATAAAGTATAATAAACTTCATTGATAAAGAGGAGTTCTGTGTCATTCTGCATTGTTTAGTTTACTTATGAATTTTGCCTCATTTAGATTTTGAAATTGTCCATTCGCTAGACAAGTGTAGATCATTAATTTGATCCCAACACTGACACTGAGTACTGTGCACCCTCCTGGAGTCTGGAAACCAATTCCTCGCAGTCTATTTTACATCTCTACTGTTATGGGGCTTTTAATTCCATTGTCTTCAATTCTTCATAGAATTCAATTCAGTGACACTTGACCAACTTCCTCTGGAAAGTTCCTTCAGACAATATGATGTTTACTACACGCACTGTCATCAACTTTCACCATTATTTTATTCAAGGACACGTAAAACTTCCATGACTACTGAATGTATAAGAATATAATCCGAAGATAAATTAAATTTCACAGTTAAAATTGTAATTTAGTAAGAGGCCAGAACTGGATTTGGTATGTCGGGAGATCATGTTCAGCGAATACAGACCAGCAAATGGTGGAATTCCCAGCATTCACACAGACACTTCTGTGGCCACTTGGAAACCTGCATGAAGGAGCATACAGGCTGAGAGAGCGCCTGTGACAATCCTCCACTGTTTGATCTGAAGCTGCAACAGGAACTGCCTATTACAGCGGTGACAGCAGTGCGATAAGAATAATGAACTTGATAATTCAATGGTGCAGATTCACCATTGTCTTCATCATGATAGCAACATTTCAGAGGCATTTAGACAGATACATAAACAGGCAGGAAATAGAGAGATATAGATCCATGAGCAGGCAAATCGGATTAGTTTAGAATGGCGGTTGCCATTTTGTTGTACTGTTCTATGTTCCATTTTTTACTGTTGAAAATTCCCTGCCTGAAGCAACACTGAATGATATGAATATTGGAACAGAAATAGGTCATTCAATCCGTATCAGTCGGCTCACCATTCTATAACTTTATGGTTTATCAAAATCTTCAGTGAGTTTCCCTCGTCCCATCCATTCTTCCAAATCAGTACACCATTGGGAACTTGAAATTTAAAGATCTCTACTTTAAATATATTCAAGGTGACAAATTAAATGTATGACTGGGATGTTATTTGGGATTTGTTCATCAACAATGCAGGTTTGCCAGACAAGCAGTCGTTTCTCGTCTATTCTCTAAAAACTTACGTGAGCCAGTGAAGAACTTCCTCTAGTCAGCAGCAGGGACTAGAGTTCCGGATGACAAGAAGTGACAATTTCCACAGAACATCATTGATTCATTTGAAACCTACAATGAAAGTGGACTTGAGCCCACAACCATTGAATTTGCAACTGCTTAGAAGTCCAACCCATTGCCTATTGTGACACAGAACCCCAACTCCAGGTCTCTGGATAGAACCTTCCAGCATAGAAAGTTGTCTTTGGTCCACTGTGTTCACATCTTTCCTCAAGCATCTGTCTCGCCACCAGATTAATAAGGACTGTCGGAAATATTGATCAGAATCTTGTGTCGACTATAAGCTTAAAATACTCATCAACAATTCCATTGGATAAAACCTACGCTACCACTCACTTGTTATTCATTTATCTTATTTCTGTTTCATTCGATGGGGGTCCATAATATGACAAGTTGGAAGGAATGATGGGAGAGAAAATCCTGTTCCTTTACATTATCCCACTTGAATGAACATTTGAATAGAGATTAGATGGCAGGTTATAATTCTTGATAATTAATTTACTGTAGTGTAATCTGTTCAAAATCTCTGGTGAGGTAAATTGACAAAAATCAAATTCCAGTCCAAAATACTCTCAAGATGGTAAGATGCAATGAAGATGGCAACATCGAGTATCTTTGAAAACAGTAATGAGGATGTCAATCCCAGGCCTATAGAAGACCTTACCAATCCAAACAGTCTAACGTCTTAACCTCTTGGCCACCTCACCAAAAGAGCAACATGCAGGGCATGTCATCTTGGCAAGACCTCATATTTATCTTGCTCTCAAAGCAGTTGAGTAAATTGTGCAGAGCAGCAGATATTTCACCTAGGTGTTAGTGAAATAATGAACAGCAGGGTACAGTTCCCAAAGTATGGTCCTACATCTAGGTCACTCTTACTGCAACACTCTGCTCGCATGAACTAAACAAAAATGAAACAAATTCTCAGTGACAAAATTTAATGAATTGAATTCTATGAATTGATGTCAATGGAATGAAAAGACCCGTGACTCGAGGAGTGTATAGTGGTGTTTCCAGGAATCACCATTCGAACCACCTCTCCTCCTGATGGATAATAATGAATGGGCAAACCTCACTTCTTTTTACTTAAAGTTCAAAATCCATCAAGTACTTTTCTAAAGTATGTTTGGAAACATTTCTTACAATGTTGAAAATGGTTAGCTCATTAAAATCTGAAACTGTGACAAGGGAGTAATCAAGAGTCAAACCCATTAGATTTTTAAAACAGCGCCCAAACCATTCGACCATCCTTCTGATACTTAGCGCAAATATGCTCATATGAAACTACAGATTACAGCAAAGACTCTAATTGGGTTGTCCTGTTCATGCTTCAAAAGAGAAAACTAGTGATGCTGGACTTGAAATAGAGGAAATAGCAGAAAGGCTGCTTTTAATTTACCCACACATGTGCCTGGTTCCCAGTGACATGTGTTTGCAGAGGTTGGGATTCATATTGTTTCCATGTCTCCACAATTAAAGTTTCAGCCTTTATTTTGAAACAGTAACACTGACAGAGTTCATTTTGAATTTCAGTAACTGCCATTCTAACGTTTGAACTTGCTGACACCCGGGTATGGTGATCTTACAGGTTTGTTTTACCTCAGACTCTGAGTTGAAACGGCGCATCATCTGAGAATTACAGCCATACATTCAGGAGAAATAATATGGA
This sequence comes from Chiloscyllium plagiosum, assembly GCF_037043375.1. NCBI lineage: Eukaryota > Metazoa > Chordata > Chondrichthyes > Orectolobiformes > Hemiscylliidae > Chiloscyllium > Chiloscyllium plagiosum. Next base: position 16,631,142 of record NW_028270184.1, on the reverse strand, counting down.
TGTGTCGGTGTTGGACTGGGGTGAACAAATTCAGAAGTCATACGACATCAGGTTGTTTTTGAAAAAAAAAGAGCTTTTGATCCTTCATCAGGTGAAAAGAAGGGAAGTGCACAGACACAAAAGACACAGGCAGGCAGATTATAGCAAGATAATTCTAGGGAATTAAACATGTCTACAGATAAGTAGAAATAGTGTAAATGGCCTCCAGTTCTCCCTTCAAATAGCCACCTAACCTCAAACAGACCATCGTTCGCAACAAACTAACCAGACTTCAGGAGAACAGTGACCACAATGCCACACAAGCCCGCCACAGCAACCTCTGCAAGACATGTCAGATCATCAACATAGATATCACCATTTCATGTGGGAACAGCACCCACCACGTGGATGGTATAAACTCATGTGACACAACAAATGTTGTCTATCGTATATGCTGCAAGAAAGGTAGCCCCACTGCATGGTATATTGGTGAGACCATGCAGATGCTAAAGCAATGGATGAACAGACACCATGTACAATTGCCAGACAGGAATGTTCCCTCCCAGCCAGCGGTTAAGGACATTCAGCCTCTGATCTTCAGGTAAGCATGCTCCAAAGCAGCCTTCAAGATACACAACAAAACAGAATTGCCAAAAGAAACTGATTGCCATGTTCCATACCCATTAAGATGGCCTCAACTGTGATCTTGACTTCATGTCGTACTACACATAACTCCACCACACTGTTCTGCTTGTAAAATCTTCCTGATTGTTCAATTTTGACAGCATCACCTTGATAATTTATTATCTTTCTACTTTAATTAGATTGTACAGGTTTGGATTACTTGTTACTTTGGTTAGAGCTGAAAATGTGTTGCGGGAAAAGCGCAGCAGGTCAGACAGCATCCAAGGAGCAGGAGAATCGAGGTTTCGGGCATGAGCCCTTCTTCAGGAATGGTTTGGTTAGAGCCCAGTCATGTGACTGATATCTATCATATTATTCCAGCCATTTGGTTTTTCTCGAACACCATTTTATTTTTGATTTTTGGTAATTACCTCTCTACCTTAATGAATTGGCTCATAGATCATCCCTTCACTTGCTATTCAGTTGTTTATTCACACCACTTGACGCTTTTGATCACCTGGCAAGACTTGTTATTCAGCCTGCCGACACTCCACTCACACTATCCATAATTATCTGCCGATACCTGATTATATTGCCATTATCTCTCCACACATTATATATATTCTGTGCCTGTGCGCTTCCCTCCACTTTAGCTGATGATGGAGCAGCTCTCCAAAACATTGCGATTTCAAATAAATCTGTTTGACGATAACCTAGTGTCGTGTGAATTCTGAATTTATTCAGGAGAGATGTTAGGAAGCACTCCTCCACACAAAACAGTGCATGTGTTTTGAACTCTCTTACACAATTAGCAATTGATACATGTTAATTTTAAGCCTAAGATGATACATTTTTGATAAGCAGAGGTATTAGAGATATGTGTCAAAGGCAGGAAAATGGAGTTAGGCCACCTATCAGCCTTGATTTCATTGAATGTTAAAGTGGACTCAATAGCCTGAATATACTCTTCCCGTTTCTATATTCCTATAACTTACTGTTTTCTTGTCACACATTTCCACCTATTAATAGCAACATTAATAGCAAGAAAATATTATTGAGTTATTAACTATTCTGTGAACATTCAGTACATTTATGTCCAAGCATCTGATAGCAATATCCTTACAAACACAGGAACAAAACAATTAACTGACCATATTCTGACATAAATCTGTGCATTTTTCATTTACACAAACCTGATCATGATTGGCTTTCCTCAATTTCATATGGAGCAACACAGTGGACTGCGGAGAACAGAAACAATCCAGTCCCACACTCTCTAATCCACTGAGTTAAAACTACAGCTTCAATCAGTCAATTACTGTATGTCCTTGGGACTAGAGATACTCCAACCCAGGCCATACCCTACCAATGCACCAAGCACAGGCTCAGCAAAATGAAGGGAGATTATGTCTTGATTACTAAATGTCTGAGCATCATTTGTAAAACCCCCCAGTGACTCATCCATAAAGGTCAGGCATCAATTTTCTAAAGGTGTCAATTGTGCAATTCTTTCATTTTATAAAATATTGGTCATTGCAAACCTGAACATGAGCACCGAGAACATCTGTTAGCAGTCTCTTTGTCGGTTGTGGAACAGCCCATCTTCCGCAATTCCACAATTAGGGGTGGCACGGCGGCTCTGTGGTTAGCACTGCTGCCTCACAGCACCAGGGTACCAGGTTTGATTCCAGCCTTGGGCGACTGTCTGTGTGGAGTTTGCACATTCTCCCTGTGTCTGCGTGGGTTTCCTCAGGGTGCTCCAGTTTCTTCTCACAGTCCAAGATGTGCAGGTCAGGTGAATTGGCCATGTTAAATTGCCCAGTGTTAGGTGCATTAGTCAGAGGGAAATAGGTCTGGGTAGGTTGCTCTTTGGAGAGTCGGTGTGGACTTGTTGGAGCGAAGGGCCTGTTTCCACACTGTCGGGAATCTAATCTACACTGGCACCATTCCCTCACTTTATCCTCCACTACATCGATGTCTGACTGACAGTACTGACATGACCTTGTGCTCCCACGAGGAGATTGAACACTTCATCAGCTTTGCCAATACATTCCACCTCAACCTCAAGTTCACCTGGACCATCTCGGACACACCCCTCCCCTCCCTCGATCTCTTCAACTCCATCAATGGTGACTGATTCAACACAGACATCTACAAACCCACTGACTCCCACATCTACCTGGACTACACCTTCTCCCATCCTGCCTCCTGTAAAAACGCTATCCCGGATTCCCAATTCCTCAGCCTCTGCTCCCAGGAGGACCAGTACCACCATAGTACACGCCAGATGGACTTCAAAGATGGCAATTTCCCCCTCCCACATAGTTGATGATGCCCTCCAGCACATCTCATCCATTTCCTGCACCTCTGCCCTCAGACCCCACCCCTCCAACCACAACGAGGACCGAACCCCTCCGGTCCTCACCTTCATCACACCAACCTCCATATAAATCACATCATCCTTCGCAATTCCCGCCACCTACAAATGAATTCCACCAACAGAGATATATTTCCCTCCCCACTTCTATCCACTTTCTATAAAGATCATTCCCTCCTCGATGCCCTTATCAGGTCCACACCCCCAATCAACCCACCCTCCCCTCCAGGAACCTTCCCCTGCCATCATAGGAATTGCAAAAAGTGCACCCACACCTTCCCTCCTCATCTCCGCCCAAGACACCAAAGGAGCCTTCCACATCTATCAGAGTTTTACCTGCACTTCCACACATCATTTACTGTATCTGTTGCTCCCGTTGCGATCGCCTCTACATTGTGGAGACAGGACGCCTACTTGCAGAATGCTTCAGAGGACATCTCCGGGACACCCACATCACTCAATCCCACTGCCTGTGGCCGAACACTTCAACATCCCCTCCTACTCTGTCAAGGACATGCAGGTCCTGGACCACCTCCATCACCTCACAACCGATCCCTGGAGGAAGAACGCCTCAATTTCCACCTTGGGACCCTCCAACCACACAGCATCAACATGGATTTCACCAGTTTCCTCATTTTCCCTCCCCTCACGTTATCCCAGATCCAACCTTCCAACTCTGTATCGCCCTCATCACTTGTCTATCTTCCTTCCCACCTACCCGCTCCACCTTCCTCTCCGACCAACCACCATTACCCCAATCTTCATCTACCTATCACACTCTCAGCTAACTTACTCCCAGCCACACACCCCTCCCATTTATCTCTCCACCCCATTGGCTCACAAGCCTCATTCCTGATGAAGGGCTTTTGCCTGCAACGTCAATTCTCCTGCTCCTCTGATGCTGCCAGAACCAAACTCTCCACTCTGATATGCAGCATCTGCATACCTCACTTTCTCAAACTCAAATCAGAGTCATAGAGATGTGCAGCATGGAAAAAGTCCTTTTGGTCCAACTCATCCATGCCAACCAGATATGCTAAATTAATCTAGTCCCCAAATCCTCCCTAGTCATATACTCATCTAGATGCCTTTTTAATGCTGTAATGTACCAGCCTCCACCACTTCCTCTGGTAGCTTATTCCATACACGCACCATGCTCTACATGAAAATGTTGGCCCTTCGGTCCCTTCTAAAACTTTCCCATCTAACCTTAAACCTATGCCCTCTAGTTCTGGACTCCACCACCCCAGGTAAAAGACCTTGTCTGTTTACCCTATTTATGCCCCTCATGGATTAGAGTGTAAGCCAACCAACTACCATCATCATGACTCCTGGAACTAACTGAGAGCCATGGTGTAGCAAATCTCACACAGATACAGGGGGCGAAAGAATAGTTTTGGAAGACATGGAAGAAATACTCTAGGACCAGGATGTGTTTAATCTGATGTACATATTAGTACCATCCTGCTGCAATAGCACTACCCGGCAGCTCTTTGACAGGAAACAAGTCAGTAGTAGTGAATTTACATGTAGTCATATAGCAGCACACCCTTCAGTCCAACCAGTCTATGCTGAACATAATTCTAACTAAGCGTGTCCCACCTGCAAGCTCCTGGACCATATCCCTCAAAACCTTTCCAATTCATGAACCCATCCAAATGTCTTTTAAACTCTAATTGTACCTGCATCCATCACTTCCGCATGGGCAGCACGATGGCTCAGTGGTTAGCACTGCAGCCTCTCAGTGCTAGGGACTCTGGTTCAATTCTCACCTCGGGCAACTGTCTGAGTGGAGTTTGCACATTCTCCCAGTGTCTACATGGGTTTCTTCTGAGTGCGCTGGTTTCTTCACACAACCCAAAGATGTACAGGTCAGGTGAACTGGCCATGCTCAATTGCCCATAGTGCTAGGTGCATTAGTCAGGGATAAATATAGGGTTGGGGAATGGGTCTAGTTCGGAGAGTCGGTGTGGACTTGTTGGGCCAAAGGGCCTGCTTCCATACTATAGGGAATGTAATTTTTTTAAAAATTCATTCCAAACGTAAACCACCCTCTGTGTTAAAAAAAATTGCCTTTTAATGTGTTTTAAAAAACTGTCCTCTCACCTTAAAAATATGCCCCCGACTCTTGAAATTCCCCATCTCAGGGAAAACTGCCACCAACTCTATCCATATCTTTCATTATTTCATAAACATCAATCAGGTCACCTCTCAACCTTCTACGCTCCAGTGAAAAAAGTGCTAGCCTATCCAGCCTTTCTTTACAACTCAAACCTTCCATACCAAGCAACATCCTGGTAAATCTATTCTGAACTGTCTCCAGCCTGATAATTTCTTTCCTATAACTGGGCGACCAGAACTGGACACAGCATTCCAGAATATCCTCATCAATGTCCTGTACAATCTAAACATAATTTCTACATGCAAAGGACGAAGCAAACAAGGCAAGCATGTCAAACACTGTTTAAACCGCCCTGTCAATGAGTGACGCAAACTTCAAAAAGTCATGTACCTGCTACTGTAGGTTCCTGTGTTCTACAACACTACCCAAAACACTAACTGCATATGTTCTATTCATGGTTGTTGCACCAGAATGCAATACCTCACCTTTATTCAGACTGAACTCCATCTGCCATTTTTTAACCTGTTGACCCATTTGATCAGGATCTCTTTGTAATCTACACTGTCCACTATGCCACAAATTATCATCCACAAACTTACTGACCATGCCTTCTCTATTCTTATCCAAGTTATTTATATAAACGACAAACAGAGGACCCAGAACCAATCACTATGGAACACCACTAGTCACAGGCCTCCAGTCTGAAAAGTAACCCTCCACCATTTCTCTCTGCCTCCTGCCATTAGCCTGTTATGATGCGGAGGTCTAACCCCTCTGCTACTTTAAACTACAACACCCAGATCAGCTCATCTCGCAATCTGCTAAAAAGTGTGAGTGAACAAAAGAAAACCCGATTTCCACTGCTTAAAGAAAAATAGTAAGTTTATTTTCTTAATTCTAACAGTGAACACTAAACAAAAACTATTAACAAACCCAAACCTCCCTTTTTTCTTAACTAAATCACTATCTGACCCCACCTCTATTAAAATACTGATCCAATAACAATTATTAAACGTCAAATTACCTTAAGGTCTCAGAGTCCACACAGTTTGTTATGCTGTCTTCTCCTGGTGTTCCAAATCCACTACTTACTTTCATCCTTCCAATTCTGCTGTTTCCTCCTGTCTTTCCAATTCCCTGTCTTCTCCCAGGGTCATCTGCTATGATTTTTCTTTATTACTGCATCTTTGTATAAAATGTCTTGGTACCTTTAATGGACGATGCCTTTGAGAGATTTCTTTTACAGGATTGTGATGGTTATTTCTACGGAGGCAGTTAGCTCAGACTAATTTTAAAATGCCCTGACGTTTTATGTCCCCAAGATTCATACCTTCTCATTAATCCGACGTTTTCAATACAATCAAATTTAAATGGCTTGTTTAATCCTGGGAAATTTTAAATCAATTAGTTAAATTCAAATCCAGTTGCCTCAACATCAAAACACAACCCCAAACAGATGGTTACGTATCAATTTTCAGCACTTGTTGGCTAATGACAGACATATGCTGTCACAATCTCTCAGCTCAGAAAAAGCACCTCTCTTCAAGTGACTATACACTCTCTCAACTTTGTAACAAGCCATTATGCACCCGATTGGCAAGTTTACCTTGAATCCCATGTGACGTAACTTTACTAATTAGTCTACCGTACAGAACCTTGCAAAAGGCTTTACAAAAATCCAAATAAATGTCTACTGCTCTGCCATTATCAACATCAAAAACCTCAAGTTTGTGAGAAACTATTTTCCCCACATAAAACCATGCTCACTATCCCTAATCAATTTGTACATCTTTAAATATCCATAAATCCTACCTTTTGTAATCACCTCCGACGATTTACCCACAAATGAAGTCAGACTCACAGGTCTATAGTTCTCCAGTTTCACCTTAAAGCCTTTCTTAAACAAAGGAACAACATTAGCCACTCTCCAGTCATCAGACACCTTACCACTTTTGCCCGAAACACTGATTTTCCTGCTCCGTGGATGCTGCCTGACCCGCTGCACTTTTCCAGCACCAAACTCTCGGCCTGAACCTTAGTTATAGATGATACAAATATCTCTGCAAGGCATAATTTTCTTCCTTAAAGTTCTGGGATACATGCAATCAGGTCCTGGAGATTTATCCACTTTTATATTCCCTAAGACCTCCCCAATGTTCTCTTCTGTAATGCAAGCTGTTCTTCAAACAACAATGTTTATATCTCTGCACTGTCTACTCTATTTCTTTCTCCACAGCAAAAACGATGCAAAATATTCATTTAGTATGTCTCCAATCTCCTGGAGTTCAACACAAAGACAATCTCCTGGATCTTTAAGAGGCCCTACTCTCTTTCTAGTTACCCTCTTGTTCTTACTGCTGTAGTTGTACAATCTCTTTGGATTATCCTTAACTTAATCTACCAATGCCATCTCATATTCCCTCTGCCTTCCTGATTTCTCTCTTAAGAATGCCCCTGCACTCCTCATATTAACAGATTCAATTGAGCCAAGTTTGCTACACTTAAAATAAGATTCTCTTTTATTCTCAACTAGAATCTCAATATCTTTGCTCATTCATTGTTCCTTAATCTTACCAGCCTTACCCTTCTCTCTAACATGCTGAACTCACGGCATCACAGGCTTGAACGCCTCCTACTTGTCCGACAACCTATTCTCTGCGAACAATCTACTCCAATCAACTTTTGAACGTTCTTGTCTTGTATCATTAAAACATGCCTTATTCCAATTAAAAACTTTTTATTTTTATGCAAGGTTTATCCTCTTCCATAACCATTTTGAAATTAATAGAATTATGTTTGCTAGACCCAAAGTGTTCACTTTTACTATAGTCATCTGCCTTGCATTATTGCCCAAAAGGTGTAAATTTTGCTCCTTCTCTACTAGCAGTATCCAAATATTGATAAAGAAAATTTCATTGAACACATTTGACAAATTCTTAGTAACTTTAACACTATGGCCGTCCCAGTCAATGCCTGGAACATTAAAAATCCCCCATTATTTCAACTTATTATGTTTACATATAGTTGAGATCTCCCTATATATTTGTTTCTCACTTTCTATCTTACTATTGGGGGGGCCGAGTACAACCCCATCAAAAGTGATCTTTCCTTTCTCACTTGTAATTTCTAACATATATATTTTGAGGAGGAGGAAGAGAGGTTTGGTAGAATTCGCACGAGCAGGCTATGCATCGGGATTGGCCACTGTGAGCACCCTTAAAACAGCAGACTTCAAGGATCAGTTAAGTTCCTTGGAGGAAAAAAGGATAATTGTCAGCCAAGAACACCAGGATCAAGGAAAAATGTGTAGGGTATGCCAGCAAGCAGCACAGATAGCCCTAAGCACCAAAATGCTGAGACACTTCAGAATATTACCAACGACATTATAGCTCATGAGGCAACCTGCATTAATACAACAGGTTTTTGTTCAACATATTAGCTGGCTTCTGTCTATGGTCAGCACAAATATGCTGCAATTAGATGCTCATAGAGTACTGGACTGGGTGTCAAATGAGCAACTGAGGACCTGGGTGGGAACAAAGATGCCCATGTCAACTCAGAAACTTCAATTTCACCAACCAGGTCTTAAGCACGTATGACAATAATAAAGGTCAGCTTTATATTGGTGTGGTTCTTTATATACCTCAACATGAGGACAATCTGACACATCCATAATGCGAGTTCATAATGTGAGTAAATACCAAGAAGAAACTGGATCACAAAGTAACCCAGCAACTCATGCTACAGTTCTAAAGGGAAGGAATGTATTGGCTTCAATCCAGGGGAACCACTGGGCATGTCTGAAAGAAATGATAAAAGGGCTATCTCAGTGTGGATCTTTCTGTTACAAAAATTGATCATTGTCTATCCTGCTGGTGAAGAACCAAACTTTTAAGTATACCTTAGTGGGAGAAACCTACTATGTCACCAACATAGCCCAAGGATAATAAAAAGGAAGGACGTGGTGCACCCAAGATGAACAAAACGTGGCGATCCGCAATACGTCTTCTGACTTAACTATTAGCCACAAAATTCTGTTTAAGCCAGAACCCGATGAGAAACTGTATATAGCTCTATCTGTCCACCCAAGTGATGTAGATGAAATTTTACGGCAGTTTGCACCTCCTGGACTTCCATTATTCCACACTTCACTGCAGATTGAAGACAATTTTCGAGACAAAGAAGTTATCCATTAATGGGCAACGCACGAAAAGAAGATTAAAGCTTACACAGAAGGCGTAGACACTGACTTGCAGGCTCCACGTTTCTCGTGGAAAACCTGAAATGAGGAACTGAATATTCAAGTCTATCCGTGGATCAGAATTGCATTTCATGTGATTTTTCTACTGTAATTGTTATACAATACCTATTGTTGCAATTGTTTTAACAAACAAAACATTGGGGCAGCATAGTGGCTCAGTGGTTAGCACTGCTGCCTCACAGCGCCAGGGACCCGGGTTCGATTCCAGCCTTGGGCGACTGTCTGCGTGGAGTTTGCACATTCTCCTAGTGTCTGCATAGATTTCCACTGGGTGCTCCAGATTCCTCCCATAGTCCAAACGCGTGCAGGTTAGGTGGATTGGTTATACTAAATTGCCCATAGTGTTCAGGGATGCCTAGGTTAGGTGCATGTATCAGGGATAAATATAGGGCAGGGGAATAAGTCTGGGTGGGTTACTATTTGGAGGGTCGGTGTGGACTTGTTGGGCTGAAGGACCTGTTTCGTCACTGTAGGGATTCTATACAATAAAAAAAAAACTGAACGTTAAGAAATGGAAGGGATTGACAACAGGGATTGATCTCAGACACTAAAAGATAACTCATGATTGCTTACTATCGGGTAGGAATAATATAGATGTGGCTAGTTAGTGGCATTCCTCACTATTTGTTCATTTGTACTGATATGCAAGACGTTGAAAGCTTATAATAATATATTTTCTGCAGAAAAGGGAAGTGAGTAAGATATTGTAAACTGATTACACTTATGACTATAGTTTTAGTAAATGCAATGGTCTAAATGGATTTCAAATAACTGAAATAAAGTAATGTCATGCTGAGAATACATCACTGCAAGAAGGTAATGCTCACCACTGTCTGCAGGTACCCTGAACGACAAATAACCCAGTAGGGATGATCCTCAGATAAACCTTTGAATTAAAAGGGAGGAAGATATTGGATAAAGCTGAAGATAACAGGAACTGATAACAGACTATACAATGGGCTGTGAGTAGAATTACACTTCGTGATTCAGCTCTGCTAAGAGCTAAGATTGCAGAAAATCAGTAACTGCCAACTGTATCAAATAGGGACAAAACATTCAGGATTGCTCACATGCATGGATAATTACAAATAAGGCATACAATTGGCACAGAGACCAATAGAAAGTGAGGACTGCAGATGCTGGAGATCAGAGTCAGAGAGCGTGTTGCTGGAAAAGCACAGCTGATCAGGCAACATTTGAGGAGCCGGAGAATCGACGTTTCGAGCATAAGTTCTGATGAAGATTCCTGATCAAGGTCGTACGCTCGAAACGTCAATTCTCCTGCCCCTCTGATGCTGCCTGACTGCTGTGCTTTTCCAGCACCACACTCTTTGACACAGAGACCAGTGCATAAAGCAGGCCAGGAAAATCCTTGATTTTCAACAGAACTTTGAAGAATATCTTTGCCAGAGATACCCCATGTCAGGAGGCATTGGGAAGGGATCAAGAAGAGTTCCAACCTAGCAAGTTGCGAACTCTGATGGGTAATAATGTTTGGGGTGAATTGCAGAACCCAGAGTGGCGAAAAATATTGATTGAGATATCTCTAGCGGTTAAAAGCTTGTTAATCGTTGAAGTACTTCATAAATTAATTGAATTTTATAGAGCTACAAGCTTCTCTGCTGCATGGCTGTCTAAAAATACACTGTTGTCTCTCAGAGACGGTCAAGAGTATTGTTCATTAGATCTTCCAGCAGTGAGGGAAGGACATGATGAAGCAGGGATATATTCAGAGTAAAAACCAGTCAGTCCCTTGCTCACAAACTCACTGATGACACAGCAGTTTAGATTTCACAGTGAATCCCACGTGCACGTGAATGGTATCTCCCCAGTGTGAGATCGCTGGTGATGCTGCAGCTCAGATTTCATAGCAAATCCCTTCCCACGGTCAGTGCAGGTGTATGGCCTCTCCCCTGTGTGCGATCGCTGGTGTACAGTGAGTTGTGTTGACCACTTGAACCTAGACCCACACTGAGAGCACCTGAATGGTCTCTCGTCAGTATGAACACGTTGATGGGACACCAAGTTCCCAGATCTTTTAAAGCACTTCCCACAATCTGGGCATTTAAAAGGTCTCTCCTCTGTGTGAAGTTGCTGGTGTTTCTGCAGGCTGGATATCACAGCGAATCCCTTCCCACACTCAGTGCAGGTGAATGGCGTCTCCCCAGTGTGAAATCGCTGGTGTACAGCAAGTTGGAATGATCGCCTAAACCCAGTCCCACAGTGAGAGCACCTGAACGGTCTTTCATCAGTGTGAATACGTTGATGCAACATCAGGTCCCCAGACCTTTTGTAACACTTTCCACAGTCTGGGCATTTATAAGGTCTCTCTTCTGTGTGAACATGCTGGTGACTCAACAGGATTGATTTCCGTGCAAATGTTTTCCCGCATTCTGAGCAGATGAATGGTCTCTCCCCAGTGTGAATCCGCTGGTGATTAATGAGGTCACATGCTTGCTTGAACCCAGCTCCACAGTGAGAGCAAGTGAAAGGTCTCTCATCAGTGTGAACACGTTGATGCAACTTCAGGGCCTCAGATCTTTTATAGCACTTTCCACATTCAGGGCATTTAAAAGGTCTGTCCTCTGTGTGAACCTGATGGTGTTTCAACAGGGTGGACGATCGAGTGAATCCTTTCCCACACTCGGAACAGATGAATGGCCTCTCCCCAGTGTGACTGTATTTATGTTGTGATAGGGCAGATGACCTGCTGAAGCCTTGTCCACACGTACAACATGTGTACGGTTTCTCCCTACTGTGAACAGTGCTTTTTTCTTCCATGTTCAAAATCCAATGATATTCAGGCTGCAACAAACTGGGCGACTCTGTCAGATCCTGAAGTGATGCTCGGTTTTAACTCTCTTCACTCCAGATCTTCCGAACACCCTGCGAAATTAGTTGAAAACATTAAAAAAAGGGAAGCAAGTGAGAACCCAGAAAAAGAAAAAAAAAAATTGATAAGGCCATAAGACATAGGAGCAGAAGTGGACAATTCAACCCAGCGAGTCTGCTGTCATATTCAATGAGATCAAGGCTGATCTGGTAACCCTCAGCTTGACTTTCCTGCCTTATCCCATAAACCTCAAATCCCTTACTGATTAAAATCCTGTTTATCTCAGAGTTGGATACATTGAGCAGCCCAGCTTCTCCAGGCCTGCAATTCAGTACCCCCTTAGAGAAGTAATTCCTCCATACCTTGGTCTTAAATATGTGACTCCTTACTCTGAGATTGTGTCCTTGGATGTCAAAGAAGGAATAATCTCTCTGAATCTATGCTGCCAAACCTCTCTGAGGATCATATTCTTAGAGGTCTTCTCTCATCCTTCTAAACCTCAAAGAGTACAGTCTGCTCAATCTCCTGAGAAAATCCTCCCATGACCGGGATCAAACTCCTGAATACGCTATGGTCTGCCTACCCTAAAATAAGGAGACTAAAACTGTTCACAGTATTCCGGGTGTGATGTGACTAGTGTTTGGTCCAGTTTCAGCAGACATCCCTATTTTTATACCCCATTCCCTTTAAAATAAAGGCCAACAGACCACTTACCTTTGATTACCTGCTGGATGCCATCTCTTTGTCTTTCAAACACAAGACCCACAATTCTCTCTGCTTGCAGCTTTTTGCCGTTTTTTCTCCTTTGTCTTCCTGCCAAAATACCTAAACCTTAATTTTGTTTTTCCCCACACTGTATTCCATCTACTAAGTTTTGCCCATTTGCTTAACTTGTCCCTATCTCTGCTGTTTAATTGTGTCGCCCTAACTACTTGCTTTCCTATCCATTTTGTGTCATCTACAAACTTGACAGCAAAAAACCCAAGACCACTTCTACCTGGAACGACGAGGGCAGCAGGTGCTTGGGATCATCACCACCTGAAGTTCCCCTCCAAGCCACTCACCACCCTGACTTGGAACATACCACCATTCCTTCATAGTTGTTGGGTCAAATTCCTGAATTTACCTTCCTATTGGCATTGTGGGTCAACCCACAGCAAGTGGTCTGCAGCGAGTCAAGAAGGTAGCTCACTACCACCTTCTCAAGGGCAAATAGGGATGGACTATCAATGCTGGCCAGCTAATGGTGTCCAAGTCCCACAAATGAATAAAAAAAAGTGAAATAGAATCAGAAGGGGGAGAATCCATGTGGGTAGAGTTAAGGAACCACAAAGGTAAAAAGACCTAAAAGGAACTTGCGTAAAACCCTCTTAGCAGTCATCAGGATGTGGGGAAGAAAATAAATCAGGAGACAGAAAAGGCACATAAAAAAGGCACTATTGGAATAATCATGGGGGACTTCAAAACGCAGGTGGACTGGGAAATTTAGGTTTGCAGCAGATCAAGAAAAAAGAATTTGTGGAATGTGGAATGTTTTCGGAGCAGATTGTGGTAGAGCCCACTAAGGAACAGCAGGTCAGGCAGCATCCGAGGAGTAGGAAAATCGACGTTTTGGGCAAAAGCCGTTCACCAGGAATAGAGGCACTGGATGGAGGTGAGAGAGGTGGTGTACCAGCAGACATAGAACATAGAACAGTACAGCACAGAATAGGCCCTTCAGCCCACGATGTTGTGCCGACCACTGATCCTCATGTATGCACCCTCAAATTTCTGTGACCATATGCATGTCCAGCAGTCTCTTAAATGTCCCCAATGACCTTGCTTCCATAACTCTGCTGGCAACGCATTCCATGCTCTCACAACTCTCTGTGTAAAGAACCCGCCTCTGACATCTCCTCTATACTTTCCTCCAACCAGCTTAAACTATGACCCCTCGTGTTAGCCATTTCTGCCCTGGGAAATAGTCTCTGGCTTTCGACTCTATCTATGCCTCTCATTACCTTGCATACCTCAATTACCTCCTTTTCTCCAATGAAAAAAGTCCAAGCTCAGTCAACCTTTCTTCATAAGATAAGCCCTCCAGCCCAGGCAGCATCCTGGTAAACCTCCTCTGAACCCACTCCAAAGCATCCACATCTTTCCTATAATAGGGCGACCAGAACTGGTCGCAGTATTCCAAGTGCGGTCTAACCAAAGTTTTATAGGGCTGCAACAAGGTCTCATGACTCTTAAACTCAATACCTCTGTTAATGAAAGCCAAAACACCATATGCTTTCTTATCAACCCTGTCCAATTGGGTGGCCATTTTAAGGGATCTATGTACCTGCACACCAAGATCTTTCTGTTCCTCCACACTGCCAAAATCCTATCCTTAATCCTGTACTCAGCTTTCAAATTCGACCTTCCAAAATGCATCACCTCGCATTTATCCAGACGTTGCATCTTTTCCGGTTGCGCAAAAGGACTGTAAAAAGGAACGGTCCTTGCGGAAGGCAGAGAGGGATGGCGACAGGAAGATGCTCTTGGTGGTGGGGGTCTAGTTAGAGTTGGTGGATGTCTTTAAGGATGATGAGTTGGATGCGGAGAAAGGGGGTGGTAGATGAGGACAAGGGGGACCCTGTCTTTATTGCCTTGGGGAGTGTTTAGAGCAGTGGAATGGAGAATGGAGATGCTCCGGTGGAGGGCTGACTGGATAACAGAGGGAGGAAACGCATCTTGTTCAAAATAGCTCGCAAGTGGAATGCCTTCTCGTCCGAACAGAAGCATCGGGGGCGGAGGAATTCAGAGAATGGGATGGAGTTCTTGCAGGATACTGGGTGGGAGGTGGTGCATACAACACATCATCCTTAAAGACTTCCGCCAACTCCAACTGGACCCCACCACCGAGAATATCTTGCCCTCCTCAAGGGAGGTAGAACTTATACAATTAAAAGTAGGGTCTTGGGTAGTCTGTAGAACAGAGAGGCTTTCGGTTTCAATTATCTAATTCTTTGATGTCTGCATCACATGTAAACAGTGTGGTTAAGGAGGCTTTTAGTATAGTTAACTTTATTGTTCAGACCTTGTGTGTTGGAACTGGGTTGTTATGTTGAGGTTGACAAGGATGTTGGTGAGGCCTTATCTGGAGTACTGCATCCAGTTCTAATCACCCTGTTATTGGAAGGATATTATTAAGCTGCAGAGAGTTCAGAAGAGATTTAGATTTTTTAGATGCGATTCCCTACAGTGTGGAAAAAGGCCTTTCGGCCCAACAAGCCCACACTGACCCTCCGAAGAGTAACCCACCCAGACCCATTTCCCTCTGACTAATGCACCTAACACTATGGACAATTTAGCATGGCCAATTCACCTGACCTGCACATCTTTGGACTGTGGGAGGAATCCGGAGCACCCAGAGGAAACCCACGCAGACACAGGGAGAACGTGCAAACTTCACACAGACAGTCGCCTGAGGCTGGAATCGAACCCGGGTCCCTGGTGCTGTGAAGCAGCAGTGCTAACTACAGAGCCACCTGCCACCCCTTTTATCTTTTCTTTTAAAAAGAATTTTATATACTTCTTCAGATACTCATTCAACCCTTTCTTTTTCCAAAAGCTACGTGAACCTACATCTTTTCAGGAATTCCAAATTATAAACAACTTGTTGCGTAAAGAAATTCTCAAGTCTCCCATCTATATCTCATCAATTCAATATTATATTTACCTATGAAGTCCTTGACACTAATTCCTCTACACTGATATCTCATCAGCCCAAAGAGTCTATACTACAACGATAAATATGAACCAACCAACCTTTCTGAAATCTTGAAGTGAGGATGAGTAAAATTTACATTAGAAATGCAATTCATTTGTTACTTCGAGAAATAACTTTTCAAACTAAGAGTGTTAAAACCCATTTCCAACCATATTCAAAGACTATGGACACCTATTAATAACTGTGATATCTTCTGTACATTCCATTTACAGTTCAATGGCTCGGGTATACTTTCCGATAAAAGGAGACAAACAGTCAAATGTTAACTGGCTGTTCTAGTTATTCTGCCATTTCTTAGTCCCCGATGTACTTTCACATGTTTGGATAAGTGATCGCTGCGGGCTAATTTCTTCTCACAGATGTGGTATGGCTTCACTCCAGAATGGGATCGTTTGTGTCTGGATAACTCATCTGAATGAGAAAATCGCCATCCACAATCTGGCCAAGTGCATGAGTAAGGTTTCTCCCCTGTGTGGCACCTGTAGTGGGCCTTTAAATGGTTGCTTTTTGTATACATCTTGTTACATCCCGGGAATGAGCACTTATGCACTCTGATTACATCAGCAGAGGATTTATCAGGATGTTGCTCGGAATGAAGGGACTGAGTTATAAGAAAAGGCTGGATAAGTTCGGAAATCTTCCATAGGAGCAGAGGAGATTGAGGGGTGACCATATAGATCTTTATAAAATCCTGAGGGGTATGGATAAGGTCAATTGCAAGTGAACTTTCCCTAGGGTGAGGAATTTCAAGAGTCGGGGACATATTTTTAAAGGTGTATCATGAAAATATAGATGTATTGTACCTTTAAGAGATTTAAAAGTGGGTAGAGGTACCTGACAGCACCAAGTGTTCTCAGTAAGATAACAATGTAACACATGGTCTAAAGCTAAATTAGCTGGTTGCCTGGAAACGACAAAACAGATTTGAATTTGGCCAATCAGTTTAAATTATACACCAAAAAATACCAAATTCTAATCAGGTTTGAATGGGGTAAATTGACAATTTTAAAAGCAAATGACACATTTGTGGGCGGCACGGTGGCACAGTGGTTAGCACTGCTAGCACTGCTGCCTCACAGCGCCAGAGACCCGGGTTCAATTCCCGCCTCAGGCGACTGACTGTGTGGAGTTTGCACGTTCTCCCTGTGTCTGCGTGGGTTTCCTCCGGGTGCTCCGGTTTCCTCCCACAGTCCAAAGATGTGCAGGTCAGGTGAATTGGCCATGCTAAATTGCCCGTAGTGTTAGGTAAGGGGTAAATGTATGGGTGGGTTGCGCTTCGGCGGGGCGGTGTGGACTTGTTGGGCCAAAGGGCCTGTTTCCACACTGTATGTAATCTAATCTAATCTAAAAAAAAAATCCGATGCTTTGAGAGCATAAGACCGGGGGAAATTGAACAGTAGAGAGGAGAACTGTCAAGCTACCAGCATGCAAAAAGGCTGCCTAAAAAATAGCTATCTTAAAAAGTACAGTTATCGATCAGTAGCCCGTGAAGCCAAATCCCTAAGAAGAAAAGACAACGCAGGAAGATCCAAATAGAAGAACCGAAAGCTGCCTGATTTTGACATACAAAATTGTTTTTGTAAATCTTAATTGGGTGTTTTATCGAACTAGTATTGTGGATGGGAAGGTAAATGATAGGTTAGAGGACGGTGTTGTAAATAGTTATTAATTAATTATTCTCTGTTATACTGTAAGAAATAAAGTTGCTAATTTTTACTTCAAATAATTCTTGGCCTCTTGAATTTTCACAGATTACTGCACAGGATAAATCTTTTCTGTTTGCTGGTTTTAAATTAGGGAGAGTTTACCCCATGTCCTAACATTTTGGGTGCCCGGGTCCGTGAACTGGTTTAGACAGATTTGAATAGATCTGGGGGTACAAAAAAATCCCAGCAGATTTAAACACTTGCAAGTTAGTGTCCGAGACCTTTAAATAAAACAATTTGTTTAATTTCAGTGACGAGTGCTTGATTACATTAAAAGTGACAGATGATTTTTATTAATGACTTGGAAGAGGGAGTCGAAGGGTGGGTCAGTAAATTTTCAGACGATACGAAGATTGGTGGAGTTGTGGATAGTGAGGAGGGCTGTTGTCGGCTGCAAAGGGACTTAGATATGATGCAGAGCTGGGCTGAGGAGTGGCAGATGGAGTTCAACCCTGTCAAGTGTGAGGTTGTCTATTTTGGAAGGACAAATAAGAATGCGGAATACAGGGTTAACGATAGGGTTCTTAGTGAGGTAGAGGAACAGAGGGATCTTGGGGTCTATGTTCATAGATCTTTGAAAGTTGCCACTCAGGTGGATAGAGCTTGTAAGAAGGCCTACGGTGTATCAGAGTTCATTAGCAGAGGGATTGAATTCAAGAGTCGTGAGGTGATGTTGCAGCTGTACAGGACCTTGATTAGGCCACATTTGGAGTAGGGTGTGCAGTTCTGGTCACCTCATTTTAGGAATGATGTGGAAGCTTTGGAGAGGGTGCAGAGGAGATTTATCAGGATGTTGCCTAGAATGGAGAATAGGTCGTATGAGGATAGGTTGAGAGTGCTAGGCCTTTTCTCATTGGAACGGCGAAGGATGAGGGGTGACTTGATAGAGGTTTATAAGATGATCAGGGGAATAGATAGAGTAGACAGTCAGAGACTTTTTCCCCGGGTACAAATTTAAGGTGAAGAGTGGAAGGTATAGGGGGAATGTCAGGAGTAGGTTCTTTACCCAGAGAGTGGTGGGGGAATGGAATGCGCTGCCTGTGGGAGTGGCAGAGTCAGAATCATTGGTGACCTTTAAGCGGCAATTGGATAGGTACTTGGATAGGTGCTTAAGCTAGGACAAATGTTCGGCACAACATCGTGGGCCGAAGGGCCTGTTCTGTGCTGTATTGTTCTATGTTCTATGTTCTATCTGGCTCTTAAAATGGCTAAAGAGTTTTGGGATTTGAATTTGATTCTCAAATTTGCCAAGAAAAGTTTTGAAAGAAAGAAAAAGGCCATACTTTTATAATTAGCAAAGAAATTAGATTTGGGTTTAACAAAGAACACAAGGAAAGCTGAAATTGGAAGACAATTACTCAAATACTTAAGTCTATCAGAGAAACAGACAAGTGCAGCAGAGGCAGAAAAGCTTAAATTACAATTGAGAAAAATGGAGTTACAAGATAACTAAGACAGAGAGGAAGAGAGAAGTTTCTTAGCTGAGCAAAGAGGGGAGGGGTTAGGGGGCGGAGGGGGGGGAATTTGACCTTGAGAAGTTGCGACTTAGTCAGCAAAGTCAAGTTAACAGGATGGAGATTTTAAAAGAAGGTAGCGACAACTACAAATATGTCAAAACTCTGGCACATTTTAAGAGAAAGATGTTGAAGCCTTCTTTATTTCATTGAAAATTACTTCGGCAGATGGAGTGGTCCGAGGATTTATGGGTAATGCTAGTTCAGACTAAATTGATCGGCAGAGCTACTGAGGTATTTGCCGCACTGTCAGATGAGGTGTCAAGAGATTACATAGAGGTGAAACAGGCTATTTTAAGTGCTTATGAATTGGTACCAGAAGCATACAGACAGCGATTCAGAAACACAAAGGAGGAACCAGGTCAGATTTATGTTGAGTTCGAAAGAACTAAACAATCATTTTGATCGTGCTTTGAAAATAGATAAGACCTTTGAGGATTGACGAGAGATTATTCTGCTGGAGGAGTTTAAAAGCTCACTTCCAGAGATGGTAAGAATTCATGTGGAGGAACAGAAGGTTCAAGAATTGAGAAGGGCAGCAGGATTAGCAGATGAGTACATGTTGGTGCCTAATACAAGCTTCCAGCCAGAATTTCGTCCTCTTAAGGATAGAAGTTGGGAGAAGGGGAGATTCTACACTACTAAACCAAGAGTAGAGAACACTGGTAAGAATTTACCACAGGATAAAAAAGAAGTCCAAGAGGGTGGAAAGGTGGTGAAAGGCCTCAGGTGTTTCCACTGTGGTAAAGTAGGGCACATAAAGTCACAGTGCTGGTTGTTAAAGAAAGGAGCTGTGGGAAAAGGTGTGGTAAAAGAAGCTAAGCCAGTGGCATTAGTGAAGATAGTAAAGAAGACCCTAAGAAGAACCGAGGAGCTGTAGGAGGATGCACAGCCTAGTCAGGGGCTGGGTATGGAGTTAGTACCTGATCTCGACAAAGAATTCGTCACTGTGGGTAAAGTTTACTCAGAAAGAACAGGGGAAGAAGGACAAGAAGTTATAATTTTAAGAGATACAGGATCTAGCCAATCACTAATAGGGACGAGCAAACATGTACGCTCTCTGGTCTGTTACCCGAGAGTGTGGTAATTTGTGGGATAGATCCTAGCGAGTTTTGAAAAGATTTGTAGCTCAGGTTGAGGTTCTGGATGTAGGTTTGCTCGTTGAGCTGGAAGGTTCATTTCCAGAAGTTTTGTCAGCCTACGAGGTAATATCTTCAGTGGACCTCCAGGCAGAGCACTACTGATAATTCTTGCTTTCTATTTATATGTTTTGGTTTCTTTAGGTTGGTGATGTCATTTCCTGTTCTTTTTCTCAGGGGGTAATAGATGGGGTCTCACTTGATGTGTTTGTTGATAGAGTTCTGGTTAGAATACCACGCTTCTAGGAATTCTCGTGAGTGTCTGTGTTTGGTTTGCCATGGGATGGATGTGTTGTCCCAGTAAAAGTGGTGTCCTTCCTTATTTGTACGTAAGAATACTGAGAGAGTGTCATGTCGTTTTGTAGCTAGTTGATGTTCATGAATCCTGGTGGCTAGTTTTCTGCCTGTTTGTCCAATGTAGTGTTTGTTATATTTCTTGCATGGTATTTTGTGAATGACATTAGTTTTGCTTGTTGTCTGTATAGGGTCTTTCAAGTTCATTACCTGCTGTTTTACTGTGTAGGTGGTTTTGTGGGCTACCATGATGCCAAGGGGTCTGAGTAGTCTGGCAGTCATTTCCAAGATGTCTTTGATGTAGGGGAGAGTGGTGTGGGAGAGATGGACAGACATTTAGCATTCCCCTATGTAAAATGAGGTTGGAGTGCAAACTCAAGACTGGGGAAGTTACAGTGGGGGTGAGTGACAGAGTGTCAGTTTCAGGAATTTAGTTTGTTCTTGCGAATGATTTGGCAGGATCCAAGGTGGTAGTGACACCCCATCTCGTGGAGAAGTCCAAGAAACTGAGGAGTTAAAACAGAAATATCCTGATATTTTCCCAGACTGTGTAGTATCCAGATCCCACAATCATAAGTCACAGCACAAAGTGAAAAGTAAAGAGAAAGATGAAGGAGTTGAGGTTCAGTTAGCAGATATGCTGTTTGACATAATGGTGTAAAAAAGACCTGAACAGGCAGAGGTCAGTCAGAAGTGTTTACTTCTGATAAGTTAAGAGACTTGCAACAGCAAGACAAGACGATAAAACATATATATGTGGATGTGTATTCTGAAAAGGAGGCAGAGAATATTCTGGTAGAATCCCAAGGCAGAAATGGAGACCACTGCAGAGGAGAAATGGGCCTTAGTGCACCAGATGTGTTATGAGTAGCACATGAACTACCTGCAGGAGGACACCCAGGGGTACGAAAGACTCACGCTAAGGTACAAAAACATTTTTATTGGCCTGGAATGCACAAGGATGTGGTTAACTTTTGCCATGTGTGTCATACATGCCAAAATGGTAGGCAAGCCATGGCGGTAATAAAACCAGCACCTTGGTTGCTGATTCCTGCATTTGAAGTACTTTTCACATGGGTTATAATTGATCGTGTAGGTCTCCTTCCGAGAACTAAAAATGGGAACCAATATTTGTTAACCATAATGGATGTGTGTAACAGATTTCTGGAGGCTGTTTCATTACGGAGTATAAAGGCAAGAAGAGGAGTTAGTAGCTTTCTTCACACGGTATGGGTTACAGAGAGAGATTCAACCAGACCAAGGGTCAAATTTTACTGCTAAGCTGTTTGAGGTTATAGATAGTTTTGGTATACAGCGCTCTAAATCCAGTGCATATCATCCTGAATCCCAGGGAGCTTTAGATAGGTGGGATCACACCTTGAAGACCATGTTGAGAATATACTGTCAGGGTTACCCGAATGATTGGGATCAAGGTATCCCATTTATACTGTTTGCCATTAGAGATGACCCAAACGAATCTACTCAGTTCACTCCCTTTGAGTTATACTCGGTCACGAAGTGCGAGGCCCCTTGAAATTAATTAAAGAAAAATTGACTGGACCAAAGTCAGAGATCTCACACTTATATTATGTATTGGAGGTGAGGGAGAGACTAAATTGAGTAGGTTAGTTAGCTAAACAGCACCTAAAGAGGGCACAGTGTAGAATGAAGCAGGCGGCAGATAAAAGCTCTGAGATTCTGACGTTTTCCCAAGGAGATGATGTCTTAGTACAGTTACCAGTGATAGGAGATCCCTTCAAAACCAGGTTTAGTGGTCCCTATCAAATTGAGAAAAAGTTGAGTAAGGTGAACTATCTAGTAAAGATGCCAGACAGAAAAAAAAGGTAATGAGTATGTCATGTGAACATATTGAAACTGTATTATACTAGAGAGAAAGCACTGGAGGAACAGGTTATTTACTGCCCCACAAAGTAAGGAATCAAATCCAGATGATGTGGATTTTGATACGCCTCAAAACAGATTAAAAAATGAAGAAGTCCTTGAGGAGTGGGAGGGGTTAGTAGGCTGTCTGTCTGTCTTGGAATGCAGTTGAAAGATTTATTACTGCAGTATAAGGACATATGTAAGAATCAGATGGGGAGGACTAATGCTGTAGTACATGCTGTACATAATACTGCTCCAATAAAACAACATCGCTCTTGGCTTAATCCTTTCAAATCCAGACAGGTCCAGATGGGGTTGGAGGACATGCTCAATGAGGACATCATCGAACCAAGCCAGAGCGAGCGGAGTTCACTGATCGTCTTAGCTCCCAAACCGGATGGGACTCAACGATTCTGCATGGATTATCGGAAGGTCAACGCCGTTACAAAATTGGACTCATTACCAATTGCTAGATTGAAGGACTGCATTGAGAAAGTCAGACAAGCCAGTTACATCACCAAGTTGGACTTAATGCATGGGTACTGGCAGCTATCTTTATCAGAGATGTCGAATGACATTTCTGCGTTTGTAACCCCAAATGGGCTATATCAGTGATGCCCTTTGGAATGAAGAACACACCTGCCACATTCCAAAGATTCATGAACAGAGTTGTGGCTGGGTTAACAAACTGTGCGGTCTATTTGGACAATGTAGCGATCTTCAGTAAGTCCTGGAAAGATCACGTGGTACTGTTGGCAGAGCTCTTTGAACAACTACAAGAAGCAAAACTGGTGATAAACTTAAATAAAATGAACTCGCAAAAGCGGAGGTGATGTACTTGGGACACAACATCGGTCATGGAGGGATGACCCCCAAAGACAAAGGCCATCGAGGAGTTTCCACAGCCAACCACGAAGAAAGAGGTGCTTTGATTTTTAGGACTCAGTGGATTCTATCAGATGTTTGTTCCAAACTTCAGCAGTGTAGTGGCAGCACTAACTGATCTGCTGAAGAAGAACACAAAGTTTCGGTGGACAGAACAATGCCAGGAGGCATTCAACCATTTGAAAGCCATATTAACCATCAAACCAGTTTCAGCTACATCAAACTTTTCAAAACCTTTTAGAGTCACTATTGATGCTCGTGACATATGAGTTTCTACAGGAAGATGAAGATGGGATTGAACTGCCAGTTGGTTACTTTTCGAAGAGGATCAACATCCACCGGGGAAATACTCAACAACCAAAAAGGAACTACTGAGTTTGGTACTGGCCTTATAACATTTTAATGTGTTTGTCACTAAAAACGTGTTGGAGATGGTTGTATGCACAGATCACAATCTGTTTGCATTTTTAGATGCTTTAATGACAAGAATATGAGACTATTTCATTGGAGTCTTATGGTACAGACTTTAAATTTTAAAATCATACATGTTGCGGTCGGAAGAATGTAATCACAGACACGTTATCGCAGATTTAACTGAGAGAGTTTAGATGAGATTTGTCTTTTATTTAATGTATACACATCGACACACATATATGGGAAGTGGTTAAGGTGAACTTATATTAAAGTTATCTGTATTTTAGGGAAATGTGCTTAAAAGTAGAGAGAAACAAAACCTAAGCCATCTTTTCATTATTTTCTTAAGGTGGGGGGGAGGTGTTATGAAGATGTGGGTGTACTGTACTTTTAAGAGAGTTAAAAGTTGGTAGAGCTACCTGACAGCACCAAGTGTTCTCAATAAGATAACAATGTAACACTTGGTCTAAAGCTAAATTAGCTGGTTTCCTGGAAGTGATAAAAGAAATTCGAATTACGCCAATCAATTTAAATTATACCCTGAAAAATACCAAACTCCAATCAAGTTTGAATTGAGTATATTGACAATCTTAAAAGCCAATAACACAATCTGATGCTTTGGGAGTTTAAGACTACGGAAAATTGAACAGTTAAGAGAACTGCTAAGCTACCAGCATGTAAAAAGACTACCTGAAAAATACCTCTCTTAAAAGTATCGTTATCGATCAGTGAGCTGTGAAGCAGAATCCCCAAGAAGAAAAGACACAGAAAGATCCAAATAAAAGAACCAAAAGCTACCTTGTTTTGAGATAAGAAGTTTGGTTTTTGTAAATCTTAATTGGGAGTTTTATCAGACTAGTATCGTGGAAGGGAAAGGTAAACGATCAGAGGATGGAGTTGTAAATAGTTTAGTTAATTAATCTCTGTTATACTTGAAGAAATAAAGTTGCTAATTTTTACTTCAAATAATTCTTGGCCTCTTGAATTTGCACAGATTACTGCACGGGATAAATCTTTTCTGTGTTGGCGTTTTTAAAATTAAGGAGAGTTTACCCCGTGTTGTAACAGGTAAGACAAGGAAAATTTTAAAAAAGACATGAAGGGCAAGTTTCTTTTCTTCACACGGATTGTCTGGAATTTCATTCCACACGTGAAACAAAGCACTGAATGCGGATACAGTTACAACTTTTAAAAGACATCTGGATAAGTACATGAATAGGAAAAGTTTAGAGAGAAATGAGCCAAATGCATGCAGGTGGAAGTACTTGAGGTGTAGAACATGGTTGGAACAAGCAATCGTTTTCTGTGCTGTCTGACTCGATGACTCTGTGTGATTGAAATTTACAGAATACTGAGAGGCCTGGATACAGTCACTGTGGGGAAGATGTTTTAACTAGTACGCGATACTAGAACTTAATGGCACAGCCTCAGAGTGAAGGATGGCCCTTTTGAACTGAGATGAGGAGGAATATCTTCAGCCAGAGGATGGCGATTCTGTGGAACTTGTTGCCGTAGAGGGTTGTGGACGCCAAGTCTGTGAATGTATTTACGACAGAGATGGAGAGATTCTTGAGTAGTGAGGAGCTGAGTGGTTATGGGAGAAGGCAGGAGAACAGGGTTGAGAAGCATATAAGTCACAATCATAGAATCATAGAGATCTAAAGCATGGAAACAGACCCTTCGGTCCAAGCTGTCCATGCCCACCAGATATCCCAACCCAATCTAGTCCCACCTGCCAGCACCCGGCCCGTATCCCTCCAAACCCTTCCTATTCATATACCCATCCAAATGCCTCTTAAATGTTGCAATTGTACCAGCCTCCACCACACCTTCTGGCAGCTCATTCCATACACGTACCACTCTCTGCGTGAAAAAGTTGCCACTTAGGTCTCTTTCATATATATCTCCTCTCACCCTAAACCTATGCCCTCTAGTTCTGGACTCCACGGCCCCAGGGAAAAGACTTTGTCTATTTATCCTATCCATGCCCCTCATAATCTTGTAAATCTCTATAAGGTCACCCCACAGTCTCCGACGCTCCAGGGAAAACAGCCCCAGCCTGTTCAGCCTCTCCCTATAGTTCAAATCCTCCAAACCTGGCAACATCCTTGTACATCTTTTCTGAATCCTTTCGAGTTTCACAACATCTTTCCGATAGGAAGGAGACCAGAATTGCATGCATTATTCCAACAGTGGCCTAACCAATGTCCTGTACAGCTGCAATAATGACCTCCCAACTCCTGTACTCAATACATTGACCAATAAAGGAATGCATACCAAACATCTTCACTGTTCTATCAACCTGCGACTCCAATTTCAAGGAGCTATGAACCTGACTCCAAGGTCTCTTTGTTCAGCAACACTCCCTAGGACCTTACCATTAAGTGTAGAAGTCCTGCTAAGATTTGCTTTCCCAAAATGCAGCACCACACATTTATCTGAATTAAACCCCATCTGCCACTTCTCAGCCCATTGGCCCATCTGGTCCAGATCCTGTTGTAATCTGAGGTAACCCTCTTCGCTGTCCACTACACCTCCAATTTTGGTGTCATCTGCAAACTTATTAACTGTACCTCTTATGCTCACATCCAAATCATTTGTGTAAATGCCCTTCTTGAACAGTGGCACCACGTTTGCCAACCTCCAGTCTTCCGGCACCTCGCATGTGACTATCGATGATACAAATATCTCAGCAAGAGGCGCAGCAATCACTTCTCTAGCTGTTGTGGTTCTGTTCGCCGAGCTGGAAGAAGTTTTTGTTGCAAACGTTTCGTCCCCTGGCTAGGCGACATCATCAGTGCTTGGGAGCCTCCTGCGAAGCGCTTCTTTGATGTTTCCTCCGGTGTTTATAGTGGTCTGTTCCTGCTGCTTCCGGTTGTCAGTTTCAGCTGTCCGCTGTAGTGGTTGGTATATTGGGTCCAGGTCGATGTGTTTGTTGATGGAGTTTGTGGATGAATGCCATGCCCCAGGAATTCCCTGGCTGTTCTCTGTCTGGCTTGCCCTATGATAGTAGTGTTGTCCCAGTCGAATTCATGTTGCTTGTTGTCTGCGTGTGTGGCTACTAAGGATAGCTGGTCGTGTCGTTTCGTGGCTAGTTGATGTTCATGTATGCGGATTGTTAGCTGTCTTCCTGTTTATCCTATATAGTGTTTAGTGCAGTCCTTGCATGGTATTTTGTACACTACATTCGTCTTGCTCATGTTGGGTATCGGGTCCGTCGTTCTGGTGAGTTGTTGTCTGAGCGTGGCTGTTGGTTTGTGTGCCGTTATGAGTCCTAGGGGTCGCAGTAGTCTGGCAGTCAGTTCCGAGATGCTCCTGATGTATGGTAGTGTGGCTAGTCCTTTTGGTTGTGGTATGTCCTCGTTCCGTGGTCTTTCTCTTAGGCATCTGTTGATGAAGTTGCGCGGGTATCCGTTTTTGGCGAATATCTTGTATAGGTGTTCCTCTTCTTCTTTTTGCAGTCCTGGTGTACTGCAGTGTGTTGTGGCCCTTTTAAATAGTGTCCTGATGCAGCTTCGTTTGTGTGTGTTGGGGTGGTTACTTTCATAGTTTAGGACTTGGTCTGTGTGTGTGGCTTTCCTGTATACTCTTGTAGTGAATTCTCCGTCTGGTGTTCTCTGTACCATCACGTCTAGGAATGGGAGTTGGCTATCCTTTTCTTCTTCTCTCGTGAATCGGATTCCTGTGAGTGTGGCGTTGATGATCCGGTGTGTTTTTTCTATTTCCGTGTTTTTAATGGTTACAAACGTGTCATTGACATATCTGACCCAGAGTTTGGGTTGAATTTGTGGTAGGACTGTTTGTTCTAACTCCATCAACAAACACATCGACCTGGACCCAATATACCAACCACTACAGCGGACAGCTGAAACTGACAACCGGAAGCGGCAGGCACAGACCACTATAAACACCGGAGGAAACATCAAAGAAGCGCTTCGCAGGAGGCTCCCAAGCACTGATGATGTCGCCTAGCCAGGGGACGAAACGTTTGCAACAAAAACTTCCAGCTCGGCGAACAGAACCACAACAACGAGCACCCGAGCTACAAATCTTCGCACAAACTTTGAACTTCTCTAGCTTCCCACAGAGTTCTCGGGTACACCTGATCAGTCCTGGGGATTTATCCACCTTTCACTGTTAAGACATCCAGCACTTCCTCCTCTGTAATCTGGACATTTTGCAAGGTGTCACCATCTTTTTCCCTACAGTCTATGTCTTCCATATCCTTTTCCACAGTAAATACTGATGCAAAATATTCATTTAGTATCTCCCCCATTTTCTGTGGCTCCACACAAAGGCCACCTTGCTGATCTTTGAGGGGCCCTATTCTCTCCCTAGTTACCCGTTTGTCCTTAATATATTTGTAAAAACCCTTTGGATTCTCCTTAATTCTATTTGCCAAAGCTATCTCATGTCACCGTTTTGCCCTCCTGATTTCCCTCTTAAGTATACTCCTACTTCCTTTATACTCTTCTAAGGGTTCACTCGATCTGTCCTGTCTATACCTGACATATGCTTCCTTCTTTTTCTTAACCAAACCCTCAATTTCTTTAGTCATCCAGCATTCCCTATACCTACCAGCCTTCCCTTTCACCCTGACAGGAATATACTTTCTCTGGATTCTTGTTATCTCATTTCTGAAGGCTTCCCATTTTCCAGCTGTCCCTTTACCTGCGAACATCTGCCTCCAATCAGCTTTTGAAAGTTCTTGCCTAATACCATCAAAATTGGCCTTTCTCCAATTAGAACTTCAACTTTTAGATCTGGTCTATCCTTTTCCATCACTATTTTAAAATGAATAGAATTATGGCTGCTGGCCCCAAAGTGCTCCCCCACTAACACCTCAGTCACCTGCCCTGCCTTATTTCCCAAGCATAGCTCACGTTTTTGCACCTTCTCTAGTAGGTACATCCACATACTGACTCAGAAAATTGTCTTGTACGCACTTAAGAAAATCCTCTCCATCTAAACCTTTAACACTATGGCAGTCCCAGTTGGTGTTTGGAAAGTTAAAATCCCCTACCATAACTACTCTATTATTCTTACAGATAACGGAGATCTCCTTACAAGTTTGTATCTCAATTTCCCTCTGACTATTAGGGGGTCTATAATACAATCCCAATAAGGTGATCATCCCTTTCTTGTTTCTCAGTTCCACCCAAATAACTTCCCTGGATGTATTTCCAGGAATATCCTCCCTCAGCACAGCTGTAATGCTATCCCTTATCAAAAATGTCACACCCCCTTCTCTCTTGCCTCCCTTTCTATCCTTCCTGTAGCATTTGTATCCTGGAACATTAAGCTGCCAGTCCTGCCCATCCCTGAGCCATGTTTCTGTAATCGCTATGATATCCCAGTCCCATGTTCCTAACCATGCCCTCAGTTCATCTGCCTTCCCTGTAATGCCCCAATAGAGAAGCAGACTAGATGGGCCAAATAGCCTAATTCTGCTCCGATGTTTTATGATCTTATGGTTATTATCAGTCACTTACATCTGCATATACAGTGAGCAAATTAAATCAGTACCAATGCTATGGTTTGAATACTTTAGATGAGTCAGTTTTTGTCCAACGTGTTCAGGATGGTTTCCTGACACAGTATGTAGACATGCCAACAAGGGGTGAGGCCACATTAGATTTGTTACTGGTAATGAACCCAGCCAGGTGTCAGATTTGGAAGTAGGTGAGCACTTTGGTGATCATGACCATAAATCGGTTATGTTTACTTTAGTGATGGAAAGGGATAGGTATATACTGCAGGGCAAGAGTTACAGCTGGAGAAAAGGCAATTATGATGTGATTAGGCAAGATTTAGGATGCATAGGATGAGAAAGGAAACTGCAGGTGATAGGCAGAATTGAAATATGGAGATTACTCAAGAAACACTTTCTGCGTGTCCTTGATAAGTATGTATCTGTCAGACAGGGAGGAAGTGGTCGAGACAGGAGGATAGCAATTCTTGTCCCCGTGTTTTTTACCTCAAGCAGGGCAGTTGAGACAACCCTGTTAATTACAGACCAGTGAGCCTTACTTCGGTTGTGGGTAAAGTGTTGGAAAAGGTTATAAGAGGTAGGATTTATAATCATCTACAAAGGAATAAGTTGGTTATGGATAGTCATAGTTTTGTGAAGGGTTGGTCGTACCTCACAAACCTTATAGAGTTCCTTCAGAAGGTGACCAAACAGGTGGATGAGGGTAAAGTGGTTGATGTGGTGTATTTGGATTTCAGTAAAGCATTTGATAAGGTTCCCCATGCTAGGATATTGCACAAAATATGGAGGCATGGGACTGAGGGTGATTTAGCAGTTTGAATCAGAAATTGGCTAGTTGAAAGAAGACAGAGGGTAATGGTTGATAGGAAATGTTCATCCTGGAATGCAGTTACTAGTGGTGTACCTCAAAGATCTGTTTTGGGGCTACAACTGTTTGTCATTTTCATAAATGACCTAGACGAGGATGTAGAAGGATGGGTTCGTAAATTTGTAGATGACACTAAGGTTGGTGGAGTTGTAGATAGTGCCAAATGATGTTGCAGGTTCCAGAGGGACATAGATAAGCTGCAGAGCCGGCCGAGGTGTGGCAGATGGAGTTTAATGTGGAAATGTGTGAAGTGATTCGCCGTGGTAGGAGCAACAGGAATAAAGAATACTCTTGGTAAGATTCTTGGTCGTGTAGATGAGCAGAGAGATCTGTGTCCATGTTCACAGATCCCTCAAAGTTGCCACCCAGGTTGATAGGGTTGTTAAGAAGATATATGGTACATTAGTGTTTACTAGTCGAGGGACTGAGTTTCAGAGCCATGAGGTCATGTTGCAACTGTACAAAACTCTGGTGCGGCCGTGACTGGAGTACAGCATACAATTCTGCTCACCACATTATAGGAAAGACGTGGAAGCTTTGGAAAGGGTTCAGAGGAGATTTACTCGGATGCTGCCTGGTGTGGAGGGAAGGTCTTATGAGGAAAAGCTGAAAGACTTGAGGCTGTATTTGTTAAAGAAGGTGAAGAGGTAACTTAATTGAGACATAAGATAATCAGAGGGTGGACAGTGAGAGCGTTTTTCCTCGGTGGGGATGGCTGGCACAAGAGGGCATAGCTTTAAACTGAGGGGCGATAGATATAGGACAGATGTCAGAGGTACTTTCTTTACTCAGACAGTAGTTGGGGCATGGAACACACTGCCTGTAACAGTAGTAAATTCGCCAACGTTAAGGGTATTTAAATGGTCACTGCATAGATATATGGATGAAAATGGAACAGTGTGGGTTAGATGGGCTTCAGATTGGTTCCACAGGTTGATGCAACATCAAGGGGCGAAAGACCTGTACTGCACTGTAATGTTCCATGTTCTGTCATCAAGATGGCATTCTTGGAATGTCAATGAGATGGTTTGGGACCAATACATTAAGGATCCAAATAGGGTACAGGCCATACTCAACTGTATACTGTGTAACGGCCAAGGGATGGTTAATTCAATTGGTTTGCGATGCAGAGTGTCACTAACAGCACGTGTTCAATTCCTGTACCAGCTGAGGTCACCACATTCTTAACCTTGCCCTTTACCTGAGACATGATAACCCTCAGGTTGAAGCACAGTCAGTCATCTCTCTCTAATGAGAGAGCAGTCCTATGATCTGGGACTACAGCAACTTTAATTTCAAATTTCAATTGTGTAATGAGAAGGGAATAACTGGTAATCTAGCTGGGTGATTCCCCTTGGGGAAGAGTGAAGCACTCTGAATGATGGAGAGTGACAGAGTTGATTCTGAGACTAGGGGTCAAAATTTAAATAAAGAAAATTATGACGGTATGAGATACAAGCAGGCTACATGGACTTTTGCCCGAAACGTTGATTTTCCTGCACCTCGGATGATGCCTGACCTGCTGTACTTTTCCAGCACCACTCTAATCTACAATAACTTGGGGAACATAGCTTCAAGGGATGACAAACATTTACAGACCAAATGGGGGAACTGTGCAAAAATAAAATGGAAAAGGAGGCCCTGCCATGGCTAACAAGGAATATTAGGGATAGTACTGGATCCAAGGAAGGGGGGTACAAATTGGTTAAAAAGAGCAGCAGACCTGAAGACAGGGAGCAATCCAGATTTCAGCAAAACAGGACTAAGGGACTAGAGTCATAGAGATGTACAGCATGGAAACAGACCCTTCAGTCCAACCCGTCCAGGTATCCCAAATCAATCTAGTCCCACCTGCCAGCACCCAGCCCATACTGACGGAGCGCTGCACTGTAAAAGGGTTAGAACTGAGGGAGCACCACACTCTGAGGGATCTCCACGCTGTGAGGTGGTCAGTACTGAGGGAGCGCCACGCTAAGTGTGTGACTAATTCAGAGAGAAAAATAAAGTTGAAGAGCAACCCTAAGGGGAATATGCAAAGTAATTGTTAGAGCTCCAAAAGGTATATGAAGCTAAAGACAATTAATAGAGTCAGAGATGTACAGCATGGAAACAGACCCTTCGGTCCAACCCGTCCATGTCCGACCAGATATCCCAACTCAATCTAGTCCCACCTGCCAGCACCCGGCCCATATCCCTCCAAACCCTTCCTATTCATATACCCATCCAAATGCCACTTCAATGTTGCAATTGTACCAGCCTCCACCACTTCCTCCGGCAGTTCATTCCATATACGTACCAACCTCTGTGTGAAAAAGATGCCCCTTAGGTCTCTTTTATATCTTTCCCCTCTCACCCTAAACCTATACCCTCTGGTTCTGGACTCCCCGACCCCAGAGAAAAGACTTTGTCTATATATCCTATCCATGCCCCTCATGATTTTGTAAACCTCTATAAGGTCACCTCTCAGCCTCCGACGCTCCAGGGAAAACAGCCCCAGCCTGTTCAGCCAACCCATAGCTCAATTCCTCCAACCCTGGCAACATCCTTGTAAATCCTTTCTGAACCCTTTCAGGTTTCACAACATCTTTCCAATAGGAAGGAGACCAGAATTGCACGCAATATTCCACCAGTGGCCTAACCAATGTCCTGTACAGCCGCAACATGACCTCCCAACTCCTGTACTCAATACTCTGACCAATAAAAGAATACATACCAAACGCCTTCTTCACTATCCGATTTACCTGTGACTCCACTTTCAAGGAACTATGAACCTGCACTCCAAGGTCTCTTTGTTCAGCAACACTCCCGAGGACCTCACCATTAAGTGTATAAGTCCTGCTAAAATTTGCTTTCCCAAAATGCAGCACCTCGCATTTATCTGAATTGAACTCCATCTGCCACATCTCAGCCCATTGGCCCATCTGGTCCAGATCCTGTTGCAATCTGAGGTACCCTCTTCGCTGTCCACTACACCTCCAATTTTGGTGTCATCTGCAAACTTACCAACTGTACCTCTTATGCTCACATCCAAATCATTTGTGTAAATGACAAAAAGTAGAGAATCCAGCATCGATCCTTGCAGCACTCCACTGGTCACAGGTCTCCAGTCTAAAAAACAACCCTCCACCACCACCCACTGTCTTCTATCTTTGAATCAGTTCTGTATGCAAATGGCTAATTCTCCCTGTATTCCAAGAGATCTAACCTTGCTAACAAGTCTCCCATGGGGAACCTTATTAAACGCCTTACTGAAATCTATATAGATCACATCTACCACTCTGCCCTCATCAATCCTCTTTGTTACTTCTTCAAAACCAAATCCCTTACAATCAAACAGGGGAAGTTAGATATGGTACACCAATTAACTATATATTTTGATTCTTATCATCTCAAAGGATGACAGAAATAATATCCCTGAAATGTTGGGGAACATGAGTGGGAGGAACCAAAGGAAATCAGTATTTGCAGGGAAATGGTGTTGGGGAAATTGATGGGATTAAAAGCCAACAAATCCCAGCACCTGTTACTTCTTACCTCCAGAGTTCTGAAAGTCATCCTCGATATTGTGAATGTATTCTGAAACTAGAATCTAAATAGAGTAAATTGAGTGTCATCTTTCAAGACTCTAAACTCTGGAACAATTTCTATGGATTGGAAGGTAGCTAATGTGACCCCACTACTTAAAAAAGGGAGGTAAGAGAAAGTAGGGAATGATAGACCAGTTAGCCTAACACTGGAAAACAGTGACAGGATTGGATAGAGTCAATCAGCATGGATTTATGAAAACGGAATTAGAAACGAGACCAAGTTGCTGAAAGAAAGCATGCAGGCGCAGCAGGAGGTGAAGACAGCCAATGATATGTTGGCCTTCATAGGTGGAGGATTTGGGTACACGAGCAAGCATGTCTTGCTGAAATTGTACAGGGTCTTGGTGAGACCACACCTGGAGTATTGTGTGCAGGTTCAGAATATCTATCTGACGAAAGATGTTCTGGTTATGTAGCTGCACAACAAACATTTACTAAACAGATTCCAGAGATTGCAGGACTGACATATAAGAACAGAACATAGAATGAAAGCCACTGGAGTTTAGAAGAATGGTGTAGGATGTCACAGAAACTAATAAAATTCTAAACGCACGAACACGGTAAATGCAGGAAGGGTGTTGGCGAGGGCGGTGTGTGTGTGTGTGTGTGTTGGTGAGGGCGGTGTGTGTGTGTGTTGGTGAAGGCGGTGTGTATTGGTGAGGGCAGTGTGTGTGTGTGTTGGTGCGTGTATTGGTGAGGGCAGTGTGTGTGCTTGGGCGTGTGTTGGCGAGGGCGGTGTGGGCGTGTGTTGGCGAGGGCGGTGTGGGCGTGTGTTGGCGAGGGCGGTGTGGGCGTGTGTTGGCGAGGGCGGTGTGGGCGTGCGCGAGAGGGCTGCGCGCGTGTGTGTGTGTGTGCGAGAGGGCTGCGCGCGAGTGTGCGCGAGAGGGCTGCGCGCGAGTGTGCGCGAGAGGGCTGCGCGCGAGTGTGCGCGAGAGGGCTGCGCGCGAGTGTGCGCGAGAGGGCTGTGCGCGAGTGTGCGCGAGAGGGCTGCGCGCGAGTGTGCGCGAGAGGGCTGCGCGCGTGTGTGCGCGAGAGGGCTGCGCGCGTGTGTGCGCGAGAGGGCTGCGCGCGTGTGTGCGCGTGAGAGAGAGAGGGCTGCGCGCGTGTGTGCGCGTGAGAGAGAGAGGGCTGCGCGCGTGTGTGCGCGTGAGAGAGAGAGGGCTGCGCGCGTGTGTGCATGTGTGCGTTGGCGAGGGCGGTGTGTGCGGGCGTGCGTTGGCGAGGGCGGTGTGTGCGGGCGTGCGTTGGCGAGGGCGGTGCGGGCGTGCGTTGGCGAGGGCGGTGCGGGCGTGCGTTGGCGAGGGCGGTGCGGGCGTGCGTTGGCGAGGGCGGTGCGGGCGTGCGTTGGCGAGGGCGGTGCGGGCGTGCGCGAGAGGGCTGCGCGCGTGTGCGGGCGTGCGTTGGCGAGGGCGGTGTGTGCGGGCGTGCGTTGGCGAGGGCGGTGTGTGCGGGCGTGCGTTGGCGAGGGCGGTGCGGGCGTGCGTTGGCGAGGGCGGTGCGGGCGTGCGTTGGCGAGGGCGGTGCGGGCGTGCGTTGGCGAGGGCGGTGCGGGCGTGCGTTGGCGAGGGCGGTGCGGGCGTGCGTTGGCGAGGGCGGTGCGGGCGTGCGTTGGCGAGGGCGGTGCGGGCGTGCGTTGGCGAGGGCGGTGCGGGCGTGCGCGAGAGGGCTGCGCGCGTGTGCGGGCGTGCGTTGGCGAGGGCGGTGTGTGCGGGCGTGCGTTGGCGAGGGCGGTGTGTGCGGGCGTGCGTTGGCGAGGGCGGTGTGTGCGGGCGTGCGTTGGCGAGGGCGGTGTGTGCGGGCGTGCGTTGGCGAGGGCGGTGCGGGCGTGCGTTGGCGAGGGCGGTGCGGGCGTGCGCGAGAGGGCTGCGCGCGTGTGTGTGTGTGTGCGAGAGGGCTGCGCGCGTGTGTGTGTGTGTGCGAGAGGGCTGCGCGCGTGTGTGTGTGTGAGAGAGAGGGCTGCGCGCGTGTGTGTGTGTGAGAGAAGAGGGCTGCGCGCGTGTGTGTGTGTGAGAGAAGAGGGCTGCGCGCGTGTGTGTGTGTGAGAGAAAGGGCTGCGCGCGTGTGTGTGTGTGTGAGAGAGGGCTGCGTGTGTGTGTGTGTGTGAGAGAGGGCTGCGTGTGTGTGTGTGTGTGAGAGAGGGCTGCGTGTGTGTGTGTGTGTGTGAGAGAGGGCTGCGTGTGTGTGTGTGTGTGTGTGAGAGAGGGCTGCGTGTGTGTGTGTGTGTGTGAGAGAGGGCTGCGTGTGTGTGTGTGTGTGTGAGAGAGGGCTGCGTGTGTGTGTGTGTGTGAGAGAGGGCTGCGTGTGTGTGTGTGTGTGAGAGAGGGCTGCGTGTGTGTGTGTGTGTGAGAGAGGGCTGCGTGTGTGTGTGTGTGTGTGAGAGAGGGCTGCGTGTGTGTGTGTGTGTGTGAGAGAGGGCTGCGTGTGTGTGTGTGTGTGTGTGAGAGAGGGCTGCGTGTGTGTGTGTGTGTGAGAGAGGGCTGCGTGTGTGTGTGTGTGTGTGTGAGAGAGGGCTGCGTGTGTGTGTGTGTGTGAGAGAGGGCTGCGTGTGTGTGTGTGAGAGAGGGCTGCGTGTGTGTGTGTGTGTGAGAGGGCTGCGTGTGTGTGTGAGAGAGGGCTGCGTGTGTGTGTGAGAGAGGGCTGCGTGTGTGTGTGTGAGAGAGGGCTGCGTGTGTGTGTGAGAGAGGGCTGCGTGTGTGTGTGAGAGAGGGCTGCGTGTGTGTGTGAGAGAGGGCTGCGTGTGTGTGTGAGAGAGGGCTGCGTGTGTGTGTGAGAGAGGGCTGCGTGTGTGTGTGAGAGAGGGCTGCGTGTGTGTGTGAGAGAGGGCTGCGTGTGTGTGTGAGAGAGGGCTGCGTGTGTGTGTGAGAGAGGGCTGCGTGTGTGTGTGAGAGAGGGCTGCGTGTGTGTGTGAGAGAGGGCTGCGTGTGTGTGTGAGAGAGGGCTGCGTGTGTGTGTGAGAGAGGGCTGCGTGTGTGTGTGAGAGAGGGCTGCGTGTGTGTGTGAGAGAGGGCTGCGTGTGTGTGTGAGAGAGGGCTGCGTGTGTGTGTGAGAGAGGGCTGCGTGTGTGTGTGAGAGAGGGCTGCGTGTGTGTGTGAGAGAGGGCTGCGTGTGTGTGTGAGAGAGGGCTGCGTGTGTGTGTGAGAGAGGGCTGCGTGTGTGTGTGAGAGAGGGCTGCGTGTGTGTGTGAGAGAGGGCTGCGTGTGTGTGTGTGAGAGAGGGCTGCGTGTGTGTGTGAGAGAGGGCTGCGTGTGTGTGTGAGAGAGGGCTGCGTGTGTGTGTGAGAGAGGGCTGCGTGTGTGTGTGAGAGAGGGCTGCGTGTGTGTGTGAGAGAGGGCTGCGTGTGTGTGTGAGAGAGGGCTGCGTGTGTGTGTGAGAGAGGGCTGCGTGTGTGTGTGAGAGAGGGCTGCGTGTGTGTGTGAGAGAGGGCTGCGTGTGTGTGTGAGAGAGGGCTGCGTGTGTGTGTGAGAGAGGGCTGCGTGTGTGTGTGAGAGAGGGCTGCGTGTGTGTGTGAGAGAGGGCTGCGTGTGTGTGTGAGAGAGGGCTGCGTGTGTGTGTGAGAGAGGGCTGCGTGTGTGTGTGAGAGAGGGCTGCGTGTGTGTGTGAGAGAGGGCTGCGTGTGTGTGTGAGAGAGGGCTGCGTGTGTGTGTGAGAGAGGGCTGCGTGTGTGTGTGAGAGAGGGCTGCGTGTGTGTGTGAGAGAGGGCTGCGTGTGTGTGTGAGAGAGGGCTGCGTGTGTGTGTGAGAGAGGGCTGCGTGTGTGTGTGAGAGAGGGCTGCGTGTGTGTGTGAGAGAGGGCTGCGTGTGTGTGTGAGAGAGGGCTGCGTGTGTGTGTGAGAGAGGGCTGCGTGTGTGTGTGAGAGAGGGCTGCGTGTGTGTGCGAGAGAGGGCTGCGTGTGTGTGCGTGCGAGGGCTGCGTGTGTGTGCGTGCGAGGGCTGCGTGTGTGTGTGCGAGGGCTGCGTGTGTGTGTGCGAGGGCTGCGTGTGTGTGCGCGCGCGAGGGCTGCGTGTGTGTGCGCGCGCGAGGGCTGCGCGTGTGTGCGCGCGCGAGGGCTGCGCGTGTGTGCGCGCGCGAGGGCCGCGCGTGTGTGTGCGCGCGAGGGCTGCGCGTGTGTGTGTGCGCGCGAGGGCTGCGTGTGTGCGCGCGCGAGGGCTGCGTGTGTGTGCGCGCGAGGGCTGCGTGTGTGTGCGCGCGAGGTCTGCGTGTGCGAGGGCTGCGTGTGTGCGTGCGAGGGCTGCGTGTGTGTGCGTGCGAGGGCTGCGTGTGTGTGCGTGCGCGAGGGCTGCGTGTGTGCGTGCGCGAGGGCTGCGTGTGTGCGCGCGCGAGGGCTGCGTGTGTGCGCGCGCGAGGGCTGCGTGTGTGCGCGCGCGAGGGCTGCGTGTGTGGGGGCGTCAGGGCTGCGTGTGGGGGCGTCAGGGCTGCGTGTGGGGGCGTCAGGGCTGCGTGTGGGGGCGTCAGGGCTGCGTGTGGGGGCGTCAGGGCTGCGTGTGGGGGCGTCAGGGCTGCGTGTGGGGGCGTCAGGGCTGCGTGTGGGGGCGTCAGGGCTGCGTGTGGGGGCGTCAGGGCTGCGTGTGGGGGCGTCAGGGCTGCGTGTGGGGGCGTCAGGGCTGCGTGTGTGTGTGTTGGTGAGGGCTGCGTGTGTGTGTTGGTGAGGGCTGCGTGTGTGTGTTGGTGAGGGCTGCGTGTGTGTGTGTTGGTGTCAGGGCTGCGTGTGGGGGTGTCAGGGCTGCGTGTGGGGGTGTCAGGGCTGCGTGTGGGGGTGTCAGGGCTGCGTGTGGGGGTGTCAGGGCTGCGTGTGGGGGTGTCAGGGCTGCGTGTGGGGGTGTCAGGGCTGCGTGTGGGGGTGTCAGGGCTGCGTGTGGGGGTGTCAGGGCTGCGTGTGGGGGTGTCAGGGCTGCGTGTGGGGGTGTCAGGGCTGCGTGTGGGGGTGTCAGGGCTGTGCGCGTGCGAGGGCTGTGCGCGTGCGAGGGCTGTGCGCGTGCGAGGGCTGTGCGTGTGCGAGGGCTGTGTGCGGGTGTGCGTGCGAGGGCTGTGTGTGTGCGCGAATGTGAGGGCTGTGTGCGTGCATGCGTGTGAGGGATGTAGGCGTGTGAGGCCTGTGAGTGTGCGCGCGTGTGAGGGCTGTGTGTGTGCGCGCGTGTGAGGGCTGTGTGTGTGCGCGCGTGTGAGGGCTGTGTGTGTGCGCGCGTGTGAGGGCTGTGTGTGTGCGCGCGTGTGAGGGCTGTGTGTGTGCGCGCGTGTGAGGGCTGTGTGTGTGCGCGCGTGTGAGGGCTGTGTGTGTGCGCGCGTGTGAGGGCTGTGTGTGTGCGCGCGTGTGAGGGCTGTGTGTGTGCGCGCGTGTGAGGGCTGTGTGTGTGCGCGTGTGTGAGGACTGTGTGTGCGTGCGTGTGAGGACTGTGTGTGCGTGCGTGTGAGGACTGTGTGTGCGTGCGTGTGAGGACTGTGTGTGCGTGCGTGTGAGGACTGTGTGCGTGTGCGTGTGAGGGCTGTGTGTGCGTGCGTGTGAGGGCTGTGTGTGTGCGTGTGAGGGCTGTGTGTGTGCGTGTGAGGGCTGTGTGTGCGTGCGTGTGAGGACTGTGTGTGCGTGCGTGTGAGGGCTGTGTGTGTGCGTGTGAGGGCTGTGTGTGCGCGTGTGAGGGCTGTGTGTGTGCGTGTGAGGGCTGTGTGTGTGCGCATGTGAGGGCTGTGTGTGTGCGCGTGTGAGGGCTGTGTGTGCGCGCGTGTGAGGACTGTGTGTGCGTGCGTGTGAGGACTGTGTGTGCGTGCGTGTGAGGACTGTGTGTGCGTGCGTGTGAGGGCTGTGTGTGCGCGCGTGTGAGGGCTGTGTGCGCGCGCGTGTGAGGGCTGTGTGCGCGCGCGTGTGAGGGCTGTGTGCGCGCGCGTGTGAGGGCTGTGTGTGCGCGCGTGTGAGGGCTGTGTGTGCGCGCGTGTGAGGGCTGTGTGTGCGCGCGTGTGAGGGCTGTGTGTGTGCGCGTGTGAGGGCTGTGTGTGTGCGCGTGTGAGGGCTGTGTGTGTGCGCGTGTGAGGGCTGTGTGTGTGCGCGCGTGAGGGCTGTGTGTGTGCGCGTGTGAGGGCTGTGTGTGTGCGCGTGTGAGGGCTGTGTGTGTGCGCGTGTGAGGGCTGTGCGTGTGAGGGCTGTGTGTGTGTGCGCGTGTGAGGGCTGTGTGTGTGTGCGCGTGTGAGGGCTGTGTGTGTGTGCGTGTGTGAGGGCTGTGTGTGTGCGCGCGTGTGAGGGGTGTGTGTGCGTGCGCATGTGAGGGGTGTGTGTGTGTGCGCATGTGAGGGGTGTGTGTGTGTGTGCGCATGTGAGGGGTGAGTGTGTGTGTGTGAGTTGTGTGTGTGTGTGTGTGTGTGAGAGTTGTGTGTGTGTGTGTGTGTGCACACGGGCTGTGTGTGTGTGCGCGGGGGCTGTGTGTGTGCGTGCGCGGGCTGTGTGCGCGCGCGGGCTGTGTGTGTGCGCGTGCGCGGGCTGTGTGTGCGCGCGGGCTGTGTGTGTGTGCCTGCGGGATGTGTGTGTGCGCGTGCGTGGGGGGGGCTGTGTATGTGTGTGTGTGTGTGTGTGTGTGTGTGTGTGGGGTGTGTAAAATGAGGTGGTGGTCGTCCACAGTTTAAAGTTATCAGGTAGACCTTTTAGGACTGACATGAAGAAAATTCTTTTTTTTTACGCCGCCTCAGGCGACTGACTGTGTGGAGTTTGCACGTTCTCCCCGTGTCTGCGTGGGTTTCCTCCGGGTGCTCCGGTTTCCTCCCACAGTCCAAAGATGTGCAGGTCAGGTGAATTGGCCATGCTAAATTGCCCTTAGTGTTAGGTAAGGGGTAAATGTAGGGGTATGGGTGGGTTGCGCTTCGGCGGGTCAGTGTGGACTTGTTGGGCCGAAGGGCCTGTTTCCACACTGTAATGTAATCTAATCTAATCAAAGACTCGTGACCCTGCAGTATTTGCTGCCACAGAAAGCAATTAAGGCCATAATGTGGAACGTTTCCCAGAAGACAGATATAGTTCTATGGGCTAAATGGATAAAAAGGTTTGGCTCTAAAGTGGTAGCAGGCTCCTGAGTGGCAAGATCGTCATGATCATACTGAATAGTGGAGCAGGGTCGAACACCGCAACACTCTACTCCTATACTTATTTTCTCTCTTATTTTGTTAAAGGTGGGATATAAAAACAAAATTTTTGTAACTAACACTGATATTAGCACTATGTTATCACTATTGAATTAAAATTGTGTAACTCCTTACCGAACAGCAGTCTCAGAGCAGCTTCACCACACTGACCGCAGCAGTTCGAGGAGATGCAGTGTGATTTTGAAAGCTTCTGCACTGGAGGCTCTGTCTCGCTTTTGATTCAATTCTCAATTGTTGAATATTCTGAGAAAAGCAACATAGTACACAGGAAATAAGAAAACATCCTTGGAAGTGTGCTGATACTGGGGGGCAGTGAGAGAAACAACGTGCCAAGTTTTGTGGGGTGAGGTGGGCAACGAATGACCACAATTTCCAAACACACCCATCCTGCTCAGGTCTCTCCCTCCACACACTGCTCCATTCTCTCAGCCTCTTTCACAGTGGCAGTGACAAAGATGTGCACAGGGACACTTACTCATCAATTTTGGTCACTAACACATTCCTGAAGAAGGGCTTATGCCCGAAACGTCGATTCTCCTGTTCCCTGGATGCTGCCTGACCTGCTGCGCTTCTCCAGCAACACATTTTCAGCTCTGATCTCCAGCATCTCCAGACCTCACTTTCTCCTCACTAACACATATACAAGCATTTCCCAACAGCATACTGCCCATACTCCCTACTGAACACAGCAATGATTTAGCCCATTCACATCAAAGACAGATAAACAGTGAAACAATAAATTAACAAACAAGACAGAGAAACACTGTTTTGGTTAATGATAACTCTTCAAGTTGGCATTCAGTGTGCCCTTTTTCATCATGTGAAGCTCTTTGAGAATTGATATATTTTAATCAGATCTGTTCTCACTCTTACAAACCTCTGGGTATGGAGGATGATGCATTTCAGAAGACAGTTATGGCTGTTGGAGGTCAGTCATCTCAGCTCTAGGCCATCTCTGCAGGAGCTCCTCTGGGTAAAAATTTTTAATCAACATGTTCAGAGATCTTATGATGCATTCCTGCAGATGAGACTGGAACACAATAGACCCCTCAACGTTGCCACCCAAGTTGATAGGGTTGTTAAGACATATGGTGTGTTGGCTTTCATTAGCAGAGGGATCGAGTTTACGAGCCATGTGGATATTCCACAGCTCTACAGAATCCTGGTGAGGCTACACTAGTAATATTGTGTTCAATTCTGGTCACCTCATTATATGAAAGACGCAAAAGCTTTCAGAGGGGTTGCAGAGAAAATTCATCAGGATGCTGCCTGGACTGGAGGGCCTGTCTTAAGAAGAAAGGTTGAGGGAGCTAGGATTTTTTTCTCATTGGAGCAAAAAAGAATGAGAGGCGACTTGAAAGAGGTATACAAGAGGCATTGACAAAGTGGATAGTTAAGAGTCTTTTCCCCGTAGCAGACATGTCTGTCATGATGGGGGCATCATTTTAAGGAGGAAAGGGGAGATTGTCAGAGATCCTTTTCACAACGAGGGGTGGGTGCATGGAATGTACTACCAGATACATTACGGACATTTAAGCGACTCTTGGATAGGCACATGTATGATAGCACAATGACGGTTAATTAGGTTTTTCTGATCTCAGAGTGGGATAAGAGAAGTGGCAATAACATCAAGGGCCGAAGAGCCCGTGCCGCGCTGTGTCTATGTTCTCAAACAAAACTGAACCAAGAATAGTGGCCATTGAATGGGGCCTGCTTCTGGGAAGAAGCCGGAGGCTCTCTGCAGCTTAAATCGCGGCCCGGGAAAGCACATGTTTGGAGCTTCAAACGTAAACCGATCAGTCATGAAACCTTCTCATCGGAATACGCTGTACGCTTCCCTCCCTTTTAACCTTCACTCACCGCCTTTGGACGGAGCAAACGAACATTTCCTTCGGGGCCCCCCCCCCGCCTCTCACTCGCGACACGCGCATGCTCACAATTACAATGAACTCTGCGCATGCTCCGGAAACCGTGCCCGCCCACTTGGTGACATCGTGCAGGGCGGGGCTGGAGGATCGAGCTGGAGCCGCTGGTCCTCCAAGCGTTCACGGGGAGTGAGGGGGGTGGGGAGGGCGCGAGCCGGACGCCCTGGCCAATCGGAAAACGGGGGCGGGTTCCCGCTCCACCCACTCAGGGTGAAAGTGATGGGCCGGGCTAATAGGAGGCTCGCTGGAGCCAGAACATCGCTTTAGATAGAGGGCAAAGTTAAAAATCACAACACCATGTTATAGCCTGTAGTCCAACAGATTTATTTGAAAGCTGTAGTTTTCGGAGCGCTGCTCCTTCATCAGGTAGCTGTGGAGCAGGATCATAAGACACAGAATTTATAGGAAAAGATTACAGTGACACTCTGCCCTCACGTTTCACCTTCACTCACCGCCTTTGGGTGTGATAGACGAACATTTCTTTCAGGAGAAAGCGAGGAGTGCAGATGCTGGAGATCAGAGTCGAAGAGGGTGGTGCTGTAAAAGCACATTCTGGATTAGTGGTGCTGGAAAAGCGCAGCAGTTCAGGCAGCATCCGTGGAGCAGTAAAGTACAACCGGTCAGGCAGCATCGGAGGAGCAGGAGAATCGCGGTTTCGAGCATAAGCTGTTCATCAGCAATGAGGAGGTGGCTCAAAGGAGCTGACAGGTAAATGGGAGGGGGCTGGGGGGAAAGCAGCTCGGAGTGCGATTGATAGATCAAGGTTGGGGTGAAGGTGATAGCTGAAAATGTGTTGCTGGAAAAGCACAGCAGGTCAGGCAGCATCCAGGGAACAGGAGAATCGACGTTTCGGGCATAAGCCCTTCTTCAGGAAGATTCCTGAAGAAGGGCTTATGCCCGAAACGTCGATTCTCCTGTTCCCTGGATGCTGCCTGACCTGCTGCGGTTTTCCAGCAACACATTTTCAGCTCTGATCTCCAGCATCTGCAGACCTCACTTTCTCCGTGAAGGTGATAGGTCAGACAGTAGGGTGGATTGGATAAGTGGGAAGGAAGATGGACAGGTAGGACAGTTCAGAGGGCAGTGCCAAGTTGGAAGGTTGGATCTGGGATAAGGAGGGAGGGGAAATGGGGAAACTCGCTCGCTTGAGTGGTGAACCAGACTTGATGGGCCAAATGGCCTAGTTCTGCCCTCCATCTTCTATCTTACCATTCTTTTTAAATGTCGCTTAAAAATTCCTATAACTGTTAAACAGTCCTCTAACTGTTCTCTAAACCGGCAGTTGCTAAAATTCTAACATCGTCTCCCTGCTCTTATATTCCAGCCTGTGATCAAGAACAGAGAGTATCGCCAAACCCTCTGGACCACTTGATCCCTCTGGGCAAAAGTGAGGACTGCAGATGCTGGAAACCTCCACCAATGATGCAACAATTGGTCATGTAGTTAACCATGAGCAAGAACACTGTGGACTGCATGAGATATCAAACAATTGGGAAGGAAAATTGTGAAATGAATTCAACCCAGAGAATTAGGTGATAATGAATTTGGAGAGGATAAATAATAAACGAGAGAATACTGAGGAGTTTAGAGTGAATCAGAGAGTCTAGAGTGGACATTGATAAATCTTTAAAGGTGATTGGACAGGGAGATCAAGTATCCAGATTAGAGTGCTGCTGGAAAAACACTGCAGGTCAGGCAGCATCTGAAGAGCAGGATAATCGACTTTTCAGGCAAAATGGGCCCATTTACCTCTTCACCCTGAAGGCTCCCTGCCTCGATTCCTGATGAAGGGCTTTTGCCCGAAAAGTCGATTTTCC
The DNA here is from genome assembly GCF_037043375.1 of Chiloscyllium plagiosum. Lineage (NCBI taxonomy): Eukaryota > Metazoa > Chordata > Chondrichthyes > Orectolobiformes > Hemiscylliidae > Chiloscyllium > Chiloscyllium plagiosum. The sequence goes on along the minus strand of NW_028270184.1, from coordinate 16,586,549 downwards.
TGCTCCTCGGATGCTACCTGACCTGCTGTGCTTTTCCAGCACCACTCTAATCTGGATACTTGATCTCCCTGTCCAATCACCTTTAAAGATTTGTCAATGTCCACTCTAGACTCTCTGATACACTCTAAACTCCTCAGTATTCTCTCGTTTATTATTTATCCTCTCCAAATTCATTACCACCTAATTCTCTGGGTTGAATTCATTTCACAATTTTCCTTCCCAATTGTTTGATATCTCATGCAGTCCACAGTGTTCTTGCTCATGGTTAACTACATGACCAATTGTTGCATCATCTGCAAAATTCTAAATCATGGCCACTACGACTAAGTATAAATCATTGATCTATATCAGAAAGCAATGGAACTCATAGACGGCATGGTTAGTAAGTTTGCAGACATCACCAAAACTGTTGTCAGTAAAGAAAGTTCTCAAAGATTCCAAAAAGGATCTCAATCAAATGGGTCAATGGGCTGAAAAATGGCAGATGGAGTTCAATCTGAATAAATGTGCAGTGTTGCATTTTTGTCCAACAAACAAGAGTAGGGCTTATTCAATGAATGGGAAAAGGTGAGGACTGCAGATGCTGGAGGTCAGAGTCCAGACTGTAGTGCTGGAAAAGCATAGCGGGTCAGGCAGCATCTGAGGAGCAGGAGAATCGATGTTTCAGGCATGAACCATCCATCAGGATTCTCTTGATCAATTCTTATATAATACATGGTAGAGACTTGGTTTGTGTATAGATCAGAGGACCTAGTGGTGCAGTTACATAATTCTTTGCAGTTTGTGTAGCATATTGACAAGATGGTTAAAAAGTCATTTGGCATGCTTGCCTTCATTGCTCAGACATTTGAGTGGAGTTGGTACGTTATGTTGAGGTTGTACAGAACATTGATGAGGCCTCTTCTGGAATATTGTGTCCGGTTCTGGTTTTCTAGGAAGGATATTATTAAGCTGAAGCAGGATCAGATAAGTATATCAGCATGTTGCCGGATATGGAAGTTTTGAGTTATAAGGAAGGGCTGGATGGGCTGGGATTTTTTTCACTCGAGCGCAGGAGGGTGAGAGATGACCTTATAGAAGTTTATAAAACAATGAGAGTTTAGATAAATAGGTAGTTGTCTTTTCTCCAGGAGAAGGATTTCAAGACTAGTTGGCAAATTTTTAAGATGGAATGAGAGAGATTTTAAAAAGCCATGAGAGGCATTTTTTTTTACACAGGGTGGTTTACATGTGGAATTAATTTCCTGATGAAGTAAGAGGCATTTGGATTGGTATATGAATAGGAAGGGTTTAGAGGGATATGGGCCGGCTGCTGGCAGGTGGGACTAGATTGGGTTGGGATATCTGGTTGGCGTGGACAAGTTGGACCAAAGGATCTGTTTCCATGCTGTACATCTCTATGACTCTAAGTGGTGGATGCGGATATAATTACAACATTTAAAAGACATTTGGATAGATGCATAAATAGGAAAGGTTCAGAGGGATTTTTTTAAAAATCACTCATGCTTAGGCCAACATTTATTGTCCAGAGGGCAGTTCAGAGTCAACCACGTTGCTATGGGTCTGGAGTCACATGAAGGCCAGACCAGGTAAGTACAGCAGTTTCCTCTCCTGACAGGCGTTAGTGAAGCATATCATTCCTTCCACAACAATAGATTAATGGCCATATTTAGACTCTTTAATTCAAGATATTTATTGAATTCAAATTCCACCAACTGCCTTGTCAGGATTTGAACCCCTGTCCCCAGAATATTACTTAGGCTTTTGGATTAACACCCCAGCAAGTACCAGGAGCAGTCGGATCAGACTAGTTTTGTTTGGGATTATGTTCAGCATGGACTGGTTGGACTGAAGAGTCTGTCTTCATATTGTACCACTCTATGACTATGACCCCATGAAAGAAGCATCCCGACATAGTTTATTTCTGGTTGGGATCAACAGCAGCAATAACAGCAGAATCGACCCCCTCGTGTCAAATGTTAACTTGCTGCTGTCTCCCGAGGTTGTTTTTCTGAGTGATTCCTTCTCACTAATGACATCTCCCCAGTGTGACTTAGTAAATGTATTTCCATCTTAGTGGGCAATTGAATCCCTTTTCACAGTCCCTGTTTTTTTTCTGTGGTGTAGGTGTCCTTGTACCTATCCAGGCTGTCTGGTAAACATTTCATGTTCACACAGACACGAGTCCCATTTTTCCCTGTTGTGAATGTAATTTTATTCTTCCTCATTCTCTCACATGGTGTGGGTATCGCTGGTCAGGACAGCATTTATTGTTCATCCCTGATTCACTGCTGCCTCTCTGCGCCAGAGACCCGGATTTGATCCCGGCCTCGGGCAACTGTCTGTGGGAGTATGCACATGGGTTTCCTCCCTAAGTCCAAAGATGTGGAGTTTACGTGGATCGGCCATGGGAAGTAGAGAGTAAGGATGTGGATCTGGGTGGAATGCTCTTAAGAGGGTTGGTGTGTTCTTCATGGGTCGGATGGCCTGCTTCTCTACACTGTGGGGATTCTCAGTTTAAGGGTCAGCCAGGTTGTTATGGTTCTGGAGTCACAGTAGGCAGGACCAGGTAAAGATGGCAGATCCCATTCCTGAAGGGACATGAATGAATGTGATTTCAAGAAATTTAAGTCATGATCTCTATTCCTGAAGTCAGGCTTGTATTCCATGTTTTATTCATGGAATTTAAATGTCAACCTGTTGTTGATCAGTAATAATATTATAAACGGAGACAAATATTCCCTTTCTCCCCGCCTTTGACCAGGAGCACTCCAAACCTCAGCATTTCACACGCCTCTATCCTGTCATAGAAGGACTGCGCGCTCACCAATTGCATCCTTGGGCCACAGAGTCGTTCCCCGTGCTCATTCACATCCCCTTTTCCAGCAGGGTCTTCGCGGCTGCGCCATTGAGTTTCTCTGATTCCAGGTCTGGGAACTGGGATTATACGATAGTCTGCAGCAATGGTTACTTCCTTGTATGGGGAAATTGGTGAATTAACCGGTATTAGACTACACTGCCATTGAAACATGCAGTTCAACAATATCCTGCACTGCCCCCTGAGCCTTTGATGTTTTGTAGAAATCTATCAATCTCAGAATTCAACATTTTCAATGATGGAATCTCCACAGCCGCTGGGGACATCGAAGTATAAGTTTCAGCCCATTCTGAGTTCCCACATCTTAGTCCATTGTTTGTCAAGTACTGGCAATGTGCATTTGGCGCTATTCCTAACATATCCTTTGCCACTGTACTTATTGCTCTTTTTAACTTTTGTTTCTTTGTGTAGCGCCGTGACCATATAGTATTTAGTACTCTGCATTGTGGCCACAGCAACCTTGGTAAGAATCCACATCACAGCAATGAGTGGTCTCTCTGTTTCACTTCTCATGAAATATACTAAAGAAACGTGGTAAGAAATTAATTGTTTTTATATGAAAATATTCTCCGAGCTGATTATTTTTCTCCCCTTCAAACCCTGATCTCCCACATCTGTGTTTCATATATCAGAATTCAAACCCACCCCTTCTTGGAGATTTCTCTCCCGCCCACAATCAGTAATCCTCTTTGACGCCCCACCTCTCACTTCCCCTGAGGCACTGCACAATATCGCGCTCACTTTCACAATGACACCGTTCAGTCTGTGCTGCTGCTGTCACTGTTGCTGGGTGAACATGCCGCAGTCTCACCATCGGAACCGTCAAACCGGTAGTTCTATTTCGATACCATGGTTGTGAAATCAAACCTCCTATAACAGCTTTTATTGACATGGACCAGAGATTATTGGTGCATGACGCTGAGGAAAATGGCATGGGACAGTACTGGGCAAAAGAGACTTTATTGGAAAAGCCCAGTTTCTGTGGCCTTCTGCATTATTTATTTCACTTGCTCTTTCGACACTAGCTAGAGTACTGTGCGCAGTTCTGCAATTCACATTATCGCAGCAACGTGATAGCACTGGAAACAGGACAGAAGGGATTTATCAGGATGTTATCTGGGCTGACGAGTTTCAGTTGTGAACAGAGATCGGAGAGACTGGAGTGCTAGAGCAAAGGATTCTGAGAAGACAGAACTGAGGTATACAAAATGATGAGGGATATGGATAGGAAAAGCCCGGTTTCTGTTGAAGTATTCAGTTATGAATTTGTGATGCTAAGGCATACAGGACTATGGGCCAAATGATAGAAAATGGGATTCGGATCGTTAAGCAGTTGTTTTTGACAAGTGCGGTCGTTTGACAGGCTGAAGGACCTTTTTCGCCCCTCGAGTTCTCGGTAGTTTAGTGGTTAGTATCCGCACCTATCACATGGGAGGCTGGATTCGTCGCCAGAGAGAGTGCGAATTTTGTAAAATTGTTGCTCTTTCCCCAAGTGCGACCTATCAATGTCTGTCCTTCCATCCTCGATGGGACATGTCACAGGAAGGACGCTGCTGTCTGAAATCAGGGTGGGGAAGTCCTACAGGTCCCGGGGAGAAAGAGCGTCACTGAAAATGCAAACAGGTCACTTCTGTAAGATGCAATTTCTGACTGTGTTGGAATGAAAACTAAAAAAAAAGACGGGTTGAAGTGTTTGCTGGATGTAGGAAGCTGAGGAAGATGCCAGGCAAATCGATTCAGATGCGAGACTGCTGAAATATTTCCCACCGCGTTAATGAGATTGTCCAGGTAGAGTATCATTTTGATGCATTGAATTCGGGTTGATGGGCCCAGCTTGCTTCCACTAGACTGCGTTAAAGCCTATAAAGCCATCTAAATGTCACGGATGGTGCTTACTGGATGATACGGTGGCTCAGTATTGTTAGATCTTGCAGGTTAGGTGGATTGCCATGGTTAACATGGGCATACGGTCAGAAGGCACGCAACAGTAGGTTATAGTCCAAGAGGTTTATTTAAAGTCACAAGCTTTTGAGTGCTGCCCCTTTGTCAGGTGAAGTATACAGGGATAGGAAGGGGAGCTAGTCCTGGGTGAGCTGCTCTTCCGAGGGTCAGTACAGATTGGCCAAATTGTTCTCTTGGCACTGCAGGTATTCTATAATTCTGTAGGAGAGAGCCCTGACAGGGACGGGATTTTATTCACTTGGGGATGTTGGAACAGTTGGAACTGTTACCTCTGAACCATGGATGTCTTGATCGAAGTTTTCCAATGATGTAAGGTTTGGGAGAGAGTGAATAGGAGGAAAGTTCTCTCTTTCATGCGAGTCAATAACTAGACGTCAGGCATTCAAAACTATCGATGAAGGATAAAGACAGGATGGGAGTAGAATTTCTGTCACTCCGAGAAGCCATTTCTAAAATATTTTGTAAGACACATGAGACACACAAGAAGTGAATTTCGCAAGGAGAGAGACAGTCTGGGGCCTGGTAAAGGGTAGGGGTGGAGTGTGTGCACGGGAGGGGGGGGGGGGTGGGGGTGGGGGTGGTGTTGAGGTGGGGGGAAGGTCATGGGAAACAATCTCTAATTGGATGGAATTTAAAAAGAAAGAAATTTTGTGTACGTGTGCAGCTGAATAAGATTGAGTTTATAAAGCTCAGGGTTTTGAAAGATTTGTCATATTATTTCACGTGAAGTATTATAAATGGAATTATTCCTGATGAAGGGCTTTTGCCCGAAACGTCGATTTCGAAGCTCCTTGGATGCTGCCTGAACTGCTGTGCTCTTCCAGCACCACTAATCCAGAATCTGGTTTCCAGCATCTGCAGTCAGGTTCAGCCATATGAGAAAGGCCATTGCGTTAAACCATCACCTTCACTTCTTTCTCCATAGGTGCTTCTTCATGTGTTGAATAGTTGCAGGATTTTTGTCGAAATTTGAAGCATTTCGCCAGGAGCAGACGTTTCTCAATCCCCAGAAACTGGTCTTTTCCAAGAAAGACTATTTTGCTCAAAAACGCACTTTATCCTTCCCCTGCTGTTCAATGGCAATAGAAGTCGCTCCAGGTGAGGCTGGAGCTCTCAGCCTCGGTATTTCATGCACCTCTATACCGCGCACTGACCGATTGTGTCACCGGAGCTCCGCACGCTTATTCCCACCCGCCTCCCTCTCCCTCCCTGTTACCGGTTGTATCTTCACGGCCGCGCCACTGAATTCCTCCGGGTAGCTTATTGACATTGTATCCAAAAACTGGTGTATTATTCGCAACATGACAAACTAATCATATTTTTAATCGCCACCTAGTCATAATTTAAAAAATCACGTTCTTTCCAATATCTTGTTTAGCACAAAATTGCAGTGAGCACAAAAACAAGATAATGTTGGAAAATAACCATATTTTTAAAATGACATTGTATAATTCCTACCGACTCACCGCTTCTTAGAAAAGATGTTGCTTATCAGGAAAACCAATGCCTTTACTTGTTAGAACACAAGAACTAGGAGCAGGGCTGAGCCATCTGGCCATTTGAACCTGCTCTGCCACTCAATGAAATCATTGCTGATCTTTTAGTGGACTCAGCTCCACTTACCCGCCCTCTCACCACATCCCTTAATTCCTTTATTATTCAAAAATAAACCTTAGTTTTAAAAGCATCTACTGAGTAACATCAACTATTTCACTGGGCAGGGAATTCCATTGATTTACAAGCATCTGGGTGAAGAAGTTCCTGCTCAATTCAATCTGTTACTCCTTATTTTGAGGCAATGCTCTCTTTTCCTAGTTTCACCGGCCAGTGAAAACATCCTCCCTACTTCTATCTCATCTATTCCCTTCATACTTTTATATGTTTCTAGAAGATCCCCACTCATTCTTCCATTTTTATAGGTATTAGTTATTTATTTGTTTATTGCCCACCTCAGTGTGATGTTATTATCTGGTGGCCTAGAGACTATGCCGATCAGCGACTTTTTCTTCTAAGAATTTCTAATTTCCACTGAAATAGATTCAACCTTATTCTCCATAGAGCCTATATCATCTCTCAATACCGTCCTGATATCATCCATGAATATCAGAGCTACACCATCTGTTCATCCTTCTGAATAGTCTGATATCTCTGAATATTTAACTCCCAGTTATGACCATCTGTAACCATGTGTTCATAGTGGCGACTAAATACTTATTTGCAATGATTTGTGCTGTTAACTCATCGACCCTGTTACAAATGCTACTAGCATTCGGGTAGCCCACATGCTCATTTACATACCCTCATGATTTCTAATATCTCTAATAATCCTTCCTTTTTACTTCTTTCATAGTCTGCCTTGTACTTAAAACCTCATGTTTATGAGTTATCCTTAGATTAGATTACTTACAGTGTGGAAACAGTCCCTTTGGCCCAATAAGTCCACACCGACCCTCCAAAGAGCAACCCACCCAGACCCATTCCCCTACATTTACCCCTTCACCTAACACTACGGGCAATTTAGCATGGCCAATTTGGCCTGTGGGAGGAAACCGGAGCACCCAGAGGAAACCCACGCAGACACGAGGAGAATGTGCAAACTCCACACAGACAGTTGCCCGTGGTGGGAATTGAACCTGTGTCTCTGGTGCTGTGAGGCAGCAGTGCTAACCACTGTGCCACCGTGCCGCCTACCTTTCTAGTTACCATCATAATTCCTGTCGATTTCCCTTTCCCTTCCCTTCCCCCTCCCCCCCAACTCCAACTGAGTCACTAATTTAAAGTCCAAGTGACCACAATAATTATCCTTCTCACTGAAACATTGGTAAAGGTCCCTCCTGTTCCAAAACCTGTGCCAATGCCCCATGAAATGGAACCCTTTTTTCCCACACCACTCCCTTGGCCACTTGTTTACTTCCCTTTTTTATCCCTATTCCAATTTACACGTGGCTCGGGCAATAATCTGGAAATTACAATCCTTGAGGACCTGTTCCTTAGTTTGCTCCGAATGTTTGATTATCACCAAACAGATTCTCCTGTGAATCCTTGCCTTTGTGGTTTGTCCCAACATGGACCACAACAACTGGATCCTCTACCTCCTGCCCCAATATCCTCTTAAGGCAGTCAAAGATGTCCTACACTGTTGCACCGGTCAGCCAACACACCATGTGGGACTCCCAAACTGGCTTGTAAAGGATATTATCTATCCCCCTAATTATAGAATCCCCTGTAACTACCTGTCTTTTAGCTCCTCCCTCTTGAATGGCCTCCTGAACTATGGTGCGTGGTCAGCTGGCTCACCCTCCACGCAGCCCTCTTCCTCATCCACACAGGGAGCAAGCATCTCATACCTGTTGGGTAAGGTCAAGAGCTGTGGCATTCCTGAGCTCAGGATCCCTTTACCTGCCTCACTTGTAATCACATCCTGTTTCCCTGATCACTAACTGAATTTGAATTGCTTAATCTACCAGGTGTGCTTGCCTCCTGAAACAAAGCATCCAGGTACTTCTCCCCCTCCCGGATGTGCTGCAGTGTTTGAAGTTCAGATTCCAGATCATCAACTCTGAGCCGAAGATCCTCCAGCAACCAACACTTGCTGCAGATGTGGTCACTGCAGTTCACGATGGAATCAGCCACAGCACATCACATGGCCACCCATCTCAACTTAGTTAATAACTTTATTAATTTATATAAATTCATGAGTTAATTAATACTTCTCTGCTATGCTCTTTTGCACACTTACTGCAGATTTTCCAGCAGCCAATCAGATCACAGATTCCCTGGGCGGCACGGTGGCACAGTGGTTAGCACTGCTGCCTCACAGCGCCGGAGACCCGGGTTCAATTCCCGCCTCAGGCGACTGACTGTGTGGAGTTTGCACATTCTCCCCGTGTCTGCGTGAGTTCCCTCCGGGTGCTCCGGTTTTGCCCACAGACCAAAGATGTGCAGGTTAGGTGAATTGGCCATGCTAAATTGCCCGTAGTGTTAGGAGAAGGGATAGATGTAGGGGAATGGGTCTGGGTGGGTTGCACTTCGGCGGGTCGGTGTGGACTTGTTGGGCCGAAGGGCCTGTTTCCACAGTGTAAGTAATCTAATCTAATTACTGGTTTTACCTGCAGACCATCCCTCTGTGATTCATGCACAAGGACACCAGGTCTGTCTACATAGCAGCACAATGCAACTTAAAAACCCAGCGCCAGGTTGACCTCACGGTGGGGGGGGTTGCACACTGGCGCCAGTCGGCCGGTGGACAGTTTTTTGGCCGCCTCCTGCAGTAGAGGTTCTCGGGGCTGGTTCTGCACGGCGCGGGCACAAGGGTGGTCCTCTTGGCCTACACCGATGACGTGCTCCTCACTTTCACTGACCCGGCTGACCTGGGGAGGATGCGCAAGTGCCAGGCCGTGAACTCGGCAGTGTCTTCCGCCAGGATCAACTGGGCCAAATGTTCTGGATTACTGGTCGGTCCGTGGCGGGTGGACTCTCTGCCGGAAGAGTTATGGGGGTTCAGCTGGAGTACCACCCATCTCCTCTACCTGGGGGTCTACCTCGGCCCGGCTGAGGAATCCTGGCTGGTGAACTGGCAGGAGCTGGAGGCCAAAGTCTCAGCTTGCCTAGGCCGCTGGACAGGACTGCTCCTAGTGCTATCTTACAGGAGTCAAGTGCTGGTCATGAACCAGCTGGTGGCCGCCCTACTGTGGTACCCACTGGTCACTTCGGTACCTCCTCCTGGTTTTGTCGCTAACATCCAGAGAACGCTGGTCGACTTCTTCTGGGACCAAAAGATGCACTGGGTCACTGCGCAGGTTCTGAGTCTCCCTATTGAGGAGGGCAGTCAGCTGCTGGTGTGCGTCCGCACCCAGGTCGCGACGTTCTGCCTTCAGACCTTGCAGCGATACCTTTACATCGAGCCTCCTCCTAGGTGGTACGCCCTGGCAATGTATTTTTTCCACCAGGTGCATAACCTCAACTATGACATGCACCTCCCGTTCATCGACCGCGACGGTTTGGAGGTCACCCTCAAGAAGCTGCCTGCCTTTTACCAGGACCTGATGACTGTCTGGAACATGTTCGAATCGCGTCGTGCCTACCCTCCGGCAGGAGTAGCAGCTGTCATCAGGGAGCATAGCTCAGGAATCCGCACCTCCGTACTCACCGGTTCAAGTGGCTGTTGGAGGGGAGGGCTGTGGCAGCGAGGGTGACCAGGATCGGGGACATGCTGGGTGGCGGGGTCCTGGGCTGGACGCTGCCACAGGATATAGCGAGCAGGGCAGCGGTAGACGTCTGGTACATGGCCACCACCATCCAACACCTTAAAACGGCGGTGCTCGGACCCGACAAAGTGCACCAGTTGAAGGATGCTCAGGTGTGCGGTGGAATCCCGTCCGTGCTCACCCCTGCCCAGATGGAATTTCACATTTGCCCCAAGGTCCCGTACTTCCCGCTGGAGCCTGTGCCCCACAACCCGAGCCACCTCTGGAATTTTATTTTTGTCCCTTTTAAGGACGTAATAAGGCGGGCCCTGTATCGACTGCTGCTGCACACTGTCCACCTCTTCTCCCTCATCCACCGTCCGGACATGCCTTGGCGTGCCCATTTGCCACCGGGCGGTGGAGATCCCCAGTGGGGGGGCTCTCTACGCGGGAGTCCTCCCCCTTTCTCTCGGGGATCTGGGGTGGAGGGTGCTGCACGCAGCAGTCCCCTGCAACCACAGATTGCGGTGGTTCACGGACCCCCAGCCCAACTGCTTGTTCTGTGGCGCTGTGGAGTCCGTGGACCACGAGTATATTGGGTGTGGGCGTTTGCACTCCCTTTTTGATTTTCTCAAAAACCTCCTCCTCTGCTTTTGGTTGCACTTCAGTCCCATGCTCCTGATCTTCGGGCACGCGGTACAGAGGAGGGAGGGCAGGTCTGAAGACCTCCTCATGGGTCTGCCTTTGGGCCTGGCCAAACTGGCCGTAAACAGGTCCAGGCAGCGGGCTGTGGAGGGGGTTGTTAGGGCTGACTGCCTGCCCCTCTTCCACGGTTACTTTTGAGCCCGGGTATCTCTGGAAAAGGAGTGCCGCAGGGAGTGGAGTGCATTATTTCCTCCTCCAACTCTATTTTGATTTAATCCTTGCCCTCCCCTTCACTGTTTGATCACACAGCATTGCCCTTTGATGTGAAGGACACTGCTTGTCACTGGCCACTCGGGTGTTTCTTTTCTTCCTGGTGATGGAAACTGAATAAAGATTCTTGCACCTTGTGTCTTTCACTGTGTCTCACACCTGCACACACACGCATGCATGTTGGGAAAAAATAAGCACTTCCGCAGTTAGGCGGTAGTGTGGGGGTTAAAAAAAAGGAGAAAAAATAAATAGGAGTGTCAGAGGTTCTGTTCATTCTGAGAGCTGCTCTGTAGAAAAAAAATAGATTTCCTACCAGCCACGTCACAGTGGAGAAAGTGCCTAACGCAAACCACGTGACCAATGGGCCATGCAATTGGAGTGACAGCGCGGGGCTACTCTGTGGCTTCAGTGACGCAATCGGTTAGCGCGCGGTCCTTCTATGACATTGCAGAGCCACGTGAAATGTCGAGGCGAGGAGCTCCAACCTCACCTGGAGCAGCGTCTGTTGACATGGAACAGCAGGACAAGGATAATGTGCGCTTTTGAGCAAAATAGGTTTTCTTTAAAAATACCAATTTCTGGAGAATTGAGAAACGTCCACTCCTGGAGAAATGTCTCAAATTTCAACAAAAATCCTGCAAAGTTTGAACACGTGAAGGGGAATCTATGGAGAGAGAAATAAAGGTGATGCGTTAGCTCGATGTCCTTTCCATATGGCGGAACCTGAACTGGGTTAAATTCCAGGAAAAGTTGTTTTGTTTCTTTAATTTTATTAATTTTGCTGCAACCTCACACAATTCATTGCAATGATTGCAAGTGTATTCGATCTCTCATTGGAATGTTTAATGCTGTGTTCAACTTTGCTCTGAATTTATTTCAGATTCAAGATAATACTGCCGAGAAAAAGAATTAAACTGCAAAACCAACTCGTCTTGTTGATTGGTTTCTTTGGCAGATTTCAGTGAGTATTCAGTGACATCATGGTGATTATGGTCACATTTTTGAGGCACATGATTAGAGCAGGAAATCGGCCTGAGTGAAGCTTCACCTCCTATTCATTATGAAATATCTTTCATTTACAATAATGAAAAAAATCCGCTCAGTTCCATTTATAATGATTCATGTGGAAAACTATGCCAAATCTTTCAAAGCCCGGAGATTTTTTTTAGCTCAACTTTATTCAGCTGCACATTTTCACAAAATTGCTTTACTTTGAAAGTCAACAAAATTAGAAATTGTTTCACCACACCTTGCTCCGACTACACTCCACCCTACCCCTTTACCCGGCCACAGGCCGTCACTCTCCTTGCGAAATTCACTGCTTGTGTCTCCATATGTTTCTTTCAAAATATTTTGGAAATGGCTTCTCAGAGTGACAGAAAGTTTGCTCCCATTTTTTCCCTTCTCTTTCAGCAATGGTTCTGCAAGCCCGACGTCTAGTTATTGACTCACTTGAAAGAGGAAAGTTTCCTCCTATTTACTCTCTCCAGACTTCGCATCATCTGGAAAAAAACGCCATTAGGTCTTCCCTGGTTCAGGGATAACAGTTTCAACTTTTCTAACATTCCTAAGTGATCAAAGTTTGTGTGAGGATTTGTAGCACGGGTGCTCGTTGTTGTGGTTCTGTTCGCCGAGCTGGAAATTTGTGTTGCAGACGTTTCGTCCCCTGTCTAGGTGACATCCTCAGTGTTGGGAGCCTCCTGTGAAGCGCTTCTGTGATCTTTCCTCCGACATTTATAGTGGTTTGAATCTGCTGCTTCCGGTTGTCAGTTCCAGCTGTCCGCTGCAGTGGCCGGTATATTGGGTCCAAGTCGATGGGCTTGTTGATTGAATCAGTGAATGAGTGCCACGCCTCTAGGAATTCCCTGGCTGTTCTCTGTTTGGCTTGTCCTATAATAGTAGTGTTGTCCCAGTTGAACTCATGTTGCTTGTTGTCTGCGTGTGTGGCAGATTCTATGGACTACCTAAAGTGCACAAACCGGAAATCCCACTCAGACCCATCGTATCGCTACCAGGGACACTATCACACAAACTGGCTAAAGAACTACAACAGAAACTGAAACACCTGATCAGCAGATCCAGACACTCTATACAGTCACACAGGAATTCCTGGACATCATCAGAAATATACACATAGACAAGGAAGAAACTATGGTCTCATTCGATGTAACGGCACTGTTCACCTCCATCACAAAACCCTAGCCAGAGAAACAATAGCCAACCTGCTGGACATACAGAACAGGCAACAAGACGGGGAACCTATCAACAAAGACGGCATACTCAAACTACTGGACCTGTGCCTCACAACACACTTCACAGTCAACAACCAAATATATGAACAAATCAACGGCACACCCATGGGCTCACCCATCTCTGGACTCATAGCAGAAGCAGTAATGCAAAGATTAGAACAAACAGTCTTACCGCAAATTCAACCCAAACTCTGGGTCAGATATGTGGATGATACCTTTGTAATCATTAAAAACACAGAAATAGAGAACACACACTAGATCATCAATACCACACTCACAGGAATCCGATTCACTAGAGAGGAAGAAAAGGACAACCAACTCCCATTCCTAGACGTGATGGTACAGAGAACACCGAATGGAGAATTCACCACAAAGGTACACAGGAAAGCCACACACACAGACCAAGTCCTGAACTACGAAAAGAACCACCCCAACACACACAAAAGAAGTTGCATCAAGACACTGTTCAAAAGGGCCACAACACACTGCAGTACACCAGAACTGCAAAAAGAAGAAGAAGAACACCTCTACAATGTATTCGCCAAAAATGGATACCCCCGCAATTTCATCAACAGATGCGTAAGGGAAGGACATGTCACAACCCAAAGGACTAGCCACACCACCATACATCAAGAACATTTCTGAACTGACAGCCAGAGTACCACTAGGACTCATAACAGCACACAAACCAACAGCTACTCTCAGACAACAACTCACCAGGACAAAGGACCCGATACCCAGCATGAGCAAAACCAACATAGTATACAAAATCCCATGCAAGGACTGCACAAAACACTACATAGGACAAACAGGAAGACAGCTAACAATCCGTATCCATGAACACCAACTAGCCACGAAACGACACCACCAGCTATCCTTAGTAGCCACACACGCAGGTGACAGGAAACATGAGTTCGACTGGGACAACACTACTATTATAGGACAAGCCAAACAGAGAACAGCCAGGGAATTCCTCGAGGCATGGCACTCATCCACTGATTCAATCAACAAGCACATCGACCTGGACCCAATATACCGGCCACTGCAGCGGACAGCTGGAACTGACAACCAGAAGTGGCAGATTCAAACCACTACAAATGCCGGAGGAAAGATCACAGAAGCGCTTCACAGGAGGCTCCCAAGCATTGAGGATGTCACCTAGACAGGGGACGAAACGTCTGCAACACAAATTCCCAGCTCGGCGAACAGAACTACAACATCCCTAAGTGAATAAAATACCATCGCAGTAAAGTCTGTCAGCGTCCTCTAGTCTCTTTATATGCCAGTAAACTCCGTCATTGTCCTCTCCTATAGAATCTTTGAATCCCTACGCGGTGAAAGAACAACTCCGCCAATCGAGTCTACAGCATCCCAACCCAAACTTAGCTCTCCTCCATATCCCTGCAGACCTCATCGGATGAAGGGGCCACACTCAGAAAGCTTGTAATTTCAAATAAATCTTCTGGACTATCACCTGGTGTTGTGTGCTTCTGAGCTTAACCCTGCATTAATCCACTTAATTTACACATCTGTGCATACTAGAGGGCAATTTAGCATGGCCAATCCACCTAACCTGAAGATCTAACACAGCACTAACCACTGATACACTGTACCATTCCAGTAAGCACCTCTTTTGTCTTTTCTGATGGCTTTATAGCCTTGTAACTCAGTCCAGTGGAAGCAAGCTAGGCCCATCAACCCAAATGCAATGCATCAAAACTCTACTCTGTTTTACAACCTCATTAGCGCTGTGGGTAATGTTTCAGCACTCACATCTGAATCGATTTGCCCTGCATCTTTGTCAGCTTCCTGCTTCCAGTAAATACTTCAATTTGGAACAAATCTGATCAAACGGTTTTCATTCCAACACGGACATAAGGGACAGCTTGCAACAGTAATGTGTTTGCACTTTCACTGACACTCTGCAGTACTTCCCCACGCTGAATTCAGACAGCACCGTCCTTCCTGTGACATGTCACATTGGGAATAGAAGGACAGATATTAATAATAATATGCAGTAGTCAATTTCAAAACTATGGCATTCTTGAATTGAACCCCAGTCTCCCAAGTAATATGCAGGGATACTAACCACGACACTATCGAGGACTAAGGTGCTGAAGGAGGCCCTTTCGCCTGTTGTGGCCACAATCGTCAAAACCAACCCTTAATGATCCGAAGCCCATTTTCTATCACTTGGCCCATAGCCTTGTATGCCTTGGCATCACAAATTCATATCTGAATACTTCTTATAGTTGACAGGGTTTCTGCCTCTCCAACACGTGCTGGCTGGAAACGTTTTCCACATATCTATTCAAACCTTTCTCTCTCTTACCTTAAATCTATGGCACTCTGGTGATTGATCTCTCAATCAAAGGGAAACATTTCTTTCAGTCTACCCTATGCATTCCCCTCATTATTTTGTATATCTCAATCTTGTCTCCTCAGAATCTCTTCTGCACTAAATGAAAAGCAACCCCCAGTCTGTCCAATCTCTGTTCATAACTGAAACTCCTCAGCCCAGACAATATCCTGGTAAATCTCTTCTGCACTGTTTCCATTGCCATCACACGCCTGCTGTAATGCAAATTGCAGAACTGCACACAGTATTCTAGCTAGAGCCGAATGAACAAATGAAATAAATGATGCAGAAAGGCACAGAAACTGTGGTATTTTCCAACAAAGTCTCTTTTGCTCAATACTGCCCCGTGTCCTTTTTTGAGCCTGATGCTCCAATCATCCCTGGACAATGTCAGTAAAAGCTGTTACATGAAGATTGATCTCACAATCGCGGCATCTAAATAAATCGACTGGTTTGAAGGTCCTGATGGTGAGATTAGGGCGTGTTCACCCAGCAATAGTGACTATAGCAGCACAAACTGAACGGTGTCAATGTGAAAGTGAGGGTTAGATTGTGCAGTGCCTCAGTAGAGTGGGAGGAGGGACGTAAAAGAGGGTTAGTGACTGTGAGAGGAAGAAAAATCTCTGAGGAGAGGAGGGATTAATTCTGCAGCATCTGACGAGGATAAATGAGAAAGTGGGGTTTGCAGGAACAAAACTATCATCTCGCAGAATATTTTCATGGAAAAAAATGAATAAGTCCTTGGCGAGTTTCTTCACGGGGGTTGTTATAAGGAGGAAAATGCAGAGAATGCTTGTGGCAGTGACTCAGATTCGAGCCGATATTGCTGTGGCCACAACGCAGAGTACTGAACACTACACGGTCAGGGCACCACACAGCAGTTGGAACTTTAAAAGAGCAATGCGGGTGGCATGGTGGCTCAGTGGTTAGCACTGCTGCCTAAGAGCACCAGTATCCCAGGTTCGATTCCAGCCTTTTTTTTTCTCACAAAGATGTGCAGGTCAGGTGAATTGGCCATGCTAAATTGCCCGTAGTGCTAGGTGCAGAGGGAATTGGGTTCTAGATCAGTGGTGCTGGAAGAGCACAGCAATTCAGGCAGCATCCGAAGACAGGCAAAATCGACGTTTCGGGCAAAAGCCCTTCATCAGGAATAAAGGCAGAGAGCCTGAAGCATGGAGAGATAAGCTAGAGGAGGGTGGGGCTGGGGAGAGAGTAGCATAGAGTACAATAGGTCAGTGGGGAAGGAGATGAAGGTGATAGGTCAGGGAAGAGAGGGTGGAGTGGATAGGTGGAAAAGGAGCTGGGCAGGTCGGACAAGTCCGGACAGGTCGAGTTACTGGAGGTTAGAAACTAGGATGAGGTGGGGGAAGGGGAAATGAGGAAACTGTTGAAATCCACATTGATGCCCTGGGGTTGAAGTGTTCCGAGGCGGAAGATGAGGCGTTCTTCCTCCAGGCGTCTGGTGGTGAGGGAGCGGCGGTGGAGGAGGCCCAGAACCTCCATATCCTCGGCAGAGTGGGAGGGGGAGTTGAAATGTTGAGCCACTGGGCGATTTGGTTGATTTATGCGGGTGTCTCGGAGATGTTCCCTAAAGCGCTCTGCTAGGAGGCGTCCAGTCTCCCCAATGTAGAGGAGACCGCATCGGGAGCAACGGATACAATAGATGATATTAGTGGATGTGCAGGTAAAACTTTGATGGATGTGGAAGGCTCCTTTAGGGCCTTGGATGGAGGTGAGGGAGGAGGTGTGGGCACAGGTTTTACAGTTCCTGCGGTGGCAGGGGAAAGTGCCAGGATGGGAGGGTGGGTCGTAGGGGGGCGTGGACCTGACCAGGTAGTCACGGAGGGAACGGTCTTTGCGGAAGGCGGAGAGGGGTGGGGAGGGAAATATATCCCTGGTGGTGGGGTCTGTTTGGAGGTGGCGGAAATGTCGGCGGATGATTTGGTTTATGCGAAGGTTGGTAGGGTGGAAGGTGAGCACCAGGGGCGTTCTGTCCTTGTTGCGGTTGGAGGGGTTGGGTCTGAGGGCGGAGGTGCGGGATGTGGATGAGATGCGTTGGAGGGCATCTTTAACCACGTGGGAAGGGAAATTGCGGTCTCTAAAGAAGGAGGCCATCTGGTGTGTTCTATGGTGGAACTGCTCCTCCTGGGAGCAGATACGGCGGAGGCGGAGGAATTGGGAATACGGGATGGCATTTTTGCAAGAGATAGGGTGGGAAGAGGTGTAATCCAGGTAGCTGTGGGAATCGGTGGGTTTATAGAAAATGTCAGTGTCAAGTCGGTCGTCACTGATGGAGATGGAGAGGTCCAGGAAGGGGAGGGAGGTCGCATAAACCAAATCATCCGCCAACATTTCCGCCACCTCCAAACAGACCCCACCACCAGGGATATATTTCCCTCCCCACCCCTCTCCGCCTTCCGCAAAGACCGTTCCCTCCGTGACTACCTGGTCAGGTCCACGCCCCCCTACGACCCACCCTCCCATCCTGGCACTTTCCCCTGCCACCGCAGGAACTGTAAAACCTGTGCCCACACCTCCTCCCTCACCTCCATCCAAGGCCCTAAAGGAGCCTTCCACATCCATCAAAGTTTTACCTGCACATCCACTAATATCATCTATTGTATCCGTTGCTCCCGATGCGGTCTCCTCTACATTGGGGAGACTGGACGCCTCCTAGCAGAGCACTTTAGGGAACATCTCCGAGACACCCGCATAAATCAACCAAATCGCCCAGTGGCTCAACATTTCAACTCCCCCTCCCACTCTGCCGAGGATATGGAGGTGCTGGGCCTCCTCCACCGCCGCTCCCTCACCACCAGACGCCTGGAGGAAGAACGCCTCATCTTCCGCCTCGGAACACTTCAACCCCAGGGCATCAATGTGGATTTCAACAGTTTCCTCATTTCCCCTTCCCCCACCTCATCCTAGTTTCTAACCTCCAGTAACTCGACCTGTCCGGACTTGTCCGACCTGCCCAGCTCCTTTTCCACCTATCCACTCCACCCTCTCTTCCCTGACCTATCACCTTCATCTCCTTCCCCAACTACCTATTGTACTCTATGCTACTCTCTCCCCAGCCCCACCCTCCTCTAGCTTATCTCTCCATGCTTCAGGCTCTCTGCCTTTATTCCTGATGAAGGGCTTTTGC
Source organism: Chiloscyllium plagiosum (assembly GCF_037043375.1). Classification (NCBI taxonomy): domain Eukaryota; kingdom Metazoa; phylum Chordata; class Chondrichthyes; order Orectolobiformes; family Hemiscylliidae; genus Chiloscyllium; species Chiloscyllium plagiosum. The sequence goes on along the minus strand of NW_028270184.1, from coordinate 16,567,849 downwards.
CCGAAACGTCGATTTTGCCTGTCTTCGGATGCTGCCTGAATTGCTGTGCTCTTCCAGCACCACTGATCTAGAATCTGGTTTCCAGCATCTGCAGTCATTGTTTTTACCCCGCAGAGGGAATTGGGTCTGGGTGGGTTACTCTTTGGAGGGTCGGTGTGGACTGGTTGGCCCGAAGGGCCTGTTTCCACATTGTAGGGAATCTCATCTAATAAGGACAGAGGCCGAAGGTATGTTTGCAAGAGAACCAGATACCTAACAGGAATCCTTGCCAAACACTGGACTGAGATGTGGAAACTCAGAGTGGGCCGAATCTTTAACTTCACTGTTTCCAGAGGCTGTGGAGATTCCATCACTGAGTTTGTTAAAGGCTCAAGGGATAGTGCAGGATACTGTGGAGGTGTATTTATCAATAGCAATTTAACGTTGGTCACTTCACCAGTTCCCTCACACAAGGATGTAACCAATGCTGCAGACAATCATCTACAAAATTCCCAGTTCCCAGGCCCAGAATCAGAGAATCTGAGTGGTGCAACCGCGAAGATTCAACCGGAACCGGAGTTCCAGCCTCACTTGGAGCAGCTTCTTAGGCCTGGTGAATGGAACATCAGGCTGGGGGAAATATCACAGAGCAATATTAACCAAAACAGACCTTGCTAAAACAAGACCAGTTTCTTTGGTTAGATCATAGTCTGTCCCGGGCAAATGACTCAATTATTAACCAAGTTGTGGATTACTGGCCCCAACCCGTGACAGACTCCCCCTGCCTGTTAAATTCACTCCTTTGTATGTTTGCCTGTGTGTCGTTTAAAACATTTCATCAGATCCAAGAGAATTTTCATGGGATTAAAGCTATAGAGAAGTGAAAAAATTCATAAATGGTGGGGTGTGATTTTGGAAGCCAGAAGGGTGAGAACAGCATGGTGAAGAGAGATTAGCAAATGATAATGTACAGATGAATTTGAATGTCATTGAACATGACTCGACAAATGTTACTATCCACAGGAAAATGACAACGAAGAAGGTATCAAATGTGGAAATTGCTGGAGAAACAGCATCACTGGAAAAAAAGCAGAGTTCACATTTTGGGTCCAAAGACCGTTTTTCAGAACTGTTCAGAATGAGGAATGTGATTGTTGGATCAGCCTTTACTGAAACTTGAGACAAATAATGAGTTTGTCCATCTGAGTGAGTTGCTCATCTGATAGGCCCTTTTGTTTGTCTGATATTGTGTGTGTCTTGACAGTGTCTTGTTGCTTTTGTACGTGAGTGTTTGTCACATTCTAGGTGGTGCCACACATTGGAATTCTGTGGCAAGGGAAGCCTCCCGACACATGTACTTCCTGTCAAAAGCAAGGAAGTGGTGAATATTTGTTTCTTTCGCTATATCATTAACAGGCAGCAGCAGAATCTGCCCAGACAGTAGAGTCAGCCCAGACAGCAGAGTGGTGCAGTGGGAGCGTGTTGGGCCCATTTCGATGGATCAAAACTATCCCCTGTTGTATTTCCAAGGCTGTATTTGTTACTTTGACAATCAAAGCTAGTATTGCTCACAGCGTCTCTACTTCAGCTTCTTGCTCCCAGTCAACACTTCAATCTGTAGTAAACCCTGTTTCTTCTGAAACGGACACAGGCTGTAAATGTTGTAAACACGTACTAGCGTATAATTTTCCCTTTCACTCAACCCCTTTCTCACTAGCAACTAACACCAGTGTGATTGTCCAAATGACCTTTTCCTGTTCTGTCTCATTCTGGGATGATCTGAACATAATAAAGTTATGAAATGGACCAATGCACAGCAAGATGGTGATATATTTGACCAGTAATCCCTGGGGACTGCGAGAATAAGGAAGAATAAAAACACATTCACAACAGGGAAAACTGGGACTTGTGTCTACACGGACACAAATTCAATTGATTGCCCAACCTGGATAGACACAAGGTCACCCACATCACAGAGAAACCAGGAAAATGTGGGAAATGTGGGAAGAGCTTGAATTACCCGCTGAGGTGGAAACTCATTTCCCCAGTCACACTGGGGAGAGGCCGTTCATCAGTCCCACATGTGGGAAGGAATCACTCAAACACCAGTAAGTTCACATATAACAGTGGGGGTTAGATTCTGCTGTAACTGCTGCTGTTGATCCAAACGAGGAATGAAACATGTCTGGGTGCCTGTTTCCATTGGAGTTGCACTATTTTCTTACTTGAGGATACTGAGTGCTGTAAAGGGACAAAGAGACCTTGGAATGGACATTTACAGGTCCTGACGTGGTTGGACAGGAAGATCAAGTGGTCACAAGGGCTTTGGGACGCCTTCTGTTCTTGATGACAGTGGGAGTATAAGAGGAGGAAGAAGATGCTCAAACTTTAGCAAGCACTGGTTTAAAGAACAGCTTGAGGACTGAGCATAACTTTAAAAAAAACTCATAATTTACAAGATAGAGAGCAGAAATGGGCCATTTGGCCCATCAAGTCAGTTCCTCCGTTCAATGAGATCATGCTGACACCATTCCAGTTCAGGAAGGTACGTGCCTTGGAGGGGAACTTGCCAAAAGTGGTGTTTTGATTCATTTTCTACTCTTGTTCTTCTAGATGGTACAATTTGTGGGCTTGGAAGGTGCTGTCAAAGGAGCCTAGGTGAGTTACTGCACTGCACCTTGTAGATGGTGCACCTTGCTGCCACTGTGCCTCAGTTGTAAAGGGAGTAAATGTTCAAGGTACTGAATGGGGTGCCAATTAGCTGGACTGTATTGTCGTGGATGGTGCCAAGTATCTTGAGTGTTATTGGAGCTGCACCCATCTGACTTTTGCCTTGCAGACAATGTACAGGATCAGGGAGTCAAAAGTTGATCACAAAAGTTTTACCCTCAGACTGCGTTTGGTAGCCACAGTACTCGTATAGCAGATCCAGTTCAGTTTCTTATCAATCTTAGCTCCCAGGATATGATAATGTGGAATTCACTGAAGATAATGCCATTGAATGTCAGGTTCTCGTTTGTCAAAATTGGTCATTGTCTGGTAGTTGTGTTGTGTGCTTTGAAACTTAGCCCAATAAGTGACAATGTTGACCTGGGACACTGCAATTAGATGTGTACTGCTTCACCATTTGAGGAGACATAAATGGTGCTAAACATTGTGCAATCATCAACAAACATTCCCGCTTCAGGGAATGCCAGTGATGAAGCAACTGAGATGTTAGGACGAGAATAGGATCCTGAGCATCTTCTGTGTTCAGTACTATCCAAACAGAGTGAAAAAGGGTAAGGAAAATAGGAGGATGTATAAAGGGAATATAAAAGAAATGGAGAGGAATACTCGTATGTAACATATGGTAGGAAATAAGCTTGGATGAGTATGTTGTCGTTCAGGTAGTTTAATTGCATATCCATAAAAGTGAACTTAAGTTCACTTAAGGTTCAGAAATTATTCCTGCTGAAGGGCTTATGCCTGAAAAGTTGATTTTCCTGTTCCTCGGATGCTGCCTGATATGCTGTGCTATTCCAGCACCACACTCACGATTCAGAAATTATCTGTATAACTTGACATAGTCACCTAAGTATTGCTCATAAGTGCTGTTAGCAGGTAGCGGGGACAGATAAGCTCTGAAGATAACATTGAAATGAAAGAACTCAGCATGCTGTTATTTGCAGCAAATGTTTGACATACAGTTTATTTTATACCAATGTTGCATACAACAGTTGTGATGCAAAATTGTATTAACGTGCTGTTTTGAGCTGTAAGCGGCAGTGTCTGCAAGCTTGAATAGAACAGGGAGAATAATAATCAGATTTCCATTGACTCTTGTTTTACTATGATTCTTTGATACAATACGCTATCAAATGGAGTGTTGACAATAGTAACTCTTATCTCTGGAATTCAGCTGTTTGGCCCATGTTTGTACCAAGACTGTAATTAGATTAGGAAGTGAGTAACTCTTGTTTAACTCAAAGAGTTCCATGAGCATGATATTGCAAGATAAATGCTGCTTGATGCCCTTGTTGTCTCCTGTTGTGATTACATTTATGTCTCAGGCCAGATGACTGACAAGGCTGCATTTACTCACTACACATTTCTGGTTTCCCTTCACTGTCAATGATGCTTTTTCCTTCCATCTTCAAGAGGCCAATGATATTTAGCTCCTTTAAATCGAGTGTTGTTGGCAGCCTATTGTTTGACATGAGATTCCTGTCTGAAAGTGCCTGTAAAATAAACTTATATCAGGAAAAAGTGGAATGAAAGCTGATGGATTGTCATTAGAAACCCACTTGTATCACTAATGAAAGGGCAGAAGTTGAACACTAACAGAGAATTCAGGCTGTGGGAACAGACTACAGCCAGTCATTATTCACTGCAGGAGAAAGTGAGGTCTGCAGATGCTGGAGATCAGAGCTGGAAATGTGTTGCTGGAAAAGCGCAGCAGGTCAGGCAGCATCCAGGGAACAGGAGAATCGACGTTTCGGGCATAAGCCCTTCTTCAGGAATGAGGAAAGTTTGTCCAGCAGGCTAAGATAAAAGGTAGGGAGGAGGGACTTGGGGGAGGGGCGTTGGAAATGTGATAGGTGGAAAGAGGTCAAGGTGAGGGTGAAAGGTCAGACTGGGGTGGGGGCGGAGAGGTCGGGAAGAAGATTGCAGGTTAGGAAGGCGGTGCTGAATTCGATGGATTTGACTGAGACAGGGTGGGGGGAGGGGAAATGAGGAAACTGGTGAAATCCGAGTTCATCCCTTGTGGTTGGAGGGTTCCTAGGCGGAAGATGAGGCGTTCTTCCTCCAACCGTCGTTTTGTTGTGGTCTGACGATGGAGGAGTCCAAAGACCTGCATATCCTTGGTGGAGTGGGAGGGGGAATTGAAATGCTGAGCTACAAGGTGGTTGGGTTGGTTGGTCCGGGTGTCCCAGAGGTGTTCTCTAAAACGCTCCGCCTGTCTCCCCAATATAGAGGAGGCCACATCGGGTGCAGAGGATGCAATAGATGATGTGTGTGGAGGTGCAGGTGAATCTGTGGCGGATATGGAAGTTTCCTTTGGGGCCTTGGAGGGAGGTGAGGGGGGAGGTGTGGGCGCAAGTCTTGCACCTCCTGCAGTTGCAGGGGAAGGTGCCGGGAGTGGAGGTTGGGTTGATGGGGGGTGTGGATCTGATGAGGGAGTCACGGAGGGAGTGGTCTTTACGGAATGCTGATAGGGGAGGGGAGGGAAATATATCCTTGGTGGTAGGGTCCGTTTGGAGGTAGCGGAAATGACGGCGGATGATGCGCTGTACATAGAGATTGGTGGGGTGGTAGGTGAGGACCAGTGGGGTTCTGTCCTGGTGGCGGTTGGAGGGGCGGGGCTCAAGGGCGGAGGAGCGGGAAGTGGAAGAGATGCGGTGGAGCATCGACCACGTCAGGGGGGGAATTGCGGTCCTTGCAGAACCAGTGAAGTGGAAGGTTCAAGTGATACCACAACAATGCTATCTGTGTAAGAATATGAACTGTACAACTGGCTGACTAGAACATGTCAGTCTAATTGATCAATGTAAATGACCAAGGCTTGCAGAAAAAGTATTACTGTAAGCAAATGGGAATTCACATACTACCTTTGGATATGTGCAATCCTACTTATGTACTGATGCAGTTGCATCTGGGAGTATTGTGTTCAGTATTGGTCACCATGCTTATGAGAGGTTGTTAATACATTGGAAGGAATTCAGAGAAGGTTTAATGGAATAATACCTGGAATAGACAGGCTTGGCCTTTTTCCTCTATGGCTTAGAAGAGAAAGAGACTTAATTAAAACATAAAAGATTCTGACCAAGTAGATGTTGAAAAGATGTTTCCGCTTTTGGGAGAACCTAGAACTTGGGGTCACAGCTGAAAAATAAAGGGGAGATCATTTCAAACAGAAATGAGAAAACATTTATTTTTTTCTCAGAGGGTTCAGTATCTTTGGAATTCACTTCCTCAAAAGGTAGTGGATTCAAAATCTTTAAATATTTTTAAGGCAGAGAAGGATAGATTCTTGATGTCTAAGATGGTGAAAGATAATCAGGGACTTGCAGGCACAAAGATTTGAGGCCACAATATTATTGAGTGGCAAAGCATTCTCCAAGGGCTTCGTTCAGATGTTCAAATAAACTAGTGAGCAAAGAAACTGGAGTCTTGTCCAGTTACTACAGGTAAGGAGGGTTTCTGAGTTCCCACTTTGCCCACCCAGCAGAAATATATACCCGACCAATTTCAATTAACATCTTACATTTTAGTCAAATCATGTACTGAATTCTAGGAAATGAAACATTCATGGTGAGATTATGCATCTTTGTAGAAGGAATAGAGAACATGTGGAACAGGAACATGTTACGACACGGAAGTGAACCCCTCTGTTAATTAAACCAAACACCCAGAAAAGCTCGCCTCACCTCTTAACCTGTTTAATATATGAGTGACAGAAAACTCCCAAATTCCACTATTGAAAGAAAAAGCATCCATTTATTTTCTTATCTCTGAAGTGAACATTAAACAACTATTCCTTTACGGAAAATAAACTATCATCCTTACCTGGGCCAGCCTGAATGTGACTCCAGCCCCACAGCAATTCAGTTGACTCTTAACAGCCCTCTGGACAATTAGTGATGGTAATAAATTCTTGTCTAGCCAGTAATGCCCACATACTGTGAATGATTTTAAAAAATATTATTGATTTGTACAGTCTCCGCAAGCGTACTCTCATACTCTATTTTCCCCTCTTAATCAGTCCCTTTGTCTCCCTTTGCTGAAATTTTAGACAGGTCCCAATCCTCTGGTTTGTTGTTTTATTAGGCCAATTAGTATGCACTTTCCACAAATTTAGTTCTAACCATCATTTCCCTTTTTTTTTGCCATGGTTTGATCATTTTGACAGAGTGGCAAGGAGGGAAGGTGAGGTGAAGCATGGGCAGCCGGAAAGGGTAAGTTTTCCTGCTTTTAAAGGGACTTACCTCGGGAATCAGGCCTCCATTTTGACAGAGCGGCGAAGAGAGAAGGTGAGGTGAAGTGATGGCTGCCGGGAAGGTAAGAGTTTAATTTATATTTGGTGGCTAAACCCGAGGTACTACACATGTAGAATTTCCCTCCCGCCTCCTCCTCTAACCGGAAGAAAAAGACTCTGTAAGGTAAGGCTTTTATTTCTTTCTTATCATTTGTTTTAATATATTTAAGTGCATTGTTTGATTTTAGTTAGTTCATATAAAGCTGAGCTTACAATGGCAGGGGACCTCAGACCTGTGACCTGTGCCTCTTGCATGATTTGGGAGCTTAGGAACGTGTCTGACGTTCCTGACTCTTACACTTGCAAGAAGTGTGTCCAGCTGCAGCTTTTGTTTGACCGCATGACGGCTCTGGAGCTGCGGATGGAATCACTGTGGAGGATGCGCGATGCTGAGGAGGTCATGAATATAGCATGTTTAGTGAACTGGTCACACTACAGGTTAGAATTGCTGAGGGAGACAGACAAAGAGTAGGAAGGCAGTGTAGGTGTCCCTGCGGTCATCTCCCTCCAAAACAGGTATACCGTTTTGGATATTGTTGGGGAGATGACTCACCAGGAGAGGGCAGCAGTTGTTGTGATCATGGCACCGTTGGTGGGCACTGCTGTTCAGAAGGGCGGGAAAAAGACTCGTGGGGCCATAGTCATAGGGGATTCTATTGTGAGGGGAGTAGATAGGCGGTTCTGTGGCCGAAAGCGGGACTCCCAGATGGTATGTTGCCTCCTAGGTGCTCGGGTCAGGGATGTCACCGATCGGCTGCAGAGCATTCTAAAAAGGGGAGGATGAACAGCCAGTTGTCTGGGTACATATAGGCACCAACGATATAAGTAGAAAACGAGATGAGGTCCTGAAAGAAGAATTCAGGGAGCTAGGAGAGAAAAAAAGAGGAGGACCTCAAAGGTAGTGTTCTCGGGATTACTACCAGTGCCACGTACGAACCAGCGTAAAAATGAAAAAATAGGCAGGATGAACATGTGGCTTGAGAGATGGTGTAGGAGGGTGGGGTTCAGATTTGTTGGACATTGGGACCGGTTCTGGGGAAGGTGGGACTATTACAAAATGGATGGTGTACACTTGAACCAGACCAGAACCAATGTCCTTGGGGGAGTTTTTGCTGCTGCTGTTGGGGAGGTTTTAAACTAATGTGGCAGGGAACTGGGAACCAGAAGAGAAAATATGTAGGCGGCAAGGAGGAAACTGTAAGAATCATGAAGATAGCATTATAAAAGGGAAAACTAGGCAGAGAGCAGATGAACGCAAAATAACTGGTGACCTGAAATGCATCTACTTGAATGTAAGGAGTGTAAGGCAGATGAATTTAGGGCTTGGATTGGTGCCTGGGAGTATGACGTTATTGCAGTCACAGAGACTTGGTTGAAGGAAGGGCATGATGATTGGCAACTAAATGTTCCAGGATATAGACTCTTCAGACAGGACAGGGAGGGAAGTAAAAGCAGGGGGTGGGGGGGAGTGAAGTTGCATTGCTGGTCAAGGACAATATCATGGCTGTGCTAAAGGAGGACACTATGGAGGTAGTGTGTAATGAGGCATTATGGGTGGAGCTGAGAAATAAGAAGGGTGCAGTTACATTATTAGGGCTGTATTACAGGCCTCCCAACAGTGAGCGTGAGGTAGAAGAACAAATAGGTAAACAGATCATGGAAAGACGTAGAGGCAATAGGGTAGTGGTGATGGGAGATTTAAATTTTCCCAACATTGACTGGGATACACATAGTGTCAGAGGTCTGGATGGGGTAGAATTTGTAAGAAGTGTCCAGGAGAGTTTTCCAGAGCAGTATGTCAATAGTCTGACGAGGGAAGGGGCCATATTGGACCTGGTACTGGGGAATGAGCCAGGCCAGGTGATAGAAGTTGCGGTGGGGGATTTCTTTGGGAACAGTGACCACAATTCTGTAAGTTTTAGAATACTCGTAGATAAAGATGAGAGTGGTCCTAAGGGAAGAGTACTAAACTGGGCCAAGACCAATTATATCAAAATTAGGCAGGAGCTCGGAAATGTGGATTGGACACAGCTATTTGAAGGGAAGTCCACATTTGATATGTGGGAGGCTTTCAATGATAGTTTGAAGATAGTGCAGGATAGGCATGTCCCGTTGAAGGCAAAGGATAGGACGGGAAAGATTCGTGAAATTGTGCAACCAGCCAAGAGGAAAAGGGAAGCATACATAAGGTCTATGCAGCTAAGAACAGAACAGGCCCTGGAGGAATATCGGAAGAGTAGGACAAGTCTTAAATGAGAAATAAAACGGGCTAAAAGGGGTCATGAAATAGCTTGAGCAAGCAGAATTAAGGAGAATCCCAAAGCATTTTATTCTTATATAAGAAGCAAGCGGGTAACTAGAAAAAGGATTGGTCCACTAAAGGATAACGAAGGAAGGCTGTGTGTTGAACCTGAGAGAATGGGTAAGATTCTGAATGATTACTTTGCATCAGTGTTCACTGAGGAGAGGAACATGAATCTTGAGATTAGAGATAGAAGTTTGATTAGTCTGGATCACGTTGGCATAAGTGGGGAAGATGTGTTGGGTAGGCTAGAGGTTATTAAGGTGGACAAATCCCCAGGACCGGATGGGATTTATCCCAAGTTGCTGAGGGAGGCAAGAGAGGAAATAACTGGGGCCTTGACAAATATCTTTGTGGCATCCTTAAATACAGGTGAGGTGCCGGAGGACTGGAAGGTTGCTCATGTTGTCCGCCTGTATAAGAAGGGTAGTAGGGATATTCTGAGTAACAACAGACCAGTGAGCCTGATGTTGGTGGTGGGAAAGTTGCTGGAGAGGGTACTGAGGAATAGGATCTATCCATATTTAGAAAAGAATGGGCTTATCAGTGATAGGCAACATGGTTTTGTGCAGGGGAGATCCTGCCTTACCAATTTAATAGAGTTCTTCGAGGAAGTGACTAAGTTGATAGATGATGGAAGGGCTGTTGATGTCATACACATGGACTTTAGTAAGGCATTTGATAAGGTTCCCCATGGTAGACTAATGGAGAAAGTGAAGTCACATGGTGTGCAGGGTGTTCTAGCTAGGTGGATAAAGAACTGGTTGAGCAACAAGAGATAGAGAGTAGTAGTTGAAGGGAGTTTCTCAAAATGGAGAAAGATGACCAGTGGTGTTCTGCAGGGGTCAGTGTTGGGGTCACTGTTGTTTGTAATATACATAAATGATCTGGAAGAGGGCACTGTTGGTATGATCAGCAAGTTTGCAGATCACACAAAGATTGGTGGAATAGCAGAAAGCATAAGGGACTGTCAGAGAATACAGGAGGATATAGATAGACTGGAGAGTTGGGTGGAAAAGTGGCAGATGGATTTCAATCCAGACAAATGTGAGGTGACGCATTTAGGCAAGACTAATTTCAGAGCAAATTTTGCAATGAACGGAAGAACTTTGGGAAAAGTTGATGGGCAGAGAGATGTGGGAGTGCAGGTCCATTGTACCCTGAAGGTTGCTGCAAAGGTGGATAGAGTGGTCAAGAAGGCATATAGTATGCTTGCCTTCATTGGATGGGGTGTTGAGCATAAGAACTGGCAAGTCATGTTAACATTGTACAGGACTTTGGGTCGGCCACATTTGGAATACTGTGTACAGTTCTGGTCGCCACATTATCAAAAGGATGTGGACGCTTCGGAGAGGCTGCAGAGAAGGTTTTCAAGGCTGTTGTCTGGTATGGAAGGTGCTAGCTACGAAGAGAGGTTGAGTAGGTTAGGTTTATTTTCATTAGCAAAAAGGAGATTGAGGGGGGACCTGACTGAGGTTTACGAAATCATGAAGGGTATAGACAGGGGGGATAGAGACAAGCTTTTTCCCAGGGCGAAGGATTCCATAATGAGAGGTCATGCTTTCAAGGTGAGAGGTAGAAAGTTTAAGGGGGGGTACACGTGGCAAGTACTTCACACAGAGGGTGGTGGGCATCTGGAATGCATTGCCAGCAGAGGTGGTAGAGGCAGGCATGGTAGATTTATTTAAGATGCGTCGAGACAGATGCATGAATAGGTGGGGAGCAGAGGGATACAAATGCTTAGGAATTGACTGACAGGTTTAGACAGTACATTTGGATTGGCTCAAGCTTGGAGGGCCAAAGGGCCTGTTCCTGGGCTGTAAATTTTCTTTGTTCTTTATGTTTCCCATGTGCCAGAATGGGATGAATAACCTTGGGAGTCCGTGCCCTGTTTAAATGTTTGCCATTACTATCTCCCATAAATCATTTAAAAACTGATTCACAATTAATCACAAGCAGCTCATGCCTCATACCAATATAATTTATTTAATTCCAGAACCTCAGTCTCAGAAAAAAACATCACTCTCCATCTTAATAAAGAATTGTCTTCTATTGTGGTCACTCCTCCTTAAGGGTCTACGATCAACTTGATTGTCAATTATTCATACAATCCCTACACTGTGGAAACAGACCCTTTGGCCCAATACGTCCACTCCGACCCTCCGAAGGGTAACCTACCCAGACCCATTCCCCTGCCCTATTATCCTATATTTACACTTGACTAATGCACCTAATCTACACACCTCCTGAACACTATGGGCAATTTAGGTAAAAACAATGACTGCTGATGCTGGAAACCAGATTCTGGATTAGAGGTGCTGGAAAAGCACAGCAGTTCAGGCAGTATCCGAGGAGCAGTAAAATCGACGTTTCGGGCAAAAGTTTCCTGATGAAGGGCTTTTGCCCGAAACGTCGATTTTACTGCTCCTCAGATGCTGCCTGAACTGCTGTGCTTTTCCAGCACCTCTAATCCAGAAACTATGGGCAATTTAGCATGGCCAATTCACCGAACCTACACATCTTTGAATTCTGGGAGGAAACCAGAGCACCTGGAGGAAATCCACACAGACATGGGGAGAATGTGCAAACTCCACACAGGCTGGAATTGAACCTGGGTCCCTATTCCTTTCTCATTACCCAATACCCAGTTGATTCTTCAGCAATGTAGAGTCATAGAGATGTACAGCATGGAAACAGATCCTTCGATCCAACCAGTCCATGCCGACCTGATATCCCAACCCAATCTAGTCCCACCTGCCAGCACCCGGCCCATATCCCTCCAAACCCTTCCTATTTATATACCCATCCAAATGCCTTTTAAATATTGCACTTGTACCAGCCTGCACCACTTCCTCTGGCGGCTCATTCCAAACATGTACCACCCTCTGCATGAAAAACTTGCCCCTTCAGTCCCTTTTATATCTTTCCCTCTCACCGTAAACCTCTGCCCTCTAGTTATGGACTCCCTCACCCCAGGGAAAAGACTTTGTCTATTAATCCTATCCATGCCCCTCATAATTTTGTAAACCTCTAAAAGGTCACCCCTCAGCCCCCGACACTACAGGGAAAATAACCCCAGCCTGTTCAGCCTCTCCCTATAGCTCAAATCCTCCAACCCTGGCAATATCCTTGTAAATCTTTCCTGAACGCTTTCAAGTTTCACAACATCTTTCCGATAGGGAGGAGACCAGAACTGCACGCAATATTCCAACAGTGGCCTAAACAATGTCCTGTACAGCCGCAACATGACCTCCCAACTCCTGTACTCAATACTCTGACAAATAAAGGAAAGCATGCCTTCTTCACTATCCTATCTACCTGTGACTCCACTTTCAAGGAGCTATGAACCTGCACTCCAAGGTCTCTTTGTTCAGCAACACTCCCTAGGACTTTACCATTAAGTGTATAAGTCCTACTAAGATTTGCTTACTCAAAATGCAGCACCTCACAGTAGAAGAACAAAATTGTTCCATATACACGCGAAGAATTCATCCGCTATCTTACTGCTATTGTTTTGATTTGCCAAATTTATATGAAGATTAAAGTCACCCGTAATTACTTGCATCTCTAAATTCCATTCTAATGCCTTTCTGGTACTGCAGCTTGGGGTCTATAGCCTTATCATTTTCTGCTCATTGAGATTTCTAAGCTCAACTACTCGAGATTCTACTTCACCAGAACTGACATGCTTGCTCACAATGACAATTCTTTCCTGTTTTAATCAGCAGTTCTAGCCCACTCCCTTTCCCCTTTTGCCTGCCCAACCTATTCTTGTTAGACAATCATGCTGATTCCAGACATCAATTTCATAAACCTCCTCTGATCCACCCATGATGAGTAACTGGGTTGAGGTAAGGAAAGTCTGGCGTAGCGGTGCCAACTCAATGGGCTGAATGGCCTCTTACAGAACTGTAGGGATTATATGGGTCTATCTTGTTAATTTTAAAGATGCTTGGCCTAATACACTACCCTGGAGAAAGTGAGGACTGCAGATGCTGGAGATCAGAGCTGAAAATGTGTTGCTGGAAAAGCGCAGCAGGTCAGGCAGCATCCAGGGAACAGGAGAATCGACGTTTCGGGCATAAGCCCTTCTTCAGGAATGCCCGAAACGTCGATTCTCCTGTTCCCTGGATGCTGCCTGACCCACTGTGCTTTTCCAGCAACACATTTTCAGCTCTGATCTCCAGCATCTGCAGACCTCACTTTCTCCTCCATTTTGGGAGGAAAATCCACACTGACAGAGGGAGGATGTGCAACCTTCACACAGTCGATTTAGACTGGAAACAAAGTCGGATTCCAGGCTGCAACACAAACCGCTGAGCTGCTGTACTGTCTAAAATTGATGATGAAATCTGGGATTGAACCTTCACATTTTCACTCCCTGGGCAATTTCAGCAAAAACAGATACTGGGGGAACAATGCTCTTTTCACTACCATGAAATGGGCTAAATTACTTATTTCTGTGTCGTAATGAATCTAAGACTGATTTCTGGAACCTCCGCTCATAATAAAACCCTTGAGTCCAGGAATGATTGGGGTAAATCTGCACTGCTTCCCCAAGAAGGTCCAATCTCTCTTTCCTTAACTGTTCCTTAGCCCTGATCTCAGAAATCTTTTAGCATAATTGAAAAACTTTTTATTTTGCACTGGGAAAGGCCGATGGTAGTGAGATGCTGGTGAATGGAGTGACTTTGTAGATCTTGCTATAACATCTGCTTGAAAATTACTATCTGGAAACGAATCCCTGTGAACCTGCTGTTAAAAAAAGTAGACCAAAAGCAGTTCTCCCCACTGTAAAGAACACAACATCCTGCTTCCTGTCGCCCACGGCGTATGATGGCGTCACAGTTGCAGACCCCCTTTCACTCATTGGTTGCAATGTCAGCTCCGCCCCTTGGTCGCCCTGGTTACTTGGAGGACCAGCAGCACCAGCTCTGTCCTCCAGATCCGCCCCTTGATTACGTTTGGTTATGTGATGTCATCAAGCAGGCGGGCATGCGCATACTGAATTGGAATTGTGAGCATGCGTGACGTGGGTCGCCCCTGGACGTAAGTGTTGACCCAGGTAAAAACAATGACTGCAGATTCTGGATCAGTGGTGCTGGAAGAGCACAGCAGTTCAGGCAGCATCCGAGGGGCAGTAAAATCGACGTTTCGGGCAAAAGCCCTTCATCAGGAATAAAGGCAGAGAGCCTGAAGGGTGGAGAGATAAGCTAGAGGAGGGTGGGGGTGGGGAGAAAGTAGCATCGAGTACAATGGGTGAGTGGGGGAGGGGATGAAGGTGATAGGTCAGGGAGGAGAGGGTGGAGTGGATAGGTGGAAAAGGAGATAGGCAGGTAGGACAAGTCCGGACAAGTCATGGGGACAGTGCTGAGCTGGAAATTTGGAACTAGGGTGAGGTGGGGTGAAGGGGAAATGAGGAAACTGTTGAAATCCACATTGATGCCCTGGGGTTGAAGTGTTCCGAGGCGGAAGATGAGGCGTTCTTCCTCCAGGCGTCTGGTGGTGAGGGAGCGGCGGTGAAGGAGGCCCAGGACCTCCATGTCCTCGGCAGAGTGGGAGGGGGAGTTGAAATGTTGGTCCACAGGGCGGTTTGGTTGATTGGTGCGGGTGGCTCGGAGATGTTCCCTAAAGCGCTCTGCTAGGAGGGGTCCAGTCTCCCCAATGTAGAGGAGACCGCATCGGGAGCAACGGATGCAATAAATGATATTGGTGGATGTGCAGGTAAACCTTTGATGGATGTAGAAGGCTCCTTTAGGGCCTTGGATGGAGGTGAGGGAGGAGGTGTGGGTGCAGGTTTTGCAATTCCTGCGGTGGCAGGGGAAGGTGCCAGGATGGGATGGTGGGTTGTAGGGGGGCGTGGACCTGACCAGGTAGTCACGGAGGGAACGGTCTTTGTGGAAGGTGGAAAGGGGAGGGGAGGGGAGGGAAATATATCCCTGGTGGTGGGGTTTTTTTGGAGGTGGCGGAAATGTCGGCAGATGATTTGGTTTATGCGAAGGTTGGTAGGGTGGAAGGTGAGCAGCAGGGGCATTCTGTCCTTGTTACGGTTGGAGGGGTGGGGTCTGATGGCGGAGGTGCGGGATGTGGACGAGATGCGTTGGAGGGCATCTTTAACCATGTAAGTGTTTATCTGTCACATCCACAAACCGTTAGTGAAGGGAATTGTCAGCCATAATATTTCCAACAAGAAGGTTTCACGATTGCGCAGTTGAGGTTTCTCGCCCCAAACATGAGTTGTCCGAATGCTATAATTTGTGCCGTAGGGAGCCACAAGCTTCTCTCCAGAAGCAGGCTCTGGTCAACGGTTGCCATCTTGGTTCAGCGGGGGGGGGGGGGTGGAGGAGTGCGCAGGACCCATTTGTGTGGTGACATCCCTGCCCCCTGTTCCCAAGCTGCTGCTTCCCTCCCCCATTCTTCTCCCCTCCGTCCCCAGTCTGGCCGATTGTCTCCACCTGGGGATCTGCTGTTTTGTTTGATTATTCCGGGTGGGGAGCGGTTACTGCAGTAAAAGTGTAGTATGAAGTCGAGATGTGATTAAAAAGCAGCAAACCCTCCAGAATCGAACTCCTGTAACTCCCTGTAAACTTGCAGGTGTCTCAGAAGCTGGATGTCTGACTGAATCCTTCCTGCACATGGAGCAAGGGAATGGTCTCTCTTCTGTGTGACCACTATTGGATGGCCAGCTCAGGTGGGAAACTATATCACTGTCATTATTCTGAAATTTTGGCAGTATCTCCATTGTCTTGGAATCGTTCATCTCTCTTGGCCGGATGACCAGATAAATTCTATTGCGCTTGGCAGAACATCCATATAGGAGAAAGTGAGGACTGCAGATGCTGGAGATCGTAGTCAAATAGTGTGACGCTGGAAAAGCACAGCCGGTCAGGCAGCATCTGAGAAGTAGAAGAGTTAACATTTTGAGCATAAATCTTCATATAGTTTCTCTCAACTGCATATGGTGCAATTTTATTTCAGTCTAACTTAAAGCTTTTTCCATAGCCACTGGAACACACTCAGGCTGTGTAACTGGTTACAGCTCTACCTACTGTCTATTAGAAAATAGACAGTAATTGCAACCGAAGTAAGCCAATTGCCCCTTGAGTCTGTACCAATATTCAATAGGATTATGGCTGATCTGAAAGTCCTCACAGATTGATAGATACAGCTTAGGAATGTATTAAACAGGGGAAAAATGTAAATTATTAGTTCAATTAAATAGTTTCAATCTTTTCTGAACCCTTTCAAGTTTCACAACATCTTTCCAATAGGAAGGAGACCAGAATTGAATGCAATATTCCAAAAGGGGCCTAACCAACGTCCTGTACAGCTGCAACACAACCTCCCAACCCCTGTACTCAATGCTGTAACTAATAAAGGAAGCATACCAAACACCCTCTTCACTATCCTATCTACCTGCAATTCCACTTTAAAGGAGCTATGAAACTGCACTCTAAGGTCTCTCTGTTCAGCAACACTCCCTAGCATATTACCATTAAGTGTAAGTCCTGCTAAGATTTGCTTTCCCAAAATGCAGCACCTCACATTTATCTAAATTAATCTCCATCTGCCACTTCTCAGCCTATTGGCTCATCTGGTCCAGATCCTTTTGTAATCTGAGGCAACCTTCTTCGCTGTCCACTACACCTCCAATTTTGGTGTCATCTGCAAAGTTACTTATGCTCACATCCAAATCATTTATATAAAATGATGAAAAGTAGTGAAACCAGCCTGATCCTTGTGGCACTCCACTGGTCACAGGCCGCCAGTCTGAAAAACAACCCTCCACCACCACCCTCTGTCTTCTACCTTTGAGCCAGTTCTGTATCCAAATGGCTAGTTCTCCCTGTATTCCATGAGATCTAACTTTGCTAACCATGGGGAACTTTGTCGAACGTCTTACTGAAGTCCATATAAGTCACATCTACTGCTCTGCCCTCATCAATCCTCTTTGTTATTTCTTCAAAAAACTCAATCAAGTTTGTGAGACATGATTTCCCACACACACAGCCATATTGACTATCCCTAATCAGTCCTTGCCTTTCCAAATACATATACATCCTTTCCCTCACAATTCCCTCTAACAACTTGCCCACCACTGACATCAGGCTCACTGGTCTGTAGTTCCCTGGCTTGTCCTTACCGCCTTTCTTAAACAGTGGCACCACATTAGCCAACCTCCAGTCTTCCGGCACCTCATCTGTGACTACCGATGATGCAGATATCTCAGGAAGAGGCCCAGCAATCACTTCCCTAGATTCCCACAGAGATCTAGGGTACAAGATTGGGTTGGAATATCTGGTTGGCATGGACAGGTTGGACCGAAGGGTCTGTTTCCATGCTGTACATCTCTATGACTCTATGACCTGATCAGGTCCTGGGGACTTATTCACCTTTATGCGTTTCAAGACACTCAGCACTTCCTCCTCTGTAATATGGTTCACAGACAGATTAAAAAAAAGTTTAATTTATGAATCAGCAGTGAATGTAAACAGTTTCAGCAAACATCCATAGATATTTGCTTATTTCCTACATACTATCTGCTTTTCTCAGAACATTCAACAATTTGAGACCTGAATAGAAAATGAGATAGAAACAGAACAGCCAGTCTAGAGCTATCAAAATCACATGTCCTTGACCTTCTTGAACTGCTGCAGTCCATATGGTGAAGCTTCTCCCAAATTGTTGTTCGGCAAAGAGTTACAGGGCTTTCATCCAATGAGGATAAGATAGTGCTGATATCTGTGTCCATTACAATCATTTTGTTTTTATAACTCACGTTTAACAGATTAGAAATGTAGGAACAGGAATAGACCATTATGGCATTCGATCCTGCCCTGCTACAAGTATCTCCCACTTTTCGAAAGTTCTCTTTATGCCACTTCACTTTTACAAAAGACCTATTTTAGTACCTGTTTTCACTATCCTTTCTAGCTGCGACTCCACTTTCAAGGAAGTGTGAACCTGTGCTCCTTTGTCTTTGTTCAGCAGCACTCCCCAGGACCTTACCATGAAGTATACAAGTTGTTCCCTGATTTGCCTAACCAAAATGTAGCACCTCATATTTATCTAAATTAAACTCCATCCACTACTCCTCAGCCCATTTGATCAAGGTCCTATTGTACTCTGAAACAACCTTCTTCGCTATCCACTACACCACCACTTTTGGTGTCATCTGCAAACTTATGAACCACACCTGCTCGATTCATATCCAGATCATTTATGTAAATGACAAAAAGCAGTGGACCCAGCACAGATCCTTGTGGCAAATCGATGCTCTCCATTCTGAAAAGCAACCCTCCTCCACCACTGTCTCCTACCTTTGAGCCAGTCTGTATCCAAATGGTTACATCTCCCTATATTCCATGTTCTGTAACTGTGTTAACCAGTCTGCCATGTGGAAACTTGTCAAATACTTTACTGAAGTCCTTATGCACCAGGACAACTGCTCTGCCTCTTCGTTGCATGTCATCTACATTCTGAGAGATATTTCATTTAAGTTTCTTCATCTAAACCATCAATATATATTGTGAATGCAGTAGAGGGGGCAGTGGCGTTGTGGTATTATTGCTAGATTGTTAATCGAGAGACCCAAATAATAGTCTGGGGATCAGGGTTCTTGTTCTGCTATGACAGATGGTGGAGCCCTCCTTCCACCACCTCAGCCTCCGTGCCGCTTTCTTTGACTCCCAACTGTGTCCCCCCCCTCAACGAGGACCCCTTATCCCCACTCCAACCTTTCTGTTCTACTTAGACACACCCTCCCAGCCTCATTCCCACTCTGGACCTCTTTACTGCCAACACAACATTAGCTGCCTTGATTTCTCCATCCCCTCACCACTCTAGCCTCGCACCCTCCGAATGTGCAGAGTTCCATTCCCTCCATACCAATCCCTGATTCACCATCAAAACTGTTGACAAAGGCAGGGCAGTAATAGTTTGGAGGACGGACTGCTATGTCGCAGAGGCCAAGCACCAGCTCTCTGAAGCCACGTCCTACCTCTCCTTGACCACGACCTTGCCATGGCCTACCAGGCCACTATCACCCGCACTGTCTGTGACCTCGTCGCATCTGTGATCTCCTCTCCACCACCTCCAACCTCATACTCTCCATTCCCTCATTGCCCAATTCAACCTCCTCCTCAAGAACCACAAGCCCAACTATTCAGGCTAACCTATTGTCTCCACATGCTCCTGCACTATCGAACTCATTTCTTCCTGCCTTGACTCATTCTCTCCCCTCTTGGTCCAGGTACTTCCCACCGACATCCGGGACACAAATCACTCCCTCCACCTCCTTGGAAACTTCCAGTAACCTGGCCCCCAGTGCTTCATCTTCACTATGAATGTGCAGAACGTATACATGTCCATAACCCACAAGAACTGCCTGCAGGCCATTAGTTTCTTCCTCTCCAACAGACCCATCCAGTCCCCGTCCACTACTATCCTCCTCCACCTTGCTGAACTAGTCCTCACCCTCAATAACCTTTCCTTCAACTCTTCCCATTTCCTCCAAATACAGGGAATGGCCATGGGCACTCGTATGGGCCATAGCTACACCTGCCTCTGTCGAAGAAGTTGAACAGTCCCTCTTCAACACATACACAGGTACTCAAAATCATAGGAGAATCCTAGAATCCTTACAGTGTGGAAACAGGCCCTTCGGCCCAGCAAGCCCACACAACCATCCGAAGAATATTCTACCCTGACCCATTCCCCTATTGCTCTACATTTACCGCCAACTAATGCACCTAACCTACACATTCTTGAACTCTATGGGCAATTTAGCATGGCCAATTCATCTAACCTGCACATCTGTGGATTGAGAGAGGAAACTGGAGAACCCAGAGGAAACCCACGCGGACATGGGGAGAATGTGCAAACTCCACACAGACAGTTGCCTGGGAATTGAACCCGGGTCCCTAGCGCTGTGAGGCAGTAATGCTAAACACTGAGCCATCGTGTTGCCCTTTAATTTGTCCGTCATAACATCAGTACTGCTTCCTGCACCAATGCTGAACTGGAGTAGTTCGTCAACTTCACAAACAACTTCCAACCTGCCCTTAAGTTTCCTTGGTCTATCTTGGATACTGCTCTCCCCTTTCTTGACCTCTCCATTTCATTCTGCAGTGATAGTTTAAGGACTGACATTTACTATAAATCCACAACTACCTGCACTACACCTACTTCCACCCCATATCTTGCAGCAACTGCATCCCGTTTTCCCAATTCCTCTGTCTCCGTCACATCTGCTCTGACAAGTAGACGTTCCACTCCCAAGCATCCCAGATGTCCACCTATTTTAAACAACGTGCTTTCCCCGCTCTGTCATCCAGACAGTCCTCTACCACACCTCCTCCATTCGCCGCTCCACTGCTGTAAACACAGCCCCCTCCAAATGTAATAAAGATAGGGTCCCATTGTCCTCAATTTTCCCCAGTAGTCTCCACATCCAACATATCATCCTCAACCATCTTCACCAACTCCAACAAGACCCCACCGCCAAGAACATCTTCCCCTCCTCACCCCTCTCTGCCTTCTGCAAGCAACATTCCCTTCCCCACTCCTTGGTTCACACCACTGTCCAAACCAAACCTCTCCCCCTTAGCTTCCCCTGCAACCATAAAAGATGCAACACCTGCCAGCACACCAGCCCCCTCACCTCCATCCAGAGTGTGCCTCCCCCTCCTCCAACCTACTTTACTGCATCAGGTGCTCCCAATGTGATCTTCCCTCCATAGATGAGCCCAAACGTAAACTAAGGGAATGTTTTGCGAGGAGCTCAGCCGAGCCTGTAAGGGCCAGCCTGATCATCTGGTCACTGCCCACTTCAATTCCCCTTCCCACTCCCTCTCAAACATGCCTGTCCTCAGCCTCCTCCACTGCCAAAGTGAATCAGGCCGTAAATTGGAGCAGCAACACCTCATATTCCACCAGAGCAGCACACAGCCTGGAACTCAACATTGAGTTCTCCAATTTCAAATAACCTTCCCATGTACCCTCCGACTCCTGTTCCAGCCTGCCTCCTCCTTTCCATCCCTCTGACCGATCCTTCCTTCCAACGGGATTCATTGTTAGACTATCAGTTCAGAGAGTCCTACAGCCCAAACTGGTCCATGCCAACCAAAATGTCCATCCATGCGAACTCCATTTCCCTGCACTTGGTCCACATCCTTCTAAATCTTTCCTATCCATGTATTTTGTCCAATTGCCTTTTAAGTATTGTTAATGTATCTGCCTGTAACATTCTAATACCATTGTATATGCCAGACTTTGTTTCAGAACATTTTCATTTGTATTTTAAAAAATGTCTTGTTTCTCAAGACTATGACTTCAACCACTGTGATCTCAGTCCAAACACCAATTGCAAGGTTTAAGTCTGGGAGTCACAGATTACCTCAAAGTGGGTTTGAGCTCAAGTGATTTTAAAGTAGCTTATTGCAAAATAAGTTTAAAACTGAGGTATGAGCTAAATAGATACAACAGGCATATGTCCCATTTCAGGCGAGAGCAATTTATCAATCCCAGAGGACAAACTGATCATGTGGAGGGACTGCTGGTCTCTGTAGCTGGTGACAGCATCTCCTGTGAACAGTTTCCTTGTGTGAGGCAGAGGATGGGGCTTGAGCTGGAGCCAGTCTGGATCACTTCAGAATCACTTTTCTGTCCAGAGGGATTCTTTTCCTCTTGAGACCAGTTTGTACATTTACTGGATATGTGAACCCATTATATCAGAGTTATCGAGTCATAGAGATGTACAGCACATCCATCGGTCCATCTCGTCCACGCTGACTAGATACCCTAACCTAATCTAGTCTGACTTGCCAGCACCCAGCTCATATCCCTCCAAACCCTTCCTATTCATATATCCATCCAGATGCCTTTTAAACGTTGCTATTGCAATAGTGTTCACCACGTCCTCTGGCAGCTCATTCCATACACGTCTCACTCTCTGCGTGGAAAAGTTGCCCCTTAGGTCTCTTTTATATCTTTCCCCTCTCACCCTAAACCTACGCCCTCCAATTCTGGATTCCCAACCCCAGGGAAAAGACTTTGTCTGTTTATCCTTTCCATGCCCCTCATGATTTTATAAATCTCTATAAGGTCACTCCTCAGCCTCCAATGCACCAGGGAAAACAGCCCAGCCTATTCAATCTCTCCCTATAGCTCAAAACGTCCAAACCTGGCAACATCCTTGAAATCTTTTTTGAACCCTTTCAAGTTTCACAACATCCTTCTGATAGGAAGGAGACCAGAATTACACGCAATATTCCAAAAGGGGCCTAACCACTGTCCTGTACAGCCGCAACACAACCTCCCAACTCCTGTACTCAGTACTCTGACCAATAAAGGAAAGCATACCGAACGCCTTCTTCACTATCCTATCTACCTGGAACTCTACTTTCAAAGAGCAATGAACCTGCATTCCAAGGTTTCTTTGTTCAGCAACACTCCCTAGGACCTTAAGTACTGCTAAGATTTGCTTTCCCAAAATGCAGCACCTTGCATTTATCTAAATTAAACTTCATCTGCCACTCCTCAGCCCATTGGCCCACCTGATCAAAATCCTGTTGTAAACTGAAGTAACCTTCTTAGCTGTCCACTGCACTCCAATTTTGGTGTCATCTGCAAACGTACTAACTATACCTCTTATATTCGTAGAACATAGAACAATACAGCGCAGAACAGGCCCTTCGGCCCTCGATGTTGCGACGACCTGTGAACTATTCTCAGCTCGTCCCCCTACACTATCCCAAAACCATCCATGTGCTTAGCTAAGGATTGTTTAAATCTCCCTAATGTGGCTGAGTTGACTACATTAGCAGGTAGGGTGTTCCATGCCCTTACCACTCTCTGCGTAAAGAACCTGCCTCTGACATCTGTCTTAAATCTATCACCCCTCAATTTGTAGTTATGCCCTCTCGTACAAGCTGACGTCATCATCCTAGGAAAAAGACTTTCACTGTCTACCCTATCTACTCCTCTGATCATCTTGTATGTCTCTATCAAATCCCCTCTGAGCCTTCTTCTTTCCAATAATAAAAGACCCAAGTCTCTCAGCCTTTCCTAATAAGACCTTCCCTCCAGACCAGGCAACATCCTGGTAAATCTCCTCTGCACCTTTTCCAATGTTTCCACATCCTTCCTGAAATATGGGAACTGTACACAATATTCCAAGTGTGGCCACACCAGCGTTTTGTATAGTTGCAGCATGATATTGTGGCTCTTGAATCCAATCTCTCTACCATTGAAACCTAACACACCGTATGCCTTCTTAACAGTACTCTCCACCTGGGTGGCAACTTTCAGGGATCTATGTACATGGACTCCTAGATCCCTCTGCACATCCACACTACTAAGAATCTTTCCATTGATCCAGTACGCTGTCTTCCTGTTATTCTTCCCAAAGCTCGTGAGGCATCATCTCACGTTTAGATGCATTGAACTCCATTTGACACTTCTTAGCCGAATTCTGCAGTTTATCCCAAGTCCCCCTGCAACCTGTAACATTCTTTCAAACTGTCCACTACTCCACCGACTTTAGTGTCGTCTGCAAATTTACTAATCCATCCACCTATGCCTGCGTCTAAGTCATTTATAAAAATGACAAACAGCAGTGGTCCCAAAACAGATCCTTGTGGCGCACCACTAGTAACCGGACTCCAGACTGAATATTTTCCATCAACCACCACTCGCTGCCTTCTTTCAGAAAGCCAGTTTCTAATCCAAACTGTTAAATCACCCTCAATTCCATGCCTCTGCATTTTCTCCAACAACCTACCATGTGGAACCTTATCAAACGCTTTACAGAAGTCCATGTATACCACTAGGAGAAAGTGAGGACTGCAGATGCTGGAGATCAGAGCTTAAAAATGTGTTGCTGGAAAAGCGCAGCAGGTCAGACAGCATCCAAGGAGAAGGAGAATCGACATTTCGGGCATAAGCCCTTCTTCAGGAACCCTCCAACCACAAGGGATGAACTCAGATTTCTCCAGGTTCCTCATTTCCCCTCCCCCCACCTTGTCTCAGTCCCAACCCTCAAACTCATCTTCCTAACCTGCAATCTTCTTCCTGACCTCTCCGCCCCCCACCCCCACTCTGGCCTATCACCCTCACCTTAACCTCCTTCCACCTATCGCATTTCCAACGCCCCTCCCCCAAGTCCCTCGTCCCTACCTTTTATCTTAGCCTGCTTGGCACACTCTCCTCATTCCTGAAAAAGGGCTCATGCCCGAAACGTCGATTCTCTTGCTCCTTGGATGCTACCTGACCTGCGCTTTTCCAGCAACACATTTTCAGCTTTCCAAATGTATATAAATCTTGTCCCCCAAGATTCCCTCCAATAACTTGCCCACCACTGATGTCAGACCCACCGGTCTATAGTTCCCTGGCTTGTCCTTACCACCCTTCTTAAACAGTGGCACCACATTAGCCTATCTCAGTCTTGCAGCACCTCACCTGTGACTATTAATGATACAAAAGTCTCAGCAAGGAGTCCAGCAATCACTTCCCTAGGTTTCCATAGAGTTCTAGGGTAGACCTGATCAAGTCCTGGGAATATATCCACTTTTATGCATTTGAAGACATCCAGCACTTCCTCCTCTGTAATATGGACATTTTTCAAGATGTCACCATCTATTTCCTGACATTCTATATCTTCGATGTCCTCCACAGTAAACACTGATGCAAAATACTCGTTTAGTATCTCTCCCATCTCCTGTGGCTCCACACAAAGTCTGCCTTGCTGATCTTTGAGGGGTCCTATTCCCTCCCTAGTTACCCTTTTGTTCTTAATGTATTTGTAATAACCCCTAGCTTTGGCAAATAAGGTTAAGGAGAATGCAATCTCAGGTCTCCTTTTTGCCCTCCTGATTTGGCTGCCTCAGGGCATGCGTTGGGTGCATGGTCTCCATGGACATAACAGGCCTGTCAGCCAGCAAGCTAAAATGGAAGATTCCTTTATATGAGAAAGTGAGTGGGGCTATTTCAATAAATTAATAAGTTCTTCAGTCAGAAGTGCCGAGTGGATGATCCATCTCAGGCTCCTCCAGTGGTCCCCTGCATCACAGATACCAGTCTCCAGCCAATTCAATTCACTCCACATGATATCAAGAAATGGCTGGAGGTACTCAATTCTGCAAAGGCAATGGGCTCTGATAACATTCCGGTAGTAGTACTGAAGACGCTTGCTCCAGAACTTGCCGCTCCCCTTGCCAAGCTCTTCAAGTACAGTTACAACACTGGCATCTACCCAACAATGTGGAAAATTGCGCAGCTTATGTTCTGTACATAAAAAGCTGGACAAATCCAACCCGGCCAATTACTGCACAATCAGCCTACTCTCCATCATCAATAAAATGATGGAAAGGATATCAACAGTGCTATCAATCTGCTCAGTGATGCCCAGTTTGGGTTTCTCCCGAATCACTGCAAGAGTCCCTCAGGGTAGTGTTCTAGGCCCAACAATCTTCAGCAGCTTCTTCAATGACCTTCCCACTGTCATAAGATCAGAAGTGGGGATGTTCGCCGATGATTGCAGTGTTCAACACCATTTGCGACTCCTCAGATACTGCACAAGTCTGCGCTCACATGCAACACGATCTGGACAATATCCATGATTTGGAGGTGCTGGTGCTGGACTAGGGTGTACAAAGTTAAAAATCTCACAATACCAGGCTATTGTCCAACAGGTTTATTTGGAAGCACTAGCTTTAGGAGCGCTGCTCCTTCATCAATCAACTGATGACTGTAACCTGGTGTTGTGTGACTTTTTAACTTTGGACAATATCCAGGCTTGGGCCAACATGTGACAAGTAACATTCACATGACACAAATGACAGACAATGACCATCGCCAATAAGAGACATTCTTACCAAAGCCCCATGACTTTCAATGGTATTACCATCACTGAATCCCCCACTTTCAAAATCCTTGGAGTTACCATTGACTAGAAACTTAACTGGACTCGCCACAAAAAATACAGTGGCTGCAAGAGCAGATCAGAGACTAGGGATACTGCGGCAGGTAACTCACCTCCTGACACGGCAAAGTCTATGCATTGTTTACAAGACAGAAGTCAGGAGTGTGATGGAATTCTCCCCACTTGCCTGGATGGGTGCAGCTCCAACAACACTCAAGAAGCTTGAGAACACCCAGGACAAAGCAACCTGCTTCACTGGCACCACATCAACAAATATTCAATCCCTCCCCCACCAGCAGTGTGTACTATCTACAAGATGCACTGCAGAAATTCACCAAAGATCCTTAGACAGCACCTTCCAAACCCTCGACCACTTCCATCCAGAAGGACAAGGGCAGCAGGTACTTGGGAACACCACCTGCAAGTTCCCCTCCAAACTGCTCACCACCCTGATTTGGAAATGTACCATCGTTTCTTCACAGTCATTGGGTCAAAATCCTGGAATTCCCTCCCTACCGGCATTGTGGGCCAACTCACAGCAAGTGGACTCCAGCAATTCAAGAAAACAGCTCACCACTACCTTCTGAAGGGCAAGTAGGGATGGTCTATCAATGCTGGCCAGCCAGTGACGCCCAAATCCCACAAACAAATTAAAAAAACATTTCTGAAGGTTTTGGAGGTTATTTGATGCTGATTGCTACTAGCCTATATCACTGATTGGATTTGTGTCCATTCCTGTGCTGAGGGCATTTCTGTACCAGACAGAAGGGGAACATTTCATAGCATTCCTACACTGTAGAAACAAGCCATTTGGCCCAACAAGTCCATGCTGACCCTGCAAAGGGTCACCCATCCAAACCCACTCCCTTATTCTATCACTTTACATTTCCCCTGACTATTGCACCTAACCTAAGCGGAAGTGGATACTGCAGATGCTGGAGATTAGAGTCAAGATTGGAGTGGTGCTGGAAAAATACAGCAGGTCAGAAGCAGGAAAATCGACGTTTCGGGCAAAAGCCCTTCATCAGGACTGATGAAGAGCTTTTGCCCGAAACATTAATTTTCCTGCTGCCTGACCTGCTGTGCTTTTCCAGCACCACTCTAATGCACCTAACCTACACATCCTTAAACACTATGGACAGTTTAGCATGGCCTATTTGCTTAGCCTGCACATCTTTGCTCTGTGTTGAAGATGGTGGTGCTGGAAAAGCACAGCCAGTCAGGCAGCATCTGAAGAGCAGGAGAGTCGATGTTTCGAGCATAAGCTTTTCATCAGGAATGAGTGGGTTGCCCAAGAAGGCTGAGAGATAAGTGAGGGGGGCCGGTGAAGCTGGCAGGAATGTAGATGGGAATGCGAGAGGTAGATGAAGGTATGGGTGAAGGTGATAGGTTGGAGAGGAGGGTGAAGCAGATAGGTGGGAAGGAAAGTGGACAAGTAGGCCAGTTCAAGAGGGCAGTGCCAAGTTGGAAGGTTGGATCTGGGATAAGGTGGGGAAGGTGAAATGAGGAAACTGATAAAATCCATATTGATCCCTTGTGGTTGGAGGGTCCTAAGGTGGAAGATGAGGTGTTCTTCCTCCAGGCGTCATGTGGCTAGAGTTTGGTGGTGGAGGAGGCCCAGGACTTGCATGTCCTTGGCGGAGTGGGGGCAGGAGGTAAACTGTTCACCCACAGGGCATTGGGGTTGTTGAGTATGTGTGTCCCAGAGATGTTCGCTGAAACTTTCTGCAAGTTGGCGTTCTGTCGCCCCAATGTAGAGGAGACCAAGAGACATAGTAGATGACGTATCTTTGGACTGTGGGAGGAAACCCACGCAGACACTGGGAGAACGTGCAAACTCCACACAGACAGTCACCCGAGGCTGGAATTGAACCTGGGTCCTGCTGTGAGGCAGCAATACTAACCACTAAGCCACTATTATCCACCAATTCCCATTCTCTTTCTTCCGCGTGGATAATGGAGAGGCCACTGTGTGGAATGCACAGCTCACTGAGAATTCTCAGCAAGGAATCATCAGCAATTTCTCATTGGAGATGTTAATCAGTGGAACCTTTCAAAAACTGAATTGTATGATTTGTTCCTAACTAAAATTAGAATTGAAGTCAAAGTTCAGAATATTGTATTTGCTAAATATGGAGAAAGATCACAGATAGTGGTTCTTAAAAGGACATTGTAGTCCCAAGAATACCATAAGCGATCGATCCAGAATGTTATCCAGATCCAGATACAACACCAGCAGAAACAAAACCAAACTGTCAGAATGAAAGTCCTCATTATCGTTCAGAGCAGAGCCCATTCCCTGCAGTCACTTGTGACCTTGTTTGTGTCGGAGCAGGTGGGATGATTGAGTGAATCCCTCCCCACACTCAGTGCAGGTAATTGGTCTCTCCTCAGTGTGAATTCACTGATGTACCATGAGATTTGATGAGTGAGCAAACCCCTTCCTCTACTCCGTGCAGGTGAATGCACTCTCTCTGGTGTGAACTTGCTGCTGTGTCAGCAGGGCAGATGAATCAGTGAATGTCTTGCCACACTGCGAGCAGGTGAATGGCTTCTCCCCAGTGTGACTTTGCTGGTGTACAGTAGAGTGGCCTGAATGCCTGACCCTCTTACCACAGTAATTGCAGCTGAACAGCATCTTGTCAGTGCGAACCTGCTGGTATGTCAGCAGGGTAGCTGACTGAATGAATCCCTTCCCACATACTGAGCAGGAGAATGATCTATCCCTAGTGTGAATCCACTGGTGTGCAGTGAGGTTGGATAACTGCCTGAACCTCCTTGCACAGTCTCTGCAGCTGAATGGCCTCTCCTCCGTGTGAATAAGCAGGTGTGTCAGCAGGTTGGCTGACTGACTGAATCCTTTCCCACACAGGACAGGCAAACAGCCTCTCCCCAGTGTGACTGTGTCAATGAGATTCCAGCCAGGATTGTTAATTGAATCCTTTCCCACACTCCTCACATTTCTATACTTTCTCCCCAATGTGACTATGTCAATGCGGGGATGGGTACTTTAATGCCTTCCCATTATCCTTACATTTTCATGGTTTCTTTGTGGTGCCAGTGCCTCTCTCTTGTTCACAATCTGTAGTTTCTCCTGTGAATTATGTGATTTCTTTTAGGTTAATGCTGTTTCCAGCCCTCCAAAATGTTTGCATCCTGTCCCAATTTTTTCACACCCCGAAGTTTTGTGCCCCTCCCAAATTTAGCATCCCAAATATTTACCCTCATGATATTGCACTCCCTTGTTTGCAGCTCCCACATCATACTATGTAGCCCTTCCTAACCCCACTCCCTATTTTATGCCTCCATATGTGCACCCCCATGTTTTACAGGTTTCCACAAATTATGCACCTCAAGTGTTGCATCCATGTCAATTTTGTGCCCCCCATAATTTGCAGCCCGTCCACATATTTTGCAAATCTCAAGTTCCCCTTCAATCGTGCCCCCAAATTTTGCACCTCCTCCAATGTCCTCCCTGCAGATTTGACACTCACCACCTCCCTTCCAAACTTTTGACCTTCTCCCAAATATTGTCCCTGCCCCATATTTATGCCTGTTACCAATTTACACCCACTCCACGTTTTATGCTACCTCTACCCCCATTGCACACCCTCCCATTTTTGCCCCGATCCAATTACAGCCTCCCCACCCCCACACAACTAATTTTACACCCCTCAAGTTTGCACCTAATTTGTCAATGACCAAAACCCTTCAGTTAATTTCCAGTCTCTAACTCACTCCAGTGTATCTATTATTCTACATTAAAAACCACCTCAATAAGATTCTAACATGTAATCCGCTCTTATGTATCTGTGACAGTACAGAAATGATGCTGAACTCCGCAATTGCATTCCAGTCTGTAACTCACTCCAGGGTATCTGCTATTCTATCTTAGAACCATCCTGAAACCCTTCATTAATTTCTAGCCCCAAAACACACTCATGATTCGGTTATTCTCTATATCAGAACATAGAAGGGTACAGCACAGAACAGGCCCTTTGGCCCTCGATGTTGTGCCAAGGTTTAATCCTAATGTAAAATATAATAACTTAACCTACGCACCCCTCAACTCACTACTCTCCATGTGCCTGTCCAGCAGTCCTTAAATGTCCCTAATGACTCTGCTTCCACTTCCACCACTGACAATGCATTCCATGCATTCACAACTCTCTGTGTAAAGAACCTACCTCTGACATCTCCTCTATACCTTTCCTCTAACATTTTAAAACTATGACCCCTCGTACCTGTCAATCCTGCCCTGGAGAAAAGTCTGCTGACTCTCTCTATTGCTCTCATTATCTTGTATTCCTCGATCAGGTCTCCTTTCTTCTTCCTTCTCTCCAGAGAGAAAAGTCCGAGCCTTTTCAACCTTTCTTCATAAGGCAAGCCCTCCAGTCCAGGCAGCATCCTGGTAAACCTTCTTTGCACCCTCTCCAAAGTCTCTGTATCTTTCCTGTAGTAGGGCTTGTTGGGCCGAAGGGCCTGTTTCCACACTGTAAGTAATCTAATCTAATCTTTCTGATAGGAAGGAGACCAGAATTGCACGCAGTTTTCCAACAGTGTACAGACGCAACATGATCTCCCAACTCCTGTACTCGATACTCTGACCAATAAAGGAAAACATACCAAATGCCTTCTTCACTACCCTATCTACCTGTGACTCCACTTTCAAGGAGCTATAGAGCTGTAGCAAAACCTCGCGGTTCTTAAACTCAATCCCCCTGTTAATGAAAGCCAAAATACCATATGCTTTCTTAACAACCCTATCCACTTGGGTGGCAACTTTGAGGGATCTATGTACTTGCACACCCAGATCCTTCTGTTCCTCCAGTATCAAAGATCCTGTCTTTAATCCTATATTCAGCATTCGAGTTTGACCTTCCAAAATGCATCACTTTGCATTTATCCTGGTTGAACTCCATCTGCCATTTCCCAGCCCAGCTCTGCATCCTGTCCATGTCGCACTGCAGCCTGCAATAACCCTCGATACTATCAACGACGCCTCCAACCTTTGTGTCATCTGCAAATTTACTAACCCACCCCTCAACCTCCTCGTCCAACTCATTTATAAAAACTACGAAGAGCAGAGGCCCAAGAACAGAGCCCTGTGGGACCCCACTCAACACTGACCTCCAGGCAGAATACTTTCCATCTACAATCACTCTTTGCCTTCTGTTAGCCAACCAATTCTGAATCCAGGTAGCCAAATCCTCTTGTATCCCATACTTCCTGACTTTATGAATAAGCCTACCATGGGGAACCTTATTAAATGCCTTGAAGTCCATATACCACATCCACTGCTTGACCTTCGTCAACCTGTCTTGTCATCTCCTCAAAGAACTCAATAAAATTTGTGAGGCATGACCTGCTCCTCACAAAGCCATGCTGACTGCCTTTAATCACACTATGCTTTGTCAAATATTCATAGATCCTATCCCTCGGAATTCTTTCCAAAACTTTGCTGACCACAGACATAAGACTGACTGGTCTGTAATTGCCAGGGATTTCCCTGTTACCCTTCTTGAAAAGAGGAACAACATTCGCCTCCTTCCAATCCTCCGGTACGACTCCCGTGGAGAGTGAGGAGTCAAAAGATCTTCGCCAGCGGCTGAGCAATCTCCTTTCTCGCTTCCCGGAGCAGCTTTGGATAAATCTGGTCTGGCCCTGGAGACTTATCAATCTTAATGTTTCCCAAAATTTTCAACACATCGACGTCTTCAATCTCGATCTCGTCAAGCCTGTATCCCAGCTCCTCAAAGTTGTTGTTCACAAAGTCCCTTTCCTTCGAGAAAACTGAAGCAAAATACTCATTTACAGCTACCCCCCTATCTGCTCAGACTCCACGCACAAGTTCCCTACGCTATCCCTGATCAGCCCTACCTTCTCCCTGATCAATCACTTATTTCTCACGTATGAGCAAAATGCCTTTGGGTTCTCCCTAATCCTATTTGCCAAGCCTTTTTCGTGCCCCCTCCTGGTTCTCCTCAGTCCATTAAACCACCCAGAACCCCTCAGTTAGATTCCAGTCTGTATTTCACTCGTGTACCTGGTATTGCCTCAGATTATAGTCTCTAACTCACTTTGGGGTATCTATTTTTCGACATAAAAGGTATCTCTGATCCCCTCGATTAGATTCTAGTCTTTAACTCACTCCCGGGTATCTGTGAATCCAGCCATAAACCACCCCAAACCCCACGATGAGATTCGATGTATTAATACACTCGTGATTATCTGTTCTGAAAACAAAAAGTGCTGGAAATCACAGTAGGTCAGGCAGCATCCATGGAGAGAGAGCAAGCTAACTATTTGAGTCTAGGTGACTCTTCAGAGCTAACGTGAAGTGTGGATGGGGCAGTATTTACACTAATGCGGGGGTAAAATGCTGGGGAAAAAGGGTGTTGATAGTTCGGATTGAATGTGAGAATGGCAGAACGGTGTGTCTAACTGCCAGAATGGAAAAAGCAGACAGGCCCACTGGAGTAGGGGGAGGGGAGAGAGGGCATGGTGACAGAGAATGTAACAAGAGAATTTAAAAGAAAGGAAAGGAATAGGAGTGAGTTCACAATTTGGAAGTGTTGAACTCAATCTTAAATCTAGATGGTCGTAAGGTGCCTTGTCTAAAGATGAAATGTTGTTCCTATAGATTGCGCTGTGATTCGCTGGAGCATTACACCCACTATTGCGTGAATGCTGGGCCCTCCACACCTCAGAGCAGCTTGCTCGGTCTGTCTGTGGATGCTGGGAGAAAGTGAGGACTGGAGATCAGAGTCTAAAACTGTGGCGCTGAAAATTGTCTGACCTGATGTGCTTTTCCAGAGCCACACGTTTTGACTCTCTGTGGATGCTGCCTGACCCGCTCTGATCTCCAGCTATTTATTTGATGTGGAGGAGCTGGTGTTGGACTGGGGTGGACAAATCACACAATAGCAGGTTATCATCCAACAGGTTTATTGGAAGCAGTAGCTTTCGGAGTGCTGCTCCTTCATCAGCCTCAGTGACACTGAGTCTTGGCGGCTCCCAGAGCCAAAGTCAGAGCCCTCTGCACCAGAGGACAAGCGACTACAGCCCTGGGGGTAAGGAGTATCAATTAATGAAGACCAAAGTTCAGTCAGCTAGAATTTTCTCGCTCTCGCTCTCTCTCTCTGTCTGTCTGTGTCTGTCCAGAAATACTGCCTGAGCTGCTGAAAATTTGCAACACTTCCACTTTCTTCCAGATTTCCAGCTGCTGCACATTCTTGTGTCATCGGAGGGATTGTGGTAGCCAGGAAAAGCTGCTGGGTTTAACCCCCTAGCTCTGCTGACACTCACCGGATCCAATAGGCTGTCACGGGAAGTATTCCAGGGGTTAGTTATTGAACTGAAGGTGTCTATTCAAAGTTCAGGAATTTGTTTTAGGAGGAGCAGTCTAAGATAGACTGGGTCTGCAGGGTGGAGAATATACCCAATGTTGCTCTCATCCAGATGGCCTCCTTTGTGTGCAGCTGCATCAAGCTGTGAATGTACCCTTGGACTGGCCTCTCTGCCGTGGAATGCTCCAAGTAGGTGGACTGTTCCTTATCACCTGTCCTTTGCAAAGAAAAGCACCGAATGTAAGTTTGCTCGCTGAGCTGAAAGGTTCGTTTTCAGATGTTTTGTCACCGTACTAGAAAACAACCTCAGTGAGCCTACGGTGATGTGCTGGTTTTATTTCCAGTTCTTTGGGGTCCAAATCGATGTGTTCATTGATGGAGTTCCAGTGGGAGTGCCATGCTTCTCAGAATTCTTGTGCATGTCTCTGAGATTTGGACTCATCTATCACCCTCTGAGAAAAAGAACCAGAAATGCCATCACCAACCCAAGGAAACCTAAACACACAAATTGAAAGTGGGACATAACGCCAGTGCTTCACCAGAGGCTTACTAATGATGTTACCTAGTATGGTGATGAAATATCTGAAAATGAACCATCCGGCTCTTCCAGAGCTCTTACATCCAGAACTTCAACCTGAGCTATAAATCTTCTCAAAACTCACTAAAGAAAACCTTCTTTGACCATCAGGAAGTCATCAGCACATAGCGTCCTCGAGACCCTGAAGGAAAGGGAGAGGGCGGATCCTGCGCGTGGTTCCCTGAACAGACTGTCAAAGTCATTTGGCAGAATGCCTCCTCATCAGAACTTTTGAACAATCACCAAGATGTCACTTGGCTGGTGGTGAGAAGGACACTACCAGTACAATCCTTTGGTGGGGGAGATGGAGGGGTGTAACTACAGCTTGTTTCTTTGGTGGGTCTTCCAACAAGCCTACTTGTGTAGTTACCTTTGTAGGCGATGGTACATAGCTTGTCGTCTACAAAGTAAGGTTGAACCTCAAGGTTCCCTCTGGTAACAATCTTGGATGAGGAAGCCCAGTCTTGTCTGGCCGGATTGCTCGCTTTGAACTAATTTTAGATTCTGGTTTTAACTCGTGTCTTATACTGTGGTTTTAATTGGTTTCATGATATTTGGTTTTTAGCTTGTTTTATGGTCAGATGTATGGGTTTTACTGGATCCACGGTCAGCTAATACATCTCAGAAATGATACAAATAGTGGGCGGCACGTTGGCACAGTGGTTAACACTGCTCCAGAGACCCGGGTTCAATTCCTGCCTCAGGCGACTGACTATGTGGAGTTTGCACATTCTCCCCGTGTCTGCGTGGGTTTCCTCCGAGTGCTCCAGTTTCCTCCCACAGTCCAAAGATGTGCAGTTCAGGTGAATTGTCCATGCTAAATTGCCCGTAGTGTTAGGTGCATTAGTCAAAGGGGATTGGGTCTGGGTAGATTACTTTTCAGAGGATCGATGTGGACTGGTTGAGCTGAAGGGCCTGTTTCCATACCATAGGAAATCTAATCTAATTGAATCTAATCATACCGGATCTGATATTTCAAAAAGAACAAGAAATCATAGTAGTAGGTGTCCTTTTACATTTTGAAAATGATTCTTTGGAGAAAATTTGGGATGAAAAATCAAGCAAATATAAACATCTTCAGGACCAGATTAAAGAATTAACTAAGAGTGAGCGATTTTCCTTTCTTAGTTTTGTTCTGGGAACAAGGGGCAAATGGACTGATACGAATAATAAACTGATTTGGGATTTGAAGAAATTTAACGTATTTGCCCAGGAAACCTCTACCTTGACAATGTCATTGACTCGAGGACAGCTTCTAATATTTACAGATTTTTAAGAATTTTAAATGGCTTTCTAATTGCTCTTGGTAAATAGTTTTAGATGGGTCTTAGATTTGAAGTTTCGTTTTATACTTGATGTTTAAGGTTTTAATATTTGAGATTTTAGGATTGTTTCATGGTTTTAATTTTGGTAAATATAAGTATGGTATTTTAGATTACTATAAGTGTAGAGGGTAGATAGTTATAATGGTAAATTTCACTTAACACATCAAATGATGCTTGTTGGGAAATGAACAACCCGACAGACTTACAGCTGCAGCTGTGGTCCCTCTGCTTGGTGGATTGCTTTACAAAAAGGAAATACAGTCACTGTTATATCTGGCTGTGGTTTTCAGGGTTTATCGAAGAGTCATTATGTGTCAGTGGGCCATGTAAAAACACGCTGCCCTCGAACTGACTACAGGGAGAATGAGACTGTGACACATCTCCTGGAGATGTGCCATCGCAAAGCAAATCTGGAGAGCGATGTAATGGTTTTTGTCAGGGTTCGTCCCAAGCAGCTCTGTGACACAGGGTTCTGTGCTCTGGAGTCAGTTCCCTCCGAATCATAAAACTGTGTTGCTGGAAAAGCGCAGCAGGTCAGGCAGCATCAAAGGAGAAGGAGAATTGACGTTTCGGGCATAAGCCCTTCCTGAAGATCCCCAGCATCTGCAGTCCTCACTTTCTCCCTCAATCATGTAAAAAGTCCCAGTATCCAGCATAATTCAGAAATGCATTTAGATTAGTTGTAACTAACAAGACGTCAAACCCCAATGTTTGTTTTCTTCTGTGTATGCAAAAACTGTATAGATCTGAACTGCTTTAATATTGTGTAGGTATTGTAGACACGGCGGTGAATCCTTCTGATAATTAAACTAAACACACAGAAAAGTTCACCTCCCCTCGTAAACTGCTAAAGTATGAGTGACAGACAATTACCCAAATTCCACTATTTAAAGGAAAATATATCAATGTATTCTTTAACTCTGAAAGTGAATATTTACAACAACAATTTACAACTCTAAGTCTCCTTTCTCTTAAAGGTTTGTTATCTACCTCCCAGTCTCTAACAAAATACTGATCCAATAAGAACCCCTATTAAATTTACAGCAACGTAATTTTCAAAACCAGATAGTGGCTATCATGTCCAGTATCGGTCTTCCTCTGTTTGAAGATCTCCCTGGGTCATCTTCAGTCTTCTGCTGCAAAGATGTTTCATATGAAAAAGGTACCTTTAATAAAGAGTGTTTTTTGGGCAGTCAGTCTGACAATAGCAGTTGATCGTTGTCTATGGATTTCAAAGTGTCTGATTTTTTTGTACCCCAAACATCGGATTGTTTCATTGATTTGATGTTGTCAAAACAGTAAAATTCAAATTCAGTTGGGTTTTAAGTATCTTGGGGCATAACTTAAATTGATTAAATTCAAACTGTTGTGAAAGCAGCCAAATGTTACGTATTTTCAAGTTTCCAGTACACTCTGAGACTGCTAGTCAGTTATGTGACAGGTGCCTGCAGTCATTCTCTCTTAAAGGTACAGTACATGCCTTAAACTTCACAACAATATATAAAGACTTCCATTTTTATGTATAAAGTATATTTTTGCCAGAAGATTCTCAACAACAGTTCAAATTCAATTTATATCTAATTTTATGACTAGGACATGAGCATTCACTGCTGTGACAGTTCTCCCACATTGCTATTCAGTGAAGGGTTGCAGGATTCTCAGGCAGCTACTATAAAGAAACATTGCCCTGTATCCACAAGAGGACAGTGCATTCCTGGAAGGGCAATTTATAGGTCATGGATCTCCATACACATTGCTGTTGACCTTCCTCGAGGGCGAATCTTTCAAAGTTATTCCTGACATGTCGAGGGAGGAAGCAGTGCCATTAAGTATCCCATTGCTCTCACTGTCTCACTTCCCATTGAGGGCTGAATCTGTGAAGGTCCAGGATAGGAAGTGGGTCCCTTCCCTGAAGGACATTTGTGCACTAGTTGAGTTTTTATGACAATCCAGTAACTTTTCATGGTCACCGATTCGGAGTGTCTTGCACACAAATTACCAGATTCAATATACTCCCTTTCACAACATCCTTTCGTGTTTTAAACAGTTCTCTTTCTCAGACTCACCTTTTTCTGATTTAAATTTGTTTTACAGAGGCACGTTTATCAGTAAGAATTCAAAACAAACATTCCATCAGGATCAGAGAGTGAGTCAATTCATCAAGACTTGAAATCCATTAGATTTTCAACGTTTATCTTTTCTGTTTGTGGGAAAAGATTTCAAACATCGATGTGACTGGAAATGCACCAAGACGCATCCACCCAAGTGAGTCTTTCAGTGAACTAACTGTGGACAGGTCTTG
Organism: Chiloscyllium plagiosum; assembly: GCF_037043375.1. Taxonomy (NCBI): domain Eukaryota; kingdom Metazoa; phylum Chordata; class Chondrichthyes; order Orectolobiformes; family Hemiscylliidae; genus Chiloscyllium; species Chiloscyllium plagiosum. Next base: position 16,530,076 of record NW_028270184.1, on the reverse strand, counting down.
AACATTTACACAGACTGAATAACATCACACGATTGTCAGTGGGGAGAAACTGTAGCCCTGTCCTGTCAGGAGAGGAGAAGTCAGCTGATCTTCACATATAGAGAGATATGGCAGACACCTGTCCTTTGGAGAAACCATGGAAATGTGCAGACTGTGGGAAAGGATTCAGATATCCATGCTTGCTGGAAGCCCATCGACGCAGTCATACAGGGGAAAGGCCATACAGCTGCTCTGTTTGTGGGAAGGCATTTGCTCAGTCATCAGACCGTCTAAGACATGAACGCACTCACACTGGGGCGAGGCCATTCATCTGCCCTGAATGTGGGAAGGGATTCAGTGAGTCATCCAACCTGCAGACACATCAGCGAGTTCACACCGGGGAGCGGCTATTTATTTGTTCTGTGTGTGGGAAGCGATTCACCCAGTCATCTGAACTTCTACGACATGAATACACTCACACTGGAGAGAGGCCATACACTTGCTCTGTTTGTGGGAAGGGATTTATTCAGTCGTCTGACCTTCATAAACATGAACGCACTCACACTGGGGAGAGGCCATACGCCTGCTCTGTTTGTGGGAAGGGATTTACTCAGTCATCTGACCTTCAGAAACATGAATGCACTCACACTGGGGAGAGGCCATTTATCTGCCCCGAGTGTGGGAAGGGATTCAGTCAGTCATCCAATTTGTCCAGACATCTGCGATTTCATTCAGGGGAGAAGCCAATTATTTGCTCTAAATGTGGGAAGGGATTCAGTGACTCGTCCAACCTGCTGACACATGAGCGCATTCACACTGGGGAGAAACCATTCCCCTGCTCTGAATGTGGGAAGGCATTCTCTCATTTATCCAAACTCAAGGCACACCAACTGGTTCACAGTGATGACAAACCTTTCAAATGTTTGCACTGTGTGAAGAGCTTTAAAAGCAGATATGCAGTGCTAATACACCAACGCATTCATACTGGAGAGAGACCATTCCACTGCTCCGAATGTGGAAAACGATTTGTCCATTCAAAAAACCTTCTGAAACACCAGCGATTACATACTGGTGACAAGTTGTTACCTGCACCCTCTGTAGGAAAGGACTTCCTCAGTCATCTCACCTGGTGAAACACCAGCGAGTTCCGAAGTGACTGCATCTGTTGCTGTTGTTGTCCTTAATAAAAGTTTTTCTCACATCACCTCTGCATCTCTTTCCTAAAACCTTAACTATAGCTTCCATCAACGTTGGGCCACCATTTCTTATTTCTTTCCTTCAGCTAAACCTGTCAAAAACACAAAGCATAGTGGCTAGAAGTGGACTCTAATTGAGTCCTAGAGGCAGTTTGTCAAAAGGTCAGCATATTTTCCTTATTTTTTCTGCTCGATATATTTAGTTTATGAAGTTCAAAGTTCCAAGTATTTTACTCTGCTCTTTTGATGTGACTTGTCACCCTTTTAGTGTCCCTCACCTTGAAACAGAAGCTCTGGTTTCAAGTCCCATACCTGCTATTAAGTTGTGCCAGAGCAGTTTGATTATTTTCTTATTTTTTAATTGATTATTGAACCATATCCACTGGGGTCTGTTTCTGCTGAAAGTAATGAACTCCAGCTCAGTTAAAGAAATCACTGGGTGGGTGGTGGTTGGGGGGGTGAGAGCACATCTGTGTAATCACTGCTTATTTGGAAAATGAGTTGATTGATTTGTAGAATTCACAAACTACTTAAAAGTAAACCTGGAAGCTTGTTCTTTTCAGTCCCACTCATACCTTGTATTGATCTGTGTGAAAATCCTGTGTTCCCTTGTGAAATAAATCTGTATCCATTGGTTGCAGAAGCCTGTATCCTATTGTCTTTATTAACCTGCATTTTAGTTGCTGCTGTTTTGATACTGCAGCTTTGTCTCTTTATGGATTTTAAATTTGGGACCAGTTTGTGTGAAGTTAGGAAGTGGGGGAGGAGAGGGATAGACAGAGGCAGTCTGGGCTAAATTACTGAGCTGCTTTCTCTCACATGTCCTCTCTCTAATACCACAAAAATGCCTCTTTCAGTGGTGCAAACATGGGCAGTTGTACTCCCAAGTCGAAGGAGCTGATAGGATGAGCTGAATGATGGGTCAGACCTGAGGGTATTTAAACTAGCTACTGGCAGCCATAGTTCCTTTGCCAAGTGGATGGTGCAGGAGTTGAGTATTAGACTGTTTCTATCTGTGTGAGAGAGAATGAGTGTGGGTACTATTGGAGTCTCAATGCTAGTTATGATCCTTTAAACTCCCCTCCCTGAAGCAGACTGCAGGAGCATTGTCCATCCTTCTGTCGTGCCTGCCACACAGTATGTTTTAACTCTTATATCCAGCAAAAGAACTGCGAGTCGACTCAATAATAATGAACAGTAATATTCATTTTATTTGACACTATTAATTGTATCACAACAAAATACACTATAAACTAATGATTGACACTACAAATCTATCTTGTGCTTTACTTCACTCTGGGTGATCATATACCACCACACAAGATCTTGGCCTTGATCCACATGGTGATAGTCATCTGGTCTTCTCCAGATAGTCTCAGGGGTGTCTTCACAACTTGGTGGTTGATCCCACGTTACCGCTCCCGAGGGTGATGTTGTGGCAATTCTCGTACTTGGTAATTGTTTCAGCCCTATTGGGAGGGTCTTTAATGTCCTCCAATAGATTGATGTGGACGTGCCGATGTTGGACTGGGGTGGACAAAGTTTAAAAATCACACAACACCAGGTTATATTCCAACAGAATTATTTGTAAGTACTCACTTTCGGAGCGCTGTTCCTTCATCAGGTAGCTGTGGAGCAGGATTATAAGATACAGAATTTATAGCAAAAGGTCACAATGTCATGCATGCAACTGACACAAAATATTGAACAAACCTAGATTGCTGTCAAGTCTTTCATTTTTTAGAATGGGTTGCAGGCTTTGGTTTATTAGTATGTAAATCTCAGTTCTCAGACCTAATAGTAATTTCGATCGCATTCTGGTCAACTGTTCCAACCCAAATTTGGATATGTATTGTGTCGTCTGCAGCTACCAGGTCAGTTACATACTACCTGTTGGTAGCTGCAGCCTGTCTGGATTTTGCAACATGTTTATTAGCACAGTCACTCTGGGCAAGGCTTGCCTCAGTTTTCGCAGTATGCCTTAGTTATTGTCGAAATCTTTATAAATCCATAATAAATTAATTATTTTGAGCAGCTTGTCCGCCCACAGACCCTCTTCTTGATCCTGAATGCCTAAGATCAAGCAAACATCACCAAACTATATTTAAATGGAACATCAAAACTTCATACCCAATGATGATCAAGCAAAAGAAGTAAATTAAAATAAATAAGACATTGGCGAAATGGGCAAATACGAAAAGAAATTCATAACAAAAATCGAATGAACATAATTAAACTGAAGAATATTTTACATAAACAATGGGATAGGACATTTCACACAAACAAGGTGATAACTAATATCTACTAGGCTTAGCAAAACATTTACAATGTTGATATAATGTTCAATAAGCTTAGGGAGACCAGAAGTTGAGTGAGCTCTCCAGGTTCATATTGACAGTGAGGATGATGAGGTATACCAGGGTAACCAGAATTAACAACACAGACAGATGTGACACAATACAGACCGAGGGATGGATTTGTAGGTGCGAGGCCCAGATCCAGAAATCCTCCCACCAAGTTTTTAATTTAATTTCCTTTATTCGCTCTTTGACATCATTTATCTGCTGTCATACCTTTAATCATAGAATTGCTACAGTACGGAAGCAGGCGTTTTGGCCCATCAGGTCCACACTGGCCCTCCGACCCAGAACTACCCCATCTCTGTAACCCTGCATTTCCCAAGGCTAATCCCATCTGGCCAGGACATCATTTGGACTGTGGAAGGAAACCAGAGCACCCAGAGGAAACCTACACACTCACAGGGAGAATGTGCAAACTCCACACAGACATTCACCCAAGGTTGGAATTGAACTCAGGTCCCTATCATTGTGAGGCAGCAGTGCTAACCACTGAGCCATCGTGGCACCCCCAAGTGTCAATGATTGAACTGAGCTCAGTTTGCTAATATATATAGTATAGTGTGCTGCATTGTTATATTTCGATTTAAATAATCTAGAGGTCACACATTGGGCTTATTTGATAAATCCCAGACTCATGGTTCCACATTGGGTACCTGACAATGCAACACTAAGGTCTTTACCTCCAAACAAGTTGATTTGATTCCTGGTTGTTATGACTGAGATCACTGCTTGGACTTATGTGGGCTCTTAAGTAAAGATAGATTGATGGAGAAACAAAAAGGAATGAGGGAAGAGGAAAGCAGGGGAGGAGTCAGGGGAAGAGAGATTCTGAACGCAAAAGTGACGGCATGGAGTCTCACAGTATAATGGTACATTTTGGGTTTTCAAAAGCTGCCTTTGTGAATTCCTGCAGGCTGGGTTTTTGGTGAAGGTTCTACGGGTTCTACATGCTGTGGCCAACTGGGTCTGAATTAGGTGTAACATTGCCGGCAGGGTTTGGGCTCAGTGTCACACTTCTCCAGATATTCCCCCAGAGTTTGCCGAAGTTTCTCACTTGCATTAAATTCCCCTCTCTCCCTTTGTGTGTATTTATCAGCTGAGTTAGGCCTATCCTGGCAAGTATGTGTGGCCCAATACAATAGGTGGTGTTGGTGACATTGGGCTGTCCCATTCGGATATGTTGATGTGCTAAATGGGGTTGTGAGGCAGTATTCTCCTTCTCCTCTGTAGGCTACCCTGAGTTATGTCAATGCCCAGATTGCGAGCTTCTATGGGGCATTCAAATAAATTGGATACGGGCCTGTTATCATTGTGTACGGTAAGGTGCCATCAAATCCTATCCATATGCCCTCCTGAATAGTGCCTATGTTTTCTACTTTGAACACCCCTAGTCCAATTCTGTCATCGGTGATTATTGGGAGTCCTAATATCATCCCTAAAGCTTTCCCAAGAGTTCCTTTACAGTCATCGTTGAACCAGACTTTGGTCAGTTGCCTCAGTTGGCAGTCTGATAATTTGGGGTGTTTCTTTCCCCTGAATAAAATGCTGTATCTGTTCGTTGCTGATCCAGGATGGAACCTGTCCGTGTCAAACCTGATCAAGATTTTCTTTTAACTGTTCTATCATCCACTGTCGTTCCATGTAGGGGCGTGGAGCGCACTGCCTGCAACAGTAGTAGACTTGCCAACGTTAAGGGCATTTAAATAGTCATTGAATAAACATAGGGATGAAAATGGAATAGTGTGGGATAGATAGGCTTCAGATTGGTTCCAAAGGTTGGCGCAACATCGAGGGCCTGTACTGCACTGTAATGTTCTATGTCTATATATGGTGTATAGGATCTGATTCGCTTGTCTGCTGTTGTCTTCCAATTTCTCTTTTATCATCTGGTTTGTTGTTTTCGCATGTCCTTCTAACACAGCTACCATAAGGCTACCAGCTTTATTTCCAACTACTTCCCCTTCGACATCCTGCGGACTATTCTCATTGTGTCCAAAGCCTGTTTTAGATGTCAGGTCAGGACTCTGAATTTATTGTCCACATCAGCCAAATCAAAGGCATTAATGATTGATACCCCTGCCCCATACTTTGTCGCTAAATCATTAAGTATTTCCCTTTTATGGTGTTTCTCCATTCCAGGTTTGGTCTTCCAGTTGTCTGTCCCTATCTCTCATCCCAATAGTATAGTCTTTTCAGTTGGGGAGAGCACCATTCTGACAATTGGGTTCCCGCTAAATTCACCACCACAGGTACCAATTCGTGGTTGATGTTAACATAAATCTTTGCCAGTAGTTTTAAAACTAGTCCGTTTTGTGGACCAGAGATGGCTTCAGGGCAAATGAGTTAGGTGCCTCTGCAGCTGGTTTTAAGCCATTCCTAATTTCGTACAGAGCAAACATCCACTCTGAGTTTCCCAGGGTATCACTGCCCAAATTCCAATCCCTCTTCTGGGCTGTTTGTTAAGCATCCTATCTCGGGGCATCCTTTGTTTACAAATCCCCATCAATCACCCATGATTTCTATGCTCAGGTAGCAATCATCTGAACTCTCATTTATTTTCATATATATTGCCCGCTGGTTGTTGCATCTGAACATTATATTTTTATTGGTGTGGACCCATAACACACAACCCTCACATTTGCCTGAAATTGGTGGGCCAAATCATAAGTATCCTGGGTACATATATCCTGATCTGTTCGGTGTTTCATGTGTGTTGTTCCCTGTGATGATGACGATCCTGGTGAGGTATAACTTGGTTGTGTTCCACGCGTTCATGGTTATCCTGGGAAGAGATCAGGGTTGTTTCTGTTATCCTTGACTAATATCTGAATCGTTTCAAACAGGTGTAATGCATATGCCCTAACCCTCCCCTGCTTTCTTGTTTAAAAAACAAAAGAGAATAATAACGTGAACCCCATTTGGAAGGTTAAGTTGGGTTTAGAGGCCTAGTTTCTGGTGGTAGGGGTGACAGTGGTTTTAAATGACCTGACCATGGGGTGGTCAGAAAAGACTGAAATGAGATGGTCATCATGACCAATGAGTTAAATGTCAATTTGAAGATGAATATGAAGGAAATGTGAAGACGAGGATGAGATGGACGTTGTAACCATGGGCAGAATCTAATTTGGAGATTATAAGGATTGGAAGACGTAAAATGCCTGTGTGTTTGGACCATCAGAAACAGTTGCACCTCACCTTGGTTGGCTGTCAGGAGCAGTTTCATCACCTGGATTACTGAATGAGTGCATTTGTCAAGTAGGCATCCAACAGAAACTCATCAGTGCGCTGTGAATCTTCAGTCTTTAATGGCTTGGCAAATATTGCATCCCGCCTCAGTTCCCATGTTCATGTCCTGTCATTCCCTTCAGTGGTGACACCCAGAATTACCATTTGTAGTCTGGGTCGATCATGTTTCTGTAGTCAGTACTCGCCTTCTTGTATTATCACGTGCAGATATGTCATTAGGGGTCTGAGTTATAGCGAGTCGGGGATGTTCGATTTCCCTATCTCTGGATCATTGGGGAGCCGTGTCATGTCTATTCTGTTGGGAGAGTGTAACATGTCCGTGTTGTGACTGGTGAGTCTTTCCAACCAGCTAGAGAGTCCTCCATCGAGTCGATTAAACTGTCTGGGGCCCCTTCGACGTTGAAGCTATGGTCAGTGGTGGTGATGAAAAGGTATAGATTTTGTCCAGGATGCAGTCTGATTGAGGATGTGTCAGGGTCTTGTCTTCTCATTTACTCTAGGGCAGTCTCATCTAGCATACATATACTAAGGTGGTGAGAGTGGCTGTGTTTGTGCCATTGGCTTTTAGCTGGTTTACAGGGTACCAGTCAGTTTTTCCTGTGGCTAGTAAAATTTTGTATACTGAGGGGCTTACCTTATCCACCAGAGTTTGTGGACCTGAATATTTAAGGGAAAGAAAGGAGCTAGGGTTGTATATCTGTAACATTACCTACTGTCCTATTGTGTAACTGACAGGATTGACTTTACTGTCAAAGTAAGCCTTACTTACTTTCCTTTTAGTCCCTAACCTGACAGCTGCTGCTGAGTGGCCTCGATATTCTCAGTGAGCTTCGGGACCACTTTTTTTGTGTGTGAGGGCAGTGAGGGCAGGTTCTGTGAGGTTGAGGCAGAACAGGTAGTTGACTCCTTTTATGGGTTGGCATGTGATCAGGCAATGGCGAGTATATCCTGGAATCAGGAGATGGAGTTCATGAGGACAAACGGAAGTACTGTGTCCCAGGTTTAATTATTCTGCTGTACCATCTTTCGCATCATCCTTTTTAGGATGCAGTTCATCCTTTCCACAATTCTGCTGGATTGGGTGTGGTATGCAATGTGGAATTTCTGCTTGGTACCAAGCATAGTCGTCACATTCTGAGTGACTTGGCCAGTGAAATGGGTTCCCTGATGTGACTCGATACTGTGGGCTAGACCCCATCTTGTAAATACTTGTTGCATTGGGATTTGTGCCGTCATTTTTGTGATAGCTGTCCTAAAAGGAAAAGCTTTGACCCTTTTTATGAAAGTGTCTAAAATGACCAGGATGTAAGTAAATCCATTCCTACATGGTGGAAGGGGACCTATGTAATCATTTTATAGATTTGTCCAGGGCCCTGGCACTGGACAGTTGTGCTTTCGGGTACACCCTTTCGGGTGTACCTATCTGGATTGTTTCGGGCGTACACCAGACAGTTCTCTATGTTGAGTTCTACATCCTTGTAACTTGGGCCACCAACACAGTTCTTTTAATTATTTGGTCGTGGCCTCTATTCCCTGGTGCCCATGCCCATCCAGGTATTGATGCATGATTTGATTACTGTCTTGAGTCGGGACTATATAGACTCCTGCTTTTAAAACTAATCCATTTCATACTTGTTGGAAATGTTGCCATTCAGTGTAGGTGTCTGGATAAACTCCTGCAAAATCTGTTTTCAGGAATCATTAAGGTATTGTGCTTACCTAAGGCCCTCTACGTTTGTCTAACTGACAGTGACTACATCTGCCTACTCACCTATGGGTGGCTGCCAGAATTCTGTTACATGAGCACCTCTTCTGGCTAATTAATCTGCTTTGTAGTTACCTTCTGGGGATGTTTTGTGATGGCTTCTAACTTTAGTTATGCCTTCCACTGGTGGCCTGCAGTGTGTACAGGGGCCTGATAGTCACGGTTTCCCATCAGTTTCCCATTGCAGCATGCCGAGGGCAGACAAGTGGGCATGTCAGCAGGATGCAGTGTAAAAATGACTGGCTACTGGAAGGCCGGGCTCATGCTTGCACATGGACTGGAGATGTTCTGCAAAGTGGTCACCCAGAGTACCTCTGGTCTTCACAGCTTACAATTCTTCAACATTTAGAGTTTGATATTATCCCTGCACATCATGATCTAGATTATTAATACATATCTGAAAAAGCAAGGGTCCCAAAACCAATGTTGGGGTACTCCACTCCAAACCTTCCTCTAGCTTGAAGAATATCCATTGATCATTACTCTGTTTCCTCTGAGCCGTGAATTGTTTTTTGCTCAAAGGATACGCCTATGGAACTCATTCACCCATACAGTAATAGTGGCAGTCATTAAAAATATTCAATGCAGAGGTAGTTAAACTCTTGACTGACAAGAGAGTCAAAAAATATCGGGAGTAGACCAGAAGCTGAGACCACAATCAAATCAGACCAAACCTTATTGATGAAGAGACAAAAAAAATTGTAGTTGCTGGAATCAAAGCAGGTTTGAGGGGCCAAGTATCCTAGGTAAAAACAATGACTGCAGATGGTGGAAACCAGAGTCTGGATTAGAGTGGTGCTGGAAAAGCACAACAGTTCAGGCAGCATCCCAGGAGCAGTAAAATCGACGTTTCGGGCAAAATGCCTGAACTCCTGTGCTTTTCCAGCACCATTCTAATCTAGACCCTGGGCCAAGTATCCTATCAAGCTGCTGAAATGTAGTTTCAGTGAAGTGAGAAGATAGTCAAAGATCATTGTGAGAGACTGGACGGAAATTAAAACAGATGAAAGTTCAGGAAATGTCTGAACTACGTTGCTTCTGCTGATTTATCAGAAAATGTAGGATTCCCATTTAAATGCTAGAATTTTGTTGTAATCTGTCTAATTTCAGAATGAATACATCATGCCACTAATTCTAACAATGGATTGCCATCATCACAACAGAAATTGCTGGGGAAACCTGGCAGGTCTGACAGCATCTGTGGAGAGAAAGCAGAGAGAGTTAATATTTCTCTTCACAGATGCTGTGGGATCTGTTGAGTTTCTCCAATAATTTGTGTTTTAATTTAGATTTCCAGCATCCACAGATTTTTATTGCATTTAAATTAAATCTCAACATTGCTTTTGATTATCTATATTCCTTTCTAATAAATGCACCACAGGATAGCCTTCCTTTTTATCCAGTTGGCCTATCATTTATTTTCATTTTTGTCTTTTCTACTTGGTTTGTATTAAAACAAAAGCAAAACAGGATGATTTCTGGAATTGTGAAATGGAAAAAAACTGCAACTTCTCAACAGATAATGCAGCATTGTGGAAACAAAGGGAAAAAAAAACAAGTTTAAGGCCTTTAGTTTACAAAACCACTTATCACTGATGTAGATTCCATTCCCACGATGTCTTGTGCTCCAAAAACCACTCTGTCTCTGTGATCGTTACTCTGAGGCACTGAGTGTAAAGAGTTCGGGATTCTTAAAATGTAGAGAGCAGTGATATTTCAGATGTTGTTGCTGTTGCAGCATGCAGGAACTGCTAGGTTGTGGAGGTGACACGTTCTCTCAAACATCACTTTGAAGTGCAAATGTAGGAATCCTTCTTTGCTAATTTCCCAACTTCTCTTGTCTAGGCCCAATCCTGGTGGCAGGTTCTATTTCCTGATAGACACTGGCATTACAATCTGGCAGCTTTCATTGTCTTTTTTTTTTCGAATACTGACCCCATAAAATACAAGATTTGTTCAGTTCAATTTCAAAATCTGTTTTTGCTTTTTGAGGTTCATATTACCAGATATTAGAAGGAGAGGATGTACAAATGGAAACACTCAAAAATCACTGCAAGATCCAACAGTGATGCTCAATTCCTCAAGATTTGAATATCAACAGCCTTTGATCATGGAAACAGAAAACACCATTCACCGTGGGAAGGAACCGTACATATGTTCTGTGTGTGGATGAGGCGACAGTCGAACACCTGGATTGTCAAAACACAAGTGGAGTCACACTGGGGAGAAAATATGTAAATGTGAGTACTGTGGGAAAGGATTCAATTATTCCTATGAGCTGGAATGTTATCAATAGCAGTGAAGCAAGTAACCAATTGAGCAAGTTCTTTTGGTGGTGTTATTCAAAGCAGTACAGCTGGTCCCATTACAGACAGGAGAATCTTCCTGTGGACAGTGTATGAAATTGTTGAGTATCTTTGACTTGGAAATATATCGCCATTCCTTCAGTGTTGCTGGGTCAAAATCCTGGAACTCTCTCCCTAATGGCAATCTGAGTCGACCTACAGCAGGTGGATTGCAGCGGTTCAAGAAGGTAGCTCACCACCATCTTCTAGGGGCAACTAGGGACGAGCAATAAATACAGGCTAGCCAGTAATGTCAACACTCCACAAAATGAATAAGTTTTAAAATATCTTCAATCTCATTTGTTGTGTCTTTTGAGATTAAAACATTGCAGGGAAAATATTATTGAGATGAACATTTGAAATGTCAGAACACACAAGGCCACAGTGACAGCAGGAAATTTTCCGTGCTGTAAAAAATCAATGACTTGATCATTTGGGAGGAGAAATGAATCTCCAATGATTAAAAAATAAGGCAAAAGCTGTGTCATTAAGAAATTATGCATTCATGCTCATCTTCGTCCCTGGTGGTCTAGTTAGGTCAGGGTGATTTCATGGGGGAAAGAGAGGAATGCAGATGCTGGAGATCAGAGTTGAAGAGTGTGGGGTTGGAAAAGTACAGCCAGTCAGGCAGCATCCGAGGAGCAGGAGAATCGACGTTTCCAGCATAAGCTTTCATCCCCATGGCCTGGGTTTGATTCCCAATGAGGGAATTATAATTTATTGTTCCTGGCAGTGACAACAGCAAAAGCAAAGCAGCTCTGGTGGGAATCTGTTCAATGCCTCAGATCAGTTAATGTCCCTGAGAACATCACAGTTTTAGATTAGATTAGATTACTCACAGTGTGGAAACAGGCCCTTCGGCCCAACAAGTCCACACCAACCCTCCGAATAGCAATCCACCCAGACCCATTCCCCTACATTTATCCTTTCACCTGACACCAGGGGCACTTTAGCATGGCCAATTCACCTAACCTGCACATTTTTGGACTGTGGGAGGAAACCCACGCAAACACGGGGAGAATGTCACCTGAGGCGGGAACTACACCCAGGTCTCTGGCGCTGTGAGGCAGCAGTGCTAACCACTGTGCCACCCACAAAAATACAGCTATTCTCCCCGGCGGGGAATTGAACTCCCGTCTCCCGTGTGACAGGCAGGGACACTAACCACTATATTACCGAAGAACTTACAGAGTTCCCTCTGAAAGAAGGGAAAACTGCTTTGACTGTCTCTCCTCAGTTGGGCAGTTCAACATTCATTCTCTTCTGATCCTGATTCCCAAGGATTTTCTAAAGATTCACAAAGCTGAGACTGGGTTTTGTTGTTTGTTTTATTTCCATTCCCAGGAGCTGCAGTGATTGGGTCAGTGGGTTTGGGAATTTGAACGGTGCCCATGAGCAGGACTCTGCAGGACCATTTCAGCTTCCCCTCCTCTGATAGTGCTATGAAATTGACTATGATGTGAGACAGTAAAAGGATTCTTGTTCCTGCTGATCAGGAATTCAAACCTCATCTCGGCTTCAGGACAATTAAAAAGGTGAGTTTGGAAGTATAAAGAAGCTGTGAGCTGCTCTCAAGGCAAGTGGGAGCAAAACCTACAAATACCTGATCTGTACACAGACAGATTATAAGACATAGGAGTGGACGTAAGGCCATTTGGCCCATCGAGTCCACTCTGCCATTTAATCATGACTGATGGGCATTTCAACTCCACTTACCCGCATTCTCCCCATAGCTCTTAATTCCTTGTGACATCAAGAATTTATCAATCTCTGCCTTGAAGACATTTAGCGTCCCAGCCTCCACTGCATTCCGGGGCAATGAATTCCACAGGCCCACCACTCTCTGGCTGAAGAAATGTCTCCGCATTTCTGTTCTGAATTGACCCCTTCTAATTTTAAGGCTGTGCTCACGGGTCCTAGTCTCCCCGCTTAACAGAAACAATTTCTTAGCATCCATCCTTTCCAAGCCATTTATTATCTTGTAAGTTTCTATTAGATCTCCCCTTAACCTTCTAAACTGTTTCCACACTGTAAGTAATCTAATCTAATCTAATCTAATCTAATCTAATCTTATCTTCGTATCATCGGCAAACTTCACTAGAATGCCCCCAGTCCCTTTATCCAGATCATTAATATGTAATGTGAACAGCTGCGGTCCCAACACTGAACCCTGTGGGACACCGCTTGTCATCGGCTGCCATTCTGAAAAAGAACCTCTTATCCCAACTCTCTGCCTTCTGTCAGACAGCTAATCCTCAATCCATGCCTGTACCTCACCTCGAACACCATGGGCTCTCACGTTACTCAGCAGTCTCCCGTGTGGCACCTTATCAAAGGCCTTTTGGAAGTCTAGATAGACCACATCCACTGGTTTCCCTGGTCTAACCTACTTGTCACCTCTTCAAAGAATTCTACCAGGTTTGTCAGGCACGACCTCCCCTTACTAAATCCATGTTGACTTGTTCTAATCCGACCCTGCTCTTCCAAGAATTTAGAAACCTCATCCTTAACAATGGATTCTAGAATTTTACCAACAACCAAAGTTAGTCTAATTGGCCTATAATTTTCTACCTTTTGTCTTGATCCTTTCTTGAACAATGGGGTTACAATGGCGGTCTTCCAATCATCCAGGAATTTCCCTGACTCCAGTGACTTTTGAAAGATCTCAGCTAATGCCTCCACTATTTCCTCAGCCACCTCCCTCAGAACTCTAGGATGTAGCCCATTAGGGCCAAGGAGATTTGTCAATTGTAAGACCTTTTAGCTTTTCTAGCACTCTCTCTTTTGTAATGGCAACCATACTCAACTCAGCCCCCTGACTCCCTTTAATTGTTGGGATATTACTCATGTCTTCCACTGTGAAGACTGATGCAAAGTACTTATTACATTCTCCAGCTATTTCCTTATCTCCCATCAGTAGGCTTCCAGCATCAGTTTGAAGTGGCCCAATGTCTACTTTTGCCTGTCGTTTGTTTCTTATGTATTGAAAGAAACTTTTACTATCATTTCTAATATTACTGGCTAGCCTACCTCCATATTTGATCCTCTCCTTCTTTATTTCTCTCTTTGTTATCCTCTGTTTGTTTTTGTAGCCTTCCCAATCTTCTGATTTCCCAGTGCTCTTGACCACTTTATAGGATCTCTCTTTTTCTTTGATACATTTCCTGACTTCCTTTGTCAGCCATGGCTGTCTAATCCCTCCCCGGATAATCTTTCTTTTCTTGGGGATAAACCTCTGTACTGTGTCCTCAATTATACCCACAAACTCCTGCCATTTTTGCTGTACTGTCTTCCCTGCTAGGCTCTGCTTCCAGTCGATTTTCGTCAGTTCCTCTCTCATGCCCTCATAATTACCTTTGTTTAACTGTAACACCATTACATCCGATTTTGCCTTCTCTCTCTCAAACTGCAGACTGAACTCTACCATATTATGATCGCTGCTTCCTAAGTGTTCCCTTACTTTAAGATCTTTTATAAAGTCTGGTTCATTACATAGCACTAGGTCCAAAATAGCCTGCTCCCTTGTGGGCTCCATGACAAGCTGTTCCAAAAAGCCATCCTGTAAGCATTCCAAGAATTCCCTTTCTTTGGATCCACTGGCAACATTATTTACCCAGTCCACCTGCATATTGAAGTCTCCCATGATCACCGTGACCTTGCCTTTCTGACATGCCTTTTCTGGGGGAGGGGATGAAGGTGATAGGTCAGAGAGGAGGGTGGACCCTCTCTGACCTATCACCTCTATTCCCACCCCCATTCACCTAGTGTACTCTTTGCTACTTTCTCCCCACCCCCAACCTCCTCTCATTTATCTCTCCACCCTGCAGGCTCTCTGCCTCTATTCCTGATGAAGGGCTTTTGCCCGAAACGTCGATTTTCCTGCTCCTCGGATGCTGCCTGAACTGCTGTGCTTTTCCAGCACCACTCTAATCCATGCTAAATTACCCATAGTGTTCAAAGGTGTCCAGGTTAGGTGCATGAGTCCGGGGTAAATGTAAAGTCAGTGTGGACTTGTTGGGCCAAAGGGCCTGTTTCCACAGTAGGGATTTATGACTTTTTGTTCAGTTGTAAAATGATAGAGTTGCTGTTTTTAACAGCAACAAGACAGACCCTGTCAACGCCAGTCATCAAATATCTTGCTTCTAAACCCTGTTTCCAGCACTTGGTGTTGTGTTTAGAGTTGGCAAAAACAATGACTGCAGATGCTGGAAACCAGATTCTGGATTAGTGGTGCTGGAAGAGCACAGCAGTTCAGGCAGCATCCAAGGAGCTTCGAAATTGACGTTTCGGGCAAAAGCCCTTCATCAGGAATAAAGGCAATGAGCCTGAAGCATGGAGAGATAAGCTAGAGGAGGATGGGGGTGGGGAGAAAGCTGCATAGAGTACAATGGGTGAGTGGGGGAGGGGATGAAGGTCAGGGCGGAGAGGGTGGAGTGGATAGGTGGAAAAGGAGATAGGCAGGTCGGACAAGTCCGGACACGGCGGCACGGTGGTTAGCACTGCTGCCTCACAGCGCCAGAAACCCGGGTTCAATTCCTGACTCAGGCGACTGACTGTGTGGAGTTTGCACATTCTCCCCGTGTCTGTTCCCCGTGTCTGTGTGGGTTTCCTCAGGGTGCTCCGGTTTCCTCCCACGGTCCAAAGATGTGCAGGTTAGGTGAATTAGCCATGCTAAATTGCCCATAGTGTTAGGTGAAGGGGTAAATGTAGAGGTATGGGTCAGTTGCGCTTTGGCGGGTCGGTGTGGACTTGTTGGGCCGAAGGGCCTGTTTCCACACTGTAAGTAATCTAATCTAATCTAATCTAAAGTCATGGGGACAGTGCTGAGCTGGAAGTTTGGAACTAGGGTGAGGTGGTGGAAGGGGAAATGAGGAAACTGTTGAAGTCCACATTGATGCCCTGGGGTTGAAGTGTTCCGAGGCAGAAGATGAGGCGTTCTTCCTCCAGGCATCTGGTGGTGAGGGAGCGGTGGTGAAGGAGGCCCAGGACCTCCATGTCCTCGGCAGAGTGGGAGGGGGAGTTGAAATGTTGAGCCACGGAGCAGTGTGGTTGATTGGTGCGGGTGTTGTGTTTAGAGTGCTCATCTAAATAGTTATCCCACTCCTTGAGGGTTAATGGAACAAAAACAGCTCATTCAACCAATGATATGAAGAATTGCTGTTTTCTGGAAAAGGAAATCTACATCTTCCTCCTTGAAGACACTTCCAAAAGCCAAATTTTTTCTTGGAGCCGTTTGCCAGTTTTCCTCATGATGCCAACAGTGTGGGATTAAATCCATAAGGCTACTACTAAAGGAGTAAAGGGAATCCCTTTTTAACCCTTCTGCTTATCTGTGGTGTGGTGTCCCTCAGGGTAAACCACCACCAGTTGTCACTTTTTAATAAAGGTCCAGAATGAGTATGACGACTTTAGCATTTAATGTGTGGCTCAGTGTCAGACTTTGTGATATTACAGGAGCAAATGAGCACTGCAGATGCTGGAGATCAGAGTCAAACAGTGTGGCACTGAAAAAGCACAACAAGTCAGGCAGCATCTGAGGAGCAGGAGATTCGGTGTTTCGGGTATAAGCCCTTCATCAGGAATCGTTTGTGATATTATATCCCTAGGGAACACAAGGGACGCTTTATTCTCTTACATGCAATATACATGTTAGTTATGCGTGTAGTAGATAAATATAAAGACTATGCACCATAATAACAAATAAATTGAAAATCTACAATGGTAGCCACATAACCCAGCACGGTGGCTCAGTGATTAACAATAACTGCTCGAGTCTTCCAGAGTGCCCTCCTTCAGTACACTGATATCTTCTTTGACCAGTAATACAGTTCTTCCACGTCTTTTACCTCCCTCTCTATCCCGCCTGAAGTATCTATATCCTGGGATATTTAGTTGCCAATCATGCCCTTCCCTCAACCAAGTCTCAGTAATAGCAAGAAGATCATACTCCCACGTACTAATCCAGGCACTAAGTTCATCTGCCTTACCTACTATACTTCTTGCAGTAAAACAAATGTATGTCAGACCATCAGTTCCTTTGCGTTCATCATCTGCTCCCTGCCTACTCTTCCCCTTAGTCATGCTGACTTAATTACCTAGTTCTTTACAGGCTTTAGTCACTAACTCCTTACTGTCCACTAACCTCCTCATTTGGTTCCCATCCCCCACCACATAAGTTTAAACCCTCCCCAACAGCATTAGTAAAAGCACCCCGAAGGACACTGGTTCCAGTCCAGTCCAGGTGTAGACCATCCAATTTGTAACAGTCCCACCTCCCCCAGAACTGGTCACAATGTCCCAAAAATCTGAACCCTTCCCTCCTGCACCATCTCTCAAGCCACACATTCATCCTCCTTACTCTATCATTCCTACTCTGACTAGCATGTGGCACTGGTAGCAATCCTGAGATTACTACCTTTGAGGTCCTACTTTTTAACTTGGCTCATAACTCTATAAATTCTGCTTGTAGGATCATAACAGTTCTTACCTATATCACTGGTGCCTAGGACCACAGTGCTTCTGACTTCTTTCAAGCTGCAGACTCCAGCGTTTGATTATAAAGTTGAAAAGAATGTAATTATTTCAATACTTTTAACTATTAACCTACACAGTTCAGCTTCTAGTACTGTCCTTTGTTATCTGTCAAACTTTACATGGTTGTTTGGCTAGGGTGACCCTCTTTACTTGGATCTGAATCTGAAATTCCATCCATTTCTCTGATTCATCTGTACTGTCCTTGATCAACTCCCTGTCATGGTCTAACTTCCTCTCACTCCGAGAATGGGTGTAACTGTCTTAGATAATTTATTGTTATTTCCATTGACTCTTTAAATGAGGTTTTACAGCTGATCATCCCCTTACCATTTTCTGCTGGCAATTATCTTCCCTTTGTAGCTCCCACAATGCCATTAGGTAAGGAACTATTCACCAAATAATGATGAAGGGACAGTGATCTGTGTTCAAATCAATGACCATTAGTTTATATCAATATAGTGTTATAGACCAACTTCTAACCCCAGTCAAGCAACTAGCTATTAGAGAAGTTACAAAATGGTTTATGGTTAAATAGTTTTCAACGTGTATTTTAAAGCCCATAACTGAGGTTCAGAGAAGGAGAGGTTTAGTGAAGAGGGGTTACAGTTTATGACCTTGGCCGCTGAAGGTTGACGGCACCAAATGTGGGCCAGTTAAAATCGAGAAAGCTCAGGAGGTTGGAATTAGAGGTAATGCAGATATCTCAAAGGACATTTGTAACAATTATTTCTTGGGTTGTGGGCATCGCAGGTTGGATTAGTATTTATTGACCAGCCCTAATTGCCCTTGAGAGGGCTGGAAGCTGGAGAACATTACAGATCTAGGTAGAGAGGAGGCTCCCAAGAGATTTGAATAGAAGGACATAAAGTTGAAAATTTACCTGTTTGAGCACTAACAGGTGATGGGTGAACCAGACTTGGACCGAATACTGACACGGGTTTTGAATGACCTCAGGATTACATCACTGGGTGAACAACCTGTAACTCGCTCCCTTACAGCATTGTGGGAGCTTGGGTGGGAAGAGAAAGCTGCCAAGGCAGCAGCACATGGTTAGAATGGGCAGTGGTAACAACTTCATTCGGAAACAGGCAATGGAAGGAACTATAAAACACCAAACAGAGCTCAAGTACATCCATTAACAGAGGCAGAGGAAGTCAGGCAAGTGCAGAGAGGGGAATGTGAGAGGTTGGTTGGGAATGCATTCAATAGTTAAGTCCAGGAGTAACAAGGATGAGAGTTTCAGCAGCAGATGAGCAGAGACTAGGAGGAATCAGGTGATGTTACTGAGCTGGAAGTGGACAGTCTTGATCATGATGGGGCTATGTGTTTGAAAATTCATTGTGGGGTGAAATACTTCACCATAGTTTTGATACATTTGGTTCAAACTCAGACAATTGCCAGGGAGAGGGATGGAGTCAGTGGCAAGGCAGTGGAGTTTGTGTTGGGGAATGAAGACAAAGGCCTCAGTTTTGCCAGGATTTATCTGGAGGAAGTTTCTGCTCCACCAAGACTGGATGTCAGACAAGTCAAGACAGTGTGTGACCTGGAGGGAACTGGGAGGTGATGGTGTTCACATCCAGATGCTACCCTGCTCCTTCTCAGTAGTGGAGGCTGAGTGTTTGGAAGATTCTGTCAAAGTTATGACCAAGTTGTAGGTGTCTAAAACCCTATCCTTCAGTCATTATCTTCACAAAGAAGCCAGAGTCTTGTGAGAGATTCTCTCTCACTCTTTCTTTTGTTTGACATCAGTTTCACAGAAAAAAGGGGAAGATTTCCAAACCAACAATCACACCATGATCTGATGGATTTGCCCATTTGATCACATCAGGAACATGATCTAATATTGAACATGGAATGAACAAGCCGCATTCACAGTGGAGAGAAACCGCACACGTATTGAGTGCATGGGCAAGGCTTTAGACAATCATCAAAGCTCACAAACCACAAATGCTGTCACACTTGGGAGAAACTGTGGAAATGTGGGGATTGTGGGGAGGAATTCATTTCCCCTTCTGAGCTGGAAACTCATCGATGCTGTCACACAGGTAACAGGCCATTCACCTGCTCAGTTTATGAGAAGGGGTTCACTCAATCATCTAACCTGCTGCAACATTACCTCGTTTAAGCTAAGGAGAGACCATTTAAATGTCAACACTGTGGAGAATCTTATAAAACCTCTGGGAACTTGATGTTCATACTAATGAGATATCTTTTAAATATCTAAACTGTGGAAAATATTATACAATATCTGGGGACCCGATGTCCCATCAACGTGCCTTGAAGTGCCCAACAGTGGGATGGGTTATAAAACTCCCAGGGACCTGATGTCCCACCAACTTCCTCACATTAATGAGAGACCTTTTAAATGCTTAGCCAATGTGTTCACTCTGAAGACAGGTATCTGGAGATTTTGTAGCATTTCCCACAGGCTGAGCATTTCAAAGGTCTCTCATTAATGTGAGCAAGTTGGTGGGACATCAGGTGCTCTCTCTGTGGGACTGGGTTCAGGTGATCATCTGACATCATGAAGCACCAGCAGAGTTACACTGGGAAGAGACTGTTCAGCAGCTCTGAGTGTGGGAAGACATTCACTCATTCGTCCAAACGGCTGAGACACCAGTAAGTTCACACTGCAGAGAGATCTTTTAAATGCCCAGACTGGGAGAAGTGCTATACAAACTCCTGGGGACTGACTTGTCATCAACATGTTCATAGTGAGGACAGACCTTTCAAATGTTCACATTGTGGGAAGTGTTTCAGGAATTCTGTGGAACTGAAGTCACCATGAATGTGGTCACACTGAGGAGAGACTTTTTAAATGTTCAGACTAGGAATCACTATACAAGTTCCTGGGGACAGTTTTATCATCAACATATTCACATTGAGGAGAGAACTTTCAAATGTCTAGTGTGTGGAAAGTACTATTGAAGTTCTGTGGAACTAATGTTCTGTCAACATGTTCACATGATGAAAGACCTTTCAGGTGCTTTTATTTGGGGATGGATTCAGGTGATCATCTCAACTCACCAGCAAGTTCACACTGGGGAGAAAACATCCCCCTGCTCCATGTGAGAAAAACAGTTAGCTCACTTACCAACCCTGCTGAGTCAGCAGAGAGATCACACTGGGGGACAGACCGTTCACCTGCTCCGTGTGGGAGAAGGAATTCACTCACTCATCGACCCTGCTGAGACAGCACAGAGTTCACAGATATCAACAGCAATTGGACTATGCTGTTCATCATCTTCAGGCCTGAAAGCAAAGTTTTAATATTTTGAATAACAGTCAAAAAATCAGATTTGAGTTAAACACATTGTAAGGATGTGATCATGGAGTACTTGGAAGAGTCAGCACGGCATCATCAAGGGGAATCATGTCTGACAAATCTGTTAGAATTCTTTGAGGAGGTAACGAGCAAGTTAGATAAAACTGAGCCAGTGGATGTGATCTGTTTGGATTTCCAGAAGGCATTTGACAAGGTGTCGTATGTGAAGCTGTGAAATAAGGTAAGAGTCAATAGTGTTAGCCTGACTGACAGAAAGCAGAGAGTTGGGATAAAGGGTATTTTTTTTCAGAAGACAGCCAGTGACTAGTGGAGCGCAAATAGCCATGTTCTATATTAATAATCTGGACAAAGGAATTGAGGGCATGGTTGGAGTTGACACAATGATAGGTGATGGTACAAGTCTTCAGAGAAATTGGGAACGCAGCATACTTATTTGGGCTGGCTGAGAGAGTGGTCAAAGAAGTAGTAGGTAGAATAAAGTGTTCAAAAGTGTGAGGTCATGCATTTTGATTGGAAGAGTCAAGGCATAGTGTATTTTCTGTATAAGGAAAGGCTTCAGAATCTGAACTGCAAAGGGACTTGGGAGTTCTAATTCAGGATTCTCTTAAGGTTAACATGCAGGTTGAGTAAAGCAAATGTAAGCATTCATATCAAGAGAGCTCTTAAACAAGAGCAGAGATGTACTGTTGAGGCTACAAATGTCAGACTACATTTGGATTGCTGTGACCAGTTCAGACCCCACATCGAAGGAAAGATGTGCTGATGTTGGACAGGGTCCAGGTTTACAAGATTGATCGCAAGGATGAAAAACTTGTCATATAAGGATCAGGATGGTCAGGGTGGTTTATGTAGGGATTGACACATACCTAGACGTCAGTTAGAGACTGCAATCTAATCAAGGGGTGGGGCGGGGGGTTTATATACAGAGTAACAGGAGGGAAGGAGTTACAGACTGTAATACAATTGAGGGTTTCAGGGGGTTTTTATATATAGATTAACAGATACCAGAAATCTGACTGGAATCTAATCAAGGGATTCAGGGAGATTTCTATATCTTGAGTAATACATAACCAGGAGTGAGTTACAGACTGGAATCTAATTTATGGTTTCAGTGTAGTTATTTACATAGTAACAGATACCTGGGAGTGAGTTACAGACAGGAATCTAATTAAAGCTCTTTGAAGCCACACTTGAATATCATCTTGATGTCAAGGGCTGTCACTCTCAAATCAAATCTGGAATTCAGCTCTTGTCCATGTTTGAACCAAGACTGGAATAAGATCAAACTGGGCATCACTGAGCAGGTTACAGGTGCTACTCAATAGCACTGTTGATGACACCTTCCATCATTTTTCTTATGATCGAGAGCATATTGATAGGGCGATTAATGGGTGAGTTTGATTTGTCCTGCTATTTCTGTATAGGACATACCCTGGCAATTTTCCAGATTATTGGATAGATGCTGGTGTTGCTGGAAGAGCTGAGCAGTTGGGAAAATTGAATGCATTAATTACCACATTTGGAGCAGGTGAATGGTCCCTTCCTAGTGTACATTCACTATGTGAAAGCAGGTGAATAAACTGAGTGAATCCTTTTCCACACTATCGCTAGTTTGAATGTGTTGCTATATCAACAGTTTTGGGACTATGCGAATCCCTTGCCACATTCAGAGCAGATAAACAATTTCCAGCAAGTTTGAAATCCAAGCAGATCCTTTCCTACACACAGGACAGACAACAGCCTCTTCCCATTGAGAACTCGTTGTTGTACAGTGAGATTCACTGATTGCCTGAAACTATTTCCACAGGAACTGTAGCTTAATGGCTTTTCCTCAGTATGATCAAGCAGGTGGTTCTGGAGGCTGGAAAACACTAAATCTGTTCCCACGTGTACAGCAGGTAAACAGCCTCTCTCCAGTGTGACTGTGTTGATGAATTTCCGGCTGGGATGGGAAATTAAATCTCTTCCCACAGTTTCCACATTTCCATGATTTCTTCATGGTGAAAGTGTCCTCGTGTTTGTCCAGGATTAATAATCAGTGCAAGTATCATCCATATATAGACTTATGGATGGTTATATTTCTTTTCACATGTAAAACTGCTCCCTAACATCCGGGTTTACAGAAGTCATTCCTGTCAGTTCAGGATGGAAACTCTGAACAGATAACACCAATTTCTCTGGATCATTGCATCCCCAGTCATTGTCAACAGCGGCTATATGGCCCCCTTAGGGGCCCTGACACACCTGAAAATTTGGCGGTTGTTTAAAGGCAAGTAGTGGAGGTGTGGGGAAGGTCTTGGTGAGGTGCTCATTAATTAACCTGCAACACATTATCAATGGAGATGAACAACCGCCAAACCTCAAACAGATCATTGTTCGTAGCAAACTGCCCGGCTCTCAGGACAACTCCATACAACCCTGTCACGGTGGACGCTGCAATGGTGTCAGATTGTGGACATAGATACCACTATTACGCATGGGAACACCTCCCACCGTGTACATGGCAGGTACTCATGTGACTCAGCCAACATTGTCTATCTTATACGTTGCAGGCAGGGATGCCCAGAGGCATGGTACATTGGGGAAACTGAGCAAAGGCTACGACAACGGATGAATGGGTACCGCACAACAATCAACAGACAGGAGGGTTCCCTCCCAGTTGGGGAACACTTCAGTGGTCCAGGACATTCAGCCTCGGACCTTCGGGTGACCATCCTCCAAGGTGGACTTCGGGACAGGCACCAGAGGAAAGTGGCTGAGCAGAGGCTGATAGCTAAGTTCGGTACCCATAGAGAGGGCCTCAACCGGGACCTTGGGTTCATGTCACATTACAGGTGATCACCATTGCACTACACACACACACACACACTCTCACATGCACACGGACACAGATACACACAGATGCGCACACAGACACCCACACACACCCTTATAGACACACAGACTCCCACACATGCACCCCCTCACAAACTTAAGACACTCTGCACTCACTACACACACACACACAAACACACACTTTCTCACATTCACAACCCCCACCCCAAACAGACACACACACAGACAGACAAAGACCCACATGCACACATATATATTGTGTGTGGTGAATTTCTTTGGTACTTTCAGAGTTACATTGCACTTTGCTCAAAAACCACATAGATTCATGTCGAACTCTGAGCTCAAAAACTGCATGAATTTATGTAAAACTCTGTTATTTCACTTTTTAGATTGGAATCAATCTAAACATCAGGTCATAGACAGAGAACACAGTGGGCTAACACCTTCAACATATTGTCTAGCTATCACCATTGTTAACTGTGAGAAGCAAAGCCCACTCACATCAATAATTTCAGTCCGAGACCAAATATCTGAAACAGCAGCGTCGTTTTATTTGTACACCTGCAGGTGGGTGCCTTGTCTAATTGCCAGGTACGGCAATTAGAAATGCACAGTATTTCCCAAAACACCCTTGCAATTTATACAGTTTTTTCCCATATGTTTTCCTTATTCCATTGTCTGTTCCCTGCTTCGCTTACGTCACTCATTTCCTTAAGACTTATCCCACAACTTCTGTTTATCCTGTCTTGTCCCTGACAAACTCTTATCTCTGACTCCCATAAGGGTGTTTGACGTCAGTCTACTGTAGGTTATTGATTAGGCATATCTTTTCTTCTATCAGCATCTATTTCTATCCAGAGGCCACTTTGACCTCTTTGATTAGGGTTTGTTCCTATGTCTCCGTGTAAGCGGGGGAAACAGATGCTTTCCTGTTTGCCCATACATCCACCATTGTTCTGTAATCACGTCTCATGCTAACATATCCTTTCTTTTTGCTGAATATATATTTTCTCATTCCTGTTCTGTATCAGAATTTATAGTTGCAGAAATAACATTAATTCATTTATATCCCACAATTTCCCCTTTTTCTTTTCATTACTATCTGTTATCTTCTGCATTTTTGTCTCTTTTTCTTTTAAACATTGTTCCCAAAATTCACAAGCATCATTTCAAAGATTTCATCCATCTTAGTCTCACTCATCTCCTTATTATTTAGTTGATAAAGTTCCTCTGTCTGATTCCCTCTCAGGGGCATCTGTTTCAACAAGGCTGTTTCAATCAGCCTCTGGGTGAGCCCTCGTATACAGGGTATGACACAACAGCCAATGGCCACCAATATCCCGACTACTACTATCAGGGAAGAAAGAATCGAAACCACCCCCCCCTTTTTCTGCTAAAATCATATCAAGGGCTATTCTGTTTTCCCATGCCATCCTACTTGTCGCATCAAGCTGTTCTGATATTCCTTTAACCACATCTCTTGTATAATTTATAAATCGCTGTTGATTATAGAAAATGTAATTTATCCAATCTACATTTTTATTAATTGTTACCCACCAAAAGAGAGCTGACTCAAAGCCTGCTGCAATCTGGTTACGAGCTTTGAATTCAGGTACTCCCCTAGGGACTCCTACCGAATCCAGATAAATCCTGTCATCAAAAGAAGTATCTAACAGTAATCTCTTACCCCTTCCCTTTTTCCCTACTATCTTTTCCTTCTCAAATGCCAAGGTAAATGGAATTGCCAATTGTACAATTGCGCATATCCCTTTCCAATCCGGAGGTAGTGTGGGTCTCAATATTTTTCCTCCACAGTACCACCACAGATCCGCTCGGGGAACCTTTAGTGCTGAGTAGTTCCCTCCCTTCTCCGTTTCGGTAACATTCTTAATCTCTGTACATAATTTCAGCTCCCCCAAATCTCTCGACCGACTCGAACCTCGCCTGTGCACACACGACGTGTGATTTCCAACTGCGGCGGAAAATGTGGGGGGGAACTTTTACATCTTTCTTCTCCAAGGGAGGGAACATTAGAGATAGGGAGGTACAATTCCTATCATTCCATGCAGTCTCATCCTGGTACAGGGCTATCATACATTTCATGCCCTTCCTGTCTCGCTTCCACCCGAGCGGAAAGGGAACCACCTGGGCCACTGGCCTACCGGAGGCACATACATATCAATTGCTTTTGTTCAGACTTTTTACAGTATACTTTACCCATTCAACCCAGGCATTTGCATCCCCGTACCCAGTTTCTATCTCGATGGTCTGCTGCAAATCCTTTACCTCTATAATTTTTACTACTTTAGGATCATCGGGAGGGGTGAAAGGTTGTATCTCATTACCCAGTAATTCTACCCGTTTTCCGTGTCCTACGCTAATTCGAAAACAACAGCCCACAAACTCCTTCCCATTTGTTTTCATTTCAATCCCAAATGTTTCATCTAATTGTATCTCATAAGTGCCACCCCCCCAAAACTGCTTTGTGACATGTGGTTTTCCTTATCGTTAGGTATATGGGGTTACACTTTTTATCGGGACAATCGCGTGCTGGTCGGAAGAGGGCCCGATGTACTGTGACGAGACCATAATACCAAGTACCATTCCCGAGGCCATCCCCATAGGACTTAAGATGTATCTCTGAGTTGCGGTATTGTCTCTGATTAGCTACATTCCCACAATTTACTAAGCTACATACATCAGTGTCTATTACTTGTGGATTATCAGACTCAGAAACCATTAATAATACATATGAAAATGATATTTGACAAAATCCTAATACCAAGAGGGCTAGCATCATGACTCCAAACATTCCCAGTATTCTAATCATTATGCTAAAACACAAAAAGGCTTAATATACAATCATACAGAAATAATCCCGCGCTCGCGTCACCACTGTATAGTCAGTTACTCAAACTCTCTTTAGTCTGAGTTTCAGCGGGTCTTGCGTTGATTCAGCCGTCCAGACATCTTCCTCAACTGGAGGGTCCATAAGGCCCTTTGATCCGAGTGTAATGAGTCCAGCCTTTCTCTGCCGTCCTTATTGCCGTTTCGGTAGTCAAAAGTGCCTGATACGGCCCTTCCCAGTCTGGCTGCAGCTTAGTCTCTGTCCATGATTTTACTAAGATCCAATCTCCTGGCCGGATGGGATGAACAGCAAATTCAAGGGGCGGAGTCTGTGCCAATAGACCCTGTTTTCTGAGGAAAGATAAAGAGGAGGACAAGCCCAGTATATACTTCTTTAAAAACAAATCTTTAGTTTCGGGAATTGGCAATTCTCCCTGCATTCCCAGATAAGGTAATCCAAATAAGATTTCATAGGGGGATAGTCCCAAATCTTTCCTCCACCAAGGGACAAGCCCAAAAGGCATCCTTTAAATCTATCACACTAAACCATTTGTGGTCATGAGGGATCTTACTTAATAACGTATAGGGGTTTGGCACCACTGGGTGCCTGATCTGTACTATTCGATTTAATGTACTCAAATCTTGCACTAATCGATAAGTTCCATCAGATTTCCGCATTGGTAGAATTGGGGTATTATAAGGAGACATACATGGCTCCAACAGTCCATCTCTAATCAGTCCCTCAATTACTGGCTGCAGTCCTCGTTTACCTTCTATGGAAATAGGATATTGTCGTTCACAGACAACGTCCCCTTTCCGTTTTAAATTTATTAAAAGGGGAGGGATCTGTAGTTTTCCACGATTCCCTTCTCTAGCCCATACAATAGGTTCTATCTTTCTCTCTGCATCCTCTGTCAACATCGCCAGTTGTACAACTACTTCTTTTTCCTGAATTCCAATCTCCAGTCCTAAAAGGATAATTAAGTCTCTCCCTAGTAAGTTGCTTCCTATATCAGGGATATACAGTAGTTCCTCTGTGACCCTATCCTTAGGACCTTCTATCATCATAGGTTCAAATACTGGAACAGTAAATCCTTCCCCTTTTACCCCTGAAAAAATAATTGACCGTGTCGACATTTCTACCTTCTTTGTTTTAAAATTCAGCAATGACCGTGCTGCCCCCGTATCTACTAGGAAGACTACCTCCTCCCTACAGGGTCCCACCTTCAAGTTTATCAAGGGTTCCTGGTGGGCCCCCGAGGGCAGGAACCCCTGACACCCCCATTCTTCATCATAATTCATAAGCGGAATTGCCCTTTCTTCCCTTTGTAGATCAGAACACTCCCGCTTAAAATGCCCTATCTTTCCACAATAATAGCATCCTGCCTGTGGAGACTTCCATCTCTGTCCCTGTCGCCCGAACCCTCTATCAAATGTTTCCCCTTGTCCTCTCCCCTTTCCTCTCTGTCCTACATGCTGCCTCCCGCCGCTCCGGTTGCCCACTATCGGTTCCATTCTCCTCTTAATTACCTCATCCACTGTAGTTACCATCATTTTCGCCTTCTGTTTTCGTCTCTCATCCTCCCTCTTTACAAACACTTTCTGTGCCTCTCTCAACAATTCATCTAATGGTTTTTCGCTCCATCCTTCTATCTTCTGTATCTTTCTTTGTATATCTGGCCATGCTCTTGTCACAAAATGTACTTTCAACAGACCCTGTGCCACTGGGTCCTCAGGGTTCATTCCAGAGTATTTCCGCATTGAGTCCCTTAATCTTTGCAAGAAAGCTGAGGGAGTCTCATCTTTCTCCTGTCTAATTTCAAAGGCTTTAATCAAATTCTGTGACTTCGGAACTGCCTCTGTTATTCCTTTTAGAATCAGGTCTTTCAATTCCCTCATTTCTTCTCTATGCTCCGGGTTTTGGTTTTCCCACTGGGGTCTTTGAGGGGAAACTTCACCTCTCCCTGTCCAGCATCCCCATCACCAATCGGGTGTTCCCTGTCCCATATTTTAATGGCAGCTCCTCGTATAAGTCCCCTTTCCTCCCCAGTAGATAATATATTCAAAATAGACATTAATTCAGCCCAGGTATACAGACTGGGCCCCAAAGATTGATCAATTTGTTCAGACAATCCCACCGGATCCTCAACCAGGACCTTCATTTCCTTTTTAAATGTTCTGACCTCCCCACTGGTGAGGGGGGCACTTACAAACCCAATCTCTTTGTCCCCTATGGGTACCTCCCAAAGGGGATAAGTCGTTACGTTCTTCCCATTTTTTCTTTTTTTAAAGAAATATTGCAATATTTCTAGCTCCCCATAACTTCAAACACCAATTCATCAATTCATGCTTGACTAACCTTTAAAGCCTGTTCCTAACTTATAAATATATTTATATATATTTACGTTCATTTCTTCAGTATTTAATAGTTAAAATGCAAAATGCACACAGTTCCCAATTTTGCAATTCACTGTAATTGCCCAGTTTTAGTCCTTTAATTTAAATACAAAATTAGTTTTCTTAAATAGTCCTGACCAATCATTGCTCAATTACAATACTATAAGTCGTAAAATAATCAGAGCTTGCCTTAAAAGAATTTGTCTACTCAAGTTTTTTTAAAAAAAAACTTCTAATGCATGAACAATGGCTGAATCCAAGGTCACAGATATTAACCATAGAATTTTGCTTTTACTACAATCTAATGTTGAACTGAAACTTCAACTGTCCTCCATAAATCGCTTTTATGTAAAGATAAAAGAGATTAGTTAGAAACTAATAGTAAGGCAGTCATGATCTGTAAAAAGAACAGGAGTTATCATTCCTTTTTTTTTTCTTCATAATCTTGATAGAATCCTTAACCTTTAAAGAAATCATGTTAAGTTTCCATAACAAAAATCAGATTCAAAACAGTCCTGGAACTCAAGCTCCAGGGAATAAAACACAAACATTCAATCACCAACAAACAAATGTTCACTCAAACCAAATCACAAAGGGTTAAACTTCCTACCAACTGTACAGCTCTTTACATTCTCTCTCTCTCTCTCTCTCTCTCTCTCGCACATTGACATATAAACTCAGATATTCACAAACCCAGTCTTCGTCCGATCTGTACTTTGGCCAGAAGACAGCGGGACGAAGAATGGATTCCTTAGTCCATACAAAGCAACAATATTTAATCATCTTTCTCCCTTGTACAAGTATTATTTTGCCAATTCCACAACATCCTGCCCAAAGGACTTTCCGGAGGAATGTTGTAAGGGACCCCGCCTCCATTTCCATTGCCTTTTCCTTACTTTGTTTCCCCGGAGGCTTTTCCTTACCCACAGCGCAATCCATATTGAGTTCCTTCGTTAGTCCCTTATTAACTACTAAAACTCAATCCCAGCCACCAAGGCAATACTTAAAAGTCAATTTTCTTACCTTGGTCTGTGCACAGAGTTGCCTGGCCCCTTTTGTCACCGTATCTTCTATCAAGCTCCTATCACTGTCTGATTCAGATGTCTCTCTTATAGGATTCACATCAGTCACCCAAGGGAGCAGACCAAACCGGGACACGAGACCGCTCCTCAGTGGGGAACGGGACGCGTCTTCCCAGTGTCCAAGGCCAGCCACTCCCCCCGGTGATGGAAGAAAATCCCGGACACGAGCCCCCAATTGTGAGAACCAAAGCCCACTCACATCAATAATTTCAGTCCGAGACCAAATATCTGAAACGGCAGCGTCGTTTTATTTGTACATCTGCAGGTGGGTGCCTTGTCTAATTGCCAGGTACGACAATTAGAAATGCACAGTATACCCCAAAAAAACCCTTGCAATTTATACAGTTTTTTCCCATATGTTTTCCTTATTCCATTGTTTGTTCCCTGCTTCGCTTACGTCACTCATTTCCTTAAGACTTATCCCACAACTTCTGTTTATCCTGTCTTGTCCGTGACAAACTCTTATCTCTGACTCCCATAAGGATGTTTGATGTCAGTCTACTGTAGGTTATTGATTAGGCATATCTTTTCTTCTATCAGCATCTATTTCTATCCAGAGGCCACTTTGACCTCTTTGATTAGGGTTTGTTCCTGTGTCTCCGTGTAAGCGGGGGAAACAGATGCTTTCCTGTTTGCCCATACATCCACCATTGTTCTGTAATCATGTCTCATGCTAACATATCCTTTCTTTTTGCTGAATATATATTTTCTCATTCCTGTTCTGTATCAGAATTTATAGTTGCAGAAATAACATTAATTCATTTATATCCCACATTAACAGCTAACCCGAGAATGCAACTTTAAAAAAAAGGGTTTTGTGATTTACACATGAAAGAAGTGAAACTATCACTGTATTCTAATAGATGAAAGGCTTAACAGACAATCAATTCTTCAATGTATAATTTCAGTTACATCACACTGCAAGTTTTTGCTATAAATTCTGTGTTACGATCGAGCCCTCCACAATCACCTGATGAAGGAGCGTCGCTCCGAAAGCTAGTGTGCTTCCAATTAAACCTGTTGGACTATAACCTGGTGTTGTGTGATTTTTAACATTTAAAAGGCATTTGGATGAGTATGTGAATAGGAAGGGTTTGGAAGGATAAGGGCCAAGTGCTGGCAGTGGGACTGGATTGGGTTGGGATATCTGGTCGGCATGGACGGGTTGAACCAAAGGGTCTGTTTCTGTGCTGTACATCTCTATGACTCTATGATTCTACCGCAGTTAGGCGGTAGTGTGGGGTTAAAAAAATATAACTAGAAAATAAATACAGGCCTGCTCAGGGATGATTACATACTATTGAAATAAGAGTCTTTACTTCCTTCCTTCCTGAAATACAGCTGAGTTCTGGAATAATTCCGCTTCTTCTCACAAATTTGTACAACTGGGAACGCACTTTGATCACTAAACATCATGCCCAGTCTGCGCATGCTTCAACCCCTGGGATGATTGACGGCACGTCTTGACCAGTAGAAAGGTAGGAAGCACAAGATGGCCTTTGGGATTGGCTGATCTCCGAGCCAATCAGAGTAAACGAAGGGCAGGGCCGGGTTGTCTAAAGAGCATGCGCATTGTAGGTACTGGAGGCCGTGGGTTGAGAGTAGGAGACAGACGGAAGGAGGGAAGGAGGGATTGGGTGAGTTCAGGGACAATCTGGTGGAAGTTGTCTGTGCCCAGCTTAGTACCGAGCCCTAGGAAACTCCTTTTGCACAGAGTTAGAGTGAAGGGATTTACTTCCAGCAAGCTCAAGTTAGAGTGAAGGGATTTACTTCCAGCAAGCTCAAATCTGTTTCTCCTAGACTGAGGAGAGGCTGATTATTGAAGACAGAAGGTCAGTAAGTTCAATTAATATTTTCTCTCTCTGGAGATACTGCCTGAGTTGTAGTAATTTTGCTTTCCTGCAGATTTCCCCCTGCTGCACATTCCTGTGTCTGTTGTAGGGATTGTTGTAGCGAGAGGCTGCTGGGTTTAAGTGGCTCCAGTAACTTCTAATGGGAGGCTGTCACAAGAAGTATTCCTAAATTTAGTAACTTAACTGAAGGTGTCTGTTCCAAGTTCAGGGATTTCTTTTAAGAAGCGATGTTTCTCAAGAGCAGTTCTAATATAATTTACCTCCAACGTTATTACTGGGACTTGAGCAACGCTAAAGAGGCCAGCATTCACTGCTATCCTGCTGTGACAGCTCTCCCACGATGCTGTCGGTGAGGAGTTACAGGATTGTCAGGTAACAGCCGTAAAGAAACAGCAACAAAGGGTGGTGTGTGTCTGGGAGCGGAGTTCACCATATATGCTGGTCTTGACCTTCTTGGAGAGACGATCAATCAGTTATACCTGTGATGTAGAGGGAGGAAATTGTGTCCTTAAGAATCTCCTCCCATTGAGGGCTGAGTACTGTAGAGGCTCAGGGACAGGCAGTAGGTCCCCTTCCCTGAAGGGCATTCGTGAACCAATTGAATTTTTATGACAATCCAAGAATTTTTCAAGGTCACTATTTGAGTGTTTTTCACAAATTACCAGATTCAATGAATTCCATTTCACAATCTCTTGTACTGTCTTAAACAGTTCTATCTCTCATACTCTCTTTTTCCTGATTCTTAAACTTGTTTTACAGAGAATCACAGAGGTGCATTTATTAGCAAGAATTCCAAAGCCTGTCCAGTTTAGAGAGTGAATCAATTCATCAGGACTTGAAAACAATTGGATTTGCAACATTTGTCTACTGTCTTTGGGAAAAGATTTTAAGAGTCAGTGTAACTGGAAATGCAGCAAGACACATCCATGCAGGTGACTGTACATGTGAACTGACTGTGGAGAGAGCTCTTGCCAGTTACACAGCCTGAGGGAAAGTGTTCCTGGTGAACTGACTGGACAGGTCTTGAACCAGTTACACAGACTGACTAACACTACGCCACTCACTGGGGAGAAACTGTATCCCTGTCCTGTGTAAGGGCAAGGAGTCAGCTAATAATCTGATATGGAGAGATGTGAAGACATCCGCACGACAAAGAAACCATGGAAATGTGTGGACTGTGGGAAAGGATTCAAACGCCCATCCCTGCTGGAAACTCATCGACGCACTCACACTGGGGAGAGGCCGTTCATTTGCCCCAAGTGTGGGAAGGGATTTAGTGACTCATCCAACCTGTGGAGACACCAACGAGTTCATGCTGGAGAAAAACCATTCCCCTGCTCTGTGTGTGGGAAGGGATTCACTCAATCAGCCAACCTACTCCGACACCAGCAAGTTCACACTGGGGAGAGGCCGTTCATCTGCCCAGAATGTGGGAAGGGATTCAGTGACTCGTCCTGCTTAATGAAACACCAGCGAGTTCACACTGGGGAGAGGCCATTCCCCTGCGCGGAGTGTGGCAAGGCATTCTCTCAGTTATCCAACCTCAGGGCGCACCAACTGGTTCACACTGATGAGAGACCTTTCAAATGTTCGCACTGTGAGAAGAGCTTTAAACACAGATGTGACGTGCTGACACATCAACGCATTCACACTGGGGAGAGGCCATTTCTCTGCTCTGAGTGTGGGAAACGATTTGTCCATTCAAACAGCCTTCTGAAACACCAGCGAATACACACTGGTGAGAAGCTGTATGCCTGCTCCATCTGTGGGAAAGCATTTACTCAGTCATCCCACCTTCTAAGACACCAGCGAGTTCACAAGTGACCGCAGGGCAGGCATCTGTTGCTGCTGTTGTTAAAAACTTTGATCCAGCCGCAGGGAGGAATGATTTGATGTGATGGAGGATTCCTCCATCCCCTGAGGACCAGGAAAAAAATGCAATGGAATAGAGAAATATGCGGTGTTGTGATGTATCATGGGCAGGCCAGCAGCGGGTGGCATTGTATCACTTTAAACACCAGAGGCACAGAGAAACTGTGACTTTGATTCATCACATTTTTAATTTCTACATTTGAAGTGTGTCGCATTGCAGGTAGAGCTGGGTCCCCACATACTGATACACAGAAAAAAAACAAATTCATAAACACACATACATGGAAACACAGGCAAAGACACAAATACACAGGCAGGCACAGTCAAACACATACAGATAGAGATAGTGTCCCTCAGTATATTGTCAGGGTCAATCTGTTTAATAAACCCAAGTTCATTTGTACAGTAAATTCTTATTTGTGCAATAAATCTGTGTAATCCCTGTTCCTTATGGAATAAATGTGTTCATTGGTTACAGAAGCCTGCGTCCTGGTTGTCTAATTGAACCTGTTATGGCGGCTGCTGGTTTGAAACTGCAGCTTTGTCTCTGTGGAATTTTAAGTCTGGGGCCAGAGTGCTTGAAGTAAAGCGGGGGAGGAGGAGGTTGTAGGGAAAGCACAGATGGAGACGGTCTGGACTAAACTATTGAGCTGAAAACAACAAACGCTTGGTCAGACAGCATCCATGGAGAGAGCAAGTTAACATTTTGAGTCTAGGTGACTCTTCAGAGCCATCTAAACTTGAAATGTTAGCTTGCTGTCTTTCCACGATGCTGCCTGACCCGCTGTAATTTCTAGCATCTGTAGTAATTTGTCCTGAAACAGTTGAGTTGCTGCTTTTTCCCTCAACCCCCCGCTCTCCCCTCTAATCTCTGAGATGTCCCTTGGTGTCCTCCAGGTAGAGGGAGCTGACTGGATGAGCTGGGATTTGGGCAGTAAGGGGGCTTTGAGTGATAGACTTTAAAGCATTTAAAGTAGGCCCCAGCAACCATAGTTCCTTTTGCCATGTGGACAACAGGAGGTAAATATCAGAGGGTTTCTGTCTGGTTGTGTGAGGAGGAGCGTGGGTACTGTTGGAATCCCAATGCCAGTTTTGAGCCTGTAACCACCTCCCACCCTCCCCTAAACGTTAGGCTGAAGCAAACTCCAGGAGCAGGATCTGTCCCTCATGGTAGAGATGGTGTGTGAGAAACCATTGAGAAAGCTGGGCACTGCTGGAATGGCGAGTATCCCCTCAGTGTCTTCATGATTTTCCTTCACTCCTGTTCATTTTTCTGACTTTTTCCCTCTTTCCATCCCCCCCCCCCATCTGTCTTTCTCCCCCTCTGTGCCTCTTACCTCTTACCTGTCTCTCTTACTTTATTTTTGTATTTCACTCTACCTTTTTCTGTCCTTGTCTCTGTTCTTTCCCACTTTTTTTCATTTTTTGTATTCTCCCACTTGACCACATGCCCTTCATCTTGTTTTGCAGCCCTCTAAGTTATACACTTCCAAAATAATAGTCTTTCTACTGCTCCTCCCATCCTCTACATCCAGGTTTTGTCTCCACAAAATTTTGCAGTCCCACAACGTTGCACCCTCTCCAAATCTTGTCCCCACCAACTTTTTGCACACCCCTTAACATTGGTTTCCCCCCACCCCACTTTGTGTGGGCCCCCTCCAATTTTACAAACTCCTACATCTTGGTGTCCCACCCCTATGTTTTGCATCCCCCAAAAAGGTTACACCAATAATATCCCCCAAAATGTGTTCTGAAATTGATTACCACCAGTTCATACAACAATCTCCGTCCTTAAGGAGGGCTATACTTGCATTGGGAACAATTCAAAGAAGGTTCAGAAGGCCAGTGCCTGGGATGAAAGGATTATCATGAGGAAAGATTTGGGTGTGGCTTCATTGGAGTTTAGAAAAATGAGTGGTGATCTCATAAAAACATAAAATACTGATGGGACCTGACAGGTTAGCTGCTGAGAGGAAGTTTGCTCTTGTTGGGGGGGGGTTGCGGAATCTAGATCAGGAAAACTGTTTTCATGTAGAGTTTTTGGTTTAAGATAGACACAAAGAGGAATTTATTCTAAGTGGTTGTGTGTGATGGTGACAGCCATGCAGGCTGGGTTATGGAAAATATTCAAGGCTGAGGAACAGATATTTCATCAAAAAGGGACAGGCAGTAAACTCAGTCGTAAATTTATTGGATGGTGGAGCATGATCAATGGGCCAAATAGCCTAATCCTGCTACTGTTTCTCATGTCCTGACTAGTCCATTGTTAGTGTCATGTGATGTCAGCTTTCATTCATAATATCAAGCACTTGCCCACCTTTTGCATCATCTGAAAATTTCTTATTTATGTCACTACATCTCATCTGCATCAAAGATATACTTCAGGAACGAAGAACCAAGGATTGAGCCCAGTGGAACCTCACTGGAGTCCACATCCTGTCACAGAAACAAACACCCAGTGATCATCAGTCATCGGTTCCTGCCATCTAGTCAATTTCAGATGTAAGTTGAGACTTGTGCTTGGATCTTGTGAGGTTCATTTTTATGCCCAGTTTACCATTTAGGACATTGTAGAGCTGGAGGTAATATTTCTACTTGAGGGTAAGATCTTAAATGAAGAGCCATGATCACAAGGTAGTTCTTCATAAATCCAACAGGGAAATAAGGACTTGTTGGGATGAAGAGTTCACCATTACAGGAAGTGTTTCAAAAAATAAGCAGAGAAAAAGTGAGTGATAGACAGGGAGAACAAATGTAAGGGGAAAAAAGGGACAGAGATCATTGGAATCTCTTCTGGGGTAGAAGTGAACTGTACAGAAGGACAGATTGCACCTGAATTGGAAGGGGACTAATATACTGGTAGGGAGATTTGCTAGAGCTGCTCAGGAAGATTTAAACTATTAAGGTGAGGGGGTGTGGGGGATGAGAGATAGTGAGGAAAGTAATCAAGCTGAGACTGGTACAGTTGAGAAAAGAAGCCAGTCAAACAGTCAGGGCAGGCAGGGACAAAGCAGAGAACAAGGTAGGAATGATTAAAATAAATTTATCTGCATTTATTACAATGCAAGAGGCTGAGCAGGGAAGGCAGATTAACTCAGGGCATGGTTAAGAACATAAGACTGGGATATCATAGCAATTACAGAAACATGGCTCCGGGATGGACAGCACTGGAAGCTTAATGTTCCAGGATACAAATATTCCAGGAAGGACATAAAGTGAGGCAAGAGAGGAAGGGGAATGACATTTTTGATAAGGGATAGCTTTACAGCTGTACTGAGGGAGGATATTCCCAGAAATATATCCACGGAAGTTATTTGGGTTGAACTGAGAAATAAGAAAAGTATGATCACCTTATTGGGATTGTATTACAGACCTCCTAATAGTCAGAGGGAAATTGAGAAACAGATTTGTAAGGAGATCTCAGTTATCTGTAAGAATAATAGTGGTTATGGAAGTGGATTTTAACTTTCCAAACAAAGACTGGGACTGCTATAGTGTTAAGGGTTTAGATGGAGAGGAATTTAAGTGTGCACAAGAAAATTTTCTGATTCAATATGTGGATGAACCGACTAGAGATGGTGCAAAACATGACCTACTCATGGGAAATAAAGCAGAGAAGGTGACTGAGGTGTCAGTGGGGGAGCACTTTAGGAGCCAGCAACCATAATTCTATTAGTTTTAAAATGGTGATGGAAAATGATGCACCAGATCTTAAAGTTGAAGTTCTAAATTGGAGGAAGGCTAATTTTGACGTATTAGGCAAGAACTTTCAAAAGCCGATTGGGGCAGATGTTCGCAGGTAAAGGGACGGCTGGAAAAAGGGAAGCCTTCAGAAATTAGATAACAAGGGTCCAGAGACAGTATATTCCTGTTAGGGTGAAAGGAAAGGCTGGTAGGTATAAGGAATGCTGGATGACTAAAGAAATTGAGTGTTTTGTTAAGAAAAAGAAGGAAGCCTATGTCAGGTATAGGCAAAACAGATAGTGACTCCTCAGAACAGTATAAAGGCAGTAGGAGTATACTTAAGAGGGAAATCAGGACAGCAAAAAGAGGACATGAGAAACCTTTGGCAAAAAGAATTAAGGAGAATCCAGAGGGTGCTTACAAATACATTAAGGACAAAAGGATAACTAGGGAGAGAATAGGGCTCCTCAAAGATCAGGTGGATGAAGGTGAGGGAGATGGTGATAGGTCAGAGAGGGGAGTGATGGACAGGTTGAAAGGGTGGTACCAAGTTGGAGGCTTGGGATTGGGATAATGTGGGGCGAAGGGAAGTGAGGAAGCTAGTGAAATCCACATTTATCCCCTGTTATTGTAGGGTCCCAAGGCAGAATATGAGGTGTTCTTCCTCCAGGTGTTGGGTGGTAATGGTTTGGTGGTGGAGGAGGCCCAGGGCCTGCATGTCCTTGATGGAGTGGGAGGGGGAGTTGAAGTGTTCAACTATGAGGCAGATGTTCTCTGGGACACCCACACCCTCCAACCCCACTGCTCCGGAGTTAGAGAATTTGAGCTATAGGGAGAGGTTGAATAGGCTGGGGCTGTTTTCCCTGGAGCGTTGGAGGCTGAGGTGGTGACCTTGTAGATGTTTATAAAATCATGAGGGGCATGGATAGGATAAATAGACAAAGTCTCTTCCCTGGGATGGGGGAGTCCAGAACTAGAGGGCATAGGTTTCAGGTGAGAGGGGAAAGATATAAAAGA
Source organism: Chiloscyllium plagiosum (assembly GCF_037043375.1). NCBI lineage: Eukaryota > Metazoa > Chordata > Chondrichthyes > Orectolobiformes > Hemiscylliidae > Chiloscyllium > Chiloscyllium plagiosum. Next base: position 16,491,778 of record NW_028270184.1, on the reverse strand, counting down.
GATCTAAGGGGCAATGTTTTCATGCAGAGGGTGGTACGTGTATGGAATGAACTGGCAGAGCAAGTGGTGGAGGCTCGTATGATTGCAACATTTAAAATGCATCTGAATGGGTATATGAATGGGAAGGGTTTGGAGGGATATGGGCCGGGTTTGGGATGCCAACTAGATTGGGTTGAGGTATTTGGTTGGCATGGATGAGTTGGATCAAAGGGTCTGTCTTCATGCTGTACATCTCTATGCCTTTATGATAGTATGACAGGGAGAAAGAAATGCTGATCATGGAGACTTTTAGGAGGTGAAAATGGATTGCTGCTGAAAGCAGTCTATGTCATGACAAGGCTTGGACTGGGGTGATGCCTAAAGGATATCAGGCATATGAGCAAGAGTAGGCCATTCAGCCCATCAAGTCTTCCACCATCAAAAGACATCATGGCTGATTTGGATAATGTTTAACATCACTTTCTGCCTTATCCCCATAACCCCTGATTCACATATTGATCAGGAATCTGTGGACACATTACCTTTGCTCATTGACAGATTAGCCATTAAATGTCTGATTGCAGGATGTGGTGTGACAGTTCTGGAGCTGAATGTTAACACTGACGAGACCAGTCAGCTCTCACTGTGGGACTGGCTTTAGAGGATCATGCAAACTCACAGTCCACCAGCAAATTAACACCAGGGAGAGAACAAAAGGTTCAAATCAGTCATCCATCTAGTTACACAACAACTTGCTCATTTTGATAAGAAAAATTTTCAATATTCTGTGATCAGAGATTTAAAAGTAAAATAGACTTGCTGTCCTACAAACCCATTGACACTGATGAGAAGCTGTTCAGCTGCTTCGCGTGTTGGACCTAGTCACTCAGTCATCTCACTGATTGAGACACTTGTGAGTTCAACAGTGACTGCAAGGGTTGGATTCTGCAAGACTGAATGACATTTTGATAGTGATGTTTTGCTTCTATTGATATCAACAATCCTTGTGTCTAGGCTGGAAGCTGATATTTTGAATACATAGTTAATAATTCAGCTTTACACGAACAGAGATAACACCAAAATTGGAAGTGGAGTGGACAGTGAAGAAGGTTAATTCAGAGTACAATGGGGCTTTCATCAGATGGGCCAAGGGGTTGAGAAGTGGCAGATGGAGTTTAATTTAGATAACTGTGAGGTGCTGCATTTTAGAAAGGCAAATCAGAGCAGGACTTATACATGCAATGGTAAGTTTCTGAGGAGTGTTCCTGAACAAAGAAACATTGGAGTACAGATTCATAGTTCCTTGAAGGTGGAGTCACAGGTAGATAGGATAGTGAAGGTGTTTGATACGCTTGCCTTTATTGGTTTGTGCATTAAGTATAGGAGTTGGGAGGCCCTGTCACAGGAGGACAGGACATTGGTTAGGCCACTTTTGGAATTGTGAATTTAATTGTGATTTCCCTCCTGTAGGAAGGATGTTGTGAAACTTGAAAGGGTTCAGAAAAGATTTCCAAGGGTGTTGCCACCCAGCTGAATAAGCTAGGGCTATTTTCCCTGGAGCATTGGCGGCTAAGGGGTGACCTTATAGAGTTTTATGACATAATGAGGGACATGGATAGTCTGAGTAGCCAAGGTCATTTCACTGGGATTGAAGGGGACAGCATAGGTTTAGGATCAGAGGGGAAAGATTTAAGAGAGACCTCAGGGGCAACTTTTTCATGGAGAGTATGGAATGAGCTGGCAGAGGAAGTGGTGGAGGCTGGTACAAATACAACATTTAAAAGGCATCTGATGGGTACATGATTAGATTACCCAAACAGGCCATTTGGCCCAACAAGTCCACACTAACCTTCCAAACAGTAACCCACCCAGACCCATTCTCTCTGACTAATGCACTTAACACCATGTGCAATTTTCCATGCCAATCCACCTGACCTGCACATCTTTGGATTTTGGGAGGAAACCCAGCAGACATGGGGAGAACATGCAAACTCCACACAGACAGTCACCCAAGGCTGGAATTGAACCCAAGTCCCTAGCAATGTGAGGCTGTAGTGCGAACAACTGAGCCACCACGTTGCCCTACGTTTGTATGATTTTGCAGAGTACTCAGCCTCAGATGACGATCAGGAAGTGGCATCAGAGTGGAGTTTGTAGCTGGACTAAAGATACTGACTTCAGGCATCTCAATGTTCAGTAGTTAAATGGAGGCAATTTCTGTTCATTCAGAATGTAGAATCAAACAGGTCAGTACAGTGTGGGACGTTGAGGTGAATTTGGTGATACCATTGTTACCATGGAGAAAGTGAAGACTGCAGATGCAGGAGTGTTTAGGAAGAGGTTAGAGGGATATGGGCCAAATGCTGGCAAATTGGACTAGATTAATTTAGGATATTTGGTCAGCATAGATGAGTTGGACCGAAGGGTCTACTTCCATGTTTCAAATCTCTATGACATTGCTGTGCATTTTTCTTTTCCATCCGAGTGTTTAACATCACTTGCTGGAGCTCAAAAAGGATAATCTGGGAATGGATCTTTTGCAGGAACAGAACTTCAGCCTGGATACAGTCCTATCCTGAAAGGAATGAATAGCACTTTGATCCTTCTCATTTCTCTTCTCTTGACGTGCGCTAAGAAATGTTTCCCAGCTGCACTTTCCAATGGTTCTAACCCCTAGACACAGAACAGAAGCTCCTTTATAATTATGTTCAGAGTCAGGGGGAACATCAGTGAATGCTGGAAATGTGCTGTCAAATCAGAGACTGGTGTCAAACTGTGATCTGTTCCTAACTGAAAGTAAAATAATAGGTTTAAACTTCCAGTTTGAAATTGACTGGAGCCATTACAGAGTAACCGCCACTTTAAGGCTGGTGCGAACTCTTAAAATAGACCTTTTTGAAAGAAACTGTTTAAAGTCTACGTTAAAATAACTGACGGAGGAGTTCACAGGAGCCTGATAACCTCAGGTACACTCACAATCTCCAGATAAAGAATGTCCTCTATCATCTTTCTAAGTATGCCCTATTTTATTGTGAAGAAAATAGAATAAATAAATAAACATTTAAACAAAAAAGGTCATAACAATACAGGATCGGACCATCCAGATGCTTTTGGTTTATAGTGAACAATGGTGCTAGTTTTTAAATGGTATTGTGGCCAATCTAGTCTGTCCCAAGCACTCAGAAGCTGGTAGTGATACTCATACCCAGAGGCAGGTTGTGACTACACCAGGGAAATGGTGATTAGAAACAAGAAAATGCCTGAGGTCAGGATCAGCAGCAGCAGAGAGCAGCGGGTGAAGGGCTCAGACTTGAAGCCTAGCAATCGGACTCGACTGGTCCAGGTCACAAGTAAGAGACACAAACCTCAGTTCAGGTGAGCAATGGTTTTCACCAGACCCCATCCAGGAACTTTCCAGAATGTGGTGGGCCCAAATAGGCCAAGTAAGGACTGGTACCATTTCAGGCCATTCAGCTCAGAGGCTGCAAAACAGAAACTGCACAGTGGCAGCTGCAGGGAAGTGCTGAACAAGCACCAACCTGCATTTTACCATGTCCTTACTGTGATAGCAATAATGACTAGAGAATGAGTGGGTGAGGTGGGAAATGGTGCTGATATTTGAATCATCATTTCACCAAGCCTTAATCCCTCAGCTTCTCCCTGTAACACTGGGTAGCTGCCTGAGAAATTCACTGAGTGACATTCCCCCAACTTCTTCCTTTTCAGATAATAAGCCAATTTCCTCTTGAATATCTCGATTGAATCCGCCTCCATCATCCTCTCAGGCAGCATATTCCAGAACTTAACATTCACTTTCTCCTCATGCCTCCATTCCTTCACTTTCCAATTACCTTAGATTTTAATTTAATTTCCAATGAGTGAATGGACAGTGTTGTCATGACAACTTCATATGTACAGTGATGTGACTTGTGTGAGTTTCTAACTCTGCCCACTCCACTGCGATTTCCACATCAGCCTGAAAGTGTTTTCCTTCATACACCAATTTTATCATGAAAGTTCCTGTTACTGAACCAAAGCTTCAGACACTGCATTCCAGATTATAAAAACTCATTGCAGAATGAAATGTTTCTCAGAGTGTCCTGTCTGCTCTGAAGCTGCAGTTTGAAATTCTAACTCAGCTTCAACTTCACTTACCCATGAGGAAGCAGAAGAAAAAAATTCATTAGAACAAAGCCGAATGAGAAGATATGTGTGCAGTGGATCCAGGTCAAGGTTCTTTCCACAAACCATGTAAGAGACTGCAGATTATCTTCCAAACAGCATTGATGCATCAACAGTACATGGACTACATTAGTTGAAGAAGGCATTTCACCACCAATAAGTAGATAGCCAATAAATACTGGTCTGGACAGCAAAGTCCACATTCCTTCAATTTAATTAAAATTAAGATGGGTTTCTGTTTTGTGGAGAGGTAGCAGCTTATTTCGCGTTGGAGTTGAGAAGGTGAATCTAACATTTACATGAGATGCAGATTTGTTTCGAGGATACTTAATTTTCACAAAATGACAAAATGGCGCAATTTTTGGTCACCACTTTTAAGTAAATGGCAAATAATGCAGGGTGAAGATTATTTCATTCAGCAACATCTGAGCATCTGGAACAGTCTGAACGGCAATTGGATGCAGATTCAACAGTTTTTTTTCTCAAAAGAACTTTGGAATTTAACCTTTGAAGGAAAGATTTGGAGTAGTATTGACAAATGGCAGGGGAGTGGGGACAGATTTGCAGCATCGCCGGAGGGAGAATGTGCAGCCCCAATAGCCACCAGCCCCTGTGCTCTGTGATATTGCCCGCGTCACAGTGAAAGATGTACTTCATCCCAGAGATGAGTTTATTCACACCTCACACTGGGGCCCCGCTGATTGACGGCAGAGTGGGCGGGCTTGGCGGCTGTGGCTGGTCCTTCAACCAATGGGAGTGAATGAGGGGCGGGGGGGGAAGAGCGTGACGACACGTGACAATCAATTCCGCTGGCGTTGTGCTGTGTGAGTGGTGACCGGAGTGAGTGTAAGAGGAGGATACTGGAAAGGTAGAGCGAAACCGGAGAAGTCGGGAGACATATGGAGTCAGTCTGGACTGCGAGGTTTTCTGATGATTCGGTGAGGGCCGCTGCTCCCGAATGAGAAACTCTCTGTCCCGCAATAAAACGTGAAAACAGCTGCGGGCCCCAGGCGTGTAGAGAAAGCAGGTTGCCGCCGCCGCCATCTTTGTTGAGGACAATGGACAGGAACGCGCATGCTTCTTCCGTGGTGGAGGCGGGGCGATTTGAAGAGGAGTCCTTACTGTACACAGCAAACTGAAGCCAAAAGAAATGTTTTGTCTTTTCTAGATTTCTATACTGGACAGACAGTGATTTTTCTTTTAGTGAAATCGTTTTACAGGGTATTGCTTGAGAATAATTGAGACCGCGATCTCCAAGCAAGTTCTAATAGTCAGCATAGCCATCAGGATCTGAATACTGATCTAATCATCATTGCCATTTAACTCTGGATGGTAAAAAAGATTTGTCTGTTGTGACTGCGGGAAAATATCTTTGATATGTTTGTAAATCGGAAAGCAGCAAGACCTTCATGTTGGTGATTAGATCACCCTAGGGGTATGTGCTCAGTTTGCTGAGAAAGATGTCCTGAGAGGGAGCACGGAGTTATCCAACTTACACCTCATCTCTTTGAAAGCACAGTCATGTTTAGTCACAATCACCCACTTCCTGATTTAGCCTATAAGCTCCTCGTTCTGAACTACCTGAAAATTTCCTTTTAAATTTTCTACGGACTTGAATTCCACCACCTTTTCAGGTGGAACATTCCAGATCCTGACAACTGTCTGTTGAGCTTGGAGGTTATAAAGAGCTGAATTGAAAGATAAGATGCTGGTCCCTGAGCTCTCATGGAACAGTGCAGGTAGCTGAGATCAGTGCAGGTATGAGCAGACAATTAAATGACAAGGCTGCAGTACGATTTCTGCTTGACTCAATAGAGTGCTTTGGGGTTGGGTGAAAATAGACAAATGAGACAGGAAGATGGTGAAGCTGAAAGATTGAGTATGGTGTTCAATCTCTGTTCAGGCAGTTCAGAAACTCACATGGTCACAATTGGAGCTGCTAATTTGTAAGTGATACCAATAGAGTATTTTCCTACAGTTTTGAAAGTATAATATATCAACTGAAAGGGAGGTGCTTTTGATTGGAAGTGTTTGAAATTAAGGAAGATCACTAGCTCATTTAAATTCTCTTAACAGAAGTAACTAGCTGAATCTAGAGAGAGGTCTTGACAGGAGATCTCAGACCTGTCATGTGCTGTTCTTGCACAATTTGGGAAATAAGGGCTGCTTCCAGTGTGCTTGATGGCTATGGGTATCCATCTGCAGCTACTGAGGAACTACTTTTTGGAGCTGTGGGCAGACCCGCTGTGGAGCATCTGCGAACCTGAGATTGTTGAGGTCAGCACATTTAGTGAGTTGGTCTCACCGCACGTGAGGATTACTCAGGCAGAAAGGGTAAAGTGAAATAAAAAGCTGAGGGAGTGCAGGAATCCCCAGTCATCATCCCCTTCTCAAACAGATATACTACTTTGGATTCTTTTGGGATTGTGGTGGGGGGTGGGTGGGGGGGGGGGGGGGGGGGGGGTGGGTGTGAGTGGAGTGGCTTCTCAGGGAAATCAGCAACAGTTAGGTTCATGACACCACAGATAGCTCTTCTACACAGAAGGGGAGGAATGAGACTGGCAGGGCAACAATGATAGGAAATTTAATAGTCAGAGGTACAAACAGGCACTTATGTGGCCGCAGGCATGAATCTAGGATGGTGTGTTACCTTCCTAGTGTCAGGATCCACAATATCATGGAGCAGCTGCAGGATCTTCTGGAGCTGGAGGCCAAACAGGCAGGCAGGTAAACAAAGAGATGAGGACCTGAAAGCTGAATATAGGAGGGTAGACAACCCATGAAAATGTAAGTCCTCAAATGTAATAACGTCAGACTTGCTCCCAATGCCACATCCTAGCATGAGCAGGAATAATCCGAGAGATCAGCTGAATATGTGGTTGGAGAATTGGTGTACCAGGGAAGGATTTAGACTCATCAGGCATTGGAACCATTTCTGGGTTAGTTGGGACCTGTACAAGCCTGACCGGTTGCCCCCGGGCAGAGCTGGGACAAATCTCCACTTGGGGGCTTTTGCTTGATCAGTTGGTGAGTGTTATGGACTACTCAGACCACTCAGATCATTCTTAAACAGGCAGCTCAGACCATAATTTTGCAATTTGTTTCAGTAAGCGTACAGTGAAAATTACCCGGAATAAGTTAGCTAGGTTGACTACTAGATTTTAAATCAGACAAAAATTTATTCACTAAATTACACAATGAAATGCAAAGAACAGAATAAGGACCCCCTGCAGAACTCAGCTTATCCAACTAGTCTGTTCCGAATATACACAACAGCCTCGGTAAGCAAATTTCCTTTAAAAACCAGTATAATTGGAACACATGCTTACAGGTTGAAGTTGGGAGGCAGAAAGAGAGAGTGAGAGAGTTTCCACACAGCTCCCTGTTGAACTTCCACACACAAACCACCCTCTGTGCAAAAAAATTGCCCCTTAACATCCTCCCCGGTATTGAAATTTGCATCTTAGGGACAAGAGAACTACCATCAACTCTATTTATACCTCTCATTATTTTATAAACTTATTAATTGCTTCAGATTATTTCAGATTTCCACCATTTTGCTTAAGCGTCATAGAGTTATACAGCACCAACTCATCCATATTGACGAGATACCCTAAACTGATCTTGACCCATTTGTGAGTATTTGGCCCATATCACTCTCAACATTTCCTATTCATGGACCCTTCCAGATGCCAGTTAAATGTTGTAATTGTGCTACATTCACCAGCAACTCTGGCAGCTAGTTTCATACATGCACCGACCTCTGAGTGAAGAGATTACCTCTCCCATCCCTTTTAAATCTTTTCCCCTCTCACGCTAAGTCTCTCCCCTCTAGTTTTGAACTCCCTCGCCCTGTGGGGAGAAAGACCTTGGCTATTCACCATATTCATGCTCCTTCAGAAGGTAACCCCTCAGCCTCTGAGTTTCCAGCCTCTTCAGCCTTTCCCTTCAGCTCAAACTCTGCAATCCCAGGAATATCCCCTTTTAAATATTTTCTGAAACAGGAAGGCATTTTATGATCTGAATGGTGACAGATTAGGAAAGGCTAGGGTGTAATAAGACCTGGGTGTCATGGTGGAACAGTTGCTGAAGGTTGGGATGCAGGTGTAGTAGGCAGTAAGGAAACCTAATAGCATGCTCTCCTTCATAGCGGGACAATTTGAGTATTGGAGGACGGATGTCTTGCAGCAGTTATGCAGGTCCTTGGTGAGGCCACATCTTGGGTATTATGTGCAGTTTTAATCTCTTAGTCTGAGGAAGGACATTTTTGCTATTGAGGAAATCCAGCGAAAGTTCACCAGACTGATTTCTGGGATTACAGGACTGACATGAGGAAAGACTGGATTGACTGGGCTTGTATTCGCTGGAATGTAGAAGAATGAGGGACTATCTCATAGAAATATATAAAATCATGATAAGATTGAATTAGCTCGATGCAGGAAGAATGTTCCCGATGTTAGCAAGCCCAGAACAAGGGGTCACAGTCTAAGACTAAGGGGTAAGCCGATGAGGAAGAGTTTTTTCAGAGTTGTGAACCTGTGTAATTCTCTCCCACAGGAAGCCGTTGAGGCCAATTAATTGGATATATTCAAAAGGGAATTAAACATGGCCCTTGCAGCTAAAGAGATCGAGGTTTGGGGAGAGGGCAGGAAAGAGATACTGAGATTGCATAATCACCCATTATTTGGATTGAATGGTGGTGCAGGATCGAAGGGCCAAATAGCTTACTCTTGCACCTATTTTCTATGTTTTCATGAAATCTTTCAAGTTTAACAACATAGAGTCATAGAGATGTACAGGAGAGAAACAGACCTTTTAGTTCAACCCGTCCATGCTGACCAGCTCATTCTAAACATGCACTTTAAGTCCCTTTTAAAACTTTCCCTTATCACGTTAAACTGATCCTCTCTAGTTTGTACTACCCTAGCCTGGGAAAAATACCTTGACTATTCACGCTATCCGTTTTTAAAGACTTACGTAAGGCCATCTCTCCTCCTCCAATGTTCTTGGGAAAATACCCCCAGCCTATTATTCAGCCTCAACCGTAGTTCAAACCCTCCAACCCTGACAACATCCTTGTAGATCTTTTCTGAACTGGTTCAAGTTTTCTAACAGCTTTCCTATAGCAGGGAGATCAGAATTGAATGCAGTACTCCAAAAGTGGCTTAATCAATGACATTTACAGCTGCAACATGTGCATCCAGCTCCTTTAATAAATGCGCTGACCAATAACAGCTCACGTACCAAATGCCTTCTTCACTATTCTGTCTACCTGCAACTCCACTTTCGAGGAACTATGAACCTGCACTCCTGGGTCTCTTTGTTCAGCATCACTTCCCAGGAACTTTCGATTAAGTGTTTAAAACCTACTCTGTTAACATCTTTTCGAAATCAAGGAGACTAGAATTGAACACAGTATTTGAAAATTGGCCTCACCAATGTCCGATATAGCCGCAACATGACCTCCCAACTCCTGTACTCAATCATAGAATCCCTGCTGAATGGAAGCAGGCTATTCAGTCCACAGGTGCACACCATGCATCCAAAGAGCATCCCACACCATGCCTTTAACCCTGCATTTCCTTTGGCTAATCCATCTAACCTGCACATCTTTGGACTGTGGGAAGAAACCACAGCACCTGGAGGAAACCCGTGCAGACAGATGGCAAATGTGCAAACTCCAAACAAAGTGTGGAATCAAATCCAGACACATTAATTGATTAATGCACTGACCGATAAAGGCAAGTGCGCCAAATGGTTTGTTCAACACCCGATCTACCTAAAGCTCCACTTTCCACAAGCTATGAACTTGTCCTTAGCCCTGTGAAGGGATTGAAGAATATGGGGAGAATTCAAGGTCAAGATTAGTTGTAGATCTATAAAATGCCTTTTCTCCATGCCTGATTCTCCCACCTCTATCTCTTACTGTAGTTTTGCACAAAATTAACTGGTTCCCTTCTCTGAAGGACTGTTAGGAACCAGTACAGTTTTAAAGATCACCCAGCAGTTTTCCTAAGTGCCATCTCCACGAGTGACCAAATTAATTTTTCTCAGTTTTACAACCTGCGTTCTTCTGATTAATCCTAATACATTTGTTTTCTGTTTGAATTGTTTTGCAATGAGAGATTTCAAACAAAACCGATCAAGGTCTGACAGTCATTTTGTTTGTAATAACCTAATTATTTCAGGATTTTGAACATTGAAGGCAAAAGCATCATTCGCACTGGAGAGGAACATATATCATCTGTGCTTGGAAGAGTCTGTGAAGATTCATCTGAAATGTCCAAACACCAGTGCAATCGCTATGGGGAGCGACTGTGGCAATGTAGGGACAGTGGGAAGAGATTTCTTTACACATCACAGCTGGAAACTCACCACTGCAGTCACACTGGAGAGAAACCATTCACCTACCCCCATCTGTGGGATAGGATTCACTCAGTCATTGAACCTGTTGTTACATTAGCGGGTTCACACTGGGTAGAAGCCATTCACTTGCTCAGAGTGTGGGATGAAATTCAGTCGGTCATCCAGCTTATGGCTACACCAACACAGTCACAGAGGGGAGAAACCATTCACTTGCTCCAACTGTGAGAAGGGATTCACTTCATCATCCGACCTGTGGATACATCAGCGAGTTCACACTGGGGAGAAGCCATTCACCTGCTTTGAATGTGGGAAAGGATACATTCTGTCATCCAGACTCCTGAAACGCCAACAAATTCACACTGGAGAGAAACCAATCAGCTGTTCAGAATTTGGGATGGGATTTACTCGGTCATCCAACCTGTGGACTCACCAGCGACTTCACACTGGGGAGAGACCATTCACTTGGTCCCAGTGAGGGAAGGGATTCAGTCGGTCTTCCCGTCTGCAGATACAGGAGCGGGTTCCCACTGGAGAAAAACCATTCATCTGCTCCGATTGTGGGAAGAGATTTACCCAATCATCCCACCTGTGGAGTCACCAGCAAGTTGACACTAGGGAGAAACATTCCCACAGTCAATTCACCTGTTGATACTTCATCATGTTTACTCTGGGGAGAGATAGTTCACTTGTTCTGTATGTGGGAAGGGATCCACTCGGTCATCCAAACTGTTAACACACCAGTGAAATAACATTGGGCGGGTGCTGTATACTTGCTCTGTTTGTGTGAAAGGATATGCAGTTTGCAAACACACCAGCGAATTCACAAAGAATCACGGGTGTAGGGTTTTGCTTTTACTTACACAAAGGAATCAACCTCGGTCATCGGGCTGTTTGTATTGATATTATTAAACCCTGTTTTCTTTAAGGTGCTGACATTGTCAATGAAATGTTGATACAGTTGTGTATCTTTTATGGTAAGTTTTGAAAGTGATCACAATGTTTACACTGGATATGGACTGTCCACCTGCATATTGTTGGTCAAGTATTTTTGTGGTTCATCAGGATTTTGATACTGTTGTTTATTTTCAAACTATGTTTTCTGGACCTGTTTTTGATGATGTTTGTAAACACCACGGGTTCAGTGACTTATTTGGGATAAGAATAATACAAGTCAGCTTTTCATTAAAACCGTGTTGCATCAAGTCTGTCTTATTCTGAGTGCCTTCAGGATATAAAAATCATGTGTACCCTTCGTATGAGCAGTTTGGATCCTACCACCAAGGACCTCTTCCCCTCTCCACCCCTCCCTACTTTCCGCAAGGAGCTTCGCCAATCCTTGGTTTGTGCCAGTCTCCCCACCAACTGCACCCAAACCTCCAAGTACCTTACCCTGCAACCGGAAAAGATCAAAACCTGCCAGTACACCATCCCCCTCACCTCCATTCATGGCCCTAAACAGTCCTTCCAGGTGACACAGAGGTTCACCTGCCTCTCCTCTAACTTAGATTACCTTATCTGGTGCTCCCGATGTGGTCTTCACTACATCGGAGAGACCAAATGCAAACTAAGGGAATGTTTTCCTGAGCATCTCAGCCGGGCCCACAGGGACCGCCCGGACATCTCAGTCACCATCCATTTTAATTCCCCTTCCCATTTCCACAACGAATCCTACTGCAAATTGGAGGAGCAAATTGCCTGGGCAGCATGCAGCCCTGAGGACTCAACTCTCCAATTTCAAGTAATCTCCCTTCCCAGTCCCTCCCCCTCCCTCCCATTCCTCTAAACCACCAATCCAATTCATTCCTCCCATTGACCAACCAGGTCATACCCTCTACCTGTCTTCACCTATCCCCACCTCACCACCATAACCCCCCACCCCCTTTATCTACAGCTTCTGTTACAACTGCCCCCAAACCTAAAGAAGGGTTACACCTGAAATGTCGACTTCTCCACCTGCTGTTGCCTGGCTTGCTGTGTTCTTCCAGCGTTCTGCTTGTCTACCTACAACGATGGCAGCCGTTATATGCCAAGAGGAGGCTTACTGTTGTCCCATTTTGTGAAACAGGAGCAAATAGTTTATTTATTCGGGGTCTGCCCCACCCACAAAGTGTTTATAAAAAGCTTCTACATTCAACCGCCCTGTCCATTGCCTCACCACTCCTCCTCCGCAAAAGAGACCTTTTGTGGAGAAGAGAAAAAAAAGGCCACTCGGATTTCTCCCACAGCATATGAGCCAAGCGATCTGCAGGTGGGTAAAATACTGCGCATGCCCAGAGATCATCACTGCTGCAGATGGGCATTGACCAGCATTGGGAATACTGGGCAAATTGGCCACTGTTGTTTTGAATTTATTTCTTTCAGTATGTAACAGCAATCTTTCTATTATCTCCTACAAAGACAAGTGGTATAAGAATACCATTGAATGAAGAATTAAAAGTCCCTTTCACTCCCCAGGGATGTTATGTAACAAAGTCTGACATTGAGCCACTCATTAAAAGATAAAGTCTCCAAACTCATACTGGATTCTCATCAGACAGAAATGGTTCATGGTGGTTTAGCCTGTGGGATACCACACATTTGATGAGCAGAGACGCTGCGAAGGAGAGTCACTCATGGTAACCTCAGCCAGTTAGGGAATTCAAGCCACACTGTTGGCGTCATCAGAAAATGTAGGAAACAGCTCAAAGAAAGATTCCTGGCTTTCAGAACTGTCTTTAAGAAAGAAAATGTGGGTTCCATGTTCCAGCAAATGGCAATGTTTACTGTCATGGGCTGAAAGAACTGTTGGTGTTCTACTAAAAACTTCAAGATATTGACGAACTATTTAGATGAGCAAGTTACTTGAGAAAATTCTGAGGTAAGATATTTATACATTTGGAAAGACAGTTTGATGAGGAGTCAACAAGGCTTTGTGCATGGGAGATTGTGCCTCACAAAATTTGTTAGAGTTTAATGGAGTGACCAGGGAGGTTGGTGAGAGCAGGGTAGTAGACATAGTCTATGTAGATTTCAGTCAGGCCTATGATAAGGTTCTACATGGAAGACTGCCCTGGGAGCTTAGATCGCTTGGAATCCATGGGGAGCTAGCAAATTGCATACACAATTGGCTTGATGGTAGGAAGAAGAGGGTAATAGTGGAAGGATGCTTGTCAGACCAGAGGCCTGGGAGTAGTGGAGTGACTCAGGAGTCAGTGTTGGGCCCATTGCTGGTAGTTATCTATGTCAATGATTTGGTTGAGACTGTACAAGGCATGGTTGGTAAGTTTGCAGATGACACTGAAATAAGTGGTATCGTGGACAGTGAGGCAAGTTATCAGAAATTGCAGCAGGACCTTGATCAGCTGGGGAAGTGTGTTGAGAAATGGCAAATAGAGTTTAATACAGATAAATGTGAGGTCTTCCATTTTGAAAAGTCAAATCATGGTGAATGGTAGTGACTTAAGGAGTGTACAGGGACCTTGGAGTTCAGGTGTATTGTCCTCTGAAAGTGGAGTCACAGATAGACAGGACAATGAAGAATGCTTTTGGCACACTGGTCTTCACCAGCCAGGGCATTGAGTATAGAGTTTGGGAAGTTATATTGCAGTTATACAGGACGTTGATGAGGGTGCATTTGGAGTATTGTGCTCAATTTTGATCACTTTGCTCTTAGGAAGAATATATTAAACTGGAAAGAGTGCAGAAGAAATTTATAAGGATGTTGCCAGGACTCAATGGTTTGAGTGATAGGGAGAGGTTGGACAAGCTAGGACCTTTTTCTTTAGAACATAGTAGACAGAGGAAAGAATACAGAAGTGTGCAAAATCATGAGAGGCATGGACAGGGTTGGGGAATTGAGGACTAGAAGGCATCATTTAGAGAGAAAGAATAAAAGGGAACCTGAGAGGCAATGTTTTTAACACAGAGGGTGGTATGCTCATGGAATGAGCTGTCAATGGAAGTGATTCAGGAGGGTACATTAACAGCATTTAAAAGGCATTTGGACAAATACACAGATAGGAAAAGTTAAGAAGGATCTAGGCCAAGTGCAGGGAAATTGGATTAGAGTGGATGGACAATTTGGTTGATATGGATCAGCTTGGGCCAGAGGGCCAGAGGGCCTGTCTCCATGCTGTGTGACTCTATGACTCTTCAAACATCAGAGCAGACAAGGCTACAAGTCAAGATACAGGGTTTAGAAGCAATGGTTACTTAATGACCAGTATTGATATGAAGGTTTAAAAGATCTCTTTCCATGCTGTTTAAAACTCAGTGATTCGCAATCATTTCATAACTTAAATGAAAAAAATGCCAAGAACTGTGTCATTAAGAAATGTTGTGAGCATCCTGATGCATTCCTTGGTGGTCTGATGGTTATGATTTGGTGCACTCCCTGCTGTTTCATGGGTATGATTCCTGATCAGGGAATGAGGAGGAATTGTTTCTGTACAAACTCTTAAAATGAACAAGAATTCCTGCCTTTAACACCAGCAAAGAGAGGAGATCTCTCAGAATCGGTGAGAGTTCATTATCAGAGATGAAAACAAATGGAAGGCAGCCCCAAAAGCCATCATCTTCGACAGCCAGCCATTGCACAACAGAAACAAAAGTCTATTCTGTTGAAGCATGTAGGTATTCGCAAATTTGATAAGTTGGATGTGGAAAAGTGGGTTCCTGATCCAAGATAGTTTAAGTTGACAGGATATAATCTCACAAAGTTTCACATTTAAGATAGAGATGAGGTGGAATTTATTCTCTCAGAGGTTGTGAATCTGTGTAATTCTTCACAGCAGAAGGTATCAAGGCTGGGTCATTAAGCATATTCAAGACTAAGATGGATAGGTTTTCATTAGTAAGAGTTCCAAGAGTTCTCAAAAAAGGTAAGAAAATGCAGTTGAGTCTTGACAGATCAGACATAAGCCCATTGAATAGTCAAGCAGAGTTGATGGACTGAATGGTCTTTCTGCTCCTAAAATTTATAGTTTTAATGTGAGGCTGCCAAACTGCCTTTCATAAAGTTTACCAAGTTTAAAATGAATGGATCCCCTCGGGACATGGAACTGTTGTGAGATATGCAGAGGGCATCACAACAAGAGAGAGTAATTGTGGATGATTGATTCAAAGTGATCTGTATGCAAGGGTAAACAGTAAAAACCAGTCTTCTGTACCCATATTGAGCCTGGCTTCACTAAGCCTGCAGTCACCTCTTTGAAATCAATACTGCGGTTCACTTTTCAAGACTATTCTTGTTTTCAGCAAATTGCATGTCAGCCATCTGCAGCTGACATTGTTAATGTGGAACTGTAACATGCAGTGAAGGGATTCTGATTGGTCCACACCATAATTCTGCTTCTAATGATCAGTCAGTATTTTCTACTTATTACAATAAATGTTCATCATTAACAGATCATGGCAGTGAAAACACTGAATCCTGATCATGGGACCATCAGAGAAGAACACTGTTTCTAACACCATGGATGTAACTCACTCTACCCTGTCTTTGTTTTGTTGCATTGTCTTGGTTTTTCATACACAGGCTACCCAGTCATTTGTCTCAGATTGCATTATGCTTCTCCCGCACCCAATTATAACCATACTATACTCAATCTGTCCATTTAAAATTGCACACTTCCAATGTTGACTCCATAGCTCATTGAATAGAACATTGATATTGCAAGCCAGTGGTGGAAGCTACAATCTTCTGTTCCTGAGTCAGGCGTGTTATCCATTGCACCACTGGCCCCATGCAGTCTAAGGCCTACATGCTGCGGAGCTGTGGTATTAACAGGGACATAAGTGGGAATGATCATATTCACAAGATGAACAAGCAGTAAAGATAATCGCTGTCACTGCTTCACTTCAATAGTCCCCATTCTGCAAAGCAGTTTCTTTCATTGGCAAAGGAAACACTTGTCCTCGGTTGCCTGCTGCAGGGTGACCTCCTTCTTTTCTGGAACTTTCCATTATTTCATTCACAGCTGCTGTATTGTTCTATGATCCACTTTAGTGAAACGTACTTTCATACTTTGAGTGATAGTCTCTTCGAGTCAAGACTCTGAACAAATTCAGTGAGAAACTCCTGGTTATTTCTAGCCAAGAGTCTGTTATCAGGTGTATTGAATGACATTTTTATTGATGTTGCCCTGTAGCTGCAGCTCAGCACTGAATGTGACATGGCTTAGATGGTAAAAGCAGTTGATTATTAAACCAGGAGATCCTAAGATTGAGTTCCCAGCAGACTCTTCGTCTTTCATTAAAGAGTCTTCATTTAAATTTCTCTCAAAAGCTATGCTGTTGAGCTAACCTGAGGCAGCTATTGACTGAACAGGCTTCTTACACTTGAACTGACCATGATATTATTTAGAGCTTCCACGATGGCCCCATATGAAAATGCTGAACTGTAACAACGAATTAATTCTGGAGTTTATTTCCCCTTTCTGACAAACACTTCTTCTCCACTTTTAGTTTTGTTCCTTCAATCCCCGTTTTGTGGGAATAACAAGGAGAGGCAGGATAAACTACAGAATGTCTGGGGAACAAGGTGGTAATAGAACATAGAAGAGTACAGCACTTTACAGGCCCTTTGGCCATAGATGTTGAGCTGACCACTGTTGTAAGATCAAACGAACCTTATTTCAGTATCATCCATGTGCTTATCCAAGCGTTGCTTAAATTTACCTAACTCAACCACCACTGCTGCCAGTGCATTCCATGCACTCACCATTTTCTGTGCAAAGAACCTACTTCTAACATCTCCCGTAAACTTTCCTCCAATCACCTTAAAAGTATGCCCCCTCATAACAGCCATTTCCGCTCTGGGAAAATAAAGTCTCTGGCTATCCATTCAATCTATGCCTCTCATCATCCCGAACACATCTTTCAAACCACCTCTCATTCTTCTTCGTTCAAATGAGAAAAGCCCTGGCTCCCTCAACCTTTCTTAATAAGACATGTCCTCCAGTCCAGGCAGTACCTGGTAATTCTCCTCAGCACCATATCTAAAGCTTCCACTTCCTTCCCATAATGGGATGACCACAACTGAATACAATATTCCAAGTGTGGTCTAATCAGGGCTTTATAAAGCTAAAACATAATCTCAAGGCTCTTAAACTCAACCCTCCATTAATGAAAACCAATACACCACACGTCTTCTTAACAACCCAACAACTTGGGTGGCAACTTTAAGGGACCTACAGACATGGATCCCATGATCCCTCTGTTCCTCCACACTGCCAAGAATTCTGTCTTTAACCTTGTAATCTGCATTCAAATTCAAAATGAATCACTTCTCACTTTTCTCGGTTGACCCACCACTCTCTGCGTAAAGAACTTACCTCTGATATCTCCCCTATAACTTTGTCCAATCACCTTAAATTTATGACCCCTCGTGACATTCTGCCCTGTGGAAAAATCTCTGGCTATCTATGCCTCTCATTACCTTGTATACCTCTATCAAGTCACCTATCTTCCTTCTTCTCTCCAGAGTAAAAAGCCCCAGCTAACTCAACCTCACTTTATGGAACAAAGAACATAGAACATGGCAGCACAGTATAGGTCCTTCGGCCCTCAATGTTGTGCCAACCTGTGGAACCAATCTGAAGCCTATCTGTCCTATACTGTTCCATTTTCATCTATATGTTCATTCAATGACCATTTAAATGTCCTTAAATTTGGCGAGTCTACAACTGTTTCAGGCAGTGCTTTCCATACCCCCACTACTCTCTGAGTAAAGAAAGTACCTTTGACATCTGTCCTATATCCATCTCACTTCAATTTAAAGATATGTCCCCTCATGCTAGCCATCACCATCCGAGGAAAAAAGGATCTCAGTGCCCACCCCATCTAACTTTCTGATTATTTTGTACGTCTCAATGAAGTCACCTCTCAACCTTCTCTATAACGAAAACAACCTCAACTCCCTCATTCTTTCCTAATAAGACCTTCTCTCCATACAAGGCAACATCCTAGTAAATCTCCTCTGCACCCTTTCCAAAGCTTCCACATCCTTCCTATAACGTTGTGGCCCGACTTGTAGGCAATACTCCAAGTGCAGCTGCACCAGAGTTTTGTACAACTGCAGCATGAACTTATTGCTCTGAAACTCAATCCTTCCATGAATGAAAGCTAATACACCGTATGCTGTCTCAACAACCCTATCAAGCTGGGTGGCAACTTTCATGTATTTATGTACATAGACACCAAGATCTCCCTGCTCATCTACACTACCAAGAATCTTAAAATTAGCCCAGTACTCCTATTCATGTTGCTCCATCCAAAGTGCTCAAAGTGCTCCAACCAACGCTCACTTTTGAGCATTAACTCTATTTGCCACCTTGCAGCCCAGGTCTGCAGCTTATCAATGTCCCTCTGTAACTTACAATATCCTTAAGCTCTTTCCACAACTCTACGACATTAGTGTCATCCACAAGTTTACTAACCCATCCTCATACCATCTCTGCCATTTATAAAAATAGCAAACAGCAGTGGCCCCAAAACAGATCCTTGCAGTACACCACGAGTAACTGAACTTCAGGATAAACATTTCTCATTAACCACCACACTGTCATCTTTCGGCTGGCCAATTTCTGATCCAAACCGTTAAATCACCCTCAATTGCATGCCTCTGCATTTTGTGCAATACACTACCATGGGGCACCTTATCAGACGCCTTCCTGAAATGCACATATGCCACATCAACCACTTCACCCTCATCAATCTGTTTGACCACCATCTCAAAGAACTTAATAAGGTTTGTGAGGCATGACCTGCCCTTCACAAAACTGTCTTGACTATCCCAAATCAACCTATTCCTCTACAGATGATTATAAATCCTATCTCTTATAACATTTTCCAACACTTTACCCACAGCTGAAGTAAGACTCACTGGTCTGTAATTACCAT
Organism: Chiloscyllium plagiosum; assembly: GCF_037043375.1. Lineage (NCBI taxonomy): Eukaryota > Metazoa > Chordata > Chondrichthyes > Orectolobiformes > Hemiscylliidae > Chiloscyllium > Chiloscyllium plagiosum. The sequence continues at coordinate 16,472,371 of NW_028270184.1, read as the reverse complement.
GGTTGTCTCTCTTCTCCTTTTTGAACAAGGGGACAACATTTGCTATCCTCAAGTATTCTGGCACTATTTCTGTAGACAATGACACCATAAAGATCAAAGCCAAAGGCTCTGCAATCTCTACCTGACTTCCCACAGAATCCTAGGATAGGTTCCATCTAGCCTAGGAGTCTTATCCATTTTAACACATTCCAGAATTGCTAGGTGGCATGGTGGCTCAGTAGTTAGCACTGCTGCCTCACAGCCCAGGGACCTGGGTTCAATTCCTGCCTCAGGCAACTGTCTGTGTGGAGTTTGCACATTCTTCCCATGTCTGCATGGATTTCCTCCGGGTGCTTTGGCTTTCTCCCAAAGTCCAAAAAAGTGCAGGTTAGGTGATTGGCCATGCTAAATTGCCTGTAGTGTTGGATGCATTAGTCGGTGGGAATGGGTCTGGGCAGGTTCCTCTTTGGAGGGTTGGTGTGGACTTGTTGGGCTGAAGGGCCTGTTACCACACTGTAGAGAATCGAATCTAATTTAATCTTCTCTTCCTGAACCTCAATCCCATCAAGTCTAGCAGCCTGTATCTCAGTATTGTGCTTGACAACATTGTTTTTTTTCCTGTTGTGAATAATAACAAAAAATATTTATTTAATGCTTCCTCTATCTCCTCAGATTCCATGTACAAGTTCCCACTACTATCCTTGATTGGCCTTAATCTTTTTCTAGTCATTCTTTTAGTCCTGATATACCCATAGGAAGCTTTCGGGTTTTCCTTGATCCTACCTGCCAACGACTTCTCATGTCACCTTCTGGCTCTTGTTAGCTCTCTGTTTAGGTCTTTCTTGGCTAACCTGTAATTCTCAAGTGCCCTAACTGAACTTTCACGTCTCATCCTAACATAAGGCTTCTTCTTCCTCTTGACAAGAGATTCAACTTCTTTAGTAAACTAGACTCCTTCACATGTCCACTTCCTCCCTGACTGACAGTACATGGTATTAAGGACCCACAGTAGCTGTTCCTTAAATAAGACCCACATTCCAATTGTGCCCATCCCCATCCTATGCATTCCAAATCTTGCCTAATTTCATAGTAATTACCTTTCACCCAGCAATAATTCTTAACCTGCAGTATATACCCATCCCTTTCTATCGCTAAAGTTAAGATAAATGAATAGTGGTCACTATCACCAAAGTGCTCACCTACCTACACATCTAACACTGGCCAGGTTCATTACCCAGTACCAGATCCAAAATGGTCTTATCCCTTGTTGACTTGTCTACATACTGTGTCAGGAAACCATCCTGCACACATTGGACAAAAACTGACCTATCTAAAATACTTGAACTATCGTACTTACATCAACATTTGGAAAGTTAAAGTTCCGCATAACAACTACCCTGTTATTCTTGCACCCATCCAGAATTATCTTTGCTATCCTGTCCTCTACATCTCTGGACTATTCAGCCCAGAGAAAACTCCCATCAGGGTGACCTCTCCTTTCTTGTTTCTAACCTCAGCCCATACTACCTCTGTAGATGAGTCCTCAAACTTCCTTTCTGCAAGTGTCATACTGTCCTGGAATAACAATGCCACACCTCCCCCTCTTTTACCATCTTCTCTGTTCTTACTGAAACATCTAAATCCTGGAAACCGCAACAACCATTCCTGTCCCTGCTCTATCCATTTCTCCAAAATGGCCACAATATCGAAGTCCCAGGTACCAACCCATGCTGCAGGTTCACCCACCTTATTCTGGATGTTCCTGGCATTGAAACCTTCAAACTTCAAACCACCTTTCTGCTTGCCAGTGAACTCTTGTGACATTGAAACCTCATTTCTGTCCTCACCTATTTCAAGCTCCTGGACACTGGAACCAGAATTTAGGTTCTGACCTCGCTGCTGAATTAGTTTAGACCCCCCTGAAGGGCATTCGCAAATATCCCCCCAGGATATTGGCATCCCTCTGGCCCAGAATGAGACCTAATTATCCAGGTATCTGAAACCCTCCCTCCTTCACCATCCCTGTAGCCACTTGCTCAACTCCTCTCTCTCCCTATTCCTCATCTCGCTAGCATGTGACACGGGCAACAAGCCAGAGATAACAACTCTGTTTGTTCTAGCACTAAGCTTCCAGCGTAGCTCCCTAAATGTCTGCCTTAAATCCTTATCCATTTTCCTATCTATGTTGTTAGTGCTGATGTGGACCACGACTTGGTTCTGCTCCCCCTCCCCCTTAAGGATCCTGAAAACATGATCTCAGACCTGGCACCTGGGAGGCAACACCAACCATGAGTCTCTCTCATTCCCACCGAAACTCCTGTCTGTCCCCCTAACTATGGAGTCCCCAAGGACTCATGCTTTGCTCATCTCCAAACTTCCTTTCTGAGTAATAGGGACAGATGCTGTGCCAGAGACCTGTACCCCATGGTTTACCCCAGTAAGTCGTCCCACCCAACAGTATCCAAAATGGTATACTTGTTATTGAGGGGAACAGCCACAGGGGTTCCCTGCACTGCCTGCCAGCTCCCTTTCCGTCCCCTGACTGTAACCCATCTGCCTTTTTCTTGCACCTGAGGTGTGACAACCTCCCTATGTCTGCTTGCAATAATCCCCTCTGCCTCCCGAATGACCCGAAGTTCATCCAGCTCCAGCACCAGTTTCCTAATGCGGTTTTTGAGGCGATGGAGTTGGGTGCACTTCCCACAGATTCAGTCAGTAGGAACCTTACCTCCCACATTTTACGGGAGTAACATGCAACTGCCCTAACTGCCATTCCCACTATTCTAACTTTTCAAAGAGACTATTGAAAAATAAATAAAATTTTAAAAAACTAGCTACCTTACCAATCCGGTGCACAGAAACATTCTTTTTGGTTAGAGGCGGAGGATGGGTGGGTGACACTACTTAAGAGTAGTGCTTTGAGTAACACAACCACCCAAATACATTACTTCACTTACTCAGCAGTCCCACGTCCACTCCTGCTCAGCGTGTGCTCCGCCTATTCACAAGGTAAGTTTTTGACTTTGGCACTCCTTCATATGTCGCAATCTTCAGAATATTTGCTGCCAGTCTTCACTGTAGAAGAAAATTATGCCCCTACAAATTCATTGTTTCCCATGGGAAAAATTCCCAGTGCTCTGATGTACGTTCCTTACAAATAGTTGCTCCCAAACCACTTTGACTAGAACCAGTCTTGTCAGAATAATGTCTGCCTTGCATCAATTCAAAAAGTTTATTTGTCATTGAATTTTGTCATTTTCCATGGATATATAATATCTTATAGGATCGCAGTCACTATTACCAAAATTCTCTCCAATTAATACTTCTATTACTTATCTAGCTACTTTACCTAAAAATAGGCCCAATATTGCAGGACTTTGCAGAGTTTTCAAAACTTTCCTGGGCAATTTTAAGAATTCAGCCCCTTCTGGGCACGTCAAATTGTGACTATCCTATTTCATTCTGCAAAAATTGAAATCAATTGCTATTATTAACCTTTCGTTTGTGTACTTGCCTGAAATATGCCATCTATCCGCCTTTCTATCTTTTCCTGACTGTTTGGGGTCCAGAGAATATTCTCAGCAAACGTCTATAAAGTTATTGACTCTCAACTGCATACTGGAATGACGCAGCTAGCCACTCAACTCGAAGAGAGTTCAGGATGTTTTACAAAGGCAAGCCATGTCAGCGACACCTACATCCCATTAAGTAATTTTTAAAACTGCAGTTGAATTTCTTCTGGATACAGGAGGCTATCCCACTAATAATTGGAGAAGTGACAATTTCTGAGCTGCTGGTTCGCTGCAGCATGTCTCTCTTAATATTGAATTTTACTTCATCTAAGGCTTTGCTGTGTTCAACGTGACTCGTTCGTGCATGGACATAACGGTATTTGACCTACTATCACAACTTATCTTTCCGTCTCACTTTCACTAATTCACACAATAGTTGCCTCAGTCAACTGCAGTAAACAATAAGTAGCCAGAAGTAGACAACGAGTGTACTGGATGCATGTTTGGCTATTAATGTAAATAAGCACATATAAGTGCAAGAAACCCGATCTTAATACTCTTAACCATAAGATCCAACTTAACAAGAGAGAGCCAAACCTCTGGTGACCCAAATGGTTAATTCAACATTAATGAATATTTTAAAACAAGATATCGAATTTCCGTAAAGTGCATATTTTTATAAAGCCACTGTTTCTGCCAAATAGATAGAAAGTTAGATGAATGTAACAGTTTTATTACGGAATTACAGTCCCTGCATTCTCACCTTTGGCAACTGATGCACAAAAACATCCTGATGCCTCTGCATCATTGATTTCCACTTTACTCTTCTCGAAAAATAGACACATTCAGATTTTCGCCATGATGCCCCATTTGTTAGAATATTTTCCCATTCACATAACCGATATCTATCTATTTTTAGTTTGCTTATGCACTTTTCACAAGTACCATTCCTTCGTATCAATGTGTAGCCAGCCAATTATTAACCATTATTTTCCCCACTTTCACCAAGTTATTTAAAGAAACTGTAAAACGTTGATTTCACAATACTGCCACTCGACCCATTGATCTTTGCAATCAGAATACTACTAAATTGCTCTTTGGGCCAGGTAAGCTTGCCAATATTCTGTCAGATCCAAAGTATAATCACTTCACTACAAGCTGTTATGTTTTGAAGTAAAAATAATGTGACACTTCATTCCATGTACATTCAGAAAACTAATTGAATATTAGCTATTATTGCAAGACAGTTTGAATACAGGAGCAATGAAAGCGAACTTCAATTGCTTCGGAGTTTGGTTAGTCCACAGCTGATGCCTGATAAGGTCGCCTTATCTCTGGTAAGATATTATTACCATAGAGGGAATGCTATGAAAGTTCACCAGACTTCCATCAGCCATGATTGTATTGAATCACGGGAGAAGTTCGGTGATGTGTATAGCCTAGTTTCTATTTTCATATATTTCTATGATTCCTGTATCTAACTACAATGCATGTATTGCACCTCCTTTATTAACTGTACATGTTGCAATTTGTCAAAAACCTACAATGAACTGTAGGCATGATTTTCCCATTACAGAATAATATTGATTGCACCTGATTACTTTGACAGTCCATAATAATAGTTCCTTATGCCAGATGCTAAGTGAACTATTTCTTTGTCGTTTTCTATTTCTTTGTAATAAAGGATTTTAATTCACAATTTTGTAACCTACTGGAATATTTTTTGACACTCGTGAATTTTGGAAACTAAAAACCAACGCATGAAATACTTCACCAGTCACTATTCTGTTAATATCCTAACATGAAGTTGACCACGATCACGAGATGTCAACAAGGAGCATCCAGCCTTGGCCTCCTCTATTTCTCATCAATAAAGTGCCAACAATGGCAGCTTCTGGAAAAACCATGTCAGTTGTTAGCAAGCTCACAGCTCGATCTTAGCACCATCTGAAAAAGAGAAATCACTGTCAGCATAGCATTAAAAATCAGAACGTATAATTCTTGTTTCTATGGAATACACTTTCTCCATTCATCTCCATAAATCTATAAATCCCGATCCCAAATTCGGCTCCTTCTCCTCCCTGCTCATTGTTTCAGATACTGGGCCTGGGCTCCTAATAATTTTTTTCTCCTCTCCAGATTCTCACTCTTCTGTCCTTAAAGTGGTGACTCCGGCCGTCGGCCAATCCGATTGTTTCACTCAAATTCACCAAATAATGCAAATCTCAATAGCAGGTCATCTTCAATATGACTATTCGTAATTTTGAATGTTTGGAAAGAATCACATATTGCTGATTGTGGAGAAGAGTAAGTCGAGTGGTGAGCTTAGAGTTTCCTTCTTCCCAGGGCCATTCTACCAAGAAGTGTCTCTGAGTTAAATTGATGCAGCCTCATTCACTCCACCCATGATACCTTATTGAACTGCAGCAGTAACTGCAACAACAACTGAAAGACTAGAATTTTAACGTAAGAAAAGGTATTCCCATATTGTATTACATCCAGTCATAGCACAGAAACAGACCAGGTTTTCGAAACTAAACTAATCCCACTTTGCCACATATCATTCTATATTTATTTATCTGCACAAATGCCTTTTAAATGTTTTAACTGTACCGACACCTGTAACTTCTGGCAGTTCATTCCACACATGACCACAACTGTGTGGAAAAATTATCCCTCCACTGCCTATTAAATTTCTCTCCTCTCACGTGAAAAAATATGCCCCCTAATTTTGAACTTATCCGTCCTGTGGGAAAGACCTTTATTATTCACCTTATTTCTACTGATTTTATAAAGCTCTATAAGATCACACTTCAATTTCCTGTGTTCCAGTAAAAAAAGGTCTCAGCCTGTCCAGCATAGCCTTATAACAGAAAACTTGCAATCCTGGAATCATGCTGGTAAAGCTTTTTTGAGTCCTCGCCAATTTAATTATATGCTTCCTATAGCAGGCCAGCCAACATTGTATAGTTTGTTCCAAAATTGATCTCATCAGTGCTCTGTACAACATTAGCATGCCGTCCCAATTCCTATACTCAATGGTCTTTGATAGTCTCTCTGTTAAACCACTACTTTTGGTGTCCGCAAACTTACTCACCATGCATTTCATTTTCTCATCTAAATCATTTACATAAATGATGAACAAAAGCAGACCCAGAACCGATGCCTGATGAGCACCTAGGTTACTAATAGAGATGGCAGAGGAAATGGCAAATGCGCTCGTGGTAATTAAACAAAATTCAGTTGATTTTGCGGCTGTTTCAGAGAATGGAAAACAACAATGTTAGGCTCGTTAGCTTAACCTATGTAGGGGAGAAAATGCTTGAATCTATCTTCAAAGAAAAAATAGCGAGGTGTCTGATAGAAATATCCCAGCGGGCAGGTGAAGCATGGATTCATGAAAGGCAGATCCAATTTAACTAATTTATTGGAATTCGTTCAAGTCACTACGAATGTGGTGGATGTAGCATATCTGGATTTGGAGAAGGCATTCAACAAGGTGCTGATCAGAAAACTCCTGCATAAGATAAATTGCACGATGTTATGGCACTGTATTAACATGGATAGAAGGTTGATTAACTAATAGAAAGTGAACAGTGCGAATAAATTGGCGTTTTCTGGTTGGCAACCAGTGGCTAGTGGTGTGTCTGAGGCATTAATGTTGGAACTGCAATTGCTTACAATTACATAAATGACCTAAAGTTAGGGACAAAGTGCAGTTTGTCAAAGTTCACAGATGATACTAAAATGAGTGGTAGAGCAAAGTATGAGAGGACAGTGGAAGTATGCAGAAGGATAGAGATAGGTTAAGTGAGTGGGCAAGGGTCTGGCAGATACAGCACAACGTTGATAAAGGTGAGGTCATCAAGTTTGGTAGGAAGAACAACAAAATGGACTATTATTTAGTGGTTAAAGAGGGACATGGGTGCCATTGTGTATGAAGCACAAAAAAAAGTTGGTTTGCAGGTGCAGCAGCTAATTAAGAAGGCAATGTAATATTGCCCTTCATTGTTAGAAGGATGGAATTTAAAATAGGAACGTTATGTTGCCGCTGCATATGATGCTGATGAGGCAACATCTCACCGTGTACAGTTTTCTCCTCCTTACATGTAAAAGGATTTCCTGGTGGTTCAGAGGAGGTTGACTATGTTGATTCGGGAAATGAGAGGGTTGACTTATGAAGAGAGATTGAGTAGACTGAGTCTGAATTCATTGGAATTTAGAAGAATAACGGGGTGATGGGATCTTGTAGAAACATATGCAATTATGAAGGGATAAGACAGAAGCAACGAGATCGTTTCCAATGGCGGGTGAAATTAGAACTAAGAGGCGTAGCCCCATAATAAGGGGGAGCAGATTTAGGATTGAATTCAGGAAGACCTTATTCACCCAAAGGGTTGTGAATCTGTGGAAATCTCTGCCCAGTGAAGTCGTTGAGGCTACCTTGTTTAATGTTTTTAAAACAGCGATTGATAGATTTTTGAACAGTAAAGGGATTAAGGGTTATGGTGAGTGGGCGAGTAAGTGGAACTGCGTCCACAGAAAGACCATTCATGATCTTATTGAATGGTGAAGGAGGCTTGTGGGGTCAAATGGCCTACTCCTGCTCGTATTTCTTCTGCTCTTATATTGTTCTGTTCTAACAGTCCTCCAATCCAAAAAGCAGTACTCAGGACGACTAAATAAAAACCAACAGAATTGCAGATGTTGTGTGTCAGATACCAAAGCAGAAACTGCTGGAAAAGCTCTGCCGGTTTGGCAGTATCTGTGGGGGGGAAAGCTCCCCCATCTATAGTTTCTTGGCATTTCTGTACAGACCTCTTAAATAATGGCACCACATCAGATAGTCTCTGGTCTTCCGGCACTTCAACCATGATTGTGAATGATACAAATGTCTCAGCAAGGCGCCCAAAAACCTTTTCCAGTTTCTCACGAAGTTCCGAGAAACACCTGATCAGGTCTTAGGGATTTATCTCCATTTTTCCACTTTAAGACTTCTGACACCTCTTCTCTGTAAGAGTACTTATTTTCAAGGCATTACTATTTATTTCCCAAGATCCTTAGCTTCCGTGTGCCTGTGTACAGTAAATACTGACGCAAAATATTAGTTTAGTGTCTCACTCATCTCCTGTGATTCCACTCATAGACGGCCACAATGATCATTAATTATTTAATCTCTTTGGATTCTTCATTACTCTAATTGCCAAAACTATTTTATGCCCTTTTTTACTGTTTTGATTTCCTTCTTCAGAATATTCCTGCTGCTCTTAATACCTTTCTTGGTATTCACTCCATCCCAGCTGTCTACATCTGATATATGCCTCCTTCTTTTCCTTGAGTAGAGTCTCAATTGCTTTCGACATTAGGCATTCTCTACACCTACCAGTCTTTATGCATGGCTCAGTCTCAGTAGGGACATTTGCCTTTCCACATTGCAATAACAATATCATTGATGGCAGTGGTCTTAATGCTAATAATCGAAACCATGTGTCCGCTGTTACTTCGCTAGGTAATCTCTTTGTTTTGTTACATCAGGATATTTGTCAATGGCTACTTTGAAATAAAAACTCAGAATCTAGACATGAAAATTTGAGATTACTCCAGCATTTTTAGCTTAGCAGAACAAATTATGCACTGTAAATGCGACCCACTATTTCCATGTAATGGATGTTCTGCACCTAATTTTCCCTCCAATTTAACTAATTGTGGTTTCAAATATTTCAGACTGAAACCATTTACAACATAGGTAACATGAGGCCATTGAACGTGAAATCATTGGGTAATGAAAACAATACATAAAGTTATCTGACAACTTCAAACAAAAAAAAATTGGCGAAGGTGGCAGAGAAAGAAGAGTCAGGTTGAAGTCTGAGGTGAGATTTCAAGCCAGAATCTCCCATCAACGATTCCAGTGACGTCAATGTAAAATATGGTTGCTGGCATGGGGACAAACACAGAATCTGCAAACATCTGTTCTTCTATAAATACAATTGCTCTGTCAAAGTTTTAACGGGAAATAAGCTAATCTGTTTGTTCACTCACTTGGAACTGAGGTAGATATTGCAAATTAATCCATCCTCTGGAGACTCTCTTTGGAATATATGTTGGATGATTTCAATACGACATAGTGCAAAGATCAATTGCTTTAGGAATACCTATTCTTTCTGAAAACAGGATGCACGTGCCAGCGAATGGGCGTATCTTTGCCATTTGCTATCCTATTCTCGCTGCTATTGGTGCCCCTGGTAAGAAACGGATTCTTTAAAATGTTCGTATGTTATAAATATCGGATATTTTGTATCTTCCCTGTCCGGATCAGGATTTTCTTCTGATATTCATCACTGCCTGGACGTAAGAAAATTCGAATAATTATTACTGTAAACAAATGTGTTGGAGGATACTATACTATGCCATGAACAAATATGGCATGTTACTTTGAATTACCTTACGGGAAACCACAAGATACTGTCTGATTGATAATGGTGCAACTTAACGGGAATGGTGTTTATTAGATAGCTAAAATCTTAGCAGGAGTTATACACATAATGGTAAGGTCCTAAGGAGTGTTGCTGAACAAAGAGACCTTGGAGTGCAGGTTTGTAGCTCCTTGAAAGTGGAGTCGCACGTAGATAGGATAGTGAAGAAGGCGTTTGGTATGCTTTCCTTATTGGTCAGAGTATTGAGTACGGGAGTTGGGAGGTCATGTTGCGGCTGCACAGGACATTGGTTTGGCCACTGTTGGAATATTGCGTGCAGTTCTAGTCTCCTTCCTATCGGAAAGATGTTGTGTAACTTGCGTGAAAAGGACAGTGATACTGGGAGAGAGAGAAAAAAACAATCATTGACAGAAAGACGTTCCAGCTTGTTTCTTTCTGAAAGAGCTAATATGTGCCATCACACCAAACTTGCAATTGGCTAATTAGTTTAAATCAGAGACTTCAATTTAACTGAAGAATACAGTTAAGACATTCAACCTTATTTCAATTCCATTTAATAAAGTAATTAGAAATACCTGAGCAGGTGATGTGTTGAAGGTGCAGGATATGAGAACTGCTGGACACCAGTGCAGCGACAGTTAGAAGAGAGTTGATGATCTGGAGTCTGAGCTGTAGGCACTGCAACACATCAGTGATGGATGAATATGCTTAAATACAGCTTGTGCAGTCAATCACACTTAGAGACAGGAGGGTGTGACAGCGAATGAGGGAGCCACGAGAGGATGCAGAATTTAGCTTTACTGGAGCATCAGCTGTACTTTTATCTCGTATGTAGAGGAATTTGCTCTCAGTATGAATGAGACTACAGAGTACCGGGAGGATAAATGAAACACATTAGGAATCATGGTCAGGAGCGCCATTCAAATGAAGCACGAAGAGAAAGTCATAGTGATAAGGGGAGAGAGCAAATAGGGAGGGAGATAGTAGGGCTTACCACCCCAAAGACTGAAAGACTTGAAATCTGTTTCGTACAGCTGGTGCCAAAAATCAAGACGTCTCTTCTGGGAAGGAGAGGAATGTGGAGTGAGAGTAGTTTTTTTTATTGTGGGCCGAAGGGCCTGTTCTGTGCTGTATTGTTCTATATTCTATTTTCTATCAATACTTTCAGAAATCTTGTTGCACACTGCTAGAGTAGTTGTGATTTAAACCCCAGTCTTACCTTCCTCAGAAGATGGGATGCTGCAACTCTGTCGATATGTCCAGAGCTGTAAACTTGGTAAACAAAAGGAATAACTTAGTTGAGAAGGATGTTCCTATAAATGATTGAGATCTTCAGAGACCAATCAGAAAATAAGAGGAAAACTAACTTGGGAAATTTGAACGTTCACGTGCATCGAAGATCTGAGAGCAATCATTTTTTTTCTGCATAATCAAAACATTAGGTGGTCAGGGATGAGAATGATTATATGTTTCGATGGCTTGAAAACCAAAGTAATGACTTAGCAATGATACATAGAATCCAGGCACCCAATAAAAAGAATAGACAGAAGAATTTCTGTCAAAGTGACAGGATGCATTGTCAGCCAGAAATTGTGAGTTGATGTATGATGCCTTTTTAAATTCCTTTCTTTGTCTTTATTCTGATAAACATTAAAATAATGAATTTGTGACATTTAATATTCACATACTCAGTGTGTGCTGTAGTACCTGGTCCAAAGTGGAAAGTAAACTCGGCAATGTTTCTCCACAGAATAGCTTGGAAAAAACAAAATCCTTGAGGAAGCAAAGAATGTGCTAATGTGTCAGTACAGTACTTAAATCTTACAAAAAAAAATTGAACATTCCTGCACTCACGATTGAGTGAGGAGTCAGTTGAAAAAAAGACAATATCGAAGATAATTTGGAAAGTTACTGCACATCAGTGAACATATGTTTGACGAGTACATGAGGTGTTTTATGCATATGATCACGGGAAGTAACTGGCTGAGATGATTTTAGTTTGGTAACTAGCCACAGTATTTAATGCAGTGAGCAGAGAACGGAGTGTATGCTGAGGACTGATTGCAATGTCTCTTACCATGGGAAGTAATTGATCCAGCATTACACGTCAGATAATTATCAATAGCTTTGGAATCGATGATGTCTAGAGTTGAGAAACGTAGAAGGTTATAGTTAAAATTTGGTCGAAGATTACTACTAAAGTTTCACCAAAAAAATACACTTGTAGCAAACAATTCCTTTCTCATCTCTCACAGCAAATTTCTTGGCGATTGTCGTTCTAAAACGAGGTCGGTGTGGACTCTCTTGTTGCATCACCTACTACTTGGTGGCAATAGCGGTGAGTGATTTCCTTGTCATCGTCAATGGGTGCATCCTTAACCGGATCGGCGGGATCTACTTTCGAGACACTGCTCTTGGCACCACTTTTGCATGCAGACTCAGCAGTACTCTGATTTTTGCAGTCCGAGATGGCTCAGTCTGGTTGACGGTGGCCTTTACCTTCGACCGTTTCGTGGCCATCTGCCACCAGAGCATGAAGAACAGATATTGTACTCAGAAAACGGCCTCAGTAGTGATAGGAATCGTGTGTACCCTGAGCTGCATCAAGAACATCCCTTTTTACTTCATTTTTAGGCCATTGTACAACCTGAACGGCGTGCCCTGGTTTTGCATTATTAAATCAATCTATTATAATTCGCCTTTCTGGCAAGCCTACGACTGGCTGCATCACATCTTAGTACCGTTTTTCCCTTTCCTTCTCATTCTGCTGCTCAATGTGCTGACTATAAGTAGCATATTAGCAGCCAACCGAGCGCGCAAGAGGATCCGGGGCGCCGAGAATCGTGCAGACCAGGAAGTGTCCAACCGCAAGAAGTCCATTGTACTACTCGTTGCGGTCTCTCTCAGCTTCCTTTTCCTGTGGGCCACGTATGTTGGACGTTTCTTGTACGTGCAGATTTCAGGTGATGGCTACTTTGGTGGCCTGGAATTCAATGACCCGCAATATATCCTTCAAGAGACGGCTATCATGCTCCAATTCCTCAGTTCCTGCAATAATATCTTGATCTACACTGTAGCCCAAAAACAATTCCGCGCAGAGCTGAAGACCGTGCTAATCTTTCCATTCACCACCTTCAGAAGTTGTATAAAATGGTGAAAAGACCAAGCAGTAGTCTCATATTTTCCTTTTTCTGCTATCAGCAGTATCTCAGCTGATAATACGTTTTGACAAACCTGCATCAGGGTTTTCATTCAATTTGGTCCACTATGGTTATGAAAAGCTCAGTCTCCAGTTTCGCCAGGTCTCTGTTGTCTTGCCAACACTAAAGGATTGTGTAACTTCTGGACCTGCTGTATTTTTAAACAATTGATGCTGTGCCATGCTTTCAGTCATCAGTCTGTACTCCAAGACTCCATTGCTATAGACTAATTTTCAATCTTTTCTGTATTTATTTCCCACTTTTCCTTCCTCCCGCCTCTTCTCTTTCGCTCCCCTTTTTGTGTTGTCTCAATATCATAATCTGGCCAATCTCCTTTTCGCGCTTTCATTCACTTTGACAGGACCCAAACGAAAATATTATGATATTCATTTAAGTGCTTGACTGGCGTGCCCTCGTTCTGCATTGTCAAGTCTATCGATTGTGTTTCTCCTAACTGCTAAAACTATGGCTAGCTGGGTCACACCTTATGACCCTTTCTCCAATTTCTCCTTATTATGCTGCTCAATGCCTTTTTGATAAGAACTATCTTCAATGATATAATTGTCTTCAATAATGCTGTGCACAGCATTATTGTTGTCGCTCCATGTTCAACATCCTATTTCCTGTCGATTTGCAAGCCGTTGTTGAATTCTTCAAGCTTCAGGAGTTTATTCCTCATTTTCTGCATTCTAACACAATTTTTAAAATAAACTCATTTCCTTGACAGCAATATGTTGATGATTTCCTTATAATAAATCCATATTTTAATTGTAAAAGACGTTATAACTAACTTACCCATTCAATCGTTCTTGGTTGATTTGTGTGAATTCTCCATCTGTGTGAATATATGGGATAGTATGACCATGGTATCCACCATATGCATTGTTACTGTAATGCATTTGACCACCCCAACCAAATAGCCCTGTACACTATTAATGATCGCAAATCTATTAAGCTATACCTTAAACATTCGCAAAGACTGAGCATCACAGGGGAAAGCTCCAAAATTTCACAACCAAGGAAATTAATATTAATTCTCCCATCTTGGACGTCAGTGGCAGACACCTCAATTTTAAATTGTGATGTGATTCCAGATTTCCATCTATGGGAAACCCCACATCTGCATCTTTCTGATGTAGCTGTTTAAGTACATTGTACATATCAACGTGATCACTTTTCATTCTGTTAAACTCTAGAGAACATGCACCAAGTTTCCCTGTGTTCAGAAGACAGTCTCATCGTTCTGGGAACAAATCTGGGGTGCCTTTGTTGCACTCCTCTATGACAATAATATCTTGCATGAGGTTAAATTTAAAAATCTCATAACACCATTTTATACCCCAATAGGTTTGTTTGGAAGTGCTAGCTTTCGGTGCACAGCTCCTTTCTCAGGTACCTAGTGGGGCAGGATCATAAGACGCACAATTTATAGCACATGCAATTTTAAAAGTCTAGATTGTATTTAGGTCTCTCATCTTTTAGGATGGGTTGCAGGTTTCGATTCATTACGATGTAATTCCCAGAACTTCTTTCAAGTCACATTCTAGTGATAACTTAAGTTTTTTTTAAAAAGTGACATCTCAGCTCAGACAATACATTTGAAGTGTAAGGTTACAGTCCGTCTGTGGTCCAACCTTGAGTCAGAACGGTTCTATTTCCAAAGTAGGTATTTAAAAAATGTCACATGGATTTACTGCCTGCATTGACTACCTGCTAATTGTGTGTTTTTTGAACAAAATGGAATGCATCTGCAAATATAATCCTGCAAATGCAGATTCACCACATAGACTTTAATGTGTGCGTGCATACACGTGAAGGAGAGAGAGGGAGAGAAGAGTGGGAGAGAGTGTGAGTGTGAGTGTTTGCGTGCTTGCTGGAGTGTGTTCGTGTGACCGAGTATAAACCTATGAGAGGGTGTGCATATAGGTGTGAGTGTGGGTTTTTCTATATCTGAGAAAGTGTGTGTATGAGAGTGAGTCTACGTGAATGATTGTGTGTGTGTGTGCGCGCGTGCGCGTATGTGTGTGTGTGAGGGAGAGAGAGACAGAAAGAGACTGTGTCGTGTAGTGGGGTCATCTGTGTGTGACATGAACACCAAGTTCATGAGATTAGGCAGCAGAAAAAATGCAGTCAGTATTCCACGTATTGTCTAACCAAGGTCATAGAGTAATCGAGTCATCCAGCATGGAAACGAAAAAGAAAGCGACAGGATAAAAACGATGTTAGTCAGGGTTTATGAGACATTAATTGCGAGGAAACTGTCATTTCCTGCCTATTAGATGTCTGTATTAAACAGTTATTTGTCCACCTCACCTAACGGTATTCTGAAGGATTTGATAGCGACACGTCCATATGGTTTATTTAAATATGGTATTGTGTCAGGAAAAAAAAACTGCACAATGAGGACGTGCTACATCGAAATTACTAAACCTTCTACAGCACTCAAACCAAATAATCTGCAGCAATTATGGAATGGAGAATAGGTCGTACGAGGATAGGTTGAGAGTGCTCGGCCTTTTCTCATTGGAACGGCGAAGGATGAGGGGTGACTTGATAGAGGTTTATAAGATGATCAGGGGAATAGATAGAGTAGACAGTCAGAGACTTTTTCCCCGGGTACAACAGAGTGTTACAAGGGGATATAAATTTAAGGTGAAGGGTGGAAGGTATAGGGGGGGATGTCAGGGGTAGGTTCTTTACCCAGAGAGTGGTGGGGGCATGGAATGCGCTGCCTGTGGGAGTGGCAGAGTCAGAATCATTGGTGACCTTTAAGCGGCAATTGGATAAGTACATAGATAGGTGCTTAAGCTAGGACAAATGTTCAGCACAACATCGTGAGCCGAAGGGCCTGTTCTGTGCTGTGTTGTTCTATGTTCTATGATTACTAATGCAGTTCACTAACATCGTCTCAAATACAACTGGGCATGAAGCCAGTGATGTCCACGTCCAAAGAATGAATTAAAAGGATATGTGCTACCCAAATACCCATGGACTATCGGTGCACCACTTCATTTTCGATCACTGTGACTGTGAGAGGTGCTTCATATGGAGACGGAATCAATAATTTCTCAACAGAAACCAGGTTTTCGATGCCATCTGCGTTGGGAAGTGATTCAGGAAATTTTCACTAAAACGGCAGAGAAAATTGATTTTTTGTGTTAGATCCGAAAGCACTGAGGATGCTGTAAATCAGAAACAAAAACAAAAATTACAGGAAAAACTCAGCAGGCCTGGCAGCCTCTGTGTAGAGAAATCAGTGTTAATGTTTCGGGTCTATTGACTCTTCCTCAGAACTCTCATTTTTCTCCACAGATTCTGCCAGACCTGCTGATCTTTTCCAGCAATTTCTGTTTTTTTTTGTTTATTGATTGTGTGTGTTGCTTCTTTCTGCCTGGAGCTGGACGTACCACTGAGCCGAGCCGCCTTTCTTCGATTAGGCATTGAGCCAACATCCAGCCAGCGTATTCCGGAAGATGCTAGAGTTCCTAGTACGAGGGGAAGAAGACGGGAAGTGGAACCTCCTGGTCTCCTGAGCCAAACTTACACTCTAAACCGGTTCTATTACTGATTCCACCCAATAACCTCACTGTTTATTTTCCGGGGTCTTTCAGTCACTAAGTGACACAAACCCCAGGAACAATGGACTGAAAGGAATGTCAGAGTCCCGTGATCACCAGCGTTTACGACAGTCACAACTAATACTGTCCTTTCCAAAACAGATATTTCCTCATGGAAATCCAGACAGATACAGAATAGGAGCTGATCTCCAGCTGAATACGGTTGAGTAAAAAAAAGACATATTCGCTGTGTATTCGAGATGAGAGAATTGAAGCACTGCCGTATAAGTATGAGGGCTTATTACTGCTGCAAAGTCGGCGTTGGCCTAATGCATCATATGTTCCAAGTTTCTCTCCAGATTTTCATAGCAGTAAATGAAAAGGGAAATCTTAGTTTAAAAATCAAGCAAACATGTCGTTATAGCTCATTCCGTATGCATTGCAGTCTAATTTCTACTTTAACGATCTTGGTGTTAACATATCGAATTGTCAAAATGTTAAGCCTGCGTGCACATTCTTTTTTTTAATCTTGCAATTTGAGTCTGCGCTGAAATGTCGGGAAATGTTGAGTCCAGTCCCGAGTCCCGAACATGCATTGCAATCCAGAGCATGGAGACACAACCTCTGCAGTTTAATCATTATTTCCACATCTCACCAATGCCTTGGGTTTTAATCATGATTTGAAAGACTGTGCTCAATTTTGGGCTGGATGAGACCTAACCAAATGTCACATTTAATTTAAGAATGTTGCTTGCCATTCCGGACTGTGAAATATATTTATTAATTTCCGAAATCCTGGGACAATTTTCTGACATCTCTTTGTGACAATGGTCTCCATTTCCATGAAGTGTTCATGCCCAATCCATATTCCTGGATTACGTGGTAAGACCTCTGAGTCTCACAAATAACAGGTTAAACCAAAGAGGTTTATTAATATTGAACATTGTTAATTGATATAAATCCTAGGGGGCCTGTATCTCGTAAATGCGGCCATCAGAATAATGTACTGTTAGTTTTTGTATGACGGTGCCGATTAGCGGTGTCCCTATGCCAGAAGCATGATACTGTGGATGGACCCGGGACCATAGTGATTGTCATCCCAGGTCAGTGATTCACTGTGTTACTGACTGCCTCAGGCAATGCTCACTAGCATTCTATTTTTTGTAATCTGTAGCACTTAAGTCTTGTTGTGGGAGATTAGGTGAGAATTTTGAGATCCAGACGAATTATGACCCAGGCTGCTGGAGGAAATGGAGTAGAGTGGTGCTGAAAAAAACAGCAGTTCAGGCAGCATCCGAGGAGCAGGAAAATCGACGTTTCGGGCAAAAGCCCTTCATCAGGAATAAAGGCAGAGTGAAGGGCCTCGGACATGCTCCCCCTCGGAACACTTCAACCCGAGGGCATCAATGTGGACTTCACCAGTTTCCTCATTTCCCTTTCCCCCACCTCACCCCAGTTCCAAACTTCCAGCTCAGCAGCGTCCCCATGACCTGTCCTACCGGGCTATCTTCTGTTCCACCTATCCACTCAACCTTCCTCTCTGATCTATCACCTTCATCCCCACCCTCATTCACCTATTGTACTCTATGCTACTTTCTCCCCACCCCCAACCTCCTCTCATTTATCTCTCCACCCTTCAGGTACTCTGCCTGTATTCCTGCTGAATGGCTTTTGCCCGAAACGTCGATTTTCCTGCTCCTCGGATGCTGCCTGAACTGCAGTGCTTTTCCAGGATCACTCTACTCCAGAATCTGGTTTCCAGCATCTGCAGTCATTGTTTTTACCTTGTGGAGGGAATGACAGAGGTAATCACAGTGACCTGTGTAAAGTTATCAATTTCTCTCTGGGAACGGGCAGAGGACTGGACAACAGCAAATGTGGTTTCACTTTTCAGGAAGCATCATGTGCATAAACCAGGTAATCACAGCGCAGAAGCTTTCACATCAATGGAAGGGAAATAGAGAATTAATCTCCACTTGAAGAAGCAAGGCTCACCAGCAGTGCTTTGTCAGATGGAGGACATGTCTAACAAATTAATGGAATTTATTGAGGTGGTGATCGCTTGTGTAGCAAGGTTCCTTGTGTAGATGCAGTTGTTGAAATTTGTATGATCTTCTGAAATGCCCACACAGGAGACTTATACAGAATGTTAATAAAAATGGCATCCATGATACTGTGGCAATTTGGTTTCAAAATTGGGTTAGTAGTAGAAGACTGGGGGAGGTGATAGAAGTGTGTTTGTGTGACTGGAACTTGATGTGCAGTGGTGTACCATAAACTTCAGTGGTTGGCCCTTATTGTTCATGACATACATTTAAACTGTATAGATGAGTGGTTGGGGCGAATGTAAATATTTTTTGGATTACTGAAGAGGCAGTGTGGTTAATAGAGAAGAAGAACATCTTAGTTTATAGGAATATGTAGACAGGTCGGTCAGGTGGGTAGAAGAATGGCAGAGTGAATTTCACACTGAATATATCCGTTAGGAAAGAAAAGTCGCTGTTCTTACTTGGTTTGGCCTACATGTGCCTCCAGGCCAAAAGCAATGTGATTTATTCTTACCTGACCTCTCGGCAAATAGGTTTGGGTAATACATATTGGACTAGGAAGCAAATCTTCACATCCCTTAAACAAATATGCTTCTTTTAAAAAAACGCGTAAGTTGATGCACTTTGGTGGATTAACAAGACTAGAGTATAACTTTGCCGATGTGCAACATTGTTTAAACCACAGCTGGATAATTGTGTGCACTTGTCATCGCCACATGAGAGGCAAGGTGTGACTTCACTTCAGGGCATAAAGAGAGATTCCTGAAGAAGGGCTTATGCCCGAAACGTCGATTCTCCTGTTCCTTGGATGCTGCCTGACCTGCTGCGCTTTTCCAGCAACACATTTTCAGCTCTGATCTCCAGCATCTGCAGCCCTTACTTTCTCATAAAGAGGGATTCATCAGCTTTTAACTTTGAAGAGAAGCTAATTTATTTTGTGTCTTTTTCTTTAGAGTCAAAGCAAGAGTGGGAGTAATGTGAAATTCACTACTGGAAAGGGGTTATGTTTAACTGGGGCATTCAAAATTGAATTGAATTATAATGTTCTTGGAATGGCGTTTCAAATTGTCCGTGTCGCTCTTTGAGCTGCTCCTTAAGGAAGTCAGCACGTTACCAATGGGTCAAATGATCTCCTATTGTGTAATCATTCTGTGATTTTAGTCGATGATTATTAAATTGATGACAGTCAACTGGGACTCTAAACTTCATTGGATTCTATGGAATCTCTCTGCAGTCAATCATATAACAAAAATGCACGGGAAAACCTCCATCTGCAAATTTTTAACCAATTACCATTCGACTTGGAAAGATATCTTAAAATCTACAAAATCGCTCTTTAACGGCACTGTGAGTGTATTTGTACCCAATGGAGTGCAGCAGTTAAAGAAGGTAGCTCATCATCACCTTCAGATTAGCAACTATGGATGGACAATTAACTCTAGCTCAGAGAGTGACTTCCACATTCCAAGAATAAATAAAAACATGCACACATAACAGGGTTACTTCCAGTTAACAAATTTGGCAAAGTAATTCGCTCAGTAACGAGTGGAATAATTACTAAAATATTTTTTGGACGTGGTGTATATGGATTTCAATAAGACGTTTGATAAATTCCACATTATCGGCTGCTCAGGGAAGTTAAATTGTATGGCATGCAGAGCGAGCTAGAAAGTTGGTTACAAAATTGGCTTGATGGTAGGAGGCAGAGGCTAATAGTTGAAAGTTGCTTGTAAGACTGGAGGCCTGTGACTATTGGAATGCCTCAGGGGTCAGTGCTGAGCCTTTCCTGTTTGTACCTATATCAATAATTTGGATGCGAATGTGGAAGGTTTGATTAGTACGTTTGCTGATGACACTAAAATACGTGGCATTGTGGACAGCAAGGAAGGTTATCAGAAATTGCAACGGGACCTTGATCAGCTGGGGAAGTGGACCCAGAAATGGCAAATGGAGTTTAATATAGACAAGTGTGAGGTCTTGCGTTTTCAAAGTCAAATCAAGATAAGAGTTTAATGGTGAATGGTAGGGCCTTAAGGAGTGTAGTGGAACAGAATGGTCTTGGATTTCAGGTTCACAGTTCTATGAAAGTGAAGTCACAGGTAGGCAACACTTTGGAACACTGGCTTTCATTAATCAAGGCATTGATTATAGAAGTTGAGAAGTTATGTAGCAGTTATACACGGCGTTGGTGAGGCCACACTTGGAGTATTGTGTGCAGTTTTGGTCACCTTATTATGTGAATGATGTTATTAAACTGGAAAGAGAGCAGAAGGACTTTACAAGGATGTTGTCTAGACTCTTCGGTATGTGTTATATGGAGAGGTTGGACATCCAGGACCTTTTTCTTTAAAGCATAGGAGACTGATGGACGGACATTATAAAGGTGTATAAGATATGGATGTAAGTTAGCTCGCTGAACTGAAAGGTTTGTTTTTAGACATTTCGTCACCATGACTAGCTAACATCATCAATGAGAGCCTCCGGTGAAGCGCTGGTGGTATGTCCCGCTTCTCTATTTTTTTGGTCTTGGTTTCTTAAGGTGGGTGATGTCACTTCCGGTTCTTTATGGTAGATGGGTTCTAAATAGATATATTTATTGATGGAGTTCCGGTTGGAATGCCAGGTGTCTGCGAGTCTTGCTTGGCTTGTCTCAGAATGTGTGTGTTGTCCCAGTCAACGTGGTGTCTTTCTTTGTCTGTATAAATGGAAACTAGTGATAGTGGATGATGTTTTTTTGGTGGCTAGTTGGTGTTCAGGTATCATGGTGGCAAGTGTCCTGCTTATTTGTCCGATGCAGTGCTTTTTACAGTTCTTGCATGGTATTTTGTAAATTATGTTAGTTTTTCTGGTAGTATCTAATGGACCCTTTAGATTCATTAGTCGCTGTTTAAATGCTTGGTAGGTTTATGGGCTTCCATGATGCCAAATGGTCTGAATAGTCTGAAAGTTATTTCGGGTATATCTTTGATGTAAGATAATGTGGCTGTAGATTTTGGTTGCGTTGTATATGCTTGTTTGGGTTTGTTTCTGAGGAATCGGTGGATTGTGTTGATCGGGTGCCCATTTACCTTGAAAACGTTGTCTTATTCTTCTACTGTTTGTAGTCCTTGGGTGCTGCAGTGTGATGTAGCTCCTTGAAATAATGTCTTGATGAAATTCCGTTTGTGGATGTTGGGATGATTGCTTCTGAAGTTAAGTATTTGGTCTGTGGTCCTGTTTGTTTTTTCTGTAGACGTTGTTTGAAGTTCTCCATTAACTGTATGTCCAACTGTCACGTCGAGGAATAGGAGTCTGTTGTCGTTCTCCTCCTCTTTTGTGAATGTTATGCCTGTCAGGATATCGTGGGGATATCCCCTAATTTGTTCCAATTTTTGATGACACAGGTGTTATCCACGTAGTGGACCCAAAATTTGATTGGATAGATAGGAGGGCTCTGAGAGGCATGAATAAGATGAATGTACTAGAATCGAGGACTAAAGGTTTAAGATTAGAGGGAAAAGAATAAAGAGGAACCTAAGGGACAACGTTTTTGCACAGAGGGTGTTTGCATATAGAATGAGCTCCCAGCGGAAGTGGTTGTGACAAATACATTAACATTACTTTAAAGGCATTTGGACAAGTACATGGATTGGAAAGGACTAGAAGGATTCGCGTCAAGTGCAGGGAAATGGGGTTAGCGTGGATGGACATTTTGTTCGGCATGGACCAGTTTGGACCAAAAGGCTGTCTCTGTACTATAAGACTCTATGACTCTTTGGCATCCATGTGGCATTTGACTGTTTAACAAAGCCTAGCTGAACTCTGGTAGTAGCCATGGTAGTTAGCCCAAAGAAAGATGATTGTGGATTTCCAAAATTTGGAAATGCCAGTGTTGCACTGTAGTGTATAAAGGTAAAAAATCACACAACACCAGGCTACAGTCCAACAGGTTTATTTGGATGCACTAGCTTTTAGAGCACTGCTCCTTCATCAGGTGGTTGTGAAGTATAAGATCGTAAGACACTGAATTTACAGCAAACCACCTGATAAAGGAGCAGCTCTCTGAAAGCAGGTGCTTCCAAATAAACCTGTTGGACTATAACCTGATGTTGAGAGATTTTTAACAGTGTATTTCCAAACCCCCTCATCTCAGTTGCAGGAAAACCATAGCAGAATTTCATCAGAATAGTTTTCTATTTCTCAACATATTCACCAGCTTCAAATTAGAAGCATTGATGCTTATTAATGTCTACACAATGCATAGCATCATTATCAGCTCGTCACAGACTGAAGCACCTATTTTTGCATGCACGTAGACGTGGAAAACTTTGATGTCTGGCCTGATAAGTGAAAATACTATGCGTACCACATAAGTACCAGGAAATGACTGTTCCAACTGATCAAAATTGACCATTGGCCAACAATGTTTTCTTTTTTAAAAATTCATTCATTCCGAGCATGAGGGCATTGTTGATAAGACAACAATTATTACCTATTCTAAGTTGCCTAGAGAACAGCTCAGAGTCAACCATATTGCTGTGGATCGGGAGTCACATGTCGGCTAGAGTAGATAAGCATGGAATTTTCCATCAAGGCATCAGATCGGTGTTTCCAATAAACAGATTCTCTCCAGTGTGGAAACAGGCCCTTCGGCCCAACAAGTCCACACCGCCCCTCCGAAGAGAAACCCACCCCCCTACCCTATATTTACCCCTGACTAACATTATGGGCAATTTAGCATGGCCAATTTACCTGACCTGCACATCTTTGGATTGCGGGAGGAAACTCACGCAGACGCAGGGAGAATGCACAAACTCCACACAGACAGGAGGGAATCGAACCCAGGACCCTGGTGCTCGTGAGGCAGCAGTGCTAACCACTGTGCTACTGTGCCACCATGTCGCCCCATTCGTGATGGTTAGTTAGAATTTAAATTCTAGACTTTAAAAAATTGAGTTCAAATTTCACCATTTGCCATGGATGGATCTGCAGCTGTGTAGAATTTAATTACATGTTTTACTGAGCACATTTACGTATTCAAATTCACCTCCGAAATACAGTTATCAAACAAGATCTATTTCCTTGATTTTCTATTTCAGAAATTTGCCAGAAGTCCTGTACTACGCTTGAAACAAACCTAAGTTCAATCGTCAAGTTGCACATGACCAAAATTATATGTTCTCCAAGCTTGATCTTACAACCAATGCCGGGAGGCAGTGCTGTTGTGATAACTGATTTAATCATCCAGAAACCACGGTTAAAGCTCTGGGAGTGAGACAGATGGTGACTTTAATTTTAAAATACAAAAGTAAAAGTAGCGTAATGGTGATTAGATAAACAACATCTATTGTAATTAAACCCTGTATGCCTCAGTGATAGATTTTGGGACACTTAAACACGGACTTTACCAAGCTTGCACACATACAAACACACTCTCTCACCTGCACTCACACTCACACACACATACTCACTTTGTCTCTCTCTCTTTCCTGCATGTGCACACACATACATGTTTATGGTTTGAATTTGTTTTTGCAGAATTATATTTGCAGATACATTCTATTTTGCTCACAGAAATGCACAAATGCAGGCAGTCAATGTCAGCAGTCAATCCAAGTAATACTTTGTACGTTCCACTTTGGAAGTAGAACAAGTGCGATTCAAGATTAAGATGCCGACAGACTCTAACCTCACACCTTTAATGCATTGTCTGAGCTGAGATATCAACTTTTTTTTTATAAAACCTTAAGTTATCTTGAGAATGTGACATAAAATAAGTTCTTGGATTTATACATTAAAGAACCGAAATCAGCAAACCCATTCTAAAAGATGAAAGACCTGACAATATAACATTTGTGCAATATAACAGTTCAGCTTGTCACAATGCTGGTCTTTTACAAGGTTACTATGCCCTTGAGGTTTTTTTTCAGAGAGGGGGTAATTGGCCAGGCTGCAACTTGATTGTCTTTGAATGGTTTTATTGGGTCCTTTTGCTTAACCCTAACAGATAATGCCTCCAACCTAAGAATTCCATGTCTTAAAAATACTAATATAATCGAAGGGGAGCATCCAGCTCGCTGGGTAGCTAATCATCGTTTAGATTAGAGTTAGTTACAGCAGTGGATGTGTGAAAAGGCTGCTGAACTCTCTCTTCTGACTTTGTAACCTCTAAGTGTTTTGTTTCATTTTTACTTTATGTGCGAAGGGGTCTGTTTATGAGGATTGTTGCGAGTATTTGTGAACAGCATCATTAAGTCGAGATAGTCTGTCAGGTGTTTGGACAGAATAAGTTACCGGTCTTCTTTTTTTTGTTCTTTGTGTTTCATTCTGTAATTTCGGAAATAAATCCAGTTTGTTTTAAACTTGGCAGTTGTACCAGCTAATTCAATCATGGAATATCGACTGTGCACTAATCTAAAACGAATAGCAAAGTTATAGTCTGGACTGCCTGCTTAAAAACATTTTGAAGGGTCGGGCCTGGTCCATAAAAAAAACATGTCACAGTAATCTTTTGCTATAAATTCTGTGTCTTACGGTCCTGCTTCACAACCACCTGATGAAGAAGTGCGTTTCAAACGCTAGTGCTTCCAAATAAACCTGTTGGACTAATCCTGGTGTTGTGTGATTTTTATCCACCCCAATTCAACACTGGCTCCTCCAAATCATAATACAGTAACAATTACAAATTAACTGTTCCAATACAATAGCATACCATAAACACACCTCTTGGAAAGAAAAAGGAAATTCAAGCGCAGATTTTTACAGGCAGGAGAGAGCGACATCCAAAGGGATGGCAGAAGAAAGTCAGAAGATTTCTTCACGGAAGTTTGGAACTCCCTGGATTCACACATTTTATGATTGTTACAGCTAAACAAACTAGAAAAAAAAACTGAACTAGGAGAACTGAACATTTCCCTTCCATTATTAAACTCCTTTGACTCATCGGCATCTCTGTAATTATGAGCTCTCTTCAATAAAAAAGGATAAAATAACCTTGCCAGCATGACATCATTGTCACACTTCCCCTCTTTAAAAATAAAACTGAACTGTCAGTATACAAAGATGGCTTCATTTTAAACCCATTAGTCTTATTTTGTTAGTATAATACAACAAATATATATTACATTGTCTCTAAGTATGCAAATAATGCACTCTGGCATTCTGTTTCAATCCATTTACTCCTGCCACCAAATGCTTCCACTTTCTTTTATTTCAAGATTCGACTATGCATCAGCAATTACGTTTTCTCATCCTGCCACATGTATAATTTTCAAATCGAATGGCTACAGTAATGAGTTCCATCTTAACAGTCTGGAATTTTTGTTGCCTTTTTTTTCCAAAAAAACTTTAATGGGCTGCGATCAGTTTATATAAGTGTCTCTGGTACATCAAATTTTGTAATGCCAAGACCAAGCTCAAAGTCTCCTTCTCAATTGTGGAAAGTTCTGTTGGTGAATGTCCAATTTCCTCCACAAAAAAATGGTCTTTCGTTCTTCTCGCTCTCTTCTTGTAACATCATAGAACATTAGAGTTCAGAACATGAAACATTACAGGGCAGTACAGGCCCTTCGGCCCTTGATTTCCCATGAAAACAATCTGAAGCCCATCTAACCTACACTATTCCATTATGATATATGTGTTTATTTAATGATCATTTAAATGCCCTTACATTTGGCGAGACTACTACTGTTACTCTCTGAGTAAAGAACGTACCTCTGGCATCCGTCCTATATCTATCACTCCTCAATTTAAAGCTATGTTCCTTCGTGCAAGCCACACCATCCAAGGAAAAGGGCACTCACTGTTCACTCTATCTAATCCTCTGGTGATCCTGTATGTCTCCATTAAGTCACCTCCCAAACTTCTTCTCTCAAATGAAAACAGCCTCAAGTCCATCAACCTATCTTCATAAGCCCTTCCTTCCATACCAGGCAACATCCTGGCAAATTTTCTCTGCACCCTTTCCAATGCATCCATGTCTTTCCCATAATGCAGCGACCAGAACTGTACGCATTATCCAACTGCGGCTGCACTAGAGTTAGGTACAGCTGCAGCATGACCTCATGGCTCTGAAACCTAAACCCTCTAACAGGAAAAGCTGACACACCGCATGCCTTCTTAACAACCCTATCAACCTGGATGGCAACTTTCAGGCTTCTATCTACATGGACACAGAGATCTCTCTGCTTTCCCACACTACCAAGAATCTTACTTTTAGCCCAGTACTCTGTATTCGTGTTACTTCTCCCAAAGTGAATCACCTCCCACTTTTCCGTAATAGACTCCACTTGCCACCGCTCAGCCCAGCTCTGCAGCTTATCTATGTCCGGCTGTAACTGCAACATCCGTCAGCACTGTCCACATGCCACCTTAGTGTCATCCGCAAATTTACTAAACCATGCCCTCATCTAGGTCATTTATAAAAATAACAAACAACATTGGCCCCAAAACAAATCCTTCCGGTACACCACTATGAACTAAACTCCAGGATGAAAATTTCCCATCAACCACCACCCTTTGTCTTCTTTCAGCCAGCCAATTTCTGATCGAAACCGCTAAATTACCTTCAATCCCATGCCTCCTCATTTTGTACAATAGTCTACCGTGCAGCACCTTATCATTCGCTTTTCTGAAATCCATACACACCACATCAACAGCTTTATCCTCATCCACCTGTTTGGTGACCATCTCAAAGAATTCAGTAAGGTTTGTGAGGCATGACCCTTCATAAAACCGTGTTGACAATCCCTAATCAAATTACTCCTTTTTAGATGATTATAAATCCTTTCTGTTATAATCCTTTCCAACACTTTACTCACAACTGAAGTACGGCTCACTCGTCTATAATTACCAGGATTGTCCCTACTCCCCTTCTTGACCAAGGGGACAACGTTTTCCATCTTCCAGTCTTCTGGCACTATTCCTGTAGACAATGACGATATAAATATCCAAGCCAACGGTTCTGTCGTCTCCTCCCTAGCTTCCTAGCGAATCCTAGGATAAAACCCATCAGCACAGAGGCCTTACCTTTTGTCATGCTTTCCAGAATTGCTAACGCCTCGACCTTATAAACCTCATTCCCATCTAATGTAATAGCCTGCATCTCAGTATCTCCTCGACAATGTTATCATTTTCCATGAGAATAGTGATGAAAAATATTCATTTAGCGCTTCTCCTATCTCCTCGGACTCCACACACTACTTTCCACTACAGCCTATGACTGGCCCTAATCTTCCTCTAGTCATTCTTTTACTCCTGACATACCTGTAGAAAGCTTTTGGATTTTCCTTGATTCTACCTGCCAACGACATCTCATATCCCCTTCTGGCTCTTCTTACCTCTCTCTTTAGGTGTTTCTTGACGAACTTGTAACTCTCAAGCGCCCTTACCGATCCTTCACGTCTCATCTTTGCATAAACCTTCTTCTTCCTCTTGACAAGAGATTCAACTTCTTTAGTGAGCCATGGCTCCCTCGCTGGACCACTTCCTCCATGCCTGATGGGTACATTCTTTCAATTGTGCACATCCCCTTCAGTTTTCTTCCCCATCCTACGCATCCTAAATCTTGCCTAATCACATCATAGTTGTCTTGCCCCCAGATATATCTTTTGCCCTGCTGTATACTCCTATCCCTTTGCATCGCAAAGTAAACTGAACCAAATTGTGATCACTATCATCAAAGTAAAAGTACAGCACCAAACCCAAATCACTCGCATCAATAGCCACCTTGAATGACTTTGCGTAATTGAGTGTGGCTAATACTGGGGCAGTGGATAACATTGCTTTCAAGCTGTCGAATGCCTTCTGACATTCCTCTACTTTTCGGTACTTCTTCAATTAGTCAGTCACTGAAGCAGTCACATTGTAAAAGGTTCGCATGTATTTCAAGTGAAACCCACTCAATCCCAGGATTCATATTGCTCTCTTCGTCCATGTCTGGGGAATTCGCTAATAACCTTTGCTTTCTCATTTCGTGAAATCATCTGTGAATGTCCGATAACGTGACTTGGGCTTTGGTGAATTCACTCTCAGACAGTTTATCACCAGACCTGCATGTTAAAGTCGACTGAATAATTCCAATAAATGCTGCAAATGTTCCTTCCATGTGTAAATAAAAATCTCTAGGTCGTCAATGTATACCACACAAAATTGTAAGCCAGAAATGACTTTACTGGCTCTTCTTTGAAATGTGTCTGGCGCAATTTTCATAACAAATGGCAAGAATTTAAATTGATACAGTACATTCAGTGTTACAACCACCTTTGCTCTTTCAGATAAAGGGTCCTGCCAGTATCTTCTGAGTAAGTCCAAATCAGAAATATAAATTATTTGCCCCACCTTTTCAATACAATCTTCCAAATATGGAATCAGATCTGATTCAGACTTTGTAACTGCATTGACGACTTTGCGGTAGTCTACATATAACCATTAGATACCAAATGGTTTTGACACTATTACTACGGGTGAGCTCTAGTCATTGAAATCAGGCCGAATATGTTGTCTTGGAGCATATGTTTGATCTCTTTCTAAACTTTTGTTAACTCTGGGGAGTTAAGTCTATAAATATGTTGCTTTTTTTTGGAACAGCAGCTCCTGTTTCGACATCATGCATAATTAGGTTAATACTTCTCAGCTTATTCCCATATATCTCTTCATGCGACAGTAATAACTCTTTCAGGGCACTTCGATTTTCCTTGGGAAGGTAATTGAATAATTATGCCAATTTTTGAAATCGTCCTCATTGTCAAATTTAATTTGAGGAATGTCCAATTCAGAATCCTCTCAATTTGGTTTTTCAGTTTGTGTTGTAACCATCAAAATATTCTCATTTTGTTTTCCTTCCCCATCAAAATACCTTTTGAGCATAATCACATGACAGACTCTGCGAGATTTCGTTCTATCTGGAGTTCTTATCACATGGTTCACCTCATTCAATTTACTTTCGACTTGCTACAGTCCACTAAACTTTGTCTTTTAAGGTTCACCTATCACTGGAAGTAACAGTAACTTCTTATCCCTATAGTGAAATTGCAAGTTTTTTTTCTCTTGCCCGTTGCCTGTTTCATTGCATGCTGCGACTCTTTTAAATGCTGTCAAAGCAACTCCCCTGCTCTACTTAATCGTTCGGAAGGTTTGACACAAGTATGTGGCCTTTGAATTCTGACTCACTAATTTCTCCTCAATCAATTTCAGTGGTCTTCTTACTTCATGCCCAAGAACTAATTCAAATGGACTGAATTTGATCAATTCATTTGGTGTGCCTCTAAGCATAAAAAAAACTACAAAAGGAATTCCCTTATCCCAAGTATGTGGATAGTCTTTACTATAAGCCCTCAAAATAGTCGAAATGTCTGGGCTCATCTTAAAAAAATGTTTAGGTTTCAGGTTTTAAGACTGGGTCGTATGAAATTAACCAATGTCATGGGACGAACTAGACCTCCACAAAGTATATTTAGAAGATAGTTCAGAACATATGCTTTTCTTATTTTAAAAGTAAGTGTAAGGTATTACATTCAGATGGAATTCAATTGGTCAAACTATTGAATATAAGCGAAACACACTTCATTTTTACACTACAGTAAAATACTGATAGAAAAGGGAGAATAACTAGCTTAATTGCAACTTTATCGAAATGTTTAACAAAATAAAATATCATATTAATTATTGCTAATTAACCAGAGCATCTCATAAATACGTCCAATAAAGACAAATTCTGAAAATTAAAATTGTCTCGCATGCAATTCCAGCAGCAGGATGAAAACCCCAGCATTTAGCCCAGAGAAGAGTAAGGTCTTCCAACATCCAGCTTCAAGGCCACAGCAACTGTTACAGAATACTAAAATTACAACAAACCTCTTGGTTCTGTGGGAGCTTGACCCTCATCATTCAGGTTGCTTCTATTCTTCCGACTTAAAAAAAAAGAACGTGGCCACACAAACTGTTTATTGTATTGGCTTTGGGGCTTTGGAAAGGTGATGGCCTAACGGCATTACCGCTAGATTATTATTCCAGAGGCTCAGCTAATGTTCTGAGAACCCAGGTACAAATTCCACCATGGCAGATAGTGGAATTTGAAATTAATCCTGAATTGGATCTAATAATAATCACGAATCCATTGTCGATTGCTGGACAAACCTAACTGGTTCAGTAATGCCCTTTAATGAAGGAAATCTGTCCTTCTTACGTGGTCTAGCCGACCCATCACTCCTGGTCCATAATAATGTGCATTTGGGATGGGCAATAGATACTGACTTAGCCAGAGGCACCCATATCCTGTGAATGAATAATTAAAAACAAACTAGGTCTCAACCTTACTATGTAAAAAAAAAACACAGGACAAAATATACCTCCTGGACTCATAGTAAAGTCACACTCACAATTGGCGAGGGCTCCATTTATGTTTCCCTGGACCGTGACTGACTCGGCATTGCATTTCCTAATTCCCTTGAGTGAAGCAAGCTGCTATCTTTACCTGGTGTGGCCTAAGTGTGACTGAGGCAATAATGTGCTTCATTCTTAACTGCCCTCTCGGTAGTGTGAGGTGGGCCACAAATTCTGACCATTCCAGCGATGCCGTCATCTCATGAATGAATAAAAACAAAATCTCCCAGCCTTTTGCATATACTCCACTCAGCCCTGTCTCCGTTTTCATACATTAGGCTGCCTTGGTTTATGTCATACAGGGTACCAGGACCTCTAATGGGCTGTTAAATCCCTCTTGCCTTCAACATTATCAAAAGGGAACGTTCTGATTAAATCTCATTTTTACAAGCTGGTACAATGACAGTGAAAACAGAGCAATTCTGCCACAATCAGTAATGGCTTCCTATCAGAAAGGACAGCATTCTGGCAGAGGCAATCGTCTTCTTTAGACCGCTCCACCAAAATATTACATACAACCTGCTTCTTCTTGAAACAAACACGATTCTTCGGCGACCTGACAGGGTTGGTGCTAAAAGTGTGCTAAAACTAAGACTCGCGGGCATAATCTCAGAATAAGCAGTCGCACATTTAAAACAAAGATGAGGAAGCATTTCTTTTGTCAGAGGATATTAAATCTGTGGAATTCTTTACTATAGACGACTATCGTTGATGCGTCAGTTTCAACGCTGAGGTGGACAGCTTTTTAATCAGTCTGAAATCAAGGTTTATGGCGGATGGAGCGGCAAAGTGAATTTAACGATTATTACATTATCCATGAACTCATTGGATGGTGAAGGACAGATGATGTGCTGAATGGACTACTTCTGAATCTACATCTTATGGTCTTAATATGAAACTGCACAGCTCACCTGACTGAAGCGCTCATTCTCTGAGGGAATTGCCCCACGGTGAAGCAGAGGGAAACACACAAGATAGAGTCATTGAAGGTGATTGATGTGGACTCCTCTGTGTGCCAGAGAAAACAGTGAAAATCGATCTTCAGCAATCACATTGACCTTACTCTACTATACTGGCGTTAACCTCCCATAAACCATCATAGCCCTTGATTTATCCAGACTCCCCTCTGATCATGTTTTAAATCCAGTACACGTCAGACACTTGTAACTGATGTTCCCGACGGTCCACGACATAATTATGCACCAAAAGATCAATCAAGATTTCGTATTCATTATGATGAATGAAAATCATTCATATAGGTCATCAACGCTTTTTCCTTGACTCGGCCCCGGCACTTAAAGCGCTGAGTCCGTGCCATTAGACCACCAGGAAAGCAGACAGCGATGTATACAGCAAGGATTATACATGCTCCATTTGATTCACGTCACCTCCCTCCACCCCATTCCCAGGCAAAAGTACCTCCCATAAAACACATCTTTAGGTAAAATACAAGCAACTTCTCCAGGGCCATTACGATGAGCTGGGGCATGACATGAACTTTAAGCTGAAATGGCCCCAAATCGGGCTAATGTGCAATTCCAATTTCTGAAACCGACCAACGCAATCACTGCATCTCCTGTGAGTCGAAAGGAAAGAGATCAGAAAACATTGCCCCCAACGTTGTGAGTATTTAGAAACAATTTGGGCACTGGAATCAGAGAAGAATGAATGTTGAACTGATCGACAGAGCAGAGATTGTCCAGGCTCCTTCGTCTATTTTAAGAAGCTGTGTCGTTGACTAGGATGTTCTTGAAGACATTAACTGAACTGAAACGTTGAAACAATTCTTGCTTCTGCCATCAGAAATTCAAACTTTATCTCGACTACGGGACAACAAAAGAACTTTAACAACAGATAAGACAGATATTTACTTGTTTAATTTAAACTTGGAATGGGTTCCACATTCACTGTATAATTTGAACATAGACGGTGTTTCACATTCACTTTCCTCAAGAGGTAATGGTCCTTAATTGAGCCAAGACACCTGCTAATATTGGATGCCCGACTAGGTGATGTATGGAGATCTGTAATATACACTTCCTAATTCTCAAAAACCAAGAGTGCTCTCCAGGTATTCAGCATTTTAAAAACGTCGTCATAGAGTTAATCGTAGAGTTTAACAGCACAGAAATAGACCCTTTGGTCCAACTGCCCATATCGACCAGAAATTCTAAATCAACCGAGTCTCATTTACAAGCATTTAGCCCATAACCCTGTAAACTCTTTCGATTAATGTACACATCCTGATACCATCTTATTGTACCAGCATCTGTCACTTAATCTGGCAGCTCCTTCCATATACGAACAGTCCTCTGAGTGTAAAAGTTGTTCCTTAGCTCCCTTTTAAATCTTTCCCTGCTCACCTTAAATCTGTGCTATCTAGTTCTGGGCTCCCCTGTACTGGGGAAAAAAAGACCTGATTCACACCCCTCATGAATTCATGCAACGTTTGGCATCAGATGTTACAGGAAAATTAGTCCCAGCCATTTCAGCCTCTCCCTCTCGCTCAAAATCTCTAACCCTGGTAACATCCTTGTAAATATTTTTGCACTCTTGCAAATTAAACAACATGTTTTATATGGCAGGAAGACCAGAATTGAATTCATTTTTTTTCCCAAAAGTGACCTCACCAAAGTCGAACACAGCCGAGTTAACATGACATTCCAACTCCTGCATTCAATACACTGACCAATAAAGCTACGTGCACGAATGCCTTCACTAATACTTAATTATAGGGAAGCAATAGTCTTTTGAACCAGCGACCCAGATAATGTTCAGGAAACCTGGGTTCGAATCCTGTGTGGAATTTGAATTCAATAAATATTTGGAATTAAGAATCTAATGATGACTGAATGTTGTTGGAAAAACCCATCTGGTTCACTATTGCTCTTTAGGGAAGGTCACTGACAACTTTATCCAGTCTGGCCTACAAGTGACTCCAGACCCAAAGCAATTTGGTTGACTCTTAACTGCACTCTGGGCAATAGATACTGCCTGGCCAGCGACGCCCTCATCCTGTGAATAAATAATACTACTCTGTCTATCTGTGAATCCACCTTCAAGAAACTATGAAACTGCATTGAAAGGACTTTTTGCTCAGCAGCACTCTCCAGGGCCCTAAAATTGAATATAAATGTCCTTATTTGCCTTACGAAAATGCAACATTACACATTTATCTGAATTTAATTCAGTCTGCCATTCCTTGACACATTGGCCTGTCTGATGAAGTTCCCATTGTACTGCATGTTACTTTGGAAATGGGGAATCAAATTTCAATGGGTGATCAAATAGTAGAGATAGAGGCGCAGTTATTCCTCCGAAGACAGAGCACAATTAAATATTTACATTTATGAACATAACTGTATGAGTGGAATGTCTGTCTAGCGCCACACTCCACTCTAACTGGAGTTAGAGGTTGAAGATTATGTCAATATTCGCAGAATATCCTCTTCACCTGTTAATTCTGAGTTAACAGAAAACATGAACCGGGTTTCTGTACTTAATAGGAATCAGCATTTCAAAAAAAAAACATGAATATATTTTATGTGCTGGTAGAAATTATGAACAGCAGACTTTACCAGTTAAAACTACAACCGTCATCTACTATAACCATCTCTCTTTTTGGTACAGTGCCTTGTCTATCATTCCGTTATATACTCTCAGCCTCATGCATATCTGCTGACCATTGCATGGCTATCTGCTGCTAGAGCCTAAATACCAGATACTGCACAAAGAGAACTGCATCGCTAGTCCCAAGGATAGTTTGTGCACTGAACTGTGTCAAACATAGCCCTTTCAAAGTCATTTTAAGCCCTTGTACATCCTGGAAGAAGTGCTCTGATTTAGTGACATTAGGATCACGTTATACAAGTGGTCTTCTAGCATGGATACTACTGGCTGTTTGGCAACTTAATCCCATTTCTGCCATTCTTCCATATTCTGCTTCTCAACGTCCAGATGATCAGATATGCCTTAGCAGCCAACAAAACCAGTCAGAGGGTCCGGGGTGCCAAGAATCGCAGACATATATAATAGAATAGAGAATAGTACAGTACAGGCCCTTCAGCCCTTGATGTTGTGCCAGACTTTTATCCTACGCTAAGATCAGACCAACCTACATACCTTTCATTATACATTCTTCCATGTGCCTATCCAAGAGTCACTTAAATGTCTCTAATGTATCTGGCTCTACTACCATTGCAGGCAGTGCTTTCCACGCATCCACCACTCTCTGAGCAAAGAACCTGCCTCTGACATCTCCCCTAAACCTTTCTCCAATTATCTTACAATTGTGCCCGCTCATGATAGACATTTTCGCCATGGGAAAAAGTCTTTGGCTATCCACTCTATATTTGCCTACCAACATCTTGTAAACGACTATCAAGTCACTTCTCATCCTTCTTCGCTACAATTAGAAAATCCCTAGCTCCCTCAGGTTTTCTTCATTAGACATGCTCTCCTGATCAGGCAGCATTCTGGTAAATCTCTTCAGTACCGTCTCTGAAAGTTCCACAATATTCGTATAATGAAGCGCCCAGAACTGATCACAATATGCCAAGTGTGGTCTAACTGGGGCTCTATAGATGTGCAGCATGACCTAGCGGCTCTAAAACTCAATCTCGCTGCTACTGAAAGCCAACGCACCTAGTGTATACCCCGTCTATCCCAGGGGATTTATCTATATTTATTTTTCAAAATTTTCAGCACATCCTCCTTCCTAACATCAACCTGCTCTAGCATATCAGTCTGTTTCATGCTGTCCTCACAAACGTCAACGTTCCTCTCAGTAGTGAATACTAAAGCAAAGTATTCATTAGGGACCTCCCCATCTTCCTTCGATTCTAGGCACAAGTTCCCCCACTCTCCCTGATCAGCCCTATCCTCACTCTGGCCATTCTCTTGTTCCTCACAAAAGTGTAGAACGCCTTAGGATTCTCTTAATCATACCCAATAAAGCTTCTTCATGACCTGCCTAGCTCTCCTAAGTCCATTCTTCAGTTCTTTCCTGGCTAACATTTAACCCTTTAAAGCCCTGTCTGATCCTTGCCTCCTCAACTGTAAGTAAGCTTTCTCTTCCTCTTGACTAGATGTTCCACATCCATTGTCAGCCAAGGTTCTTTCAACCTGCCAACCCTTTCTTGCTCAGTGTCACAAACGTATCCAATACTGTTAGCAAGTGCTTCCTAAACAGCCACCACATTTCTCTCGTGCTTTTCCCTGAGAACATCTGTTGTTGCCGAATAGCATTGTAATTCCCCTCTCCCCAATTAAATGTTTTCCCATACCATCTGCTCCTATCCCACTCCATGAGTATAGTAAAGAAAAGGGAGTTGTGATCATTATCAGATAAATGCTCTCCCATCGACAGATGTGACACCTTGGCATGGTCGTTGCCAAGCACTAAATCTAATATGGCCTAATATGGCCTCCCCTATAGTCAGCCCAACTACGCATTGCGTCAGGAACCCTTCCTGGACACACATGACAAAAACTGATGCATTAAAACTATTTGAACTAAGTAGATTCCAACCAATATCACGGAAGTTAAAGTCACCCATGACAATGACCTTGTTACCTTTGAACCTTTCCAAAATCAGCCTGCCAATCTTCTCCTCCGTGTCTCCATTCTATTGGGGGACCTGGAGAAAACTCCCAATAAAGAAACTGCTTGGACCCATACTGACTCTGTGCCAACTCTCCTCGCCAACCTCCATCTTTGCAGCTGTGATGCTATCCCTAATTAGCAATGCCACTCTACCACCCCTTTTACCTCCCCCCATTTTTTTTAAACATCTAAAGTCTGGAACATCTAACAACCATTCCTGCTCCTGTGACATCCAAGTCTGCCACAACATCATAGTTCAAAGTACAGATCCATGCTCTGAGTTTGTCACTCTAATTCCTGATACTTTTTGCATTAAAATAGGCACACTTCAAGCAATCACACTGACTGCACCATAGTCCTATTAAGTGCCTATCTCTCCTCACGGACTCTCCACAAGCTGCATTTGGCTTTACACTACCTACTCTGTCATGTGACTGGTAGCTCAAGTTCCCACACCCCTGCCAATCTAGATTTAACCACCCAGAAGAGTTGTAGCAAATCCACCGTGCAGGATATTGGTGTCTCTGGAGTTCAGGTGCAACCCATCCTTCTTGTTCAGTTCCTGCCTTCATCAGAAGGTATGCCAATGATTCACATATCTGAAGCACTCCCTCCTTCACCCACCGTGCAGCAACATGTTCATCTGCACTCGCTCCCCATTCCTAGCCTCATGAGCATGTGACACCAGTAGTAACCCTGAGATTATTACTCTGCTCGTTCTGTCTTCTAGCTTCCTACCATCTCCGTATATTCTCTATTCAGGTCCTCTTCTCTTACCCTACCTATGTCATTGTTATCGATGTGTACCATAAGTTCTTCTTGCTCTCCCTTTCACTTATGAATCATGCAGGCTCGATCTGGGTTATCCCTCACCCTGTCTTGCTTGCCTGTCAGCCTCTCACCCTGTCAGTCTTGCTTGCTACCACATAAAGTTCCTCTAAACTTTAAATCTCCTATCATGATCTCTTTCTCTCCCCCATGCTCGCCCCTTCCCCTATGAGCCGCAGAGCCAGGCTCAATGCCAGAAACCTGGCTACTGGGACATTTCCCTTTTAGGTCGTTTCCCCCACACAATGGGAGAGTGATTTTGACATTTTCTTTAATTCATTCAACGCGCAAATAAAACATCTTCCATTGCATTTAGCGATGCAGATACACACAGAAGGAAGGTATACACAAAGGTTGAAATTAACACACGCATACATAAAAGTCTTTAGGAAAATTAGCTGCCAGTTCGGCCACCTCCGACAGGAACAGAACCCCTCCCTCCCTTGTCAGCCTTCCGCTGATACAGTTCCTTCTAGGACACCCTGGTTCACACCACTTTTCCCCGCGCCCCACAGCCATATGGCACCTTCCCCTGCAATCACATAAGGTGGCTACACCAGTTCATTTAACCAAGGCCCCAAACACACCTTCCAGTTGACGCAGCGTTTCACCTGCACTTCACGCAATCTATGCTTCTGTATTCGCTCTTCGCGTTGTGATCTCCTCTATATTGGGGAAACGAAGCAACAAGTTCACGACCACTTTGTGGAATATCTACATTCTCTCCGCAAAAAAAGAACCCTGAGCTTCTAGTTGCCTGCCAGATCAACACAGCGCCTTGTTCCCTGGCCAACATCTCTGCCTCAGGCTTGCTACAGTGTTCCACAGACGCTCACTGCATACTGGAAGAACAGCATTCCATTTCGTGCTTGGGAACTCTACAGCCTTCTGGACTCAGTGTCGACTTCAAACACTTTAGGGTTTGAATTTCTCCGCTTACTCCAAGGCCCATACACCAGGCCTTATTATCAAATGGTCTGCTATTGCACACAACCCACTGTTGGCAGTAACAGTTCCCATTAATAGCTATTCAGTCTCCTAGCCAGATCGTTATCATTCATTTGTCTGACCAACTGTTGTATCTCCCTTTGGGCTCTATCTCCATCTATCATTTATTCCTTACCCTCTCCCGTACCCTACCATCTGAATTAAAAAAAAAATCCTAGTTGTCATCAGTCCTGAGAAAAGGCCACTGGGAAAAGACATTAAGTCGGATTTCTCTCCACAGATGCAACCAAACAGCCTGATAATTTTCAGCAATTTCTGTTTTTGATTGTAATTGAGTTGTCATTGAGTTCCTGTCATGAGTTCTTGAACAAAGAGGAAAATCGCAGTCACCTTTCTAAAAGTATCACAGGAGCACTGAACCAGCTAGATATCCAGAATATTAAATTTCGAACTCTTATGAGATTGTTGAAATCAGCATGAACAAACCTAATATTGCCAGACCATCAACCCTGAATTGACAACAAAATACACACTCTGCAGTGATTTCGAAACATATTGCTACCACTAAGATGGAGGATCGTTTGATTCCCTTCCTGGGACGTTTCAGCACTGCATGTACCGCAATAGTTGAAGATAGAACTGAAATAAAAACTGCCGATGGACACGGTAATGCAAAGTGAAAAAACTTAACAGTTCTGGTCGTCTCTGTGGAAGCAAATAAAGATTTGCAGCACCGTATGAAACTCATTCAGACCATTTTGAACGAAAGACCGTGGAATTGAAGACGTCATCGCTATTGTTTTAACTAATGGGCTCCACAGCGAATCGGTGTCAGTGAATAATTCAATCACTCTCCACTTTGTAACAAACGATCACCGAAGAGCTAAACAGTCTGAACTAAAAAAAAACTTACTGAAACCGACAATGTCTTGTAGCATTTTAATCCTCACATTTTATCCCAGCGTTTTATTCGGGAGCTGCATGGTTTACCTGAATAATGTGAGGTACAACAAGAATTCTGACGGGTCTACGTCACATGCTTTGATCCTGGAATTTAGGAATGTAATTTAAGTTTTGCGATAAATTTGCATCGAGAGTAAACGTCTCTATCTCGAGATGTAAATCGAACCAGTGTTGCTGCAGTAAAAGTGCATACTCCTAACCTATATACCATCAGGGAACGTAACGACACTCTTCATAAATAGGATTATACCCGGTACTTGTGCAATTTCCTCACGTCCGTTTTGTTTTTACAAATTGATTTTGTGCTTGACTTCCTTGCGTAACTATTGTTTCTTTAATATATTACTATTCTCGTTGCTTTGCTTTATTTTTTGTGAGCCGTGAACAAATTTCTGCATCAGCCATTGTTCAACAAGTTCTTTTTTTCCCCTGTAGTTAATGTACGTTCTCATTCATTGTAGTCAACGTGCACTTAATCCTTTCTGATGATAGTGTTTAAGTTTGGCATACTTAATTCCAAGCCAAATTTTTCACTATCACATTGAATGTTGGATTCGACCATAATATGGCTACTGATTCCTCAGACATCGACTGAGGAATCAAATTCCATGTCATTATACACCACCGGATTTCACGTTGGACCAACACCATATAATTGTAGGAAAATTTGACCAAGGAATAACTGAAGTGGAATGGGTGCACTGCTGGGATTAAAATAGCCAAAATCTCTATATACAATGCAGGAATTTTAAATAAGTCATGGCGCCATCGAGCAAGTGAACTTATTCAATCGATGTGTCAATTTCCTTAAGTAATCCATAACTCAGTGTCTTTCCATTTCAATGCTTTTCAGTGAAAATTACAAGAATCTTCTGCTTTTGCAATAATGGGCCACCCATCCCTGAATAGTCGCCATTGAAACATATAGAAACAGAATTTCTTCTTGCATTGGTTTAAGATGCATATTTCATCCCAAACAATTTAAAAGGAAGTTGCTAAAATAACTGAATTAAGTTTGGGGTGCATTTAGCCCACTCGGGTGACAATCACCTCACAATTGTACAAATGAATTAATAATCAGTTTTATGACGTAAATTTCGTTTTGGTTTCCAACATGGAAAAAAAGCAGCAAAATGTGAACTATCATGAAAATGTATGAATGAAAGGAAGGATGATCAATGAATCTGTGTTCAGATGCGGTTTATGAGAAATAATCTGTTGATACATCAAAATTTTAATAAATCAGTGTTTTATTTTCTGGAGGACAAACCTTAGCACACAGAGAGACAACAGTAAAACTGCACATATTAATGTTAAGGACACAGTGTAATGTTATAGACCAAATTTGTGAGCACACATTCATGTTCGGGATAAAATAAAAGGCACATAAAGGAGAAATTGGTACGGATAATGACGATAGTCCTACCTCACGAAGTGAATAGAGGAAGAAGGATGAATGGGTGGTACATGTAGCCAGAAGAAACCCCCGATGGATGTAGGAGGATCTGAAGGGAAGGTGTGAGTGAAGAAACGGAAGTGAGAGAAGGAAGGGGAAAAAAACTGCAAGAGTCAATATATATTGTTCGAGAAGACTGGGACGTTGAAATGATGACCAGAAACATGAAATGTGGTATAGAAACTCATCCAGACATGCAGTACTTCCAATAGTTCCGCATTCTTTTCAAGTTGACGAAAGCAAGCCCACAAAGCTGGAGAATTGACCCAATGTCTTTTGAGCGCAAGAACGACAATGCACAGCTTTTTGATTTAAATGTGTGTGTAAGAGAGTTCTACAAACTGAACCATCCGGAAGGAAAAGTAACAAAATCCATAATGTATTTTTTCTCTCCTTTTCACCGTTTAAAGCATCTAGTGCAGGACGTGAAGGGGCACAACAGCAACTTCTTCAGTTCTTCTCGGAACTTGTTCTGAGATATTACATAGATGAAAACGTTGTTGCAGGAATTGAGTAACTGGAACATGTTTGCTGTCTCTTGAAGGATGAAACGTAGGTCAGTGGAATCCTGGCCGCTGTAGTAACCCTCACCTGTAACTTGCACATAGAGGAAATGTCCGACATAAGTGGCCCACAGGAGGAGGAAGCTGAATGAGATGGCAAACAGTAGGACAATGGACCTCTTGCGGTTTTCCATTTCCGTGTCTCCACAATTCCTGGCACCCAGTAGCCTCTGACGAGCTTTGCTGGCTATTAGGATGTGCCTGACCGTCAAGACATTGAGCAACAGAATAAGGAAGAACGGAAGAAATGGGGTCAAGATGCGATCCATCCAGTGGTAGACCTGCCAAAATGGCAAGGTATAAAAAGGCATCTTAATGTCACAGAACCAGGCAACCCCTTCCAGGATGTACAAGGGCTTAAAAATGAAGTAGAAAGGGATATCTTTGATACAGCTCAGCGCACAAACTATTCCTGTGACCAGCGATGCATTTCTCTCAGTGCAGTAATTGGCCTTTCGGTTCTGGCAGCAGATGGCTATGAAACGGTCAAAGGTGAAGGCCACTGTTAGCCAGACTGAGACATCTCGTGTGCACCGAATCAGTACAAGGCTGAGAGAGCATAACGGTGTGGTGGACAAGATGCTGTACCGAAAATAAATGCCACTGATACGGTTGAGGATGCAGCCAAAGACGATGGCAAAGAAATCAGCTACGGCTGTTGCCACCAAATAACAAGTCATGCATGGTGAGAGTCCACATCGTCCTCGGCATAAGATTACAATCGCCATCAAATTGGCTGTAAGAGATCAGGAGAGATGAGTTCTTACAAAAGGACTATTTTCAATTCAGCTTCTGTGTCATTTAGTCTGTTACTCCAGATCCGCCCATTTTCCTTATCCAGAGACTAACTGCTCTCAACTTTTGTTAATTGCTGGCAGTTAATACTCCAGCAATCAAAGAAAAGGACATCCTTTCATACAGCATAACATTTTTCACAATGTTTCTTAATAAACAGATTATGCACTGTCGTTCATCAGAACACAACGTTCTATCATTCAATTCACTGAAATATGCTGAAACCTGGCTGAAATCTCATACACGTAGATTGTATTAAATGTGAGTAAAACTTGGCCCTGTCCTGAATGAAAATAGTTATATTTCAAACACATTTTTCATTTTCTATCCACTACTTACCAGGGGCACCAATAATAGCGATAACTGGATAACAAATGGCAAAAATAGGTCCATTTGCCGGATCATGCATTGCCCTTCAGCAACAAAAGAAATGTTCATTGTCGTCGAACTTAGTTGTGAAACACATTGAAACAGCCTTGATTTATATAGAGTGAGAGTCTCCTGAGGCATAATTAAATTTTGACTTGCACTTCAGCTAGAGTTTGATGAGGAAACAGATTGTCTCACATTATTATGCCGACAACTTGTCACATCCACAAGATGATTACATTCTCCCCATGTCTGCGTGGGTTTCTTCTGGGAGCTCCGGTTTCCTTCTACAATCCAAAGATGTGCAGATTAGGCGAATTGGCCATGCTAAATTGCCCATAATGTTCAGGGATGTGTAGGTTAGGTGTATTGGTTAGGGATAAATATCGGATAATAGGGTAGGGGAATGGGTCTGAGTGGGTTACTCTTTGGAGGGTCGGTGTGGACTTGTTGGGCTGAACAGCCTGTTTCCACACTGTCGGGATTCTATGACACACAGATGCATAAGAATATGTGACTGCACTGATTAGCAATGTAAGTATGCCATTTGGCTCTATGAGCCTACTGTACCATTCAATTACTTTATGGCTAATCTGGACATAACCTCAAATTGACTCTCCCCACTAGCATTGGCAATCTTTCATAGAACTTAGATAATAGAACAGTACATCACACTAGAGTCCCCTCTGCTCTCGATGTTGTGCCAATTTTTATACTACTCTAGGTTCAAACTATGCAATATACCCTTCATTTTACTATCACCCATGTGCCTATCTCAGAGTTACTTAGATGTACCTAATGTATCTAACTTTACTACCACTGCAGGCAGTGCATTCCATGGACTCACCACTCTCTGTGTAAAGAACCTACCTCTGAAATCTCCACTCAAAATCTTCTTCCAATCATCTTAAAATTATGCCCCCCAAGATAGCGATTTCCATCCTTGGAAAAGGTCTCTGTTTGTCCACTCTACCTATGCCTTTCATCGCCTTGTACACCTCTGTCAAGTCACCTTTCATCCTTCTTCGTTACAACGAGAGAACCTCCAGCGTTCTCCAGCTTTATTCTAAAGACAATTTCTCCAGTCCAAGCAGCATCCTGGTAAACCTCCCCTGCACTTTCCCAGAAGCTTTCCAATCCTTCCTTTAGAGAGGTGACCAGAACTGAACACAATATTCCAAGTCTATTCTAACAAGACCTTTATAGAGCTGCAGCATAACCTCGCAGTCCTTCAACTCAATACCCTCAGCTAATAAAACCCAACACACCGTATGCCTTCTTAACGACCCTATCAACTTGGGTGGCAACTTCGAGGGATCTATGGACGTGGACCCCAAGATCCCTCTGTTCTACCACACTGCCAAGAATCGTGCCTTTAACCCTATTCCCTGCATTCAAATTCGATCTTCCAAAATGAATAACTTCACACTTTTCTACTTTAAACTCCATCAGCCACGACTCCACCCTGTCAATGTTCCGTTGCAACTACAACTGCCTTTCACACGATACACAACTCCACTAACCTTCGTGTCATTGACAAATATATTAACCCACTCTTTTACTTCCTCATCCAAGTCATTTATACCAATCACAAACAACAGAGGTCCCAGAACAGATTCCGCAGAACACCACTGATCACCCAGCTCCAGGGTGAGTATTTTCCATCTAGTACCATTCTCTGTCTTCTATGGGCCAGCTTTTTCTGTATCCAGACAGCGAAATTTCCCTGCGTCTAATGCTTCCTTGTTTTCTGAATTAGCCTACCACGGGGAACCTTATCAAACATCATGCTAAAATCTATATACCAATATCCACTGCACAACCTTCATCAATGTGTATTGTCACATCCTCAAAGAATGCAATCAGGCTTGTTTGGTCTGACCTACTCCTCACAAAGCCATGCAGAGTATCTATAAAGCAATTATGCTTTTCAATATAATCACAAATCCTGTCGCTTACAATCATCTCCATGAATTTGCCCATCATCGACTGAAGGCTAAATGTTCTTTAATTCACAGCATTATCTCTATTCCCCTTCATGAACAAGGGAATAAGATAGCCAACCCTGCAATCATCGGATACTACTCCAGTGGACAGTGATGATGCAACATCATCATCAAGATGCAGCAATCTCTTCGCTTGCTTCCCATAATAACTTTACGTATATCCTGTCTGGCCCAGGTGACTTATCGATCCTCATGTTTTTCAAAATTTCCAGCACCCTCATGTTTTTCAAAAT
This sequence comes from Chiloscyllium plagiosum, assembly GCF_037043375.1. Classification (NCBI taxonomy): domain Eukaryota; kingdom Metazoa; phylum Chordata; class Chondrichthyes; order Orectolobiformes; family Hemiscylliidae; genus Chiloscyllium; species Chiloscyllium plagiosum. The sequence goes on along the minus strand of NW_028270184.1, from coordinate 16,427,512 downwards.
TTCCAGCACATCCTCCTTCTTAACATCAAACTATTCGAGCATATCAGCCTGTTTCACATTGTTCTCACAAACGACGAGGTCCCTCTCACGAGTGAATGCTGTAGCAAAGTATTCATTAAGGACCTCCACTACATCCTCTGATTCCAAGCAGAAGTACCCTCCACTACCCCTGATAGGCCCTAACCTCACTCTGGTCAACCTCTTGTTCCTCACATAAATGTAGAACGCTTTGGCATCTTCATTAATCCTACCCCCAAGGCTTTCTCATGCCCCCTTTCAGCTCTCCAACGCCCATTCTTCAGGTCCTTCCTGCCTACCTTGTAACCCTTTAGAGCTCTGTCTGATCCTTGCTTCCTCAATTTTAAGTAAGCTTCCTTCTTCCTAATGACGAGATGTTCCACACCTCTTGTCATCCAAGGTTTCTTCATCTTACCACCCCTTCCGTGCCTCAGTGGGACAAAGCCATCCAACACTCACAGCAAGTGCTCCCTAGGCAAACTCCACATTTCTGTTGTGCGTTTCCCTCAGAATATCTCTTCCCAGTTTATGTTCCACAGTTCCTGCCTAATAGAATTGTAATTCCCACTTTCCTAATTAAATACAGTGATGACCCCGGAATCCGAATGCCCTATTGTTCGAACAACTTGGCATCCGAACAATTATTTCGAGAAAATCTTGCCCTAAAATCCAAACACATTTTCAGAATCCGAACTAAAGTGGAAACAAAGTGATATAGTTCTGCTTTATCTGGAATATTCAGAGTCAGAGGTTATTAATGCCTTTTGAATCTTCAAATGCTATGCCTCACTGCACAGCTATCTAAAATGTATTGCATGAAATTGACTTGTAACTATCGAAATGGTTTACTGCACCATTGGCAAAGATTATCCTGGTAATCCACGCTGTATCTGTCTGTTCACTAGCTACCCCATCCTCTGATCCGTAGATCCGGTTTCCATCTCCCGCCAAACTTCCTTGATTGTCAGCAATGTACTCAGCTCGGCCTTAAACATATTCAAAATGATTGCTTCCACCATTTTTTTAAGGAGCAGAGTGAGAAAAGCTTGTGACACTTAGAGGGAGAGTTAATTATGTCATCTCGTTTTAAAATAAGGGAACCTCGTTTTAAAACAGTGATTCCCAGTTCTAGAGTCTTCCAGATGAGGAATCCGTTTTTCTACTGTTCCCTGTCAATATGTCTCAGGGTTTCATCACTTCTCACACTTTCAACGTCTGGCGCGTACAATAGATCTCTTCTGATCTTTCCATGTAAGACAACACGCCAATTCCAACTACTCTTCTAAAGCTTCGCTCAACTGCTTCTAATATACCTACATTTTTACAGAAACAAAGTTGACCAAATACTACTCCAAAGGTAAATCCATTAGTGCACTGTATAACTGAAGCATTAACTCCGAACTTTTATATTAAATTTCCCTTACTACAAGTGCCAAATATCTGCTGAATTTCCTAATTACCAGCAGCATCACTCTACATTGGATACCAATTATTTAACTAACTGAGCTAACAGACCAAAATATTCTTCATTGCTTCACCTTCCAAAGAAGAGATTTCCAAAGACTCAGTACTATCTGTGAGAATAGTAGAGACTATGTGTCTGCATAATGTTCTGGATGTGTAGGTTAAATGTGTTAGCCATGGGCAAAACAGGGTTATAGGGGTAGGGTAGAGAGTTAAGACAAGGTGGATGCTCGTCCGAGGTTCGGTGTGATCTGGATGGGTCGACTGTTCTGTTTCCACTCTGTAAGGATTCTATGACTCAATGATAATTCATGCGGGGTCCTGCATATCCCATCACGATAATATTTGTCAATGATTCAGTAAACCATTTAGGTGATTGTAACCAATGTCCTGCAATACATTTTAGAAGACTGTGTAGTGAGGCATAGCTTTTGAAGATAAAATACATTATTAATCTCAACCTGTATTGAGTTTGAAAGCATCAAGCAAATAAAGTTTGATCGGTGGATAAGAGATTTTAATATACAGCAATCTTATGATGTTCTTAGGCAGAGAATTATTTTGGCGGAGTTCAAAAATTCACTGCCTGACGCAGCGCATGTGGAAGAGCAGAGAGTTAAAATGGCGAGGTTAGCAGCTGAAGTGACTGATGATTATGAGTTTCTCCATAAAACGCGGTTTGACTTCCCAAATCAATTTCAATCCATGAGGGACAGACGTTGTGGAAAAGAGAAATCCTTCCATGGGAAGATCATGAGGCGAACCTACTACAGGGTAAAAAGGAAGAACCTGAAGGAGACAAAGAAGGTAAAAAATTCCGATGCTTTCCTTGCAACAAAATGGGCCACATGAAATCACAATGTTGGTGGGCTACAAAAACTCCAGATGAAAATATGACAAGTCTGGATGTTTTTTTGGCATGGTAACAGAAAGCATAGTGGAACTAAAAAAGCAGCTTCAGAGTAGATAAGCTAATCGGAGGTTGGTTGCGGAACAGGTGTCAAATCAACTGAAAGATATACCTGCAAAGGCAAAGTTTATTCATATAGGCCAGGTGTAGCAGGTAAAGTGGTTACAATATTAAGGGACACAGGATTCTCTTAGTCTGTCTGCTGAAGGATGTTGTGATATGTACTCCTGATGGACAATTGCCAGAAAAGGTAGTGGTAATGGGAATCCACGGTGAGACAAAAACGCGCTCAATTATGTAAAGTGAGGCTAAAGTGTTCAGAAAAAAGCGGAGAATTTGAATTATATTGAACTGGATTGAATTTATTGCCACTTGTACCGAGAAACAGTGAAAAGCTTTGTCTTGTGGGCAATACAGGCACTTCACAGAGTTAAGTAGCATACATAAGTAAATAATACAAAAACAGCGGCAAAAGCAAAAACACAGGTACAGGTGAATGTTAAGTGTTTGTGAACCTGTTCAGTATTGGAACACCAGTAGGATAGAAACTGTTTCAAAATGGCTAGTGTGTGTGTTCAGGCTTCTGTACCTTTTCGACATGGTGGAGATTGTAGAAAAACATTGCCAGGGTGGAATGGATCTTTGAGAATGCTGGCGGCCTTTCCTTGACAGTGGGCCTGGTAGATGGATTCTATAGATGGGAGGTTGGCCTTTGTGATTGTCCAGGCCGAGTTCACCACTCTCTGTAACCGTCTCCAATCTTGAATGGTACCAACGCCATACCAGGTAGTGATACATCCAGACAGAATGCTCTCGATGGTGCACCCATAAATGTTGGCAAGGATATTCGCCGTCATGTCAAATTTTCTCAGCTGCCTGAGGAAGAAGAGAGTTGTTGGGCCTTTGTAACCAGTGCGTCCACATGAAGAGTCCACGAAAACTTGTTGTTGATGACCACCCATGAGCTTGACATTCTCCACTAGTTCTACCTCTGTGCTGTTAATGTGTAGGGGGCATGAGTAACATCCACCAAAAGTCAATAATGAATTCCTTTGTTTTGCCGGCATTGAAAGATAGGTTGTTCTCAGTGCACCATTTTTCCAGGTCTTCCACCTCCCGTCTGTAGTCGTTTCGTCACCATCTGAGAATCGGCTGACTATGGGGGTGTCATCAGCGAACTTGTAAATGGCATTAGTCTGGTATTTGGTGAAGCAGTCATGGGTATACAGTGAATACAGTAGGGGGCTGAGTACGCACGCCGGGGGGGCTCCAGTGTTGAGTGTTAGTGAGGATGAAATATTGTCACCAATCTTCACTGATTGGGGCCTGTGGGTCAGGAAAGTGAGGATCTAGTTGCAGAGTGTAGGGCTTAGTCTGGGATCACTAAATTTAGTAATCAGTCTCAAGGGGATAATAGTGTTGAAGGTTGAACTGTAGTCAATGAGTAGGATTCTTACATAGCTGTTCTTGGTGTCAAGATGTTCTAGGGAGGAGTGAAGGGCAAGTGATACGGCATCTCACATGGATCTGTTGGCCCGATAGGCAAATTGGAGTGGGTCAAGAGTAGTGGGGAGGTTGGAGTTGATTAATGCCATGACCAGCCTTTCAGAGCACTTCACGACAACCAAAGTTAGGGCCATTGGGCGATAGTCAGTGAGACATGCTGCATGAGACTTCTTAGGCACAGGGTTGATGTTGGCCCATTTGAAACATGCAGTGACAGTGGCCTGCTGCAGGGACAGTTTGAAGATGTCTGCTAAGACCTCTGCCAGTTGATCTGCGCATGCTCTGAGTGCACAGCCTGGTACTCCATCTGGTCCCATCACTTTCCTTGGATACACACGAAGGAAAACTGATCTGACCTCTGATACAATGACTGTTGGGATAGCTTCATCAGGATTTGTCTGAATAGGCGTTACCTCTCCACTAAAATTCTGCTCAAAGCGAGCATGGAAGGCGTTGAGACGATCTGGAAGGGATGTGTCATCATCTGCTATCTTGCACTGTCTCTTTTGAGAACCTGTGATGTCATTCAGTCCTTGCTCTATTCGCTGGGTATCTGTCTGGGTCTCTAGTTTGGATCAGTAATGACCCTTGGCTGTTTTAATGGCTCTGCGAAGGTCATTCTTGCATTCTTAATATTTGAGTGGGTCTCCTGATCTGAAGGCGTCAAGCAGGTTCTGTGTATCCTGATTCAACCAGGGTTTATGTTGGGGAACACCCGGATTGACTTGCTCAGTACGTAGTCCTCCATACACTTGCTGATAAAGTCTATGATGGTGGTGGCTTCATCGTCCAAGGTACCTGCAGACTGTTTGAACATGCCCCAATCAGCCGATTCCAGACAGCACTAGAGTTTATCCTCTGCTTCCTCCAACCAGCACTGGCCCTGTATCCGCGGGGTGGGGGTGGGGGGGTGTGGGGATCTCCTGCTTGAGCTTTTGCCTGTAAGCCGGGAGAAGAAACTCGGCATTGTGGCCTGAGTTCCCGAAATGAGGGTAGGTGATGGAGTGGTAAGCATCTTTCACAGTGGTGTTGCAGTGGTCTAAAATGTTGAGGTCCCTAGTGGGGCAGGTAATGTTCTGGTGGCATTTGGGCCAACACCTTCCTTAGATTGGCTTGATTGAAGTCGCCAGTTGCAATAAACAGAGCCTCGGGGTGTTCAGTCTCCAAGGTGTTAGTGGTGGAATGCAGCATGTCCAGAGCTTCCTCAAACTTTGCTTGTGGCAGCATATACACAGCAGTTAGTATAGCAATGGTAAATTCCTGTGGTCGATAAAAGGGGCTGCATTTGATGGTGAGAAATTCAAGGTTTGCGGAGCAATTTGTGGTTGGAGTACTGGACAAACTCTCAGCTGCAGGAATGCAATTTGTCCTTGCAAATTGTATCGCTAATTCACCAGTAGGCGTGCTGCCTACTGTAGTTAATAAGCCAGTGGAGAAACAGACAACTGAAGCAATGCAGGACGCTTATCCCTGATTGTGTCGTAACGAGGTCACAGATTCACCGGTTGAAACAGGGGACATCAAATGGTATTGATAAGGAAGCTGAAGTGGCATTAGCAGAGACTGTGTTCGATCAGATAGTTGAGATAAAACAGGAGCAAATAAATAGCCATGCAAGTATCTTTACCTCTGAAAAACGCATTGAGCTCCAACAAAAAAAAAATGAAAATTTAAACCAGTTGTATCAAAAGGCATATGTAGAGAAGAGCTCTGAATGTACCCCTGTGTGTTATTAGTGAAAAATTATTTTATTAAAATAAGTAAGTAGACACCATCACATATTCAAGCAGATAAGAAAAGGTCAGAAATTCATCAAATCATATTGCCAGTGGGGGATAGCAAGGAGGGGTTGCAATCGGCGTAGGAGGAGCCACTTACAGGTCATTTAGGAGGGATGAAAACACAGGCGAAATTACAAACGCATTTTTACCGGCCTGGACTGCACAAGGCTATAGTTGAATTTTGTCAGACGTGTCATACATGCCAGGTAATTGGAAAATCATAAGCAGTAATGAAACCTGGATTTTAATACCTATTCCAGCATTTGAAGAACCTTTTACAAGAGTCTTAATTGATTGCGTAGGTTATCTACCTCAAACAAAGAGTGGGAATCAGTATTTGTTAACAATAATGGATTTATCAACGAGATTTCCAGAGACTGTTCCATTGCGCAATATCACAGCTAAAAGGATTGCAGATTACTCAAATTGTATACTAGATACGGACTACCAATAGAGATACAGTCATATCAAAGCTCAAACTTCACATTCAAATTATTCAAGGAAGTTATGGACAGCTTAGGCATAAAACAATTCAAATCTATTGTGTCCCATTCAGAATCGCAGGAAGTGCATCAAACAATCAATATCATGCTTTTTTTAGATTCCCTACAGAGTGGAAACAGGCCCTTCAGCCCAACAAGTCCACACTGATCCTCTGAAGAGCAACCCACCCAGATCCACCTCCCTCTGACTAATGCACCTAACACTTTGGGCAATTTAGCCAACCGACCTGAACTGCACATCTTTGGATTGTGAGAGTAAACGGGAGCACCTGCACGAACCCCCTGCAGACAATGTGCAAACTCCACACAAAGTCTGGAATCGAGCCTGTGTCCCTGGTGCTGTGAGGCTACAGTGCTAACCACTCAGCCACCGTGTAACCCTTGTTGAGGATTAACACTCAAAACAATCCAAATGATTGAGATAAAGGAATTCCGTTTGTTCTTTTTGCAATCAGAGATGCACCAAATGAATCGACCAAATTCAGTCCATTTGACTCAGTTTTTGGGCATATCGTGAGAGGACCATTAAAATTGATGAAGGAGAAGTTGGTAACTCAGAATTTAGAGACCACACATATGGCCTATGGGTTAAATTTTAGAGAATGATTAAATAGAGTTGGGGAGTTGGCTCGAGGGCATTTAACAATATTGCGGGATGCAATGAAACAGGAAATGGAAAAGAAATAAAAAATTCGCAATTTTGCTATCAGGGATAAGGTATTAGTGTTACTTCCAGTAAATGTGAACCTTTATACGTAAGGGGTAGTGGCCCTTATCAAATCGAAAGGCAATTGAATGAGGCGAACTTCTTGATAGCGATTTCAGACAGAAAGAAATCTCACAGAGTATGTCATGTGAATATGATCAAAAGGTATTTTGACAGGGAAGGAAAGCAAGAGGAGAAGGTGTTGATGATTACAACACAGGAGGAAGAACCAAGTTCAGAGGATTCTGAATTGCACATTCCCCAAATTAAATTGGACAATGAGGAAGTTGTCAAAAATTGGGATAGGTTACCTTCCTGAGAACAATCAAAATGTCCTGAAAGAGTTGCGACTATCACATGTGGAGATATGCGGAAAGAAACTGGAAAATACTAACCTACCAGTGCATGATATAGATATAGGCGATGCTGCTCCGATTAAGCAACATCCCTATAGGCATAACCCTCTAAGGTTGGCACAGGTTCAGAAGAAGACAGAACACATGCACCAAGATGACATAATCAAAGTGAGTTACAGTGACTGGAGCTAACCCATAGTAATGGTGCCAAAGCCAGATGGTACTCCACGGTTATGTGTGGACTATCACAAAGTCAATGCAGTTGCAAAGAACTGATGCATATCCAGTTCTGTGGTTAGCAGGCTGTGTTGAAAAAGTGGGGCAAGCAACTTGCATTTCTACGTTGGACGTTTTCAGAGGCTACTGAAGTTCCTTTGTCAAAAAGAGCAAAGGCAATTTCGGCTTGTGTAAAGCCAGATGGACTGTATTAGTTTGAAGTCATGCTATTTGGTATGAAAAACAGTCCAGCCCCATTTCAGGGACGGACCAATGAGGTTATTGTTGGATTGCCCAACTTTGTTTACATCGATAGCCAGGTGATTGTCCGTCACTCATGGAAGGAAAATTTACAATACTTATTGGACTTGTTGAGTTGACTTTGGAAGGCAGGCTTGGTGGTATACCTAGCTAAAAGTAAATTTGCCAAAGTCCAAGTCACTTCCTGGGTCATGTTATTGGAAATGGACAAATGGTCCCAAGGGATGCAAAAACTGAAGTAATTGGGGAATTTAGCAAAAGTTTGTGCCGAATTTTAGCAGTGTGGCTCCTCCACTTAATGGACTGCGAAACAAATAAGGCAAAATATTTCAGTGGACAGCAGACTGTCAGAAGGCATTTGACAGCCTGAAAACTGTGTTAATTACTGCCCCGGTATTCGACACACCAGATTACACAACGCCTTTCAAGGTGGCTCCCAATGCGAGTGATGTGGGTGTCGGCGACATGTTCCTGCAGGAAGATGACGAGACAACAATAAGACTTATTGGGTATTTCCCCAGGAAGTTGAACGTTCATCAGCAGGAACATTCGCCAGTTGAGAAAGAGACTTTAAACTTGGTGCTGGCACTACGACATTTCAGTGTTTATCCTACCAAGCAACGCGTCTCAGACTATCATATACACTGATCATAACCCATTGAAATTTAAAGAGAAATTTAAGGACAAAAATGCCAGACTGTTTATATGGAGTTTGTTATTACTACTATTCAATTTGACAACTCTGCATGTAGCATGTCGAAAAAAAACGTGATTGTCAATGCATTATCGAGACTTGAATGAGAAACTGAGGTTTTCGGTGGTGGGAGAACCACAGACTGAATCCGAATGTTGTCGTGCATGTTTGCATGCTTATAGTCAGTGATTATGTGTGTGTTTAAAGTGCTAATTGATTGGTGGAGGGAAGGCTTGAAAAGTGAAGCCATCTTTGAATATTGATGGTTCACTTTCTTAAGGGGGGAGGTGTCAGAATGTTGGTCTTTTTGCATAGTTCCTGTGCCCTTGAGTTTTTTTCGAGGAGGTGACACCCAAGTTTTCATCATGTCTGAAGTTTGAATGGTTCATTGGGTTTTTTTTTGTTTATACCTAACAGATAGTGCTTCAGGCTAAAAGTTTCCAAGTCTTTAAAACAAAACTGGTATAATCAAGGGGGCGTGGCCATCTCTCACTGTCCAGTTCTGTTCAGTTCCGGGATTAGTTGAGTCAAGTTACAATTGAAACTGGAAGCTCTCTCTATTTCTTTCTACCTTACTGACCTCGCAACTTGTAAGCTGTTTGTGTCATTTTTACTCTTTGTGTTGGACTATTGCAAGTATATTCGGAACAGCATCATTAACTCTGGTTTGCATAGGATAAGCTATCTGTTATTCTATTTTATGTTCTTTGTGCTTCGTTCCGTAATTTTGTAAATAAATTCTGTCTGTTTAAAACTTGACAGTCGAACAAACTAACTCACTTGAGGGACATCCACTATGCGGAGGAGAAAGTGAGGTCTGCAGACGCTGGAGATCAAAGCTGAAACTTTATTGCTGGAACAGCACAGCAGGTCAGGCAGCATCTAGGGAACAGGAGATTCGACGTTTCGGGCACATGCCCTTCTTCAGGAATGAGCAGAGAGTGTTCAGCAGGAGAAGATAAAAGGTAGGGAGGAGGGACTTGGAGGAGGGGCGTTGGAAATGTGATAGGTGGAAAGAGGTCAAGGTGAAGGTGATAGGTCGGAGTAGGGTGGAGGCGGAGAGGTCAAGAAGAAGACTGCAGGTCAGGAAGGCGGTGCCGGGCTGGAGGGATTCGGCTGAGACAAGGTGGGGGGGAGGGGGGATGAAGAAACTGGTGAAGTCCAAGTTCATCCCCTGTGGTTGGAGGGTTCCCAGTCGGAAGATAAGACGCTCCTCCTCCGACTATGCACCAAGCTAAAACAAACAGCAAAGTTACAGTCTGGGCTACCTGCTGAAAAATGTTTTCCAGGGTTCGCCGCGCCCATAACATCCTGCTCCCCTAAATCTGGCTTCCCAGTGTTTTTCCCAACCCACAACACTCTGATTTCACGTGGTCTACTTTGTTGCAGTGAAAACACTGAAGCTTTTTAACCTCTTTTTTCCTCTACAAAGGTTTCTGATTTTCCAAATAGTAAATTAGCCTTATGTCCTTCACCAAGTTCTATCTTTCCCTTTCCACGGAATGATTTCCCTTTTCCTCAATTTCTATCCCTCGTGGATAGAAACTGATGTTGAAAGCCAAACTTATATTTATGATCCAAACCAAAATCGTCAGCCATTTTAGCTGCTAATTTAACGTTTGAACTCTATGCTCCTCTAAATGAATTCTCACTCCCTCAGGATGTGAATTTCTGAACTCCTCCAAAATGATCGCTTCTCTAAGAGCATCATAGGTGTGCTCTATTTTAAGTGCCGTTATCTACCTCTCAAAATTACTTTGTTTCTTTCAAAATCGATGCAGGTTTGACCAGTGTCCCTCTTTGGATTCCTGAAACGTTGTCTGGAGGCTTCTGGCACAAACTTATATGCACTGAAAATGACTTACTTCACCCAGAGCGGCACGCTGGCTCAGTGGTTAGCACTGCTGCCTCACAGCTTTCAACTGCAGGAGACTGTGTGGCGTTTGCACATTCTCCCCATCTCTGCGTGGGTTTCCTCTGTGTGCTCCAGTTTCCTGCCACAATCCAAAGATGTGCAGGTTAGGTGAATTCGCCATGCTAAACTACCCATTAGTCAGGGGTAAATGTAGAATAATAGGGTAGGGGGAATGGGTCTGGATGGGTTACTCTTCGGAGGATTGGTGTGGACTTGTTGGGCTGAATGGCCTGTTTCCACACTATAAGGATTCAATGATACGCCCCAGACACCTCCTCTGATAGTGGCGCAAATACTTCACCGGCTCTACACACAAGCTTTATGTCGATCACCGCATGTGTTTAATTGCCTTTTCAACTGAGATGGAAAATGATTCCACATCGTTCTCATTAAATTTTGACAATGCTTAATATATTTAAACAGATTCTCACCAGGTCTTTCGCTACAATGGGATGGCTGATCTCTCTCTTCATCACTAAGCTTACCTTCAGCCTTCATCTCCAGTCTTTTAAGCTGACTTTCCTGTCTAAGTGCAAATTTGTGAACTTCAAACTTTCTCCCATTCTCCCTTTCCTGTCGCTCCTTTTCTTATTGTTGTACTAAAACGATTTGTTCTTTTTCTCTTTTCTCTGCACTTAATCATGTTTCAGTCTCGTTTCCTTTTCTTTTCCTTTTCTTATTCAAGTTGCTACATTTTCAACAGGCTGGATTTTAGCCATCCCTAAACACATTGACGGTGTTTCCAGCATATTTAAATATCTCTTTTTCTTACCGGTGAAGGTAACTCCAACTCCAACTCTAACTCCAACTTGACTGACAATTCTAGCAGCTTTTCCTTGTTCCAAAGTCACTTCTTCCACCCCAGAAAACTTTTCGTGACTGAAAGAGCCATTGCTAACCAAACACTGTTTAAACCAACCGAATGCAAAACCAAGAACAAAAGACACGACTGCCTACTGCTTGTTGCCTTTGAGTCCAGCAACTCTAATTCCAATTTGAAACTATAGGCAAACCCCACAAAAAGGCTCAATCTGCCATGCACCAGTCGAGATACGAGCAAAACATTTCAAGAAAATGGCCCGGACCCTAACTTTTCTGGTAATTTTAAGCAGATACAGAGTGGATATTCCCCATGAAATGCAGCTGGATCAACCACTTAGTTTTAGACAAAACAATTTATTTGTAAGATTACCGAATGAAATACAAACAAAAGCGATCACAATATAGAATAACTTCCGAAAATCCAACAGATTATCCCAATTTAATGATGCTGTTCCAAATACTTGCCACATCTTCATAAGCAAGGCGTGGAAAAAAAAGGTAAAAACCAAACACAAAGTTTTACAGGAGGGAGAGAGATGACAGAGAGATTCAGCATGGAGCAACTTCTTCCATGTAACTGTTTCTTTGCCCAGTAGCCTCAGACAACGGACTGCTTGCTCAAGTCAAATCAATGCACACCAGCGTAAAGCTGAACTGGGGGAACTGGCGCGTCCAGTTTCATTGTACAAGTGTTATTTTTTAAAGAACTTGAAAACTTCTTTAAATAGATAAACCCAGATATTTCGGAACCTGTGCCTTTGCGACTCGTCTGAAAAAAAAAGGACAACCTAACCTTGTTGAAGGCGCAGCATCATCGCAATATGTATCCATCATTGATTAAATCAGACTTATTTTATCCATTTTGTTGCAAAGCTCGTGGCCTTGTCATTCATTTGGTAAGGTCAGCAGTCTGATTTCATTTCTTCCTTTCACAAGCTGATCTGGTGATTCGGTAAATTGGGCATGATTTCCCATCACGCTTGTGGAATTCAACTGTTAGCGGTAGGGTCACCGTTACCAACGAGATTCCGTTGAAACACAGTAGATTGTTGCAGGAGGCGGTCATTCAGCCTTTCGAACCTGATGCACAATTCATCACGATCATGGCTGATCGTCCGCTTCAATTGCCTAATTTTGCTTTCTACTAAGAACCTTTGATCCCATTTGCACCAAGTGCTATTTGTCGCTGCCTCTTGAATACGGTCAATGTTTTGCCATCAACTACTTCCTGTGGTCATGAGTTGCACAAACTCATCATTTTTTATTGGCTGAAGAAATATATCCTCATCTCAGACCTAAATGTTCTCCCCTGAATCCTCAGACAGTGACACCGGGTTCTGGCCACACCCACCATCGGGAACATCCTCCCTACATCTACTCTCTTTAGACCTGTTAGAATTTTATAAGTCTCTGTGAGATTCCCATGTCATTATATTATATTAACCATAACTTAGGAAAAGTAGAATTAAAACGTCTCCAAACTCTTAAGGGATCCGATAAACAATGTAGAAGCTTTGATAAATATTCAGATATTAAAGTAGTCAATGGATTTAGAAAGAGGTTGGGGTATAATATAAAGATGCCTGATTCGCCCCAAGTTTCTGAAATTTTACAGTGATATCAAAGGTGAAATGCCCGCTCCTGTCCCGGCCTGATATGACTTTGCATCATCAGTGTTGATTTCCTGCACAACTCAGAAAAGGGATGAACAAAACAGCACATCATTTGGAACTTTTGAACAGCCTGAGCCGCTTTCCCTCAAAAGTCGGACATTTCGAAGAGATTCCATAGAAATACTTGACAGTAGGTTAATTGCTGAATGGAACGGACGTGGAGACATTGGTTTCTCTGTATGTGATGGAATGTCCAGGACTGATGAAAATCGACATCACAGTGACAGTTAAACTACAGTGGAAGTTGTACAACTGGAATCCAATCGCCAACAATTGTTCAATTTAAATGATGGAAACTAACAAACTAATACCAAGAGGTGAGAGATACAGATTTTGAAAAGAAATAACTTGAAGTAATTCTCAGGAAAGTGGAATGGAGGTAGTTTGGCTGTCTGATGATCGAAAAGTCAAATAGATACAAGGGCCGAATGGGCCTACAATGTGGTTATAAAATGAAGCAGAAAGCTGAAATCAGTGCAGAAAATGGTAAAAGTGTCACGCGAAGTTGCAAAATAAAGCATACACAATCCTGAGATTTATTAAGAATGGCATTGAGTACAAAAACAAAGGAATAACATACGTTCATCTGAACTGGAATGCTATGTCGAGTTCTGGATAATATCCTTTTGGACGGTTGTGAAGGCATGACAGAAGATGCAGAAAGATCAACAAGAATGATTTCAAGGTCCAGAGAATTCAGAGACGAAGGCAGATAATTAACTATTTGCCTTAGAGAAGAGAAGTTTGGAGTAAAAATAAATGTAATAGAGGTACTCAAAATCGCGAAGGGTCTGAATAGAGCAGAGAAAGTGAAACTTCTACCATTGATGGAAGTAGCAAATTAATACAGATGCTGGAATCTGAACTGAAAACAAAAAATGCTGAAGTTTACAGCGGGTCTGGCAGCAGCCATGGAGGGAGAGCAAGTCAGCGTTTCAAATTTAGGTGGCTCTCTTTTTCGCAGGGCATGGGTCGAGAAACCACGGTGTCTCCTTGGTTTTCGTGGCTGCCTCACAGCACCAGCAATTGATTCTAGCCTAAGGCGACTGTCTGTGTGGAGTTTGCACATTCTCTGCGTGTCTTCACGGAATTCCTTTGGCCACTCCGCTTTCCTCCCACAGTCGAAAGATGTGCAGTGTAAGTGAAATAGCTATACTAAATTGTGCATGGTATCTGGGGATGTGCATGTACAATAGCCATGGAAAATGGTAAGGTGTGGTTTTGGGTGGGATGCTCTTAGGCTGGTCAGTGTAAACGCAATGGGCTGAATGGCCTGTTTCCACCTGGACACCCCGCGCTGGCCTATTACCTGCCCTCAACCTCTTCATTTCCAACTGCCGCCGGGACATTAACCGCCTCAACCTGTCGACCCCCCTCCCCCACTCCAACCTCTCACCCTCACAACGCGCAGCCCTCCAATCCCTCTGCTCTAAAGCAACCTCACCATTAAGCCAGCGGATAAAGGGGGCACAGTGGTAGTCTGGCGCACTGACCTCTACACCGCTGAAGCCAAATGCCAACTCGAGGACACCTCTTCCTACTGCCCCCTCGACCATGACCCCACCTCCCATCACCAAACCATCATCTCCCAGATCATACAGAACCTCATCACCTCAGGAGATCTCCCACCCACAGTTTCCAACCTCATAGTCCAGGTACCCCGCACTGCCCGGTTCTACCTCCTTCCCAAGATCCACAAGCCTGACCACCCTGGCCGACCCATTGTCTCAGCATGCTCCTGCCCCACTGAACTCAACTCTACCTACTTCGACACTGTCCTATCCCCCCTAGTCCAGGAACTCCTCACATATGTTCGAGACACCACCCACACCCTCCACCTCCTCCAAGACTTCCGTTTCCCCGGTCCTCAACGCCTCATCTTCACCATGGATATCCAATCCCTCTACACCTCCATCCGCCATGACCAGGGCCTCCAAGCCCTCCATTGTTTCCTCTCCAGACGTCCCCAACAGTACCCTTCCACCGACACTCTCATTCATTTGGCCGAACTGGTCCTCACTCTTAACAATTTCTCCTTTGAATCCTCCCACTTCCTCCAGACCAAAGGGGTAGCCATGGGCACACGTTTGGGCCCCAGCTATGCCTGTCTCTTTGTTGGCTACGTAGAACAGTTGATCTTCCGTAATTACACCGGCACCACTCCCCACCTCTTTCTCCGCTATATTGATGACTGCATTGGCACCACCTCGTGCTCCCGCGAGGAGGTTGAGCAATTCATCAACTTCACCAACACATTCCACCCTGACCTTAAATTTACCTGGACCATCTCTGACACCTCGCTCCCCTTCCTGGACCTCTCCATCTCCATTAGTGACGACCGACTTGACACTGACATTTTTTACAAACCCACCGACTCCCACAGCTACCTGGATTACACCTCTTCTCATCCTATCTCTTGCAAAAATGCCATCCCGTATTCCCAATTCCTCTGCCTCCGCTGTATCTGCTCCCAGGAGGACCAGTTCCACCATAGAACACACCAGATGGCCTCCTTCTTTAGAGACCACAATTTCCCTTCCCATGTGGTTAAAGATGCCCTCCAACGCATCTCATCCACATCCCGCATCTCTGCCCTCAGACCCCACCCCTCCAACCGTAACAAGGACAGAATGCCCCTGGTGCTCACCTTCCACCCTACAAACCTCCGCATAAACCAAATCATCCGCCGACATTTCCGCCACCTCCAAACAGACCCCACCACCAGGGATACATTTCCCTCCCCACCCCTTTCCACCTTCTGCAAAGATCTTTCCCTCCGTGACTACCTGGTCAGGTCCACACACCCCTACGACCCACCCTCCCATCCTGGCACTTTCCCCTGCCACCGCAGGAACTGTAAAACCTGTGCCCACACCTCCTCCCTCACCTCTATCCAAGGCCCTAAAGGAGCCTTCCACATCCATCAAAGTTTTACCTGCACATCCACTAATATCATTTATTGTATCCTTTGCTCCCGATGTGGTCTCCTCTACATTGGGGAGACTGGGCGCCTCCTAGCAGAGCGCTTTAGGGAACATCTCCGAGACACCTGCACCAATCAACCAAACCGCCCAGTGGCCCAACATTTCAACTCCCCCTCCCACTCTGCCGAGGACATGGAGGTCCTGGGCCTCCTACACCGCCGCTCCCTCACCACCAGACGCCTGGAGGAAGAACGCCTCATCTTCCGCCTCGGAACACTTCAACACCAGGGCATCAATGTGGACTTCAACAGCTTCCTCATTTCCCCTTCCCCCACCACATCCTAGTTTCAAACTTCCAGCCTGCACTGTCCCCTTGACCTGCCTAGCTCCTTTTCCACCTATCCACTCCACCATCTCCTCCCTGACCTATCACCTTCATCTCCTCCCCCACTCACCTATTGTACTCTATGCTACTTTCTCCCCACCCCCACCCTCCTCTAGCTTATCTCTCCACGCTTCAGGCTCTCTGCCTTTATCCCTGATGAAGGGCTTTTGCCCGAAACGTCGATTTTGCTGCTCGTCGGATGCTGCCTGAATTGCTGTGCTCTTCCAGCACCACTGATCCAGAATCTGGTTTCCAGCATCTGCAGTCATTGTTTTTACCTGGCCTGTTTCCATGCTGTAGGTTTATTTTAAGGCAGATTTGCTGAACTTTAATTAGACAGGTTATGGACACATTAAATGTGTGGAGTTCTGGGCAAAGATATATTACATTATAGCTCCAGAGATGAGGGATACGCACGAAGTGGCTAACACACAAATATTTCATTTTAAAATTCCATTTTTATTTTTCTTGGTGAAAGATAAAACCATTCTAATTGCAGTGGGCTAAATCTTATCCAAAACGCTTTCAAGTGAGTGTCTCTAATCTGGATTTCTTATTGACTACAAGAAGATTTTTAAAAAGGACATATTCAGTTAAAGTAATTGTTACTGGTCAAAACCTCAGCATTTTTATTTCTGAATTTAACACGTCATGGGAGTTGCTGCTTATCTTTCTTTCCATATGTCTGTATTCCTCCATCACGGGTTTTTTTTTTCTTTCCACTTTGCCACTTGGCAAATTTAAATGTGCATGGTCATTTTATTTTATTTATACACCTACCTTGGTTTGTTTGACGTGTTTTGCTATCATGAGAACATGGCCTACAGATTGTAAATTGTCAGTCAGTTTCAGTTTCTGCAGGTTATGCTGTGATTTTACTATTATTCACAAGGCTCAGATTCTTCTGCATCCCTGACAAATTCAATTCCCGATAACTCATTTCCTGTGTCTCCCCCATGTTCCCTGAGTCACTGAGTTTTAATTTATCTTCAATGTTCAGGACAGAGATGGGCTAATTGGCCCTCCATTGGACAATGCCAGCAATTGTCACACCGCAGGAATCTTTTTTTCCATTCTCACAATAATAAGCCATTTTCACCCAAAGTATGGTGCTTTTCGATTCCTTTCTTCCTCTTGCAATTTTCCCGGCCCTGATAATTGTATCACCTCGAACAACTTCGAGTACTTCACTTATCAATGAGTTCTATATTCTGACACATCTTTTAGTAAAATAAAAATCTCCTTACTTTGTCCATCTGAACTTGTATTACTGAACTTGTACATTGATAGCTCTTTCTTTTGCAGTGATCTAGAAAATAAAAAAAAAATCCACATTCATCTTTTTGAAACCATGCATAAAGTAAGATGTTTCTATGAAGTCGACTCTTAATTCCATATTTTCCGGTCGAAAGTGGACCAGTCTGTTCGAACTCTTCAGAATACCTGGATTGTTGCTGATTTCTTCATCGGTCAGACAGGGAAGTCAGAGTTTGCAGAGGTGATCATAAGAAATAGAATCATAGAGGGACATTCCACGTTAAAACTGTTCTGATTTTACTGTAATTATGGCTGATCATAGAACACTCCAGCATCCCATTCAATTCCAAAGAACAAACATGTTTTGTTATTAATCATTCATGGGATGAGGGAGGCATTGCCTAGGCCAGTGCCTATGGCCTGTCACTAATTGCCATGGAGAAGGTGGTGGTGAGCAATCGAATTCAGTTGGTGCAGACCTCCGGTGAAAGCACATTCATAATTCGGCTGGGAAGGAAGTTCGAGAAGATTGACCCAGGGACAGTGACGGAATTGTTGCTTGCATTGCATTGAGCTTATGATTTAGTGATTAAATTGTAATAATTAGTTATTATACATGCTGCCGAAGGTTCCAAAGTTTCATGCTTTTGTTGCAGGAGCTAGTTGCTAAGATAAAAAAAACAGGGTCTGCTTTGATTAATATTAATTAATATGCAGCAAAAGATCTGACCCTTATTTTCTGAGACTTCTTTAATTCATCGATGGAATGTCAGCATCTCTGGTAATGACCGCCCTCATTGCCCACGCATTTCGGAAGGTGCCTCTTTGTATTCCTATTGTCACATGCAAGCCACGCTTGGTGAGGATGGCACACATACTTCCTTAAGGACGTTAATACTCATACCAAAACAGAAGGTGCTTGTTAAAGCATTCACTCGATTTTGGATCATGCTTGTTTCGTTACTTTCTAAATCAAGGAACTGAATAAACCTTTCAAATACTTAAATAGATTACAGCAGCTGAATAAGGAACATCACCTCCATTATAACTTCAAATGAAGGGGTACTGGATTCGAAAAGTTAACCATGCTTTCTCTTCACATAAGCTGATAGATGGGGTGCAGTTATCCAAAAAAAATCTGGGTTTTTTTTTCGTTTATCGTTATAATCCAGTCTTCTTTTCAGTTTGCTTTAGCATTTTATGTGTAATATTCAAAAGGCTAAAAGCAATCGTTTCTACAAAATAAAAGTAAATAATCAACAGGATGAGTTTGGCAAGATTTAGCATAATCGGATTCAGCCTTGGCTTTCGGAATAGTTGGTATCCGTGGACCTGAAGTTTATGAATATTCACGGTATTCAGGGCAGCAGAGGGCGCTGGGACAATGTGCTGAATTAGTGGGAGCAATTTTACTGGAAATGAAAAAACTATGAATCTTGTGTTTCTTTGAAATGCAACAGACTCCAGAGTTAAATACGTGTTTCTTTCCATACAAAGACAGATTTGTTTTTAAATGATTTGTCAATCTGTAACGTTTCCAAGAATATATGGTGTGATAAATTTCCGTCATGGTTCTTAGTTACCTGCCCCAGTAAGTACACTTGGAAATCCTGGTGCCTGCTGTCTTTGAATGCCAGTGAATTATCCACCTTGTGCAAACTTTCTTGCGATTGTTGGATCACAGCGTTTTCAATTCTAACTGTCAATACAATATTGACATGTGATTTAGTGGTGAACAGACTTATTTACAAAGTACTGGCTTGGTTGAAGACACTTGGAAGTTGGAATTGCATTTATTGTGTTTCGCTGCCTTCTTTGTTCTGTAGATCAGCAACATTATGTGATAAATGCTTAAACTGAGTATTGTTGAGATCTTTAAATGGGATATGATTTGGAGATGCCGGTGTCAGACTGGGGTGTACAAAGTTAAAAATCACACACCATATTATAGTCCAACAGGTTTATTTGGAAGCACTAGCTTTCAGAGCGCTGCTCCTTCATCAGATGGTTCTGGAAAATAAAATTGTAAGACACAGAATTTATAGCAAAAGTTTACAGTGTGATGTAACTGAAATTATATATTGAAAAAGATCTGGATTGTTTGTTAAGTCTCTCATCTGTTAGAATGACCATATTGGTTTCAGTTCTTTCATAAGGTAAATCGCAAAACTGTTTTGAAAAGTTACATTCTCAAGTGAACTTTAACAGATAATGTATTGAAGGTGTGAGCTTCCCTGTGTGAGGCTGTCTGTGCCACAATGGTCAGACTGATTCTGATCTAAAAAAACAGATTTACAGAATCTTACATGGATTCATGCAGTTTTTGAGCAAAGTAAAATGTAATTCTGCAAGTACAAATTCACCCCACAAACTTATATGTGTATGTGTGCATGTGGGTGTGTGTATGTGGCGGTGTGGTTTATGAGTGTCTGTGAGAGAGTGTGTGTATGTGTGTGAGTGTGAGTGTAAAGGGGTGTAAGTCTGTGAGAGGGTGTGTTTGGGAGTGCATGTATAAGCGTATGAAAGAGGGTCTGCGTGTGCGTATCTGTAGGCAAGTGTGTGCATAGAAGTGTGTATGTATGCATGTGTGTCTCTGTGTGTAGGAGTGTCTGTGTGTGTAGGAGTGTCTGTGTGTGTGCCTGTCTGTGTATGTGTCTGTCTGTGTGTATGTATAGTGCAATGGGGTCACCTGTAGTGTGACATGAACCCAAGGTCCCGGTTGAGGCCATCCCCATTGATACTGAACTTAGCTATCAGCCTCTGCTCGGCCACTTTTCATTGTTGTCTGTCCCAAAGTTCGCCTTGGAAGACGGTCACCCGAAGGTCTGAAGTCGAATGTCCCAGATCGCTGAAGTTTTGGACTATAAACAGGATATATATTCATGGTAAGTGTCTATAATATCATCATTATTCATAATAAGTAAAACTGAAGGAGCTGTATATGAAATGAAGAGGGCATGAAATCACTGGACACAGTTAGTCAAATTAATGTGCAGGACATTGATAATTAAGAGACAAGAGGTACCAGTAGTTTGAGACCTCAGTGATTTCCCAAATGGAGCCGACAAATCTCTATTCCAAATGCTGATTTGGCAGCATCAAACAACTGAAAAGAGATTTCAATATTAATAAACAGATAAGACTCCCTTCTCAGTTTAATGATAGCGTCAATTCATTGCTTGACAAATTCCAATATAAATCATGAGTTTTTTTTTAGTTAGAAGTATAGCAGAAATCGAATCTCTCTGAAGCATTTAATTAATCTCTACATAAGAAGAGACAGAGAGAATAATGGGGAAATGAAGATAATTCCTTCCCTGAGATAATTGAAGAGCTCTTTGCTTTGAGACAGCCAATCCTCGACTGGTAATCAAATTAGCATCTCCGAACAATATTTCGTAAGTAGCTGGTGACAATATCACTCATCAGTCTCTCACTCGACAAGGAAAATGCAATATTGTCCCCTTTCCTCCTTCTCTTAACCACTGAGTGTCTTAAACTCAGCAGCAATCTTAGTCTGGAAGCAGATCTGCATTGACCTGCCCTTTTCTCAACTTCATCATCATGAACTGAAATCACAGCAGAGACCCATTTCTAATTGGAGACCTGTAGTTGTTCGGTTTCTGATTGTTTTTCTTTTCGCTAATCAGGTGCCGTGTTTGAGGCATTTTAGCGTCTTCTAACAATTGAATGATTTTTAAAATTTTGTTCAACAGTCATTCAGTGTGAGTATCAAAGAACAATCCTTATGCAGGCTTATTGCAGAAAGAGCGGCTGAACTGAAATGTCAACTCTCTAATGGCGATATAGCCCATTACAAGCACTGACAATGAATCCAACCACTTACCAAATCCATACAGAAAAGGACTCTGACCACAGGAGGAAACCACGCTGGCCTTGTGCCTACTAGGGAGCTCCAACACCATTTCTATAAGAGACACTGCCGCCCAAGATGTACCCGCATACCTGCAAGACAAACGCAATGAAGCAAACAGGTAAAAACTCTACAATATCTTGGTTTGCCCCAAACCAAAATCTTTAGAAATGTTGGTGATCTTCAAAAACGTTACTTCCTTTTGTTTAAACTTCCATTTGGATAAGCGTGCAATCTCTTGCCGCTCTGATAAGAAATAAAATACATAAAATAAAGTAAGTATGATGATACTACGGTTTTGAGATGGGTATTTTGTCCTTGATTTTTAAAGATAAGTTTTGAGTCATAGGTATGGAGCTGTCTAGTTCAAGCCAATAAAGTAAAAGCTGGTGAGCCAGAGTCTAAGTTTCACCTTTCTGGAGTTGTTGAGGGTTGGAAGTTGGTGGCAAGGTTTTCTGTCTCTCTCTCTCATTATTACACGTAAAAGTTTTGAGTTCTCCTTCTGTGCTGGAATCTCATGTGAGGCAATGTATTCTAGTGACTTTGCATTTGCCAAGTGTGTATTTATGGAATGTTACTGAATTGGAATATTTGCCGTTTATTCATTAGATAATGTATTATTCGGTTTAGTTTTCTAATACAGTTACAGTTATACCAATTCCTCTTTCTGCTGTTTGCAATTTGGTACGGTGGCTCAGTGGTTAGCACTGCTGCTTCACAGTGCTTGGGACCCAGGTTGGATTCCAACCTCAGGAGATTATCTGCGTTGGAGTTTGCACATTTTCCCCGTGTCTGTGTGTGTACTGTTTCAGTGATTCGGTTCCTCCCAAAAGATATGCAGTTTGGGTGAATTGGTCATGCTAAATTGCCCATAATGTTCAGGGATGTGTAGGTTAAATGCATTAGTCGGGGTAAATACCGGATAATATGGTACGGTCTGGATGGGTTATTCCTCGGAGTGTTGGTATGGGCTTGTTGGGCCGAAGGGCCTATTTCCACACTGTAGTTTCTATGATTCGAATGTAACTGGGAGAAAGAAAAAGTGTTTTGCTATATGCTGAGTGGTATGACCTATTTAGTGTCTAGGCTACCTTCTTGATATACTTGCAGGTGGTTCTGTTGGGTCCATTACAAAAGTAGGAATATCCTGTCTTTTTCTTTGCTTTTGATTGTTTTGTTTTGAACAAGAGGAGAACGTCTCCAGGTTTCAATGACAAGTTGCTGCCATTTTGGGTAAAAACGAGGAAACAGTTATTTGATATATCCCCAAGATCATCTCTCTGCGTTGAACCTCACACCGATGCAGCAGTTCAGTCAGTCCATACAAACACACTGCCATGCACTATCACCTCCTACATGATATCTGAGATTTCAATTTTGAAAGGTCAATACATCTGACACTACGATATAAATATCAGGGATTTTCCCCCCAAAATATCGCTTTCTGTTGACGCAGAAAGCGTCATTCTACCTAAAATTCCTCTTTCAAGAGAGTACATTTCTTGGTCAGGGAGCAGCAGGTCTTACGGCAGCCTTTATTCCATATTTGAGAACAACAGGAAACATGACACTTAACTGCCATACTTCAAATATTGGCACTGATGCAGTCACTTAATTCTCACAGTTAATGGTAGATTTGCAAAGTCCAAGACGATCATAGAGCTCACCTCTCGTTAGAGAGAAATGACTGCTGGTGAGATTAACCAAAGGGCCACCAGCCCTCAGGCAATAGGAGAAATTGAGAAACATGTACGTTCATGGTAACCTCAGCCAATGTGGAATTTGATCAATTGTATTGGTGTCACTCTGCATCACTAACCAATCGTCCAGCCAACTGAGTTAACTGACCCCATTGGTTCAAAAGTACAATTATATTATTCGCTTTCCTAATATTACAAAAAGAAATCATGAAACTGTGACTGTTAATCGAGCTGTGACTAAGGTGCGTGTTGCAAAATACTTGGACCTCTGGAGACTCTCAGTTCGAACAAATATCGTACTTTTTGGTGGTGTTGCTCTATATCGTCGGGAACTCCTCCAGCTTCCAACAGACAATGCATGGGGCACCAAAAGGGCTCTTTTATGCCATTTGCTATCCCATTATTGCTATTATTGGTGCTCCGGGTAAGTAATGGTTGCCAACGATTTTTCTTCGAAAATCTCCACAAATCTTATATTTTATTTTCAAAATCGGGCTGAACTTTTCCAAAATCAACATTATCTGAATATAGGGGCTATCAAAAGGTTTCCAGAATGTTTATGCATTATATGCTATTACGCTGTAGTGTGGTGAAATGCACTCATTGTGGTTGCAGAATGGAGTGCTCATACATTTCATTCAATGTATTATACTGCACGTTTATAGAAACGTCATTTATTAGGTTGTTCAATCATGCACTGGATGAACAACATAGCGTTTGTTTTAATTTCACAACGCGGAAATTAGCATTTATTTTGTGACAAAATTTCTTTTAAAAAATCAACATTGCGAAGTGCATGGATATTATTGCCGCAGCAGAATATGATTTATCCCATAAAGTCGTCATAATGACGTAATTTTATCACAAAAACAATTCCAGTGATTTCGGGACTCTACAGTCCGACCTTTGCACTAATTTCGTAGTTACAGTAGGATGAGTGTCCACGTACTGGGCCCCAAAATGAACATGATCTGATGAAGTATTCTGGAAATATTTTGAAAAGACCTGGGCAGACAAGAATTTTAACTTATCGCTTATATTATCATCTACTGATGGGTTTTGTATATGATAAAAGAGAGCAATTGCTGATAGCCAACAATTGTGGTTGCATCAAGGACGGTCAATAATATTTTCTCATCATGACAGTCTGAGAGCAACGAAAGGTTAAAATCAAAATGGTTGAAATGAATGCTAACCAGCAAAATAGAGCAGTCAGGAGCAATTGATACGTATTGTCGACGGGAGGCTTCTCCCACATTGAGGGTAGTTGAGACTACTAGCATTGCAGTTCTGCATTGCTGGGTGGCTGATCGTGATTGTTCGGTGGTTAGCTATTGCTCACATCGAGCATGCGAGGAAGACAAGTGATTGAGACCCTGCGTTACGTTATTTATATTTTTAACTTGCTTGGTTCCCCAGCATGACTCTAAAGGTTGTCTGATATTCATGGGGGTAGAAAAACTTACGAGAAGGGAAATCTAATGAACACATCCTGAACGAACAAGGTCAGAATGTGCACCATGTTAACGTTGGACAGAAAGCTCGAATTCAGGGACACTTCGATATTAAAAACACCTTTTTAGGACGAAAGTAATATAAACACATGAATACAAGCATCAAAGAAATTTTCAAGCTATGATCACCAAATTGGGATACCTTTTGGGGAAGGAGGCTCCTGTACAGAGAGGACAGGTTGCACCTAAACTGAAGGGACACTGATATCCTGGGCGGTAGGTTTGCTGGAACTCTTCAGAAGAGTTAAAACTAGTTTCGAATGGGAATGGGACACGAAAATACCAATCAGAGGATGGAGTAGCTGATGAACAGGCAGATATAGCGTGCAGAGAGTCTGTGAAGAAGGATAGACAGTTATAAGAGCAAAGTTACAGTCAGTGTGATGCGTTGAAGTGTGTATTTTAATGCAAGAAGTGTCAGGAATAAGGGTGATGAACTTAGAGCATGGATCAGTACTTAGAGCTACGATGTTTGGCCATTACGGAGACTTGGATATCACAGGGGCAGGAATGGAGGTTGGATGTTCCGGGATTGATATGCTTGAAAAGGAATAGGGAGGGCGGTAAAAGAGATGGGGGAGTAGCATTCCTAATGAGAGAGCGTATCACAACTACAGAAAGGGTGTTCATCGAGGAGGATTTGTCTATTCAGTCAGTATGGGTGGAATTCAGAAACAGGAAAGAAACAGTCACCTTATTGGACGTTTTCTACAGAATCCCCAATAGCAACAGAGATACGGAGGAGCAGTTTGGGAGGCAGATTTTGGAAAAGTAATTTCACCTTCCCTAATATTGATTGGAACCTTGTCACAAAGCTGGTCCTTTCTCAAAGTTACTGTGCGCTTGAGTTTTTTTTCAGTGAGGGGGTAATTGGCCAGGTTCCAAATAGACTGTTTGAATAGATTATCGAGGCCCATTTGGTTTGCAGCTAGCAGATGCTGCCTCAGGCAGAGGCTTTTATGTTTTACTAAACAAACTTGAATAATGAATGGGGAGTGACCACTTCTGAAAACAAAGTTTCTCCATGGGTTTAGTTCAGCAGGAGTGTGTGAAGAAAGGCTACTGGAAGCATTTGCCCGAAACATCGATTTTCCTGCTTCTCGGATGCTGCCTGATCTGCTGTGCCTTCCCAGCACCACTCTAATCTAGACTCTGGTCTCCAGCATCTGCAGTCATTGTTTTTACCTAGTTGATTTTAACCTTACTGCGAAACCTCTTGCAAGGCTGCCTACCTTGAAGACATTCTCCTCCTCTCTCTACAAGAATCTCAGTGAGTCTCTCTCTCACTGCAACCCCCAGGTCATCTCCTCTGCCCTGAAGCTCTTCCTACCTGCCAATCTTCCTTCCCACCTATCTGCTTCACCCTCCTCTCTGACCTATCACCTTCATCCCTACCTCCATTCACCTATTGTACTCTTGGCTACCTTCTCCCCAGCCCCACCCCCTCCCATTTATCTCTCCTCCCTGGAGACTCCGTCCTTCATTCCTGATGAAGGGCTTTTGCCCAAAACGTCGATTTTCCTGCTCCTCGGATGCTGCCTGACCTGCTGTGACTTTCCTGCACCACTCTAATCTAGACTCTGATCTCCAGCTCCTGCAGTCCTCACTTTTGCCCCGCTGGAAACAAGTCCAGCCTGGTTCTCTCTCTGCCTCTCTCTCTCTCTCTCTTTGGCTTAAAACCTGTAAGCCTGTGTTTCATTTTAACATTTGTGCCCAATTTATGGGCAATGTTGCAAGTTTCTTCGGAATAGCATCATTAAGTTGGAATATTCTATCGGGTTTTTGGATTGGATATGTTCTCCGGTATTCTATTTCCTGTTCTTTGTGATTCATTCCGTAATCTTGTAAATACGTTTTGTTTGTTTAAATCTCGGCAGTTTGACCAGCCAATTGACTCTGGGAAGGTCCACTATACACTGACCTGAAATAAATAGTAAAGTTACGGTCTGGGATAGCTGCTTTAAAATGGTTTGAGGGTCTGGGCCTCCTCCATAACAACCTCATTAGTGCAAATAGTTTGGATGGAGCAGTTTTTGTTTGGTGCGTCCAGGAAGGATTTCTGACTCCATACGTAGATAAGTCGATTTGAGAGGAGGCCATATTGGATTTGATTCTGGGCAACAAACCAGGTCAGATGCCAGATCTGTCAATGGGAAAGCATTTCAGTGATAGTGATCACGAGTCCCTGACCTTTACTATAGTCATAGAGAGAGATAGGAGCAGACTGTATGGGAAAATATTCAATTGCGCGAGGGTGAATTACAATGCTATTAGGCAGGAACTGTGGAGCAAAAGTTGGGAATAGATACTCTCAAGGAAATGCACGACAGAAATGTGGAACTTGATTAGGGAGTGCTTCCTGCGACTGCTGGATAGGTTTGTCCCACTGAGGCAAGGAAGAGATGACAGGGCGAAGGATGACAAGAGATGTGGAACTACTCATCAAGAGGAAGAAGGAAGCTGACTTAAGGTTGAGGATGCAAGAATCAGACAGGCCTCTAGTGGGTTACAAGGGAGCCAAAACAAAACTGAAGAATGGACTTAGGAGAGCTAGAAGGAGGTATTTTAAAACCTTGGTGGTTAGGATTAAGAAAAACCTCAAGGCATTCTACATTAATGTCAAGAACAAGAGGATAGTGAGAGTGAGAGGAAGGACAATCAGGGATAGTGGTGCAAACTTGTTCTTGGAATTGGAGGAGGTAGAGGAGTTCTGCAATGAATACATTGCTTCAGCATTCACCAGTGAGAGGTTTGTTGTGGTTTGTGAGGACAGTGTGAAACAGGCTGATATGCTCGAAAAGGTGGATAATAAGAAGAAGGATGTGCTGGAAATTTGAAAAACATGAGGATAGATAAGACCCCTGAGCGTGACAGGAT
This sequence comes from Chiloscyllium plagiosum, assembly GCF_037043375.1. Classification (NCBI taxonomy): domain Eukaryota; kingdom Metazoa; phylum Chordata; class Chondrichthyes; order Orectolobiformes; family Hemiscylliidae; genus Chiloscyllium; species Chiloscyllium plagiosum. Next base: position 16,400,156 of record NW_028270184.1, on the reverse strand, counting down.
ATACCCAAGGTTACTACGGAGCGAAGGAAGAGATTGTGTCGCCTGTGGCAATGATTTCTGCTCCTCGCTGTCCACTGGAATAGTACCTGATGATTGCAGATTGGCAAATGATATTCCCTTGTTCAAGAAGAGGAATAGGAATACCGCTGAGAATTATGGAGCAGTGAGTCTGACGTCAATGGTTTGCAAATTCTGGGAGAGGATTTTGAGATACAGGTTTTATGCTTGTTTGGAAAAACATAGTTTGATTGGTCAGCATGGAGGAGCAGTTCTTGCCTTACAAGCCTTATTAAATTCTTTGAAGATGTAACAAAACACATTGATGAAGGTAAAGCAATGCAAGTGGATTTTATATGGATTTTAGCAAGGCTTTCCCCATGGTAGGCTCACTCAAAAAGGAAGGGGGCATGTGATACAGGGAAATATGGCTGGCTGGGTACAGACTTGGCCGACCCATAGAAGGCAAAGCGTGATCGTATGGAGAAAGTATTCAATCTGGAGTTCGGTGATCAGTGGTGTTCTGCTGGAATCTGTTCTGGGATCTCTGCTTTTTGTGGTTTTTATAACTGACTTGGATGAGGAAGTGGAAGGGTGTGTTATTAAGTTCACCGATGACACGGAGATTGGTGAAGTTGTGAATACTGTGGAGGGCTGTTGTAGGTTGCCAGGATGCAGACCTGTGAAGAGAAGTGGCAGATGGAGTTCAACCTGGAAAAGTGTGAAGTGATTTATTTTGGAAGTTCTAATTTGAATGCATATTACAGGGTTAAAGGCGGCATTCTTGGCAGTGTGGAGGAAAAGAGGGATCCATAGTTCGCTCAAAATTGGCACACAAGTTGATAGTTTTGTTCAGAAGAAGTATGGTATATTGGCTTTCATTAGTAGGGCTGTTGAGTTTAACACCTGCGAGGTTATGCTGCAGTTTTCTCAAGCACTGGTTAGACCACACTTGGAATATCGTGTTCAGTTCTGGCCAACCCATTGTAGGAAGGATGCGGAAGGTTCAGAGAGGTTGTGGAGGAGGTTTACCAGGATGCTGCCTGGACAGTAGGGCATGTCTTATGAAGGAAGTTTAAGGAAGCTAGGTCTTTTCTCATTTGAGCAAAGAAGGATGTGAGGTGACTGGAAACAGGGGTACAAGATGATGACTGGTATAGATGGAGTAGATAGCCAGAGACTTTTTCCCAGTGCAAAAGTGGCTATCATGCGGGGGCATAATTTTAAGGTGATTGGAGAAAGGTTTGGTGGGATGTCAGAGGTAGGTTCTTTACACGGCATGTGGTGGATGCATTGAATGCACTGCCAGCAGTGCTAGTAAAGTCAGATACATTAGGGATATTTAAGCGACTCTTGGATAGGCACGTGGATGATAGTAAAACGAAGGGCATGTAGGTTAGTTTGATCTCAGAATAGGAAAAATGTTCAGCACAACATAGAGGACGGGTGGGTCTGTACTGTGCTGTACTGTTGTATGTTCTGTGTTCTAAATATTTAGAAGTCATGATGCAGCATTCTAATTAAGCCATTTTTATAAAGGTGCAGCATAACAAATTGAATAATATTTTGCAATACTTCATTCTGCAATTGCAAATATCACACTATCATTGGCCTCTTCACAGCATTATATCATGCAATGCATACAAAATACTGGAAATGCATAAATTGAATTATAAATATACACGCAAAGTGTACAAATAATCTCTTTCTTTTCAATAATTTACAATTCTTGTCTTGGTATCACTGTTTTTTTTGGGTAAGATCTTGGGATTATATTAGAAACACGGGTTTTCACAATATTTTCTGCCACTGGGAGCTGAAAGTGAAGGAACCCTTATGCGGCTTGGACCATAATATGGTAGAATGTATTCTGCAGTTTGAAACGAAGAAGGTGGGAATCAGACATAATGGTTTTACCGTTGAATAATGGCAACTATAGTGGCATGAGGGAGGAACTGACTGATTGATTGAGAAAGGAGTTTAGCAGAAAAGACAGTGAAACAGCAGTGACAGGAGTTTCTGGCAGTAATTCGATAGACATAGCAAAGACTCATCCTGTGGAAACAGAAGTATACTAAGTGGAGTTGAGGCAACCCCGGGTTGGTCAGGGAAGTCAGGGACAATATAAAAACGAAACAGAAAACATAATATGGCGAAGGGCAATGGGAAGCAAGAGGACTGGGAAGCGTACAAAGATCAACAGAGGACAACAAAGCAAGAAACAAGGAGGGAGAAAATTAATATGAGCGTAATGAGCTGGTAATATTCGGAGAGATTACACGGGTTTCTTTAGATATATAAAGGCAAATGTGGACATTGGGCCATCGGAAAATGATGCTGGAGAGGTAGTAATGGGAACAAAGAAATGGCTGAGGAACTTAATAAGTACTTTGTGTCAGTCTTCTCGGTGAAAGACATGACCAATATCTCAAAAATACATGACAGCCAGGCGGCAGATATGAGTACAGTGGCCATCGGCAAGGAAAAATTGCTAGAAAAAACTGAAAGGTCTGAAAGTGGATACATGGCCTGAACTCGATGTCTACACCCTAAAGTTCTGAAAAAGATAGCTGAAGAGATAGTGAAGATTTTGATTGTGATATTTCAGTTACCACTAGAGTCAGGTAGGATCCCAGAGGCCTCAAAATCGCTAATATAAGACCGACAGTGGGGATAATAGAATCTTTCTCACGATGGAAGATGTTAACTAGTGGTGTTCTACAAGGGTTGGCATTGGGTCCATTACTTTTCGCTTAATGTATCAATGATCTTTATGAAGAAACTGAGGACATTCTGCCTACGTTTGCAGATGACACAAGCATAGGTGGAAGGGCAGGTAGTATTGAGATGGCAGGGAGGCTGCAGAAAGGTTTAGACAGTTTAGGAAAGGGGCAAATAAGTGACAAATGAAATAAAATGTGTGGAAGTTTGAGGTCATGCACTCTGGGTGGAAGAATAGAGGCATGGACTATTTTTTAATGGGGAGAAAATTCAAAAATCAGAAGGCCAAAGACACTTGGGCGTCCTAGTCCATGTTTCTCATAACATACACTTGCAGTCGGTATTTGGGAAGGCAAATAAAATGATGTCACTGATCTCCAAAGGACTAGAATATTTAAGCAGAGATGTTCTCTGGTGAGAACACATTTAGAGTACTGTGAGCAATTTTGCGACCCATACCTCAGGAAAGACGTTTTGGCCCTGGTCCAGGTCCAGAGGAGGTTCATGACAAAGATCCCAGGATCTTTTTGAGGACTGTGGGACTGTACTTTATGGAGTTTAGAAGGATGACGGTGGTGGGGGTGGGGGGGGGGGGGGTGGGGGGGGTGGTGGCGGGAGTGATCTGACTGAAAATTACAGAATACTGAACGGCCTGGATGGAGTGGACGTTGGGAAGATGTTTCCATTGGCAGGAGAGACGAGGACATGAAGGCACAGCCTTAGAGTAAAAGGAAAACCTTTTTTACAATCGTTAGAAGGAAAAACTTTTTTTTATCCTTTTTTTATGGGTGGCACAGTGGTTAGCACTGTTGCCTCACAGCGCCAGAGATCTGGGTTCAATTCCCGCCTCAGACTGTGTGGAGTTTGCACATTCTCCCCGTGTCTGCGTGGGTTTCCTCCGGGTGCTCCGGTTTCCTCCCACAGTCCAAAAAATTGGCCATGCTAAATTGCCCATAGTGTTAGGTGAAGAGGTAAATGTAGGGGAATGGGTCTGGGTGGGTGGCGGGTCGGTGTGGACTTGTTGGGCCGAAGGGCCTGTTTCCACGCTGTAAGTAATCTAATCTAACCTTACAAGAATGGTGAATCCGTGGAATTCACTGTCACAGAAGGCTGTGGAGGCCACGTCATTGAGTATATTTAAAACATAGGTAGATGAATTATTGATTGCCATGGAGATCAAAGGTTACGGGGATAAATCAGGAAAATAGAGTTGAAAAATCTATCAGCCATGACTGAATGGTGGAGAAGACTCGATGGGCCAAATGGCCTAATTTCTGCTCCTGTATCTTATAGCCTTATTGTCTGCCATTGGTTCCTGCAAGGACAATGAAAGATTATCCTGATGAGAGAGATAAAAACAAGGAGTTAAATGCCAACGATATTGCCTAGCAAAGCAAAATCGACGAAGCTCCAAATAAATTAGATAACAATGTTAATTGGTCTAAAGTTTTTTTTTAAATTTGTGGTAACCTTACGTCATTCTTTAAGATCTCTCCATAGTGTATTTCTCCCGCAACTGCTGCAAGTAAAATACATGGATTTAAAGTTAACATACTCGGTGACTGGACAGATCTTCATTAGTATTTACTGAAATATTTCACTCTCTTCTTTCAGTTGCCACGCTGTACCTCACCACATATGTCCCTTCAAAGTAACTCCAAAGCAAGTGCAAACAATTTCAACCTTTGCAAACAGGGTGAGAAAGCGACACCAATAGGCAGGCATTCAATCAGATTTCAGGACTGGGAATACAGATGGTTAGAGATTTCATTGACGGTGCGACCTTTGCCATATCAGCAGCTTTTAGAGTCTGAAATGAAGCTTCAAATTTATGGATTTATTTCATTGACGGTGCGACCTTTGCCATATCAGCAGCTTTTAGAGTCTGAAATGAAGCTTCAAATTTATGGATTTTATATCGTCTCAGGCTTTTGCCTGTCCACCCCTCCATCTCGCACAGACATTGGATTTTTCCCTTCCCTCTGATATCTGGCTACTCGTCTCCCTGCCTCTAATCTTTGTTGGCCAGTTTTTAAACACCACTGTTCTTGTCCTGTTAATATACTACCAGAATCTTACACACAGATTCCTAGACTCTCATACCTACCCTCGTCTTTCTCTGACCATGGAATGGTGACTGGACTCGAAATGTTAACTGTACTGCATCCCCAAATGTGTTGCTCGATCTATGTGTTTCTCCACCAATATCGGTTTCTGTCTCCCATTTCCAGTCTTCCTGCTGCTTCATCTCCTCCCCAGTGTTACCATGCTGCCTGCTCCAAAAGTTCAGCCTGCGAACCTACCTTCAATTACCACGCTAATCCTCTAAATTCTGTTCATTGTACCCCAACAAAGGTGGCGTGCTGTACCCCTAGAATCTGTCCATTTACTCACAATGTCAATCATCTTCGCCTCCCAGTAAGACAGGCCTCTTCTTCCATTCTATGTCAGGCTGCCATTTCCCCATCTAAAATCCAATACGTTGCAAACCGAACCCCCAGTTGAACCACCTGACGCCACCGAATGATCCACGCCGCTGACTCCAACGCAGTCCACTCTTTCTGCCTGGCTTCACGCATCCTGGTTCCTGTCACGAGGCTGAGTGACGGTGAGTGATTGAGGGTGACTGTGTGTGGGTGAATATACGCTGTTGAGTGGTTATGATGAAGTGAGGTTGAGCCGTTCAGTCAGTCCACAGTTCACTTTTGATGCTGACTCGTACATACGTGTTCACAAATTTTGATGCATTCCAGTGCAAAGTTACTTCTGGTTAGAATTACTAGTTCTTCTGCTTAGTCCTGGCACAAGTCCGTTATATATTCATTACCAGACATGGAATATACATTGCAGTTTCTTCTTGTTCTTTTTTTAAAGATTTCAAGGGGATTCTTTGTCAGGGGTGAATTCAACTCCTGAAGTTAAAGTTGTGATTGTAGCTTCAGCGACTGGGGTATGTATGGTGGGAAATCGTCGCAGGAATTATATAAAATTATATAAAATATAGAATAGGATCTAGCAGGTTTTTTTTCATGGTGTACTCAAGCACAGAAACACAGGAGTACAGTGAAAAGCTTTGCAATGCCACCGCTTATGACGCCATCTCAGGTATAAATGCATCAGTGCAAACCTTAGATAGCAAAAAGAATTTAAATAAAATAGTTGCATTATTTTGCAGTCTTCAAAGAATAAGTTGGAAAGAAGACATAGCTAGAGGATAGACATTACATTTGGATAAACAATTACAAATAAATATTACATTACAATACCACAGTGCAGTCTGATAACCCACACCAGACTCCAGTCTAACAATCGTCCCCTCTCCCCTCCAAGCCTCCTCCACTCCGTTCCAAGTAAAGTTTTCCTCCGGATTGTTTCCTCTGCATCGGCCTCAGCTCGGGACTCGCTGCCAGCGCTGGCCGCTGATTTGGGACTGCTTCCCCCAGAGTGATTCCAGGTGCCGATTACTACTTCAGGGCTGCTTCCCTGGCGCAGGCCTGCACTGTGGGAGACTCGCCAGATTCTCAATTCCCCTTCAGCTAAGTCTAATTAATTAATTCAACAAGATGTAGAAAGGAGAAAAAAAGAGAGAAAGGAAAAGAACAGGTGGAGCAGAGGAGCTTGAATACTCAAGAGTCTGAAAGTGCGTTTGAGCAACATGTTGTTTTGAGACAGTAGTAAGTGTTTTGAATAAGTTCAACAACGTCTCTCTCATTTTCTTTCTCAGCCAATTTGCTGGCGATTGGAATTTTATCCCGAGGACGTTGTGGACTCTCCAAATGCATCACATACTATCTTGTGGCGATAGCTGTCAATGACTTCTTTGTGATAATAATTTCCGTCATCCTAAACAGGATTGGCCGCATTTACTTTCGGTACAGTGTCTTGTCGACCACACCAGTATGCAGCCTTGGCGCTGTACTAGTCTATGGTACCCGAGATGGCTCAGTGTGGCTGACAGTGGCCTTCACCATCGATCGTTTTGTTGCCATCTGCTGCCAGAACTTGAAGATCAGATACTGCACTGAGAAATCTGCATCACTGGTCATTGGAACAATTTGTATCCTGAGTTGCATCAAGAATGTCCCTTTATACTTTATCTACAAGCCGTTGTATACGATTAGGGGTGTGCCCTGGTTCTGTGATATCAAGTCCAGCTATTACACTTCTCCAGTCTGGCAGGCCTACGACATGCTCGACCCCATCTTAACCCCCATTTTCCCATTCATTCTCATTTTTCTTCTCAATGCTTTGACTATAAAGCACATCTTATGGGCCAACAGATCCAGGCAGAGGCTTCGAGGTGTTGAGAACTGCCAAGATTCGGAGATGGTGAATCGCAAGAGGTCCATTGTCCTGCTGTTTGCCGTCTCACTTAGTTTCCTTCTCCTGTGGGCTACCCAGGTCGGGCGTTTCCTCTACGTGCGAGTTCGAGGTGCAGGTTATTTCAACAGCCAGAATTTCAAAGACCCACAGTACATCCTTTCAGAGACTACCAACATGCTCCAGTTACTCAGCTCCTGCAACAACATCTTCATCTACGCTGTATCTCAGAACAAGTTTAGAGAGGAGCTTAAGGTGGTGATAAAGTATCCATTCACCATCTATATCAGATTCTTCAAATGTTAAAAGAAAAACAAAATTGACCCATCTTATTTATCATCTATCAGAGTGACTCCATTTGCAACGCTATTTCTTGAATTTGAATCTGGCATTTGTGTGTCGAGGCTCCTGCACTTGAGAGAGATGTCATGTCCATTATCTAGCTGAGATGGTTCTCAATTCCGAATTCTAAAGGAATCTGAAATTATCGGAGCTCCTATCTTTCAGGATGAGATGCGAAACCACGGTCCAGATCAGTGCTCACTATTTCAATTCTCCAGTGTTCTGGGCCCATGGAAATTTATGTACTCATTTCTTTTCCACCCACTCTCATTCCCTCCTTCCTCCATTTTAACTTTCTCTTTAGCCTTTGTTTCTTATCTCAGAACTGTCATCACCATCTGACAGTGATTTCTGTTTAAATGTTCATTGTTTCATTTCCTCGAGGTCATTCCTTTATTTAATTATTCTTCATGATACTTTGAAAGGATTTTCTTGACTGGTCCTCCCAAATATCTATGATGCCACTTGCTTTTCGCACAATCTTGTTACTTTTCAAATTGTCAGTCATAGAGATGTACAGCATGGATACAGACCCTTTGATCCAACTCGTTCATACCGACCACACATCTTAACCTAATCTAGTTCCACTTGCCAGCACCCGGCCCATATCCCTCTAAACCCTTCCTATTCATATACCCATCCAGATGCCTTTTAAATGTTGCGATTGTACTAGCCTCCACCTCTTCCTCTGGCAACTCATTCCATACACATACTACCCTCTGCGTGAAAACATTGCCCCTTAGGTCTCTTTTATATCTTTCCCCTCTCACCATAAACCTATGCCCTCTAGTTCTGAACTCCCCCACCCTAGCGGAAAGATATTGTCTATTTATCCCATCCATGACCCTCATGGCTTCATAAACCTGCAGAGAAAACAACGCCAGTCTATTCACCTGTCCCTATAGCTCAAATCCTCTAACCCTGGCAAAATCCTTGTAAATCTTTTCTTAACCTTTTCAAGTTTCACAACATTCTTCCGATAGGATGTCATTCCACACTTGTGCAATTTACTCTATTGCTGCCCTGAGGATCATTGGCTACCGATGTCTCATTAAGACTGTGGGCAGTTCTAATGGACAGGGAGAAGTCTTTTCTAGATGGAATGTCTTTAATACTAAAACAAGCAAACCTGTTTATACTCACGTTCCAAGTCTCATAGGCGGACAGTCTTTCAGAAATGCATCATCCACTTTGTAGCTATGAACACAACGTGGGTGAGAGCCACCAAAGTCTTGTGACATCTATGCTCCTTTCGTTTGTTGAACGATAAATATGTATCAGGCAAAAGCGTCAGAGCAGATGATGTAGGGGTAGGAATAGTCCACTTCACCACTGTACCACCATTCAATAAGACCATGGCGAAAACTGTTGCCGAAAACCCACTTTCCTACCTGTCTCTACGAACTTCGACTGATAAAGAAATCTCCATTGCAAAACAAAACAGCAATTGTTGATGTTGCGGGAATGTGATAGACCCGAATCAGTACCCCTGGCAGATCGACAGAAGCAGTGGTTACATTGGTGGTGGTGTGATGTCATGGTGGGTTCAGTGTGGTCCGCCTGGAATGCAGTAGTGACGACGGTGGCCCCAGAGCGACATACCTGGAAATGACTGTTGCTGGGGTGTTGGTGGGCCCAGAATGTTTGCGAATGCTACCCACGCCCGTAATGTGGAGATGAGCACAAAAAAGGAGGAAAAGCTCTGATGTTTGATATATTCTCGTTGTATCTTAATATCGTCTGTGTCTATAAATGCACGAAGCGTGGTAAATAAGAGACTGTTTGCTCTTCATTTGTTAAATGCAAATGACAATAAATCATACACTTCAATTCTAAGGTAGCTCAGCTGTATTAAACATAGAACATAGAACATTACAGCGCAGTATGGGCCCTTCAGCCCTCGATGTTGCGCCGACCTGTCATACCAATCTGAAGCCCATCTAACCTACACTATTCCATGTACATCCATGTGCTTGTCCAATGACGACTTAAATGTACTTAAAGTTGGCGAATCTACTACCATTGCAGGCAAAGCATTCCATACCTTTACTACTCTCTGAGTAAAGAAACTACCTCTGACATCTGTCCTATATCTATCATCCCTCAATTTAAAGATATGCCCCCTCGTGCTCGCCGTCACCATACTTGGAAAAAGACTCTCCCTGTCCACCCAATCTAACCCTCTGATTATATTATCTGTCCCTATTAAGTCACCTCTCAATCTTCTTCTCTCTAACAAAAACAGCCTCAATTCCCTCAGCCTTTCCTCGTAAGACCTTCCCTCCATACCAGGCAACATCCTAGTAAATCTCCTCTGCACTCTTTCCAAAGCTTCCACATCCTTCTTATAATGCAGTGACCAGAACTGTACACAGTACTCCAAGTGCTGCCGCACCAGAGTTTCGTACAGCTGTAGCATAACCTCATGGTTCCGGAACTTGATCCCTTTATTAATAAAAGCTAAAACACTGTAGCCTTCTTAACAACCCTGTCAACCTGGGTGGCAACTTTCAAGGATCTGTGTACCTGGACACCGAGATCTCTCTGCTCATCTACACTACCAAGAATTTTACCATGAGCCCAGTACTTTGCATTCTGGTTACTCCGACCAAAGTGAATGGCTACAGGGGGTCCCTGTACTGTCCCTGTACTGTCTGTCTATTCCTTTTTCCTCTCCCTCAGCTACATTTTTCCTGTAAATTAGGTGTGACTACCTCCCTATAACTCCTCTCTATCACCACCCCCGCCTCCCCAGCCTCCCAAACGATCCAAAGATAATCCGGATCCAACTCCAATTCCCTAATGTGGCCTGTGAGGAGCTGTTTGCTTTTCTCGCAGGCGAAGTCAACAGGGATACCAGTGGTGATCCTTACCTCCCACATCTTGCAAGAGGAGCATGCAATGCTCTAGCTTCCATCCCCTCTGCTCTAAATTCCCAAGAAATATTGAAGAAATGAAAAAAGCCTTACCTTACCAACCCTCCTTGTTTGGAGGAGGATAACGGGTGGGGGACACTACATATGTCATGTCTTGGGTTTAGCCACAGCCTGAATATATCAACGCTTACAAAAACTCTGTAAGCTCAGGGGGTTGACCAGCTGCATCACACCTGGAATATATACTTCACATCGGCCTTTAAAATAAGAAAACTTAGTGTTTAGGCTACCTTCTTATAATATTTTGAGGGGGTCTGGCCTGGTCCATAACACTCGAGAACATCTGAGTCAAAGTCCCAGTGTCATTAAGGAAAGGGATGATGAAGCGGCGCAGTGGCTCAGTGGTTAGCACTGTTGCCTCACAGGACCAGGGACATGGGTTTGATTCCAGCCTCAGGTGACTGTCTGTGTGGAGTTTGCACATTCTCCCTGTGTCTGCGTGGGTTTCCTCCGGATGCTCCGGTTTCCTCCCACAGTCACAAAAGATGTATCTACAAGATGTACTGCAGAAGTTCAAAAGATGTGCAGGTTAGGTGAATTGGCCATGCTAAATTGCCCATAGTGTTTGGTGCATTAGTCAGAGGGAAATGGGTCTGGGTGGGTTACTCTTCAGAGGGTCGGTGCGGAGTTGTTGAGCCGAAGGCCTTGTTTCCACACTGTAGGGAATCTAATCTAAAAAATCTAATCACAAAGTGCTCATGTGCAACTTTCAATTTCCCAAACCCCCTGGGAATGGGAAGGGAATTGAGCAGAAAATTCAGTCTCCAACATAATTAATCTTTAGAAACTTATTGGGAACCAGAATTACAGGAGAATGAACGGTGAACTGTCCGACTGAGCAGAGACAGTAAGGGAAAACTCCCCATCTTTAAGGGTGTAGGACATTGACATTGATGTTCTTTGGGACATGAACTGATCTAAGATGATGCAAGGCTTCTCATTAGAGTTGCCCAGCTGTTATCACAATAAATCCTGATTTGTCGACAAGGAATCGAACCTTGGCCGTAGTGGTGAAAGCACAAAATCTTAACCACTCAACCACCAAGGATGATAGCTAGCATGTTTGTATCTTCTCTAAATGACACAGCATTTTTAGCTTTTTCTTTACAGGAGATAGGTTTATCCTCCAAAATGGTCGCATTGTCGAGTTTTTACAGCCTTTAGCCCATCATGCCATTGCCAGTCATCAAACATCCAAGTGCTCCCAAGTTCCAGTTTCTAGCACTTGGCCCATGGCGTGACGTCTCAAGTGCTCATCTCAATGAGATTTTCCCTGTAATATTTTAATCTGAAATGACACAATGATTGGGGCTGAAGTTTGAGATGGTAAAACTGTGTTCATGCCCCCTCAGGGAACTGAACCTCACATTCACCACAGAGGGAGGCACAGACACAGCCTCCAAGAGTGAGAGACCTACCCACAGAAAGCAAGATTTCATCCATTCTACTTGTTCTTGTTTCATTTCAGACTTTGAAACAAGAGCCTGGTCACAGTAAGGAAAGGAAGCACTCAATTGGTCCCCTTTCCCTGTTACTTACCCATTGATTCCCGGTCACAGTTTATACTGCCTCACCTCATTCTCCCTGCCAAACTAGAACATTGCTCATGTAACTGATTCATTTCCTCAAACAGGGAAGTGGAATTCCAAACTCAAACGGATCAGCCCTGGCCTGTGGACAAAATGACATCATACTGTGCCATAATTTTAGACAATGTTTAAAACACACCTTTTGAGTCTTCTGAAAACCCAGCTACAATGCCCTCAGTTCCTTTGACAAGATCATTAATGTGTACTGTGGTCCCAACACTGACCCCTGTGGAACTCCACTATCACTGACTGCTATCCTGAAAAAAGACTCCTCCAAGCCCACTCTCTTCCTCTGCCAAACATCCAATCCTTTATCCATGCCAGGAACTTGCCCCAAACACTTATTTTCTTTCGCAGCCTGAACTGCTCAAATACTTCTCCTGTTTTGTGTGTCAGTAAAAGTCAGCTCTTCTGTTTTGGGATTTTTAAAAAAATATGAGGGAGAACACATGCACACGATCCAACACAGTGTGCTGACCTGATTGGTGAAGATCTAGTTTTTAAACAGGATCACTTGTATCATAGAGTCAAAGAGCAGAGCAGTCGACCCTTTGTTCCAACTTGGCCATGCCAGCCATGTTTCTCAAACTAGACTAAGCTCACCTGTCTGTATTTGGTGCATATCACAGACTAAAATCAGTTTAGATGACAAATGTAATCAGAATGGCTCAAATCTGCAAGGGGACAGCCAATAGGTTTCAACAACATCACTTTTACTACTCAGCCATGAGTATAGGAAGAAGAATTAGAAGAACCCCTACAGTGTGGAAACAGACCCTTCAGCCCAACAACTCCACACTGACCCTCCGAAGAGTAACCCACCCAGACCCATTCCCTTACCCTACATTTATCGCTGACTAATGCACCTTTACATCCCTGACACTATAGGTAATTTAGCATGGCCCATTCACCTAATCTGCACATCTTTTGGATTGTGAGGGGAAACCAGAGCACCAGAAGAAAACCCATGCAGACACGGGAGAATGTGCAAACTCCACGCAGACAGGCACCCAAGGCTGGAATTGAACCCGGGTCCCTGTCACTTGCAGGACATGCAGCAATATCAATTTGGAACTGTCCATGCTTTCAGGGAGTCTCCCACCCTTCACACTGGGTGGGTAATCTTTAGTTTTCACAAATCCAGATGCTCTCTCTTCCAGTGTGTGATGTCAACACACAATGACACCTGAAATGAACCTCACTGTAAGTCTTATTAACATTGGATATCTGGGGCAAACTCTCCAATGGGTAAAATCATACCTGACACATAGGAAGACAGTTGTGATTGCTGGAGGTTAGTCCTCCCAGCTACAGGACATCTCTGCAGGAGTCTCTCAGTGTAGTGTTCTATGCTCAAACTTCTTCAGCTGCTTCATCAATGACATTCCATCCATCATAAGGAGAAAAGTGGGATTGTTCACTGGTGATTGCAGTGTTCAGCACCTTTCGTGACTCCTTAGACACTGAAGCAGTCCATGCAACAAAATTTGAACAATATCTAGGCTTCAGCTGAGAAGTGGCAAGTAACATTGTGCCACACAAATGCCAAGCTATGACCAACACATCAAGAAACAACCTAACCACTGCCCCTTGACATTCAATGGTGTGACCATTGCTGAATCCCCTCCTATCAACATCCTGGGAGTTATAATTCATCAGAAATGTAACTGGACTCAGTACATAAACACAATGGCTACAAGAGTAGGTCAGAGACTAGGAAGTCCAAGGTGAGTGACTCGTCTACTGACACCCAAAAGCCTGTCTACCAACTACAAGTCACAAGATGGAATATCCACCACCTGTCTGCAGCAGTACAGCCCCAACAACATTCAAGAAGCTTTACACCATCCAAGACAAAGCACTGCATCCATTCCCTCCACCATTCAGTAGCAGCACTGTGTGCTATCTAAGGATGTACTGCAGAAGTTCACCAAAAATCCTCAGACAGCATCCTGCAAAGCCTTGACCATTTCCATCTCGAAGGACACAGGCAGCAGATACATGGGAACACCACCAACTTCCAGATCCTCTCCAAGCCACTCATCATCCTGACTTGGAAGTATATTGCCGTTGCTTCACTGTTGCTGGATCAAAATATTGGAATTCCCTCCCTAATGGAATTGTGGGTCAACCCACACCAGGTGGACTGCTGCAGTTCAAGAAAGCAGTTCACTACCACCTTCTCAAAGGCAATTAGGAACAGGTAATAAATGCTAGCAAGCCAGAGATGCCCACATCCCACAAAAACAAGTAAAAGAAAATAATTTTTAAGATGTATTTAAATTCACACATGTGCAAGCTCACAAGGATGCAGATCGAGTGCTGAAAAATGAGACAGTTGGTGATTGTTTTTAACAGGTACAGACCTGAAGGCTGCAGAATTTTTCTCTGTACCATATACCTCTGAGACTCTTAATATAGGAATATAATAAGCAACATTTGGATCCAGGTCAGAGATATTAAGGTAGATGACTTATCTTTCGTCAATACTTTAAGAAGTGAAGTGAGGTACAGAGGTGGAGTGGTTCAGATGAAAATTCTGAAGCTCAGCAGTGGAATCTGAAATTGCCTTCAAGTGGAGAAATAAAAATGGGTTATCCTTATCAGGGTGGTCTTAGAGAAAAGCGTTTATCTCAGAGATTCATGAGGTTGGAGTAAATAATAGGGAGGGTTATAAGGCTGGAGATTACAGAGATAGAGAGGATGATGAGGCTGGAGGAATTTACAGAGCTAGGGAGGTTTGTGAGGCTCGAGGATGTTGTGATTGGAACAAGTTTGGCCTGGTGGACCTCAGAATATGAGTTCCCTGATTGAGGCTGTTAACCTGGTCCAATCAGAGATCCCTGGCCGACAGATATAAACAGCACTGCTCAGCATTGCCCTTTGATGTGAAGGGCACTGCTTGTCACTGGCCACCCGGGTGTTTTCCTATCTTCCTGGTGGTGGAAATTGAATAAAGATTTGTGCACTTTGTGTCTTTCACTGTGTCTCACACCTGCACACACACACCATGGGTGCTGGGGATAAAATAAGCACTACCGCACTTAGGTGGTAGTATAAAAAGAAAAAGAGAAAAAAAGAAAAAAAAAAAAAAAATAATAAACAGGAGTGTCAACATGATAATAATAAAAAAAAAAAATAAACAGCACTGCTCAGCATTGCCCTTTGATGTGAAGGGCACTGCTTGTCACTGGCCACCCGGGTGTTTTCCTATCTTCCTGGTGGTGGAAATTGAATAAAGATTTGTGCACTTTGTGTCTTTCACTGTGTCTCACACGTATACACACACACCATGGGTGCTGGGGATAAAATAAGCACTACTGCACTTAGGTGGTAGTGTGGGGGGTAAAAAAAAAATCCAAAAAGAAAAAAAATAAAAAAAAAATAAACTACCGCAGTTAGGCAGTAGTGTGGGGGTTTTAAAAAAAAATAAACAGAAGTGTCTCCCCCTCCAACTCTATTAAAAAAAAACGGGGATGACCGCAGTTAGGCGGTAGTGTGGGGGAAAAACTAAAAAAAAATTTTAAAAGTAAAAAAAAGATAAGCAGCACTGTTCAGCATTGCCCTTTGATGTGAAGGGCACTGCTTGTCACTGGCCACTTGGGTGTTTTCCTATCTTCCTGGTGGTGGAAATTGAATAAAGATTCATACACCTTGTGTCTCTCACTGTGTCTCAAACCTGCACATACAACATGGGTGTTGGGGGGAAAAAATAAGCACTACCGCAGTTAGGCGGTAGTTTGGGGGAAAAAAAAAGAACGAGTGTGTCTTGGATTTAATCCCTGCCCTCCCCTAAAAAAAAGAGAAAAAAATAAATAAACAGGAGTGTCACTGGCCACTGGGGTGTTTTCCTATAAAAAAAGGGAAAAAAAAGGAAAAAAAGAAGAAAAAAATATAAACAGCACTGCTCAGCATTGCCCTTTGATGTGAAGGGCACTGCTTGTCACTGGCCACTCGGGTGTTTCCTTTCTGCCTGGTGGTGGAAATTTGAATAAAGATTTGTGCACTTTGTGTCTTTCACTGTGTTTCACACTTGCACACACACAACATGGGTAAGAAGAAAAAAAGAAATTTAAAAAACACAGCACTGCTGCCCCACAGCTCCAGGGACCCGGCTTCGATTCCAGCTTCGGCCGACTGTGTGTGTGGAGTTTGCACATTCTCCCTGCCTCAGTGGGGTTTCCTCCGGATGCTCCGGTTCCTTCCCACAATCCAAAGATATGCAGGTTACTTGAATTGGCCATGCTAAATTGCCAATAGTGTTCAGGGATGTGTAGGTTAGGTGCACTAATCAGGAATAAATGTCAAGTAATGTGGAATAGGTTTGTGTGGGATACTCGTCAGAGGATTGGTGTGACTCATTGGGCCGAATAGCCTGTTTTCACACTGTAGGGATTCTATGATTCTGTAGGGATTCTAAGAATGTCAGAGGTTCTGATCATTCTGGGAGCTGGCTCTGAGCTAGCTGAATTACTGTCTTTTACCATGCACGTGTAAATAAAGGGTGACTTGGTGAAGGGATAATTGCCTCCATGGAGTTATTTCTGGGGGATTATAGAGATAAGGAGGTTTGAGGTCATTACAGTGACAGGATTGTGAAGCTGAAATTGCAGAGATAGGGAGTTTTGTCAGATAGCGAAGACGTTACAGAGATAGGGAGGATTTTGAGGCTGAAGATGATTACAGGGATAAGAATGAGACTGCAGGAGATTGTCAGCTAAACAGCACAGTGGTGTGATTACAGCATATGCAAAGACCACACTCCATGAATAAATTATAATTAAGATGGATTTCTATTTAATGGAGAGGTAACAGATGTCACAATTTTAACCACAGAATACAACTTTCAGATAATTAGCAAATAATGCAGGATGAAAATGTGAAGATTAATTTAATTAGCACGCTCTGAGCATCTGGAACAGCCTCAATGGCAGCTGGATGCAGATTCAGCTGTCATTCTCAAAAGAGATTTAGAATTAGATTCAGATTTTATTGTGTCATGTATTCAAGTGTAGGAATACATGAGTGCAATGAAAAGTGTACAAAACTGCCATTCACAAGGCAGATAGGGGAGATTAGTAGCATCTCTGCAGAGAGAGGGGCACTGTTCCACTAGGCTGATTAGATACCAGCCTATGTGCTCTGTGATACTACAACATTCCCTGAAAATGATGAGTCTCATCCCAGCCTAAGGTAGGGGGGATCCCGTCATACACATCACACTTGAGCCCGGCTGATTGACGGTATGTCACTGACCAATAGGGTGAAAGTGGGTAGGGCTGGCGGACCAAACGGAAGCGGCTGGTCCTCCAAAGGACGTTGTGATGAGGGGCGGGGCGAGCAGGACAACACGTGATCATTAACGTTGCCTGCGCACTGCCGCCTGAGTGAGTGCGGGAGGGGTCTACGGGAAAGAGGGAGGATCAGTGGACACCGGGAGAAGAGCGGAGTCAGTCTGGACTGTGGGAGGTCTAATGAACACCGGTGTAGGCCACTAGACGCGAATTAGAAGCTCCCGGTCCCGCGTTTGAAGCAATGAAAACGGCTGTGGACACAAAGCGATGATAGGCCCCGGATTGTCGCCGCCATCTTTATTGGGGACAAGAAGAAGCAGTGCGCATGCTTCTTCCCGGGTAGGGGCGGGGCGATTTGAAGAGGAGTATTTACAAATGCACAGCAAATTGAAACTAAGAGAAATGTTTATATTTTTCAGATTTCTATTCTGAACTGTCAGTAATTTTTCTTTTGTGAATTCGTTCTACAGGATATTAATTGAGAATGATTTACAGATCGGGACCTCAGAACAAGTTCTAAGCGTCAGCGCAGTCATCAGGATCTCAATATTATTGGTATTTAACTGTGGAAGGAAGAAGGTTTGTCTGTTCTGTGTGGGCAAGTATTTCCCTTTATCTTCGTAAATCCAAAAGGAGTAACACGTTCAAATTCTTGGTCAGATCACCCCTGGGGTATGTGTTCAGTTCTGGGCCCTGCACCTGAGAAAATCTTAGAATCCCTACAGTGTGGAAACAAGCCCTTCAACCCAACATTTCCACAACAACGCTCTGAAGAGTTCCCACAGAAACCCATTCCCATTACTCTACATTTACCCCAACTAATGCCTATTGTGGAAGGAAACCCATGCAGATGGGGGGGGGGGGGGGGGGGAGAAGAGTGTGCAAATTCCACACAGTCACTCAAGGCTGGAATCGAACCTGAGTCCTTGGCGCTGTGAGGTAGCAGTGCCAACCAACCACTGAGTGCTATCCAAATAACATCTTGTCTGTTTGAAAGTACTGTCATGTTTACTCTCAATCACCCACTTCATGATTTTAATGCGTACATTCCTCGTTCTCAAATACCTGCAAATATCCCTGTAAAATTCCTTATGGACTCAAATTCCACCACCATTTCAGATGGAACATTCCAGATCCTGATTACTAGCTACTGATCCTGAAACTACTGAAGAGCACATTGAGTCTGAAGAGTTATAAAGTACTGAATTGAAAGATGAACTGCATTGGAATAGTACAAGAGGCTGAAGTCAGAGTCGGTGTGAGCAGACAATTTAAATGACAAGGCTACACTGAGTGCTGCTTAGCTTAATGAAAGACCTTTGGAGTTGAGTGCTTTGAATCAAAAAGTTAGGTGAGACTGGGAGGAGGTGAAGTTGCAAGACTGAGTGTGATGCTCAGTCTCAATTCAGCCGGTTCAGAAGTTAACAGGGTTGCAATGGCAACAGTCAGTTAGTAAGTGATAAGTGCAGAGAATTTTATGACAGTCTTAAAAATATAATATTCAGCTTAAATACCCAGGAGCTTTTGATTATGAAAAAAGTATTTGAAATGAAGGAAGCTGAATTAAATTCTCTTAAAGGGTGTAACTGGCTTAATGGCAGGAGACCTTAGACCTATGGTGTGCTCCTGTTGCACACTGTGTGAAATCAGAGATGCTTCTAGTGTCCCTCACAGCTTCATATGCAGGAAGTGTGTCCTGGCTACTGCTTTCTTGAGCTGGAGCTGTGGGTGACTCGCTGTGGAGCATCCATGACACTGAGAATGTCAGAGACAGTACATTTAGAATAGAATAGAATCCCTACAGTGTGGAAACAGGCCCCACGAGTCCACATAAATCCTCCGAAGAGCACCCTGCCCAGACCCATCCACTATCCCATCCCTGTAACCCTCCATTTCCCATGACTAATGCACCTAACCTTCACATCACTGAACACTATGGATAATCTAGCACAGTCAATCCACATAATTTGCACATTTTTGGACTATGGGAGCAAGCCAGACCACACAAGAAAAACCCACACAGGGAACAACAGGCAAACTCCACACAGATAGTTGCCTGAGGGTGGAATCAAATCCGGGTCACTGGCAATGTAAGGCAGCAGTGGTCACACAGTTTCTCAAGGTGGTCACACAACAGTATGTGGAAAGGGAATGGGTGACCATGAGACAAAGTAAAAGGCTCATAAAGGAAGTGCAGGGGTCTCCAGTGATCAGCTGTGTGAAAGGGGAGGAAAACGATTGCCAGGGAAGCAGTGACAGGGGATTCAAAACAGTCAGGACTACAGTCAGACGTGAATCCAGGATGGTATGTGATCTCTCTGGTACCAGGATGAAGGATGTCATGCAGTGGCTGCAGGACAGTTGGAGTGAGAAGGTGAACAGGCAGTGGTCGTGGTTCATATAAGGACCGATGACATAGTTAAACAGAGGGATAAATACCTGAAAGATAGGAGATACATTAAAATGCAGAATCTCAAATGTAATAATGTCAGGCTTACTCCCAGTGTGAAGTGCTAGCGAGCGCATGAGTAAGAGGATAGATAAGATGAATATGTGGCTGGAGAAACAGTGTGCCAGAGAAGGGTTTAGATTTGTGAGCCATTGGGACCGTTCCTGGATAAGGTGGGACATGTACAAGCTTGACCGGTTGCATCTGGGCAGAGATGAGACAAATCTCATCATGGGGTCTTTTGCTAGTTCAGGTGGTGAGGTTTTAAACTATTTCCTGTTCCCCTGCCATACTAAAGTGTAGGGTTAAATAGGTCAGATTTAGATCATGAATTGGGAGGTAGAATATTAGTGAAGCAGCTGGTGGCTCACAAAGCCAAAAGAATGGAAGATTAAATAAAGATTGAGTTTCTTGTCTTTCAACAATCGTGACATCCCAGGAATCAGTCTGGTGAAGCTTCTTTACTTATTGCTTATGTGGGAAAGGATTCACCCTCTCCATGGCCAAGGCATCCTTCTTTGGAGTAGGAAGGCAAAAGTGCACACGGTACTCCAGGTGTGAACTCTCCAAAGCCCTTACAGGAAGCTATCCCTGCTCCTGTACGCGAATCCTCTCACTATGAAGACTAACATATCATTTGCATTCTTCACTGTTTGCTGCTCCTGCCTGCTTCCTAGAAGAGAGAATCACAGAGAGAAACAGAACAAAATCAGGTCAGGGTCTCGGATATAAAACTGTACAACACAATTTCCCCATCAAACTCGACATCAGCACATATCTATTCTCGTCCCAATTTCCAGCACTTAGCGAATAACCTATTTTGTCGTGCCTTGCATGATAGTCTAAACACTTCTTCAAAGTTCCAATTGTCCCTGCACCTGTCACCATTTAAGATGTGCCAAACCTGCTGTACGATTGCAGCCTTTTTTGGATGTCGGATTTCCACCATTTTGCTTAAGCACCTAATCATAGAGTTATGTAGCATGGTAACAGACCCTTTGGTCCAATTTGTCTATGCTGACCAGATATCCTAAACTGATCTGGTCGCATTTGGCCCATATTCCTTTGAACCCTTCCTCTTCATGAACCAATTCAAATGCATTTGAAATGTTGTAATTGTATCTGCCTCCAGCAACCCTTCCTACGGCTTGTTTTGTACGTGCACCACACTGTGTGAAAGATTGCACCTTAGGTACCTTTTAAATCTTTCTCCTCTCACCTTAAACCTTTGCCCTCTACTTTTGAAATTCCATATCCTTGGAAAAAGACCTTGGCTACTCACCCTATCTGTATTCCTCATGATTTTATACATCTCTTTAACATCATACCTAAGCCTCCAGATAAAAAAAGCTCTAGCCTGTTTAGCATCTCCCTGCAGCTCAATTTCCCAATTCCAACAAGAACTTTGTAAATCTTTTCTGAACCCTTACACATCATTCCGACAGCAGAGAAACCAAAACTGAACACACTATTCCAAAATTTGCAGAACCAATGTCCTATATAGCCGTAACATGGCCTCCCAATTCTTATAGTCGATGCACTGACCAATAGAGGCAAGTGTATCAAATGCCTTCTTCACCATCCTGTTTAACTGCAACTCCACCTTGAATGAACTCTGCAATTATTTTTAGCCTTTCGGAGCTATTGAAATATATGGGGAGAAAACAGGAACAGGGTTGAATTGTAGATTGTAAAATGCATCTCCTTCATACCTGTCTCTCTCATCTTTTTCTGTAGTTTCATGCAAACAGACTGGTTCGCTTCCCTGAAGGATATTTATGAACCAGTTTGGTTGTAATGACAATCCAGTAGTTTCCCTCAGTGTCATCTCTACAACTGACCGAATTAATTGCTCTCAATTTCACAACCTGTGTGTTCTTCGGGTTTCTCCCAATACATTTGTGTTTAAAAGGTTGTTTTTCAATTAGATACTTCACATGAAACCACGTCCAGATTTGACAGTGACTCTGTTTATCATAACCTAATTATCTCAGGATTTTGGACATTGAAGGAAAAAGCACTGTTTACACTGGGGCGAAACAGGTATTGTCTGTGTGTCGAAGAGTCTTTTACGATTCATCGGAAATGTCCAAATGCCAGCGCAGTCACACTGGGAAGAGACTGTGGAAATGTGAGGATTGCGGGAAGGGATTTCTTTACCCATCCCAGCTGGGAAGCCACCAGCACAGTCACACAGGGGAGAAGCCATTCACTTGCTATGTGTGTGGGAAGGGATTCACACGGTCCTCCAACCTGCTGATGCACCAGCGAATTCACAGTGGGGAGAGACCATTCACCTGTTCTGAATGTGGAAAAGGATTCATTCGCTCTTCTCAACTACTGGAACATCAGCAAGTTCACACCGGAGAGAAACCATTCACCTGCTCTGATTGTGGGAGGGGATTTAGCCAATCATCCAATCTGCGAACACATCAGCGAGTTCACACAAGAGAGAGACCATTCACCTGCTCCCTGTGTGGGAAAAGATTCAGACAGTCATCCCACCTGCGGAGACACCAGCGAGTTCACACTGAAGAGAGACCATTCACCTGTTCTGAATGTGGAAAAGGATTCATTCGCTCATCTCAACTACTGGAGCATCAGCGAGTTCACACCGGAGAGAAACCGTTCACCTGTTCTGATTGTGGGAGAGGATTTACTCAATCATTCAACCTGCTGAGACACCAGCGACTTCACACTGGGGAGAGACATGCACTAGTTAACTAATGTACTGATACAACAGCCTGTTCAGTCTATGGAGAGACTGTTCACTTATTTCTTATGTGGGAAGGGATTCACTCTTTCATCCAAACTTAACTCACCAGTGAAGTAATACTGGGTCGATCCCATACTGTTTTGTGTAAATGGCTTTGCTGTTTGGGAACACACCAGCAAATTCACAAGAAACCACAGGCGAAGGGTTTTGCTTTTCCTCAGACCAAGGAATGAACATTGGTCATTGGGCCATATGTATTGATGTTATTAAATCTTGCTCTATTAAAGTTGCTGATGGTGCAGATAAAATGTTGATACAATTGTGTATCTGGAGGATAGGTTTTGAAAAAGATCACAATGTCGCTGTACATCAACACATTTATGTTGGGTAAAGACTGTCCACCTACATATTGTTGTAAAGTGATTTTGTGGTTCATCAGGATTGGGTAAACAGCAGTGAGTTCCCTAGTAATTGTCAGCATTGAATTTTGATGCTCCTGTTATCTGTATCCAAACCATGTTTCGGATGATGTTTTTAAATACCACAGATTTAGTTACCTATTGGGGATAAAAATAATACTTTTTGTTAAAACAATGTCTCAAGTTTTCTAATTCTGAGTGCCTTTTAAGATAAGATAATCAGTATCCTTCACATGAGCAGTTGGGAGAGGACACATCCAGAGTGAGATATTGCCTTATTAATGCTGGAAATTTAGTTAGAAGTACTGTTGGGGCACATATAACGTAACTTGGCAAGGGTATGGAATCCAGACAGAATGTCCAACAATTGAGTCAGGAAGGCATTGACATTACAGGCCAGTTAAGGTGCAAGAGAGTTTGATATGGTTGAATGGCATTGTTTTTCATGCTATGACAGCAGAGGAGGCAAAATAAGATGAGGTGTCACAATTATGTTCAGGAAAGTTAATACAGCAATAAGGAGGGTGGACATCTTAGAAAAATCCTTAAATTAGCCTATATGGGTAGAATAGAAGAGCAGGCAAGGAGGCAAATTTCAGGGAAGTGTAAAAGTAATAGGGTTGTGGTAGTGGGAGATTTCAACTTCCCGAACATTAACTGTGGTCAACACAGGCTGAAAGATTTAGAGGAACTTTTAAAATAGACAGCTTTTGAAGCCAGTATGTAGAAATTTCAACAAGGAAAGGGGAGGTTCTATCACTAACTTTAGGTAACAAAGGTGGACAAGTAGATGAAATACCAGTGAGGGAGCATTTTACAGACAATTAACAGAACTGTTTTAAAAACGATTCCGGATTATTATAGAAAAGGACAAGGATGGGCCTCAAATCAAAGTTCTGAATTGGTTAATTTTAATAATACCAGATATGATTTAGCCAGAGGGTGCAGGGAGAAGATGCTTTCGGGTAAATGTATAAGACGGAACGGAAATGGGGAGATAAGGATAGCTATAAGGGGAACATGAATTAATACAGCCAGGGAAAATAAAGGAAAATGCCCTGTGGTTTAACAGGTATATTAATGGTTAATGGATAACTGGGGAAAGAGTGAGGCCCATTACTTACAAATAGCAGTAATTTGTAAATGAATATTATGTGCAAGGTTTGTATCTCAGGTTGAGGTTTAGGGTGTAGGTTTGCTTGCTGAGCTGTAGGTTTGATATCCAGACGTTTCATTACCCGGCTAGGTAACATCATCAGTGGCAACCTCCAAGTGAAGCGAAGCTGTTGTCTCCTGCTTTCCATTTACATGTATGACCTGGATGGGGTTCCTGGGGTTTGTGGTGATGTCATTTCCTGTTTGTTTTCTGAGGGGTTGATAGATGGTATCTAAGATCTATGTCTTTGATTATGGAGTTGTGGTTGGAGTGCCAGGCCTCTAGGAATGAACAGGAAATGACATCACCTCAAACCCCAGGAACCCCATCCAGGACAAACATATAAATAGAAAGCAGGAGACAACAGCTTCGCTTCACTTGGAGGTCGCCACTGATGATGTTACCTAGCCAGGTAATGAAACGTCTGGATATCAAACCTACAGCTCAGCGAGCAAACCTACACCATGAATATTATGTGTTAGTGTTCCCTCGTGAGAGAGACGAATCAGAAAGAAGGACTGTCATCAAATTTAAAGAAATTAGCTGAGAGAGAGATTTTGAATAGTCTGGCGGGCTTAAATATTGGGAAACCTCTACTGTCAGGTGAAGTATATCCTACATTGTGTCTTTCCCCTCTCACCCTAAACCTATGCCCTCTAGTTCTGGACTCCCTTACCCCAGGGAAAAGACTTTGTCTATTTATCCTGTCCATGCCCCTCATGATTTTATAAACCTCCATAAGGTCACCCCTCAGCCTCCAATGCTCCCAGGAAAGCAGCCTCTCCCAAAAGCTCAAATACTCCAACCCTGGCAACATCCTTGTAAATCTTTTCTGAACCCTTTCAAGTTTCACAACACCCTTCTGATAGGAAGGACACCCGAATTGTGCATACTATTCACTCCCGGTCACCGCCCATTTCAATTCCTGTTCCCACTCCCTCTCCAGCATGTCCATCCTCCGTCTCCTCCATTGCCATAGTGAATCAGACAGCAAATTGGAGGGATAATATCTCATCTTTCACCTGAGCAGCAGGCAGCCCAAAGGGCTCAACATTGCGTTCTCCAATTTGAAATAACCTTCTCACCCATCCCGAACTACCTTTCCAAACTCGCCTCGTCCCTCCCATTCCTCTGACCAATCCCTCCTTCCAGCTACCAACTGGATTCATTCCTCCTATCAACCTAGCAGGTGGTACCTACCACCCATATTCACCTATCACTACCTCACCACTCTGCCCCTCTCTCCATCCATAACCTTCCCCCCCCTCTTTATCTGTTGCTCCCCCTACCCCCACCTCCTTTTGTGAAGAAGGGCTATACCCAAAAGCATTGACTTCTCCACTTCCTGATGCTGCCTGGCTTGCTGTGCATCTCCAGCCTCCTGCTTGTCTACTTTGGATTCCAGCATCTTCAGTTCTAAATTTATCTAAGAAAGACATACCTAAAACCATGGTTAGTATTGCTGCCTCACAGTGCCAGGGACCCAGGTATGCTTTCAGCCTGGGGCAACTGTGTGGAGTTGGCATATTCTCCCCATGTCTGTGTGGGTTTCCTCCAAGTGGTCTGGTTTCCTCCCACAATCCAGGTTAAGTGAATTGGGCATGTTAAATTGCCCATTGTGTTCAGGGATATGTAGGTTAGGTGTACTGATCAGGGGTAAATGTAGAGTAATGGGGTAGGGGAATGGGTTATTTTTACGAGGGTCAGTGTGTACTTGTTGGCCCAAATGACCTGTTTCCACACTGTAGAGGTTCTATGATTCAATATTTCCAGAGAATCTCCCTTCCTGGATTCACATCCTCTCCCTGAAGTTGCTGCATGTGAACAGTAGTCCCCCTCCCTCCCAGAAGAGAAACGAAATGGAAAAGGGGAGACACCAAAGAGGCAAAGCATCCATACGTACAGAGAATATACAGTAACTTTCAGAATAGCGGTGCTACGCAGAGCATGTGGAAGGGCATCCAGGCCATCACCAACCACAACAGCATTGCCTGCTTGTTCTGGTGTTGCCTCCCTCCCAGATGAGTTGAACAACTTTTTGTGCATGGTTTGAGACACAAAATGTTGTGGCAGCGAGGAAATCCAGCCCCCTCCCAATGACCACGGCCGTGTCTTACCACGGCCAACGTGTGGAAAACCCTGTGCAGAGTTAACCCACATAAGGCTGTTGGACCAGGTAACATCCTTGGCAGAGTGCTCAGCTGATATACTGGCAGATGTTCTCATGGACATCGTTAACATCTCCCTGAGCTGCACCATAGTTCCAACGTGCTACCATCACCCCCGTGCCAAAGAAGTCTTCAGCGTCCTGTCTCAACAACTATCACCCTGTTGCACTTACATTCAATATCATGAAGTGCTACGAGAGGCTTGTGATGAGGCCTAAATACCTCTCTTTGTAACTGGATCCTGGACTTCCTGACTGGGAGACCTCAGTCAATCTGGATTGGGAACAGCAAGGGTAGTAAGGATATTCCAGGTAACTACAGAGCAGTGAGCCTGATGCCAGTGGTGGGAAAGTTGCTGGAGAAGATACTGAGGGATAAAATCTACTTATATTTGGAAAAGAATGGATTTATCAATGATCAGCAACATGGTTTTGTGTGGGAGGGATCGTGCCTTACCAACTTAATAGAGTTCTTTGAGGAAGTGACCAAGTTGATAGATGAAGAAAGGGCTGTAGATGTCATATACATGAAGGCATTTGATAAGATTCCCCATGGTAAACTAATGGAGAAAGTGAAGTCACATGGTATGCAGGGTGTTCTTGCTAGGTGGATGAAGAGGGTGAGCAACAGGAGACAGAGGGTAGTAGTTGAAGGGAGTTTCTCAAAATGGAGAAAGGTGACCAGTGGTGTTCCACAGGGATCAGTGCTGGGGCCACTGTTGTTTGTGATATGCATAATGATCTGGAAGAGGAAATTGTTGGTCTGATCAGTAAGTTTGCAGATGACACGAAGTTTGGTGGATGAGCAGAAAGCAAAGGGGACTGTCAAATTATACAGCAGAATATAGATCGACTGGGGAGTTGGGCAGAGAGGTGGCAAATGGAGTTCAATCCAGGAAAATATGAGGTGATGCATTTTGGGAAGTCTAATTCTAGAGCGAACTATACTGTAAACGGAAGAGCCTTGGGAAAAGCTGATGAACAGAAAGATCTGGGAGTTCAGGTCCATTGTACCCTGAAGGTGGCTGCACAGGTTGATAGAGTGGTCAAGAAGACATTTTTTTTATTAGATTAGATTAGATTACAGTGTGGAAACAGGCCCTTCGGCCCAACAAGTCCACATCGACCCGCCGAAGCGCAACCCACCCATAACCCTACATTTACCCCTTACCTAACACTACGGGCAATTTAGCATGGCCAATTCACCTAACCTGCACATCTTTGGACTGTGGGAGGAAACCGGAGCACCCGGAGGAAACCCACGCAGACACGGGGAGAATGTGCAAACTCCACACAGTCAGTCGCCTGAGGCGGGAATTGAACCCGGGTCTCTGGCGCTGTGAGGCAGCAGTGCTAACTACTGTGCCACCGTGCCGCCCACAAACATATGGTATGTTTGCCTTCATCGTACGGGGTATTGAGTATAAGGGCTGGCAGGTCATGTTAAAACTGTACAAGACTTTGGTTCAGCCACATTTAGAATACTGTGTACAGTTCTGGTCGCCACATTACCAAAAGGATGTGGACGCTTTGGAGAGGGTGCAGAGGTTTATGAGGATGTTGCCTGGTATGGAAGGTACGAGCTATGAAGAGAGGTTGAGTAGATTAGCATTGTTTTCATTAGAAAAAAGGAGATTGATGGGGCACCTGATTAAGATCTGCAAAGTCAGGAAGGGTATAGACAGGGTAGATAGAGATAAGCTTTTTCCCAGGATGAGGGATTCAATAACGAGATGTCATGCATTCAAAGTGAGAGATGAAATCTTTAAGGGGGATACATGAGGAAAATAGTTTACACATTAGGGTGGTAGGTGCCTGGAACGCATTGCCAGCAGGCACAGTAGATTCATTTAAGGTGCATCTAGACAGATGCATGGGTAGGTGGGGAGCAGAAGAATACAGATCCTTAGGAATTGGGCGATACGTTTAGACAGTGGATTTGGATTGGCTCAGGCTTGGAGGGCCAAAGGGTCTGTTCCAAGGCTGTAAATTTTTTTTGTTCTTTATTGCCATCACCATCACACTGAGCACAGGGGTCCCCAGGGCTGTGTGCTCAGTCCGCTGCTGTTTCACGCTGCTGACACACGACTGTGCAGCAATGCACATGTCGACTGTAGTGGGTCTCATTAGCACAAATGATGAATCAGCATCCAGAGAGGAGGTGAAGTGTCTAACGGACTGGTGCAGAGCCAACAACCTCTCTCTGAATGTGGACAAGATGAAAGAGATGGTTGTTGACTTCAGGATGGCACGGGGTGACCACTCTCTGCTGGACATCAACAGCTGCCCTGTGGAGATCGTGCAAAGCACCAAATTTCTTGGTGTACACTTGGCGGACAATCTCACCTGATCCCTCCATAACAGCTTCATAGCCAAGAAAGCCCAGCAGCATCCCTACTTTCTGCACAGGCTGAGGAAAGCCCACCTCCCCATCCTCACCACATTCTACAGAGGGATCATTGAGAGTACCTGAGCTGCATCACTGTCTGTTTTGGGAGTTGCACCATCTCAGATCGTAAGACCCTACAACGGTTACTGAGGACATGGGAGAAGGTCTTCAGGGTCTCTCTTCCCTCATTACAGACATTTACATCACACGCTGCATCTGAAAGGCTAAGAGCATTGTGGAAGACCCCACACACATCCCTCACTCAAACTGTACTCCCTCCTGCCAAATGGCAGAAGATACTGGAGCATTCTGTCTCTCACGGCAGACTGTGCAACAGTTTCTTTCCCCAAGCCATCAGGCTCCTTAACACAGTATAAGCGGACACTTTCCCATCTGAAATGCTTTGCACGACTTCAAATTGCTGCTTGAAAAATGTCTATTATTTATCATTCTTCTATTACATTGTGACTTGCGTGTTTTGCACTTCTTCTGCACTTTAAGCCATGTATGATTGTGTAGTTTGTGCTCTCCATGTAGCACCGTCGGTCCTGGAGGAACGCTGTCTTTTTTTTACTGTATCAGTTGTACATGGGAGAAATGACAAATACAAGCTACTCTACTCTACATTGCTTTGCTCCCAAATGTTGCACAAAGAATGAAGATTCAGTCTGAACTTTGCTGGACAACTTCTGCATTGTGATGTTCATTATGGGGCATACCAGAAGCAGCCAATAGGTAGTGTTGTGGTCACGTCAACAGATGCCCATGGCGCAGACACAGGAGCCTTGCACCAACCTTTGTTTCCCCTCTCCCTCGTGGAGCCAAGGTTTCCAGGGCAACTGGCTGCCAGCTTGAGCCAGAGCGAGAAGCAGGTCAGGGAGTGTAGGAGGGAAGGGAACTGTGTAAAATCTCTTCCCTTCATTTATGGTGACCCGAACTGTACCCAATCAGCACAGGGTTTGTGAATTTTCTTATGAAAGAAGAGCGACACCAAATACAGAAAGAGTCATTTGATGAAAGAGAAGGTGAATATGATCTGTCCTCGACTGAGAAGGATTGAGATTTGTCTGTTCTGTCTGTGGGGAAAAATATGGAGCACATGGAAATAGAAAGGAAAGACCATGGACGAATTTGAAAGCAAGGATGGAAATTTTAAAATTAAGGCATTACTGAACAGGGTACTTAGTTTTGTGTATTCATTCATGGAATGTGGGCAGTGCTGCTTGGATCAGCATTATTGCAGTCTCAGGTGTTCTGGAGTAAGTGCTGCCATGGACCATGTCTGTGAATTTTGACTGCACAGTGTGGAGGGGACTGAGCAAGTCAGAGGATCTTCTCCTGGAGCGACAGTCTGTCAATTTAGGATGAGTCAAATCATGTTTGATAAATCCACTGAAGTTTTTTGAGGATGTAATTAATAGAATCGGTAGATAGGGTTGTTTGAATTTTCAAATAACTTGGTAAAGTCTTGCTTAAGAGGTTAGTGTGTAAAATGAAAGTAGACAGGATTGTTCAGAATCTAATGATGTGGATTGTGAATGGATTAGCAGACAGGAAACAGAGTAGAAATAAATGATTTTTTTTCGGAGTGTAAGGCTTTGACAAGTAAGACACAACAAGGATCATACATCAACGATTTGGATGAGGGAATCCAATGTAATATTTTCAAGTTTGTTGATACAAAACTAGGGGGATTGTGAGTGAGCAGGACACAAAGAGGCTTCAGAGTGATTTAGTCAATTTGGGTGAGTGGTAAATGCATGGCAGTTGCAGTTTCAGTGTGAATTTATCCACTTTGGTGAAAAATTCAGGATGGCAAAGTTATTTTGAAATGATGGTAGGTTTGGAAATGTTGATGTACAAAGGGACCTGGATGTGCTTGTACATCAGTCATTCAAGCAAGCATGTAGTTACAGCAGACAAGAAGGCACTGCAAGAGGGTTTGAGTATAGGAGCAAGGAGCAAGCAGCTGTGCAGGAATTTGTGAGACCGTGTCTGGAGACTGTGTGCAAGTTTAGTCTTCGTGAAGAAACATTCTTTTTGCCTCTGGCAAACAGCAATCGCTTGCATTGGTGAAATCCACAATGAGGTATGAATGTTATCACCGTTCATAAATCAGGAGAAAGCTCCAGCTGCTGTGTCCTTGTTTTGAGTCAAATTTGGAGAAGATGTCACTTGTTGATAACTGTGGCGCAACGGAAGCGTGTCTGACTCCAGATCAGACCATGGTGTGTTCAAATCACGTCACTGCAGCTTAATTTCTCAATCTAACCTTGGCTCAGTTGGCTGGATGGTTGATTTGCAATGCAGAATAATACCAACAGTGTGGGTTCAATTCCAGTATCGACTGGGTCTATTATAATGGACCTTTCTCCTTGGCCTCTTTCCCCTGGTGATCTTCCAGTTAAAACCACCATTCTCTGTCCCCTAGGGAGATGTCCTATGGTCCCCTAGGACTATAGTAGCTTTACTTTAAGGGCGGCACGGTGACTCAGTGGTTAGCACTGCTGCCTCACAGCACCAGGTTCAATTCCAGCCTTGGACGACTGTCAGTGTGGAGTTTGCACATTCTCCCTGTGTCTGCGTGGGTTTCCTCCGGGTGCTCCGGTTTCTTCCCACAGTCCAAAGATGTGCAGGTCAGGTGAATTGTCCATAGTGTTAGGTGCATTAGGAAGGGAAATGGGTCTGGGTGGGTTACTCTTCGGACTGGACTGTCGGTGTGGACTGGTTAGGCTGAAGGGCCTGTTTCCACACTATAGGGAATCTTATCTAATCGGTCTAACCTAACTCCATAAAAGATTTGTCCACAATGTGGAAGGAGGTGATGTTCCCTCACTCATGCTTCATTCCCCTGTCACAGAGCAACAGAGTCTGATGGCACCTTTTGGTTTAAACACACCAACTGCACGGCTCATAAAAGAAAAGGATGATGTGGATATAATCATCCAAGAGGAGTAGTGTCAAATATTAGACAATAATAATAATGAGAGGAAGTGTTAGAGGAGCTGGAATCATTGAAAGTGGAAAAATCAGCAGAACAGCTGGATGGTTCCCTAGGATGATCAGGGAAGAAATAGCAAATGCTGTGAGGATTATGTTCAGATCTTCACTCAACACAGGTGAGGGACTACAGGAATGAAATGTGGTTTTGTTTTTTCAAAAAAATGTACAAAGGAAACACCAAACTACTCTCGGCCAATCAGTCTTACTTTGCTGCTGAGCAAATTGTAAGAATAATTCCTGAGAGATCAGATAAAGTGTCACTTAAAATGCATGGACTAGTCAGGGATAATCAGCATTGCTTTGTTAAGGGAAGGCCATGCTTAACAAATTTGAGTGAATTATTTGAGGAATTGACAAGGAGCATCCATGTGGGTAGTGAAGTGAATGTTGTCTGTAAGGATGTTGTTAAGGCATTTGACAAGGTCCCATATGGCAAACTGGTTCCAAAGTGAAAATTCATGGAATACAGGGTAATGTCTCAAACTTGTTCCTCTCTTTCCAGAGATTCTGACATCTTTCCAGTTGCAAGCAACAGCAGGAGACTGTCATATTGAAAGCAGTGAAATTGTTTCAGAGCTGAGCATTTTTGATTATTCGGGAGGAAGTTCAAGTTTTTAGTACTGTGTTCTGTTATCTGTGAGAGATTGCACGGTCTGGAGCTAGTGTGGCTAGTAAAGACTCTGGATCTGAATCCATGTCCATCATTGCTGTATTTTGCATCTGCCTCCCAGATCCTCCTCTGCCATTGTATAACTTCTTCAGTCCCTGATAATGGTTGTACTTTAGTTCTATTTTGTATTTTACTGTTAGTTCTGCTAATTGTGCCTCAATTAGGTTTCCACCACTGCCTATCCCCTGACTGTGTGCTGTTGACTTACCAACCTTACCTTCCCACTGAATCATTAATGGCAATAAATTGTTTTTTGTGCACTGCTGTTAACTTCTACTGTGCAAATTACAAGCTTCACCTACTCCACATTTCATAGCCTGCTTTTTTGATTGAATGGTTTCTGTTTCACTCCCTTTGTTCTGTCTAAATAAGGCTTGCAAAGTTTTTAGAAGAGGAGGTTTTGCATTCAAGAAACTGAACTCAGACATTACATCAGGATTTGAGATAATTGCCAAACATACCACAGCCTGAATGTCACTGAATGTTGAACATGGAAGGAGAAAGCACAATTCACAATAAGGAGGAACTGAACACTGAATCTGCATGTGGACAAGGCTTCAACCAATCAACCGGCCTGTCAGAACATAGACATGTTCATACTGATGAGAAACCGTGGAAATGTGGTGACTGTGGTGACACTGCGAAGAGACCATTCAGCTTGGGAGTATAGGAAGAAATTTATCAATTCATCAAACCTGGGGACAGACTAGCCAGTTCACACTGACAAGAGACCTTTTAAATGCCTTTCAGTTGGGAAGTGCTATAAAGGTTCTGGAGGGCTGATGCTTCCTCACACTTTTGAGACCGTTCAGGTGCTCTGACTATGGAGCTGCATTTAGACGATCATCTTACCTCACAGTGCGCCATCAAGTTCACACAAGGGAGAAGTCACACACCTGCTCTGAAAGTGGGAAGGAATTCAGTCAGTCATCCCACCTGCTGAATGACCAGAGATTTCACAACTAACTACAGCGATTAGTTAGTTAACTAACTACAGCGATTAATCACACCCAGGAATGAACCGTATTTATTGATGTCTGTTTCTTACACAGTGTATTCTAAATTGTTCTCCAGCTCCCCACCCCCTATCTTCACCTTTTAACAAGAAGTGTGAAGAGCTTTGTTGTCACTGAGATCAAGACAATTTGATTAGATTATTTACAGTGTGGGAACAGGCCCTTTGGCCCAACAAGTCCACACCGACCCGCTGAAGCGCAACCCACCCAGACCCATTCCCCTACATTTACCCCTTCACCTAACACTACAGGCAATTTAGCATGGTCAATTCACCTAACCTGCACATTTTTGGACTGTGGGAGGAAACCGGAGCACGCGGAGGAAACCCACTCAGACACAGGGAGAATGTACAAACTCCACACAGTCAGTCGCCTGAGGCAGGAATTGAACCCGGGTCTCTGACGCTGTGAAGCAGCAGTGCTAATCACTGTGCTACCATGCCGCCCATGATCAGCTTTCTCTGCCAAGACTGGAAATAGTGCTGTGGAAATCTCAGTGATATGATTTCCCACCAATGTAGTCATGATTTGGAGATGCCGGGGTTGGACTGAGGTGTACAAAGTTACAAATCACACAACACCAGGTTATAGTCCAACAGGTTTAATTGGAAGCACAGGGCTTTCGGAGCAACGCTCCTTCATCAGGTGGTGCAACAACCACCTGATGAAGGAGTGGCGCTCTGAAAGCTAGTGCTTCCAATTAAACCTGTTGGACTATAACCTGGTGTTGTGAGATTTGTAACTTTCCCACCAATGTATTCATACAGAGGAGAGACAATTCATGTGCTCTCACTGCAGGACTGGGTTCAGACAATCATTTGCCCTCACCATATACCAGTGAGTTCACACAAAGTGGAGTAGGCAAAAGTGAGGACTGCAGATGCTGGAAACCAGAGTTTAGATCAGAGTGATGCTGGTAAAGCACAGCAGGTCAGGCAGCACCCGAGGAGCAGGAAAATTGATGTTTTGGGCAAAAGCCCTTCATCAGGAATAGAATCAGGAATCCTGATGAACGGCTTTTGGTGTGAATATTCAGAATAAAACTCGCATGAATTAGCTTTGTGTTAAACCCAGCGTCATGAGTCTTTTTAATATCTCCAACACAAATAAGTCCCTTTTGAAGACTCTCCCTCTCCCTTCTTTCCTTCAACAACAAGTGTGAAGAGATCAAGGAGCTTAGTCGCCACTAAGATTGAGACAATCTGATCAACTACTGCTACTGCTCCTGTCCCACTAGCTCACTGCATCAAACTGCCTGTCAAGTTCCTCTGTGCTTGACCCCACAGCTTTTTCCAGTTTACCTCTGTCAGAGCTTGTCTTGTCCATGAGACCCAAATTTGTTCCACTGACCGTATTCTCTCTAAACATATTGTTAACAATTCAGTCTCTTCGTGCTGTCCCTCAAACATTCATACTTAGCTATCCTTTCAAAAAAAAAGCCAGAGGCAGTCATCTACAGTATATCTCAGTGCACAGGTCGATTTCATAAAGGTTCCTCGTTAACCTATTAAGGCCAACCTTGACTGTGTCAGCAGATTTTTCTTCGAGTCATAGAGATGTACAGCACCGAAACATATCCTTTGGTCCAACTCGGCAATGCTGACCAAACATCCTAACATAATCAAGTCCCATTTGCCAGCACTTAGCTCATATCCCCCTAAATCTTTCCTATTCATACACCAATCCAGATGCTTCTAAATGCTGCAATTGTACCAGCCTCCACAACTTCCTCTGGCAGCTCATTCTATACATGCATCACCCTCTGCATGAAAAAGTTACCCCTTAGACCCTTTTTATATCTTTCCCCCTTTCACCCCAAATCTATGCTCTCTAGTTCTGGACTCCCCCACCCCAGGGAAAAGACTTTGTCTATTTATCATGCCCCTCATGATCTTATAAACCTCTACAGGGTCACCCCTCAGCCTCTGACACTCCAGGGAAAACAGCCCCAGCCTGTTCAGCCTTACTTGATAGCTTAAATCCTCCAGCCCTGGCAACATCCATGTAAATCTTTTTTGAACCCTTTCAAGTATCACAACATCCTCCCGATAGGAAGGACACCACAACTACACTCAATATTCGAGATAACAAGAGTCCAGAGACAGTATATTCCTGTTAATCTGTTAGAGTGAAAGGAAAGGCTGGTAGGTGTAAGGATTGTTGGATGACCAGAGAAATTGAGGTTTCGCTTAAAAAATTGAAGGAAGCATATGACAGGAGAGATCAAGTGAACTCTTGATGAAAGTGTAAAGACAGTAGGAGTATCCTGAAGAGGGAAATCAGAGGGCAAAAAGGGACATGAGATAGCTTTGGCAAATAGGGTTAAGGAGAATCCAAAGGGTTTTTATAAATACACTAAGGACAAATGGGTAATTAGAGAGAGAATAGGTCCCCTCAAAGATCAGCAAGACAGCCTATGTGTGGAGCTGCAGGCGATGGGCGAGATACTAAATGAGGATTTTGCATCAGGGTTGTGGAGAAGGACATGAAAGATATAGAATGTAGGGAAATAGATGGTGACATCTTGAAAAATGTCCATATTACAGAGGAGGCGGTGCTGGATGTCTTGAAACGTATAAAAGTGGATATATCCCAGGACCTGATCTGGTATACCCTAGAACTCTATGTGAAACTAGGGAAGTGATTGCTGGGCCCCTTGCTGAAATATTTATATCGTTGATAGTCGCAGTCAATGTGCCAAATCACTGGAGGTTGGCTAATGTGATGCCACTATTAAAGAAAAGTGGTATAGAAAAGCCAGGGAACGAAAGATTGGTGAGCTTGACATCGGTGGTGGGCAAATTGTTGGAGGAAATCCTGAGGAACAGGATTTACATGTATTTGGAAAGACAAGGACTGATTAGGGACAGTCAGCTGGGCTTTGTGCGTGGGAAATTGTGTCACAAGAACTTGATGGAGTTTTTTGAAGAAGTAACAAAGTGAATTCATGAGGGCAGAGCAGTGGATGTGATCTATATGGGCTTCAGTAAGGTGTTTGACAAGGTTCCCCATGGGAGATTGGTCAACAAGGTTAGATCTCATGGAATACAGGGAGAACTAGCCATTTGGATACAGAACTGGCTTGAAGGTAGAAGACAGAGGATGATCGTGGAGGGTTGCTTTTCAGACTGGAGGGCTGTGACCAGTTGTGTGCCACAAGGATTGGTGCTGGGTCCACTACTTTTTGTCATTTATATAAATGATTTGGATGTGAACATAGGAGGTATAGTTCATAAGTTTGCATATGATACTAAAATTGGAGGTGTAATGGACAGTGAAGTTTACCTCAGAGTACAACTGGACCTTGATCAGATTGGGCTAATGGGCTGAAAACTGGCAGATGGAGTTTAATTGAGATAAATGTCTTTATTCCCAGGGTAGGGGAGTTCAAAACTAGTGGGCATAGGTTTAAAGTGAGAGGGGCAAGATTTAAAAGGGACCTGAGGGGCAATCTTTTCACAAAGACGGTGGTGCGTGAATAAAACAAGCGACCTCAGGAGGTAGTGGAGACAGGTGCAATTACAACATTTTAAAGTCATCTGGATGGGTACATGAACAGGAAATGTGGAGAGGGATATGGGCCAAATGGAACTCAATCAGTTTCAGATATTTGGTCAACGTGGACAAGTTGGACCAAGTGTCTGTTTCCGTGCTGTATAACTCTATGACACTAAGTGCTTAAATAAAGTATGGAAATCCGAAATAAAATCAGAAAATGCTAGAGACATTCAGCAGGTCTGGCAGCATCTTAAATAGTAACAGATGCAGGAACAATTGCAACTTTGAAGAAATGTTTAGATCATCATATAAGGCACTGCAATATCGGTTACACACTGAATACTGGAAAGTGGTACGAGAATAAATAGCTGCTTGATGACTAGCATGGATACGATGGGGACATTGAGTTTCACAATTTTATATCAGAGACTCTGACCCCATTTTGTTCAGTGTTTCTCTGTGAGTCTTTCTTTGACTAAGCAGTTTGACTCAAATACCTGATGAAGAGCTTATGCTTGAAACGTCGACTCTCCTGCTCCTGGAATGCTGCCTGACTGGCTGTGCTTTTCCAGCATCACACTTTTTGACACTGAGCAGGTAAGTGCGACAGGTAGTGAAGAATGCAAATGATATGTTGATCTTCATAGTGAGAGGATTTGAGTACAGGAGCAGGGATATCTTTCTACAAAGGCTTTGGAGTACAGTGTGCATCTTTATTCTCCTTTCCCAAGGATGGATGACCTTGCTATTGAAATAGAGTAAAGAATGTTCACCAGACTGATTTCTGGGAGGTCAGGACTGACTGATGAAGAGAGAATCTTTCCTTGTTTAATCCTGCTTTCTTTTGTCTTTCTGGGCAATGACTGCATCATTAACTAATATTCTAGCTCTCAATTCCTGATCTGAATCTGACCCCTCAAAGCCTTTGTGTTGACGCCCATTCCCCTGCCATACTAATTTAAAACCTCTCCAAAGGAACGAGCAAAATCCTCCAAGAGATTTGTCCCAGCTTTGTCCAGGATAAATAAGGTGACACAGGTCCTATATCCCATAGAAACAGTCCCAATTCCTCAATAAAGGCTATTCTGCTACAGCATTTCTCCAGCCACACATTCATCTGATCAATCCTCCCATTCCTGCTCTCGCTAGCATGTGGCATTGGGAGTAAGTCTGACATTATTCATTGGAACTCCTGCATTTTAATGTATCTCTTATCTTCCTGTATTCATCTTTCAGGTACTTTTCCCTCTGTTTAACTATGTCAACAGTCCCTATGTGAACCACGACCACTGGCTGTTCATCCTCCTGCTTCAGAATGTCCTGCAGCCACTCCAGGACATCTTTCATCCTGGCACCGGGTAGGTCACATACCATCTGGATTCACATCTGACTGCAGTCCTATTTTGAATCCCCTGTCACTATTGCTTTGCCACTTGT
The DNA here is from genome assembly GCF_037043375.1 of Chiloscyllium plagiosum. NCBI lineage: Eukaryota > Metazoa > Chordata > Chondrichthyes > Orectolobiformes > Hemiscylliidae > Chiloscyllium > Chiloscyllium plagiosum. The sequence goes on along the minus strand of NW_028270184.1, from coordinate 16,362,037 downwards.
TTTCCTCTCCTTTTATGCAGCTGACCACCTGTGGTGCCATGAGCTTCACTCTTGCAGATTCCCCCTAAGAGACCACCCCTAACAACCCCAAACAGCATCCAAAGCAGTATATCCAAGCGGGGGAAGACTACTGGAGACTCTTGCACTTTCTTTATGTGCCCTTTACTTTGTCTGGTTGTCCATTCACTTTCTACCTATGTAATTCTTACCTGTGGTGTGACCACCTTGAAAAATGGTGTGACCACAGTGGCTGAGTGGTAGGCACTGCTGCTTCATAGCGTCATATTTGACCCGGCTTTGACAACTATCTGTGTGGAGATTGCACGTCCTCCCCATGTCTGCGTGGGTTACTGCCGAATGCTCTGGTTTCCTCCTACTGTCTGAAGATTTGTAAGTTCAGTGGATTGGCCATGCTAAATTATCCATAGTGTTCAGGGATGTGAAGGTTAGGTGTGTTAGCCATGGGAAATGCGGTGTTACGGAGATAGTGTCAAGGGCTGAGTCTGGTTTGGATGCTCTTGGTCAGTGTGGACTCCCTGGGCCAAATAGCCTGTTTCCACACTGTAGTGATGTCCTATTCTAAACATTGCAATGCAGCTCATCTTTCAGTTTAGCACAGTATAACCTTCTGGATTCAACATGAACTTCAGCAGGTTCAGGATAAATAGAATTGTCGGGATCTGGAATCACCTGAAATGATGATGGAATTCAAGCCGATAAGGAATTTTAAAGGGAATTTTGCAGGTATTTGAGAATGGGGAATATATAGGCTAAAATTATTAAGTATGTGACTGATCTCTCAAAGAGCTGACGTGTTATTTTGACACCAAATGAGAAAATGCTGGAAAATCTCAGCAGGTCTGGCAACATCTGTCAGGAGAGAAAAGAGCTGACGTTTCGAGTCTAACTGACCCTTTGTCAAAGCTAAAAAAAGGGAGAAATAGGGAGGTATTTATACTAGGCTGAGAGGAGGCAAGTGTTATTTGGCAAGTGTGTGTTTCCTTTTACGGCGATTTCTCTCAGCTGCAGGGCCCAGAATTGAACACATCCCAGGGGTAATCTAACCATGAATTTGACGAGTTACAAAATTATCCGAGATATTTTCTCACCAACTCCTTCCGCAGTTAAATACGAATGATATTTCTCTTGATTTCAGTTTACTGTGTAAATGCTTCTCTTCAAATCGCCCGCCCCCCAACCCGGGAAGAAGCACACACACACACACACACGTGTACTGCTGCACATCGCTCCTAATAAACGTGCTGGTAACCCGGGTCGTATCACTGCCTCAGGCTCACAGCCAACTTCCCATTTGCTGCAAAGGCGGGACTGGGGTTTTCTAACTCGGGTCTAGTGGCCTATACCGGGTCTTCATAAAGTCTCCCACAGCCCAGACTGACCCAGTTTTCCTCCCGGTCCCACTGTTTCTCCCGCTTTCCCGGCTACACTCAATCGGACCCCAGTCACAACAACACTGTACCAGCAGCGTTCATGGTGACGTGTCATCTTGCTTGTCACGCCCCTCGTTCACTCCTATTGGTGGGGGAGCTGCCGTCAATTAGCCGGACTCCATTGTGAGGTGAGTGGCGGAACCTCCTCTCTCTCTGCCCTGAGCTTTTGTGCTGAAAAACTGCGTGAAGTCAGGGAAAACTCTGCAAAGCTATACAGAGGGTTTGTCAGTCTGACATAGCTTTGGGACACAGACAGACTTCACACCTATTGTTTAAAAACCAGAGCTGTCTTGGGAATGTAATTTAAAAGAAGTTCTGGGATTTACATATCAAAGAACAGAAACCAGCATGTCCCATTATAAAAAATGAAAGTTCTAATCTAATCCTTCGGCTATAAATTCTGTGAGCATGATCTTAACCTCCACAGCCACCTGATGAAGGAGCGGCACTCTGAAAGCGAGTGCTTCTAAATAAACCTGTTGGACCATAACCTGGTGTTGTGTGATTTTTAACTTTGCCCTTGAATGAACTTCATTATTCGCAGTGCAGTATCACAGAGCACATGGTCTGGTGGTCATTCAGCTCATTGGGGCTATACTTTCTCAGTTGAGGATTGCTGTAAATCTACCTGGATTCTCTTGTCTTTGCCATAACCTGCAAATCTTTCCTTGAAAAGTTAAATATCAAATCACTTTTGAGAGTAACTGCTAAATCTGCATTCAGAGCTGAAAATGTGTTGCTGGAAAAGCGCAGCAGGTCAGGCAGCATCCAAGGAACAGGAGAATCGACGTTTCGGGCATAAGTTCCTGAAGAAGGGCTTATGCCCGAAACGTCGATTCTCCTGTTCCTTGGATGCTGCCTGACCTGCTGCGCTTTTCCAGCAACACATTTTCAGCTCTGATCTCCAGCATCTGCAGCCCTCACTTTCTCTCTTAAATCTGCATTCAGCCTAACGTTCAGTCTGTTTCCAGATTCACACAATCTTCACATTTTCACTTTGCATCATTTGGCAATTATCTGAAAGATATGTTCTGTGGTAACCAAACATTGTGACATGGCAGCACCGCAGCCTCACAGCACCAGAGACCAGGGTTTGATTCCAACATCAGGCTGTGTGGAGTTTGCCCATTCTCCCTGTGCCTGCCTCAGTTTCCTCCCACAGTCCAAAGGTGTGCAGGTTAAGTGGTTTGGCCATGCTAAGTTACCCATCATGTCCACAGATCTTTAAAATTATATGGATTAGTCTGTGGGTAATACATAGGTAGGATGGGGTGCTCTTCAGAGAGCCAGTGTGGACATGTTGGACCAAATGGCCTATTTCCACTGTGTAGGGATTCTATGATTCTCTCTGTGCAATTGAAATATCCTGGAAATATCCTGAAAAAATCCACTAGATCACTGCTTAACCTTCTCAAGGAGAATTATCTGAGCTTCTGCATCCTCTCCAAAAAACATTCATCTTAATTTTACTTTAGGTATACAGTGGCTTTTTGCTATCCAGACCAGTATTTTTTGTCTGTCTTTATTTGACTTGGACAAAGTCATGGCAAACTGCCTTTTTGAACTGTGCTATTCATATGCTGTTAGTACACCAGTGTGCTGTTTAGATGATAATCTCCTCCAGCCTCGCAAATCCTCCCTATCTGCATAATCTCTTCCAGTCTTACAATCCTCCCTATCTCTGTAATCTCCTCAGAACTACATATTGTTAGTAAGTTTGCAAATGACACCAAAATGGTGGTGTACTGTGCAGTCAAGGTTGTCTCAGGGTACAACAGGACCTTGATCAGATGGGCCAAGTACTGGGAGACAGTGCAATAGTATGCCAGGGAACAGCATGTTAATACTGCCTCAAGTTAGCAGCCTGAGAGATGGGGATTGACCAGCACATTCCCAATAAAGGAGTCATTTTGGGGTTATATGGAATGGTGGTGTGGCTTCTTCTGGAGTACAGTGTCCAGTTCTCGTCATTCTGTTTTAGGAAGGATACTATTCATCCGGGGAAGGTTCAGAAGAAAATAAACAGGATGTTGATTTGTATGAAAGTTGTGAGTTATGTAAGGAGAATCTGGATAAGCTGGGACATTTTTCATTGGAGTGTAGGAGATTGAGAGGTGACCATATAGTGGTTCATAAAAATAGAAGCGATAGATAAGATTAATGGTAAGTGTCTTTTCCCTAGGATCGAGGATTTCAAGACTAGGGGCATCTAGAGACAATTAAAAAAAGATATAAAGGGCACCTGTTAAGACAGAGTGGTTCGTGTGTGGAATGAACTTCCAGAGGAAGTGATGGATGTAGGCACAGTTACAACATTTAAAAAACATTTGGATAAGTACAGTCATTGGGAAGGTTTGGAGGGATATAATTTAGTTTGGGATTATTTTTGGCATGGACTGGTTGGACCAAAAGTGTCTGTTTCTGTGCTGTATGACTCTACTTTTCCAAGACCCCTCATGGCAGTACCTTAGCCCACTGTTCCCCACAGTGGTTTTAATCGATCACCTGACCTTTCCAAACATGTCCGCAGCCATACTGGGAAAACATTAAAATGTGAGGCTTGGAATCCTTCTGACCCCTAAGTCCAGTTGTAAATGAGATTCTGTTACGTGTCTGGAAGTTCTGAACCATTGAAGACACTAACTGGGACACATTTCTTACATTCCACAAGATTGATTCAGACAGGGACTTTGTTATCAGTAAAGAGACAAGAAAGACCAAAGTGCCATTTGTCCCCCTCAGTGTGACCCTGAAGGAAATGTGCAGGCTGATGCTCTATTGCTGCCATGCAATCCTCATTCGAGATTGTCCTTTCTGAACTCCAGCTGATATTAAATACGAGGGAGAAATACAACAATCTACAGTGACATGTTTGAAGCAAAGCTGATTTATTTAGCATTTCTCCAGAATATTAAACTCAAGTCCAATTTGTGAGACTATGAATATCATCAGAAACAAACTGCAATGATCAGACTAAAATAAGTCAGAAACTTATAAAACAGATTGAGGCCAGTTGGCTCACTGTGCTTTCATTGGCTGAAATAGAACTATGGCAGCTAATCCCACTCTGCAGATCTTAGTCCATAGTCCTCTATGTTTCGTGTATCTGTATCTTTTTCTTCAATGTGATGAGGATTTCTGACTCTGTCACCTTATTAGATAGAGTTCCAGTTTCCCACCATCTCTGAGTGAAATTATTCTCCCCTCCCCCCGTGTCTGTGAATTACTTTCAATCTAAAATCTCCAGTTACTGATCTGTTAATGCGTAGCTCCTTCCTATCCCCTCTGTCTGGAATCTTCACAATTTTATCACTTTAATTAAATGTCACCTCAGTCTCCTTTGTTCCACAGATTCCTTTTGAAGGGCTTTTGCCCAAAATGTTGATTTTCCGGTTCCTTGGATGCTGCCTGACCTGCTGTGCTTTTCCAGCACCACACTCTCAACTCTAATCTCCAACATCTGCAGTCTTCACTTCCACCTAGAAAATATCCCCAGCCTATCCATTCTTTCCTCACAGCCACAATTCTCCAATCCTGGAAAGATCCTAATCAGTCTCGTTTAGAGTCATAGAGACAGACAGCACGGAAACAGACCCTTCGGTCCAACCCGTCCATGCCGACCAGATTCCCAACCCAATCTAGTCCCACCTACCAACACCTGGCCCATATTCCTCCAAACCCTTCCTATTCATATACCCATCCTGATGCCTTTTAAATGTTGTAATTGTACAAGCCTTCACCACTTCCTCTGACAGCTCATTCCATATATGTACCATCCTCCGCGTGAAAAAGTTGCCCCTTAGGTCTCTTTTATATCTTTCCCCTCTCACCCTAAACCTATGCGGTCTAGTTCTGAACTCTCCGACCCCAGGGATAAGCCTTTATTTATTTATCCTATCCATGCCTCACATGATTTTATAAGTCTCTATAAGGTCCCCCCCTCAGCCTCCGATGCTCCAAGGAAAACAGCCCCAGCCTATTCAACCTCTCCTGATAGCTCAAATCCTCCAACCCTAGCAACATCCTTAAACCCTTTCAAGTTTCACAACATACAGAGCTGAGGAATGGCCTCTTCCCAGTGTGAGTTTTTAATTTCTTTTCACAATCAGGACATCCAAAAGGTGTCTCATCAGTGTGTGTTTTAAGTTAGGATGAACTAGTGAATCCCTTTCTACAAACGGAGCAGATGAATGTTTCTCCCCAGTTAGAGCACATTGGTGGTTCAGTAAATCTTTTTTACTTTTAAAGCTCTTCTCACAGTCAGTACTTCTAAAAGGTCTGTTATCAGTGTGAATAAGTTGGTGTATCAGGAGCTGAGATGACTGAATGAATCCTTTTCCACAAACATTACAGGTGAATGTTCTCTCCCCAGTGTGACTGTGTTGATGTATCAATATATCCTTTCTGTTTTTAAAACTCTTCTCACAGTCAGAATATTCAAACAGTCTTTCATCAGAGTGCACCTGCTCATGAATCCAGAGGGTTGAAAGAGCATTAACTCCCTCCCTGCAGGTGAATGGCTTCTCCCATTGTGAACCTGGCGTATGCAGAGGGTGGATGGCTGAGTGAATCCCTTCCCACAGATGGAACAGCTTAATGGGTTGATGACTTTCCAACCCTGCTGGGTAACTGAATCTCTTCCCACAGTCCCAACATTCCCACAGTTTCTCCATAGTGTCAGTGTCCTTGATTCTTTCCAGCTTCAGTGATTGACTGAAATTGATTTCCACAGATAGAACACATTGATGGTCTCTCCCCATTGTGGATGGTGTAATTATTTTTCAGGCTGAGTAGCTGGGCTACTCTTTCCATGCATACCTCGACACTGTCCTGTCCCTGCATACCTCGACACTGTCCTGTCCCCATCTCTGCATACCTCAACGCTGTCCTGTCCCCATCTCTGCATACCTCGACACTGTCCTGTCCCCATCTCTGAATACCTTGACACTCACTGTCCTGCCCCATTCCTGAAGAAGGGCTTATGCCCGAAATGTCGACTCTCCTGCTCCTCGGATGCTGCCTGGCCTGCTGTGTTTTTCCAGCACCACATTTTTCAACTCTGGTACTCCAGCATTTGCAGTCCTCACTTTCTCCTACTCTTTCCACAGTATGTTCACTGGAACACTCTCCCTCGGGTATGTGTGTCTTGGCAGTTTTGCAGTCACACTGATGTTTAAAATCTTTTCTTACATGAAGTGTTTCTTCAGAAGCTGATGATGTTCAGATTCTAATTAACTGAATGACTTTGTCAGATTTTGATATGATGCATTGGTTCACCTTCTGGATATAAGTACAAACTTCTGAATACCCTGCAAAAAATGTTTAATATGGAATACTTAGAATATGAAAGAAACAAAAATGCTTTTCAGTCTAATTACTCTTCTGATGTATGTTTCCTCTCCCATTCTCTTCATCTCATCTGTCTTCTGACTTATTTTTCTTATCCCATCTCCCTGTCAGGTTTATTGAGTCTACTTTTGAACATATCTCTCTCTCTGTCTGCACTATTTGCTGTGAATTCCACATTTTAATCATTAACTGAGTGAAGAAATTTCATGTGGAAACATTCTCTACATATTGACCCCTGTCCAAAACATTGAGCATTTTAAACTGCATTAATAGGTCACTGCTCAGTTTTCCTTAAATGCCCCAATCTGTTTAATCTTTCTCAAAGGCTACATTATTTTAAGTTTATAAACTCAATCTGTGTCAGTGCAGGATGGAGATTACGAAGAGATGGCACATTGGCTCAGTGGTAATCACTGCTGCCTCACAGCATCAGGATCCCTGGTTCAATTCCAACCTTGGGCGACTGTGTAGAGTTTGCACATTCTTCCTGTGTCTGCGTGGGTTTCCTCCGGATGCTCCGGTTTCCTCCCACAGTCCAAAGATGTGCAGGCCATGCTAAATTGCCCATAGTCATAGGTGCATTAGTCAGAGGGAAGTGGGTCTGGGTGGGTTACTCTTCGGAGGGTTGATGTGGACTGGTTGGACCGAAAGGCCTGTTTCCACACTGTAGGGAATCTAATCTAAAAAAGAGATAAACATTTCCCTGGGTTGCAAATTACAGATTCTCCCCTCCTGACTGTCTCTGTCAGTCCAGCTCACTGCCCCTACTTTCTGCCAACCAGTGCCAGGAGCTCCTTACCTTCCCTTTGCAGCCAGACACACTGTTTCCAAAAGGAGTCACATTGTCCAGCTGCCAGGTCCAACCCTCCCTTTACCTGGGCCGCAAATTCACCAAATGCACTACGCATGTTCCTGACACTGCGCCTGTGCATCACTCTCACTGTGATGTGGATACTTCACCGCCACAGGGTATGACTGGTAAAGGCACCACTGCTGAGTTTTTAGAAGGATTGTGTTGTGACTTGTTTTGCTTTTACAGATAGACACAAGGCCGGAGATTCAAATACTAGAGCAAAGAAGCAATGTAAAGAGAAACTCAACTAAATGGATCATCTACTATGCATCAGGAAGGATAATAAGAATTGATAATGTATCTATACACTCGTGAAACTGCAGCAATAGTCACAGACTTCAACTGCTGGAGTCACATGTAGATTAATGGTGTTGAGTGTGAACCCGCTGGTGTGACCAAAAGCCAGATGACTAAGTAAATCCCTTCCCATACACAGAATGAATAAATAGCCTCTCTCCAGTGTGATTATGTTGATGGTTTTCCAGCAGGGATTGGTAATCAAATCTTTTATCACATTCTTCACATTTCTTCACAGGTGTCCTTGTATTTCCCGAGATTGTGAAACAATGGAACACATGAAAAGTTTTGTACACTTTGCAATGTTTGTTTTGAAGTTGTGTAATTGGTTAAAGCACTTATCACAGTCAAGTAAACTGAAACAAACTCAGTCTGGTCTGTGTGCTTCTTTCTGTGATTTTTCAGATGGTTGACATATTATAGCCAGGACAGCACAGAAAATGTTTCTCTTCATGTAATCAAAAAGCAATGAAACTGAGAATCCTGATCTTCCTGCTTATGGGGTTATACAGCACGGAACAGACCCTTTAGTCCAACTCATCCACGCCAACCAGATATCCTAAACTGATCTGGTCCCGTTTGAGAGTATTTGGTTAATATTCTAAAAGTGGCCTCACCGACATAGAGTCATAGAATCATAGAGATGTACAGCACGGAAGCAGACCCATCGGTTCAACCCGTCCATGCCGACCAGATATCCAAATCCAATCTAGTTCCACCTGCCAGGACCCGGCCCATATCCCTCCAAACCCTTCCTATTCATATACCCATCCAAATGCTTCTTAAATGTTGCAATTGTACCAGCCTCCACCACATCCTCTGGCAGCTCATTCCATACACGTACCACCCTCTGCATGAAAAAGTTGCCCCTTAGGTCTCTTTTATATCTTTCCCCTCTCACTCTAAACCTAAGCCCTCTAGTTCTGGACTCCCCTACCCCAGGGAAAAGAGTTTATGTCCCAATTCCTATGCTCAATGTTTTGACCAATGAAGGCATGTATGCCAAATGGCTAGTTAACCACCCTGTCTACTTATGACTTCACTTTTAAGGAACTATGCATCTGCACCCGAGATGCCTTTCCCTCAAGGCAATTGGTAAGTGAGAAGAATTTTTACAACAATCGTTATGTTGTTGTGATGAAACTACCTTCTAACTCTAGATATGTACTAAATTCAAATTTCACCATCTATCCTACACTGATCCATTTTCATACATATGCCTATCCAATGACTATTTAAATGACCTTAAAGTGGGCAAGTCTCCTACTGTTGCAGGCAGTGTTCCACGCCCCTACTACTCTCGAAGTAAAGAAACTACCTCTGACATCTGTCCTATATTTAACACTGGTCAATTTAAAGCTATGTCCCTTCATGCTAGCCATCACCATCTGACAAAAAAGGCTCTCAATATCCATGCTATCTAACCATCTAATGATCTTGTATGTCTCAATTGTACCACTCAATCTTCTTCTTTCCAACAAAAACAGCCTAAGTCCTTCAGCCTTTCCTCATAAGATCTTCTCTCCATTCCAGACAACATCCTAGCAAATGTCCTCTGAACCCTTTCCAAAGCTTCCACATCCTTCCAGTGATGCAGTGACCAGAAATGTGCGCAACATTCCAACTGCGGCCATACCAGAGTTTTGTACAGCTGCAGCATGACCTCGTGGCTCCAAAACTCAATCCGTCTACCAATAAAAGCTAACACACCGTATGCCTTCTTAATAACCCTATCAATCTGGGTGGCAACTTTCAGGGATCTATGTACATGGACACCGAGATCTGTCTGCTCATTCACACTACCAAGGATCTTTAGCCCAGTACTCTTTCTTCCTGTAGTTCCTTCCAAAGTGAATCACCTCACACTTTTCCGCATTAAACTCCATTTGCCACCTCTAAGTCCAGCTCTGCAGCTTATCTATGTCCCTCTGTAACCTGCAACATCCTTCAGCCCTATCCACAACTCCACCGACATTAGTGTCTTCCACAAATTTACTAACCCATTCTTCCATGCCCTCATCTAGGTCATTTATAAAAATGACAAACAGCAGTGGACCCAAAACAGATCCTTCAGTACAGAACTAAACACTGAACTCCAGGATGAACATTTCCTATCAAACACCACTCTCTGTCTTCTTTCAGCTAGCCAGTGTCTGATCCAAACTGCTGAATCACCCCCATCCCGTGCCTCAGTATTTTGTTCAATAGCCTATCAAACGCCTTACTGAAATCCATATACACCACTTCAACCGCTTTACCTTCATCCACTTGTTTGGTCACCATCTCAAAGAACTCAATAAGATTTATGAGGCACAACCTACACTTCACAAAACCATGTTGACTATACCTAATCAACTTATTCCTCTCTAGATGATTATAAATCCAATCTCATATACCCTTTTCCAACACATTACCCACAACCAAAGTAAGGCTCACTGGTCTATAATTTCCACTGTTGTCTCTACTCCCCTTCTTGAACAAGGGGACAACATTTGCTGTCCTCCAGTCTTCTGGCACAATTCCTGTAGACAATGATGACATAAAGATCAAAGCCAAAGGCTCTGCAATCTCCTCCCTGGCTTCCCAGCGAATCCTTGGATAAATCCCATTCAGCACTTTTACAAGTGCTGTTATTTTGATCTTTTTCTCCCAAAGTTCCAAAACAATCCAACAGCTTATCAAACAGTAATTGTTGTTCCTGGAATTCAAGGAAATCACCTCCACTACCTAAAATACCTCAAATTTTTCCCATCAAATGACACTAACTTGATCCCATTCATCTGCTGTGTTTGTGTAAAAGGCTTTGCTGTTTGTTAACACACCAACAAATTCACAAAGAACCACAAGGCTTTGCTTTTACCCACACTAAGGAATAAACCTTGGTCATCAGACTGTTTGTATTGATGTTATTGAACACTGCTGTATCAAAGGGGCTAATATTGTAGATAAAACCTTGATACAATTGTGTATCTGTAGGATAGGTTTTGAAAATAATCACAATGTCGCTGTACATCAACACATTTTTGTTGGGTAAAGACTGTCCACCTGCATATTGTTGTAAAGTGATTTTTTTGGTTCATCAGGATTAGTTAAACAACAATGAGTTCCCTGGTAACTGTCAGTGCTGGATTTTGATGCTGTTGTTATCCAAATCCAAACCGTGTTTTCTGGCCCTATTTCTGCTGATGTTTGTGAACACCACAGGTTCAGTTAACCACTTAGCACAAATATGATACAAATCAGGTTTTGTTAGAACTAAGTTGCATCAAGTCTTTATCTTATCTCTAAGGAACTCAGAATGAGACAATCAGTACCTTTCACATGAGCAGTTGAGAGAAGACACATCCAGAGTGATATATAGCCTCTAATGCTGGAAATTTAGTTACAAGTGCTGTTGGGGTGTGTGAAACTAAACTTGGCAAGGGGATGGGATCCAGAATGAATGTCCAAAAGGAAAGAGAAGAATCAACAATGAGTCAGGAAGGCAGTGACATTACAGGCCAGTTCAGGTGCAAGGGGGTTTGACATGGTTGAATGGCATTCATTTTAGTGCTGCAAGTTTGATGAACAAGACAGATGAGTTGAGGATACAGATTAAAACATGGGGGTATGTTGCTGTCACTGAGACATGGCTGAGAGAGAGGCAGGATTGGAAACTCAATGCTCCAAGATACAGGGCCTTCATGTGAGACAGAGAAGGAAGCAAAAGAAGAGGAGGTCTCACAATTATGTTTCAGGAAATTATTACAGCAATAAGGAGAGATGACATCTTAGAAAGCTCCTTAAATAAATCCGAATGCATAGAACAAGTAAAACAGGTAAGAAGGGAAATTTCAGGGAAGTGTAAAAGTAATAGGGTATTGATAGCAGGGGATTTAAACTTCCTCAACATTAGTTGTAGCCGTCATAGTGTGAAAGGTTTAGAGGAACCTTTAAAGTAGATCCAGGACAGCTTTTGAAGCCAGTATGTACAAGTCCCAATAATGAAGAGGGAGGTCCAGGACTGAGACAGACAAGTGGTTGAAATGTCAGTGGGGGGAAGCATTTTGCAGACAGTTATCAAACACTCATTAAAAATATGCAATCTGAAAACTTGGTGTAGGCTGGCAGGATCGCTGAAGTAACCCAGACCTTGCTGTGGATTTGAGACCACCTCAATGTCCATAGAGGTAAGGATTCCTCTTTTATTAAAAGTCCTTGGTCAGTTATCTAAACTTCAGGGTCTCCCACTTCCCGCGATTCTGAATTCCGATGGGGTAGACAGGCTAAAGTTCCCTGAAATCAGATGTCTGTACATGGTGGAGCGGAGGTACTGTAAATGTCTCTGACCAAGGTTAATTAAGCTTGACTTGAGATCCGTTATTATCACAGTGGTGGTTGATAAGAGTACAGAACTGCCAAAAACTACCAAGGGTCGGCTGGCCCCACCTGACATATCAGGAGATAAAATTCTACTGAAACTAAAAGAATACAAAGACCAACAATTCGACATATCTGAAACCTCTGTGAAAATCAGGCAAAAGTATAATACCTCCATGGGGCAATGTTTCCTGGATGTTTTAAAAGGGTCTGGGGATAAACAACCCACATGAAAGAGAAAGAACGAGTAAGATGGTCCCTTGCCCTTAAGGGACAGGTCTGACAGCAAAACGAAATTATAACACACTCTTGATATGAGCGAGATTTAATCAGCATTAAAGAACAATTAATAGTGGTGTGTGAAGAATTAACAGGGGCTAAAAAGGAAGTGCAGGGATCTGAAAGAAAGTGTGAGGACTAAGAGTCAGAAAACAAGAAACTACAGAAACAAGTAACTAAAGAGCCTAATAAGCCCCCTGATCCGAAAGGAAAGTATGCCAAATCCTGGATCAGATACCCCTGTTTAAACCAATTGGCCAAGAACCCATGGAGGGAGGCCACTTTAGTCCCAGAAAAAGAGGTAACTCAGAAAAAGAGACCAAACCACAGCCTGCTCCCCTAAAGGGATGAAGGTTAAAATAAAACAGAGAGAGACAACAGGGACAATGGGTGCATTATCACCATTTAGGCTTATAGAAAACATTTCAACCACATGTCTGTGGACCCAGAAAAGGTAGATAAATGATCTAAAGAGAAGGGGGGTCGGGGTTGGGTGGTGGTGGAGGGATGAAAACATGGGAGCAACCGGAATGGCTGAGGAGTATTTACAAACTGCACATGATAGATGGGGTCCAAGTATTGTCAACGCTGATGCCTCTTAGCGAAGGAAAAAGATTGAATAGGACAGCGTGAAATGATGGGCGAGAACGAACATCATTGAGATGGGATCGGAATTGGTTTTGAGATGGACTGGACAAAGCTGATGGTATATATCAAAAATATGTGTGAGGGTCCACTTCATTATTTCAAAAGGTTTAAGGTGGCATGGTCAGATCACTCTGGATTTGACATTAGGATACCCAATGACTTGGATGACAGCAGTGTGGGATGACTAAAGGCTGTCTTTGTGACAGGACTGAAGCAGGAACTAGCTAAATGTTGCAAGTAGCCCATCATGACTGGAAGGACCATTTAGTGACAGTGGGAAGTCTGATCTGTCGGTGCCATAGGCTGGACAGGGACATAAGTGCTGAGCTAAAAGTAATGCAAGTCACAGGGGGAAAACCAAGTGAGAAACAACTGTGAGGAAGGACCCCCAACAAACGCTATCATTGCTGCAAAAAGGGCAAAGACTTCTAGGGTAGAAGAGCGAGGTGCCGGAAAGCACAGCCGGTCAGGCAGCATCCGAGAAGCAGGAGAGTCAACACTTTGAGCATAAGCTCTTCTTCATTCCTGATCTGCAGTCCTCACTTTCTCCAAGACTTGTAGGGCCAAGTGATGAGATCACCAAGGTGGTGCTCAGGCAACTCTAAATCAGGATCAAACCCTTCTCCAGAACAATTGTGAATAGGAGAAAGGTTATGACTGCAGAATGAGAGAAGGAAATGTTGAAGATAACAAAAAGCGAGGAGAGCCCACCCTCTCACTTACCATACCCCAGATAGCTCTAGTGCAACAATAGAGGGATGGAACTTATATCTTAATTAGGGTGGCCAACCAAGAAATAGAATGTCTTTTGGATACTGGAGCGGAATTAACCTGTTTACCTCTATTATGGACAAAGGCTGCCCTTAGACAGGAAAACACTAACAGTATGTAGAGTGGGGATTGAAAGTCTTACTGTGAACATGTCTGGTGCCCAATGAATTGGACTCGCAAGAATGAACAACTTGGATTTCGGTAGGACTACTGGAACAGGCTGTCTTGGGAATGAACATTTCTGACCCAGATAAACTCTTACTTGCACTTTGAAGATGGTAAAATGACCTGGTCTATAAGATGCATGAAAAAGGCAAAGTTAAGAGACCACCCAATCTGGGCAAAGGGTAAGAACGATTGTAGCTTGCTCCAAATGGAACCAGCACCATTCACCAGAGTCACCTCTCCAAGCGCCAAACAATATCCCATTAACCAAGTCTCAATTGTCGGGTACTTGCCTGTCATGTGACAACTGGAAGAAAAAGGCATATTGGTAAAAACACACAGCTCCTCCACCAGCCCTGTATGGTGGGTGAGGAAACCTGACATTACTTGGCAACAGGAGAAAGTGAGAACTGCAGATGCTGGAGTCAGAGTCATGAGTGTGATGCTGGAAAATCACAGCAGGTCAGGCAGCATCCAAGGAGCAGGAGAATCAATGTTTTGGGCATAAGCCCTTCATTACTTGGTGCCAGATCATCGACTACAGAGGGCCAACCAATGCATTGATCAGAAAGCTTTTTGGTCACGGATCTCATGACCATTTTCAATGCTCTCACACCAGAACATAAATCCTTTGCAGTGATAGATGTGGCCAATAGATTCTGGTTGGTACCCTTGGCACCTGAAGTCCAATGGTAGTTTGCCCTCATGAACCAGAAACAACAGTACACCTGGCTGCCACCGGGTTTCCACAGCAGTCCTACTATAATTCATATGGCCTGTAAAATCACTTGTGAGAATTACCCACTATGCCTTTTACACTTATTCAGAGCGTGGATGATATTCTATTCACCTCCAATACAGAGGAACAGCATGAACAGGATCTGCGAATCCTGCTGGACCACTTGTACTCCTAAGGACATAAAGCCAATTTTAACAAGGCTCAAGTGTTGCAGGAAGAGGTTATGTATTTGGGACAAAAGATTTCAGAGAGAAAAAGAGAACTTACCCAGGACAGAATTGCCGCAATTCGGAAGACCCAAGAACCCAGTATTATCCAGGAATTCAGATCTTTTTTTAGGATTTTAACAGAAACTAGATCGACTCCTACACACAACTAGCAAAGCTTCTGAGCGATCTCTTAAAGGGCAAGAGAACATCAAAGGACGTTATCACCCTCACAGAAGAGCAACAAAAGCCTTTCAGGAATCTACAAAGATCTTATGCTCTGCATCACCTTTGGGAATTCCTGAAATGGGAAGCCATTTACCCTTTTTGTAAATGATAAAGAAGATACATGACAGCAGTACTGATGTAAGAATACGGAGATTTACAAAGACCTATTGAATACTACTCAGCAGAACTGGATGCAGTAGAACTGGGATGGGGAAGCTGTTTGAGTGCTATGGAAGCCATATGCCCAGCCATACTGGGCATCGCAGATTTGGTCCTCACCAAAAATTAACTGTCAAGTGTCCCACCACAGTACATGTTCCACTGTCAATGAATAGAGTATTGTAAGTAACAGCAGCTAGGTGGATCCACTGGACAGCAGTCTTAGAAGCCCTCAATCTCCACTTTGTCTGGGCCAGCCCAGTTAACCTCACAACTAAACTCCCAGAGTCCAGAGAACAAGAAGAGGGAGAAGGCATATGTGAGGAATGATGTGACTGCATGGAAAATATCCACAACACCACCAATTTTTGTGTTTTCAGCTAACTTACGAACCTACCCTTCTGCTTCCTCATCCAAGTCATTCATAAAAATCACAAACAGCAGAGGTCCCAGAACCGATCTCTGTGGAACACTACTGGTCACCGAAGTCCAGGCTGAATACTTTCCATCTACTACCACCTTCTGTCTTCTATGAGCCAGCTAATTCTGTATGCAGACAGTCAAATTTCCCTGAAACCCCATGCCTCCTTACTTTCTGAATGAGCCTGCCATGGGGTACCTCATCAAACCCCTTGCTAAAATCCATATACACAGCTCTACTTTCATTAATATGTTTTATCACATCCTCAAATAATTCAATAAGGCTTGTAAGGCATGACCTTCTCCTCACAAAGCCATGCTGACTATTTCTAATCAAACTATAGTTTTCCAAATAATCATAAATCCTGTCTCTCAGAATCCTCTCCAATAATTTGCCCACCACCAACATAAGACTGACTGAACTGTAATTCCCAGGGCTATTCTTATTCCCTTTCTTGAACAAGGGAATAACATTTGCCACCTTCCAATCACGTGGTGCTACTCCAATGGACATTGTGGATGCAAAGATCATCGCCAAAGATGCAGCAATATCTTCCCTAGCTTCCTGTAGTAACCTTGGGTACATTCCATCTGGGCCAGGGGACTTATATATCCTCATACTTCTCAAAGTTTCTCCAACACATCCTCCTTCTTAACATCAACCTGTTTGAACATATCAGCATGTTTCATACTGTCCTCACAAATGAGAAGGTCCTTCTCACCAGCGAATACTGAAGCAAAGTATTCAATAAGGGTCTCCCCTACCTCCTCCAACTCCAGGTGCAAATTCCCTCCACTAACCCTGATTCACCTTACCCTCACTCTGGTCATCCTCTTGTTCCTCACATAAGTGTAGAATGCCTTGGGGTTTTCCTTAATCCTACCCGCCAAGGCTTTCTCATGCCCCCGCCCCCCCCGCCGTCTAGCTCTCCTTAGTCCATTCTTCAGTTCCTTCATGGTGACCTTGTAACCCTCTAAAGCCCTGTCTGATTCTTGCTTCCGCAAAATTAAGTTAGCTTCCTTCCTCTTGTCTAGATGTTCCACATCTCTTATCGTCTAAGGTTCCTTCACCGTACCATCCCTTCCTTGCCTCAACGGGACCAATCTATCCAGCACTTGCAGCAAGTGCTCCCTAAACAACCTCCACATTTCTGTCATGCAATTCCCTGAGAATACCTGATCCCAATTTATGCTCCACAGTTCCTGCCTAATAGCATTGTAATTCCCCCTCCCCAATTAAATACTTTCTCACACTGTCTGCTTCTATCACTCAAAGAATTAAAGGTCAGGGAGTTGTGATCATTATCACCAAAACGCTTTCCCACTGAGAGATCTGACACCTGATCTGGTTCGTTGCTAAGCACCAAATCCAATGTGGCCTCCCATCTAGTCGGCCGATCTACATACTGAGTCCAGAATCCTTCCTGGACACATCTGACAAAATCTGCTCCATCCAAACTATTTGCACTAAGGAGGTTCCAATCAATATTAGGGAAGTAGAAGTCATCCATGACAACAACTCTGTTACTTCTGCACCTTTCCAAAATCTGTCTCCCAAACTGCTCCTCCATGTCTCTGTTGCTACTGGGAGTTCTATGGAAAACTCCCAATAAAGTGACTGCTCCTTTCCTGTTTCTGACTTCCACCCAAACTGACTCAGTAGACAAACTCTCATCAAGGATCTCCCTTTCTGCAGCTATTATACTATTCCTCTATTTCTGATGAAGGGCTTTTGCCCAAAATGTCAATTTTCCTGCTCCTCAGATGCTGCCTGACCTGCTGTGCTTTTCCAGCACCATTCTGATCTAAACTCTGGTTTCCAGCATCTGCAGTCCTCACTTTTGCCTAGCTGTTATACTATCCCTGATTAGCAATGCCACTTCCCCCACCTCTTTTACCTCCCTCCCTATTCCTTTTGAAATATCCAAACTGTGGAATATCCAACAACTGTTCCATCTCCTGTGATATCCAAGTCACTGTAATGGCCACAACAGCGTAGCTCCAAGTACTGATCCATGGTCTAAGTTCAATATCCTTATTCCTGATACTTCTTGTGTTAAAATAGACATACTTCAATACATCACACTGACTGCAACTTTTCCTATTAACTGTCTATCCTTCCTCACAGACTCTCTGCATGCTGTATCTGTCTGTTCCCCAGCTACCCCGTCCTCTGATCCATAGTACCATTCATATCCCCCTGCCAAACTAGTTTAAACCCTCCCAAAGAGCTCCAGCAAACCTCTAATTATTATTTAGCAATTTTTCAAAACTTAATGCAACTCTTTATCAATGTCAACCGTACCTGGTTTTTTTCCAGAGTGAAATCGCACCAGACTGAGTCCGTGGGATCAGACGAGGGAGAGATAGTAAATGAAGCATGGAAATGAGCCTTGCTGATCGCAGAACCTTCGCAGATGCAGACAGGCAGCAATGCCACGCTATCCAAGGACAGAACCCACTTGGTGATCAAGGGTCACCACTTGCCAGCTCAGGTTTCCACCTTGGAAGGTGACAGTGTTCTCTTCTATAGATTCTCTGCAAACAGCAAGCAATCTCGGTGGGACCTCCAAAATAACCATCGAAGTTTTCACTGATCCCAAACAAGGCTAGACAAATCTGAAAATGTGTTGCTGGAAAAGCGCAGCAGGTCAGACAGCACCCAGGGAACAGGAGAATCGACGTTTCGGGCATAAGCCCTTCTTCAGGCTTATGCCCGAAACGTCGATTCTCCTGTTCCCTGGATGCTGCCTGACCTGCTGCGCTTTTCCAGCAACACATTTTCAGCTCTGATCTCCAGCATATGCAGACCTCACTTTCTCCTCAAAGGCTAGACAAATGACTTCTTTGTCCAAAACCAATTTTATGTTTCTTAATTATGATGGGAAGAGGTCCTATAACCATATAGGAAGCAGCTCCAAAGAATTATTCAGATTACAGTCTTTTATAACAAAATTGTGGGAAAATCAACGCATGGCTTATTCATTTTAGCAACAAGAGCAGATATGATAAAATTCCACGTGGCTCAAAGGTAGAAGACGAGGGTGTTGGTGGAGGGTTGTTTTTCAGACTGGAGGCCTGCGGCCAGTGAAGTGCCACAAGGATCGATGCTGGGCCCTCTACTTTTTGTCATTTACATAAATGATTTGGATGCGAGCATAAGAGGTACAGTTAGTAAGTTTGAAGATGATACCAAAATTGGAGGCGTAGTGGACAGCGAAGAAGGTTACCTCAGATTACAACAGGATCTGGACCAGATGGGCCAATGGGCTGAGAAGTGGCAGATGAAGTTTAATTCAGATAAATGTGAGGAGCTGCATTTTGGGAAAGCAAATCTTAGCAGGACTTACACTTAATAAGACCATAAGACATAGGAGTGGAAGTAAGGCCTTCGGCCCATCGATTCCACTCCGCCATTCAATCATGGCTGATGGGCATTTCAACTCCACTTACCCGCATTCTCCCCATAGCCCTTAATTCCTTGTGACATCAAGAATTTATCAATTTCTGCCTTGAAGACATTTAGCATCCCAGCCTCCACTGCACTCTGTGGCAATGAATTCCACAGGCCCACCACCCTCTGGCTGAAGAAATGTCTCCGCATTTCTGTTCTGAATTTACCCCCTCTAATTCTAAGGCTGTGTCCACGGGTCCTAGTCTCCTCGCCTAATGGAAACAATTTCCTAGCATCCACCCTTTCCAAGCCATGTATTATCTTGTAAGTTTCTATTAGATCTCCCCTTAATCTTCTAAACTCCAATGAATACATCCCAGAATCCTCAGCCTTAATGGTAAGGTCCTAGGGAGTGTTGTTGAACAAAGAGTCCTTGGAGTGCAGGTTCATAGCTCCTTGAAAGTGGAGTCACAGGTAGATAGGATAGTGAAGAATGCTTTCTTTTATTGGTCAGAGTATTAAGTACAGGAGTTGGGAGGTCATGTTGCGGCTGTACAGGACATTGGTTAGGCCACTGTTGGAATATTGCGTGCAATTGTGGTCTCCTTCTTATCGGAAAGATGTTGTGAAACTTGAAAGGGTTCAGAAAAGATTTACAAGAATGTTGCCAGGATTGGAAGGTTTGAGCTAAAGGGAGAGGCTGAACAGGCTCCGGCTGTTTCCCTGGAGCGTCGGAGGCTGAGGGGTGACCTTATAGAGGTTTACAAAATTATGAGGGGCATGGATAGGATAAATAGACAAAGTATTTTCCCTGGGGTGGGGGAGTCCAGAACTAGAGAGCATAGGTTTAGGGTGAGGGGGGAAAGATGTAAAAGAGACCTGAGGGGCAACTTTTTCACACAGAGGGTGGTACAAGTATGGAATGAGCTGCCAGAGGAAGTGGTGGAGGCTGGTACAATTGCAATATTTAAAAGGCATTTGGATGGGTATATGAATAGGAAGGGTTTGGAAGGATATGGGCTGGGTGCTGGCAGGTGGGACTAGATTTGGCTGGGATATCTGGTCGGCATGGACGGGTTGGACCGAAGGCTCTGTTTCCATGCTGTACATCTCTATGACTCTATGAATGGAGCTACAGTTTTATAACTTCACAGTTAGTATAGTACAAGTCACAGCTTGTTCAGATCATAGAAGCTATGAGTTCTTTCCCAGGGATTCTATCCAATAAGGCCCATACTCACCAAAGCTAATGAATTATGACCACAAAATGTCTGCTTGAAAAACAAGTTACTTTAAAATGGTTACTGCTTTTTGCTGTTCGCTAAATACCATTACTATTAATCATAACATATTTTAATCCTTAAACTTTTTTTTCTTTTATGTTACTAAGTTTTAATCATTGAGCTATCTATCTCTCATGCTGGCTGAATAAGTAATTTTATTCTTCCACATTGTGACGAGGCATTCAATGATTCGTCCGTATGTCAGAGACACCAGCGAGGTCACATTTTGCTGTTATTGCATGCAGAACTGAACTATGTTCAACCTTACAGTTGGGGTTTACTTTCATGGGTATGCATAATCTCTTTAACCAGACTGGTGTTTAATTATCCACATTTCAATCACATCAGATACACAGTATGTGTCACTGATTTCTTTCAGATTGGAGGAGACTGATAGACGTCCTGTTATTTACCTGTTCTTGAGCCTTTCCTTCAAAGTTAATACAAGGCTTGTGTTTAGAAAATGACTTTCACATATTCAGAATGTCCTAATGTGTTTCACAACAACTGAAAGCCCTTGTGAAGTGTCGTTACTGTTGAAGGAGATACAGCAGCTAGATTGGGTGCAACAAACAGAAATAAGATGGTGGAAATACCCTGCAGGTCAGGCAGTATCTGTAGGGAGAGAAACCGAGTTCGCAACAGAAACCTGGCTGTGACAGACACTCAGTTCAGTGGTGATTATTGAAGGGTGTACATTGGACAGTAAATCTGAGCCCTGCCCTGTTCTTTGAAATAGCATGGTTATTTATCAGGTAAAAACAATGACTGCAGATGCTGGAAACCAGAGTCTACATTAGAATGGTGCTGGAAAAGCACAGCAGCTCAGGCAGCATCTGAGGAGCAGTAAAATCGACGTTTCGGGCAAAAGCCCTTCATCAGGCCAGACCCCCTCTAAACATTTTAAGAAGTTAGCCCAGCCCCTGACTTTTCTAGTTGCTTCAGCCAGATGTAAGGTGGATATTCCAGGAGTGATGCAGCTGGTCAGACCATTTGGCTTCAAGTAAAATAAAATGTATTTACACACCATCAAAGGAAACACAAACAAAAGAAAACAGAAGTTTGAATAAGAATGATTTGAAAACCCGACTGACACAATATCCCCTGCAACTTAACAAAGAGCTGCTCCAATTCCCACAGCATCCAATAAATACACCACTTGGCAAAAAGGTAAACTCAAACACAAGTTCTTACAGGAGAGATGTCAGAGAGAGAGGGAGAGAGAGAGAGGATCAACCAGGGATCATTTGCTAAACCTCTTTCCACTGCAGCTGTGTCTCTCAGTCCCTAGCTGAAACTAAACGAAACTAGAAAAATCCTGGAATGGGCCACTCCCCTTTCTTTGTACAACTGTTTTAAAAGAAACTAAAAGCCTTTTCCCTGGCTTGGACAGTATCTGTTAGCCATAAGCAAAGACCACAAACCCCAGACAAATTGGAACCTCTGCCTTTTACAATCCTTTTTGTAAAAAACCAAGGACAACATAACCTTGCTAAAGGAACTGCATCATCACAACATCATGGGATCTTTGATGTCCACTTGTGAGGGAAGATGTGGCTACATCTAAAGGTTCCCTCTGAATGACGGATTTCTGACAGTGCAGTGCTCCCTCAGTCCTGCATCAGAATATTATCCAAAATTTTATGGTGAAGACTCTGGATGGGGTGATTGAACTCACAATATCCTGACTCAGCAATTAGATTGTAACCAGAGCATTAATACCTCATCATTTCTCAAGGATATTTCAGATCTGACACTTCTGAATGACAGAACTGTTATACTGCAGAAAGTAGCCACTCAGCCGATTGTATCTGCACTGGCTCTCCATGTATTATTCTAGCTCTTAACCCTTTGGTTGTTCTCATGGACACGTTCACTCTTTGGGCTCTTGTGTCTGTGCTTTTTTAAACAGTTAACTGTGATTTCCAGAGCAAACCTGGAGCTGATTCTGCAGTAGGGATTATGGACTTTTTAATGAAATCATGAAGAAACTACAGACATCAAACATCGCAATGTGGCGACAATATGAACTAAAAAGGCTTTGCCTTTTAATGACTTAGCCTTAACCATTCAGACCATTTGTTTTCATTCAACACAAAGCATTTGAGAACAGAAGATTTGAAAGTTACCTCTAAGTTAATGGCAAGCACTTCATCATTTTAAACCACCGAATGTGAACATAATTGTTCTGAAATGTAAACTGATGTGAACTTCTATCTCAACCAAAGAGAAATTAAAATGAAGAGAAATGGATAACCAAAAATAACAATAACAAATGATCAACAGTTCAGGTGGTTCCTGCATTTCAAAAAGGGTTGATTTGGGTAATCATTATCTGCAGATGTAAAACAAACATTTTCCCTTTGTGATTGGGTTAATATTTTAAAAATTCCAGGCACAATTGACTCGTATACTGCTGAGTCATCAATGCTACATACACATGCACACACACTCTCTCTCACTCCCTCATACACTCGCTCGGTCACACACACGCACGCACACAAATAAGTGGGGTGAATTTGCATTTGCACATTTGTATTTACAGATACATTCTATTTTGTTCAAAAAGCACACAGTCTTTAAGCAGTCAGTCCATGTGACAGTTTATAAATTCCTACTTTGGAAATAGAACCCGTCAGACTCAGGCTGGAATACAGACAGACTCAAACCTCACACCTTTAATGCATTGTCTGAGCTGAGATGTCATTTTTTTAAAGATGTGGATGTTGGATTAGGCTGGACAAAATTAAAAGGATCAAGTTAAAAGTCACACAACACCAGGTTATAGTCCATCAGGTTTATTTGGAAGTACAAGTTTTTGGAGTGCTGCTCCTCAGATAGCTTGTCCTCGAGGAGAAAGTGAGGACTGCAGATGCTGGAGCTCAGAGCTGAAAATGTGTTGCTGGAAAAGCGCAGCAGGTCAGGCAGCATCCAAGGAGCAGGAGAATCGACGTTTCGGGCATGAGCCCTTCTTCAGGAATGAGGAAAGTGTGTCCAGCAGGCTAAGATAAAAGGTAGGGAGGAGGGACTTGGGGGAGGGGCGTTGGAAATGCGATAGGTGGAAGGAGGTCAAGGTGAGGGTGATAGGCTGGAGTGGGGGTGGGGGCAGAGAGGTCAGGAAGAAGATTGCAGGTTAGGAAGGCAGTGCTGAGTTTGAGGGATTTGACTGAGACAAGGTGGGGGGAGGGGAAATGAGGAAACTGGAGAAATCTGAGTTCATCCCTTGTGGTTGGAGGGTTCCTAGGTGGAAGATGAGGCGCTCTTCCTCCAACCGTCGTGTTGCTATGGTCTGGCGATGGAGGAGTCCAAGGACCCCTCCAATGGCGTGACATCGAACAATTCTTCCGCCGCCTTCGCCTCCACGCCTACTTCTTCAACCAGGATTCTCGCCCACCCTCTGACGACCCCTTCTCCCGCCTCCAACACACCCCATTCACCTGGACACCCCGTGCTGGCCTCTTACCTGCCCTTGATCTCTTCATAGCCAACTGCCGCCGCGACATTAACCGCCTCAACCTCTCCACCCCTCTCACCCACTCCAACCTCTCACCCTCGGAACATGCAGTCCTCCACTCCCTCCGTTCCAACCTCAACCTCACTATCAAACCGGCAGACAAGGGTGGCGCGGTAGTAGTTTGGCGCACCGACCTTTACACCGCTAAGGCTAAACGCCAGCTCGCAGACACCTCCTCCTACTGCCCCCTTGACCATGACTCCACCTCCTACCACCAAACCATCATCTCCCAGACCCTCCACAACCTCATCATCTCAGGGGATCTCCCATCCACCGCCTCCAACCTCATAGTCCCATAACCCCGCACCGCCCGTTTCTACCTCCTGCCCAAAATCCACAAACCTGACTGCCCCTGCCGACCCATTGTCTCAGCCTGTTCCTGCCCCGCTGAACTCATTTCTGCATACCTAGACACGGTCCTGTCCCCCTTAGTCCAAGAACTCCCCACCCACGCCCTCCACCTCCTCCATGATTTTCACTTCCCCGGTCCCCAATGCCTTATCTTTACCATGGACATCCAGTCCCTGTACACCTCCATCCCCCATCACGAAGGACTCAAAGCCCTTTGCTTCTTCCTTTCCCACCGAACCAACCAGTACCCTTCCACTGACACCGTCCTTCTACTGACTGAACTGGTCCTCACCCTGAACAACTTCTCTTTCCAATCCTCCCACTTCCTCCAAACCAAAGGAGTAGCCATGGGTACCCGCATGGGCCCCAGCTATGCCTGCCTCTTCGTAAACAGTCCATCTTCCGCAGCTACACTGGCACCAACCCCCACCTTTTCCTCCGCTACATCGATGACTGTATCGGCGCTGCCTCGTGCTCCCACGAGGAGGTCGAACAGTTCATCCACTTTACTAACACCTTCCACCCCGACCTCAAATTCACCTGGACCGTCTCAGACTACTCCCTCCCCTTCCTAGACCTTTCCATTTCTATCTCGAGCGACTGAATCAACACGGACATTTACTATAAACCGACCGACTCCCACAGCTACCTAGACTACACCTCCTCCAACCCTGCCCCCTGTAAAAACGCCATCCCATATTCCCAATTCCTTCGTCTCCGCCGCATCTGCTCCCAGGAGGACCAGTTCCAATACCGTACAACCAGATGGCCTCCTTCTTCAAGGACCGCAATTTCCCCCCAGACGTGATCGACGATGCCCTCCACCGCATCTCCTCCACTTCCCGCTCCTCCGCCCTTGAGCCCCGCCCCTCCAATCGCCACCAGGACAGAACGCCACTGGTCCTCACCTACCACCCCACCAACCTCCATATACAACGTATCATCCGTCGTCATTTCCGCCACCTCCAAACGGACCCCACCACCAGGGATATATTTCCCTCCCCTCCCTTATCAGCGTTCCGAAAAGACCACTCCCTCCGTGACTCCCTCGTCAGGTCCACACCCCCCACCAACCCAACCTCCACTCTCGGCACCTTCCCCTGCAACCGCAAGAAATGCAAAACTTGCACCAACACCTCCCCCCTTACTTCCCTCCAAGGCCCTAAGGGATCTTTCCATATCCGCCACAAATTCACCTGCACCTCCACACACATCATTTATTGCATCCGCTGCACCCGATGTGGCCTCCTCTATATTGGGGAGACAGGCGGCCTACTTGCGGAACATTTCAGAGAACACCTCTGGGACACCCGGACCAACCAACCCAACCCAACCACCCTGTGGCTCAACACTTCAACTCCCCCTCCCACTCCACCAAGGACATGCAGGTCCTTGGACTCCTCCATCGCCAGACCACAACAACACCACGGTTGGAGGAAGAGCGCCTCATCTTCCGTCTAGGAACCCTCCAACCACAAGGGATGAACTCAGATTTCACCAGTTTCCTCATTTCCCCTCCCCCCACCTTGTCTCAGTCAAATCCCTCAAACTCAGCACTGCCTTCCTAACCTGCAATCTTCTTCCTGACCTCTCTGCCCCCACCCCCACTCCGGCCTATCACCCTCACCTTGACCTCCTTCCACCTATCGCATTTCCAACGGCCCTCCCCCAAGTCCCTCCTCCCTACCTTTTGTCTTAGCCTGCTGGACACACTTTCCTCATTCCTGAAGAAGGGCTCATGCCCGAAACGTCGATTCTCCTGCTCCTTGGATGCTGCCTGACCTGCTGCGCTTTTCCAGCAACACATTTTTCAGCTCAGATTGCTTGTCCTTCCAAATAAACCTGTTGGACTATAACCTGGTATTGTGTGACTTTTAACTTTTTTTTATAAAACCTTAATTATCTCGGGAGGGTGACTTGAAAGAAGTTCTGGGATTTACACATTAATGAATTGAAACCTGCATCCCCATTCTAAGTGATTAAAGACTTAACGGCAACCGAGGTTTGTTCAATTCATCGTAACAGTTGTATGATATATTGTGTGCAATTCTGGTCTCCTTCCTATCGGAACGATGTTGTGAAACTTGAAAGAGTTCAGAAAAGATTTACAAGCATGTTGCCAGTTTTGGGGAATTTGAGCTATAGGGAGATGTTGAATAGGCTGAGGTTGTTTTCCCTGGAGTGTCGGAGGCTAAGGTGGACCTTAGATTAGATTCCTTACAGTGTGGAAACAGGCCTTCGGCCCAACAAGTCCAGACCAACCCATTTGCATCTGACTAATGCGACTAACACTATGGGCAATTTAGCATGGCCAATTCACCTAACCTGCACATCTTTGGACTGTGGGAGGAAACCCACACAGACACAGGGAGAATGTGCAAACTCCACACAGACAGTCGCCCGAGGCTGGAATCGAACCTGGAACTCTGGTGCTGTGAGGCAGCAGTGCTAACCACTAAGCCCCTTATAGATGTTTATAAAATCATAAGGGGCATTGATAGGATAAATAGACAAAATCTCTTCCGTGGGGTGGGGGAGTTCAGAACTAGAGGGCATAGGTGAGAGAGGAAAGATATAAAAGAGATCTAAGGGGCAACTTTTTCACACAGAGGGTGGTATGTGTATAGAATGACCTGTCAGAGGAAGTGGTGGAGGCTAGTACAATTGCAACATGTAAAAGGCATCTGGATAGGTACATGAATAGGAAGGATTTGGAGGGATATGGGCCAGGTGCTGGCTGGTGGGATTAGATTGGTTTGGGATATCTGGTCAGCATGGACAAGTTGGACTGAAGGGTCTGTTTCCGTGCTGTACATCTCTATGGCTTCAAAGTTTGTGAGAAGATTTGTAGCTCGGGTGCTCGTTGTTGTGGTTCTGTTCGCCGAGCTGGGAATTTGTGTTGCAGACGTTTTGTCCCCTGTCTAGGTGACATCCTCAATCTTGGGAGCCTCCTGTGAAGCGCTTCTGTGTTGTTTCCTCCGGCATTTATAGTGGTTTGTCTCTGCCGCTTCCGGTTGTTTGTTCCAGCTGTCCGCTGCAGTGGCCGATATATTGGGTCCAGGTCGATGTGTTTGTTGATGGATGAGTGCCATACCTCTAGAAATTCCCTGGCAGTTCTCTGTTTGGCATATCCTATAATAGTATGTTGTCCCAGTCGAACTCATGTTTCCTGTCATCTGCGTGTGTGGCTACTAAGGATAGCTGGTCGTGTCATTTCATGGCTCGTTGGTGTTCATGGATACGGATCGTTAGCTGTCTTCCTGTTTGTCCTATGTAGTGTTTTGTGCAGTCCTTGCATGGGATTTTGTACACTACGTTGGTTTTGCTCATGCTGGGTATCGGGTCCTTTGTCCTGGTGAGTTGTTGTCCGAGAGTGGCTGTTGGCTTGTGTGCCCTTACGAAAGCAACCACCCCAACACACACAAAAGAAGTTGCATCAAGACACTGTTCAAAAGGGCCACAACACACTTGCAGCACACCAGAACTGCAAAAAGAGGAAGAAGAAGAACACCTCTACAATGTATTCACCAAAAATGGATACCCCCGCAATTTCATCAACAGATGCCTAAGGGAAAGACAACGGAATGAGGACATGCCACAACCCAAAGGACTAGCCACGTTACCATATATCAAGAACATTTCTGAACTGACAGCCAGACTACTACAACCACTACGACTCATAACAGCACACAAACCAACAGCCACTTTCAGACAACAACTCACTAGGACAAAGGTCCCGATACTCAGCATGAGCAAAACCAACGTAGTGTACAAAATCCCATGCGGGGATTGCACAAAACACTACATGGACAAATAGGAAGATCCGTATCCATGAATACCAACTAGCCACGAAACGACACGACCAGCTATACTTAGTAGCCACACATGCAGATGACAGGCAACATGAGTTCGACTGGGACAACACTACTATTACAGGACAAGCCAAACAAAGAACAGCCAGGGAATTCCTAGAGGCATGGCACTCATCCACAGATTCTATCAACAAACACATCGACCTGGACCCAATATACCGGCCACTGCAGCGGACAGCTGGAACTGACCACCGGAAGCGGCAGAGACAAACCACTATAAATGTCGGAGGAAACAACACAGAACTTCATAGGAGGCTCCCAAGCACTGAGGATGTCACCTAGACAGGGGACAAAACGTCTGCAACACAAATTCCTAGCTCGGCGAACAGAACCACAACATTTCTATGACTATGAGTGTGTGTGTTGTTGGAGTGTGTGTGTGTGCGTGTGTGTGTGTAGGAGTGTCTGGGTGTGTCTGCCTGTCTGTGTGTGTATGTTTGTAGTGCAGTGGGATCACCAGTAGTGTGACATGAACCCAAGGTCCCGGTTGAGGCCATCCCATGGGTACCGAACTTGGCTATCAGCCTCTGTTCAGCCACTTTGCGTTGTTGCCTTGGAAGAAGTCCACCTTGGAAGACAGTCACCTGAAGGTCAGAGGTTGAATGTCTCAGAGCGCTGAAGTGTTCTCCGACTGGGAGGGAACACTCCTGACTGTTGATTGTTGTGCGGTATCCATCATAGGATAAACAGACAAGGTCTTTTCCTTGGGGTGGAGGAGTCCAGAAGTAGACAGCATAGGTTCAGGGTGAGAGGGGAAAGATATAAAAAGGGGCAACCTTTTCTTGCAGAGGGTGGTGTGGGTATGGAATAAGCTGCTCTGCCCTGAAGCTCTTCAACCATGTCCTGAAACAGACTCGCTCCCACAGCCACATTTGCTTTGTCATGCCTGCCTCTGTAACATTTATCTCTCCACTCTGCAGGCACCCTGCCTCTATTCCTGATCAAGGGCTTTTGCCCGAAATGTCGATTTTCCTGCTCCTCGGATGCTGCCTGACCTGCTGTGCTTTTCCAGCACCACTCTAATCTAGACTCTGGATTCCAGCATCTGCAATCCTTGTTTTTACCTGCCAGAGGAAGTGCCAAGGCTGATGCAATTACAGCATTTAAAAGGGTGGCACAGTGGTTAGCACTATTGTCTCACAGCGCCAGAGACCCAGGTTCAATTCCCGCCTCAGGCAACTATCTGTGTGGAGTTTGCACATTCTGCTTGGGTTTCCTCCGGGTGCTTCGGTTTCCTCCACAGTCCAAAAATGTGCAGGTCAGGTGAATTGGCCATTCTAAATTGCCCGTAGTGTTAGGTGAAGGAGTAAATGTAGGGGAATGGGTCTGGGTGGGTTGCTCTTCAGAGGGTTGGTGTGGACTTGTTGGGCTGAAGGGCCTGTTTCCACACTGTAAGTAATCTAATCTAATCTAATCAAAAAGGCATCTGGATGGGTATATGAATAGAAAGGGTTTAGTGAGATATGGGCCAAGTGCTGGCAAATGGCACTACATTGGGTTAGAATATCTGAGCATGGAGGAGTTGGACCGAAGGATCTGTTTTGCTGTCCGTCTCTATGACACTTTGACCTTTTATTATAAATTGTGTGGTATGATCCTGCCCCACTAGCTACCTGGCGAAGGAGCAGAGCTCGGAAACCTTGAACTTCCAATTAAACCTGTTGGACTATAACCCGGTGTTGTGCGATTTTTTTTAACTTAAAGTAAACATCACATTCGTGCTCACAATCAGATGTTTGAAAGCAGCCAATAGGACGCGCTGTTGTCGGCGATGACGTCCTCAGTTTCCAGGCTGCGGGCCAAACACGGGAGCCCCGCCCCATCCCCTCCCCCTTCAGAAACCACGGTTTCCACAGCAACCAGCTGCGAGCTCAGGCCAGAGACAGAAGCCGCTCGCTGATCTCCCCCTCCCCCTCTCTCCGGCTGCAGCTCAGCAACAGGGGGAGGCCAGGGCACTTTGCAAAATCTCTTCCCTTCATTTTCTTCCTTTCTCTGAGAGGTGATCTCATTAACAAATTACCTAAAGGGACAGACAGGGTGGCTGCAGGGAAAAAGTTTGCCCCTGGTTGCTTGCATGTCTGACCGATTACCTTGGATCAAAGAGTTTTGATTCTCAATGATAAAGAAGCTGACCCTCATGTAGCCAATTTTGATGATTATACCACAGGTAGTGTGAGAAACTAAGCTCACACACTTCAATAATTTCAGTCCGAGACAAAATCTGAATCAGTAGTGTCCTTTATTTTACTCTTGCAAGAGGGTGTGATGTCCACTGTCTACAAGGCAAAAGACACACACTGAATTCAATTAATACACAATATTTATATAATTTGGTTTCTTTTTTTATTTCATTGCTCCTCCCCCGTTTACATATTCCACTTCCCTAAGACCGGCACCCATTAGTCCTGTTTATCTCTTGAAGAAGGGCTAATGCCCGAAACATCGATTCTCCTGTTCCCGGATGCTGCCTGACCTGCTGCGCTTTTCCAGCAACACATTTCCATCTCTGATCTCCAGCATCTGCAGACCTCACTTTCTCCTGTTTATCTCTTGCCTTACCCGGCCTTGTCTGTGACAAAATGGTCATTTCTGGCCTCACAAGGCCGTTTGACCTTATCCCACTGTGGGTCATTGTTAGGCATATCCTTTCTTCACCATTATCTACTCCCTCCATCTGTGCCTTCCCCTACCATACTGATCCTTATGACCCTTTTAATTGGGGTTTGTTGTATTCATTGGAGTTTAGAAGATTAAGGGGCGATCTAATAGAAACTTACAAGACAATACATGGCTTGGAGAAGGTGGACGCTAGGAAATTGTTTCCATTAGGCAAGGAGACTAGGACCCGTGGACACAGCCTTAGAATTAGAGGGGGTAAATTCAGAACAGAAATGCGGAGACATTTCTTCAGCCAGAGAGTGGTGGGCCTGTGGAATTCATTGCCACAGGGTGCAGTGGAGCCTGGGACGCTAAATGTCTTCAAGGCAGAAATTGATAAATTCTTGATGTCACAAGGAATTAAGGGCTATGGGGAGAATGCAGGTAAGTGGAGTTGAAATGCCCATCAGCCATGATTGAATGGCGGAGTGGACTCGATGGGCTGAATGGCCTTACTTCCGCTCCTATGTCTTATGGTCTTATGGTTCTTGTGTTTCTGTAAAAGTGGGAAACAGATGTTTATACCTACTGTTTGTACAGGCGTATCTGGCTTAACTTCCTCCCCTCACAGCATCTTATCTATTCGCCTGTAATATCTACCATTGTTTTGCAGTCACGTTTCATTCTTGCATACAATTTTAGTTAATACAAAAACAATAATGTATTTCCTCCACATAGTTTCCATTCTTGTTGACTCAGCTCTTGGCTGAAACAATTACACACTGGTGTGAGTTCATTTACTTTGGATAAGTAATTATAATTGCAGAAGTAACACTACTTTACCTATATCCCACAACAGGAAACAGGTATAGTAGTAAGGAAGATAGAAAGGGTCTGCAATGGGATATAAAGAGGTCAAGTACGTGTGTGGGGAATAGCAGATGTAGGACGATAAATAAAGCAAAGAACTGTGTATACTGAAGATCTGAAAAAAAACAGACATTGCTAAAGAAATTCAACAGCATCTGTTGTTTTGTTGCCATAGTCTTACCAGACGATAGGGTTATTAGAGAAAAGCAACTGGTGGTGATTTAACCTGAGGGCCACCAGGCAAGAGAAGAAGGAGAGTACTTCACATTAACCTCAAACCAGTGATAGGAATTGAACTCATAATGATCCAACCAAATGAGCTAAGCTGATTCCCCAGCATCTGTAGAGAGCATACAAAGCTAACATTTCGAGTCCAGTCTAAAACAGGGTCTCGAAGACAGAGAATTTGTTTACTCATTGTCATCTTTAAGAATATTTAAATTAGAAGTTAATAGATTTCTGATCACCAATGACCGTAAGGTGTCCCTA
Organism: Chiloscyllium plagiosum; assembly: GCF_037043375.1. Classification (NCBI taxonomy): domain Eukaryota; kingdom Metazoa; phylum Chordata; class Chondrichthyes; order Orectolobiformes; family Hemiscylliidae; genus Chiloscyllium; species Chiloscyllium plagiosum. The sequence goes on along the minus strand of NW_028270184.1, from coordinate 16,329,742 downwards.
TTCCAAGTCTCTTCCACAAAGAGAATAATCTTTCGGCATTGAGTTCCCCTCAAGACTTTATAAACTTCAATGCAATCACCTCACCTAAACTCCAATGGATGCTGACCTCTCATTCATGAAAAATAATTCACCTGCACTGAGTGTGGAAAGAGATTAACTCAGTTCTGAGATCCCTCTTAAACCTTTCTCCTCTCACTTAAACTTACGTCCTCTAGTTTTGGACTCCCCACCCTAGGAAAAAGACTTTGGCTTTCCAGCCTGTCCAGACCCCCTCATGATTTCATAAACATCTAAAAGATCCCCCTCAGCCTCCGAAATTACTTTGCTATTACTTGAAGTAGAAGATAGAAATCAAAACACGTGTTTTCTTTCTCTATTGTACCCTACAATCTGAAAATCCCAGTCTCTCACACCCTCGCTCCTCCCTCAGCTGAAATCCCAGATACATCTCCCCCATTTCTTTCCCCAACTCCCAGTTTTCTTTCTCTCCTCTGCCTATGTGAATTTCTCCAGCTCCTGTCTGCAGACTGAGAATCAAATCAATTAGTTAACCATTGTCTCTCCTGGTCATGTTCACAGAACGTAGAATATCCTCTTGCATTCCAAGATGGAGGATGGGAAAAATGGCTGTAAGAGCTGCTCCTTTTTTTAAGGTATTTTAGGTGTTTGAGGTGATTTGCTCAAATTCCAGGAGCAGCAATTACTGTTTTATATGCTGTTGCATTGTTTTGGAACTTTGGGAAAACAAAGTCAAAACAACAGCAGTTTCAAAAGGGAGAAGAGCAGACAAAGGAGGCACATGGTGAGACAGTGCAGGAAAGAGAGAGAAAAAAATCTGCACAATTACTGCCTTTGCTGTTTGAATTTGTGTATCGCTGGACATCGGAGTGCATCTGGGAAAATTAACAAACAGTGAAGTTCACAACTAATCTTGGAGGAACTGTTGGGCGAAGTTCACAGCACAGAATCAGATAAGTTAATTGTTGTTTTAAGTCTGTCCAAGAGAAAGGCTGCAGTAGTGAGTATAGTGGATTCTTTCTTGATTATATGTTTTTGGAGATAAGTCTTTTGATTAAACTTAAAATATAAGCCATAGTTATTAATTTAACCTGGTGCAGTGTTTTGTAGAGGAATAAGACGGTGTTATTTTCTGGGTCTGTAGATTGTGAAGGAGCAAAAATGGCCTTTGCAGTGATATGTACTTCTTGTCAGATGTGGGAGTTTAAAGAGAGTTTAAGGGGTACTGCGGATTATATCTGCCATAAATGATGTTGGATGCGAATCTTATCAGATCGAGGGGATCGGTTGGAGAGACAGATAGAAGCGATGAGGAATTTGCAACAGCAACAGTATGTGATGGATGGCAGATATAGGAAGGGGGGAAAGTCTCAGATACAGTCCTATAGATGGGTTAACTCCACGATGGGTGAGAGAGTTAGGCAGCTAGTGCAGGAATCTTTTGTGGATATACCCATTTCAAACAGGTATGCTGTTTTGGAAAATTTAGGGAGTGATGGATTCTCAGGGGAACGTAGCATGAACAGGTATTGAGACTGGCTCTAATGTAACGAGGGATACGTCGGCTTCCAAGAGATCAATTGTGTTAGGGAAATCTGTAGTCAGAGGTACAGACAGACGTTTCTGTGGCCAGCAGAGAAAAAGCAGAATGGTGTGTTGCTTCGCTGGTGCCAGGATCAAGGATGTCTCAGAGAGGGTGTAGAATGTTCTCACGGGGGAGAGGGGCCAGCAGGAGGTCATTGTCCACATTGGAAACAATGACATTGGAAGGGAAAAGGTTGAGATTCTGAAGGGAGATTACAGAGAGTTAGGCAGAAATTTAAAAAGGAGGTCCTCAAGGGTAGTAATATCTGGATTACTCCCAGTGCTACGAGCTAGTGAGGGCAAGAATAGGAGGATAGAACAGATGAATGCATGACTGAGGAGCTGGTGTACGGGAGAAGGATTCACACTTTTGGATCATTGGAATCTCTTTTGGGGTAGAAGTGACCTGTACAAGAAGGACGGATTGCACCTAAATTGGAAGGGGACTAATATGTTGGTAGGGAAATTTGCTAGAACTGCTTGGGAGGATTTAAACTAGTAAGGTGGGGGGGTGGGACCCAGGGAAATAGTGAGGAAAGAGACCGGTCTGAGACGGGTACAGCTGAGAACAGAAGTGAGTCAAACAGTCAGGGACAAGGTAGGACTAATAAATTAAACTGCATTTATTTCAATGCAAGGGGCTTAACAGATGAACTCAGGGCATGGTTAGGAACATGGGACTGGGATATCATAGCAATTACGGAAACATGGATCAGGGATGGGCAGCCCTGGCAGCTTAATGTTCCAGGATACAAATGCTACAGGAAGGATAGAAAGGGAGGAAAGAGAGGAGGGGGAGTGGCATTTTTGATAAGGGATAGCATTACAGCTGTGCTGAGGGAGGATATTCCCGGAAATACATCCAGGGAAGTTATTTGGGTGGAACTGAGAAATAAGAAAGGGATGATCACCTTATTGGGATTGTATTATAGACCCCCCAATAGTCAGAGGGAAATTGAGAAACAAACTTGTAAGGAGATCTCAGCTATCTGTAAGAATAATAGGGTAGTTATGGGAGGGGATTTTAACTTTACACACATCGACTGGGACTGCCATAGTATTAAAGTTTAGATGGAGAGGAATTTGCTAAGTGCATACAAGACAATTTTCTGATTCAGTATGTGAATGTACCTACTAGAGAAGGCGCAAAACTTGACCCACTCTTGGGAAATAAGGCAGGGTAGGTGACTGAGGTGTCAGTGGGGGAGCACTTTGGGGCCAGCGACCGTAATTCTATTCGTTTTAAAATAGTGATGGAAAAGGATAGACCAGATCTAAAAGTTGAAGTTCTAAATTGGAGAAAAGCCAATTTTGACGATATTACGCAAGAAATTTGAAAGCTGATTGGAGGCAGATGTTCGCAGGTAAAGGGACGGCTGGAAAATGGGAAGCCTTCAGAAATGAGATAACAAGAATCCAGAGAAAGTATATTCCTGTCAGGAAGGCTGGTAGGTATAGGGAATGCTGGATGACTAAAGAAATTGAGGGTTTGGTTAAGAAAAAGAAGGAAGCATATGTCAGGTATAGACAGGATAGATCGAGTGAATACTTAGAAGAGTATAAAGAAAGTAGGAGTATACTTAAGAGGGAAATCAGGAGGGCAAAACGGGGACATGAGATAGCTTTGGCAAGTAGAATTAAGGAGAATCCAAAGGGGTTTTACAAATATATTAAGGACAAAAGGGTAACTAGGGAGAGAATAGGGCCCCTCAAAGATCAGCAAGGCAGCCTTTGTGTGGAGCCACAAAAAATGGGGGAGATACTAAATGAATATTTTGCATCAGTATTTACTGTGGAAAAGGATATGGAAGATATAGATTGCAGGGAAATAGATGGTGACATCTTGCAAAATGTCCAGATTACAGAGGAGGAAGTGCTGGATGTCTTGAAATGGTTAAAGGTGGATAAATCCCCAGGACCTGATCAGTGTACCTGAGAACTCTGTGGGAAGCTAGAGAAGTGATTGCTGGGCCTCTTGCTGAGATATTTGTATCATCGATAATCACAGTGAGGTGCTGGAAGACTGGAGGTTGGCAAATGTGGTGCCACTGTTTAAGAAGGGTGGTAAGGACAAGCCAGGGAACTTTAGACCGGTGAGCCTGACCTCGGTGGTGGGCAAGTTGTTGGAGGGAATCCTGAGGGACAGGATGTACATGTATGTGGAAAGGCAAGGACTGATTTGGGATAGTCAACATGGTTTTGTGCGTGGGAAATCATGTCTCACAAACTTGATTGAGTTTTTTGAAGAAGTAACAAAGAAGATTGATGTGGGCAGAGCAGTAGATGTGATCTATATGGACTTCAGTAAAGCGTTCGACAAGGTTCCCCATGGGAGACTGGTTAGCAAGGTTAGATCTCATGGAATACAGGGAGAACTAGCCATTTGAATACAGAACTGGCTTGAAGGTAGAAGACAGAGGGTGATGGTGGAGGGTTGTTTTTCAGACTGGAGGCCTGTGACCAGTGGAGTGCCACAAAGATCGGTGCTGGGCCCTCTACTTTTTGTCATTTACATAAATGATTTGGATGCGAGCATAAGAGGTACAGTTAGTAAGTTTGCAGATGACACCAATATTGGAAGTGTAGTCGACAGTGAAGAGGGTTACCTCAGATTACAACAGGATCTGGACCAGATGGGCCAATGGGCTGAGAAGTGGCAGGTGGAGTTTAATTCAGATAAATGTGAGGGTGCTGCATTTTGAGAAAGCAAATCTTAGCAGGACTTAGCCACTTAATGGTGAGGTTCTAGGGAGTGTTGCTGAATAAAGAGACCTTGGACTGCAGGTTCATAGCCCCTTGAAAGTGGAGTCGCAGGTAGATAAGATAGTGAAGAAGGCGTTTGGTATGCTTTCGTTTCTTGGTCAGTGCATTCAGTACAGGAGTTGGGAGGTCATGTTGCGGCTGTACAGGACATTGGTTAGGCCACGGTTGGAATATTGCGTGCAATTGTCGTCTCCTTCCTATTGGAAAGATGTTGTGAAATTTGAAAGGGTTCAGAAAAGATTTACAAGGATGTTGCCAGGGTTGGAGGATCTGAGCTACAGGGAGAGGCTGAAAAGGCTGGGGCTGTTTTCCCTGGAGTGTTGGAGGCTGAGGGGTGACCTTCCAGAGGTTTACAAAATTATGAGGGGCATGGATAGGATAAATAGGCAAAGTCTTTTTCCTAGGATCAGGGAGTCCAGAACTAGAGGGCATAAGTTTAGGGTGAGAGGGGAAAGATATAAAAGAGACCTAAGGGGCAACTTTTTCACGCAGAGGGTGGTACGTGTATGGAATGAGCTGCCAGAGGATGTGGTGGAGCTGGTACAATTGCAACATTTAAGAGGCATTTGGATGGGTATATGAATAGGAAGGGTTTGGAGGGATATGGGCCGGGTGCTGGCAGGTGGAACGAAATTGGGTTGGGATATCTGGTGGGCATGGAGGGTTGGACCGAAGGGTCTGTTTCCATGCTGTACATCTCTATGACTCTATGAACAGAAATTCAATTGGATCAACAGTGCCCTGTTTCAAACACTGAATCATGTATCAAATGACACACACAATCCTCCAAGCCTAAACTAATGAAGGCTTTGTACAGCTGTACATTCCTTCTTTTCCAATAACTTCTTGAACAGGTTGTACAGTAAGGGGAATTGGATTGCGTAAATGAGGTCATAATTGACCAGAATAAACATTACTCTAGATGTTTCCCCAATTTGAAAGCAAATACACAAAAAAACTTGTGTTCAACTGTTCATATAAGTTTATTAAATTTGACAGTGTATTGGGACTGCAGACAGTCCTACACTTTTCTTTTTTAATTAACTCACAGTCAGTTCTGGTCAGCTTCCCCATCATACATCTGTAGTTGCCTTTGTTCAACTGTATTTCCATTAAATGTGAGTCCATGTTCTCCCTCTCACAAACTGCAAAGTAAATTCTATCATATTATGGGCACTGTTTCCAAAGGATCCATGATTTGGAGGTGACGTTGTTGGACTGGGGTGTACAAAGTTAAAAATTACACAACACCAGGTTATAGTCCAACAGGTTCATTTGGAAACACGAGCTTTCAGAGCTCTGCACCTTCATCAGGTGGTTATGGAGTATAATATTGTAAGGCATAGAGTTTATAGAAAAAGTTTGTAGTGTGATGCAATTGAAATGATATATTGATAAAGACCTGGATTGTTTAAGTTTCTCATCTTTTAGAATGACCACTTGGAGTGCAGGCTCATAGCTCCTTGAAAGTACAGTCACAGGCATATTGGATGGATAGTGAATAAGGCATTTAGTATGCTTTCCTTTATCGGTCAGAGTATTGACTAAAGGTGTTGGGAGGTTATGTTGCGGCTTCACAGAATGTTGGTTAGGCCACTTTTAGAATATTACGTGCAATTCTGGTCTCCTTCCTATCAGAAGGATGTTGTGAAACTTGAAAGGGTTCAGAAATCATTTACAAGGTTGTTGCCACGGTTGGTGGATTTGAGCTATCAGGAGAGGCTGAATAGACTGGGGCTATTTCCCCTAAAGCATCGGAGGCTGAGGGCGTGACCTGAAAAGGTCTATAAAATCATGAGGGGTATGGATAGGGGAAATAGACAAAGTCTTTTCCCTGGGGTGAGGGAGTCCAGAACTAGAGGCATAGGTTCAGGGTGAGGGGGAAAGATATAAAAGGGACTTAAGGGGCAACATTTTCACGCAGTGGTGGTGAGTATATGGAATGAGCAGCCAGAGGAAGTGGTGGAGGCTGGTACAATTGCAACATTTAAAAGGCTTCTGGATGGGTATATGAATAGGAAGGATTTAGAGGTGTATGGGCCAAATGCTGGCAAATGGGACTAAATTAGGTTGGGATATCTGGTCGACATGAACGAGTTGGACCAAAGGGTCTGTTTCCGTGCTATACAACTCTATGACTCTATTGTGTCATTCGAATTAAAATTGATCATTCTAAAAGATGGGAGACATAACAAACAATCCAGGTCTTTTTCAATACATCATTTCAGTTGCATCACACTGTAAACCTTTGATATCAACTCTGTGTCTTATGATCTTATACTCCACAACCACCTGATGAAGAAGCAGCACTCCTAAAGCTAGTGTTTCCACATAAACCTGGTGTTGTGTGACTTTTAACTCCAAAGGATTCCTTCACCTTAAGCTCCCTTATCAAGTCTGCCTCATTGCACAACACTAAATCCAGTATTATCCTCGTGGACTCCAGCACATGCTGCTCCAAAAAGCCATCTCATAGACATTCCACAAATTCCTTTTCTTGTGATCCACTACCAACCTGGTTTTGCCAGTTCACCTGCATTTTGAAATCTCTAATGATCACTGTAACCTTGCTTTTCTTACACACCTCTTCTATCTCTTGGTGTATCTTATGCCCCAAATCCTGACTACTGTTTGGAGGCCTGTTAATAACTCCCATTATGGCTTTCTTACCTTTGCAGTTCCTCAACTTGACCAAAACAGAAACAATATCTGACCCTACTTTGTTTATTGCTGTTGATTTAATTTTTTTTTTTTACTAACAAGGCAATGTCACCCCCTCTGCCCACCTGCCTGTCTTTTCAATAGGGTGGATATCCTTGGATATTTAGCTGTTCTGATACCCTTGCAGCCATGTCTCTGTGATACCCACTACAACAAGCTCATTTACCTTGTGGTGTATACTGTGTGCATTCACACACAACACCTGTTGTGGAGAAAATATAGAGAATCACCAGGAGACGCAGAGAGTTCTTCAAGAAGAAGGTCTTTTATTTGCAAACAAAAAACCGTGACACTGAGAAAGCAGATTCTCGAATGCCCACAAACCTCAGGGTACGTGGATTTTTATATCTTTGTTTTATCATGTTTCTGTTAGGTTATCAGCATGTCCAACTATATTAATCAAAGTACCTCACTCTAGCTACACAATAAACCAGTGATGTTAGTTTCCATTATCTCTTTAGTTGTACATTCTACTTAATTTATTCTAATGTCATGGTTAGATATTTATTGCTAACTCTGCTACAGTGATCTTCAATTTCAGACTAACCTGTCATGAGAGATATTTAGCTATTCCATCTATTACAATAGTCTCCTGTCTCAAGCTGACTCTACTAACTATTAATTAGATATTTTAATGTCATGTCCCAAATATTTATTGTCCCAATCCTGTCATAATAGCACTTAACAGAGAATCTTGCTTTATTACTTGTGTTATCTCATCTCGCCATAGTGACCTTTCAGCCTTAACCTTACTCTGCTAATTGGTGTAAGAGCATTCCACTATTCTTATCCCATCCTGCCTTCCACAGACCACAGATTGCCAGTAGTCTTCATGCTTTAACTCTTCCCATGCTTTCAAGTTCTTATTTTCCATACACCTTCAGTCTTGTATTCACTGTCCCTCTTATCATTGTTGTTCGTTTATCCAGTGTGTTTGTAGTGGGAAGGGATTTACTTAGTCATCTAGCCTGCAGAAACATCAGAGAGTTCAGCAGGAATGATCGTGATTAGATTTTGTTGTTGATCACGGCCAGCAGTTAACAGTGTTCAGTGGCGACTGTTTCAAATAATTCTGATGAGCATCAGCCAAGTTTTATATCCTATTAATTTGTGAGATAGAAATCAAGCAAGTCAGTCTGATGTTAAACACACAGCGTGTCAAGTCTTTCATGTTTCGAATACAAGGTAATTCCTTTCATAGAACATAGAACATTACAGCCCTTGATGATTTGCCTGTGAAACCAATCTGAAGCCTATCTAAACTATACTATTCCATTTTTGTTCACAAGTATATCCAACGACCTTTTAAATGCCTTTAAAGTTGGTGAGTCTATTACTGTTGCAGGCAGTGTGTTCCATGCCACTAATACTCCCTGAGTAAAGAATCTACCTCTGACATTTGTCCTATATTTATCACCCCTCAATTTAAAGCTATGCATCCTCATGCTAGCCATCCCTATCCGAGGAGAGAAAGTGAGGGCTACAGATGCTGGAGATCAGAGCTGAAAATGTGTTGCTGGAAAAGCGCAGCATGCCCGAAACGTCGATTCTCCTGTTCCTTGGATGCTGCCTGACCTGTTGCGCTTTTCCAGCAACACATTTTCATCCCTATCCGAGGAAAAAGGCTCTCACTGTCCACCCTATCTAACCCTCTGATTATTTTATATGTGTCAATTAAATCACCTCTCAACCTTCTTCTGTCAAACAAAAACAGCCTTAAGTCCCTCAGCCTTTCCTCGTAAGACCTTCCTTCCATACCAAGCAACATCCTAGCAAATCTCCTCTGAGCCCTTTCCAAAGCTTCCACATCCTTCCTATAATGCAGTATGACTAGATCTATACGCAATACTCCAAATGTGGCTGCACCAGAGTTTTGTACAGCTGCAGCATGACCTCATGGTTCCAAAACTCAATCCCTCGACCAATAAAAGTTAACACACCGCATGCCTTCTTAACAACCTTATCAATCTGGGTGGCAATTTTGAGGGATCTATATACATGGACACCGAGATCTCTCTGCTCATCTACACTACCAAGAATCTTACCATTAGCCCAGTACTCTGTGTTCCTGTTACTCCTTCCAAAACCTGACACTTTTCGACATTAAACTACATTTGCCATCTCTCTGCCCAGCTCTGCAGCTTATCTATGTCCCTCTGTAACCTACAACATCCTTCAGCACTATCCACAACTCCACCGACCTTAGCAATCCATCCTTTTATGCCCTCATCCAGGTCATTTATAAAAATGACAAACAGCAGTGGACCCAAAACAGATCCTTGCGGTACACTACTAATAACTAAACTCCAGGATGAACATTTCCCAAAAACCACCACCCTCTGTCTTCTTTCAGCTAGCCAATTTCTGATCCAAATCTCTAAATCACCTTCAACTTTGGGGCAGCATGGTGGCTCAGTGGTTAGCACTGCTGCCTCACAGCACTAGGGACCAGGGTTCGATTCCTGCCTCAGGCGAATGTCCGTGTGGAGTTTGCACATTCTCCCTGTGTGTGTGGTGGTTTCCTCCCATGATCCAAAGATGTGCAGGTCAGGTGAATTGGCAATGCAAAATTGCCCATAGTGTTCGGGCCATTAGTCAGGGGTGAATATAGGGTCTGGGTGGGTTACTCTTCGGAGGGTTGGTGTGGATTTGTTGGGCCGAAGGGCCTGTTTCCATATAATAGCGAATCTTAAAAAAAATTCATGCTTCCATTTTTGTGGGGAACCTTATCAAATGCCTTCCTGAAATCCATATACACCACATCAATCGCTTTACCCTCATCCACTTGTTTGGTCACCTTCTCAAAGAACTCAGTAAGGTTTGTGAGGCACGACCTACCCTTCACAAAACCGTGTTGACTATCCCTAATCAATTTATTCCTTTCCAGATGATTATAAATCCTTTCTCTTATAACTTTTCCAACACTTTACCCACAACCAACGTAAGGCTCACTGGTCTATAATTGCCAGGGTTGTCTCAACTCCCCTTCTTGAACAAGGAAACAACATTTGCTATCCTTCTGGCAATATTCCTATAGACAATAACAACATTGAGATCGAAGCCAAAGGCTCTGTAATCTCCTCCTGGGCTTCCCAGAGAATCCTAGGATAAATCCCATCCAGCCCAGGGTACTTATCGATTTTCACACTTTCCAAACTTAAGGAATACAGGGAGAACTAGCCATTTGGATACAGAATAGCTCAAAGGTAGAAGACAGGGGATGATCGTGGAGAGTTGTTTTTCAGATTGGAGGATCATGCTGGGTCCATTACTTTTCATCATTTATGTAAATGATTTGGATGTGAGCTTAAGAGGTACAGTTCGTATGTTTGCAGATGACACCAAAATTGGAGGTGGAATGGATAGCGAAGAAGGTTACCTCAGATTCAACGGGATCTTGATCAGATGAGCCAATAGGCTGAGGAATGGCAGATGCAGTTTAATTTAGATAAATGCGAGGTGCTGCATTTTGGGAAAGCAAACCTTAGCAGGACTTATACACTTAATGGTAAGGTCCTAGGGAGTGTTGCTGAACAAAGAGACCTTGCAGTGCAGGTTCCTAGCTCCTTGAAAGTAGAGTCACAGGTAGGTGGATAGTTAAGAAAGCGTTTGGTATGCACTCCTTAATTGGTCAGAGTATTGAGTACAGGAGTTGGGAGGTCATGTTGCAGCTGTGCAGGACATTGGTTAGGCCACTTTTGGAATATCACATGCAATTCTGGTCTCCTTCCTATCGGAACGATGTTGTGAAACTTGAAAGTGTCCAGAAAAGATTTCCAAGGATGTTTCCAGAGTTGGAGGATTTGAACTATAGGGAGAGGTTGAATAGGTTAGGGCTGTTATCCCTGAAGCGTTGGAGGTTGAGGGGTGACCTTATAGAGGTTTATAAAATCATGAGGGGCATGGATAAGATAAATAGACAAGGTCTTTTCCCTGAGATGGGGGAGTCCATAACTATACGTTTAGGGTGAGAGGGGAAAGATATAAAAGAGACCTAAGAGGCAACCTTTTCACTCAGAGGGTGGGGCATGTGTGGAATGGGCTGCCAGAGGAAGTGGTGGAGGCCAGTATATTTGCAACATTTAAAAGGCATGGATGAATAGGAAGGGTTTGGATGGATATGGACCAGGTACTGGCATGTAGGAGTAGATTGGATTGGGATATCTGGTTGGCATGGATGGGTTAGACCGAAGTGTCTTTTTCCGTGCTGTACATCTCTATGACTCTAATTGCTAACCCCTCCTACTTGTGAACCTCAATCCCATCTAGTCTCGTAGCCTCTCTCTCAGTATTCTCCTCGACAACATTGTCTTTTTCTAGTGTAAATACCGACAAAAAATATTAATTTAGCACTTTCCCATCTCCTCTGACGACAACTTCCCACTAGTATCCTTGATTGGCCCTAATCGTATTCTAGTCATTTTTTTATTCTTGATATTCCTACAGAATGCCTTTGGATTTTTCTTGATCCTATCGGCCAATGACTTCTCATAACCCCGCCTGGCTCTTCTTAGCTTTCTCTTTAAGTCTTTCCTGGCTAACTCGTAACTCTCGAGCGCCCTAACTGAGAGATCATGTCTCATCCCAACATAAGCCTTCTTCTTCCTCTTGACAAGAGATTCAACTTCCTTAGTAAACCATGGCTCCCACGCTCACCAACTTCCCCCCTGCCTGACAGGTACATACTTATCAAGTACCTGCAGTAGCTGTTCCTTCAATAAGCTCCACATTTCAGTTCTGCCCATCCCCTGCAGTTTCCTTCCCCAATCGATGCATCCTAAATCTTGCCTAATCGCACCATAATTGCCTTTTCCCCAGCTATAACTCTTCCTCTGCAGTATATCTGGAGAGGAAGATGATCATAAGATGTTTATAAGATGATCAGAGGAATAGATAGAGTAGACAGTCAGAAACTTTTTCCCCGGGTACAACAGAGTGTTACAAGGGGACATAAATTTAAGGTGAAGGGTGGAAGGTATAGGGGAGATGCCAGGGGTGGGTTCTTTACCCAGAGAGTGGTGGGGGCATGGAATGCGCTGCCCGTGGGAGTGGTAGAGTCGGAATCATTGGCGACCTTTAAGCGGCATTTGGATAGGTACATGGATGGGTACTTAATCTAGGTTAGAAGTTCGGCACAACATCGTGGGCCGAAGGGCCTGTTCTGTGCTGTATTGTTCTATGTTCTATGTTCTATATCGATCCCTTTCCATAACTAAAGTAAACATAACAGAATTGTGGTCACTATCACCAAAGTGCTCACCTACCTCTACATCTAACACCTGGCCGGGTTCATTACCCCATTCCAAATCGAATGTGGCTTCGCCCCTTGTTGGCCTATCTACATACTGTGTCAGGAAACCCTCCTGCACACATTGGACAAATACGGACCATCTAAAGTACTTGAACTATAGTATTCGCAGTTAACATTTGAAAAGTTAAAATCCCCCTTTCCATCTACCTTATCACTCTCGCTCCTATCAGGAATCATCTTTGCTATCCTTTCCTTTACATCTCTGGAACTATTTGGAGGCCTATAGAAAACTCCGAGCAGGGTGACCTGTCCTTTCCTGTTTCTAACCTCAGCCCATACTACCTCAGTAGACGAATTCTCTAAAGTCCTTTCTGCAACTGTAATACTGTCCTTGACTAACAATGCCACACCGCCACCTCTTTTACCATCTTCCCTGTTCTTACTGAAATATTCAAATCCCAGAACCTGCAACAACCATTCAAGTCCCTGCTCTACCCATGTCTCCGAAATAGCCACAACATCGAAATCTTAAGTACCAACCTATGCTGCAAGTTCAGCCACCTTATTCCGAATGCTTCTGGTGTTTCAAAATGCTCTTCTTCTCCCAGCCTCCTCCACCATCACCTCCAGCAAGAAGTGCAGGATCTCATGTAGCTTCCTCGTCACTAACATTGAGACAATCTAATCAGCTATCTCTGTTGCTTCCCTCTCTCCCACTAGCTCACAAGCTTCTAAAGCTCCCCTTTCTTGAGTCCCAAACCTGTTTATTCAGCTTCTCTCTCTTCTCCCCATATTTTAAATTGTTGCTCAACCTATTCCCAGTAAGTAGTCACATCACCTCCACATGTTTGCTGATATTATAGATGTGTCTCATCAAATCCTTTCTCTCCCTCTCTCCCCCTCAACTGTGCCATTAACAATTCTTTCTCAAAACCATATCAATGCCTCTACGGCAAACGATTGCCCTATTTCCAATGACCCTTTTCATCCAATGTCCTTGAATGTGTGGTCACCTCCTGAATCCCTGCTTGTCATTCCTAGAACTCCATGTTTGAGTTTCTCTGATCAGATTTATGTCCGTGCCACTGTTTCAAACCCCCTTGTCTTCTCAAAATCCTCATCATCTTCAAATCAAAAATGTAAACCTGACTCACGGAGTGTGGTAATCTCGTACAGTCACAACAATGACATCTTCCCAAACAAATGGAAAACTAACAGAAAACAGGGCAAATCCAATCTGACCAATTGCTGCCCCATTGATCAAATGTCATAGATAGTGCTGTCAAGCTGCACTTACACAACAGTAAGCTGGGTTCTGCTAGGAAAGCTGGAGAATACAGGATGGTATAGCTGAGCTGGTGTGATGACCTGAACAGTGGCAAATGGAATTTAATTCTGAAAAGTTTTAGGTGATGCAATTTAAGATGATTCACAAAGCAAGAGAGTATATGCTGAATAGTTTAGGCCACTAGACAAATTATAAACTTCTGGTTCCACATTTGTCGACAACAGGAACACAACTACAGGCCTTGAAAAGTTGACAGGCCTCAATTATTGCCACCATCTTTAATAGGAGCAACTTTCTGTGAGACTACTGCACAGCCACCATTTTTATACAGGGCAATGTGCAGCAGTGTGCAAAGCCGTGGAGCTCAACTGGTCACAGCTGACCCCTACTCCCCCACAATTGTCGCAGTCTAGGAAGCAGCCCACCATCACATTTTCCAGGGGAACTAACAATGGAACAAGCAATTGAACAGAGAGTCACCAGCACCATCCACATCACACGAATGAATAAAATTAACTCTCGGGCTTCAAAATTGGATTGGAATCCAAGTGTACACCTGCTCCTGATTTTCCACACTCTAAATTGCAATTAATAGTAATTAAAATTAATGTAATCTTTGACAGAATAATTTCTGACTCTTTGCCACTTTTATTCACAAAAAAAACCACAAACATGAGAAACAGCAATGGGTCAGGCAAAACCTGTGGAAAGGACAAAAGCTGGGCAATTGGATCCTGGGTTTTCAAAACAGGTGAGTAACAGGTGGGGGCGGCACGGTGGCCCAGTGGTTAGCACTGCTGCCTCACAGCGCCAGAGACCCGGGTTCAATTCCCACCTCAAGGCGACTGACTGTGTGGAGTTTGCACGTTCTCCCCGTGTCTGCATGGGTTTCCTCCGGGTGCTCCGGTTTCCTCCCACAGTCCAAAGATGTGCAGGTCAGGTGAATTGGCCATATTAAATTGCCCATAGTGTTAGGTAAGGGGTAAATATAGGGGTATGGGTGGGTTGCGCTTCAGCGGGTCGGTGTGGACTTGTTGGGCCGAAGGACCTGTTTCCACACTGTAATCTAATCTAAACAAGGTATTAGCTAGAATCATTACTGTTTGGTTCCCCTGGGACTTACCCTTTGTGACTTCTTTATTCTTTCCAACTTAAGGAACATTTTACTTAAGTAAAAATGAAGGTACATACATTAGTTTGATATTCGAGTAGGTTAAAAGGTCAGCACAACATTGAGGGCTGAAGAGCTTGCATTGTGTTGTACTGTTCTATACTCTATTTTCTATGTTTAGTTTCACTGGATAGCTTGTTATTCCATTCAAATTATAGAATGGTGATGGGTGTACAAGACTTAGTGTGAATCTGCAGCAAAGGTTTCACCTGCAGAAATGGAGAAATGATTTACATTGGCAGAATGTTTGGTAACCACAGAATTTAGCTTTCAGATAATTGTAGGGTGAAGATGTGGAGATTATTTTACTCAATGGGTTCTGGGGATCACGAACAGACTGAATGATAAAGAAACAGATTAAGCTGTCAGTATTAATACTGATTTCGAACTTAATTTACTAAGGAAAGATTTCAGGGTCAAGTTATACAAAGAACTGCAGATGCTGGAGATCGAATACAAACAAATTAGTGGAGAAACCTTGCAGGTCTGGTAACATCTGTGATGTAAAAACAGAGAAAGTGTCCAGTCCAGTGACCCTTTGTCAGATCTGAAAGCAGTTCAGAAATGAGCTGATTAATGAGTGGGGAACCAATGAAGGAAGAAGCCCAGGGAACTAGAAAAAGGGACACAGATTTGGAGGGCTCTGGGCAAATATGTTATGAAGTGTAGGTGTGTACTGTATCTTTAAGAGAGTTGATAAGCTGGCAAGGACAGACTGCATACTGACAGGGAGTGCTGAAGAATTTAAAATGTAACATTTAACTGTGAAACCAATAGTGCACCTGAATTGCCATGAAACGAAACATTCACATTCAAATTCAAATCAGTTTAAATTTTGCCCCAGATACCAAAATCCAATCAAATTTGAATTTTACTGTTTGGGATGACATCAAACCAATGAAATGATCCAATGTTTTGGGATATAAAATTGCACACTGAACAGTTGGAGGAGAACAGCAACGAGCACCAACAAACAGACTGCTAGTCGAATAGCTCTTGGAAAGGTACCTGTAGATTTGCTCAGCACCTTCCAGCTCAGCAAGCAAACCTACATTCAGAACCTCAACCTGAGCTACAAACCTTCTCAAAACTCACTAAGGTACCTGTGTACAAGAAATTTGTGCAGCAGAACGCCGAAGTCGACCTAGAGGAATCTACAGAGAACGTTCGACATCCAAAGACTATCCTTGGGTTTGAAGTTGATTGTGCTGTAAATTTAAGAGTGAATTTATCAGACCAGTATTGTAGAGTGGGAGGTAAAAGATAGGTTTAAGAGAAAGGAGTTGTAAATAGCCATTGTTTTAATGTTCTCTGTTGGACGTAAAGAATAAAATTGTTAATTTTTATTTTAAATAGTGACCTCTGGGATAGTTCTTTGCCTCTCAAAATTTAACAGATTATGGCACGAGGTGAGCTCCTGTGTGTCATGTTTAAACTAGCAGAGGGGTTTACACTGTGACATAACAATAGCAGTGAAGTTGGGATAGATATGCAGCATTTCTCAAATGAAAGAGTACACCCCCGATGGGTGGAATAGCCTCTGCTCTATGATTCTGCACCATTCATTGTGAATGAAGCAGATCATCCCAGGACAGAGAGAGGAAGAACCCCATCACTCACCTCACAAAGGGATCCGGCAGCTCATGGAGCAATAGGAGAGTGGACACAGGTGGCAGACCAAGTCTGAGCAACCGGTCCTCCAACAAATAGGAGTGAATGAGGGGCAGGGCTAGTGGAATGACACGTGACCATTTGTGCAGAGATATAAAGCAAGTGTCTAAGAGTGAAGAGGAGTCAGTCTGGACGGGGAGGTTTTATAAACACCCAGTGTGGGCTGCTAGATGCAAATTAGAAACTCCCAGTCCTATGTTTGCAACAAATGGGAAAACAGTAGCACAGGTGACTCGGTGGTTAGCACTGTTGCCTCAGAGCGCCAGGGACCCAGGTTCAATGTGAGAGTTTGGACATTCTCCCATGTCTGCGTGGGTTTCCTCCAGGTGCACAAGTTTTCTCCCACAATCCAAAGATGAGCAGGTTAGGTGAATTGGCCATGCTAATTTGCCCGTAATGTCCAGGGCTATATGGGTTAGGTGCATTAGTTAAATGTTAATGTAGACTAATAGGGTGGGGACGAGGTCTGGTTCAGTTGCTCTCCGGAGAGTCGATGTGGACCATAATGGCCGGGTTCCATGCTGTCGGGATTCTATGAACTGTAGGCCTTAGGCGCGGTGGAGCATTATGGGCTCTCCCTCACTCTGGATGTGCCATCTCCCAACTTCTCATAGGAAGCAAAAACAGAAATTGCTAGGAAAGCTTAGCAGGTCCCTCACAGAAAGGGGTCATTGGACTTGATATGTTAATTCTGATTTCTCACCACAGATGCTGCCTGACCCATTGAGCTTTTCCAGCAATTTCTGTTTTTGTTTCTAATTTCCAGCATGCGTTCATGTAAAGCAGACTGATTGAGTCACTCTGAGTGACTCAAACTCCAGGTGACAATGGAAGAGATGGAGATCCTGTCAAAATAAATGAGTCTGCTTTACAGATAAGATAAAGACTCGATGCACAAGTTTTTACAAAAAGCTGATTTATATCACTTTTCTAGCACACAGGTAACCAGACATATATTTACAAACATCATCAGAAGCAGGCACAGAAAACTTGGTTAGGATATAGGTAACAGTAGCATCAAAGAACCAATCCCTACAGTTAATTGGGAACTCATAGGTGATTACCCAGTCCTGATGAACCAGGAAATCCTTTTTCATACACTTTACCCAGTCTGCACACGTTGACACACAGCAGCATGGTGGTCTTTTCCGACACACAGGAGAAAACGAGGTCTGCAGATGCTGGAGATCAGAGTCGAGAATGTGTTGCTGGAAAAGCACAGCAGTCAAGCAGCATCTGAGGAGCAGGAGAATCGATATTTCGGGCCATGCACATTCCTGATGAAGGGCTCTGGCCCGAAACGTCGATTCTCCTGCTCCTCGGATGATGCCTGACCTGCTGTGTTTTTCCAACAACACATTTTCCGACACATAGCCTACATTACACTAATTGTTATGAACATTTATCTGTACTTTCAGCATCTTTAATTGAGCAAGGATTAATAACATCAGTACAAATGTCCTAAAGACCAGAGTTCGTTCTTCGGTGTGAGTCAGAGCAAAATCTTTCAAGCCAGTGGTTCTTTGTGAATTTGCTGGTGTGTTAACAGGTTCGATGATCGAGTGAATCTCTTTCCACACTCAGAACAGGTGAATGGTTTCTCCCCAGTATGAACTCGCTGGTGTATCAGCAGGTTAGATGAATGAGTGAATCGCTTCCCACAATCAGAGCAGGTGAACGGTCTCTCCCCAGAGTGAACTCGCTGATGTATCAGCAGGTTAGATGACCGAGCAAATCCCTTCCCACAGTCACAGCAGATGAATGGTTTTTCTCCAGTGTGAACGCGCTGGTGAATCAGCAGGTGAGTTGTCTGAGTGAATGCTTTCCCACACTCAGAACAAGTGAATGGTCGCTCTCCAGTATGAACTCGCTGATGTATCAGCAGGCTGGACGATCTAGTAAATCCCTTCCCACAGTCAGAACAGGTAAATGGTTTCTCTCCAGTGTGAATTCGTTGGTGTGTCAACAGTTTTGATGAGCAAGTGAATACTTTCCCACATTCGGAACATATGAATGGGCTCTGCCCAGTGTGAACTCGCTGATGTATCAGCAGACTTGATGACCGAGTGAATCCCTTCCCACACTCAGAACAGATAAACGGTTTCTCCCCGGTGTGAACTCGCTGGTGTATCAGTAGGTTAGATGAGTGAGTGAATCCTTTCCCACATTCAGAACAGGTGAATGGTCTCTCCCCAGTGTGAAATCGCTTGTGTTCTAGTAGACTGGATGACTGACTGAATCCTTTTCCACATTCAGAACAGGTGAATGGTTTCTCCCCAGTGTGAACTCGCTGATGTCTCAGCAGTTCGGATGACTGACTGAATCCTTTTCCACAATCAGAGCAGGTGAATGGTCTTTCCCCTGTGTGAACTCGCTGATGTTTGAACATGTCAGATGACCGAGTGAATCTTTTCCCACAATCAGAGCAGGTGAAAGGCTTCTCCCCAGTGTGACTGCGTTGGTGAATTTCCAGCTGGCATGGGTAAAAAAATCCCTTCCCACAATCCCCACATTTCCACAGTCTCTCCACAGTGTGACTGCGCTGGTGTTTGGACATTTCCGAAAAATCTTCACAGACTCTCCCACATGTTGATTATTTGTGTTTTTCTCCGGAGTAAATGGTACTTTTCCCCCCTCAATGTTCAAAATCCTGAGATAAATAGGTTATAATAAACAGACTGAATATCAGATCTGAATTTGATTTCCTCTGCAAATCAACCTTTCAAACAGAAAACTGAAGTAAGGAGAGAGGGAAAACCAGAAGAAAACAGGTTGAGTCTGAGAGAAATTAATCTGGTCCTTTGTGGAGCCCACACATCATTAAAACTGGACTGGTTTATATATCTCCTTCAGGGTCTGAGACCAGTCAGTGCCTGTGCAAAGGTGGGAGAGCCAGTGGCGGGGAGGAGGAGAGGCATTTTATAGATCTGCATATCAATCCTGTTCCTGTTTTCTTCGATCCCTCTGAAAGACTAAGAACAATTGCAGAAGCAAAATAGTGAAAATCTGAAATGATAATTCTAGAGATACTCAGCAGATCTGGTAGTACCTGAAATGGTAACAGATGCAGGAACCATTGAAGAAATGTTTAGATGATCATAAAAGCCTTAACAATATAGTTTACATGTTGAGTGCCAGAAAATGGGATAAGTGTAAATATATGCTTCATGACCAGCATGGATACAATGGGGACATTGTGATCAACAATTCTATATCAGAGTCTATGACCCTATTTTGCTCTGTGTTTCAGTGTGAACCTCTCTATTAGTAAGCAGGCAGGAGTGGCAAGCTTTTTCCTAATGAATTTCATAGGGAAGGAATTGTTTTGGGATATTTTCTGGGTTTAGATCTTTTAAAAAGAATGCAAATGATATATGGACCTTCATATTGAGAGGACTGGAGTACAGGAGCAGGGGTGTCTTTCTGTTCAGGCCTTGGTAAGACCACAAATGGAGTACTGTGTGCAGTTTTGTTCTCCTTTTCAAAGGAAGGATGCCTTGGCTGTTGTTAGAGACTAAAGAAGGTTGCTGAAAATGTGTTGCTGGAAAAGCGCAGCAGGTCAGGCAGCATCCAGGGAACAGGAGAATCGACGTTTCGGGCATAAGCCCTTCTTCAGGAATGGCTTATGCCCGAAACGTCGATTCTCCTGTTCGCTGGATGCTGCCTGACCTGCTGCACTTTTCCAGCAACACATTTTCAGCTCTGATCTCCAGCATCTGCAGTCCTCACTTTCTCCAGTAAAGAAAGTTGACATAGCCACGAAAAGTAATGAGGATCTAAAATGTGATTTCAAGGAGTTGGGTTGGAAGCTAAAAAGCAGGAAAATCCCTCATTTCAGACACTTCTATTATAATCAAAAAAGTGTTTACTTGAGGTGATATACTATACTTTAAAAACTGTGAGAAAATACTCTACACAATTGGTTGTTCCCATTGGGACAGTGTCACTTTCTGAACTGTTTAAACTGAAACTGAGCATCGTACTCAATTTTTCAGCATCACCTTCTCCCTATCTCATCTCACTTTCTGTTTTCATCCAACTCCAAAGCACTGTCATCGAGCCAAGCAGAACTCACAGTTCAGCCTTGCCATATTAATTGTCTACTCACACCTACAGATCTCAGCCTCCTGTACTGTTCCAAAGTAGCTCAATGATAGCTCAGGGAACAGCATCTCATCTTTCAAATTTCAAGATTAACAAAGAGTTATCAGGATCTAGATCACTCCATCTGAAAAGGTACTGGAACTCGAGTCCACATGGAATTTTAAAAGGTAAGTTTGTAGGTATTTCAGAATAAGGAGCTGATACATTAAAAGCATAAAGTGGTTGATTGGGAATAAATATGACAGTTCTTTTAAAGAGACAAAGTGTCATTTGGATAAATCTGTGCCCTTCTCAGGCCAATATCTCCTTCCTCGGCAGCATGGCCCAGAACTGAGCACATACCCCAGAGGTGATCTCACCACATATTTGAATATCTTGCTGCTTTTTGAGTTACAAACATATTATAAATATTTCCCCACAGACAGAACAGACAAACCGTTTTCCTTACACAGTTAAATGCCAATGATATTCAGATCCTGATGACTCTGCTGACTGTCACAACTTGTTTGGAGATCCCAGTCTTCAATTTTTTTCTCAACTAATATCCTGTAAACTGAATTCACAAAAGAAAAAAAATCATTGTCAGTCCAAGATAGAAATCTAGAAGAGACAAACATTTCTAATGCTGGTCTCCCTTCAATTGGAAGGATGTTGTGAAACTTGAAAGGGTTCAGAAAAGATTTACAAGAATGTGCAAAGTTGGAGGGTTTGAACTAAAGGGAGAGGCTAAATAGGCTGAGTCAGTTTTTCCTGGAGTGTCAGAGGCTGAAGGGTGACCTTATGAAATGAGGGTCATGAATGGGGTAAATAGATAAGGTGTCTTCCCTGGATTGGGGGAAAGCAGAACTAAACAGCATAGATTTATGGTGAGAGGAGAAAAATTTGAAAGGGACCTAACAGGGAACTTTTTCATGCATAGGGTGGTACGTGTATGGAATGAGCTGCCAGTGGTGGAGGCTGGTACAATTGTAACATTTAAAAAGCATCTGGATGGATATATGAATAGAAACGTTTAGAGGGAAATGGACCAAGTGCTAACAAGTGGATTAGATTAGTTTAGGATATCTGGTTGGCGGTAGGCATTGGCGAGTAGGACCTAAAGGTCTGTATCCATGCATACATCTCTAGGTTTCAGCTTGCTGTATACAAATGCTCCACTTCAAATTGCTCCGCCCCGACCCAGGAAATAGGAAGTCCATATGCGCTGCTGCACCTTGCCCCCAATAAAGATGGCGCTGTTAATACGAGGCCTATCACCGCCTAAGTCCTGCAGCCGGTTTTCCATTTGCTGCTAACGCGGGTCCGCGAATTTCTAATTCGAGTCTAACAACCTACACCGAATGCTCGTGAAACGCACCAAACCAGACTGACTGTATTTTTCTCCCGATGTCTACTGCTTCTTCTGCTTTCCCTTCGCCACTCAAGCACTAGCCACAGGGGGTCTGTGCCAGTAGCGTTAATGGTCACGTGTGGTCCTGCTCGCTCTCCCCCCCCCCCCATTCACTCCCATTGGTTGGAGGACCAGACGCTGCGGTTTGGTCCGCCAGCCACGCCCTCTCCCCGTTTATTGGTCCCTGTGCTGCCTGTGACGTTGAGGATGAGATCATCAAGAGGCGTCCCGCTCTGGCCCGAGGCGGCAGCCGGTTGCTCTGGAAACCCAGGCTCGACGAGAGGGAGAAGGATGTGGGGGTACGGGCGCCTGTATCTGCGCGCTTGGTCGGTAGCCTGGAACGCGGGGACATCGCCGCCGAGCACAGCGTTTTCTATTTTTAGATTAGATTAGATTCCCTACAGTGTGGAAACAGGCCCTTCGGCCCAACAAGTCCACACCGACCCTCCGAAGAGTAACCCACCCAGACCCATTCCCCTATCCCATATTTACCCCGACTAATGCACCTAACACTATGGGACAATTTAGCACGGCCAAATTACCTAACCTGCACATCTTTGGACTGTGGGAGGAAACCGGAGCACCCGGAGGAAAACCACGCGGACACGGGGAGAATGTACAAACTCCACCCAGACAGTCGCCCGAGGCAGGAATCGAACCTGTGCCCTGGCGCAGTGAGGCAGCAATGCTAACCACTGAGTTCTAGTAATTTTTATTCTTCCTGAGCTTTGTTACAATTAATTTGCTCACAATTTGACAACTCTTGAAATACAACGCAGGACAGTAAATTGCCTAGCACATGGGTTGGCCAACGATGGAATGAGGTCAGGAGATGGAGTTTGATTGATAATTTAGCACATCATTCGGTATCGAATCATTCCTGTTACATTCAAAGCTCTGGACTTAAGTGAGACTCTGCAAGGAATCCTCACACCTGCCTATTGACTGCCTCAGGCAAGCCCCATGCTGATTGCAAACATCATAATGCGGACGTTGTCCATTGAGAGTCAGAGTGAAATTGCCTCTTCTGTGTAACATTCTGGGAGGGAGTAAGATGGATGAAATTGTTCACTTCAAGCAATTCAAGGCAGAGGAAGTGAATCCAGTGAGTTAGCAGATGTTGGAAAGTTTGAGTCAGGTATATATCTCTCTCTGAAAGTTATTGTCAGTATTTGCTCTTATCTTTATACATTTATTTGCCTGCTGAATATGGTGGCCTCTTTCTCAATGTTCTTAAATATAGGATTTCAATCAGAGATAGTCAAGATTTAAGAGGCAGTTAAGATCTATCCACTCTCTAAAGCCTTGCAAATTTATTTTCTTCAAGTGCCCCATTCAATAAAATTTTGAAATAATGTATCACCTCTACTTCAGGTGATGACTTAAGTACACTGTAGGATCAGCAGGATAGAATTTTCAGACATAATTCTCAAATCAAGCTTGATCTGAAGATCTGACCGAGTCACTCGATCCATTTGGACAGGAGTATCATTGAACTTTAAATCTGTGAGGAGAAATAATTAACTGCTCCAGATAGCACTGTGTGCATGGAAAAATTCAGACTGATGAAATGACCTCCTCTAGACCATCTTAGGAGGAAAGTGAGAAACTGGTCACTGGTAGTAGCAACTAGAGGGAAAGGAAGTGAATCCAGGAGTGTGCAGATTTAGGAGAGGTTGGTTCCTATTCCTGTCTTATGGACGCTGACATCTTTTACTCTCTCAGTTTGACACATATTCTTGTCTGAGTAAAATAATGCCTCCTTCTTAGTATTCACAATTATAAGAATGATTTACTCAGGTAACAGCTGATATTTAAGGGGAGTAAATGATAGATATTTCTTGTGTTGTTATTTAATAGATATTCAACATATTGCTTATAGATCTATAAACAAAGTGTCATTATCATTGTTTCTAGTCTTGTAAAACAATTTTGTAGCTACATAATACAATACAATCAGAAAGTCATTATGATACAGGACACATTCATATCTTGACTCCACACCAACACTGCAAAGCAATCCAGTCTGTTCCATTTGCTGCTCTGCATGCTTGTCGCCCTGCAAATTCGCATCCATTAAGTGACCATCAGATTTTGATTTCAAATCGCTGATTGTTTTTGTTTGAACCTTGTCAGGAGCAAATAGAGACAGGCAATAAATGTTGGCTGAGCCAATGATGTCTACATTCTTTGAGTGAATAAGAATAAAAAAAGGCAGTAGTGCAGGTCATTGTTATTTTTCACATTCCTCATATATCTCATACAGCTCTATACTTTACTCAGTTCACCAAATACTATTTAATTACAGGAAACGTAAGTCTGTCACTCAGCATGAATCATCACCTTTTGGAGAATTTAGAGTATGCGTATTAGGTAAAGCAGAGTGAGGATGGAGACAATGCTTGGAATATGAGAGATTTTTGGGCACAAGAGAGGAAGGAATATTTGATTGAAACTAGAGTTGTGCTTTCTGACTCGCTATCCTGGACTGAAAGTGATGATGACTTTTATAATTTTTGTTTTGCAGAGCTGCTTGATTCTTTGGGATCCTGTGAATCTAAGAGTGAAATGTTTGACAGTTCTGACTGCTTCACAAGTTTTTAAACATTATTGTGACCAGAGAAGCAACATGACCTATGCACCACAGTAACAGTGTTCCCATGCAGATTCTGTGGAAAGGGCTTTAACCAGCTAAAAGGCCACAACAAACTTCACATCATTAATAGTGGGGAGAGACTGTACACATGTTCTGTATGTTGATGAACGGATTATTGAATCCAGAAGAATAAAAGGACAGCTGCATCATGATGACACCATGTAAATGTGGGGACTATAGAAAGGATTTCTGTATCCCATTAGCACTGGAAACGCATCACCACTGTCACACTGGTGAGATGCTGTTCAGCTGCTCGGAGTGTGTGAACAGATTGACTCCATCATCCAACCTGATGAAACGTCAGTGGGTTCACAGTGGAGAGCAACCATTCACTTGCTCTGAATGTGGGAGGGCATTTGTCCAGCCTGCAGATTCATCATTGAGTTGTCACTGGGGAGAGGCCATTTCTCTGCCCTGAGTGTGGGAAGAGATTTACTCATTTATCCAACCTGATGAGGCATCAGTGAGTTACCCACAGGGAAAGGCCATTGAGCTGCCCCAAGTATGGAAGGTACCGTGTGATTTTTACAGCCTGCGCATGTACCAATGAGTTCACACTGGGGAGAAGCCTTTCACCTGCTCTGAGTGTGGGAAGGGATTCGCTCAGACATCCAACCTACTGAGACACCAGCAAGTGGATTCTGCTGCTAATCGCATCCAGGACTGAACCACATTCCCTCTGACGCTTGGTGAAAGGGAAGCATTACAGGATTTCACAACTTTTACCCTATGGCCTGATTCTTTTGGAGTTCTTTTTACCAAAAGGTTGTTTTATCTGTGATCACATGGATCATCAATTCAGTGACTACTTTGAAGGTACGTAGCATTTAATTTGCAATTCTATTTGGAATCACACAGTGCACATTATATGTTGCCAGAGAGATGGATTGTGGGACTTACCAGGTTCTTTTGCTGAACATATTTTGGGTCTCCTCACAGAAGGCTGTTGCAGATTTGCTCTTGGGTAATGCGTAACTCACTTGTTTGAACTTTTGAGGGGAAGTAATTCAGGGCAATTTGCCTGCCTATGCTCTCGGGGAAGAAAATCCAGGAGGTGACCTCAGTGAAAGGCAGTGAGCCTTGTGACAGGAAGTAGCCAGTTGAATAGTTAACAACAAACCAAAGAACTGCAGTTTCTGGAAATCAGAGACAAAAACTGAAATTGCTGGAGAAGGTTAGCAAATCTGGTAGCATCTGTGGAGAGAATGCAGAGTTAATACTTTGGATCCAGTGAACCTTCTTCAGTTCTCACCAACATCTTGTTGGCAGCAAACCACAAGTTACAAACTCATATAGAATTTGGAATGTGACATCATTGTGATGCGGGGATGAACAGGCATCAGATTATTGTGGAAAAGGCAGCATAAGTGAAAGAACAGATTCTCACTCAGCTGCTAAGAAAAAATAGTGTAGAAGGTGGAAGTGCGTCCAAAGGAGTGGTTTCTTTTCCCTATCTTTGGGATGAACATTTAAAGGCAAATTGTCAGACAATTAAAAAGTAATCCAGTGAAAATGGCTGGTGTTTCTCCAGAGAAAGTCATACCAAAAGGTAAAGTTATGTTCAATCTGTACCTTCTAATGCATTCAGTGTAGAGGAAAATAGAGACAGGAGGGATTCTGGTGAATTAATATTTGAAGGGAAGTAACTTTTTTTTCTCTGATAAGAGGTGAGAAAAATTGTAATCCTGAGAGTTACTGGCTCAATATAGATCTTATTATTAGAAAAAGATTGACTTTTCTTCAAGAAGTTCATTGTATGAATACGGTATATTTTTAGTAATTGTGTGCATACCCCATTGTCTACATGAATTTAGATTGTGCTCTGGTAAATGAGTGTTATTTTTGATGTTGTTTCCAAATTACAAACAGTAAGTGATAGACAGAGTTTAGCGATCCCACAACCAACGGATCCGATCTAAGCTCTGCAGTCCTTCCACATCCAGTCGTGAATGGCGGTGGACAATTTAAACAACTCACTGGAGGAGAAGGCTCCATAAATATCCCCATCCTCAATGATGGAGGAACCCAGCACATCAGTAGAAAGGATAAGGCTGATTCATTCGCAACAATCTTCAGTCAGAAGTGCCGAGTGGATGATCCATCTCAGGCTCCTCCAGTGGTCCCCAGCATCACAGATACCAGTCTCCAGCCAATTCGATTCACTCCAAGTGATGACGAGAAATGGCTGGAACATTGGATACTGCAAAGGCAATGGGCCCTGATAACATTCTGACAATGGTACTGAAGATATATGCTCCAGAACTTACCGGTCCCCTCTTCCAGTACAGTTACAACACTGGCATCAACCCAACAATGTGAAAAATTGCCCAGGAATGCCCTGTACATGACAAATCCAACCTTACCAATCAGTCTCCTGTCATTATCAGTAAAGTGATGGAAGGGGTCATCAGCAGTCCTATCAAGCAGCACCTGCTCAGCAACACCCTGCTCGGTGACGCCCAGTTTGAGTTTTGCCAGCGTCACTCAGCTCCTCACCTCATTACAGCCTTGGTTTAGACATGGACAAGAGCGCTGAATTCCAGAGGTGAGGTGAGAGTGGCATCAAGTCCACATTTGACCGAATGTGGCATCAAGGAGCCCTGGCCAAACTAGAATCAATAGGTATCGGGGGAAAAATTCACTGGTTAAAGTCATACCTAATGCAAAGGAAGATGGTTGTGGTTGTGAAGGGTCAGTCATCTTAACTCCAAGACATCTCTTTAGGAGTCCCTTAGGGTAGTGTCCAAGGCCGACAATCTTCAGCTGCTTTATTAATGATCTTTCCTCTGTCATAAGGTCAGAAGTGGGTAAGTTCGCTGATGATCGCACAATGTTCAGCACCATTTGCGACGACTCAGATACTGAAGCAGTCCGTGGTTAAATGCAACAAGATCTGGACAATATCCAGGCTTGGGGTGACAAGTAACATTCACACCACACAAAGGCCAGACAATGACCATCACTGACACTCTAACCATCCTTGACGTTGAACAGTATTACCATCATTAAATCCCCCATTGTCAACATCCTTGGGGTTACCATTGACCGGAAACTCAACTGGACTCACCAGTTGGTATAGTGGATACAGTGGGTACAAGAGCAGGTCAGAAATGAGGGATACTGCAGTGAGTAACTCACCTCCTGACACCCCAAAGTCTATCCACCATCTACAAGGCAGAAGTCAGGAGTGTGATGGAATTCTCCCCACTTGCCTGAATGTTTGCAGTTCCAACAACACTCAAAACGCTTGATACCATCCAGGACAAAACAACCCGCTTGATTGGCACCACAACTACAAACATTCAGTCCGTCATCCGGTGCAACAGTGTGTACTATCTACAAGATGCACTGCAGAAATTCACCAAAGATCCTTAGGTGGCACCTTCCAAACCCACAAATGCTTCCACCTAGAAGGACAAGGGCAGCAAGTACATGGGAACACCTGGAAGTTCCCCTCCAAGCCACTCACCACCTTGACTTAGAAATATACTGCCGTTTCTTCAGTCTTTGGGTCAAAATCCTGGAAATCTCTCTCTACCAGCATGGTGGGTCAACTCACAGCAAGTAGAATGCAGCAATTCAAGAAGGCAACTCACCACCACCACCACAAATAGGGATGGTCTATCAATGTTGGCCAACCAGCGACGCCCAAGTCCTATGAATGGACGGGTTGGACCAAAGGGTCTGTTTCCTTGCTGTACATCTCTATGACTCTATGAATGAATAAAAATAAAATTCCAGGAGCAACACAGTTGGTCAAACCACTCTGTTTTAACCAAAACAGAAGAATTTATTTACACGTGAGCAAAAGAAAATCTAATTTCAAGTAACTTTACTATTTGAAGACCCAACCAACACGAAAAACTTAACAAAGAACTGTGGCAATATCCTGCATCATCCCTTAACACACCCCTTGGCAAAAAGTTCAATTAAACACAGTTTCTTACTGGACACAGTTCACAGAGAGAGAGAGAGAAAAGATTAACATGGAGCTGTTTCTTTGAGTCCCTAGCTGAAATTAAGCAAAACTAGAAAAAACCCTGAACTTTTATCTCAAAGAAACAGCTCCATGCTGATTTTTTTCTCTCGCTCTCTCTGTGATCTCTCTCTCTCGATCACTGATCTCTCTCTCTGATCTCTCTCTCTGATTTCTCTCGCGCTCTCTCTGAACACTCTGATCTCTCTCTCCATTGCTCTCTCTGATCTTGCGCTCTCTGATCGCTATCTCGCGCGCTCTCTCTGTGATATCTCTCTCTCTGTGATATCTCTCTCTCTGTGATATCTCTCTCTCTGTGATATCTCTCTCTCTGTGATATCTCTCTCTCTGTGATATCTCTCTCTCTCTCTGTGATATCTCTCGCTCTCTGTGATATCTCTCTCTCTCTGTGATATCTCTCTCTCTCTGTGATATCTCTCTCTCTCTGTGATATCTCTCTCTCTGTGATATCTCTCTCTCTGTGATATCTCTCTCTCTGTGATATCTCTCTCTCTGTGATATCTCTCTCTCTGTGATATCTCTCTCTGTGATATCTCTCTCTCTGTGATATCTCTCTCTCTGTGATATCTCTCTCTCTGTGATATCTCTCTCTCTGTGATATCTCTCTCTCTGTGATATCTCTCTCTCTGTGATATCTCTCTCTCTGTGATATCTCTCTCTCTGATCTCTCTCTCTGTCTGATCTCTCTCTCTCTCTGTCTGATCTCTCTCTCTCTCTCTCTCTCTCTCTCTCTCTCTCTCTCTCTCTCTCTCTCTCTCTCTCTCTCTCTCTCTCTCTCTGATCTCACCCCCTCTCTCTCTCTGTCTGATCTCTCTCTCATCTCTCTCTCTGTCTCTCTCTCTCTGTCTGATCTCTCTCTCTCTCTGTCTGATCTCTCTCTCTCTCTCTGTCTGATCTCTCCCTCTCTCTCTGTCTGATCTCACCCCCTCTCTCTCTCTGTCTGATCTCTCTCTCTGTCTGATCTCTCTCTCATCTCTCTCTCTGTCTCTCTCTCTCTGTCTGATCTCTCTCTCTCTCTCTGTCTGATCTCTCTCTCTCTCTCTGTCTGATCTCTCTCTCTCTCTGTCTGATCTCTCTCTCTCTCTGTCTGATCTCTCTCTCTCTCTGTCTGATCTCTCTCTCTCTCTGTCTGATCTCTCTCTCTCTCTCTCTCTCTCTCTCTCTCTCTCTCTCTCTCTCTCTCTCTCTCTCTCTCTCTCTCTCTCTCTCTCTCTGATCTCTCCCTCTCTCTCTGTCTGATCTCACCCCCTCTCTCTCTCTGTCGGATCTCACCCCCTCTCTCTCTCTGTCTGATCTCTCTCTCTGTCTGATCTCTCAGTCACTCTCTCTCTGTCTCTCTCTCTCTGTCTGATCTCTCTCTCTCTCTGTCTGATCTCTCTCTCTCTCTCTGTCTGATCTCTCCCTCTCTCTCTGTCTGATCTCACCCCTCTCTCTCTCTCTGTCTGATCTCTCTCTCTGTCTGATCTCTCTCTCATCTCTCTCTCTGTCTCTCTCTCTCTGTCTGATCTCTCTCTCTCTCTCTGTCTGATCTCTCTCTCTCTCTCTGTCTGATCTCTCTCTCTCTCTGTCTGATCTCTCTCTCTCTCTCTGTCTGATCTCTCTCTCTGTCTCATCTCTCTCTGTCTGTCTATCTCTCTCTCTCTGTCTGATCTCTCTCTCTCTCTCTCTGTCTGATCTCTCTCTCTCTCTCTCTCTGTCTGATCTCTCTCTCTCTCTCTGTCTGATCTCACCCCCTCTCTCTCTCTGTCTGATCTCTCTCTCTGTCTCATCTCTCTCTGTCTGTCTGATCTCTCTCTCTCTGTCTGATCTCTCTCTCTCTCTCTCTGTCTGATCTCTCTCTCTCTCTGTCTGATCTCTCTCTCTCTCTCTCTCTCTGTCTGATCTCTCTCTCTCTCTCTCTGTCTGATCTCTCTCTCTCTCTGTCTGATCTCACCCCTCTCTCTCTATCTGATCTCTCTCTCTGTCTGATCTCTCTCTCTCATCTCTCTCTCTTTGTCTCTCTCTCTGTCTGATCTCTCTCTCTGTCTCTCTTCTCTGTCTGGTCTCTCTCTCTCTGTCTGATCTCTCTCTCTCTGTCTGATCTCTCTCTCTCTCTCTGTCTGATCTCTCTCTCTCTCTCTGTCTGATCTCTCTCTCTCTCTCTGTCTGATCTCTCTCTCTCTCTCTGTCTGATCTCTCTCTCTCTCTCTCTGTCTGATTCTCTCTCTCTCTCTGTCTGATCTCTCTCTCTCTCTCTGTCTGATCTCTCTCTCTCTCTCTCTCTGTCTGATCTCTCTCTCTCTCTCTCTGTCTGATCTCTCTCTCTCTCTCTGTCTGATCTCTCTCTCTCTCTCTGTCTGATCTCTCTCTCTCTCTCTCTCTCTGTCTGATCTCTCTCTCTCTCTCTCTCTCTGTCTGATCTCTCTCTCTCTCTCTGTCTGATCTCTCTCTCTCTCTCTGTCTGGTCTCTCTCTCTCTCTCTGTCTGATCTCTCTCTCTCTGTCTGATCTCTCTCTCTCTCTCTGTCTGATCTCTCTCTCTCTCTCTGTCTGATCTCTCTCTCTCTCTCTCTCTCTGTCTGATCTCTCTCTCTCTCTCTCTCTCTGTCTGATCTCTCTCTCTCTCTCTCTCTCTGTCTGATCTCTCTCTCTCTCTGTCTGATCTCTCTCTCTCTCTCTGTCTGATCTCTCTCTCTCTCTCTGTCTGGTCTCTCTCTCTCTGTCTGATCTCTCTCTCTCTGTCTGATCTCTCTCTCTCTCTCTGTCTGATCTCTCTCTCTCTCTCTGTCTGATCTCTCTCTCTCTCTCTCTGTCTGATCTCTCTCTCTCTCTCTCTGTCTGATCTCTCTCTCTCTCTCTCTGTCTGATCTCTCTCTCTCTCTCTGTCTGATCTCTCTCTCTCTCTCTGTCTGATCTCTCTCTCTCTCTCTCTGTCTGATCTCTCTCTCTCTCTCTGTCTGATCTCTCTCTCTCTCTCTGTCTGATCTCTCTCTCTCTCTCTGTCTGATCTCTCTCTCTCTCTCTGTCTGATCTCTCTCTCTCTCTCTGTCTGATCTCTCTCTCTCTGTCTGTCTGATCTCTCTCTCTCTCTCTGTCTGATCTCTCTCTCTCTCTCTGTCTGATCTCTCTCTCTCTCTCTGTCTGATTCTCTCTCTCTCTCTCTGTCTGATCTCTCTCTCTCTCTCTCTGTCTGATCTCTCTCTCTCTCTCTGTCTGATCTCTCTCTCTCTCTCTGTCTGTCTGATCTCTCTCTCTCTCTCTGTCTGTCTGATCTCTCTCTCTCTCTCTGTCTGATCTCTCTCTCTCTCTCTGTCTGATCTCTCTCTCTCTCTCTGTCTGATCTCTCTCTCTCTCTCTGTCTGATCTCTCTCTCTCTCTCTGTCTGATCTCTCTCTCTCTCTCTGTCTGATCTCTCTCTCTCTCTCTCTGTCTGGTCTCTCTCTCTCTCTGTCTGATCTCTCTCTCTCTCTCTGTCTGATCTCTC